>NC_137072.1:90080146-91570603 GCF_951640355.1 Cnephaeus nilssonii
AGGAACTGGACTGCTCTCTAGCCGCGCTAGAAGCGGAAAAGAGAGAAATATTTACAATGAAGAACATATATCCAACATATATGCATGTAGAATAGCTACCAATGCATATCAAAGACACTGAAAACCCTAATTGAAAAAGCAAAAGTCAATTCAGGCAATTCTTAAACAAGAATACCCAAATAACCAATAAATATATGAGAAGACACTCAATTTTATTGGGTGCAGGGAAATACAAATTAAGACAGAGCAATACCAATTTTTAGTGAAATGTGGAGCAACTGCAACTATCATTAACTGTGGGTAGGATTTTAACCATTATTATTCCTGTGGCACCTGCATCTGTCACTGTCTATTAAAGCTGAACATATGCATACCCTACGAACTTGAATTTTACTCCAGGATTATACTGAACAAAATGCAAACATATGACCTCCAAATTCATGTACATGAGTTTTCATAACAGTGCTCCTTATAATAGTAAAAAATTGGATACTACCAAAATAATAATCAAAACTAGAACTGTTATGTAATCTTATATATTTTTCCTCCTAAATTAATTGTGTAGACAGAACGAACTACATGCACCCACATGTTGCACGTGCATGCACATTAATGCACACACACACACACACACCTAAAAGCAAAATTTAAACACACACACACACTACATAATAGCAGCACATTTTGAGGTTAATTGCCAAAATTACTGAATTTTTATTCCAGCTCTAACACTTGTCAACTCTGTGACCTCAGGCAAGTTTTATAATTCATCTATTCCTCATAGTCATTATCTATAAAAAGGAGATAAAAATGGTAACTATGAAATTGTGTTCTTGTGAGAACTACAGTGTTGAATTTATATAAAGCAATTGCAACATCCAAAGCAATATAATGTTGTTTGTTTTCATGTTATTAATATAATTTGTGTTGCTGTTTTTTTCTCCCAACTTGCTTTTTATTCTGTTTTTCAGTTGAGAATACAACACATCATTTTTTTTTTCTGTATCCTTATTTTAAACTTAGGATTAAGTTCAGAAGTTTTCTCAAGTCATTAAAATAGCTTTCTTATTTACTACAAATTATGATTTTTTAAAATATATTTTTATTGGTTTCAGAGAGGAAGATAGAAACATCAATGATGCCCCCTACTGGAGGTCCAACCCGCAACCTGGGCATGTGTCCTAAATGGGAATTGAACCATAACCTCCTGGTTCATAGGTCGATGCTCAACCATTTAGTCACACTGGCTGGGCCAAATTATGATATTTTGAGGTTCCATAATTGCCTTACATTTTTCCTATAATTAGATATTTAGGTTTTTATTTTTACATAAATAATGCTGCAATTATCATGTTTGTGCAGAAATGTCTGTGTTTCAGAGTATTTCTTTAAAATAGATGCAAATAAATGGATTACCAGGCTAAAGGATAGTTAATTTAAAAAGATTTATATCATACATGATGTAGAAAAATATATTTAATGGACACATAAGCTACACAGCACACAGTATTGTCTAACATAACTTTCTGCATTTATGCCAATGTTCTATATCAGTTTGGTCCAACAGAATGAGCACTAGCTTCATGTAGCTATTCAACACTTAAATATGCTTCGTATGACCAGGACACGGATTTTCAATGGCTAGAATACTAAAAGGCTTTTGCTATCCCTCTGATTTCCTTTTAGCCTCATCTCTGGCTATTTTCTCCCTTACTCTCTACGTTCCCAAAATGCTAAACTTCTTCAGTTTTTGCACTATTATGTGGTCTTTCACCATATAGCCTTATTATTTACTGTATCTTCTCTGTGAAAGAGTTCACCTATCCTTTTGCCATGAATTTTTTATCTTCTTTCAAGTGTCAAATTAGACAGATTTTATCTACATTGTATATGTTCCTAAAGCATCCTGTAATTCTCTATTCTAGTACTTATCACATCCTTCAATTGTTTATTAATTTCTGTGTTTCTCCTGGAAGGTAGGAATAAATATTATAGTGAGGGTAAGATCTATGTCACCAGTTCCAGCACAAACTTAGAATATATTTGAAAATTAAAATAACAGTAATAATAATGACTGAATTCAAACTTTATTTAGCAATCACTATATGCTAACCCCTGTGAAAAGCCCATTACATGGATAATTTTACTAACTGCTAAAAACCAATCTTTAGCATAGGTATAATAAATATACTAACAAAGTAGTATTATTTTGAAGATGAAGAAATTAGTATAAAAATGTTAAATGAGCAAAAATTAAAGCTTACATTTAAACTGAGACAATTTCAGAGTATAAGATTTTTATTACTAAACTATAGGAAACAAATATATTCCAGCAATCTGTCTGCAAAAAAATGAATAGGCATAAGATTATCTAAAATTATTTTTAAATATTTTGTGGCACATTGCCTGGCCAGCATGGTTGAGCGTTGACCTGTGAACCAGGAGGTCACTGTTCGATTCCTGGCCAGGGCACATGCCTGGGTTGTGGGCTTGATCTCCAGTATGGGGCATGCAGGAGGCAGCCGATCAATGATTCTCTCCATTATTGATGTTTCTATCTCTCCCTCTCTCTCCTTTCCTCTCTTAAATCAATAAAAAATATATTTAAAAAATAAAATATTTTGTGACACATTATCACATCTGTGTTTATTAAGAAGGCTCTTATTCTCTTGGGCAGTTCTAATTGCTTAAAAGTCTCATCTCCTGCTTGTGAGGCAAAAATACCTCCATTCAACCCTCTGCAATCTCATCTCATTCAAAATTATCAGTACCTCTGAAATTATACAGAATAAGTCTAATATATTCTACATTAATAGCCATTCAAATTTAATATTAGTTACTAATCTCAATGCTACTTTTACTCCAAAATATATCGTATTTGAATAAACTTTAAGTGTATTATTTTGTTATTATTTTAAAATTATTTAGAATAAAACATAAATCCAAGAAACAGCAACATCCTTTGAAACATTTTTTTAAATTTTATTTTATTGTTTAAAGTATTACATATAGTAGTACATATATCTCCTTTATTTTTCCCCATTGAGCTTCCCCCAGCCTCCCCTACCCCAGGTCACATGCCCTCATCCCACCCCCTGCAATGTCTTGTGTCCATTGGTTGTGCTTATATGCATGCATACAAGTCCTTCGGTTGGTCTCTTTCCCCCACTCCCCAACACTCCCCAGCCTTCCCGCTGTATTCCCATACTATTTCTTCAGAGTTTTATATGTCTATAACCTATTAAATGTAATAGTTGGTAAATAAAAAATAATACATGCAATATGCAAGTCATAAAGCCCAATATTGTCACAAACACATGAGAAACCATCATCCAATCCAATAACTAGAACCATATCACCAACTTGTATCCACTTAGATGCTCTTCCTCCTCTCCTGCTTGTCTTTCCCCCACCAGAGGTCACCGCTAGCCTGAATTCTGTTTGTATCATTATTTTGACTTTCATAAAACATTTTTATTACACATAAATGAACGCATTGTTGATATATGCTTATATCTGAGCTTTGTAGAAATGGTATCACACTAATAATTTTAAGAGCCTACTTATCCCATCTTGTCATTATAGCTTAAAAAAATAATCTCTGTTGCTGTATGTGGCTGTAGTTTATTCACTTTTGCTTATGTATAATATTCCATTAAAAGAATATACCAAAATACATAAGTTCATACTCTTTCAAGTAGGCATTGGAATGATTTCTAAAATTTTTATATTATGATCAGAGATGCTGTGAGCATGTTCTACATATTACCTGAAGCATATGTGTATGAATTTCTCAAAGAACATAATTAAGTGTTAAAATGCTGGGTCATAGAGTAAGCAATAGGCCTTCCTTCCCTTGGCTTCCAGCACCAGTTTTCCTCCAGCACCCGGGACCCAGGCCTTCGCTCGGGCCAGAGTCTGCCTTCTTTGTCTTTGCTGCAGACTCAGGCCAGAGTCTGCCATCTTCGTCTTCACTGCAGACTCCCACCGGAGTCTGCAGTCTTGTCTTCGCTGCGGCACTCCGCTCCTGTAGATCCCTTCGCCCTCCCCTCCCCCACCCTCCCTCTCATAGCAGGCGTCCTGCCCTGCCTGGTCACTCCGCACCTGGAGCAGCTGGGCCTTCTAATTTGCATACTCACTCTGATTGGCTGTGGGCGTAGTGGAGGTACAGTCAATGTACATGTTTGTCTATTATTAGGTAAGATTATTAAATTGGTGTCCAACGTGTTAGAACAATCTATATTTCTTCACACTATTAATGTTATTGGACTCTTTATTTTATTTGCCAATCTATTGGGTTTCATTGCTCACTGTTATTTAGAATAAAACATAAATCCAAGAAACAGCAACATCCTTTAAAACATTTTTATGTTAACTTCATTCCTTCGGATTTTGTTTTTGTGATTTTGTAGGGAATATCTTTCTTTAATTTCTTTATTAGAACTGAGATTAAGCATTTTTTATATTTCCATATGTGTATTTATCTTTCAGGTGTTGCTTTGTAAATTTTTTAGATGTTTATTATATGTATGGTTTATGGTATTTTTGCTTATTTATTTTCAGCCTTAAATATCTAGATACTTTTGTCAATTGTGTGCATCACAAATATTTCTCCCTATCTGATGTGACTCTTTTTTTGGTGTTAATCCTCATCCGATGATATTTTTCTATTTTCTTTTTTTAAATAAATAAGAAGTTTATTTATTTATTTTTAAAATACATTTTTATTGATTTCAGAGAGGAAGGGAGAGGGAGAAAGAGATAGAAGCATCAATGATGAGAGAGAATCATTGATCAGCTGCCTCCTGTACTGGGGATTGAGCCTGCAACCCAGGCATGTGCCCTTGGCTGGAATCAAACCCAGGACCCTTCATTCTACAGGCCAACTCTCTAACCACTGACCAAAACCAGCGAGGCTGCCACATATTTTTTATGCTACTTTCTACCAATGTCCAGCCCTTGTTCATGCAAGAATTTAAAACCTAGCCTCTTTCTAACTATTATTAGATGATTGATTCACATACATGATTAACTTAATGCTGTATAAGAGATTCTTCATATTCATATGTAGCTGCTGATTGGATTCATAGCATATAGATAGCTATCATAGCAATACCTTTTATTAAATACTCTTCAGTTATATCCTTATAAAAATACTAGAGGCCCGGTGCATGAAAATTCATGCACTGGAGGGGGTTCCGTCAACCTGGCCTGCCCCCTCTCACAGTCTGGGAGCCCTCAGGGGCGGGAGGCAACTCGGCAATCAGGGGAAGGCGACACCCCATCACACCTCTGCTGCTGCCACTGCCGGCAGTGCAAGCCTCGGCCTGCCCTGGTTACCTGAGACTCGGGCCAACCTGGTTACCTGAGCCTTGGGCGGCCCTGGGTGGCTGGGCAGCCGCCATCCAAGGCTTGCTTGTGTCTTGGGTTGGCCCTGGGCAGCTGGGGGGCTGAGGGCACTGAGTGCCACCATCTTGTGCCTGTGGGCACTGCCATCTTTGAGGGTGTGGCAGTCAATTAGCATATTCCCTCCTTATTGGCTGTGGGCGCCACCATCTTTTGAGGGTGGGGCAGTCAATTAGCATATTCCCTCCTTATTGGCTGTGTTTGCCACCATCTTTGAGGGTGGGGCAGTCAATTAGCATATTCCCTCCTTATTGGCTATGGGCGCCACCATCTTTGAAGGCGGGGCAGTCGGTTAGCATATTCCCTCTTTATTAGATCAGATGAGAGAGTGCTAATGTTGAATTGCAACAAACACACATACATAAACACATATATTTTGTGACAGAATAGTATGATATGGTATAATATAAGAAATTGTAAGAACAAGATAAAACACAATGTAAGATGCTGCTGGCATTTTTCTGTATCCCACCAAATTAGCTTCTTTTACAAAAGAATATTGAACTCTGAACAAACAACTTTATGAGAGACTTCAGGGTTCATAAACATAGCTTTTAATATCTGCTATTATGCCATTAATTCAGAAATCTCTACAGGGTAAGATTTTATGCAGCTGCACACATTTTATTAAGAAAAATAAATCTTATACATGAGAGTTCTTGATGTTCTGCAACAGATATTTCTGCTACAGAGAAAAGTGGTGGATAAAATGTATATAATTAGTTGCTGAGGAATACTGCGTAAAAAGCAATTTTTCTTATACAATATGTTTATGCAATAAAAATCCATTCATTCAGAATTGTCTCCTGAAAATTAGAAGCCATTAAAATATTTCAGTTACAAACCCTCACAGTAGCCAGGAGGATGGCCGCACTGGGGCTAAAGATCTGGAGAACAGCACAAGAGTGTCCCCTACACATGCTCTGTTTCCCAAAGAAGGCACTTTCTAACCTGGCTGGGAGTTGCACGTGGGACCTGGGAGCTCACCTGCAAATGTGGTCCATCCTCTTTATCCTGAAGCTGCCTATTATCCTGGAAAGATTAGGTACCTTGTTGCAGAAACCAAATCAACCAGCCCATTGAAGACCCCCAGCCCTTTGCATATTGCCAGCCTTTGCATACCCCACAGGCCTTTGCAAATCTCCAGCCCACATTACCTGTAAACTGCCCATTTGGCATATACTTTTGCCTACTTCACCTTGTAATCTTTGTCCTTCTACCCAATAGAAGCAGCTGGTTTATGGTGGGGGGCAAAACAGATTTTTGTGGATGACCTGCTGCTCTCCCATACTGCTGGAATTTATTGGAATAAACACTCATATATGATTCAAATATATATATATTTCAGTTACACAATATGGTAGGAAAGGTATTATATTTGAAATCATGGGGACCATAACCATCATAAACTTTGTTGCCTGACTGATCCCCATGGTCCTGTTACTTAGCCTTACTGGATTTCAACCCCCTGTACTCTCTAGCAGGAATTATGATATTACTTATTGTATTCATTTAAACAATTTGAACTGAAGAGCAAATGAGCTAGTGCATATATAAATGTGCTAAATATTACACTCTATGTGGTATCACATAGAAAAGAAAATTCACTAAAACTGATATAAGATGAAATAGAAAATATAAAGAGTTCTGTATTTATTCATATTGATGTATTATGGCTGCCATAACAAATTGCCACAAACATAGTGGCTTAAACAACAGTAATTTATTTTCTCACTGTTCTGAATTCCAGAATCCACTAAGGTGTTAGTAGGGCAACACTCCCTCATAAGACTCTTGGGGAGAATCCTTTCTTACCTCTTCCACTTTCCAGTTGCTGCAGATGTTCCTTGGATGACGACTGCATGACTCCAATCTCTGCCCCCATTTGCACGCGGCCTTCTCGTCTCCATCTGTCTTCCCTCTGTGTTTATCTTATAAGAGGAGTTGTCATTTGATTTAGCCCTCTCACAAAAATCCAGGATGATCTCAAGATCCTTAACTTAATTACATCGGTAAAGAACTTTTCTCTAAGATTGCATTCACGGGTTCTAGGACACAGCTATATCTTTTTGTCTATTCAACACAATACACTATCAAAGAAATTTGAGCCATAATTGCAAGTTTTTACACGAAAAAATAATTCCAGACTTTGGTGTCAACATGACCACATTCTACTATATATTTAATTAAAATATATATTCTTTTTTTAAATACAAAATTGACCAAATTCTTTCAGAGAATAGAGAAAGAACAATGCCCTTCAATTTGTTTAATGACACTAACATATTCAGGTGTAAAAATATTCCTAGGAACATATGACAAATGGACATTACAGATAAGTCTCACCAATGAATATAATCTCAAAATACCTTTACTAACTTGTACTAAACTGATCTAGCAGTATACAAAGGGAACAGTGTAGCATGCTTATGGTGATTCTCCAGGAATGCTGTTGCTTAAAATATTAGCAGAATTAAAGAGACAATTTATATGAACCTGTCATTGAGGGAAGAAAATCCACTCTTGTTTTAAAAATAAATGAAACTCTTGTCAAAAAGAAGCAGAAAAGATATTTTTAGATGATGACTAATAACATCATATGTCATGATAAAGACTACCCATTTCATCCTGTGAGTGTGCTAAGAGTAGGTGCTATCACCACTTTTGTTTGACACCCAATCAAAGTTCTATCTCTTACTGTAAAACATGAAACATAAAGAATGTAAGAATTTGAAAAAAAAATACTTCCATTGTTTGTAATTTTGAATGTTGACATGATATAACAGATCTACATATAAAAAATCAGAACTAACTAATGCATTTGACAAGGTGCCTAAACACTATGTCAATATGTAAAAAGAAATTTAATTTCTACATGAAAGCAAATAACAAATGAAAAGTTTCAAAAATTAAATTACAAAAGCAAAAAAAGTAAACATCTAAGAAAAATGCAATAAAATATGTAGAGGGTATTACCACTATAACACACAAACGCAATAAGATTTACTAACAGGAATGAAAGAATACATAGGGAAAGATACATCAAGCAATCCAAGAACCAAACAGTATTTGTGAGCCACAACCCCGTGTATTTTTTTTCAATTGAGGCTCTAAAAAATAACATATCAATCATTGTGGTAGACTGTATCACTGTTGATCAACTCCTTTGATTTTCTGCTTGTAAGGCCCCTCTTGGTTAGGAAGTAATACATCTATACTATGTTGAATTCAGAAATTGCCATGTGATTTCCTCTGACCAATCAAATGTGGGTGAACTTCTGGGGAGGATATTTAAGAGTGAATCCATACTTTGCTGTGTCCTTTTTCCTCTGTTACAAGATAGCTGATGAGTATTTTAAGGACATTAATTACTATCATAATACAGCTTTTCTCACTGATACAATTAAGATAGCAATAAATATGCATTTTTCACCTTGGTGCTAGTGACACCACAGTGAGCAATAACCTACACTCTGTGTCCTCAAAATGCTCACATTTCATTAGTGTTATTGAGGCCAGTAAAGTGACATGTAGTTTTCTGGAATATCAAAGAACGAATTAGATACTAGCATTCAGTAATGGCAATGTCAAAATGGAAATAAAAGTTTTAGAAAAACAAACAAAAAAGATGTGCAGATCCCAGAGAGGTACATTTAGTCCTTCTTAGAGCAGGTCAGCTGATAGGAAAGTGTGTGTACCTCTGGGAGTGTATATTGAACATTATAAGTAGGTCATTCTAGTGACTTGAATTGTCACACAAGATAAACACTTCTCCCATGATATTGAATACAAGACAGAATGGTACCATTTTAAAGGTAAGTGACACAGTATAATGTGTGTAATTAAGTGTGAAATTTAACATATTTTCCTTTCTTTCCCAGTCCGTCTTATTTATTATGCTTCCCAAATCCATCAATGCTAATTTATAAATCAAAGAGTATCATCGCTGGCTCCTTTTAAAAGTGATAAATGCAATTTGGCTTATGGGAGATGCTTCACATGCCAGCATCATTACACAGCAATTGTTTAATAGGGTTAATTAATCTCAATATTCTTTCTACTTATTAAGGGTTTCCCTTTAAGCATAAAAACAGTTTATAACACAAGTTAATAATTGTCCAATATCACTTTGTGTTTTGCTCATATCTGTAGGTCTTTACCAGAGTTTTAATTATTTTATAGCAGTCTGAAATTGAAGACAGCTATTTATAAAACAGGGATGTATCTCCAATCATTTTTATTTATTCATTGCTATATAGGCACTTCTAATATAAATGGCACATGATTGGTTATTTGGTATAAAAAGACTAAATTATTTATCTGAATCACATCAAATACTAGCTTGCTGAAAGTCACCTATGTGCTCTAATGATATTTTTGAGCTCCCGATGTTTACAGCAGATCATAACACTATTCTGTCTCATGAATTATTATTCAAGAGGTGTTTGACATTTGAAGTGTGTCTGGAACAAGATGTTGTTCAGCATGCCCAACATGGATGCATAAGTGTTATTTGGTTTGTGTTAAAATTTTATGTGGATTTATATTTAATATGCCCAGAAACATGGGTTCAATACAAAGGTATATAACTGGGATGCATTACTTTGCATTCTTACATTTAAGTTAAAAAACAAACAAACTGTAAGATAGATCAGTTAGCTGATGATGATTCTCTCTGTTTTTACTATCATTTTTATGGAAGTGACTTATCAGTTTACAGCAGCAGGGTGGACATCTTTTAGAATATCTTATCAAATGCAGTAACTTACAAGAGCTTGGACCATGCCAGCTTTTTTCCAGGCTGAAGCTACAGTGCCAGGGACAAAACACAGGAGATGATTAATAAATATATTATTTTAGTCATTTAGCAAAATATTATATGCTTTTTGCTTAATATTCCAAGGGAAAATGGGTTGAAGATTAACGTGTGCATGGCAGCTAGAACAATCCTATATAATAAAAGGCTAATATGCAAATCAACCGAACGGCGGAACAACCGGTCGCTATGACGCGCACTGATCACCAGTGGGCAGACGCTCAACGCAGGAGTTGCCCCCTGGTGGTCACTGTGCTCCCACAGGGGGACCGCCACTCAGCCAGAGCTGGGCTCATGGCTGGTGAGCGCAGCGGCTTTGGCGGGAGCCTCTCCCACCTCTGTGGCAGCACTAAGAACCCCCCCGGGGGATGTCTGCTAAGCCGCCAGGCAGACATCCCCCAAGGGGTCCCGGAATGTGAGAGGGTGCAGGCCGGGCTGAGGAACCCTCCCCCTGCCAGTGCACGAATGTCATGCACTGGGCCTCTAGTGTTTTATAAATACAAACTTAATAACATCATTCCATTTCTTAATCTATAAGTGGCAGATCATTGCTCCCAGGGTAAAACACAAACTCTAAAATAGTTTGGGGAACACTTAATAGTCCTGCTTACTATTTACATTAATCTCTCAAAAGTCCTTGTCTCCTAAGCTACATGAATGTTCAAATACTTAATTTTTGAGGACACCTTCACTTTCAGTACATGCCTCTTATTTCCTTCCTCATCTTTAGCATACTAACATTATTTTTTTTCTCCACACAGCAACTTGAAAGTCATTTCCTCCTGAAAATGTCGATTGCTTCCATGTGTATTGCTAAACTATCAGTTTTTATAATATAGATCATTTTGTATTGAAATTGCTTCCTACTTTGGTCCAAATATCACAGAAAACCATATATTTTTTGCAGGTATTTAGCATATTTATATTATTGTTGTAACCACATTGCCTGGTAAAGTGCCTGACAAGTGCATTGTATTATTAAGGGCTGAAAAAAAATGGATATGTGGTCGCCTTGCATTACACTTAATTAGTAAGAGAAGTTTCGTTTTCCTGCTGTGCTGTGTCACCCATCCTATTTTATAACAGTCAGTGTTTTCAAAAAGATCACTGTGAAAGGTAGATTTGTTTACTGCTGATGTAACAAAACAGATGTTCTCAGGTTTCTTTATTATTATTCATCTTTATTGTTGAAAGTATTACAGATGTCCCATTCGTTTTTTTCCCCCTGACCCCCTCCACCCTGCACCTGCCCCTCCTCTTGACTATACTATTGTCTGGATCTTTGCTGTTCATCAGTTTCTTTTGTTCATTAGATTCCACATATGTGTGAGATTGTGTGATACTTGTCATTCTCTGACTGGCTGATTTTGCTTAGCATAATATTCTCCAGGTCCATCCTTGCTGTCACAAACAGTAAATTTTTATTTCTTTTTATAATAAAGTAGGATTCCATTGTTTACATGTACCACAGTTTTTTATCCATTCATCTACTGATGGGCACTTGGGCTGCAGATGGGATATATTTTTAAGGGAATGCCTGTTGGATATGCTGACAATTGGATGCAACTGGAAAGAGTTATTTACTGCAATGAAGACATGAAGGGGAGAGCAGGTTTTCATTTTGGACATGTGCTTAAAATGTGCAATAAATATTTAAGTCCATGTAGACAGTAGTTAAATATTTGAGTTTGAACCTCAAAGGTAGACGTCTGGATTTGAGGTCTTTATCTGGACATTTTCAGTATATAGATGATATTTAAAAAGCTTTTGTTTGGACACTATCATCATCTGTGGTGAGTACTCTTAATTACTCAGTGTAGACAGATATGGGGAGATCCCAGCACTAGTGCCTGGAGCATTCCAACTGTTAGAGGTTAGAAACCAGTATCTAAAATTGAGAAAAATAAGTAAGAGTGATATCAGTAGATCCTGGTAGTTAATTTAAAAATAAAAAAAAGGAAATAAAGAAAAAGAGCATCAAAGAAGAGGAAAAGGCTAAGTCCTTCAAAGTGACCACATTTGGTGCACCTTTGAATTTGCCATTGTATTGATCAACTTGGGATCATTTTTATTTTTTAAAATATATTTTTATTTATTTCAGAGAGAAAGGGAAAGGGAGAGAGAGATAGAAACATCAATGATGAAAGAGAATCATTGATTGGCTGCCTCCTGCATGCCCCCACTCTGAGGATAGAGCCCACAACCTGGACATGTACCCTGATCTGAAATCAAACCATGACCTCCTGGTTCATAGGTCGATGCTTAACCACTAAACCATGCCAGCTGGGTCCATTTTTATCCTTGAAAAGAGCTCTTTTGCAGTTATATGATTCAGAAAGGAGGCAAGAGAGGATTTGGCATGAGAAGCCATATATAACCTTTGAAGGAATTTTGCTATTAAGGGAAACAGAAATTGGGCAGTAGCTGAATGTGTATATGGAATAAAAAGAGGTTTGTGTTTTGAGTAGAATTTTCAGAATGTTTTTACGCTTATGGGAATGATTTAGAACACTGAAAATTTGATCATGGGATCAGCAGAGAATTGCTAAAGCTATCCCCCTGAACAGGCATGGGGAAACGGCCTCCAGTGCCCAAGTCGAGAGATTGGTGGATAACGGGCACAATATTACCTTATTCAGTTGATAAATGAAAGCAGACTATAACAGGCAGGGATAAAAGCAGATGGGGCAAGTTGTTCTTATAGGTTACATTCTAATTACATTTATAAATTTTAATGTGACAGAAAGCAAGACCATCAGCTGAGTGTCATGGTATTAAAAGATAGTTTTAAAACTCCAAGAGAAGTTAGAGAGTGAAAAAGGTAGGACTAGTTATACAATTAGGGATTATGTGAAGTTGAATAGCATGATTTTAAAATAAGACTGATCAGCCCAGCTCGTGTGACTCACTGGTTGAGCCTCAACCAAAGAACCTGGAGGTCATGGTTTGGTTGTCAGTCAGGGCACGTGCCCAGGGGTTGTGGGCTTGACCCCCTACTAGGGGGCATGCAAGAGGCAGTTAATCAGTTATTCTCTCTCATCATTGATGTTTCTCTCTCTCTCTCCTTTCCTCTCTGAAATCAATCAAAATGTATTTTTAAATCAGACTGACCAGTATGGTTGCGATTTTTCTCCAATCACTGTCAGTATTGTGTAGGCTCAGGCACACAAGTATATGATATGTTAAGATTTGGCTTTTTCTATGTAATATCCATGAAGTCTTAAAAATAGGAAGTGAGAATATAGGCATGGAAGAGAGAAATAAAATGATACATTAAACATACTATATGTTTCAAAGGGTTACATTATGGGAGTTGATGTAAAAAGAGAGTGAGGTGGCATGTTAGGGGTAGAGAATGGGGTGTTTAAAATTCCACTTTTGAAGGTTGCAGTAATTATGTAGTGACCAATACCAAAGAATGACCACAGGTGGCTGAAGTCAGGCACACCAAATATTACTTGTCTAGATGCTGAATTCATAAAAATTGTCCCAAAAATCTGTAGATGACTAAAAAAATTAGGCATATGAGGTGGTATATACACTGTTGATAAAACTTAACCTGTATTTTTATAGAGAATGGAGAGAGAATGACCTAGAAGCAAGACAGGAGAAGGAAGAAGCTGGTCCAAAATACTTATCCAGTAGTATGAAGGAAGTGGAAATGGAAAAATCTATGCCTAGGGACAGTCACAAGACAAGTGGTATCCTCAGGGATTGCTAGATTATAATACAACTAGAGGCCTGGTGCATAAAATTTGTGCACAGGGGAGGGGGGGCCCTCAGCCCAGCCTGCACCCTCTCCAATCTGGGACCCCTCATGGGATGTCCAACTGCCACTTTAGGCCTGATCCCCGAGATTGGGCCTAAACCGGCAGTCAGAAATCCCTCTCACAATCGGGGACTGCTGGCTCCTAACTGCTTACCTGCCTGCCTGCCTGATCGCCCCTAACTGCCTACCCCCTGCTAACCTGGTTACCCCAAACTGCCTCCCTCTGCCAGCCTGGTTGCCCCCAACTGCCCCCCAGCTGGCCTGGTTGCCCCCAACTGCCCCCCCTGTCGGCCTGGTCACCCCACGCAGCCTGCTGTTCAGGCGTTTGGTCATCTCTCACTAACCCCTCTGCCGGCCTGGTCACCCCATGCAGCCTGCTGTTCAGTTGTTTGGTTGTCCCTCACTAACACCCCCTGCCAGCCTTGTTACCCCATGCAGCCTGTGTTTGGTTGTTCATCCAGTTGTTTCGGTTGTGACGACCCTGGCTTTTTATATATTAGGATAGTGATCAATGTTAATCTTTAAGAGGATGATACGATGGTTAGTGTTTTCAAATAATATATATTTTAACACCATTAATTTTCATGCTGCTCATGAAAATAATGTTACACATAATAAACTCAAGGCAGCCAGTATAATGGTAAGACTTTGGGCTCTGGAAGAAAAAAGGCTGAGTATGAGTTTTATTATTTGATATGACAATGTGTGACCTTGGACAAATTGCTTAATGTCATTGTGACATTGTGACCTGGAAAATTATGTCTGACGTTCTAAAGGTGCATCTACATATCCTAGAACACCTTCTTTTTTTATAGCTCCTTAGGTTTTCTTTATTTGGGGTATGGATATGGTATGGGAGGACCAAAGTATCTCATAAAAAATAACTTTCAAATTCCATGGCAATCAATGGCAGTGAGATCGAGTGCTTACTAAGGATGTTCCTTTATAGGGACAGAATCGAATATTTTGAGAACAAAAAGACTGCATTCCCTGGTGAGATTATTTCAGAATACTTAACACATTTGATAAGAAAGTCTTCATAATTCAAGGTTCTTTGAGGTAAGCTATAACAATGACTTCAAATCTCTTCTTCCCAGCAGTGTTGTTAGTCAAAAGCAGTGCCAAGTTGTACAAACAAGTAAAAGACCCAATTTGGGAAAGGAACAAAATATTAGTTGGAAAAAATTCTTGATTGGGATGGAAAAAAGTTAGAACTTGGGAAACATAGAAATACCATGGCATAATTCTAATTTTCTCTAAATTTCTTTGCCTAGTTTATTTAAATTTTCTTTTTTTATTGCTTATTCTCTGCTACCTTTTAATAATACCTCTGTGATATATGTTAAATTGTTTTAAGACAGCATAAAGAAATTAATAAATATATATTGCATTTAATTAAAAAGAAAAAAATACAGTGTTAAAGCACAAACACAATACACTTAAAAGAGTAAGTATATTAAAATGTAGTGTTTCTTCTGAGGTTTAGTATTATGTTTCTTTTTATTCAGTATAGAATATGATCATTCAAAAAATTATACCTAATGTGCCTAGAAAAGTGTAATTCTGACTCCATAAGTCAAAGAAACATGCCTTCTTTTTGCTGCATATATCGCTAAATGTTAGTAAACAATTACAATTTCCCCTGCAATTAAATAATTATATTTCTACTCTTTCACCTATATTTACTTGTCACTATTTATCTAATTGTGTAAACTAAGAATTGGGTGCCATTCTTATTCTGGGATACATTTCACAGAGGTAAAAATAATCCACAACTACTACCGATATATATATGCTAGTGGCCCAGTGCATGAAATTCGTGCATGGTGGTGGGGGGGAGGGACCAAGGGTGTCCCTCAGCCTGGCCTGCACCCTCTCCAATCTGGAACTTCTCAGGGGATAACCGACAGTCAGACATCCCTCTCACAATCCAGAACTGCTGGCTCCTAACCACTCACCTGCCTGCCTGATTGCCTCTAACTGCTTCTGCCTGCCAGCCTGATTGTCCCTAACTGCTCTCCTGCTGGCTTGATTGCCCCTAACCACCTCTGCCCCACATCCGGGACCCAGGATTCCCTCCTCCAGCCAACCACAGGCACCCAGGATCTGGGCTTCCCTCTCTCTGGTCAGCCATAGGCGCCCAGGCCAGCTGCAGCCACAGGGGATGGTGGGCAGGTGGCTTCGCCTGGGCTGCAGCCACAAGTGCTGGCTCCCAGGACCGCGGGGTAGGCTGCTTCTCCGTCTACCAGGCCTCAGCCAGCGCAGGTTCTGGTGCCTGGACAGCAGGCAGGCGGCTTCTCTGTCTTCCCTGGGATGCAGTGTGGGCAACTTCTCCAGCTGTCTGCAGCCTGGGATCATGGGGCAGGCTGCTTCTTCATCTCCTGGGTCGCACCCAGCCTCAGGCACTGGGAACCGGTTTCTCTGTCTCCCCCAGGACGTGGGGCAGGCAGACGTGAGGCTTCTGCTGCTGTCTGCAGCCTGGGATCACAGGGCAGGCGGCTTCTTCATCTCCCAGGCTGCAGCCAGCCTCAGGCGCTGGTGCCTGACTTCTCCGACCCCCACAGGCCCGGAGCAGTGTGCGGGGGGGGGGCTGCCGCCAGGTTTTCAGGTTAATTTGCATACTCACTCTTATTGGCTGGTAGCGTAGTGGAGTGACAGTAATTTACATGTTTCTCTTTTTATTAGTGTAGATTAGAGGCCCGGTGCATGAAATTGTGTACTCGGAGGGGATCCCTCAGCCTGGCCTGTGCCCTCTTGCAGTCTGGGAGCCCCAGGGTGATGTCTGACTGCCATGGAGGCAGGAGAGGCTCCCGCCACCACCACTGCGCTCTCCAGTCATGAGCCTGGCTTCTGGCTGATCACCAAGGGGCAGCTCCTGCATTGAGAGTCTGCTCCTTGGTGGTCAGTGCACATCATAGTGACCGGTTGTTCTGCCATTTGGTCAATTTGCATATTAGCCTTTTATTATATAGGATATATACCTAGTGTATACATATAATATTACGGAGGCTTCTATCTCTTTCCAATCCAATTCTAACTGCTTAATTTCAAACTCTCACCTGGATTATTAAAAGTACCCCAAGCTGGTTTTTCTGTCTCCCGTCTTGTTCTTCCCTTTTCAACAGCTATCCTGCTCATGGAGTGCCATAAACTGCAACTTAATCCTGTGTTTAAGCATGTTCCTGTTTTAAAAATAAGTTATGAAAAATGCTGTCTGATTATACTTTAGCCTTTATTATACTTTACATTTTATACTGAATGATGTTTGTGTTTTTTATATATCTTACTGACCTCAATATACCTTATTTCGGGAACACCCTTCCCCTGTTATCCTCACTTTCTAACACACATCCATTTCACCAGTCTAATTCGTCCTTCATATCGCAACTTGGCATCATCTTCCCCAGAAAGCTGTATTTCTTTGAGTAAATAGGTTAGAAGAAACATCTTTGCTGGTGCCATGCCATGAACAAAATAAAGGAAAATTATCAGTTTATCTCCACCACAGAAATCTCCTTAAATTCCAGTCCTGTTATACACAGCTTTCACAAAGAAAGAATAAACTAGATAAGTAGGAAGCAGTGGGTGTACTAGTACACAGGATTTAAACTTTGAAGCTTTGGGTAGGAATTTGGACAAAGCATTCCTATCATTGATATGAAGAGTTTTTTATATCTTTAAATAATTCCTTTTTGCATGAAAGTGACATCAAGTACAGATTTACAATTACAAAAAGTTTCAGCAACTACAAAAGATATCCAATGAGTTGTATCCATTTATATCTAGTCATCCTATTTTATTTGTTAATATGCTATTTAAATATAAAACAACTGAAATATTAACTCTCTCTATGAATGTGAAAATTGCCCTCCAATGCTGTTTTCAATTACTTTATCAAATTTCGGCCAAATTTAACTGTTCTTTTAAAATGACAGTGATCAAAATGTATGTTTTAAAGATAGTTTTCAATCGACTTCTTAGTTTTAGTTAATAATAGAAATAATTTGATGAGTATCTAAAATTAGGAAATTCAGTTGGATGTTGATTATTGTTAATATTAAAGTAACTGATTGGAGACTCCATTTATGAGAAAATGGCACCTAATCAAAATATCTTACTAGTGCCTGGTTTCTAGTTTTCTTCACTGCTCTCTGCAGTTCTTACTGATATGCATTGTTTACTTCCTAGGAATAGCTCCTTGCTCAATATTTAGTCATGATTTATTTATAGTACATTGCAATCTATTCAACATGAATTCTTGGAATTTTTCCAGGACAGGGTCTATCCTGGATTCCTATTTTTCTTGTAAACTTTTCAGATGTTCCAACATGGCCTGTCAAGGGAAATCATTACAAACATTCTCTCCTTCATTGGTTTTTGGAAAGGTTTTCTGCCTCACAGCATCTGGCATACACTATTACTTTTATTGAAATTAAACACAGAATAATGTATCCTCAGACCCATGAATCAACAGTTTTCCTCTGGATTATTACATTGCCAACAGTGTATGCCATAGGGAATCATGCTAAATTATTTACTGTAAACTTAAAGGAAGGAAGTGAAGCTGTTCTCTATTAACTTTTTTTTTTCACTGCCAGCAGAAAACATGATCTTGAAAAATAAAACAGAGAACTATTGACAACACTTAACCTTGAGGCATGACAAAAAGGAATCATTTCTATCATGCATTTTCTAGTCATTGATCACATTGTATGGTAAAATAAATAAGGCAATTGTAACAAATATCTTTTTCTTAAAGAATCTATTTTTTAGGAAGAGGTGGTTTCATTTTAATTTTCTTTCTTTGATGGATTTAGATGGGCTGTTGTCAAGCATGCATTTTATATTTATTGTCAAATGTTTTTTGAGGGAACCTTGTAGACATGACACACAACTACTTACACAGGAATAACTGATAGAAAATATGAAGTTAGATCTTAGAAGACAAAACAAAATTTCTCCCACTCTCTATCTATGGGAAGTCTATGTATTTATATTTTATTACATGGTCTTTGAGTCACATTGAAATTGAATAGTTATTCCATTTATATATATATTGATTTCAGAAAGGAAGGGAGAGGGAAAGAGAGATAGAAGCATCAAGTCCTCCCCAGGTCCCACCTGGCTGGTCAACCTCCTGTGTCTCTCCCCGCCTGATCGTGCACCAGTGGGGTCCCTTGGCCTGGCCTGAACCCTCTCACAATCTGGGACCCCTTGGGGGATGTCAGAGAGCTGGTTTTGGCCAAATCCCACAGGGGGAGCACTGCTCAGCCAGAAGCTACACACACAGCTGGCGAGCACAGTGGCGGTGGCAGGAGCCTCTCCCACCTCTACGGCAGCACTAAGGATGTCCGACTGATGGCTTAGGCCCGCTCCCCAACTAAGCCGTCAGTCAGACATCCCCTGAGGGTTCCTGGAGAGAGAGAATCATTGATTAGCTGCCTCCTGCACACCCCCACTGGGGACCGAGCCTGCATCGTGGGCATGTGTCCTGACCAGGAGTGGAACCACAACCTCGTGGTTCATAGGTCGATGCTCAACCACCGAACCACATTGGCCAGGCAGTCATTCCAGTTTTAATCATGGGACTTGAATACATTTAATAAAACATTTTATACCTCAATTCCATTATATATAGTAAGGTTGTTGCAGGGAATAAGTAAAATTACATGCACACAAACAAACACATACAGAGTACAAACATTGTATTTGCCACAAAAAGGTACCACAATAAATGCTATTAATTCTAATATTAACTATTTCAACTATACTTTATATAAGTATGGAACTATGCCTTGTTAACTTATGCAAATTAACATATAATATAAATATATGCTGCCAACTGGTTATTAACAATTATAAACAAACTAGAGGCCCAGTGCATGATTAAATCATGCACGTGTAGGGTCCCCTAGGCCTAATCTGCCATCCAGGCCATATCCACTGCCCCGCAAAGCCTAGCATGCTCTGCGGACACTGCTGGAAGCCTGCTCCCCACTTTTGATGGCAGGGGGTCCGCTGGTGCTGGAGCGGACACACAGCTCCCGCTTTCGATCGCGGGGGAGCTGGGTGTCCGCTGGTGCACCAGGCTTTTCAAAAGCCTCCGGCGGAGGCTTTTGGCCTGGTGCCGGAATGGACAGACAGCCAGCTCCCCCGCTTTCGCTTTCCATCCCGGGGGAGCTGGGTGTCTGTCCGCTGGTGCTGGAACGGACACCCAGCTCCCTGCTTTTGATGGTCGGTGGCGGGATGTGGGCTCGCTGCTCCAGAGGCCCCTTCTGTGCTGCAGCACAGCCATGGCACAGATGCTGAGCTCGTGCCGCCGCTGGCGACGCGAGCTCAGCCTCCCACCGGCCCAATCGGCCACCCCGGCCACCCTGAGTCCAGCCGCCCCGCGCCTCCTGGCCAATTGTGGGCATAGCGAAGGTAAGGCCAATTTGCATATTACTCTATTATTAGGTAGGATGTTATTAGCACTATAGCTCATTAGATTTGAAAATAAGTTATGTTTGTTTCAATATTTATCCTCAATGTGAAAACTAAGTTGTCACAAGACATATTGCTACTAAGGAAGGATAAAGCCAATAGTGTTGATGTCGCACAGGAAGGCATTGTTGAGCTGCTGAATCAACAATTTCTTCATTACCTAAAGCAGTTCAGTGGGAATTCTGGAGACTTTCATATGGAAATGTCCCATTACACCAGCCCTTATTCAGCAGTTATGTCACAGGAAGCTTCTTTACTATCTATTCACCCTACTGAAAATGCTAAGTTATCCTATATAATAAAAGCATAATATGCTAAGTGTCTGGTCAATCAATTGGCCATTCAACCAATCAAAGAGTAATACGCTAATGATATGCTAAGGCCACTCAACTGCTCACTATGACATGCACTGACCACCAGGGGCAGACAGTCAACCAGTCGACCAGTCACTATGACATGCACTGACCACCAGGGGGAAGACACTCTGACTGGTAGGTTAGCTTGCTGCTGGGGTCCAGTTGATAGGGACTGAACGAGGGGCCAGACGCACCCTGGAGTCCTCCCCAGGTCCCACCCGGCTAGCCAACCTCCTGTGTCTCTTCCTGCCTGATCATGCACCAGTGGGGTCCCTTGGCCTGGCCTGAACCCTCTCACAATCTGGGACCCCTTGGGGGATGTCAGAGAGCTGGTTTTGGCCAAATCCCACAGGGGGAGCACCACTCAGCCAGAAGCTGCACACACAGCTGGCGAGCACAGTGGCGTGGCAGGAGCCTCTCCCACCTCTACGGCAGCACTAAGGATGTCCGACTGATGGCTTAGGCCCGCTCCCTAACTAAGCCGTCAGTCAGACATCCCTTGAGGGTTCCTGGACTGCAAGTGGGTGCAGGCTGGGCTGAGGGACTCCCTGCTCCCCTGAGTGCGTGAATTTTGTGCACCGGGCCTCTAGTTTATTAATAAAAAGTTAGAGCACATCCAGAGAGCAAGACTTTGACTGTCTTGTTCACTACTCTATTGGCCATATTTAAAACAATGGCTGACATTTAGCAGGCACTTAATAAATGTCTAATGCTTTAATGAATAAATAATACACCAAAGAGCTAATTTTGAAATGACACTCGTCTAGTCACTCCCCATTCCCAAGTTTATTTTCTATCCTGAAGTTTTACCATTATGGAGATATAAGTTGATTTTATGCACTTAACAAATGCCAATAATTTTACATTGCATATAACATGTAATGTGATATCTATATTATATAATTTGTCAAAATAACCTCTGTATTTGTCATATTAAAAATTGTTAAGCAAACAAAACAGGTTTTACTTAATATTGCCACTACAAAACATCACCATTGATAAGGACATAGTAATTCTTTTCATAAATATTAATAAAGCATTTTTTTGCAGTATCTGAAAAGAGGGTTGTGGGAAGCCACCGCTTGCCAATACTGTCAGTGCACCAAGGAACACAGAAGGCCGATGGACCTTGGGCGTTAGCAGGGCTGATGCTAAGCACTGATTGTTGAGATAGTGGTGGCTCAAGGCAATTCCCGAACCTGATAATCCTTTTACTGTTTACCAAACTTTACCTTTGATATGCCTGTATGCATTGTTAGAGGGAAAGATGTGTATCTAAAACTGAATAAAAAGCAGATGGGACCCAGTCTTGGTGGTGTCTCTTCAAAAAAGAGGCTCCCCCTGGACCCCAATGCCTTCTAAATTCATATTTCTTGTATAGCATTTTCATTTGTGCATCAGCCCCTCCTTCAGATCCTGAACCCCGCCGTGAATGTAGTGGCAAGGGTAAAAGAAGCAGGAGTTCTGAAAATATTAGAGAGACAGGGAAACCTTCCCTTTAAAGCACTTTCACTTGCACTGCCTGTCTTGGCATGTATATCAGCACCAAGAAACATCTATAACAGAATTCATAGTCCATGTGCTACGATAAAGAAAGGGAGTCAGGACCAGAATTCACATTTCCTCATGCACAGTCCTGAACACATTACCCAGGGCTCACAACCACCCTATTTTATACTCTGGTTCTTAGTTAAATATGTGCTTCCATCAAAAGTTTTCCAGCCTTTGTAAGGGTTCTTCACAGGAAAATCTCCAATGTTTTAATTCTTCTGATCTAATTTCTGTCACTTTTACAATCTGTAATCTCTGTTATTTGGTTCTGAATTCAACTTGTTATTCTGAACTTCTGACTAATACTTAATAGTGCATACCTCAAAGTAGAATTATATTTATATTTAGAAATCTGCTTTTAAAATCATCTATTTCAATGTAGATGAATGGTTGTAGTACATACTATATACAAATCTCTCAATTCTCTGAAATTCTGGAATCTTGTCCCAGAGATATAAAACCTACATGTTGCCCAGTCAGCTCAGTGGCTCAGTGGTTGAATGCCAACCTATGAACCAGGAGTTCATGGTTCAATTCCCGGTCAGGGCACATGCCCGTGTTACTGGATTGATCCCAAGTGTGGGGTGTGCAGGAGGCAGCCGATCAATGACTCTCTCTCATCATTGCTATTTCTAACTCTCTTTCCCTCTCTCTTCCTCTCTGAAATCAATAAAGATATAATTTAAAAAATAATAAAACCCATATGTTTTTTACAAATTATAATAATGAAAGTCATTATGTCTATGATTTATTGAGTGGGTATTATGTCTTAGACATTTTAAGTTTTTTACTTGTCTTAACTAATTTAATCTCACAATTGATGAGTCTAATGCTATTGTTAGGCCCATTTGACAGATGATGAAACTGACACAAGAAGGGAGGTTATTTTCCATCCTAATTATTCACACAGATGTCTATTTTTATATTGACGTGAAGTGATGATCTACCACACATTTTAGGTGCATGTGGCATTGATATAAAAGTTCAAGTGGTAACATATTAGGACACCAGAGACTATCATCTGGAGGGTATGCACTTAATGGGACTAATAAGCCTATTGTCATCCATAGAAATGGTACAAAGAGGAGTCAGTTATGTTATTTACTTCTTAATATTATATAATAAGTTTATATTATAGATATTTGAAAAAGTGAGATCAGTTCTGTAAACTTATCTTGGGTCAGAATTTTGTCTAAATACTAGGGGCCCAGTGCATAAATTTGTGCACCTTGAAAGGAACTGTGGGCTGTGAGGATGTGGTAGGTACAGGGGCGGGTCTCGGCCCATCCTCTGTGCCCCCACATGGCCCCTCCCACCACGGCCCCCGGTCCCCTGTCGCCCCCGTCCCCTGTCTGCCAACAGCCCTGTTCCCGCCACGTCCGCTCCACATGCTGATGGTACCGGCCCCATTCATACCCACTAAAGGCGTGGAGCTATTGGGGCTGGTGCCAGCAGTGGGTGCAAGTGGAGGCTGCTGCCCCAATCACCCCTCAGGAGAAGGGGGAGGTGGAGAAGCCCTCAGGGGTGATCAGGGCCGGCAGCCTCTGCTCGCACCTGCTGATGGCACCGAGCAATTGGGACCAGCACCGGGCACCAGCAGTGGGTGGGAGCAGCAGCTCTGGCGCCGGCTGTGGGTGCAAGCGGGGCCATTGCCAGCAGTGGGTATGAGAGGCGGCTGTCAGCCCCGGTCTCCCCTCAGGAGCAGGGGGAGGTGGAGAAACCCTGAGGGGCAATTAGGGCCAGCAGCTGCCACTTTCACCCGCTAATGGCATCGAGTGATCAGGACTGGCACCAGGCACCAGCCATGGGTGCAAGCAGCAGCTCTAGTGCTGGCAGTGGGTGCGAGCAGGGCCAGCACCAGCAGCAGGTGCAAGTGCCGGACGGGACCATGGCACGCGGGAACAAAGAGTTTTCAATAACCACCAGAGGCTCACCCCGATGACAGTGACCAGCGCCCCACCTTGGTCTGGCACTCCTGCTCACCTGCTCCACCATCCCACCATGGCCGATGCCTGCCATCTTCCATGCACATCCCCTGGTGGTCAGCACACGTCATAGCAACCAGTTGTTCTGCCATTTGGTCTATTTGCATATTAGCCTTTTATTATATAGAATAATAAGCAAGTGAAAGTAGCCTAAAATTATATTACTAACAATGATCAGTTAAATAATTTCAATTTCTTGGTGATTGCTATTGTTTCATTTAGTAACAAAGACGAAAGAACTTGACTGACAAAAAATGAAAAACAATGTCATTTCCCTTCTGAATGTTTCAGCCTTTAACATATCATTAAGCTCATAAAATAAAAAAATAAATTGCAGTGTGGCTCTTAAAAGTAAATTCCATTAAAAATGTTCCAAATTTCAAATTGGGTTTATGAACTCATTGTTAATCCTGAAGTATTACAATCATGGTATGACATTGAGAGCTTTGCATGGTATTAACACTTTCAGAGTAGTTTATGCAACCGAAGTATGTCTCTCTTATCCTGCAAAGTTCTCTCACAAAGAAAAATTGCCTGTAGCTTTCTTTCTAAGTGGTTTCTAACTTTGCTTGTGATTAAATGATGAACATTCTGAGTCATCCCATCCAAAGTTATCTTTACAGTGACAATTGCCATTATAAAAATGATAGGGCTCACTGGCCCTTTGCAACCTGTTCTCTTCATCTTGCTGACACGGGGAGGGTGTGAGCTTCCCACATAGCTCAAGTTTGTAGGTCACGATCTGAGGCAGTCTACTTTCTTTCCACCTCCTCAATCATTTGATGGGTCCAACCGATGTCCGTGGTATCTGGGCCAGAACAATGAGAATACTTAACTATCTAAGAAGTGCTGTGTCACTATCTCCTTGATAGCTATGTACTATTTTTAAAAATCCTTCTATCACATAGGTTCTTTTTTATTACCCTTTTTTTTAGTTAAGATTTATTTTATTTTTATTTTTGAAGGTGCTGACTCTTAAGATCTACCCTAAACATAATAAGAATACATTTTTTAATAACAGTCTTTAATACTTTAGTCATTGTTAACAAACATTTTTACAGTGACTCTCAGCTGCCTCTAGTATAGAATTAAACATATTATTATGGATTTAAAAGATACATTTCTATGGTCCGCCCTAAACATACTGCATCTAATGTTCATTCATTAAAGTCCTTAACCATTTTTAATACCGTCCATATCCCATAATCTGCAACAATTTACTCTTAATCATTCCAGTGAACATTGTATCATACATTTAACCTGATAACATTGTTCTTTTTTAATTCATGTCACTACCCTATGGATTAAAATTATCTTCTCAGAGATAGTCTTTAGCTAATAAGACAATAATTGTTGATTATTATCAGAGGGAATGTTACTTTCAGATATTAAGTTCTATAACTTTTAATTCATATTTATTTCTCTTTTTCTTCCTCTGATTTAATCAGGAAGCTAACTCTGTATTATTGCCTTAGGAAAATCAGGAAATATTGCAGAAAACAAGAATTACGAACAAAACACTTCTATTTTTAGTCTTTTTCCCCCAAAAAAACCCCTAATTTCTAATTGGGAAATTGATGTAGAAGAGTTAAGGGAGAGGGGGAAAAAAGCAACATAGCTAGTAAAAAAAAAAATGCTATTGAAAGGGAATTTTTGGACTGGAACTTGGATTCTTTGTCTGCCAGAGTCAAAGAATGAATCCACGGATAGAAGTTGGTATAGCAAAAGTGGAAATTTATTAAAGAACAAATACAGACTCCCACATAGGGAGGGGGAAGAATCCCATAGAATGGACTCCCATGTGGGGAGGGGGAAAGGGTCCCACTGAGTTCCTTTTCCCTATGGCTTTATAAAGGCTGCAGATCTTGGTATCTTGATATCCCCTCTGATTGGTCACTATTCCCTTACTGGGTTACTATAGTAACTCTTGGGCTCAAAGGTTACTTCCTTATTGATTTTCTATTCCCTTTGGGCTTTCTTCTTCTCCTGCTGGATGAAGGGCTTCCTTCTCTTTATTTTGTAAATATAGACCTTTTGCTGTTCCCAGCTCCCTCATTCTATGGAAATGTACCTGTTGCAGCTTTTCAGCTCCCCTATTCTATGGAAATACACCTTCTGCTGCTCTGCAGCTCTGTGTCTCTTCCATGGTCCCCGCTTAATTTCCAAAATTTCCTAAAACCTGTCTTCTTCACCCCTAAAAATTCCTGTTTTACTATATTCATAGAAAAACATAGTCAATCATTTGTCTTCTTGTACTCTCATCACTGAATTCTCAAGTCTGGGCCTCATCTTCAGTTCTCTGACATTCCTCCAATAACTTGTAGCATTCTGTGAAATCTTCTTTAATGACATGGTGGGGGAAGTGCTCACAGGAGTCAATCCCCACTTGTTCTCCATAACTGTCGCCTTGCAGGCTTCTTGTGCTGTCTTGAATGTAGTCCATCAATTTGAACACAACTGGCATCAAACTTTTCAAAGTCTGCTCTTTTCAAGGGGAACATATGCCAGAACACTGTGGGGCAGATTATGTGAAGCATTAAAGGAGATACATATCAATGAACCTAGAATTTTATACCCAAAGCTTTGCTCAAATGTAAGTCTCTAATAAAAAACAATTCTCTGGATTATAAAAATATATTCAAAGAAGTATTGAAACAATATTGAAGTTAGAACTTGGGTCAAGTTTATCAACTTCTGAATATTCATGTATTTCCCTAAACAACTCAGCAAGTCTTAGTAGTTTTGCGCTTTTCACTCCATGTAGAATGCTACTGCTTCACCGTGGTCACTGGTTTCTACTTTCTTTCTTCAATGCCCATCTCAAATGTTACTGCATTCTTAGAGATTTGCCTAATCTACCTTGTTGTCTTCCTTTGTGCTTTTAAAGTAGTACCTCTTTTATGACAATTTTGGACCTTGAATTATAGATTTGTCTATAGATATAAACATTTGTATGATTTTATGCTATTTATAAATAGTTGTTGTTTTTTTAACCATGGTACAAAACTAGATAAGCATTTTACATTTAGTGATTGAGAAAAAAAATTGTAACTGGTTGAATGAGTGTACACAGTAACTTGCAGTATGCATATATTTTTTACCTCACTCTATGTTCCTGGGTTTCCATGTGGAAAAGAAAACAGTCTAATTAATGATAACCAATAACTGTAATAACTGTGCTAGTGAATTCTTAAAAATATATTTTGATATGATTAATGATATAATCAAAATTGCTGGAAGTATTTTTTTAGAAATTTATCCAAACTCTCTACTACTTTATCCTGAATAATTTTTCCTAACACCAGGAATTAAAACAATAATAAATTATTATTCATTATTCCTTTTTGGTATTTTGTGAAATGACTGCTATTAAAAGTGTGCAGTTTACCAGAGTATTTTGTTTTGAATAAGTATTTTATTCTGAGACATTATTGATTCCATCATATTTTGTAAGATGTCCTATTATTCTATTCACCATTTAAAGTTGAAGCAGGAATTTTGGGGGAACATAAGCAGGCTTAGGGATTTTTTAGAATTGGGGTCCATGGGAAAAAGCACAGGGCCACAGACTGGGAGAAAGTACATTTCCATAACACAAGGAAGCCAGGTGCAATTACATTTCCATAAGACAAGGGAGCAGCAACAGGTATATTTCCATAAGACAAGGGAACTGGAAGTAGCCTAGAAAGGTCTATATTTACAAAATACAGAGAAGGAAGCCCTTCATTCAGAAGGAGAAGAAGAAAGCCCAAAGGGAATAGGAAAACAATAAGGAAGGAGGGGGGTGAACCTCACATGTCCCATGTGAGGTTGACCTTTGAGCCCAGGAGTTACTATAGTAACCAGTCTAGGGGAATAATGACCAATCAGAGGGGATATCAAGGCACCAGGATCTGCAACCTATATAAGCCATAGAGAAGGGGACCCAGTGGGACCCTTTCCCCCTCCCTACATGAGAGTCCATTCTGTGGGACTCTTCCCTCTCCCCACGTGGGAGTCTGTACTTGTTCTTCAATAAATTTCCACCTTTGCTATACCACTTTCTGTACGTGGATTCATTCTTCATTTCCGGTGGACATTTGAACCGGGTGCCAGTCCAAAAATTCAGTATCAAAGTGTTTGTATTGGATGATAGTATTCTGCGTCCAACCCATTTATTTTTTAGTATTCTGGATGCTATATTAGTATTTACAAAATATATGCATCTATTTGCACTAACTTTTGTGAATAATTAGATGGCTAAAGTAAATCTTTCTATATAAGTACATTTTAAAGCATTTTTAATATAGCATTAAGTTACATAGCTGCATAAATGCTATAGGTCCTTTTGCTGCTGCTTAATTCTTAATTATTTTCAGGGCTCAACAAATCTCAAAGTTTTTAATGCAAGAATAATGGTTAATTAAAGTGGAATACGGAGGTAAGCATTCCTTTCATAGTAGCTATCTAGGTCATTAATATCTAGCTCATAAAATCCAATAATATATTAGTTTTCAAAATACCTTCATGCTTACTTCTCATAATAAACCTGGAAGATATACATTATTATCAAATGATTACATATGCAGAAATAATCTTAGACAAGTGAATAAGACTTTCTTAACTTACAAAGTTCACAAATGTAAATTTGACCTAAGAATTTTTCTTCAAATCTCATGCATTTTCCATAATATCTGAGCCATTTGTTGATGGGGGTTTAAATTGGTTACTATAGCCACATATGCCGACAGCTTGTGTGACTCATATTCTTTTTCCTGGACAAAAATTTTATTGGGAGTGTTCTGAACATTTAATATCAAGTGATTTACTTCTCTTCTAAGGGAAAATCTTCAGTTGGTAGAAAATAAGGTTTTCATTTTAAAAGTTATGATGTACTGAGTATTTTTTGTATTCCCTAACAAGAGAATTTAGTGATTTCCTACTTGGTTCTATAAATTTTAGCTAACTGAATCTGAAACAATAAATGTATTATCTTATATGGCCTAGATAATTATAGAATCCTCTCTAAAGTAGAAATCACTACTAAGCACTTCTAAAACTACCTCTAAGAACCATAGAATCTTGTAATTTTTCTATGTAAATTTTTTCCAATGAAATGTTAATATGGTGAAATTATGTAAGGTACTACATTAAAAGCTAACTCTCCAAAGTCGTTTCCACGGTATGCCTTAAGTATTTTGTTGCTATTGTTTTTCTTGGTTGTTTGTTTACTTTAGTCATTGATAAAGGGATCCATTGCTCTCAGCCCCAAATACCTGAGTATCATGGTGGTTTACACCAGAGAGAAACACAATAATCAGCTGGAACAAAAAGCTACAATCTGAACAGCAGCCTTCATTTGTCCATGTGACCTTCTCGTAAATATTGTTATTAACATATTTGTATTTGATTTCCAGAGTATCTCTTAAGATGGAATTAAGAAAAATATAAGGTGTTACTTCCAAAATCTTTTAAAATTATAACTAATATATATTATATAATACACAAAAATGAAAACATGGGAGAGAGAGATACATAATCTGCATTGAGAGTGTTCAGTTTTGGAAACAGGCAAGCGGGCAGAGGGAGAGTAATCCACATCTTAGAGTAGTCACAGGGCCAACTGGAGCTGAGGAGGCAATTGACCTTCCTGGCAGGAGCCCTGAGAAGCTCCAGACCAGGAATGAAAACAAAAGTAATAATTAGGAAGATAAAAAGGGAACTAATTAATATTCTGTACCTGGAAAAGTGTCAATCATGAGTCTTCTCAACCTCCATGAACTAGGTGTCTTATAGGGCATATACTTCAGAAAAAATAAACACAACATTAATAAAAGGGAGGAATTTGGAGAAATATTTCAAAATGTCAGTAGCTAGTATGGATTTCTAGTCCCCAACGACTTATATGATTCCCAATTCTACAGTTAGGAAAGTCTGCTTTGTACTGTCCAGTTACCCAAGGTTTCCCAAGGGAATAATAAGCAGATACCAGTATGGATGTGTAAAATACATATGCATTTTCTCTGGATTATCAGAAATACCAATCATTAACTTAATAAAAATGCAAAGCTATTCTATCAGTCAGGGTTCTACCAGACAAACAGAACAGAGAACAGAATTATACATATAACATATATGATAAATATATTTATATATATATATATATATATATATATATATATGGAATTTTATATATATATATATATATATATGGAATTATTTCAAAGAATTGGCTTATACAATTGTAAGGGCTATAGGCAAGTCAAGTCAAGTTTATGGGCAGCGCAGCAGACTGGAAATTCTAGGGCAGAAGCTGAAGCTACAGTCCACAGGGGAATTTCTTCTTTGAGAAACTTCAATCTTGTTCTTTAGGCCCCTCGAATGATTAGTTAAGGTGTAATCTGATTTTGGAAGACAACCTTTACTTACAATGAATAGGTTAACTTATTAACCTTATTTTCAAAATATCTTCACTAAACCTAGATTGTGGTTGATTTAATAATGGGAACTGGAGTTTAGCCACCATAAAACTAACATCACAGATATCCTGCAGTCATATTTGTTAACAAAAAAAAGAAAGAAAGAAAGAAAGAAAGAAAGAAAGAAAGAAAGAAAGAAAGAAAGAAAGAAGGAAGGAAAGAAAGAAAGAAAGAAAGAAAGAAAGAAAGAAAGAAAGAAAGAAAGAAAGAAAGAAAGAAAGAAAGAAAGAAAGAAAGAAATTATACCTGAGGGTAGGAGAAGTTAGAAGAATTTGAGTATACATACATTATCTCATTTAATCCTCATGAGAAACCTGTCAGATAAGTGTTATTACCGTATCCATTTTACAGACAAGAATTACGAAACTGATAGATTTTGAGTAAATTTGTCAAAGTCAGAGTAAGTAGTAAAGATTCAACCCATGATGAATACAAGGGCTGTTCAATGCTAAATCTCCTTTTGTTAAAGACATTGACATATTTGATCACACAGAAAGCATGTGCTAGCTTAAAAGCTCAGTTTAGACTTTGTCAACTGTATTTAGCTGATATGTATTAAGTACTACTATGTGCTGGGGATTATGGGAATGCACAAAGCACCATACCATAGTAGTTTAAGCATTAACTCTGGAGCCATATTTCCTGGACTGAGTCCCAGCATTTCTTCTCATAGTGTTATCTTGGAGAAACAACTTAATCTTTAATTTCTTCATCTGTACAGTGAATAGAAACAGCATCTACTTCATTGTGGTAATGAAGAGTAAATGAGTTTAAACTTGTTACCCAGCTGGTGTGGCTTAATAGTTGAGCACTGACCTATGATTCTGGAGGTCACAGTTTGATTCTCGGTCAGGGCACATACCCGGGTTGTGGGCTTGATCCCCAGGGTGGGGCGTGCAATGATTCTCTCATCATTGATGTTTCTATCTCTCTCTCCTTCTACCTTCCTCTCTGAAATCAATAAAAACATTTAAAAAATATACTTATAAAGAACAGTGTATTCAAAAAATGAGCACTAGGTATGAATTAGCTTTCATTGCTATTATTCTCCATTCAGTAACAATACAGTTTGTGCCAGATACTCTACCGGGTCCTAAAAGTCAAAGACAAAATGGTTGATTTTTTGTTCACAAACTATTCTTTTACCCAACATTTTTTATGATCATCACTTAAAAAACCTTCAGATTATAATTTTTGTGTGAAATTTATTCTTATGTTTTTACGTCTTCTTTTCTTTTCACTCTTCACCATCTATATATATCAAGAGCCAGGGTCTGTAACGTCCAAGATGACCGAAGGAATGACCGAATGCCAGGCTGCGCACGCAGCAGGCTCAGGTGGGCAGGGACTGGCAAGCAGGCTGAACTGCTGACCTCTCAGAGAGAGAGAGAGAGAGAGAGAGAGAGAGAGAGAGATGGGGCTAATCAGCAGCCACCCCAGGCTGCTGGCAAGGCCCGGAGAGAGAGAGAGGCAAAGGCAGCCGAGCCTCTCTCTCTCTCCGAGAGGTCAGCAGTTCAGCCTGCTCGCCAGCAGCCTGGGGCAGCTGCTGATCAGCCCCGCCTCTCTGATCAGGCCTGGAGATAGGCCCAGAGACACTGAATGGCATAGAAACCGACCAATCAGAACCTAATCTGGGTGTAAGGTGTAAGAAAGTGGTTCAATTTTTTAATGACCAGTTTGGCAGTATAGTGCATATGGCTGGCTATCAGTCGGGATATAGGGATTATGTATTTTTGTCTGCCAAGAGCATCTCCCCCCGATTTAAGCAATCCTATCCTACATAATCTATCTATACTAATACAAGGGGAATATGCTAATTAGACGGGGTTGATCGGCCATCTTCCGGATGTCTGACTTCCTTCCAGACAAAGCCATGTTGGTGGGGGCCAAGGCAGAGGCAGCTAGGGGTGATCAGGCCAGCAGGGGAGGGCAGCCGGGGGCAACCAGGCTGTCAGGGGAGGGGAGTTGGGGGTGAGATCAGGCCGGCAGGGGAGGGCAGTTGGGGGCAACCAGGCCGTCAGGGGAGGGCAGTTGGGGGCGAGATCAGGCTGGAAGGGGAGGGCAATTGGGGGTGATCAGGCAGGCAGGCACAGGCAGTTAGGGGTGACCAGGGAGGCAGGCAGAGGGGTTAGAGGCAATCAGGCAGGCAAGCAGAGGTAGTTAAGGGTGATCAGGCAGGCAGGCAGGTGAGTGGTTAGGAGCCAGTGGTCCCAGATTGCGAGAGGGATGTCTGACTGCTGGTTTAGGCCCGATCCCGAAACTGGCAGTCAGACATCCCCCAAGGGTTCCCCAATTGGAGCGGTTGCAGGCTGGATTGACGGAACCCCCCCCCCCCCCCCTCATGTATGAATTTCATGCACCGGGCCACTAATTATAGATAAAACTGCAAATTTTGAAAACAAAAAGTTTTCTGTAACTTATTTTGGTAGCAAAATCTGACATATTCTGAATGACACTAGGTTATTTAAATGTTTTATTTATCTTACTAGTGTGAATGTTCATATGAGCACTAAAAAAATATTGTTTGATTGAAGGGAATGCTTCTTCAGGCACATTTGGTATATAGTATGTTTGTTTTTGCATATCTGAAATAAAAATTAGTTTGATTTCTCAACATATGTGGTCCTCAGGGCTCCGAATAATAAATCGTGGAGGTGTATAAAGTTTATTGAGCACTTATTTGGTGCCAGGTTGGAAATACAGTAAGGTGTGCATAATTCTGGCATATTAATAAAAAATAATAAAATAAGATAAGATAAAATTAAATAAGATGAAATAAAATATGTTTAGGTTGTGAAAAGTGCCAGAGTTAGAAAAAAATATGTGTTGGGCATATCAAATAGGGATCTCAGGGAACACCACACAGGGAATGAGAACTATGTATCAGTGGGAAATATTTTGTTGTTGTTCTTAATCCTCATCTAAGGACATCTTTTCCCCATTAATTTTTAGAGACAGTAGAAGGGAGGGGGAGAGACAGAGAGAGAGAGAGAAACATTGATCTGAGAGAGAAACATCGATTGGTTGCCTTCTGCAAGGGCCTCAACTGGGTTTGGGTTTGGGTTTGAGCCTGCAACCAAGGGACATGACCTTGACCAGAATCAAACCCGAGAACCTTCAGTGGGAAGGCCGACGCTCTCACCTGAGGGAAACTAGCTAGGGCAGAAATATTTTCTGTTAAAAAATTTTAACAAATAACAAAATTAATGTTGAATTTGGTGAATGTAAAATTTAAAAATGTGTTCAATTAGCTAATCGAAATCATGTCAATTTTGTCTTCCATACTAAACATTTCTCTGAGAGCAGTACTCATAACTGCCATACAGAGCTCATACACTGGTGTTACAAAGGGATAAGTATTCAACAATGTATGAAAATGTCTAAGCGGAATTTTTAGGAAAATTTCTAAGTTCAATAAAACTCATTAAAGCCAGCACTTATTTAAATATAGAGAGCAATTTTATTGGGTGTAGATAAATAGGTAGGATCTATTATACTGTTGGAATGACGCCATTTCAAGGCCAAATGACATTCCTTTTCTTATTACTACACCATTTAATTTAAGAATTCATATGATCACATCTATTTAAATAAAGTTAAATGCACCTCCATATGATTAGTGCAGTGGGTTAAAACCAGGTATTATTAACTATGATCACAAGTTTGGTCTCAGGGTAATGTGGAAGCCTGTATTGCCAGCTCCTGTAAAAAAAAAAAAATTACTTCACTGCCAGAGGTTGCTGGTAAAATGAAGTAAATCTGATAAATATCTTAATACAAGTCCATTGTATTTTCTTAAAAAAAACAAGTTACTAGTAAATGTTTTTCTGCTAGATGTGTAGAATGATGTTATTTTCTTTTCATAATTATGAATATTTCAAGGAAATGTCAGGAAATAAAGCTCTCAGATAACCAGTTCATCTAGTATTTTTTAGTACATACACAAGCATGCATGTGTGTGTGTGTGTGCATACATACACACACACACACACACACTCACACACACATAGAGGTATATATACAGTAGTCCCCCTTATCCACGTGTGATACATTCCAAGACTCCGAGTGGATGCCTGAAACCCTGGGTAATACCAAATCCTATATAACTTTTTTTTTTCCCTATGCATTCATACCTATAATAGAGCCAAATTTATAAATAAGGCACGGTAAGAGATTAACAACAATAACAAGTAATAAAATAGAACAATTATAATAATTAATAAAAGTCATGTGAGTGTAACATTATTCAACAAAATAAGGTTTATTTGAACACAAACTCTAAAACACAGTGACAGCCACCCCAATAACCTAAAAGGCTACCAAGTGAGTAACTGGTGGCAAAAATAGCATGGCTATGCTGGGCAAAGGATTGCTTCATTTCCCAAGCAGAACGGAGTGGGAAAGCACACAATTTCATTGTGGTACTCAGAATAGCATAAAACTTATGAATTGTCTATTTCTGTGATTTTCCATTGATTATTTTCAAATTACAGTTGATCATGGACAACTAAAGCTGCAGAAAGAGAAACCATAGAAAAGGGGAACTACTAGAATAACTATCTGAACTTAAATTCTTTTAGCTCTAGAACTTAGTACTTATTCTATGAGCTTTGGAATTTTTTCATATTTCCTTATAGTAATGTATGTATAATGATAACTGATTAATTTCAATGTGTAAAAACATCTTATTTAATACTAGAGGCCCAGTGCATGATTGAATCATGCACGTGTAGGGTCCCCTACACACTTTTCCTTTCGATCGCAGGGGAGCCGGGTGCCTGTCCGCTGGTGCATCAGGCCTTTCAGAAGCCTCCGGCTCGGTGGAGGCTTCTGAAAGGCCTGGTGCCAGAGCAGACAGGCACCCAGCTCCCCCGCTTTTGATGGTCCGTGGCGGGACGTGAGCTCGCTGCCCCAGAGGCCCCTTCTGTGCCGCAGCACAGCCATGGCACAGACACTGAGCTCGTGCCACCGCTGGCGATGCGAGCTCAGCGTCCGGCTGGCCCAATCAGCTACCCCGGCCACCCCGAGTCCCGCCCCCTGCGCCTCCCGCTGGCCCAATCAGCTATTCCGGCCACCTCGAGTCCCGCCCCCTGCGCCTCCCGCTGGCCCAATTGTGGGCGTAGCGGAGTGATGGTAATTTACATATTACCATTTTATTAGGTAGGATATAATATGTTTGAAGTATATTAGTTATTAAAACATGACAGCATCCTTATGAGGTAATTCCTCAAAGCCCAATTGTAATAGTAGTCCTCTTTTATGAATGAGAAAAGAAGAAATCTATATCACGTCCAACTACCAGACTAACCAGGAGGTGCATTGATGGGTCCTGCTGGGGCTGTGGCGGACTGGAGTTATGGAGTGTCACTGGGGCCGGCCGCGTCCGTGGAGTGTGTGAGGCTTCGTGGGGCAGCAGACATGGCCCTGATGGCAGGTTAGGCCTAGGGGCCCCTACACATCTACGATTTAATCATGTGCTGGGCCTCTGGTCACATCACACATACAAGGTGGAGCTGAGCAATGAACCCAGGAAACCTATTCCCAGACTCGAGTTTTTAATTATGATGGTATAGCATGCATGGCAAGTTTCAGCCTATAATTCTTATTTAAAATATAGACATTAGATATTCCTTTCTGTGTAAAACACAAAGAAAACTAACCAAATATAATTAATATTATATGCTAACCTGCATATTTACCATTTCTGTTACTTTTTATTTCCTCTGCTGGATTTGAGTTGGTGTCTAGTATCATTATCTTGCTTATACGGCCCCATATCCTCTATTATTGTCATGTATACTAAACCTTTATATATTATCAATCCAACAATAAAACTTAATTACTGTTTTGTGCAATTCTATATTAAATCAACTAAGGAAGAAAAATTACATCTATAGGTTACTATCTTATAAGAATCTCTACAATTACCTTTATCAGTGGTTTTTATTTTTTTGTTTGTATTTTAGTTATTACCTAATGTCACAAGTGTATGTGTCTGTAAGTAGAATGTTTAGTATTCATTTCAGAATCATTCATTTTTATTAATTTCCACATAGTTGAGGTATACTTTTATGGAATCATCTTTTAAAATTTATGTGATTCCTAAGCATCTGAAAATGTTATAAAATTGCATATGATTTTTAAAAAATGTCTTCTATTATTCCATCGAGACTCCTCGCTTTTACTTATGAAAAATCTAAACTTAATTTGGTTCTTATGTAACTACTTTTCTATCTACAATCTTCTAAAGTTTTTATCCTTTTAATTAATTTATATATAACAAATGTGTTTAACTACTTTCACTCTTTTTCTCCCATCACAGTGCATTCACTCTGCATACTCAGATTTTACTGCACTCCAGACTCATTTTTCTTTTTTAACATTAATTACTACTTCTTATTTAATTAAACACGGCTGTCTTCAGGATTGATTCTCGGTTTTATCCTGGATCTTTTTTCTCCTCCTTACATATTTATCACCTTTTGTTCTTCATTCATAGATGTATGTTTTAGTTCATTATCTCCGCTGCCTGTGAATGTTTTATGTGTTTCCTCATCATGTAGCTTTTAATTCTTTTTACATTGTTAAGTTCCACTTTTGCTTCCAGACCAATGTAAATTATGCTATCAGATGTCAATTAGCATTATTTTCTATGTAAAATAAAAGCAACTGAAGCTAAACTGTTAAGGTAAGTGGAAAAGTAAACTTATTAGAAGAATACTTGGATAGCTTACAAATTTTAGGAATAAGGAAACAATGGGGGGACCTCATTAGCAGCTATTCCAGTATCTAATGACAAGAACCATAAGACTCATGCTTCTCTATTTGAATTTTATACCACAGGAAAAATATGCTTGAGCAAAGTTAGGTCCAATGCTTATACCTTTGAATCAATAAATTATGGTCAGAGAATGGGGTTTCTAGTTCACTGAGGGAATGTTTGTAAACTTGGCAGTAGTGTGTCGCTAAAATATTATAAATTCACTATACTTAAATGTATTCCTTCATTATTTAATTCCTTCTAACTCTATTTGCATTTTGCCAGAACTTTCACTTTATTACATGAAAAATGTGGTGTTTCATGAATATGAGGAGAAAAAATCCTTGTTTGTCAGGCACAAAAGAATAACTATATTCTATTATATTTTAGCTTTTAGTAGACAATATACTCTATTCATTTACTTATTTTATGTAATTTGTAAGTACTTTTCAAGAAACAAGTACTCAGTTAGTGATAGGATCTAACTGTACTAAAACCTCTCTTTTTATAATTTATACTCTATTTTCAGAATTTACTTTTTCTTAAATACATATAGACAAACTAGAGGCCCGGTGCACGAAATTCGTGCACGGGGGTGGTGGGGAGAGGGTGTTCCTCAGGCCAGCCTGCACCTTCTCCAATCCAGGACTGCTGGCTCCCAACTGCTCGCCTGCCTGCCTTCCTGATTGCCCCTAACCGCTTCTGCCTACCAGCCTGATCACCCCCTAACCATTCCCCTGACAGCCTGATTGATGCCTAACTGCTCACCTGCCAGCCTGTTTGCCCCTAACTGCCCTCCCTTGCAGGCCTGGTCATCCCTAACTGCCCTCCCCTGCAGGCCTGGTGCCCCCCAACTGCCCTCCCTTGCTGGCCATCTTGTGGTGGCCATCTTGTGTCCACATGGGGACAGGATCTTTGACCACATGGGGGCATCTTGTGTGCTAGAGTGATGGTCAATCTGCATATTACTCTTTTATTAGATAGGATAGAAGCCTGGTGCATGGGTGGGGGCCAGCTGGTTTGCCCTGAAGGATGTTCTGGGTCAGGGTGGGGGTTCCCTTGGGGCGTGGGGCAGCCTGGGAGAGGGGCCTGTGGTGGTTTGTAGGCTGGCCACGCCCCCTGGTGACCCAAGCGGAGGCCCTGGTATCTGGGATTTATTTATCTTCTACAACTGAAACGTTGCAGCCTGGAGTGGAGCCAAGCCTTCTGCTCACTCCGTGTCGGCAGCCATTTCTATTGGGATTATTTACCTTCCATAGACTTTGTAGCCTTGAGTGTAGGCCTGGGCCGGCCAGGGCTGCAGAAGCTTGGCTTCCCCCATCGCCGGGGGCAACCCTAGCATCCTGCTCTCTCCATCTCCGTGGCTGCCGACATTTTTGTTGGGATATTTATCTTCTATCATTGAAACTTTGTAGCATTGTGTGGAGGCCTAGAATGACAAGGGGAGGCAGAAAGCTTGGCTTCCTCCATTGCTGGGGAAACCCAAGCCTTCCTCCTGTTCTCTCTGTGGCCGCAGCCAACTGGGTTGGGTTTATTTGCATATTCGCTCCTGATTGGCTGGTCAGCGTGGCTGGTGGGCATGGCTTGTGGGTGTAGCGGAGGTACAGTCGATTTGCATATTACTCTTTTATTAGATAGGATATTTATTAAAGAGGCAGAGTGTGATAGTGTGAATCTGTTTTGTAAGAGGAAAATTTACCAAATGGAAATAGGAAAATTGAGTAACAAATTCTAACACATTTTTAAACTAAATAATAGGTCATGGGATTAGAAATTACATAAATAATACATTTTTGGTATACAAATCAATCATGATTTTAAGTTTTGTCTTATTCTTTCTGTGTAACAAAAGTGTGCTAAAATTATGATTCTTATTAATTCTGTAATACAGATAAGAAATGGAATCTCTGAAAGACTTAGTTTACTTGGCCAGTATCATAGAAAAACACAGTACTCTCCTGAAAAAATAATCATGTGCCTTTTATATAAAAATATTGTTCTTGTCTTAGCCGGTTTGGCTCAGTGGATAGAGCATTGGCCTGCAGACCAAAGGGCCTCAGGTTTGATTCAGGTCAAGGGTATGTACCTTCGTTGTAGGCTCCTCCCTGGCTCAGGTCCTGGTCAGGGCCTGTGCAAGAGGCAACCAATGGATGTGTTTCTCTCACATTGATATTTCTCTCTGTCTTTCCCTTTCTCTTTCACTCTCCCTAAAAATCAATGGGAAAATATCTTCAGGTGAGGATTAATATATATATATATATATGTATATATACATATATATATATATATATATATATATATATATATATATTCTTTTTTTTAACTCTTTGTAGTTCCATTTCTTCACAGTTGATTTTAAATAATCTCTACTCCATCCCAAGGCATGTAACATATTAAGTCTGTAATTATAATGTGAATGTGTGAATTTTTAAAAAATCAATTATGACCAGAAGTAAAAAATAAATATTAAGACAAAACACAATATTTAATAATAGAAACCTTTAACCCCAAATTTTCACTTTTTCACTTCCATTTTCTACATGGAAATAGCCAGAGCCTAAATTACTTTCCTAAAAATGATAATTCAGATTTGTATGAAAGTGGTATTTTTCCAAATGTAATATTATTGCTGGAAATTTAAATTATTATGTGAGAAATAAATAGAGAATTTATTCATTTCTGGGACTGGTGGTATAGGGGTGGAAAGAAAGATGAATTTAAACCTACATCTCTTATATTTTCCAGAAAGCAAATTTGAGTCATAATGAAATAAATTTTAATTAAGGAAATACATGTTGTATTAATTTTACCTTGTAAATAATAAGCAAACATGCTTTTATATTTGAATACTTTTTATGAAAAGATTTCAAAATGCATGCATTGTGTTATAATAACTTTTCCCAGAGAGCTCACCACTATGATTAAAAGCATCATGTCATAAAAGAGGGACATTACCCTGAACTTGAAGTGTACAGAATTCTTCATCCCTATGTTTGTTGCATTTCAATTTTCCTAGTTCTCCTGCTTTGTATAGTCTTTTTTCATACTTATCATTTTTCCAGTTGTGCCTTGATACATTCTCAGTCTATTGGTTCCATTTGAAATGTGCTGTAATAAAATGGGCACACAGAACTAAACACAATAAGGTTCTGAGTAAGCTTAAATTGTTAAGAATTTTGACAAAGAAAATTTTCTGGAAGTTATATATATTTTTTCTATTTAGTTCGTACTTCCCAGATACATTTTAATGTCTGAGGTTGTTTACAGCTTAACTTCTAGGCAAGTGATGTATAATTTTTTCAATCCCATCTGTGCTGAATATAGTAGTTGACAGTGGACTGATGTTAAGTGAACCAACAGTCTGAATATTAGCTGCTATGCCAAGCTAATTGTTTTACTAAACATAGTTTCTGGTACTTGATATGAACAGTTCTTTTAAATCCTAAGCAGAAAAGTAGCTCAAAAGAGTTCATGTTTACTATCTGCCACAGAGCTATTAACATTCACACTATCACAATATAGTCCCAAGAATTCCTAAAATTCCTAATATCTCACAGTATATTTAGGTGCCCCATTACAATGAACACATATTGCTCATTGAACGTGCTTAAGTGGGGGCAGCAAGCACTCCAAATGGTCTAGACACATGCATAACAGAGGGTGATAGGTAAATCCTCTAAATGTCAAGGGCATGAAACATCGGTGTAGGTTTTAGGATTAAAAGTTAGGGTTTGACAAGACATCCTGATAAGGTAAAAGTAAAGGACAACACTATAAATATGACACAGCACTCATTGAGCATTTTTGATGGTTTTTGTTGTTGTTGTTTTTGTTATTTAGGAAAGAATATAAACAACATTTGGGAAACTTCTCTGACTCTTGTTCAAAGAAATAGAAAGTTGCCAGATTTGAGAGAGGAACAGAATAAGAGTCTGACACACTGACACAGGTCCAGGCTTTAGTTAAGCTGTCTGATACTTGGACTATATTAACTATTAAATCCAGTGATGCAGTGATGATATATATATATACACACTAGAGGCCCGGTGCATGAAATTCGTGCACGGGGGAGGGGGGGTGTCCCTCAGCCCAGCTTGCAGCCTGCCTGCCTTCCAGATTTCCCCTAACCGCTTCTACCTGCCAGCCTGATCACCCCCTAACCACTCTCATGCCAGCCTGATCACCCCCTAACCACTCTCATGCCAGCCTGATTGATGTCTAACTGCTCCCCTGCCAGCCTGTTTACCCCCAACTTCCCTCCTCTGCCGGCCTGGTCACCTCTAACTGCCCTCCTCTTCAGGGTTGATCACCTCCAACTGCCCTCCCTTGCAGACCTGGTCCCTCTCAACTGCCTTCCCTTGCAGGCCTGGTCCCTCTCAACTCCCCTCCTCTGCTGGCCATCTTGTGGTGGCCATCTTGTGTCCACATGGGGGCAGGATCTTTGACCACATAGGGGCAGCTATCTTGATCTTGTGTGTTGGAGTGATGGTCAATCTGCAAATTACTCTTTTATTAGATAGGATACACACACACACACACACACACACACACACACACACATATATATATATATATATATATATATATATATATATATATATATATATTTAAGTATAGAATATTGATTAAGTATATAATGGTTGGATACCTTAGTTGTTTAGAGCATCATCTCGATATGCCAAGGTAGTGGGTTTGATCCCTGGTCAGTGCACATACAAGAATCAACCAGTGAATGCATAAATAAGTGGAGCAATAAATTGATGTTTCTCTCTCTCTTTCTAAGGCCAATAAATTAAAAAATATATACACATATTATATTGTGTTTGTGTTCCTGGGTAGCCTGAAAGGATAGCTCTGTTTTCTGGAGCAATGCTGTGCTTTCTGTGGCTAAAAATTACTCACCATTTGAAAAGCAGTTCCTGGCATGATACTCACCCCCGGTAGAGACTAAATGCCTGACCATGGGAGATAACTGACTGTGTAATTAGAATTGTCCACCAGAAGCTTGGTTTTGTCAGAGCCATCAAGTCTTAAGGTCAAGAGAATGCAATAGCAACCTATTGTTCTATGAAAATGATATATGGAGCCTGGGCAGGTCCACAGGGCAGACTAAATGTTTCACAAGAGGTGATTCAAAATCCCAGTTCACTTATCTTTCAAGCAACATTGCCTCTCTCACAGCTCACACCTACTGCCTCACACTAATTTGACAAGCTAATGAAAGAGAGAGAGGAAAAAAGGGTCCTGGTTCATAGATAGGTCTCTCAATATTTTGTACAAATGATTTTATCATATTAGAGGCCCAGTGCACTAATTTGTGCATGGGTAGGGTCCAGCCAGCCTGTCCCGATTGGGGTCGACCAGGGGCGGCGTTGGCCAGGGGGAAGGACCATGGGTGGTTGGCTGGCCAGCCACACCCCCTGGTCAAACTCCTGGTCCAACTCCAGATCAAACTCCTGGTCAAGGGGACAATTTGCATATTAGCCTTTTAATATATAGGATTATGGCCACACTTAATGTGGTCCTAAAAGAGTGATGAGGAAGATTCCTTCCTTTAGGTAGAGAAGACCATTTGGTTTTCTCCTTTGTACAAAAAGATAAAGGATCTGGAGTAAAGAATACAAAACATCTTGGATATCATCAAACTGTTTTATGGTGGTTAGTGCCTATAAGAAACAAAATTAGGCAGAGACAGTGAGATTCAGAAAAGTGTGTGTGGGATTAACCTGAAAGTAGGCAGAACTTTATGTCTCATGTCAGTGTACTAGTGTACCAGAAAGCATCTGCTACAGTTGAATCACTAAAACTAACCATTTAATAACTAATATAAACTCTTACCTTGAAAAGTATAAATTGCTGAAGTAGTCAATAATAATATAATTTTAAACTTTATTGAATTTTCTAGTTTATCCTTCTATCACACACCAGACTTAGGCAGACTTAGGCATTTTTATAACTAATTTATTCCAAAAATTTAAAATATTGATTGCTGTAATCCTATGCAAACTGTAATTGCTAGGATTTTCCTAGACCTACAAAACAGCAAAATAATTAAAATCAGATAATGTTCCTTCCTGACCTTATTGGAACCCAGATAATCACATGTCAATGTAGACTTATTGGCATGCATCTAATCCCTAGCTCACCACTCTTTCCTCTGCCATTTAAGAAAGCATTATGGATGTAAGTTTTTATGTTGTCATTGCAGAGAAAACCTCAGATTTCCTTCAATTATTTTATCTATGTATTTGTTTTTGTTTAATTGTGAGATATATCATATGCATGGAATAGTGAATAAATCTAAAGGAGCAGATGAAAGCATAGAACATCAGATATAACACAATCATATACCTACCATCAGTTCACAAGTTAGAAACTTCCAATAACCCTCATACTGTTGTGAGTTTTTTGTTTTTTATCACATCTACTTATTGCTCCTAAAAGCGATCACTATATTGAAACTCAGAGCACTTTTTTACTTTGTTTTAGATTTTCTGTATATATGTATAGCTTCTAACAATATCTAGCTTTCCTGTCTCTAAAGTTTATACAAATGGAATTTACACTGTGTACATGATTGATTGTCTTTTTATTTGTTCTGTGTTATATTTATTAGCACCATCAATGCTGTTATATAATTGCTGTATATTCAGTTTTACTGTTTTAACATGATGATGATGATGATGATGATGATGATGATATCACTGTCATATTAACTGTATATATTATTATCTATACTAATAAAAGGGTAATATGCTAATTAGACTGGGTCAACCAGCCATCTTCCAGACATCTGACTTCCTTCTGGACAAAGCTATGGTGTTGGGGGTTGAGGAAGAGGCAGTTAGGGGCGATCAGGCTGGCAAGGGAGGGAAATTGGGGGCAAGATCAGGCCAGAAAGGGAGGTCAGTTAGGGGTGATCAGGCAGGCAGGCAGGTGAGTGGTTAGGAGCCAGTGGTCCCAGATTGTGAGAGGGATGTCTGACTGGAGAGGGTGCAGGCTGGGCTGAGGGAAACCCCCTCCGTGCATGAATTTTGTGCACCGGGCCTCTAGTTAATTATAATAATACTAGAGGCCCAATGCACAAAATTCATGCAAGGGGTTCGGCCCTCACAGCCTCCACCGGCCCTCGCAGCCCCTCTCAGCCCTGGCTTTGTCTGGAAGGTCATCTGGACGGTCATTCTGCTGTTCGGTCTAATGAGCATATTAGCTCTTTATTATATAGGATCAGAATTTATTAGTGATGGTGCCCAGATATGAGTTTATATAATTTGGCACCAAGTACTATACTTATTAATCATTTTATATACACCATCTCACCAGAACATTTTATGGTATGAAGTAGCATACATTTTTGCCCATTCTGCTGTTGGTAGGGACAAATTGTTTCCTGCTTTTCCTATAACAAATAACCCTGTTATGTATTTTCTTGTACAAATGTTTTAATTCAAATTTATAAGAATTTACCTAAGATATAAATTTATAACTAAAAGCGATGGGTTGAATTTACCTAAGGTGTAAATTTATGACTAAAAGTGATGGGTTGGAGGTTACTTGAGAATGCAAACTTATCAAATGACTTCAAACACTTTCCAAGGTGGTGATAGCACTTTACACACTCCCAACAGCATATGCGTGATCACCTCACCTTGCTTCACATTCTAGCTAAATTGGAATTTTAAATTTGTTCCCATTCGATGAGTGTTTCGTAGACTTACATTGTGATTTTAATTTAAAATTTTCTAACTATTTGACATCTTTTCGTTTATAGGTTGTCTAACTGAATCTCCTCTCTTGTGAAGTGACCATTTAAGGTTTCTGCTTATTTTAAAATGTGTTTTCTCTCCTTTTTCTAATGAAATGTATGAGTTTTAGTATATTTTCTCTATCAGTTATTTGTTGGTTACATGTGCAAAAATGAGTTCGCACTCTATTTTGTACAGTGTCTTTATAAATGATTAATTTAGAATGCTATTAAATGCATCAAATGACACTATCAAGAGAGGGACCAGACAACCACAGAATGGGAAGCAAACTTTCAAATTGCGTATCAAATAAAGGATAATATTCATAATACATAAAGAACTATTTAAACTCAACAACAACACAAAAACAACCCAATTTAAAAATGGACAAAGGACATGGATAGGCATTTTCCCTCCTGCCAAATAACATATACCAACCACCAATAACTACATGAAGACATGCTATCCATTAAGAAGGGAAATGCAAATCAAAACCATAATGACACACCATTTTACAACTACTATGATAGCTATTATTTTTAAAAAGCAGCCAAGTGACAAGCATTGAGGATGTGGAGAAATGGAACCTTCCTGCATACACTGCTGACAGGAATGTAAAATGGGGCAGTCATTGGGAAAAGCAGTTGGGTCATTTCTCAAAAATGTAAACATAGAATTACAGTATTATACAATTCCCAGCCTACTTAATTATATGCCTCCCCTAAAATATTAATAACAGTGACTCAAACATCAACTTGTATACCAGTGTTCATAGTAGCATTTTTCAAAATAGCCAGAAGGCAGATATAACACAAATGTCTATCAATACATGATTACTATTTTTAAATGTGGTACATATATACAATGAAATATTATTCAGTCATAAAAAAGGAATATTTCAACATAGATAAACCTTGACAACATGCTCAGTTTAATAAGCCAGACAGAAAAGGACAAATATTGCATGAGTACCTTTATTGGGTATCTACAATAAGCAAATTCATAGAGACAGAGAGTAGAACACCGATGAGTAAGGGTGATAGTGCAGATAAAAGGGAGTTACTGCTTAATGAGTATAAAATTTGTGTTTGAAATGATGCAAACATTCTGGAAATACACGGTAGCAATGGTTACACAATACTGTAAGTGTGCTTAGTGCCATAGAATTGTCTACCTAAAAGTGGTTAACAATGAAGAGTCTCTCCATCCCTAAACACCCCTACAGCAATCAAGTAATCACTCGTTTTTTCTACAGCCTTTTAGAGTTTCTTCCCACTTTTATTTAAACATATCCTCATATGTTTATGTTAGAAAACTGAAAATGGTGCTGCTTTCAGCAGCGAAAAGGAAAAAGACCCCAAGGTGCACAAGAAGCCATGTTCATTAAGCTATGGCACGTAATGTGTCAGTCTGGCTGGAATCACGACTTGGATATCACACTGTGAGTTAAACAGGGACAGGTAACATAAAGAAATTGCATTTGGTACCTTAGAGCTGAGGGCGAACACCTTGGAAGGACAAATGCGAAAGGGGAATCAGAGTGCCCTGTGGGTAGGAGTCGTTTGGGGCATTGATTTCTATTTGAGGACCAGAAGAAGGTGACCTCTACGCCACATTGGGCTGCAATGTCACCAAGAGACCTTGCTCTTAGGGCAATGAGGCTGAGTTAGCGCTCCACCTGAGGACCCTACCCCACAACATTGAATCTACAAGCAGCAGCTGGAAACCTAAGGAGAGCCCTTTCTTTTGTAATGTCCCTCTAGTATCCTCCCCTGAGAAAATGTAACGTTTTGCTCACTGTGAAAGTGAAATGCTGAAAGTAATTCTATCCTTTATGGGAAATATATATATAGGAATGAATTTTGTACGGCGAGGCAATGCATTGATAATTGACAGATAATATGACAGAATCTTCTAGACTCACCCAAATTCAATATAAATACTGGGAATGGGTAGTATTGTTTCACAAATAGGAAAATAGATGATTCCTTTCGGGCAGCAGATTTAAATGAGCAGATAAGTGTTGGGGCTGGGTCAATTGTGTTAATTGATGCCAACCAATGAAAACAAGGCCAATGGGTGCTAGGCTCTCATCAAAGTTCTGTTTCGTTAGTCTGTTCTCCTTTCAAGAGGAAGGATAGGCAACGCACTTGAAATGAGACCAGGACTGATCTCTGACTCATTGTTTCTGCTCTGTTGAAATGATGGAACAGTACAATATTTCCTCCCACCGACGTCAGCCACACTCAGAAGCTTACATGAGTAATGAAATTCCTGGGATGAACTTTCTTCGTTCACAACTTATGTATAATTTTACGAACTCAGGGCTGTTTCGTAAGGCTTAGAATAATTCAAATGACAAGGAATAGCATTTATTCATAGTCATCTTGAGTAGTATGTCATATAAAAGCACCAGTTAACTCTTTTGTTTATGCTATTGTAGACTAGATTCTTAATTGTGGTTCTATCAGAAAGAAAAGCTAGTCCCCGTGATGTTTAACTGTTTCGTACATTATAATGAAAATCTCATACATCAGTAGCCTTCTCTGTGTTCCTGATACGGAGCTAGAGGCAACGGTTTATGGAATAGGCAAAGTAATTGTGAGAGATTGGAAGATAATGTTCAGCAGCTGCCTAATTTTAAATAGAAAAAAACGGTATGAACAATTTTCTCTTTTTAAAGCTTTCTTGAAGTATAATTTACATACCCTAAGCATATAAGCCAATGTCTTGAATAAATTCATAAAGCGATGTAACCAAAACCATCATCTACTTTTAGAACATTTCTGTCACCTCGAAATGTTCCCTGTCTATTTACAGTCAGTCTCCACTCCAACCCTCAGCTCCAGGAAACTGCCCATCTCCTGCTGTTGCTATAGGTTTGCCTTTCCAGGAAATTCCGTGTAACTGCAGTAAGTCTTCTGTTCATGGGCTCTTTCATTCAGCATAAGGTTTTTGAGATGTATCCACATTAGATCACTTACCCATAGTTTGTTCCATTTTGTTGCTGATTTGTATGCCTTTGCATAGTTGCCCAATATTTTGTTTGAACATTCACAGTTGAGAGCCAAATGAATGATTTCCTGATTTTTTGCTGTTGTGAGTTATCATGCTGTGAACATTCACATTATACTCACGGCTCCAGGATATAAATCTAGGAGTGGAATTGCAGGCTTATATGCTACATTTACATATAATCATTTAAGAAACTGTGATATAGTTTTCGAAGTGGCTAAAACTTTTACATATTCCCACTGTCAATGTTGGAGGGTTGTAATTTCTCACAAAATTGCTATTGTCCATGTGTCTAAATATACAACCCAGTTTTTATGCAGAGGTGTCTCAGTGTGTCCATGGGAGGGGGTCCATGGGAGAGGAATGCATAGATGGGGGCTTGAAGACGCCAGGGTGCTGATCTTACTCGTACAGAGGACAGAGAAATGCCTCAGGAGGGAAGGGTGCAGGCAGATGGAAACATTTCTGGCCTGAGCAATTAAAGTGACCATGGTTAGATCAAAAGTAGCCCTGACCTGCGCAGCTGGGAAAGCCAGAAGATAAACCATCCCCAGGCCAGCACAACTGGGAGAAAGCTATAAGGTAAAATCAAAAGCGACTCCAACCTAAACAGATAAGAGGACCAAACGGAGGAAAAGTGCGGACATGGGGGTCCTGGGAGCTGATTCCAGGGCTAAGGTCCCACGGTAGAGAAGGAGGGTCTCCAGCCCATTGAATGCCTCAAGACAAAGAAAGCAGCGGCCACCCTTCTCAGGGGGCCCTCTGTCCACCCAGGAGGGACAGAGTCTCAGGATTAGGAACTTAGAGGACACCTCTCTTAGGGGGCCCTCTGCCCCTCTGTGCCAAGGGGAACAGAGCTTTAGGCTTAGAATTTAGAATTAAGGTTTAGAGATAGTATTTGCTTGCAATAAAGTTTCTGTACTTCTCACCTACCACCTTTTGTCTGTGGCTTCATTCTTCAAATCCATCTGGACAGGGACCCACGAAAGAAATCACCCTGCTCAATAAAACAACCCGAATCACTATCACCATGCCCACATTTTGGTTACCCTTCAAAAAATCCTGTATCCTTTAGTAAATCTCCTTTTTTCTCTCTTTCCTCCTAGAAAATCTGTTTTTTTGGCCGGAAAAAAATATCTTTTTATATATATGTATATATCACCTAATAATTACCTAATCATTTTATCATATATATATGAAAGTTGCAGTTTAATTTATGAAAAAGAAAAGAATATAATATGGTCAAATTTAAAGATCCCTCATGTGTAATATTCATTAAGAGTGATATGCACATTCCAAGTAATAATATTTATGAATTAGTTATGTCAATTATGTAGTATATGAAGGTGCTTCGGTTCAATCATAGTTTACATTTATCTAAGCACCACATACTGCATATATTCCTTCCTGAACTCAGGCTGTCTCTTCTGTGATACCATAGCTCCCTAAATTTATTTCTACCTTTATGACAATGCAAAGTTTATAGTATTTTATTCTAGGCTGTAATTTCTTTGAAATATAGGACCATCACTTAGGAAACTGATTTCCTAGTGTCTGGCAAAGTATTTGTCACATATTAATTAATCCCTCAGTGAAATTTAGGTGAATCAATGAATTGCCTAGCTCAGCTATTTTGGATTGTGTTTTATTGAATGTGAGAGTGACAAAACACAACAAAGAGAAAAGAGCTACGTGGTGTGATGTGTTTTGGATAGTCACAATACACATGCATATATACAAGTGCTTAGAAAACTTGAAGTAACAAAAACCTCAGCTAAATCTTAACACAGTGTTTCACAAAGATTCCATTTAATCCTTAAATACCCAGTACAGTTTAAATAACTATAGTATGATGGGAAATGCTAGCCTAGAAAATTATTGGGATCAGCCTCTGTGGGTATTTTCTAAGGTTCTATTTATTTTTTAAGTTTGAACAAATCTATGGGTTTTTTTTTTCTCCTAAAATTATTGCATTTTTATCTGTAAAATTAAGTTGCTAATAACTCATTAAGTTCTTGTGTAAATTAAATGAAGCAATGCTAAAAATGTTCATAAACACCCATTTCCCATAATGCAGGTAGGGTTTTGCATCCTTTCTGTATTAACACAGAAAATAAAAATTTGGAGACATTGCTGTATTCCCAGAAATATAAACTCCTTAAAATCTAAATGGTTCTTTCAGAAATACCTTGAGCGAAGGGGCTGTAGAAAGCAGAAAGTTTAAATTATTCAAATAATTTGTTAATTACCTAATAATTTTAAAATGGCATATCAAAAACATGCCAGTCAATGTTGCCTGAAGAAATTCACAAGTAGGCACAGCTGCTACTTATTCCTATATTCAAAATGGATTTTTAAAGACTGTCTTCCAGTAGGTGACTTGCCTAATTGACGGACTTCTGTTTTTTTTTTTTTTGTGTTGACAAGTAAAGGCATCTATTTTTGTAAATTCTGAATTTAATTATTAACCGTTCTCTCTGCTATTAAATTTGAAATACTCAAACATCCTAGTTCATCCCTTTTCCGGGGTGATCTCTTAGCATAGGAGAAGTGACACAAATGATTTGAAATTAAGATTCAGTCGGCATGTTGCAATGCTTTTGTAAGATAAGCTTTTGTATTATCCTTCCTGAGAAGAGCACATCTTATAACATCATCCCATGACAGAGGTGAAATTGCCTTTCATTGATGTGTGAGATCTTCCAGCTTGCTGGAAGGGCAGACTGCCAACCTCAGATCATAAGGTTTGAAATTACATTGGAAAGCACAATGTCTCTTTTCTTGATGGAAACAGCAGGGAGCAATGGTCAGTTCAGAGAGAGATTGAGACCCCCTACCTATAATGCCTTAGATTGATTTTCAGAAGAAAGTTCTTTTTAAAAAAAGAATAAGTGCATACTGTACTCTCTGACCAGTATCTTTGCTTTTGCCTTATTTTTCTACTTTATATGGAATTCCCTTTCACTTTAACTGGGAACCAATTCATTTCAGTTATGTTAGGGTATTAATTATGAAAGCACTGCTAGTTAAAGGGTACAGTCTCCCCCCAACATCTTGATGGCCGCCTGCTATTAGCAGAAACGCAGAAACATTGCTAACAGCTATGTTAGTGTCCTTCAACAATATGGCCCAAATTAACAGCTCTCTTCTTATCCTCTAAAGGAAAACACATTATAGTCTGTGCTGCCTAAAAATAAAATTATCTCATTTTCCTATGACATTAGGGCTAGGTCAAGTTCAACTAATTACATCTCTTTTTTAAGAAAAAAAATATACCAGAACCTGTATGGATTTCAAATTAATTAATAGCTACCTAAAATGAAAAAAAAAAAGTATTTATGAAAAAAAACAAAACAGGCTTCATCTATGAGATGTGTCACACATAGATGAGTGATAGAGATTGAAATAAAAAATATTAATGCTGAGTTTCTCTTAAAAGAATGGAAAGCCATACAATGGCAGATAGCAGAGTGGATGGCATCTTTAAAGGCCTTTAAAAGGTGGTGAGTGAAATGATATAACTTCTGCCTCTTAAACACACACAGAAACTCTGAGAATGTTTGGCTAAAATACCCAGAAAGAGATTATTTTAAGATTCTTTGGTTTTCTTGCATTTTTAACCCATATTGACCTACAATGGAAAAATTAGGAAATATATACAGTCTATTAGGGCAAAGCATACAAGATACAAACCAAATCATAGAAAATTAAGAAATTTTATATCCAAATTGTCCAAGTTGGACACAAAGACAAACAAACGTATATTATTACGTTGTGACTAGATTTTTATTTTAGTGAACATATTTGTACTTCAGAGAATTATACAATGCAAATACTTTATTCCTGTTCTGAATCAATTTTCTGTATCATTTTTATAAAGAACACAGGTCATATTTTTCAATTATTCTGATAATGTTGAAATTAGAAAAGTTGAATTTCGAGGAAGAATATTCTGAAGTATTTACAGGAAAAACCCATATCTGATTTCTATCTCCATGAATTATTTGTTAGAAGAGTAGAGCAGTTTGTACAATATCTCTTTTCAAAACCATTTGCCCAAGTGATTTCCCCCAGCAATTCTAGTGTAAATACAACTAAAATGGCACAATATGCATAGATGTAGGCCATAGCATCAGATTGAAGGCCATAATATTTTGAAATAAAAGAAATATATGAATTCTGTAAATTTGATGTTGACATTATAAAAATGGAGCTTTTCTACTCTTGAAGAATGCTAGTATTATAATTGTAGCTCATGCACATGAAGAGTAAATACTAAAGGATTTGTTGGAAGTTTTCTGATGGAAGTTATATTTTAACTCTAATTCTTGATAAAATTTTATTTAATTTGTTGGTCTGTTCTCCTAAACTCTGTGGAATCTACCTCGTCTGATTTTTATACTCATTATTTTCAATTCTGTCTTGAATGTTATTTTCGCCGATGGGTAAAAAGGTCAGAAAAAAATAATCATGAAAGAAAATAAGGGATTATTTTATCACATCCTTTAGTAGAGATTAAAGCTAAATGAAGTGGCAAAATAATTTTTTTAGACAAACTATAGTTCAAGGCATTATTTATCCTTATATGAGTTAATTTTTTAGATATCAGTAACAGTCACAACTATGAATGGTAAAAAGACCATAAAGAGGATAATTTAAAGTTCAAGCTAGTTTTAGAAATACTAAGGATTGATTATATTTTGAAGTAACTATTTTGACTCAAACATTTGATATTTTTTATAATTCTATAACATAAAATATTACTATTACTATAGAGGCATGGATGGCAGATAAAGGAAACATTGTTTACTAAGTATAATTCTAAAGATATTACAATTTACTACAAAATGAAAAAGATTCTAGAGTGAAGAGATATATTTTCAAAAGATTAGGAGACATATGTAATAAAAATTTAAAGAAAGGGGAAAATAACTCAGATATATCATAAGGAAAAAAAGTGACTTGAAATTGGCAATGTTTATAGCGATAAAGAATGATAATTTTACCAAATGTATGAAAAAAACAAATCTTTAGCTTGCAGACGATTATGAATTTTGGAAACTTTTAAGTGTGTTCAACTTTCTTCAGTAAGAGAAACAAATACCTCTGGACAGAGTTTCCATGGCATCTGTAAATGAAGGAAGTTAGCAATGGCTACTTATTCTCTGACTATAATAACAACTTTATTTCTACCTAGGGCTTGATTTCTTGGAGGTGACAATGACTCTTTAGACTTTTATTTATCTCAACACCCACAACTAATTATCTTCTTTTTGCTCTCTGGCTGTTGTCTTGAGGGAATATATATATAAAATTCCTATTTCAATTTGGATATCCATAAATTAAGAAAATATATATATATATATATATATATTCCCTCAAGACAACAGCCAGAGAGCAAAAAGAAGATAATTAGTATAGTCAACCTTTCCTCACAATTACATTTATAAGTGCTCATTGCTGTAGAAATAGATTTTTTACCAGCCTTTTGAAAGAGTTGGGCCTATTGATGGGTGTACCAAGCCCTATGTGATGGGATGGCTTGATGATATTGATATTGAGCTCTTTACATGTGCTGGGATCCCAGAGTCTGTGCTCTCTTGTTTAATACCTAGTGAGGTGTATTAGGCTAACCATGCTAAGCAAAAGTAGTTGAACCATGCTCATATATTCTTCTCTTCCCTTGAGATCAGATAAGCATCTGTTCATTTTTTTACACAACTGTATTTAACATTTTTTTTTACTCTTTAATTAAATTTAGTTTGAGATGAGATGTATGGAGATTTTTTTCATTAATTCCAAATTCTCTAAATTGTCACTGAATCCAAGTTTTGCAAGCATAAAATATTTCATTATTAAAACTGCCAAAAGAAAAGAGAAAAATGTGCTAAATTAGAAGGCCAGTAGAACACTGAACTGATATCCTCTCTAATAAAATGGTAATATGCAAATTAACCATCACTCCGCTACATAAGCCACGCCCACCAGCCAATCAGGGTGAGTATGCAAATTAACCAAAACCAAGATGGCTACAGCCACAGGGAGCAAGGTTTCCCAGGTAACAGAGCAAGCCAAGCTTCCCATAGCTGTTGCAGGCCTAAGCCTCCACTCAAGCTACAAAGTTTCAATTATAGAAGGTAAACAAATTCAAACAAATGGCGGCAGAATGGAGCTTGAGAGAGCAGGCCAGGGTTGCCGCCAGCAACAGGGGAAGCAAAGCTTTCTGCACACCCTGGCCGGGCTCACCCACTTAAGGCTACAAAGTTTCAATTGTAGAAGGTGAATTAACTGCCACAGAAATGGCTGCTGCCCCGGAGGGAGCAGCAGGCTTGGCTCCGCTCCAGGCTACAAAGTTTCAATTGTAGAAGGTAAATAAATTCCAGATACCAGGGGCTCCCCTTGGGTTGCCAGGGGGCGTAGCTGGCCTGCAAACCACCACAGGCCCCTCGCTCAGGCCGCCCCACGCCCCAAGGGAACCCCACCCTGATCCGGGACACCCTTCAGGGCAAACCAGCTGGCCCCCACCCCTGTACCAGGCCTCTATCCTATCTAATAAAAGAGTAATATGCAGATTGATCATCACTGCAACATACAATATAGCTGCCCCCATGTGGTCAAAGATTCTGCCCCCATGAGGACACAAGATGGCCACCACAAGATGGCCAGCAGGAGAGGGCAGTTGGGAGGCACCCGGCCTGCAAGGGAGGGCGGGCAGTTGAGAGGGACCAGGCTTGCAAGGGAGGGCAGTTGGAGATGATCAACCCTGCAGGAGAGGGCAGTTAGGGGTGACCAGGCTGGCAGAGGAGGGAAGTTTGGGGCAAACAGGCTGGCAGGGGAGCAGTTAAGCATCAACCAGGCTGGCAGCGGAGTGGTTAGGGGGTGATCAGGCTGGCAGGCAGAAGCGGTTAGGGGCAATCAGGAAGGCAGGCAGGCAAGCAGTTGGGAGCCAGCAGTCCTGGATTGTGAGAGGGATGTCCGACTGCCCGTTTAGGCCTGATCCCACCAGGATTGGGCCTAAACGGGCAGTCGGACATCCCTCCAGGAGTCCCAGATTGGAGAGGGTACAGGCTGGGCTGAGGGACAACCCCCTGCCGTGCACGAGTTTTGTGCACTGGGCTTCTAGTCAGTTGTATAAAACTAGGATCCAAAACAACAACCACCACAGCAAACATTTACATAGGAACATTTAAAAATCCTCAATTAAAATTTTAACTAATTTAAACTACATTGTTTTTAAAACATTTCATTATAAATAACTGCCGGGCATTCAACGTCAAAGATTAAATAATGTAATTTTTTACATCAATAAATCTATTGAGCCCTAGCTGGTGTTACTCAATGGTGAGAGCGTTAGTTGGTCTGTACTCTGAAAGGATCATGGGTTCGATTCCCCAACAAGGACATGTATGTGGGTTGCAGGTTCATCCCCTCCCCTCTCAGGGTATGTGTTGGAGGCTAACAATTGATGTGTCTCTCTCACATTGATGTTCCTCCCTCTCTCTCTCTGTCCCTCTCTTACACTCTCTCTCTACGGAAAGAAAAAAAATCAATAGAAAATATATCCTTGGGTGAGGATTAACAAAATAAATGAATAAGTCTATTGAAAATAATCCCTTAGTAAATTAATTATAATTCCCAGAAAAAATGACAAAACGTTATTTTATAAAAAAGAACTTTATAAAAAAAAATACCTTCAAAACCTTCTAATAAATATTCTTAAATGAGTATTTTAAAGAATATATATGTATATATATATGTATATGTATATATATACACATATATATATTATATATATATATATATATATATATATATATATATATATATATAAAGTTTAGAACCAGGTATGTCTATTCTCTTTCATTATGAGAGGACCTGGCCATAAACTTTACAAACATAGGAGTAAATGCTGTTTAACAATTACAAGAAAACTGAACAAAATCCACACAGAAGCTACTAATAAGATTTATTTTTTAATTATTGAATCAACCCTCAAATAAATTGCATTTCTCTATACCAATAAGCACCAAATAGAAAATGTAATAGAAAATTAGATACCTTTCCCAGAAGCAATACAATAAATGTGATGCCTAATTTTTAATTTAATGAGACATTCCTAAGTCCCTGGTGAATATAATATGTAAAACTACTTGAGGACATAGAATGCCTGAATTCTTGAAGAAATATACTAGTTTTAAGTCTCAAATGGCTTATAGATATTAATTTTAAGTATGTGGATTCTCACCAAATCAATCCATGCATTCAATGCAGTCTTAATTAAAATTATAGTTGGAAAATAATCTCCATATATAAGTAAAGGAATTTTGAAATAGTACAAGGATAAAATAACTCACCCAACTACTATAGAAATATAGTAATAATGAAAACAACTTAAGAAATATGTTAATAACATATTATAAATTTTTCAGTAAAAAGTAACAGAGAAACTAGAATTAGATAAATGAATATAATAGAAATTCATGTTTAGTAGAGATGATATTATATAGTAGTTGGAAAAGGAATACCTCATAGATATAGTTCTGTTTTTGTGAAAAAATATATCAAGGATCCAACTTCATACTATTTACTAAAAATCAATTAACCCTAAATGTGAACACTAAAACTGTAAAATTATAAAGTCAATAGAAGAAACTGTAACCACATTATTTTGTGGCCTTATGGTGGAAAAGAACTCCTTAAAATTGTCACTATATTTACAAAACATGATATCAAGATACATCTTTTTCTACATTACAATATATATTATCTACAAAGGATACCATAGGTATGAACAGAAAATGCTGACAGTATAGCAATATCAAAACCCTAAAGATATTAATGTATACATTACTTAAAAAACTGCTGCAAATCTACATCAAAGAAGAAAAGATACCCAAAATGAAAAATGTACAAAAAGCAATACAATTTCATAAACACCTGAATTGTTAACAAGTGCTTAACTAAATACTTAAACTGCCTAGGAGTGAGTAAAATACAATTTCAAAATAATGGTATGACAGCATTTTTTAACCTATCACTTTGGCATAGGATAAATGTGTCAGAATCAAGAGTTAATTATAACATAAAACAAATCCCTGTATGATCTATGAAAACGTTTTGAAAATAAACTGGCATTAGTTACTGAAATTAAGTGCATGCATAAATTAACAGCCATGATATTCCACTGTTTTGTATGTACCTCACACTATTTCAAACAGAGGTCCATCATGAAACATGAAAAGTAGGTTTATTATAACATTGTTTATGTTAAAGGAAAATTAGAGGAGTGTTGGGTGTCCAGCCCTTAGAGTGGAAGAAACAACAACAACAAGATAAATATTGAGGATGCAGTCAGATAAACTAACCTAGGAACACCAAGTAACAGAGAAGTTATGCAATTTTTCCAGCATTACTGAGCAGCAGAGCCATCACAAACTCTTGTCATAGCATATCATATATTGTAGCTTTAATCAGAGCTTTTGAAGAAAATATTGTTGTGTGAAAAATGTAAGCAAGATAGTGAAAACTACAGAAAAATACCATTTATATAAATTAAAAATGAACACAAAACATCATTATCTATTTCTCAAAGTTACATAAAAATGTAAGAATAACAAATTCATAATGAGTGGTGAAGATGGATGCAAGTAAGAATGTGAGACAAAGAAGAAAAACATTGAAATGAAATAAGCTAGCCATTACTATTATTAATAGTAATTCATATAATTTCATTTTTAGAGTCTGAAATACTTATTTATCAATAATCCTATTGTTAAGATATTTTTTTCTGATTTTGAGGAATCCTCAATTATTAAGAGTAAAATTCAACATGTACTCAAGCTTATAATAAAAATAGTTAACAATTATGTAGGCTATGTGTCGCCCTATGAGTCAAACACAGTTTTATGATAGACGATAGCTAGCTAGCTAGATGGAACACAATGATGTATGTATATATAATACAGTGCTACATAAATGCCAAGTTCACACAGCCTGGAAAACTGAACAATGCCCTCAAGATGTTGTTGACATCCTAATCCTCAGAATCTATGAATATTACTTTATTGGACAAAGGGATGAATATCTTACTACAAAAGAAGTGGTTAAAGATCTTGGGATGGGCTGATTATCCTGGATTATCTGGTAGACCCAATGTAATCACAAGGATCCTTATAAAAGGAAAGCAGGAGGGTCAGAATAAGAGGAAAGATGTGAAGGCAGAAGAGCAGAAATGAAAGAGAGAGATTTGTAATGTTTCATTACTTTCTTTAAAGGTGGAAGAAGGGACCACAGCCAAAGAATGCAGGCATCCTTCAGAAGCTAGGCAAGTCAAAGAAACTGATTCTCCCTTCAAGCCTCCAAAAGAGGAGCAGTGTTCCCCTGAGCAGGATGGTTCCCCAGATTCTTTGTATTCTTTGTCCACCGGAGATGAAGAATGAATCCATGGACTGAAGACAGTATAGCAAAGATGTTAATTTATTGAAGAACAAGTACAGACTCCCAAGTGGGGATGGGACAAGAGTCCCACCGACTTCCTGTTTCCAGGGTTTATAAAGGCTGCAAGTCCTTGTGTCCTGATGTCCCTTCTGATGGTCAATATTCCCTTTTGACTTGGTTACTGTAGTAACTCCCAAGGCCCTCCTTCCTCATTGTCTTCCTATTCCTTCTGGGCTTTCTTCCTCCTTCTTTATTTTGTAAATATAGACCTTTTGGCTACTCCTAGTTCCCTTGTCTTATGTAAATGTAACTGTTGCTGCTTCCTTGTCTTATGGAAGTGTAACTTTTCCCAGTTTCCCTTGTCTTATGTAAATGTAACTGCTCCTAGACTGCAGTTTTTTCCATGGACCCCAATTCTAAAAATTCCCTAAATCTGCCTATATTCCCCTAAAATTCCTATTTCAATTTGGATATCCAGAAATTAAGAAAATAAATGTGTTATTTAAAACTGATTTTGTAGTAATATTTTGCTGCAATGGGAAACAACAGACCCAGTAAGTGTCAAACTCACATTTCAGTCTTATCTAATATTCTCCCACTGTATGTTCTAACTTAACTCAGTAACTGAAAAATTTTAGGTGACTGTGTTTAGAATTGTTGAGAATATGTTTTTTAAATAAAGTCCTTCAAAATCTCCTCATGACTCAACTCAATTTGAACTTTGTAACAGGCAGTGAGAGTGCCTAACCCATGCAAATCCATCACACTAAGGCACAGAAGTTAAACTATCCCTCTGTATTCTCCACCAGGCAGCATCTACTTGTTTTCCAGACTGCAACTTTTCTATTGATGTTTGAATATGTGCTAAGGTGATAATAAACCCATATACTGTATGCTCTCCACTGAAAAGGTCTGAAGTAATACCTAAAAAAATTACCTCAGTGATATTACAGAATTATATACTTACTAGAGGCTCAGTGCACGGATTCATACATCTCCGCCTGGCCTGCAGGGTTTGGACCAAAACCAGCTTTCTGACATCCTCTGAGGAGTCCTGGATTGTGAGAGGGTGGTTCTCAGGTGATGCACCCTGGAATCAGGCTCCCTCCTCTCTGGTTCTGGGTGCTTCACCTGAGAACCACAGCTGCCAAGTCACCGCAGCTCAGCAGATCCTGCGTTGAGCATCTGCCCCCTGGTGGTCATTTTGCATCATAGCTACTGGTTGGATGATCGAATGGTCGGACGGTCACTTGGGCTTTTTTATATAGAGAGTGAATGAAATGCAAATAAACAAGTAATGGCTTACTTAAGAAACACACCTATGGCTTATTAGCACATTGTCACATATTAAATATTAAAATATTGTTGAGTGAAAAATATATGACTTAAAATTATCTTCCAGTGAAATTATTTCAGAAAAACTTCTGCTTCTGTTTAATTTCCATTGTCACAGAAATCTTTTATTTCAGTTCACATGTTAAGAGAAGAACATGCTGTTATAATTGCAGCTATTGTTATGAATTTGAATGATCATATTTTTCTTATTTATCCTTTAAAACTTAAAAAAAAGAGCAATATAATTTTACTTGAGTTAGTACAGAGACATTTACAATAGATGGGTATTAAGTTAAATGTTATAATATACTAATTTTCTTTAAAGAATCTTGGAGCTGCTTTTTAAAAAAGTATTATTGTTTGAGTTAGGAATTATAACTTTATATGTTATGTTTTATATTTATTATAAAGGCTAAGTGTAGAGTGAGAAGAAATTCAATGCACTGCTCTAAACCTTTTTTGAGTACACAGATTGATAAAAAAACTATTTTAAAATGTAGTTTATAAGAAAGGAAAATTAAATTTAAAGGAATGGGACACAACCATGTCTCTGTGTTGAGTATCATGAATACCTCAGTATCTAGATAATACTTCTTTCCTATAATTTATTCAATTGACCTATATCATGAGTAAAAATCTAGTTGTTTTTCTGATTGCCCATAATAGCCAACTATAAATTTATGATATTTAATTGAATAGTTTAATGTACCTCTAATCCAAACATTTCCATGACAACAATCATTACCTTTCTCTTTTCCCCAACCTACCCTCCACCCCCACCAAATAAACTTATTTCTACTTTCTAAAGGTCTTACCTACCATGTATGCAAACCTAGAAATCATTTTTGGCATCTCCTTCACCTTGAAATCTCTGTCAAAAAGAACACTAATTTTTCCTAATTTTACCTTTGTAATTGTTTTTGTTTGCTTTTTTCTGTCTCCAGGAAATTTTTACCAAACGTTTAACACTTGACTGTTATGTAAATATCAAATATTTTATTCATTACTTATTGAGAGATATAAGAAGAGAGTGAGAAAATTGTGAGAAATAAGGTATTTAAAGTTCACCAGAAAAGACATTTTGAAGCATAATAGCTGAATTAGAAATAAAACTGGTATATATCCTATAAAGCTGTAAAACTGTAAACTCAAATTATATTCTCTACCAAATAGAAATATACAAGTTAGCATGTGATTCTATTAACTCTGAGCTTTTAATAGTAAGTATAAATTCAGCCTATATACATTTTCTCTGATAATTAAACAATCATTGTGAGTGTCTATTATTTGGCTTAATTAGCAATTTTTAATTTTTTCTAAGTATCTCTCCTATTTTGATAAAAAAAATAATTGTTAAGCATTATTAGCCAGCTCGCGCGCGCGCGCGCGCACACACACACACACACACACACACACACACACACACACACACACTGTTTCCATTATGTTTTAACACACTTGCTTCCCATAGTGCAGTCTGGATAATTTGTTAAATTACAAAAATTACCAATTTACTCAGCTAAACTCTCAATACCTATATTTAAAACCATTCAGTACTTTTCTTGTAGGTGATGCAGTTTTGAAACTAGCCTGCTTTTCTCATTTTAAAGTACTCAACATCTTCCTTGCTATGCAATTCAGCCTCTTAAATCTTGGACCTTCCATTTATCTTTTAAACTATATTTCCTCCAAGGGTGTAGATCCTTTCCTCGTACTTGTTCCATGATCTTGAACAAATTTTTTAACTTCTCTGAGTATGTTTCCTCACCTCCATAAAGGAATTACTATAATAGTTTTTTCTTTTCTTTCTGAGTTATTGGTTTTGACTGTTTAAGATAATATGCATTAATTTTATAACACAGAATAAGAAGTTATTAAATCTGTTATTATTATTGATCTATCCTATATAATAAAGAGGCAATATGCAAGTTAACCCTCATGCTCTCACAAGATGGCTGCCTATGACCAGGCCTGCAGGGGAATTAGTGAGGGACTACCAAACGACTGAACAAGCAGGCTGCGTGAGGTGACCAGGTCGGCAGGGAGGTTAGCAAGGGATGACCAAACAACTGAACAGCAGGCTGTGTGGGGTGATCAGGCGGGCAGAGGGGGCAGTAAGAGGTGACCAGGCCAGCAAGGGGGAGGATTTGGGGGCAATTAGGCTGGCGGAGGGGGCAGTGAGGGGCAACTAGGCTGGCAGGGGTGCAGTTGGGGGCAACCAGGTTTGCAGGGGCAGCAGTTAGGGTTGACCAGGCCAGCAGAGGGGGGCAGTTGGGGGCTACCAGGCCAGCAGGGGTGGCAGTTAATGATGACCAGGCAGGCAGGCAGGTGGGTGATTAGCAGCCAGTGGTCCAGGATTGTGGGTGGGATGTCCGACTGCTGGTTTAGGCTAAATCAGGCCTAAACATCAGTCAGACATCTACCAAGGTGTCCCGGATTGGAGAGGGTGCAGGCTGAGCTGAGAGGACCCTTCCCCATGCACGAATTTCATGCACCAGGCCTCTAGTCCTATCTAATAAAAGAGTAATATGCAAATTGACTGTCACTCCAACACACAAGATGGCTGCCCCCATGTGGTCAAAGATGGCTGCCCCCATGTGGAAACAAGACGGCTGCCACAAGATGGCCAGCAGGGGAGAGCAGTTGGGAGGGACCAGGCCTGCAAGGGAGGACAGTTGGGGGTGATCAAGCCTGCAGGGGAGGGCAGTTAAGGGTGACCAGGCTGGCAAAGGAGGGAAGTTGGGGGTGACTGGCCTGCAGGGGAGAGCAGTTGGGGGGGACCAGGCCTGCAGGAGAGGGAAGTTGGGGGGGACTAGGCCTGCAGGGGAGGGCAGTTTGGGGGGGACCCCGGTCTGCAGGGGAGGGCATTTGAGGGCGGGGGACCAGACCAGCAGGAGAGAGCAGTTAGGGGTGATGAGGCTGACAGGGGAGGGCAGTTAGGGGTGACTGGGTCAGCAGGGGAGGGCAGTTAGAGGGAACCAGGCCTGCAAGGGAGGGCAGTTGGGGGTGACCAGGCTGGCAGGGAAGGGCAGTTAGGGGTGACCATGCTGGCAGGGGAGGGCAGTTAGGGGCAATCGGGCTGGCAGGGGAGCAGTTAGGCATCAATCAGGCTGGCAGGGGAGTGGTTAGCAGGTGATCATGCTGGCAGGCAGAGTGGTTAAGGGCAATCAGGAAGGCAGGCAGGCAAGCAGTTGTTATCCAGCAGTCCTGGATTGTGAGGATCGGGCCTAAATGGGCAGTCGGTCATCCCTTGATGGGTCCCAGATTGGAGACGATGCAGGCTTGCCTGAGGGACACCCATCCCCGTGCATGAATTTTGTGCACTGGGCCTCTAGTATATATATAAAAGGCTAATTGACCGACCGTCTGTCCATCCGACCGTCTGACCGACTGACCAGCCAGTACATTTGGCATGCACTGGCAATTTAAAAATAAATGTTGACTCGTGCATGCATGATACATATAAAGCTCTCGCTGGCACCAATCGCATGTGATGCCAGAATGTATCTGAACACCAACTATTGGCACAATGTACCTCTGAAGCCAAAAGAAAGTGATGTCATTGGCAGAATATTGTTTATTTATTAATCAATTTATATATTATTTTCATATACATTTTACTAATTTTCTTTCATCTCTGACACTTCTATTATAGAGAAAGGGCAAATAGCAATATTTAAATTGTTGGTATTTTAATTTTATAATACTATATTACATATACTATTTTGATATATATTTTTTTGCAGTAATGTAATTACCACACATATATTTCTTCTAATTAATTTTCTTTCAATGTGCACGAATCTGTGCACCAGGCCACTAGTATAGTAATAATAACAGCAATAATAATAATATTGATAAATGATGTTTCTTCAAGTGATATAGTCATATAATTTGATAGTGAAAGTGAGGAGACAAAGGTAAGCTAGGTAGTCCCTGAATGGGACCATGGGGCATGGCGATAAAACTGGGGAATCCAGCTAAGTAGAGTTACTAAAACACCCCAACTAGGTGGGGAAGGAAGGATGTGCATGGGAGACATGAACTGTAAAATGTATGAATGTTGCTAAGACAGGCAGCATGCAGATAACCAATCCCAATATAATAAAGAATATAAACCAATCCCAAGGAGTTTGCTAAGGCAGAATTCTTTGAAAAGACCAATCAGCTAGCAAGGCGTCTCCACCCCCTAAATTAAAAAGCAAGTGATGCCTCTCCCCTCTCACTTATCCCTGGCATGCAGTGGGTTCCTAATGTTTCTGTGTCTGGGGAGCATATGCCTGAACCCATGTGGCATTCTACCCGTGGACAAATAAACTTTAACTTGCATGGATGCCTCAATAAACTTCAGTTTCGCTAACCATTTTTGTCCGTGACTTCATTTTTCAACTCTGAGAGACAAGGAACTCGGACTCAACACCCCACATTTTGGTTTCGAAGGTACTTTATTTCCCACATCCATTTTGGCAACAAGATTCACCCATGCTTCTTTATATTTGCGGTTTTACATTTTTTCTTTTGTAAGTAGCTTTTTTATCTGCTTTGTTTATTTTTATATTTTTAAAGTCTGCTGCTTATTAATATGTGAATGCGTTAATATTTTTTAGTTTTTATTGACATAAATATTATTTTTGATATTCTTTCACTTATCTTTCAATGTTTTAAATTACTTTCTTTCTGTTGGCTTATGACTTTAAATTGTTAAAATTTAGAGTTATTTTTATTTTCCTTTAAGATTACAATGTCAATTTATAATATAGCCTTCACCAGTTCAGAATTAGGAAGTATCTTCACTACTATTTTGTTTTACTATGAAGCATGGTAGCAACAATGCTTGGGTAAAAATTGCTGTTTAATATTTTAACCCTGCTGTTTGGCTTCTGTACTTATTTGCTTGCTAAAACAATAGAAAAGTTATTTTGATTTTCTGAACTTATGTATGCTATCCCAATTGATTGAATACTCCATTGATGGTGGTTTGAATATCCCATTGATTGTGATCTCACTGGTTATTGAAGCACGTTCTTCTGGTAACCAGGACAGCTCAATTACCCTAAATTGTCCCAGTAGCTACAGATAATGAGTTTCGGTTGACTCAATGGTCCCGGAATCAGAACAGCACAATTACCCTAAACTGCCTCAGTAGCTACAGATAATGCATTCCTGTTGACTCAGTGGTCCCAGAATCTGGACAGCACAATTATTCTAAATTGCCTCGGTGGCCCCAGATAATGTGTTTCTGTTGATTCAGTGATCCGTAGACCTAAAACTACGCTTAATCTTTATAGATAACTAACTTGCTCCATTTCGCTTCTGTAACTGCTTTGTGCAAACCAGGTTTCTCATTCCAAACCCAAAGATGTAATCGATACCTTTGGGATATTCTGCCAATATAAGCCAGATGCGGCAAGCTTTTCGGGGCTGCGAGATCTGGAGCACTTTTGCCCCTCGTATGCCGCCGGCCTTTAATAAATGACTCCATAATTCAACTGCTTGAGGCGTCCTTTGTGAGATTCGGGGTACAATACAACAACTAATTTTATGGTTTCAAATTCTACTTTGAAATCAATGTTTAAATTGGTATTGCTTTTATTATACAACATAATGGATGATAAGTTTATTTTAATTCTTATTTCAGGTCGTGGTAAAGTTACCCCAATACTAACTATTGAACAGTTCAGCCTTCATTTGCTGCAGAATTTACTAGGTGACTGGAACACACACAACGCGTACTCAGAAGATTCACGGAAAGCCCTTTATTTGCAGAGGTACTAGTCCGGTGACGTAGGGGAGTTGGTTTTCCAAAGCCTGAGTGATGAATGTGGAGGAAGCTTTTCTTTTACCCCCTCAGTTTCTTTGTTTCCTAACTTCTGGGCTTTTGTGGCAGGCTTTTCCAGCCCTACCTACGTCAGTTAGAATGGGGAAGTAAGATTACATCTAAAGGCCTGACCTGGACGGGGCCAGTGACCTCCCCTCTGGCTAAGCTGTTAAATTCTTGGTTTATGGTCCCTGTAAACTGCGAATATTTAGGAAAACAGATTATTGCCTAAGGAAGGGACAGTGACTTAATTGTAGGCTAACAAAAATGTGCGTCAGAATACTGGTTGCTGGCACAGATTCAGATTGCTAGTCCCCCCACTCCTCCATTGTCTTATATTCCCCCTCACATTCAACTGAATAGAAATTATGTTTTAATTATATATGACAGTAAATTTCTCCATGCTCTGGCTTCATATCTGTATTCTGTTCCATTGCACTGATTGAAATGTAAGGCACAAAACTCAACTTGCCTATTCAACATCCATCATTGCTTTTTGGCATTATTAACTTTATCTCACATATGTCCACAGGGAATATCATTGTGAGGAAAGATCAGGAGAGGAATCATAACAGCCATATAGCAGTAACTATAATCTCATGATTTTCCTAGTGGATAGGCAAGAAGTAAGCCTGTCATTCACTTTTGGTAAATAACATCTTGAAAGAAGCCTTTGTCTTATCTGATATGAGAAATTGTTACAAGAACAAAGTTTTCTTTCCACCCACACCTTCTTTTCTTCATGGTGTGTCATTGTGTAAGGACTTGATATGTGTTATCGAGTGGCAGACATAATATAATACTGAGAAAAGGCTGAAATAATTATACAAAAACCCTGAGCTGCTGAAAAAAACTCTAAAACTGCTCACTTTGGGGTATCTTAAGTAAATAATAGAGATCATTAACTTTTAAATTTCTGCCCCTCAGGCATTGTACTTCCTGCTGCCAAAATAATCCAGTTGTTTTATTCCTATGCTGACATCACACTGTTTTAATTATTAAGAAATACCTCAATATGATTCAGTGTCAGATATGAATAATTTTCTATTTTTTAATACACTGTAACCTCAGTTCTTGGATTTAATTCCTTCTGGAAGGCTGTTTGAGAAGTGATTTCTTTGACAACCAAATCATTTTTTTCCCATCAGAAATAATATAAATTGAATTAATTCATTCCAGACCCCCAAATGATTACCTGTTTTAACCCTTCTTATATACAGTACCTGTCTAACCTACAAACAAACACTTTTTTTCCTTAAATTTACCAAACCATCCCCCTACTAGCCCTAAACAAATCACTTTCAGCACTTGTTACAGGGATATCTTTCAGGAGGTCAGGTGCATCATCTTCACTTGCTGTCACTGGATAACAGCTTTTCATTTCATCCAAATCAACAACTTTTTCTACCTCTTCAATCGCCTGTGATCAGTGTTTCTGTCACACCATTAGCAACATTAGCACTCTCGATGGCCCCTTTATTGTGCAAAAAAATCACAAGAATATTCACAGCACAATTTCCTGACCTGTTAGAATAAATTGACTCATACTGGCACATTCTTTCCTTTGTTTGTGACCTGAGAGATGCATTTTGTCATACTGATGTATCAGCATTAAAAGGTTGTGAGGTCAAAAACTGAAGCTTGTTCAGCAACTGAGACATTTTTTTTCTGTGAACAACTTGATTGAGACCTGAATTGTTCTAGATGGGAGTCATCCAGAACTGAGGTTTGACTATATTTTGTTCTCACTTCTCATTAGCACTTTAAAATATATATTTTTTAGACTATTTCATGTCATAAGATTCTAAATAGTATATTAGAAACAAGAATAGAATTACAGTTCATGTATTTATTGTTTTATAAAAATGAATATTGTTAGAACATTTCTATTTCCTGACCAGGAATAAAATATGATTCTCAATAATTTGAAATTGGCTCTTATGTGAATTGGTAAACTTTTATAACTTCTTTGTATAAGTTAGGTAAACAAATAAAAGTATTTTATTTGACTTTTATATGATAAGTTCTAATTGGTCACTTTGTTACAGAGGATATATGAAATCTTATACTAATAAAAAAAATAACCCTCTCGATTAAATAACATACAATAAACAACGCTTCTCCCCAAATCAGGAAAGAGGATATACACTGAGTGGCCAGATTATTATGATCTCTGAACGCATAATAATCTGGCCACTAAGTATATATATATATATATGTTAGAGGCCCGGTGCATGAATTCATGCATGATGAATTCATGCATGGGTGGGTCCGGCCAGCTTGGGGGAGGGGACATGGGCAGTTGGCTGGCCTGCCTGCTGGTTGAACTCCTGGTCAAGGGGACAATTTGCATATTAGCCTTTAATTATTTAGGATATACACTGAGTGGCCAGATTATTATGCGTTCAGAGATCATAATAATCTGGTCACTCAGTGTATAGGCCTTCCACTTCTGAAAGGGTTCCTGTATTCAAGTTCCATTTATATCTCGGTCCTTTGGTTCCATGAGGTGGGGCAAGACTTTGGTTCTGGTTGCACCTGGAGGTCAATGTTCTCTCCTCTGCCCATGCTTCCTCTGCGTGACTAATGATTTTAATCTATTGTCTCTGAGAGGCAATTCAGTATCTTGTTGGAAACAGGATTGGGTCATTTTGAACTGGTTCTGGGGTTACAATTCCACCTTTTTTTCCTCCCTTCTTTTTAGCTCTTTCTCATGCAGTACTCACTTTAGATTTGGTGTCACAGAAATTGTAGTTAAAATCACCAAAACATTGCTAGTGGAATGGCCATGTGGATATACCCTATTTTCTATGCATCTAAACTTCTTCCTTTGTAAAATAAAGTTGAACTCCTCTTGTTGAGTTGTGACAAAACTGAAATGTGTTGATAAAATGCAGATAATCAACAAATTATTTTCTTTATATACTTCACAGAGAAAAATATTTATCTGTAATCTGTCTTATTTATAATTGAAAATATAATAAAGTTATAGATCAGAGGCCATAACATTAAGCATAGGAAGGATAGGATATATATATGTCTAAGGAAGTTCCATCTCTAGGGGCCACAATAGTAAGTGCTTAGTACTTAAAGTCAGTGACACATATATAACCATTGCAGAATTTACCAGGCGACTGGTAAATAGTCTATCACAAAATAATTAAGAATAAATCAACTATGCATTAAGTTGGTCATTATATTTGTGAATGTTTAAGTCCTAAATATTATAATTTTGTGTCAAGTATGAGAGGTTAATTTGGAGTGAATGGACATCTTTATAATGCTTAATGTTCTGATCTGGTTGTGACTATACTTAATGCCCACATGCTATGAATGTGTAATAAGCTAACAGAGTTTTGAGTAGTGTACTCACAATATAAAATTCCTGTACTTAAAATTGAACTCCACAGCCCCCTAGATTGCAACCTACTGTCCTTGAATTATTAATAGAGTTGAAATTATAAAATTTCCTCCAAGATGAGCTTTAGATGTGTCTCTGTATCCTTTCAGAATGCTGTGAAAATGCTCTGAAGAGGCAGATGGAGACTTCATACCTTTTCAAGAGTTATGTTTGCAAGTTTGAGTGTATGCAATATGATTTGACATCCTGTCCCTGATTATTCACAAATCCCCTCTCATCATGAGCTAGAGTATGCTAAGTAGTCTTAAAAAATCATCTCAGTAAAAGTTTAAAAAGTACATACAGTATTGAATAGGTGTTTGTAACTAGTGCACTCAGGGAGCAGATTCTTTACTTTAAATACTCCATCCGATATAGTAAAAGATTATACAGAGTAACATGTAAGTGTTTCTATTCTAAAAACATCCAGCTTACTCTTATAAATACACTTATAGAAAGCAATTAATAAACAAATACTTTCTAACATAAATTTTCACATATTAATTCTTGTGTGTCAACTAATTTAAGCCCAAAAAGTTACTCTCCATTAATTTATTAGACTGTCCCCCACATCAGGTACTATCTACCTAATAAAAGAGTAACATGCTAATTGACCGTACCTTCGTGACGCCAACCAGCCCATCATGAGTGAGTATGCAAATTAACCCAACAAAGATGGTGAGTTAATTTGCATACACAGGAGCCAAGCGGCTGGGGGCGGGGCAGGATGCTTGCATTGTCACCATGGTGACAACGCAGGTGTTCTGCACCACCCCAGCTGCTCTGGGCCTCTGGGCAGTGTGGGAAGGCAGAAAGGCAGCTCCAGGCCGAGAGGAAAAGTGGCTCCTGCCAGAGCAAAGGCAGTGCTGGCAGCCAGGGGAAGGAAGGCCCATTCTTGCATGAATCTTCATGCATCAGGCCTCTAGTTAGATATATTCTTCTTACTCCATCCTACAACAACACTATTCTAAGTGGGATAAGTTAGAAACTCTGTATTTTTATGTTAAAAGATAAAATAAGATATTTAAATTCTTAGACAAAATGGAAAACTGAATGGTTACAGCTGCTTCAGGATTCCAAGAAATTGACTTTGATTCTGGCTATGCTAAGAACATAGTTATTTTTATCTTAAGCTCTTTAAGATTTAAAAACTTGCCTTTGCCTCCCGAACACTGATTTTCATACTGGTCTCACAGGTCAAAGACCTTAATTTTCTTTTCTTTCTACTAGCATTTGTGAGTCCATGGGTCAACTATTTTCAATTAAACACTTTGGAGAGTTAACACATTGGAGAAACTGTTAAAAAGTGGTGAAGAAGTTAATTTAAAATTAGGCAAAAAAAAAAAAAAAGACTCCACATATTTTCAGGTTCAAAGTAAATCATTTAACAGGTCCATCAAAAATGTATTGATTTTTCTAGGGAAAAATTTCTTTGCTTCATTAAATATCATTAATTTTGAATCAGAGTTTCCAAAATAACATAATACCTTGCAGAGCTTTTTCTGGTAGACATAAAAATTATTTCTGTGCAGTATCTCAGATAAATCCAAAGGTTACTGCTTCATTGGTTTATAATTCTTTTAACCAGTTTTGTATCTAAATTACTAATCTCTGTCTAGAATTCTTTTTTTTCCCTGTGCTTACACATTCTTAATCTACCAAAAATCTCTTTTGAATTAAAGTTACCATTATGCACTTTCTCTCATTCATTAATTAGTTAAACGTGGCACATGTTCATCCGATAATTATATATGAGTAATATTTATAAGATAATGGACTGTGCACTTTAATTAAACTCTCAATAAATTTTGAAGCTTCTATAGAAAGAATTTACTTTCTTGCCATTCGTAGTTCTAGTATTTTGTTGTTTTCTTGCACATCCAAATTTGAGAAAATTATTATTGCTTTTGGCCATAATAGATTTTACTTAGAATATGCTTCTAAAATAGAATTCTGTGTGTTTATGGATCATCCTCACTGAGGGGAATACTTGCTTCCTACTCCTGATTTCTGCTAGGAGTGATTTTTCTCTAGATCTTTGCAGCTCTCTTTTCTCCATACTCATGCGCAAGAGGAAGTAGGGTGACATTTCTGATTGACAAGTTTGGAGAAAAGTAACTACCTATGCTCAGTTTACCCACATTTTCCTTGGGAGCCAGCTGTCTGCAGGTAGCACACCTGTTGCCAGTCTTCAGGGGCATGTATGTGTCACCACATGGAAAGCAACTAACATTAGTCTTCCTTCAATAGCTGTGTCTTTAAGAGCAGTCACAGGAATATTCTGGACTTCATTTGCTACTTCTTGATTCATTTATTTGTTCAAAATTCTTACAGGGGCATTGTTAATCATGTTGGGTGACCCCTTAAGGGTCTCAAGTAGTTTCTAATAACATATGCATAAATAGTACTTCCCAGGAAAATCTAACAAGGTAGCTGTTACAACTTTCTCATTCAATTATATTGTTGTAAGTCTCAGAATTAATTGCCTTTGTAGTTCTTCAGGAAACTAAATAAAATTAATTTCAGTGTATATTAAAATTATGTTACATCTATAAGAAATAATTCTTCTAATGGATTTTTTAAAGGAAATGAGATTAAAATTTATGAAAATATTAAAAGTCTTTGTGAGACTTTCCTCTACTTGAGTTTTTGACCCAATATTTCCTTTAAAAGTCACTGATTTGAAGTTCATCAATGTTTTATAAGGAAATTCAAAAATCAGTGCATTTCTATTTAGTCCAGAGTGCAGCTTTACTGGAACAAAAATAAAAATATTTTTAAATTTCTTTAGAGCTTTCAAAAAAAGGTTTTAAAAAAAAGCAGAAGGTGAGATTATACTTAGTGAAACCAAGGCTTTAGAGTTATTGGTAGGTTGAAGGATTTCTCCTAGTGTATTAAGTTTTGCAAAATATTATCAGTAACACTTACAGAGGATGGCTTTAAGCCCCAAATATGCTCTGATATACACTATATTTATCAGTGATGTTATATATGTCTTCCATTCGTCTAGAGTAACAAATGCCTAATACATAACAATAATAGCACATTACAGCAATATCGTGTGGTAAGGGCAGAGTCCTTGGGGTTTCTTTTATGAGAATGCTAATCCCATTCATGAGGGCTCTGCCCTCATGACCTAATCACTTCCCAAAGGCCTAACTCCCAAGTAACAGCACACTGGAGTTTAGGTTTCAGCATATGAATTTTGAGGGGGAGGGGGGTGGCACACAAAAATTCAGTCTATAGCAGAATTGGTGCATACTAATTAAAAATTCAAATTCTAAATAATCTATAATAATAAAAGCGTAATATGCAAATCGACTGACCAGCTGAACAGCAGAATGACCGTCCAGACGACCTTCTGGATGACCTTCTGGACAAAGCCAGGGCTGCGAGGGCAGCCGAGACAGCTGGGGCTGTGAAGGCCTACTCTAGCACGAATTTTGTGCATCAGGTCTCTAGTCTTACCTAATAATAGACAAACATGTAAATTGACCATACCTCTGCTATGCCCACAGCCAATCAGAATAAGTATGCAAATTAGAAGGCCAAAGATGGTCGCTGCCCAGCTGCTCCAGGTGTGGAGTGGCCAGGCGGGGCAGGACAGCTGCTATGAGAGGGAGGGTGGGGGGTGAAGGGATCTACAGGAGTGGAGTGCTGCAGCAAAGACAAGACTGCGGAGTCTGCAGCGAAGACGAAGATGGCAGACTCTGGCCTGAGTCTGCAGTGAAGACAAAGATGGCAGACTCCAGCCTGAGTCTGCAGCAAAGACGAAGAAGGCAGACTCTGGTGGGAGCGAAGGCCTGGGTCCTGGGTGCCGGAGGAAAACAGGTGCTGGAAGCCAAGGGAAGGAAGGCCTATTGCACGAATCTCTTCATGCAACGGGCCTCTAGTTGTTATATAAAAACTGAACCAATAAAAGCAATTAGATAGCATAGGAGCTCATTTCCAATGGCTTTGTTGCATGCAATTGGCATTATGTTACTTTTAAAAAATCTGCTCAGCAAGATTTTCTTTAAACAAAAATGAAGCTTGAATCACAATTACATTGATAGACTAACAGTAGAGTTTTTTTGTATTGATATTAACATAAAAATGTGTCTTTAAGAATCAATCAGTTTTTGCATTTAACATAATACATTGCAAATGCTTTAACAATCACTTATTTATTAACATATATCACCTTCCATATTTAGGTATCAGTTAAATATTCATGGTTTTGTTTACTACTGAGCTAAGATATTTTATTTTTATTTAGACAATGAGATGTCTGCAGATTATTAAAATGCTTATAAATACATTCAATCTATTTTTACAATATTATATTATACTAGAGGCCTGGTGCATGAATTCGTGCACGGGTGGGGTCTGGCTGGCCTGCCCCGTTGGGGGCTGATTGGGCCAGGCCAGTGTGGGGGAGGGGACTTGGGGGGAATGATCGGGGTGGGGCTGGCCAGGAGAGGAGCCTCAGGCAGTTAGCTGGCCGGCCAGGCTTGCCCCTGATCAGGAGTTGGGGGGCCGATTGGGGGCTGGGCCAACTGGGGGGAAGGGCCACAGGTAGTTGGGGGGGGCAATCAGGGCCCGATTGGGCTGGTTGTCCGTCGCAGTGCACATCATAGTGACCAGTCATTCTGGTTGTTCCAGTATTCTGGTCGCTAGTTTTTTATTTATATAGATAACAATATCCTTATATCATTTAGCTAATAATCTATAACCTATATCAATTGGTTAAAGTATTTTATGACTTAGTGAACAAGTTATGGGGTTGTTTAACTCGTGTCACCTCTTAAAACTATATTGAAAATTTATAATGCCTGCCATTGCCAATCATTGATTTGTATTTTGAAAACAATAATTTAAATGTTGGGCTCTTTAATTCAAGGGCAAAAGAAATAAACAATGCTCATTCTGATTCCAGAAAAATATAAACTGTAACTAGGGCCTGGAAGTAAAACATGGTTGAATATTTTCCACTTACTCCTTTTATTTATTTTTATTTTTAATTTTTTTTCAAAGTATTGACTGTTCACAGTTTTAAAGATCTTTCGTTTTCCAATTTTCCTCCTTTAAAATAAAGGTTATTTTTTCTACTTTCAAGAAAGTGACCATGGTAAAAAAATATATACATATAAGAAAAATAAGATAAAAATACCCCATATTTTTATTCCTGAGAAATGTCTGACAACCTTATCTTATTATTTCCTACAGAAATTAACCTATCCTATAGCATGGAATTCTTAAGTCCACATTTTGGGCTTTACAAGGTAATAAACTCAGTAAAAATCGGATTAACCTTGTAACGAAACTCTTAGTGACCTCTAAAAACCAGTTCATTACCCTAGCTGGTTTGCTCAGTGGATAGAGCACTGGCCTGTGGGCTGAAGGGTCCCTGGTTTGATTCAGGTCAAGGGTACATGCCCAGGTCTCGGGCTTAATCCCCTGTAAGAAGGTGTGCAGGAGGCAGCTGATCAATGATTCTCTCTCATCATTGATGATTCTATCTCTCTCTCCCTTCCTCTCTGAAATCAATAAAAATATATTTAAACAAAAACAAGCCGAAATAGCCCTTGAATTTCTACAGAAAAGGAAGGGACATTTATGTTGTTTTGATGAAGCAAAGATACCACCAACACTAACCACACACAAATGAATACATTATTTTTACCTAATATATTCCTAAAAGAGTCAATTTATTGTGATGCTTGAATGTTTTAGAAGCCCTGAAAGAGACTTTCAATACATAGATTAAACGTTTTTCCATTGGTGGCAAATAAAAAATTAGAAGGTACAAAACTTAGAATGTATGTTTGTACTGTAAGTCTGAAACTTTCTTTGACTGAAACAGGTTGTCATGAATATCAGGGAATGGAACAGAATGCAATGAGAATTCCTGTCTGAGCCTATACTCACAACGCTATGAGAGATGTTGGAAATTGTCTGGTTCAAAAATCACCTCTTAAGTAAACTGAGCTTTTTAACAGGATAAAATTTGCCCAAAGTAAATATTTATCAAATTAATAGGACCGAATCTGAGCCAGCTAACTCCTACCTTACAGCTTTCTTTGACAACATACTGTTGAGTATTTCATTTAGTTGATGAAGATATATAGTTATTTTCAAGAATTAATATTTTTTCTAAGCTTCATTTGCTCTTTTCTTCAGAAGTATTTTTCTGGGATACAATATAAATTGAAATACCATTTTAGAATTATGTAAAAGATTATATAAACGAGGCTTGTCACAACCAAAGATTCTGTTCTGAATTCCGACTCCTTAGCCCTACAGAAATAGCGTGATGACTCACCACCGGTGGCTCGCCAGAAAGCCTGGGAGCCTGTTTAAAAGTTAATAAAATTTCTTCGCCTTCTTCTCATTAGTCCTGGCTGACAGTCTCCATCACAATTGTGCAAAGACTAAAATAGAATCATGGAAATTTCAAAGGTTCAACCATCAGCGGTAAAATTTACCAATGCAGACAGCCAAACCTGTGAATTTGCCACATTTATTGAGTGCCTACTATGGGGCAGGTGTTGAAACCCCACCACATTGGTGAAAGAAACTAACTTCTCTTCCCCCCTTAAAAAAATAAGAAAAACTTCACAATCTAGAGAGGGAGGATACTAGCTAACGTATGTTGAGTTCTTACAAGCTACCAATTGGTATCATCTATATTACCTTATATCATACTCATTTAATGATATATATGGATATTTTTCATTCAATTAATTTTGGATACATTGATAGTTATTTCCATTTTATGTCTCATACTTTACTTGCCAGTTTATTAATTAAAAATATTGTTTATTGAACATAATGTGCATATTGAGTATATATAGAAATATATACAGGGTGGGGCAAAAGTAAGTTTACAGTTATTAGTACACAAAACAGTTTATTCTTGTATTATTATTATTTATTTATTGTATTATTTTCCATATGAACAATTGTAAACCTACTTTTGCCCTAACCGTGTATTTTATTAATCTCTACCTTTTTTTAAAACTAGTGCTTTAATTATTCAAAAATATCAATTCAACTATCAGTTTAACATGATTTTTCTTACCTTCAAATTCAAGTAAAGAAAGATTTAAAAATTCAAGCTCATTAGAGAATAGCAAGCTTAAACTTTTGAATGCTTAAAATGAGTAGAATTCTGTTGGTAGTGATAATAACTAGAATTTAAATAGCACAGCATATATAAATGTCAGTAATAGTGGTAAACACTTTACAAATATTTTCTAATTTACTCCTCAAAATAAGTTTATGAGATTGGTACTACTGTAATATTATTTTCATTTCATAAATGCATAAACTAAAATTTGGAAAAGCTAAATAATTTACTCAAAGCCACATGTAGCTTTGTAAGATGTAGAAACACAAAACCTCTTATTTTGATGGAAATATCAAGTCCCTTTGGTTTATTTCCCCAAAGAGAGCTCATTATTTTCCACAATCTAATATGCTTACTGACTGAAATGTCTGTTGCTAATAGCAACGACAAGAAATAGAAAGTGCTTTCTCTAAAGAGATTACATCATGTGGAGGAATAGAAAATCTTAAATAATTTAAAGGATCTAATTTCATTACATGAAGAACTCATACAGAAAAACAAATTCTTTGACAAGTGATTCCATTCAGATGGCTCTTGAATCCAAGCCAGTATGGGGAAAGGTATGAGTTAGGTATATGCCATCCATGTTTGCAATCAAATTTGCAAATATTCAAACGAGATCAATTAAAAATTAGAAATGGATAAGCAAATCATATGTCTTTAAATGCCTGTCTTTAAAGGAGCCCTCAAGCTATGTTATCCAGTTAGTCGATTGCAAATATTTCAATGATATAATACTTTATCTTTCAAGACACAGATTTCAATGGAAGTTTTTATTAAGATGATAAATATGTTTTGGTAAAATATTAAATGATGAAAGATGCGGCAAAAGCCATGGAGAAAGTTCTTCCCATTTAGTGCATTTTAGCTTCAGGCTTGATAAAAATGTTTGGTCTTCAGAGATTATTTGCTATATTAAGTTGCTAAATTGAGATATGTTCAGCTTTGTAACATGTTTGGAATTACACCCATAGAACCACCTGATGCTTTTGTTAAAAACTGAAGGCCTGGTACATGAATTTGTGCACAGGTGAGGTCCAGCCAGCCGGCCCTGATGGGGGCCGATCGGGGCCAGGCTGGATGGGGGGAGAGGCCATGGGTGGTTAGCCGGACAAGCCCCACCCCCAATCAGTGTAGGGGAGCCTATTGGGGGCGGGGCCAGCCAGGGGAGCCACAGGCAGTTGGCTGGCTGACCCCACCTTCGATCAAGGTGGAGGGGGGCGATTGGGAACCAGGCTGGCTGGGGAGTGGGGCCGCAGGCACTATGGGGGTGGTGATTGGGGCCCTGATCAGGCTGGCTGGGTGCTGCAGTGTGCGTCATAGTGACCGGTCATTCTGGTCATTCCATCATTCCGGTCACTTGGCTTTTATATATATACTAGAGGCTCGATGCACAAAATTCGTGCAAGGACCTTGGCCCCCACTGCCATGGCCGGGGGCCTCTGTTGCCTCTGCCTCGGCCCATGCCTCGTGGCTATGTCCGGAAGGAAGGACGTCCGGAAGCACGTCCGGTCTAATTAGCATATTATGTTTTTATTATTATAGACTAGAGGCCCAGTGCTTGAAAATTCATGCACTGGAGGGGGGGGGGTCCCTCAGCCCGGCCTGCCCCCTCTCACAGTCTGGGAGCCCTCAGGGATGGGAGGTGACCTGGTGATCAGGGAAGTCAACGCCCCATCACACCTCTGCTGCTGCCACTGCTGGCAGCACAAGCCTTGGCCGCCCCTGGTTACCGGAGCCTTGGGCGGCCCTGGGTGGCTGAGCAGCCACCAGTCAAGGATTGCCTGTGCCTGGGGCTGGTCCTGGGTGGTTGGAGGACTGAGAGAACTGGGGGACTCCAGAGGCAGGAGTGTGGGGCGGGCCCAGCCTTGCCGCGTGCCTGTCGCTCCAATGGGGCTGAGGGGACTGGGCGCCGCCACCTTGTGGCTGTGGATGCTGCCATCTTTGAGGGCTGGGCGGTCAATTAGCATATTCCCTCCTTATAGGCTGTGGGCGCTGCCATCTTTTGTGATGGTGTGAGGGTCAATTAGCTTATTCCCTCTTTATTCAATAGGATATATTATTGCAATTAGAAAAAGCATTTAAAATCTATTGCCTCTTCTGATGTGATCTTGATATACAAATAGCCATGGGTCCTGTGAACATTATTCTTCTACTAATGTCCACTGGTTGGGAGAGACACTACACAATGGAGAGAATGATCCTACTCAATAGTATGCGGTGCAGGGAAACTCTTCCTGCCTCTCATACTCCTGCTCATTTGTTTTCTACAACTGTCTCATAAAGGGCAGGATTGTGGGCAGAATTGGGATTTTACCAAGAGTTGAAAATATTTCCCAAAGGACTACTTTATATAAACTTTTAAAGAGCTCTTTCAACTCTTAAATATCAGTGCTAATAAATCTATAGAAAAAACATAAGAAATCCAGAAGAGAGAAAAAAAGATGTTGGATAAATGTATCATTTCTCTTTGTGATGCTGGAGGTCACATTATTTTTCTTTGTAGGGCAGGAAGTAAAAAATGAGACTGATACGACTTCCTGTGTCTGGGGAAAATGTGTTATTCTTAAAATCAAATCAGAACTTGAAGAAGAATTCAAATAATAGTGCTAAATAATTACAAGTGCTATTGTTAGGTAGTAGGATAAGCTATGGGAACTTGCCTTTTATTTAACACTTCAGTGAAATGAAAGCTTCATTATCTGCCTCAGCAGTTGGCAATGACTCAGCTCTATTTTAATATTTTCTTTTTAGGAATCATAAAAATCATGAAAGTAGCTTTCACACATACACATGCTGTTAACATATTAATAACAGAAAGTGACTCAAAGTAAAAAATATAACAATGAATATGATATAAAAATGAATAATTCTATAACTAACCTATTATTAAAATGTCTATATTTAAATAGTGAGCATCTGTTTATCAAATAACTATTTTGCAATTCAACTATTCATCTCATATAACTTCACTGAGACATGTACTAACATAGTAATAACAGTTTCAAATATACACCTTTGCGAGAGTGAGCATTTGACAATGCTCTAATTTGTATGGGATGATTTACCATGGATATGGAAGTGGTATGTTGAACATGCACAACTCAGGGAGTCAGATAATCATGCAGGGTTGCCTTTTATTCTCCCATCCAATGCATTCAATAATGCCAGTTTTTCTACTGATATGAAAGGAAATTGTGGCAGAATCCATGTATTTATTGTTTAATCTTATAATAACCAGACGTTAAGTCTCAAATCACAGTTTATTGTAAGATATACAACTGTTCAGTCTCAGTTTTATTTTGATGTGATAGCAACAAAAAAATTTTAAAAACTCAAATGATCACTTATAATAGAATCAATAAGCAACAAAGAACTATTAAATTTACAAAATAGTGTGGATGACATATACCCTAACTATTTAACAATAGAGGCCCAGTGCACGAATTCATGCATGGGTGGGGTCCCTCGGCCTGGCCAGCGATCGAGGCCTATCAGGGGGCCGGCTGGCCAGGGGTGGGGGAGTGAGGAAGAGGGGCAGGGAGAGGTTGGTTGTGGGAGCGCAATGACCACCAGGGGGCAGCTCCTGCATTGAGCGTCTGCCACCTAGTGGTCAGTGTGCATCACAGCGACTGGTCGACGGGCTTTTATAAGTAATGGTCACTTAGGCTTATACATATATAGATTACAGAGAGAAATTTAAACAACCCATTTAAATCAGATATATATGCACCATACTGATGAACTAAATGTTAAATGCTTAATTCTCTATAATTTACTCTTCAGATTCAATGCAATTCCAAATAAAATCACAGCAGGTGACGTTATTGAAATTGACAGTAAAGTCAATAAATAAATTAATTATAAAGTTCATATGGAAATGCAAATGGCAAAAAGGACAAGCTTGGATGGAATATTTAAAGACTTAAAAAGCATCAATAATTAAGACTGTGTAAACAAATAGAGTGGGAACAAATAGAGTGCAGAGAGGCATATGGAACAGACTGTGAAGTCCAGAAGAGACCTACACACACACATGCAATGGACTCATACAAGGTGCCATTAAATGTAATAAGGCAACAATGCTCTTTTCAACAGAACATTCTGGATCTAGTGGAGTTTCAAATTGGGAAAAAGGTAAACATTTATCTTTATCTCACTTCATACATATAAATCCCAGGTACAGCATAGCCATAAATATGAAAGTAAAATTATTAAACTATTAAAGATAACAAAAGGAAATGTCTTCATGAACTAGAGATAAGCAGATATTTCTATAACTGGACACAAAAAACAACCATATAATGTAAAAACTGATAAATTGGACATTATTAATTTTTAAAAAAATTGTTCATTAAAAGATCTCTTTAAATAGTGAAAATATTCACAGAATGTGAGAAGGTATTGAAATACATACAGGGTCTCTCAAAAAATGTATACATACTTTAACAGGTGATAGATCAATTTTAAAAATGAAATACATTTTAACAAAGACTGCCTTTAAAATTATTCAAAGAGGGTGCATACATTTTGGGGATACCATATATATCGGAAAAAGAACCCGTATCTAGAATATATCATTTTTCAATAAATCAATTGAAAAAGGGTAAATTTTTCCTTCATGCAAGAACAAATGAGAATATTTGAAGAGACACTTTACAAGAGAGGATATCTAAATGTCCTATGAGAATACCAAAAGATGCTTAATCTCTTTATTCAGAAGAAAAATAAAAAATAAAAGGACAGCCTGGCTGGCATGGCTCAGTGTTTGAGCATTGACCTATGAACCAGGAGGTAACAGTTCGATTCCCTGTCAGGGCACATGCCTGGGTTTCAGGCTTAATCCCCGGTGTGAGCATGCAGGAGGCAGCTGATTAATGATTCTTTCTCATCATTGATTTTTCTATCTCTCTCTCCCTTTCCCTTAGAAATCAATAAAAAATATTTTTTAAAAATTAAAAGGACAATGTGATGATACTAAAACTACAAGATGTCAATAAAAGGGAAAAATACTGTTAAAACCACATAAGGTTGGGGTGTGTACAACTGCAACTTCCAAGTATTGTAGTTGTTATTTTATTTTATTTCTTATTTTTATTTTAAAATATATTTTATTGATTTTTTACAGAGAGGAAGAGAGAGGGATAGAGAGTTAGAAACATCAATGAGAGAGAAACATCGATCAGCTGCCTCTTGCACACCCCCTAATGGGGATGTGCCCGCAACCAAGGTACATGGGATGTGCCCGCAACCAAGGTACATGCCCTTGACCGGAATCGAACCTGGGACCCTTGAGTCTGCAGGCCGACGCTCTATCCACTGAGCCAAACCGGTTTCGGTTGTAGTTGTTATTTTAATTGTTAAAATCCTTTTGGAAAACTATTTGGTATTGGTTACCAAATGTAAATATATGCAAAATGAATATTCTAGCCATTTTAGCTCTAACTATACTACTACCCCAAAGTAATGTTGCAGAATGTTTATCAAAAACTTGCAAAAGATTTTTATATCAATATTATTTACAGTAGCAAAAAACTAAAAATATTTTAATTGGCTATTAAAAATAGATTGATAAATATATTGTGGTGTTTTCATATGATTAATACAATGCACAAATAAGTAAAACAATTTACTACTACATGCAATAAAAGTAATAAATTACATTAATAAATACCATTTCTGTCATTTATGAATCCATTTATGAAGTGATAAAATATGTACTTAGTAAATAGTCAATATTATGATAACACCCTCATTATTTTTCCTGTTATTTAAAATTTTTAAAAATATATTTTATTGATTTTAGAGAGGAAGGGAGAGGGAGAGAGAGATAGAAGCATCAATGACGAGTGAGAATCATTGATTGGCTGCCTACAGCATGCCCTCTACTGGGGATCAAGCCCTCAACCTAGGTATGTGCCCTTGACCGGAATCAAACCTGGGCCCCTTCACATCCTCAGGCAGATGCTCTATCCACTGAGCCAAACCGGTTAGGGCCTGTTATTTTTATTTTTGTTAAATGTTTTCTAAAAGCCAGTTTTTGTCACTATAAAACAAGATTACATTGAACTTTTGATATTGTGTTGATACCACAATAATCAGGGACTACAAATACATCATCGTATTTTTTGCTATTAATTCTTCTGTAAGCCAACACATCAAATTCATAGACAGTTCGTTATGTGTAGCAGTGTAGCTTCTGAGATACTTCATGTGTCTTGTGTCTCTGCTCCAACAACTAATGTGTGTCTTGAGCATAACAAGCAAGATGACTGACATCTTAATGTTCTATGCAGAGAAATAAAATTTATTGATAATATATATTGTCAAAAAGATACATAAGATGAATTATAGTATGAGATGAAGGGCCTTGTTTTCAAGGTTCCTACAAAAATGAGGAATCAGTTACTTTATTATCCTGACACTTTCTGTTAATGGTAACATGGTTCAATAAATAAAAATATTCTCTAGTGAGTTATACATCCATTATGTTAATACAGGTATAGAAGCATAATCACAAGAGACACAACCTTTGGCAAACTTGCCTGATAAATGCAAGGATAATTTCACAGACTACTTAATTTTAACTGACTTTTCAGTGTATGTTAATTACATGGTTCATTTTAATATAGACATAAAATGGTAAAGTAAGACATCATTAAATCGAAGAATATAAACGTAAACTTCCTTAGCGCTCTATTGAAATCAAATAAAAGAAAACATTCAAGATCAGTAATTATAGTGGGTGATTTGTGATTTAACGACACATAGCGAAGTTTATAAGTACAATTTAAAAAACAAAATGAAATTACCTAAATTACTCATATTAAATTTAGGTACATGTAAAATACTTGTCTATGTTTATATACATATATCCATATAAATTTATGTGCACATGCATTTAAAACAAATATCTAAATCAGTGATGCCAAGATTTATTTTTCCATATACTTCCTAATTGCTTCAACTGTACATTTCATTTAAACTAGGGGCCCAGTGCACAAATTCATGCACCTTGACAGGAACTGTGAGCCACCAGGCTGTGGTAGGCACAGGGGCGGGTCTTGGCTCATCCTCCGTGCCCCTGCCTGGCCCCTCCCACCACAGCTCCCGGTCCCCTGTCTGCTGGCAGCCCCACTCCTGCCGCTGCTGAGAATTGGGGCCAGCGCCAGCAGCAGGTGCAAGCGGCAGCTGCTGGCCCCGATTTCCCCTCAGGAACAGGGGGAGGGGGAGAAGCCCTGAGGGGCAATTTGGGCCAGCAGCCGCCGTTCGCACCCACTGATGGCACCAAGTGATCAGGTGTGAGCGGGGCTGGCACCAGCAGCAGGTGCAAGCACCAGGCGGGACCACAGTGCATGGGAGCAAAGAATTTTCAGTAACCACCAGAGGCTCACTCCAATAGTAGCGACCTGTGCTCCGCCTTGGTATGGCACCCCCTCTCACCTGCTCCACCATCCTGCCACGCCCGACGCCCATTATGTTACATGCACACCCCCTGGTGGTCGGCGCACGTCATAGTGACCAGTTGTTCGGTTGTTCCAGTTGTTCAGTCTATTTGCCTTTTATTATATAGGATATACATTTTAAAAATCAAAACATATTTTAAGAACTCAAATATCTTTGAATGAGAGATTTAGATTTAAAAAGTCACCAAAGCAATCTTATTATCAAAATATCAAGGGAATCTCACAAGGTCCACATTTAATTTTGTTCCTATTCTTCAACAGAGACAATAATTGTTCCATTTTCTACTGAAGGACACATTAGCTGTTCCTGAATTATGGTTACATTTTACTGCTTAAATCAAGAAAAACAATATTGTTTTTAAAAAGTTGTATTACTTTGCATTTCTCTGAAGGAAATTCTGGGAAGAAATGAAAATGATTTTAGCTACCGTAACACTGCCTACATCAAACTAAAATGATAATTACGCTGCAGTTGACAAACTACTCAAGGTACCTGCAGAGTACAGATAAAGTGGTTCATTGGCCATCCATTTCCCAGGTGATTTAGTTTAATCTGCAGAGTATGTATGATGCATATTAATCCAAAAAGCCCTGATCTACTGCCATTTAGAGAAAGCACAACTGAGCCTTTCTTTAAGAATGGGTGTGTAACAAAGTACATTTTTTTTCTGGTTCTAATCATTATTACTGGGTATTTTAAAAACTATCTGGAAACCCATATTGTTACTCTAAAATCCTTATGCCAATTTTCACCCTTCTGAGATCACCTTACAACAAAAGGAGTAATGATACCCTAAATATGTGTCAAGTTAGAAGATGTTCAAGGTATCAAATCATGGCTAAAAGTATGTAAACTCAGGTCTGCATAATTACAGCAGGTAGAAAGCTCAAGTTAAGTGGAAAATTTCCAAAGCAGGAAACATTACATCTTTCTTTTTAAAAAGACAGTATCAAATATAAAAGCATAGCTTGCCCATACGTACAAAAGCATTTATGGTCTACATACTAAACTTTAACATATACTGGTATATGTGACATATTTAAATAGGTCTATTGATTTCAGAGAGAGAAAGGAAGATTGAAAGATAGAAACATCAATGATGAAAGAGAATCATCGATAGGCTGCCTCCTGCATGCCCCCTACTTGGGATCCAGCCCACGACCTGGACATGTGCCCTAACTGGAAATCGAACCATGACCTCCTGGTTCATGGGTCGACGCTTAACCACTGAACCACACCAGCCTGGAACTTTCACATATAGTTTAAGATACTGTGACATTATGCCATATGGGCTTGTTTCTTTGCTCTGTTGACTCTGTATATCATGTATGACAAAATGAAAAGCAGCTTGTGGCTTACAACTCCAATGACTAACAACAAGCGAATATGATGCCAACTACCACTTATACATCAAAGCTAACTATAATTCATTGATATTTACAGATTGGCAAAACAGTTTTCACAACTCAGCTGATTACCCCTATGTGTTTAAGGTAAAATATCTACAGAGTTTGCGTAATGCCCTACATCAGTCTCAATACTTAAATTGTACATTTCTTGAATTAAGTTATATAACAAAATAAAGTCTTCAATAAATTAATTATATATTTACTAGAAGCCCGATGCACGAAATTCGTGAAAGGGGCTTGGCCCTCGCAGCCCCAGCTTTGTCCAGAAGGTCGTCCGGATGGTTGTTCTGCTGTTTGGTCTAATTAGCATATTAGCTCTTTATTATATAGGATCTGGAAGAGAATTCTGATTAAAAATAATTTATAAAATATTTATCTGTAAATATCACATAGTACTTTATGGTTTATAGTCAAAGAATGAGCAAATTATTTGAGTTAGATATGAGAAAATAAATTTTCTTACATCAGACTTGAAAATTATGTTTAAAATATAGCAATGTTTTACATAACTCAAAAAATACCCATGAATCTCACCAATAGTACAAGTAACACTTTTGGCTAAGATTAGTCATTTCTATTTCCTACTCAAGGATCTTATATTAGGAGGGAAAGATTACTTTAATTAAGGTTTGTGATAAAATGTCATTAATCAATAAATTATAAATGTCAAATAGTTAAATATTAAAAGGAAATCAAAGGAAACTATTTTTTTCAGTTGACTTAAGTCAACATTATTAAGCTCATCTTATTACTTTTAGTTCCTGCACTTTCAGGCTTATTTTCTTGGCTGGTATAAATCTTTACCCAGATAATCAATCATACAGAAATGTAATGCTTTATCTAAGTTCTTTACTGTTTTTATTTTTTTACTGTTTCTTCTTACATTAAAAAAACTAGAGCAGTTTCACTTTATTCAATATTGCAATATTTCAAGGATAAAATTTCTATAATGAATCTAAATATATTATATAATACACAAGAAAATTCAAAGTGTATTAGTTTAATTCTTATTTTTGTTCTAATTTAATTTGAGAACTGGAACAAAAAAATAAGTTTATGACTAAATGCAGGAAAGCAATGTTGCATATGAATTAGCCAAGCACCTGCTCTGATGTACAACTTTTACTTTCATACTTGAATAATATAAAGAAAATCTTTCCAAAGTAGTCAGTGAGAATTTTTGTAGCTTTCATTTTTGCTGCACAGTTTAGAGTGTTTAAGTGAATTGGCGCCCTATTTCTCCATCTAATAGGTAACTAATTAAAAATTAAACCCTATTACCTACACTGAGTGGCCAGATTATTATGATCTCTGAACGCTTAATAATCTGGCCACTCAGTGTATATCCTATATAATAAAAGGCTAATATGCAAATTGTCCCTTCAACCAGGAGTTTGACCAACAGGCAGGCCGGCCAACCACCCATGTACCCTCCCCCTATCCAGGCTAGCCGGACCCCACCCATGCACAAATTCATGCACCAGGCCTCTAATATATATATATATATATATATATATATATATATATATATATATACACACACACACACACACACACACACACACACACACACACACACTGAGTGGCCAGATTATTATGCGTTCAGACATCATAATAATCTGGCCACTCAGTGTATAGTCATATGGCATTTACTATTCAAACTGTAATCGCTCAAATTTCTAGAGTAGAAGTTCTCAATGGATTTTGTTTAGAAACAAAATTCCAAATAACAGAATTTTGTGAACATAATGAAGGGCTTCAATATTAAAAATACTAAAGTCAGTAAGAATTGTATTAAAAGTTTTATTTTCCAGTATGTGTCATGGTTTCCACAGTGACAATGCTTTCTCTGTTCACTTGGCCACCCTTCAACCCTGGCACTGAACTTGTAGGTTTTATCCCTGATTCTTTTCCATTCAATCACAAGGAAGAAATTTGTAAATTCATTTTTAAACTCTTGCCTCTTATTATCAGTAAGATATGTCCAATCTAGAAAAACCCTTGGCTGACATCTCTATCACATCATATATAATTAGTTGAGACAAAAATACATTTCAAATACTTATTAACTAGAGGCCCGGTGCACGAAATTCGTGCACGGAGGGGGGTTGTCCCTCAGCCCAGCCTGTACCCTCTCCAATCTGGGCAGTCGGACATCCTTCTCACAATCTAGGACTGCTGGCTCCCAACTGCTTGCCTGCCTGCCTTCCTGATTGCCCCTAACCGCTTCTGCCTGCCAGCCTGATCACCCCCTAACCACTCTGCTGCCAGCCTGTTTGCCCACAACTTCCCTCCTCTGCCAACCTGGTCACCCCTAACTGCCCTCTCCTGCAGGGTTGATCACCTCCAACTGCCCTCCCTTGCAGGCTTGGTCCCTCTCAACTGCCCTCCCTTGCAGGCCGGGTGCCTCCCAACTGCCCTCTCCTGCTGGCCATCTTGTGGTGGCCATCTTGTGTCCACATGGGGGCAGGATCTTTGACCACATGGGGGCAGCTATATTGTGTGTTGCAGTGATGATCAATCTGCATATTACTCTTTTATTAGATAGGATAGAGGCCTGGTGCATGGTTGGGGGCCAGCTGGTTTGCCCTGAAGGGCGTCCTGGATCAGGTGGGGGTTCCCTTGGGGTGTGGGGCGGCCTGAGTGAGGGGCCTGTGGTGGTTTGCAGGCCGGCCACACCCCCTGGCAACCCAAGCAGAGGCCCTGGTATCTGGGATTTATTTTCCTTCTACAATTGAAACTTTGTAACCTGGAGTGGAGCCAAGCCTGGGGCTCCCTCTGAGGCCGGCAGCCATTTGTGTTGGGGTTATAATTGAAACTTTGTTGCCTTAAGCGGTGGGCCCGGCCAGGGTGTGGGGAAAGCTTTGCTTCCCCTGTTGCCGGCAGCAACGCTGGCCTGCTCTCTCAAGCTCCATTCTGCCGCCATTTGTTTGAATTTGTTTACCTTCTATAATTGAAACTTTTAGCTTGAGTGGAGGCTTAGGCCTGGCCAGGGCAGGCGGAAAGCTTGGGTTCCTCTGTTACCTAGGAAACCTTGCTCTCTGTGGCTGTAGCCATCTTGGTTTGGGTTAATTTGCATGCTCGCTCTGATTGGATGGTGTGCGTGGCTTGTGGGTGTGTCGGAGGTATGGCCAATTTGCATATTTGTCTATTATTAGATAGGATATTTGGCATCTGGGACAATTTCAGAATACCATTATCCAGGACATAGTACCTAAAACTGTAGCTCCAGATTCACCAATGAATGACAAGCAAACACAGAAGACCCACCAGAATGATTATTTCTAATATTATTCTTTCTATCCTTTCTATAGGTATGATTCCTATCACTAAGCATTATCAAAAACTATATTTAATATTGCTTTTGTGTTTCCTATCTGTATAACTATCACTGGCTCCATGTAAATGGGAGTAAAAGTGGTAAATATTTTTATAGGATTTCATTGTCATTGATTCAGTACATCCATTAAAATGTAGATTGTGTTTATTACCTTTAATGCATTATGCTGATAGAATATCATGCTAAGTATTATTCAGTGTGTTGAGGATGATATTGCTTATTTTCCTCACATTAAAAAAAGAAAAAATAGATAATGTTGAGACAGGAACATACTTTTCCTCATGGGTTCATTGCATGCATAATTATAAAGTTGGCATATGATATTTAATTCATGAGCTATAGCAAGGTATGTCACATGGAATACAGTGATACACACTTTGGCCTGCACAGCAATCTTCACAAAAGACTCAGAAAAATCCTAAGGCTTCCACACTAATCTCATATGGAATGCAACAATCAAGTTTGAAAGGTTGTTCTGCTACAGGACAAAACATATTGTATCTCACACTAAAACAGGACTTCAGAAAAAAGGCTGGAATGAAGGTATGTAAATAAACACAGAACGATTTCATGGATTTTGCATGTGCTTTAAATATTTGTATACAACATTAGGATGTGACCTTAAATTGTTAAAATGTGTTAGCTCACCTCATTTCTGCATTTCAGCACATGACCCATAGCCAGTATATGTCAGCTATGCGATTTTAATTACTTTGTTTCTGATTTACATGCAATGATTATCATTATTATATTGTACACTAGAGGCCCGGTGCGTGGATTTGTGCACTGGTGGGGTCCTTCAACCTGACCTGTGGGGATAGCGCCAAACCGGCTCTCTGTCATCCCCTGAGGAATTTTGATTGTGAGAAGGTGCAGGCCAGGCCAAGGGGTCCCATTGGTGCATGATCAGGGCTGGGGAGGGACCGTGGAAGGACTCCAGGGCATGTCCGCCTGTCTCACCTAGTCCCGATCAGCCAGACCCCAGCAGCAAGCTAACCTACGTGTTGGAGCATCTGTCCCCTGGTGGTCAATGTGCATCATTGCGACTGGTCGAACGGTCAAACGAACAGTCAGACACTTAGCATATTGGGCTTTTATACTATATTTGCATATACTTATATTAAATTATAGATGTATAATCCTTAAAATGTTATTACATCCCAGTATCAGGTAAATTTGACTTTCCATTAATATACCTATCAGTTAGAATATTTGCACTGGTAAGTGACAGCACTAAATTTCAAACTAGCTTACACAAAGCCACTAATTTCTCTATATATTATGACAGAAATTGTTACCAAAATATTTAGACTTACAATGCTATTTTTGATCATAATTGTTAGGTCTGATCAAGTAATTTAATTGATATCCCCTCCCCTGGGAACTGACCTTTAGGCCACTTCACAATGGAAATTCCACTTGCTTAGACCACATTCCACTTGCTAAGACCATTATCTCTTTCCTTCGGATTTTTCCAGAATCCAGACATGCACAGAGAATTCTCCACCCAGAAAAAGCCCGCCTAGAGTCCTTTAAAAACCTCTGACTCCCATCATTGGGTGCTGGCACCATTTTGGGGCTCAGCCCATTAGGTATCCAGATGGCCTAATAAATTCATAATTCTTCACTCTTTTTGGCCTCGTGTGTTCCTCCTTCAGCGACCCTAACAATAATTAAAGAAGAATAAAAGCTAATCTCCTTCCTCGGTATCAATCTTAATTGTCACCAATATCTCTGCTCCTGCTTCATTCATATGTCTACCTCTGAGTAGGCCAGTCTGGACTTCAGTTCTTCTCTCTACAAATGAGAGGTAAAAGTTGCATACCAAGTGAGTGTGTGGCTCATTCTGAAATGTGATTGCTTAAATGAGATTGACAGAAATGTAATGTGCAGAATGCTGGTCTTTGTACAAATTTACCACTTGATGAGACATAGCCTTTATTATTTCTGCTTCTTAGCATGTTTCCATTATGTCAGAGGCTTCCTTGACTTTTTCAACAAACATTTTGTAAAACATTTTGTATTAGGGTTGAGAGAGACTTAACCAAAATCATTCATATTGTTAGTCACAAAGCTTAGCTCCTAGATGTCAATAATAAACACACTTTGGATGGAAAAGAGGCAGAAACAGTGCTTTACTATATAAATAAAAGGTTAAAATGAATTAGTAAAAGAAAAGATAGCTGAATAAAATTAGCAATCCATGTTAACTAATTTGCATAGTACAAGTGTGTGTGTGTTTTTTTCAAACTTTTATAAGTTAAATCACAGAACTTTTCTAAGACTTTATATACATCATCTTATTACTATAGAAGTTAAAAGAAAAAATAGATATGGTGGCCTACTGAGAATCGCAACCAGAGTTTAATATAATCTCTAATAACTCTAGGACCACTTATTTCTTTAAAAGTAATTAATTTTCTACAATTTTAACAAAAATAAAAATTACATATATATACATTATGTTTTTGTTAATGTGAATTGTATTTACATTCAATGGTTAATCTAAAATAACACAATTTACTTTAAATTGTATATGAAAAACCAAACATTAATATAAAATAATCTTTTTAAAACAATCTACTCATTGCAAAATAATGCCCATGAATTTCTCAACATGCTACATAATTTTCTCTTTGCCTGCTTACCAAGCATAGTATTGACTATAATGATAGAGTGCATAAAGATGATTGCAATAATCAGAGATAATGTGGCTAGTTTGGAAACCAGGCATAGATACAGCAATAATCACAGAGTCAAGAGGACTTAATCTAACATTAAAATATCCTAAGCCTTCTCATTTAATCTAAATTGAATTTATATGGTTAAAGTATATACACATGGAGTTTCATGCATTAAAGTCATTAACCTTTATTTTTTAATTTCATTTTTATTGATTTTAGAAAGGAATGGAGAGAGAGAGAGAGACAGAAAGATCAATGATGAAAGAGGATAATCTATTGTCTACCTCCTACACACCCCATACCGGGAATCCAGACCACAACCCAGGCATGTGACTTCCAGGTTCCTGGATAGATGCTCAAATACTGAGCCACACTGGCTGGGCTTAACCTTAATTTTTAAAGATTTCCCCTTTATAAGCCAAGAGGTATTTACTTATAGACTTCTGTAAACCAATATTCACACACTGTCAGAATTTATAATTACAGGGCTCCAAATTAAATTATTATAATTGCACTGCACTTGACAGTGTCAATGTGATTAGAGCTGAGAAGGGCTAGTGTACATTTTGTGTTCCTGCTTGAGCATAGTACTTTGTGAAGATAGACAAAAATAAGAAAAGCAAAATGAGGAGAATACAACAGAAGGTGATGATGAAAAGGATTTGGAATAAGAAATATTCAATGACTTAGGACAGGGAAAACCAAGTATATGATTTATGGAGCTCAAAGTCTGGTTGCTGCCATAAAGCTGCATGGGTTACATTAGTTGCATTTGTTACAGGTTACATTATTCTAACTTGGATTACAAATAAATGGGAGGTATTTGAGTAGACTTAGACAATGTCAATATTACTGATATCAAAACATTGCCTTAAAGAAGAAAACAAAAATAAATTTTTTTTCAACCCTTTAAAATGTGCCTTTGAGATGGCTTAAGTGATGCTCTCAAACATAATACTCAATTCTATGTTCTGGATGATCTTTAGTAGTAAAATCAATATGAAGAAAACTTTATCAAGGCAACCCAAGTTTTATACTGAAATGTTTACATCACAAACATTTTATAATTTGATAAAATTGTATTGTATTATATTTAATACTAGAGGCTTGGTGCATGTAATTCGTGCATGGGGGGTAGGGGGTCCCCTCAGCCCAGCCTGCACCCTCTCCAATCTGGGACCCCTTGGGGGATGTCCAACTCACAACCTTGGACCACTGGCTCCTAATCACTCACCTGCCTGCCTGCCTGGTCGCCCCTAACTGCCCCCCCCCCCCGCCCCGCCAGCCTGATCACCCCTTACTGCCTCTGCGTGCTGGCCTGATTGCCCCTAACTGCCCTTCCCTGCCAGCCTGGTCACCCGCAACTGCCCTCCCCTGCTGGCCTGATCGTCCACAACTGCTCTCCCCTGTTGGCCATCTTGTGGTGGCCATCTTGTGTCCACATGGGGCGGCCATCTTTGACCACATGGGGGTGGCCATCTTATGTGTTGGAGTGATAGTTAATTTGCATATTACCTCTTTATTATATAGGATTCCTCTTCCCATTTCATCCATTCCTCTACCCTTGCCCTTCTTGTAACCACCCCTTTGGTCTCTGTTTCTAGAGTCTGTTTTGTTTTGCTTTGTTTGTTTATTTTGCTTTGTTTTTTTAGATTTTACATATGTGAAACCATAGGATATTTGTCTTTCTCTGCCCCCATGTGAACACAGATGGCTGCCACAAGATGGCCAGCAAGGGAGGGCAGTTGGGGGCAATCAAGCATGCAGGGGAGGGCAGTTAGGGGTGACCAGAATGGCAGAGGAGGAAAGTTTGGGGCAACTGGGCCTGCAGGGAAGGGCAGATGGGGGGACCCAGGCCTGCAGGGGAGAGCAGTTGGGGGTGACCAGGCCTGCAGGGGAGGGTAGTTAGGGGCAATCAGGCTGGCAGGAGAGCAGTTAGGCATCAATCAGGCTCACAGGGGAGTGGTTAGGGGGTGATCAGGCTGGCAGACAGAAGCGGTTAGGGGCAATCAGGAAGACAGGCAGGTGAGCAGTTGGGAGCCAGCAGTCCTGGATTGTGAGGTATGTCCGACTGCCCGTTTAGGCCCGATCCCTGGGATTGGGCCTAAATGGGCAGTCGGACATCCCTCGAGGGGTCCCAGATTGGAGAGGGTGCAGGCTGGGCTGAGGAACACACCGCCTGTGCACTAATTTTGTGCACCAGGCCTCTAGTATTTAATAATATGGAACCACAATGAATTAAAAACTGGTTGTACCTTTGCTGTTTTACTAAAACAGTTTCCAACTTTAAGTAATTATTGTGTATCTCTTTCTTTAAGAAAAGCAAATATGTAAAGTAGGTAAAAGAGACCAGCTTTTGTAGGTAGGACCAACAACAACAGAAACAAGTGCCAACCCTCCTACTCTTCCTCCTTGCTAGTGTGATAAGAGTAGTTCAAAATCTACCCAACTTGTACTAAAACATGTTATACACAAATGCACTGCATACTGGGTATTCACGGAAATTTAAAATAACTGTTTAAGTATTGAGCAGAGACTAAAGAATTCTATGATATATATATGTTTATGCGCTCATGTGTGTTTATAAAAAATAACTAATGTGTGGTATGAAGATGGGCACAGTAATATGTGATTCAGTAATATGTGATTCACACACAGTAATGTGTGAATGTACTTTAAGCAGAAGCTAGAAACCATTAAAAATGTTTCCATGTAACCATGGGTACGGAAGGTACCAGCACAGCATTTGAAGCAACCAATTTTATGAGCAAAGATTAGTTCAAGAATTTTAAGAAGCATTTTAATTTGCATAATGTGAAGTTAATAGGATAAGATGCATCAGTTGAATGCATAACTGAGAAAGTATTCCCTATGAAAGCAGAAAACACAGAGATGAGCCACAGGCAGAATACATTTCAGTTAGAACTAAGCCATTCAATAATGGAAGAAAATCTGTTCCTAAATATACATCTGTGTTGTCTGCAGTGAGCACACACAGGATACAGCAGCAATTACAATTATTTACTGTTATTGTTTTACCTTTGTCAATTCAGTTTAAGTTCACAATTAAAATTATTATTATAATGATACATTCAATTATAAAATACAGTTTATTTTATTAGAAAAAACAAATTAATTTAATATGAAATTAAATCAATTAACATTAGTAGTTTCCATCCTGCCTTTTTGAAACTTTTTAAGTGTTCAGCAAAATAATATGATATTTTTTTCAAAGGGTTTATATATTTTAGTCATTTTTCACAAATTTGGAAATCTGCAAAGTTCTTATAAACAGTTGCTCACAAATGTCCAATTTGAAGGTCTTCTTTTAGCAAACTTGACTTGTAGACAATTGTTGGTTGTTCATTTTTTAAGATACTAAATAAAATAGCAGACTTCTTTAAATACTATGTCATTTTGTGTGACAGTTTATACGTAAAGAAAGGTGATTTCCAGAAGGATATAAGAAGCTTTTGGTTTCCTAATTGCGTTATGTATGAAGGCTTTTCTTTAACTTTTTCCACTGAAGAACTTCACCAATTTAATGACTATCTGAAGCATGTAGTCCAAGTTAATTTCTTTCTACGAAACTCAAAAGCCTATGTACCTATTCCTGCTCTGAGGAGGTTGTTTCAACCTCTAAACTCTATATGCCGATGTAGGCTGAACCTATGCTGCAGTACCAAATACCCCCTTACACCCAGTGATTAGAGAAAGCAAAGTGTATTTTTTGTTCATTTTAACTTCACTGTGGTTTCAGGTATTTCTCAACAAAATGCTAGCTCCCAGATGGAAACTCAGCTATTCAAGCCACCCTTACCTGGTAACTCCTTTCTTGTGAGGTAAAGCCTCCCCTGTTGTTGTTCTGACAGGGCTAGAGTGATAGAATGGAACTATCCAATGACTTATTTTCTGTCTTAGCCTAGAAATGACACATTTCTTCCATTCACATTTGAATGACCAGAAATGCTCACATGACTCTGCCTAATTAAAATAAATGTTGACGTTGCAGTCTATTTTGTACAGACAAGGAAAAATAGATACAAATGAGTACCAGTAATCTCTACTTCAAAAATTTAGCCCAGATCCACAATGTCTTTGTTTAAGGTAGTAAAATCCATCCATCAAATACTAGGGCAATGGCATTATGAGTTAGATAAAAGTATCATTTGTAAGTTCATTTAGTTTATTTACCCAAATGAACCTAATACTTCTGCAAAACAAGTGAGGGGGAATTTTTAAAAAATATATTGGACAGCATGATTGGCTTCTAAATATGAAGTTTTGCCACACAAACTCCAAATAAATAAAGCCATCTGAACCTATGCATAGAACATAATTAATAATATACAGCTTGCTAAGGACTCCCATTTCTCTGTATAAGGAGTAAAACATCATCTAAAATCAGTGTAGCCCTTTCCTAGGTAGATTGAGCAACCAAGTCCTAACAGTAGCAGATGGAGACTATCATCCTTGGAGCAAACAGTCTGACCCTGAGTGACAAGAATTGGAAGATACCACGTGTGTGTGGGTCAGAACAATGGCTATTAGGAACCAAAAGGAAAGGACTGGAACATGTATGGAGTCAGAAGTAAAGAAGTGAAAAAGCATAATTTGGGGGGATTATAGAGGTCACATGAAGAGAAGCATTATTAGAAGCTTGGTGGTAAAAAGAGAGGGTAAAATAAAATATTATTACCCCCCCCCCAAAAAAAAGGTATAGCAAACACAATTATTATGTGCAGTACATAATACTTGGTAATAATAATAAGTGACTACATTACTGGTTTATTTATTTACTATGCCATACTTTTTTTGATTATTTTAGAGTGTACACCTAAAAAGATTTTTAAAAAAGGAGAGTGGGTAAAAAGCAGTGAAAAATATGAAACCTTCAGAAACAAAATATCTCAGTGTAAGAAGAAACTTTACATCTCCCCTTCCCCCCGCCTCCACATACACACTGGGACAAGGCAGTCAAGAAAGTTCCATGTTTCATCAGAATATAAGCTTAACCGAGAATCTTAATAAGCCATTCAAACCACGCAGTCTCATTACATATAATTAACTATAATTAATGTTTCAGAAAAATAAAAGGTACTTAAAAGTACACAGAAAAATTTACATAGCATCCACTTCAGATCTACTACAAGAAGAAAGCAGAAAATACTTTTTAAAACCTTTCAGCAGATGAAAATGTACATCAACAACAATTATGAAGCAGAGGAAAGTCATAATAGAACATGCTAGTATAAATTAAATAGCATTTTAAAAGCAATGGTAAAAATGGAAGAATACAATGAATCAGAAAAGTCAATGACTCAGAATATAAATGGATCATAAATAAGCTTTAAAAAACCTGGAAAAGTGAATTAACCTTCAAAACAACATGCTAAGTGAAAGAGGGCAGTCGCAAAAGACAGCTTATTGTGTTTTCATTTATGTGAAATGTATAGAATGAGCAAATCTTTAGGTACAGAAAGCAGACTAATGGTTGTCTAGGGATGGGAGATGAATAGGAAGTAACAACTAATGGGCACAAGTTTCCTTTTCTTGGCGATGAAAACGTTCTGAACTTTAAATTGTATTGATGGTTGCATAAGTCTGTGAATATCCGAAAAACCATTGAATTGTATACTATACAGATTATTTCTTCATGAAGCTGTAAAGCACATAAAGATTTGAAATCAAATTGTTGGAACTGAGGGAAAAAGTCAATGGAGAAAGCAAAAAAACAAACAACAACAACAAAAAAAGCAAAAAAAAACGGAATTTTAAAATTCTCAAGGAAGAATTTTAAAGATTTTTCTCCTGCGAGAAGATTGTCAGTATGAAATTCAGTTCCTTTCTGCCTTTTGCAAATTGTTTTGCCATTTTTTGTTCTCTGTGTACATCTTAAGTGGACCAGAACTCTTCTGATTGTTTCCTGTTGTCTTTTTAACTATGCTGTAAGCTCCATAAGGGTTTTATTCATTGCTGTAAGTTGATATATGGGATATAGTAAGAATTAGACTCAATTTGGATGAATAAATAAGTAGTACATTAACTAGTAAATATAATATTCTAAAAGGTAAATAATATTTGGTTAAAGCATTTGAATTATGTATGAATTTGATTTTTTTGTGTGTGAAACATGAAAGCCTACATACATACCCTCTCCTACTTTTACCCAAAAGCCACATTTATTTTATTCTTATGTCACGAAATTGTATGCCGTTTTGGTATTTGTCACAACCACATCATATATGTTTGTGTGGAGATGTCGGTGCAAATATTTGATTAATGTTTATTTCTCTCATCAGACTGCAAGATTCATAAGGATATATGTTGAACGAATCAAAAATTAAAGATATAGACAATATCAGGGAGATAGCAGGAAAAAATCATAAATTATACATGATTTATATTTCAAATATTACAAAAAATTTAGGCATCATATTTGAAAGCAGTGTTTTAAAAATTCAGTTCAAACTCACTGTTGTATGAAAGAAGAAATTAAGGAAAGGAGAAATTAAAGGACTCTCCCCAAGTCACAGAATTCATTAGCGGCCAAGCCTGGAAGAGAAACTACATCTCCTGGTTCTAAATCCATTGTTCTCTTGCTTTCGATTATTTAAGAAAAATACTTTAAACATTGGTTTATGGATGTAATAATGCCCATGTTTAGAAACAGGGGGAAAGAAAGGTAGATTTCTCAAATATGTCTCATCCACGATACCCAAACAGATGGCCATGTTGCAGCAACTCTCTCCGGGAAGCTGTATGCAGAAAAGGCAACGCATTACCAGGTCTTCTAATCCCAATAGACGTAAATGATTTCACAGTGTATCAAGCAGCACAGTAACCAACATTTCAATATTTCCTTCATTTTCCTTCTGAAGGGAATATGCATGCAAAATAGCTTTACCTTCATCCTCTAGCTGGTAATTTCTTTACTGTGTATAACATTGGTAGGGAAAAGAAAAAAAAAAAAAGGAAGGCAAGAATAGAGTCTGCCAACCATTCCAGGTATCCATAAGCTCAGAAAAATCTAAAGTTTCTGCTGTATCAGTAACAGCAATAATAGCTAATGATAGCAGTTTATAGCAAACTGAATGCAACACAAATTGATTATTACTTTAATACTTAAAACCCTCCATCAACAATCATAAAATACCAAGAGGTTTTTTTTTTTTAAACTACGTGATGAAAAACACAGGCTTAGCGAGTGTAAGGATCTCAGAGAGCTAGGAAGTGGTAGGGCTTTGAAATTAAGTTATTCAGTTACTATGTAGAGAGAGGTCATTCACATATAGAATGTAAAAAGTAATCAGCTTATTGAACTCCGAAATATTGTTCAGACACCTTTGTTAGTTTCTTAATTGTTATGGTCAAGGCCTGAACTGACCCTTATGAGAAGAAATAAATTTTTAATTTTTTAGGAGTACATGAAACCATCTCCTAAGAAACTTTATCATGGTTTTCAAACCCCCATCTCTATCAGCTTTGTCCAATGAAATATAATTAGAGGTACCCATTTAATTTTACCTGTTTTGTTAGCTACATATTTAAAAGTAAAAATACATAAAATTAAATTTTGTAATTTATTTTATTTAACCTGATGATATATCAGAGATATTTTCAATCCCACATGTAATCAAAAAGGAACTATAAATATGCTTTACATTTTTTCATGTCTTTGAAATTTATTGTGTATTATTTTGCAATTATCTCATTGTTTGCTTTCCGTTATCTTTTTCTAATGTATTATCCCCACTAATGTATGTTGCTTTTGTATTGTAAATATTATTATAAAAACAATAGTGCCTTTAAAATGCAGACATTTGGGAGAAATTTTTAAATATATTCTTAAAAATATTTACATGTTATGAGATTTTCCAACAAAGCCTGTTTGAATTGTTTTTGATCTGAATATTTCATTTTTCACTGCTATGTTTCTAGAATAAATTCCATCTTTTCCTGCTTTTCCTTTTTCATACATTTTACAATTAAAAGACAAAACCTGATTTCGAATGTGTTTCTTCTCCATTCAAGTACATAGCAGCTCACGCCTACGCTGCTGTCTGCTAGCAAGTATGGTTGTTATTTCCATTAGCTGCTGTCTGAGTTGTTTTCTGTGTCACTATTCACTATGAACTGTGAATACTGCCTTTATTTTCATCTGTTTGGCTTAACCTTGCTTCTCAGCCCGATACATTTTTTGACTGTATATCATATTTATTTCCAGACTGTGAAAGTTTTTTCTGTATTACTATTTACTTTGACAATATTTTTTCCCAACGGTGATAATTCTTTCATGAAGTTCATTATTAATTATCTTCTGAAATCTACTTTTCGGTTGTTCTTAATATCTTTTGCCTTCAAATGAATCAATATTTTCAGTTAATCGTGCATTATTATAATATTGCTTGAATATATTTTTGTCATATCCATATATCATATTAAATTTCACTAAAAAAAGTTTAATTTCTATAATCAGTGAAGAACCATATCTTTCAACATTCTGGAATGCAGTTTTTGCCAAATTATAAACACTCAAGAAGAATCATAAATCATAAATACATACTTCTCATAGTATAGTTTATTTTATGCCAGATAAGTATTTTTAAAACATATAATCTTTATAATTGTCACAAGTATTTCATAGCAACGAATAAGACATGTTAGGTAGAAACTGTAATATTGCTTAGTAGTAACTGTGTTAGAATGCTGAAACTGTCTAATCAAGTGTCCCTCAAAAGCAAATGAAAATCAGTTCAATGGTTTTTTAAAAATCTATTTCTTTACCATTCCATGCATCTTACAAGTAAGTAGTCCACCTTCTGCAATAGTTGTTGCATGTTTCAGAATTAGGAATTCTGAATCTATAAGGCTGTACTCCATTAAATTATTCACTTAACTCCATGCCTTTCTTTTTCCATCTGAGCATTTATTTTCTGTTCACTTTTCTCTTTGGCTAGTTTCTCTGTCCCTCAATCTCTGACTCTAATTTCACAAATCCTAAACTTATCTACCTCCATACTCTTCAAGAGAGAGAAGTGGAAATACATGACTAGGAGAAAGAATAGAATATTGAGGGGTGGGGGAGAGACACAAGGAGAGAGGGGAGAAAATAGAGATGGACAAAGATCTATGTTCCAGATGGAGCCTTCCCATTTCCTGGATATTTCCTGTTTGCTACGCCAGCAGGTAACCTTCACTGTGTGATAGCTATGAGCCAGACACTATTTAAAGTCTACACTGAGTGGCCAGATTATTATGATCTCTGAATGCATAATAATCTGGCCACTCAGTATATATATATATATATATATATATATATATATATATATATATATATATATATATATATATACTAGAGGCCTGGTGCATGAAATTCATGCACGGGGGGGGGGTCCCTCAGCCCGACTTGTACCCTCTCCAATCTGAGAGCCCTCAGGGCATGTCCTGCTAATGGCTTAGGCCCGCTCCCTGTGGTTCTCTGCTCTCTGCGGGGCTTGCCTGCTCCACACCTTAGCGATGGGCAAGCAGGCCCTGCTGGGTGCTGCCTGCAGCTGCGCTTGTCTGCTCCCGGGTTGCCACGGCAACAGTCAAGCAGGCCCTGCTGTCTGCTGTCAAGCTGCGCTGCTGGACCCACCCCCAGGCCCACCCTGAGGTTGCCTGTCCAGCCCTGCCTGGCTCCCCGGGCCCCACAGCAGCTGTGGCCGCTGGGGTCTGGCCCTGCCTCCCTCTTTGGCCCTTGAAGCAGCCTCAGCGGCTGCTGACCAGGCCCTCCCCCAGTGCAGGTGCATGGAGGCGGGTCCAGGCGCTGCTGCCGCGGCCCAAACCCAAGAACACTGATGGGGGCGGGTCCGGGCGCTGCCACCACCACCGCCACCCCCGGAGAGACCCCTCAGCGTTTGTGGGTCTGGGGGTGCCACCACCGCCACCACTGCTCCGACCCACAAACGCTGAGGTGTCTCCCCTCAGCAGCGAGGGATCCGGCCATTGAGAGGCGCAGGGGCGGGACTCGCGAGTCCCGCCCCCTGCGCCTCTCAATGGCTGGATAGGCCACCCCGAGTCCCGCCTCCCAGCCTCCCGCTGCCCAATCGTGGGCGTAGTGGAGTGATGGTTATTTGCATATTACTCTATTATTAGATAGGGGCTATATAAATATATATATATATATATATTAGAGGCCCGGTGCATGAATTCGTGCATGGGTGGGGTCTGGCCAGCCTGGCCTGGGGGAGGAGACCTGGGCGATTGACTGGCCTGCCTGCTGGTCGAACTCCTGGTCGAGGGAACAATTTGCATATTAGCCTTTTATTATATAGGGTATACACTGAGTGGCCAGATTATTATGCGTTCAGAGATCATAATAATCTGACCACTCAGTGTATTTTGCAGGTGTTAAGAGACTTAATTCTCAAAAGTCTATGGTATCTCAGGTTATTATTTCCAGCTTATAGATACTAAGGCCTAGAAGGACTAAGAAATATTTCCAAAGATACATGGCTAGTAAGGGCCAGAGCCAAGATTAGGCTCCAGAGTGAGGTCCCAGAGCCTGAGCACTTAATAACAATGATCTCCTTCTGAACTCCTCTAGAGCTGGTCAGTTGTTTACATAACAAATAAAGTATTATTAGTGACAATCAACTTCTAAGAAATTAAATCCCTCTTAAGTAGTTAAGTGCTTGACTGCTAACTGTAGATATATAATATTATGTTGTAACAACAAAATATTATTTCCTTAAAGAAATAGTTCAAATAACAAACACTTTTTTTATCCATAATCCTATCATTTTCACTTGTATTTGCTCATGATCAATAAATATCATTGATATTCATTTAACCAAATTTTTTTTTTTTTCGTTTAGACTTGAGATGAGGAGGGGCCAAGCTTTACACTCTAGAACAATTCTGAAATGTGGTGCTTATGTCTGACATTTGAAGGGCTGAGTCAGTTTTTATTTAAGAACTGATATTAAATTTAGAGAGTAGGTTAAGAAAAAGTGTTAAAAGAAACACTCAGTGATACTATTAAGAAAAAATTGGCTAGAGATGAATTTGTATTGCATTTAGGATGGACATAATAAATACTTTTGTAATTAGAAATTTTGTTTTCTTTTCCTAGCACATGTTTGGATTGTGTGGTTTATATATTATACATGTATCAAATGAGGAACAAAAAAGCCAACATTTCATTTGTTTATTTTTTATGAGGTTTGTTTATTTGCTCTTGTTATAATCCAAAATGATAATCTGAAAATTGTCCTGCATTTCCTAATTTATGGCCTTAGAATTCCATACTTTTTATGATTATGGCTTTTTGTTCAACTTCATGGCACCTCGAAATAGCAACAATTATAAAAAAACAAACAAACACCCTATGAATTCATTTTACAAACACAATTTAGAAAATTGGGCTAAAGTTACCCTCTGTTTAAATCTTTCTGGGTCCCTGATTAGAGCAATGCAATTGGGACTTTTTGGCTAAATATTAGGAAACAATTAGCCCTAAATGAAGCAATAGCAGTGAATGGACATGGAAAGCATAGGATGTACTATTTTCTCTTGATTAATACTAGTTCTTACTTGTTACTTATGATATTTTTTTAAAATGTTACTTGTAAACACTTCTTATGGCTAGTGGCCATACGTTAGAATTAATTTTCTTTTAAAAACTGAGATGCTTGTCTTTTAAGATATTAGGGCTAAATCAAAAGGAAATGGCATTCAGATGACTAAGAAGGGAATGTTTCCAGTGAGACCTAGGTCAGACTCTTGTTAGACGAGAATATTTCACACCGAATGCAGCTGCTGGGGAAAGCCTAATGTGAACACATGGCATTTAGTTTCAATACTCTGAGTAAAATGTGGGCATGAGTAAAAGAATGAAATATAAGTGGAATGGCATGGCAACGGTGCCCTCCTGGGACTCAGGCGCCAGCAGTGCAAGGGGCTGTTCCAAGAGCATCCGTCTGGCTACATTCAAAGGCAGCTGCTGCGGCTGCTCTCATGATGCGCGTGAGCTTGCCATCTGATTACAGAAATGATGTCTGCCCTCTGTGGCTAGACCTGAGTCATTTGCACTTGCCTTACTGATGCTGAGTTATTTGTTTAATTGTTTTAAGGGAAAAAATACTTCCCAGGAAAAGCCCAATGAAAAGCTGCAGCAAGCCTTGATAATGTAATCCCATCTTTGCCTGCACATATTCTTTTTCCAAAACTCATCCTTATTTGTATTCCCAATATGATGAATGACAACACTTCCAAGCTCATAATATCACTGTTCTTATCATGCCATGGTCTCTTATAAATGCTGTCCTGTTGTGAGGTGACCTATTACAATGCTCTGTGCTGTCCAATTATTTTCTTGTAAAGACTGATAAGGTAAATATGTCCCTGCAATTTTCTTTCCAAGAACTGCTACCACCCACTCCTCCCGTTTTTTGTTTGTTTGTTTTTACAAATACTGTGAAACTCAGGGCATGTCTATCATGCAAAATGGAACGCTTGCTAATATGTTAACTTCTAAAAGGGAGATTGCTAGAGTCTGTGTACATGCACCTTAAATATCTATATGGTGAAGTGTGTGCAAACTATGGAGCCAGTAAATCTGGTTAGAATTTCTATTTTGTCATTTTGTATCTGATGATTGGGGCAATATGCATAGGATTTCTGAGTCTCAATGTAGTCACCTGCAACATATTGAGCTAACACATGTTAGAAGATACAATTTAGCCCTAACCGGTGTGGCTCAGTGGATGGAGCGTCGGTCTGCGGACTCAAGGGTCCCAGGTTCGATTCCGGTCAAGGGCATGTACCTTGGTTGCGGGCACATCCCCAGTAGGGGGCGTGCAGGAGGCAGCTGATCGATGTTTCTCTCCCATCGATGTTTCTAACTCTCTATCCCTCTCCCTTCCTCTCTGTAAAAAAATCAATAAAATATATATTAAAAAAAGAAGAAGACACAATTTACAGATGTGTTTTAAAATTTCTACAAAGAGAAAATATGTGTATTAATCGGCTGACATTTGCTATATCCCTGGAGACAGGACACTAGAGATGTACCACTGACTACGAGGTAATGGATATTGCATCTAAATGATGTGTGTTCTAGACCACATTTTCTCTCAACATACTTTATTCCAGTTATCTTAAAAACTGATGTGTAGAAAAATTATCTGCTAAAATATTTGCTTTGTTTTAGATTAAAAATTTTATGTAGCAAAAGGGAAAAATACATATTACAATCTATCTATATGTATATATAAGCCTAAACGACTGTTCGACTGTCCGACCCTCCGACCATCTGACCTTCTGACTGTCTAAGCAGTAGCTATGATGTGCAATGACTACCAGGGGGCACACACTCAATGCACACACATGGAAACATGGAGCAGACATGTTGAAACATGAAGGGGGGAGGGCAGGAAGAGATTAACCAAAGATCTTATATGCATACTAGAGGCCTGGTGCATGGCTTTGTGCACTGGTGGGGTCCCTCGGCCTGGCCTGCAGCCTCTCACAATCTGGGATCCCTCGGGGGATGTTGGAGAGCAGTTTCGGCCTGATCCCCACAGGCCAAGTTGAGGGACCCCACCAGTGCACGAATCTGTGCACCAGGCCTCTAGTTTATAAATAAAAGTCAATAAAACTAAAAGACAGAACATTATTACCAAAGAGAGAAAACAGAAAGTTATTTAGTCATGGAAACTGAAAGAGCAACATAGGTACAGAGGTTAAGTGGAAATTATGCAGCCAAAATTTAAAAGAAACATTTAAGATATGTTTGATAATGAATGATTGTTATGGCGATTCAGAGTGCCAATAAGAGTATGATGAGAGTCCTAGTCAGTTTTGCTCAGTAGATAGAGCATCGGCTCATGGACCGAAGGGTCTGGGTTTCAATTCCAGTCAAGAGCACATAACTTGGTTGCAGGCTCCATCCCTGACCCTGGATTAGTGCATGTGGGGAACAACCAATCAATTGTCTCTCTCACATCCATCTTTCTCTCTCTCTGTTTCTTCCCCTCCCTTCCACTCTCTCTAAAAATCAATGGAAAATATTCTTGGGTGAGGATTAACAACAAAAAAGAGTATGACCAGGGAGCTCATTATATAATGTAAACTAAAGCATAATTAATAAAATATGCTTCTAAAGCTAGATAATTTTCAAATAATTTAAGAGGTGATATTTGTGGATTATACAAAATGACATCATAAGTACATAAAATATTCAGAGTATCACATCCCTGCAATTAGCAGTTCTGTTTAGTATTTTTCATTTGCCCTTCTTGATCCTAGAAACCAATAATGCCATAAGCTAAAAAAAACAACAGTAAATAATAAATTAGAGGTTATTAAGCAGGTTGAATACCATAGTTAAATTTTTAATTAGCAAATGTTGAAGACATCATCATAGAGTGATAATATCACAGCTTTTGAATTTAACAAACAATGTGTAAATTATTGCTGCATTATTTACTTCTTGTGCAACTTTTATGCCTGTTAACCTCAGCTTTATAATCTATAAGATTTATAATATCAAATATTCATATTTGCTGTATAGCGATCATTTGAATAGGTGTTAAGAGTGTAAGGCAGATGGTCAGGGACTATTCTGGTGCACTGTAGGAAGCCCATATCCCTAAAATCCTTAGGGACTATTTTATTTAAAATAATTTTAAATGAACTTAAACTTTATGAGCTTTTTACATTCTCTTTTTATTTTCCCTGACAAATAATGATTCTATAATCTTGTGTTTGATTATTTATTTGGTTTCTTGATGCCCTTTAAACCTATGTAAAGAGTCATCAATTTTCCTCCAAGTATAATTTTGTCCATATAGAATTGCTTTGAAGTACACTATTCAAAATTTTAATTTATTTACTCCCAAATTTTATTCTAAGAAAAAGCTGTTTCTTGGAAGATGGATTTTTTTAGATTAGTTTTCCTCATTAAAATTATGCCTATAAATCAATTAAATGACATTATGAAATTCTATTTTCCTATAGCAGTCATAATTTTTGAATTTTGAGTAACAATTTATGAACATAAACCAACATGCAATAAAATTTCCTCTCATTTGCCAATCAAAACAGGGCTAACTCATGTCTGAATCTAGAATATCTACAAATGGAGTTATAACCCTAGCTTTCCAGAAATCTAAACTGCAGGATCCAATTATTTATTTTGTTTTGATGTTCACAAAGGTAAATAATATGACAATGCTGCCTGGATTTTTAATATTTAGGAATAAAGCAGAAGTTGTAAATGCTTATTAAGTGAAGTAAGAATAAGTGCTGGAGGAAAATATTATGTGATCACTATTATATTCTTCTGGATGGTCTGCTATTCCTGTGCTCCTCACTCAGTGTTCTTCTGTACATCTCTTTTTTTATCTGTCTCTTCTTTTCTCTCCCTTCCTTCTTGTCTCAATTTCACTCTTTAAGTTCAGCTTGATCTCATCAATTTTCACAGCCCCAATTAGCTATATATAGAATATGCAGATAGATATTTAGATAGATAGACATAGACATGGATATAGATATAGATAGATATAGACCCATTCAGCTCTTTCCTGATTTGTGAACCTATAGATCTGTTTAATCAGCACCTCCAATTAAAGATCCTCATGTACCTGAAAAACAGCATGGGTCAACTGAAGTCACTCTACCTGAACTTACTATTTTGTGATAGTAACACTTTAACTCCACTGCCAAGTCAAAAAAACCTAGTCTCCCTAGTTTCCTCCGTCTCTCTTTTCTTTCCCAAGCCAGTAAAGCACTCCAAACCTTTACTCCTCTAAATCCTTCCATCCAAGAATCTTTCTGAACTTGTCCATTCACTTATCTCTCCCCTATTTTGCCCAACATTGCCACTATTATGATTTAGATCACAATCACCTCTTCCGTAGATCAATGCCTTATCATTTTAATGTCTCCCTACTTTGAATTGTGTCAATGTCCACATATTCTCTATAAGAGGCCTATTTTTCAATTGTTTTGAAGGGAAAAGGAATTCACTATTGAAATTTAATATCTCCAGTTATTATACTCTGACTTTTATATAGAAAAAAAATTGGTCAAAACTCATATATAAGCTGGTTTCCAATGATTCTTATCATGAAAGGTACCACAAAGTCTATTGAGAAGCTATTGCAAGGTAAGGTGGGGCGGTGGTAGTAAAAGAATTTGAGTATTTGAGGTATCCAGTTCTCCATCCATGATTCAACCAGGATAGCTCTGCATTTGTCTATTTTATATATCATTATTTACATTATATTTATAGAAGAAAAGATGTAACAATATTTGGAAACCATCATTATAACATTTTCCAAATATTTTTTTCTTGCTGATTCAATACAAATATGCTTAGTACAGAATATCCTAATAAATCCATAAGGCATGTCCAAACCTCCCAAAGTCTAAAATTCTTCTGGAAAATATAAATGTTCTTAGTAGAATGTAGTTTACTCGTTTGTTTGTTTTGGGCCTTTCTGTCTTCTGATGACCAGATCCAGAAACAAGTTAACTTTCCAATCAAATTAATTCAATTTTGTCTTTTTTTTTCTTTTCTGAAAACCCTTTTGATTTTTTAGTGCTGTCTCTAGTTCATGTTTCAAAAGCAGAAAACAGGAATACTTTCAACTTTGTCTCTCAGAACTAGTGACTTGTCTCTTAACAGCATTTTTTTTTTATGCTGAATTCAGGGTAGCTGGTTACAATACCACTTCAGGCATCCATGTCTAAATCAATTATGGATAGAAATCAAGATGCCAACTTAACTCTTAAATTTTTACTATTTGACGCATCTATTGGACTACATAGTTTCTGCATCACCTTCTGCTAATATTAGTTGGCTTTAGAATAATTTTCTCATTTGTAACATTTTCATGCCTGCCCCGACATACAATCTCTCCATCTTTTACTAGGGCAGAAAAGTTGGAGAAAAGAAAGATTCCCAAAGATATCTATACTCTGTGGCCTGTGTTAGTCCTGATATATGTTCCTTTCAATCAACAATGGAGTGAATGTATTTTGTTACTATGGCAACTGTCTGCTTTTAGTTAAGTTATTTCTACTATCTCTGATTTTCATTAAAGACTCTATTTTAGTAATTTCCTACTAAATTGAGTTTGCCATATTTAGCATATTCCCAATTTGGGTCCTCTTAATCCTTAAATCTGCTGCTTTCTTCTTTTAAGCAATTCTAAGGACAATTTCACCTAGGTAACTCAAGGAGATTGTAAACAAACTGTAGCATTTTGTCAAAAGGCCAAATTCACTCTGCAGTGGTGAAAAGTAGTTGTTAAAAAACTATGCCATCAATGTTTTATGGGAAATGAAAATGATCAAAATGTGCCTTGCTTGGTTTTATTAAGTAATTCTACCAACTCCTGCCCCAATTTTAAAGTAACACTGGCCATTCCTTTATGTGATATGAGTAGATTTATTGGATATTTATTGATTAGTTAGTGGCTGAAAATTTCCAGGTGGTTCTCAGAGTATTAATTTGAATCTTCATGGAAAGCACAAACAGGAGTTAGCCAAGTAAAAATTAGTGAATAATAAGTTATGTCCAATGTAAATATTTGGTAGTATAAATAAGCTGTATATTTAAAATGTAAATAAACAAAATTATGCATGTGACTGTTTTGTACTTGAATGAATAATGAAAAAAAAAGCAAAAGATAATAATAGATATGCCTGGGCATTGTGGCTCAGTGGTTGAGCATTGACCTATGAACCAGGAGGTCATGGATTGATTTCCAGTCAGGACACTTGCTCAGGTTGCGGGCCCCATCCCCACTGGGGGGTTGACAGAAGGCAGCCAATCAATGATTCTCTCTCATCATTGATGTTTCTATCTCTCCCTTCATCTTTGACATCAATAAATATATATTTTTAAGAAGATAATAATAAATGCATTTTATTACATTTAATCTTTTTTAAAATTTTTTTTTATTGATTTCAGAGAGGAAGGGAGAGGGAGAGAGAGATAGAAACATCAATGATGAAAGATAATCATTGATTGGCTGCCTCCTGCACGCCCCACACTGGGGATCAAGTCCACAACCCGGGCATATGCCCTGACTGGGAATCGAACCAGTGACTTCTTGGTTCCTGGGTCGACGCTCAACCGCTGAGCCACACCCGGCTGGGCTACATTTAATCTTTATAAAATTGAGTTCTCTGGAACCTTCATTTTCTTTAATCGCAGGATTGATATATATGAAATGATCAAAATCCCACTTTTTTGTTAGCAAGAATTATAATGCTTTTTTAATAACATGGCTTTGTTATTTAATGATTAGAATTCAAAATTTCCAACTCTTTATGAATACCTGCTTTTTAAAATTAAATTTAACAAATGTATATTTTATTAGAGTGGGAATAGAGAGCAGCTGAGTCATGCAAGTTTGGGGTCACATCCTTTATTTAAAAGTTTGATACTTAGCTCATCATTGCTTTATTATTTTGCATTAAATCTCATTTAAAAAAACATTTCTTTAAACTAATTATCATGAGTACTGAGTTATTTGCTACACCCTCCATTCTGGACCTGATGTGAATGTGTATTTCATCTCACTGTAATCACAGGCCTGTTTGTTATCAAGATTCCTTGAGAAATTTAATGTAGTTTTGTTGCAAAAAATGCTAAAAAATGATTTATAATTCCATGAAAATATGGAATTAATTTTAAAGAACATTTTCATTCAATAGTGGATAATATCAAACTATTCATAATAATACGTTGTTGTTGTTGCTGTGGTTTCTTTCTTATAATTTCTTTAAAAATATAAAATCAGAGTAAGCAGATAAAAAATTAATCACCTTATGTGAGCATTCTAAATATAAAGATTGATATTATGCCTGATGTATTTTCTTAAAAATAAGACCTGTTTACTTATATAAAAGATGTATTTTCATATAGGATGGGCTTTGCAAAATGAACTAATGTCTAGATAGCAAGTCAATTTTATGTTATGTGACAGATATTTACAGAAGAAATACTTTAAATATATTTACCCTAATTAAACTATAATATATTCCAGTGTTCTTTCCCTCGTTTTAAAAAGAACACTTCCACATTGAGCTGCATACTTGACTTTCCTTCTCAAAAGTGAGAATAAAGTAAGTACTGAATTATGCGGAATTATACGTTAGATTGGTCTTTTTTGCTGGTGTGACATGGATAATGAAAAGAACAATACCTGTAAAGAAATATTCCTCCCTTAGATTTGAAGTTTTATATTTGTGGTAAGAAATAATTATGAAAGACCATAATGCTCTTGTTGGATTTTATGAGTCTAAATATAATGGGATTTAATTTTAATAATATTTGATGCCTTGCTTGGTCTTACTGGGTAATTCCTATGTACATTGATATGTTTGTAGCATGTTTAATTCTTGGATATCTGTAATAAAATATTTTGCATTTTTAGCTAGAAATATGCCATGAGCAAAAGTCAATGAGAAAAACACAATTTTATTTAATAAAAGATTATTGAATTCTGTTTCTCTTAGGCAGTGTTTGAGATATTTGACTTAGTGTAAGAAATAACTTAAGTGAGCTATGCAAGTGAAAGCAAGTTGCTTTAGCTTCTGGCTCTTAAAGTTCTCAGATGAAATTATGTGCTTCTGTGCTTTTCTTCAATGTTAACATGAATAGAAGGAATTAATCCATGTGAATATACTTCCCAGCATGGTGTGCTACAGAAAATAATGCCAAATACATAACAAGTAGAATTAGTCATTAAAGTTAGGCATATACTAATTATCACAGTTTGAATAAACAATATCTACATTTTTACTAAACATCATACTTGAAGACAACACTGAGAATAAGTAAAAAGTATATCATAATTCAAGACCAATGTAGTCTTTGCTGAGGACCTCAATAACAACTGAAAGACTCTTCCATGTGTGTGTGTGTGTGTGTGTGTGTGTGTGTGTTGCTTTTCAGAAAGGACAACAGTGAAAGTAGTTACCTGATTATGCTAATTTATGATGCCCCTGAGGACAAATCCTTTACACAAAATAAGTCTTGGATTCAGAAAATGTTGTTACTGTATGTTCATTTGCTGGCTAAGTGGCAACTGCTACCACACCACCTCCTGGCATTTACAAGTGCAATTGGTATCTCAGCAAAACTACCAGTAACTGTAGGATTAGTGACTTAGGAGTTCCTCTGAATAGTCAAATCAATTGAATATTAATTTGCCAATTCCACAAGTGTCTTCTATCATCATCTTTTTGACACTGTCTTTAAAAAATCCCATAGTAGATATCATATGATACACACATACACACACATGTGAGAGAGAATATTAATAAATAAAAGTTCAATAATCATTACAATCATTCTTTAGGGGACAGATTCAGCCAACTCTCCAGACAAATTTTTCTTTAATCTATCAATAAATATTTGTTGAATATCTATGTTGTGGAACTCAAAAAAATTTATAACTTTGTTCCTCTTAGGTATTTTCCTTCAATAAATATTAACTGAGAAATTATCCTGAGCCTTTAGGAGGCAATATGTATGGGAATCCTGGAAAAATATCTGAGAATGTTTGAAAAGCAAACTGGCAGGAGTATTTATTTATTTGATTTACACACATAGACACACATGCAGACACACCCCTCCATAAACACACATCAATATTGATATTTTGCACTTTCTGTATCACTTGAAATTTATAAAGCGTCCCCATTACTGTCATACATCTGACTTTGCCACCTGGTCTTGCTCTCTCAGTGGACGATTTCTGATTTCTATTTGAAAAGAAGAGTGAGAATTTCTAGTCATAGATTGAACTCCTCAGTGGGAATGCACCCTAAGTCTGTACACCGCAGAAAGGGAAGAGTTTACAGAGAAAGGTGCTCACAAAGGGAGGAAAACAACAGAAAAAGCATGCCTTTCTGTTCGCCACAGTAATATTTCTAACATAACTTTTCTGTCAGCACGAACTAGTTTAAAATGCAATAGAAATAAAATTTAATGTTCAACATTTAGCAGTATAGAAATAACCTAATAAGAAAATAACAAGTGCTTATATGATAACTAAAAAATTTCATGCAGAACAGAAAAATATCTATAAATGCCAAAAAATACCCAGATAAGTCACAAAGCAAATACATGAAGCTTAAAGGGTAAATCTGTACTTTTACTACAATCTCAATAACAAAGGTATTTTTCCAAAATTAATGTGGTGGGATACATACATGAAAAATACCCTCAAAATCTTTGGTAATTGAAAATGATGAAATGCTTTTGCAAATAGTAATATACATTCTATATCAATGTTAATCAATAAATGATTAGTCCACTATTAAGATATATGATCAAATTAATAAATAAGCATAAAGTGTAGAAACAAGATCCAGTGCATGTTTAAATGTAAGTAAGGTATATTCTTAAAATATATAGTATTTACAGCATAAATTAATATCAAAAATATATCCCTACATTATTTTAGGGAGTACTTTACTAAAAATGTATATTAGCATGGTTACAGTAAACATCTGGTTGCTACATTTACTAGGTTTCGTTCAGACTTTATACATTTCCCACAACAGTTGTCAGGGCTGAGCAGCACTGCATCATAATATGCCTCCCACCTTCCCAACATCCTGTGGTCTTTGATGTCTTTCTATTAAATATTTACTCTGATCTCTTTTATCACACGTCTTTGTTCCTATTTTTTACCTGAAACTTTAAAAACGAATGTTCCACGAGATTTCAACATACACTTTTCTATTTTCACTCAATAAACCCATACTTGCAACTGCTCTACTTTCATAACTTTCTAATCACCTTTAATATTGAATTTATTTCTTTGCTCTAAACTTTCTAGTGAGAATCCGTTAAATATTTCTAACTACTAACTTGTAATATCCAACTCAAATATTTACTCTGAGTAGCCTGACCCCTGTTTTCCATGTCTTATACTCTTTGTCTTTCTTCTGATATCCTATGATGCTTTGATCATAGATTCTCATATAATTTGAAAATGACTTGTTTGTACATATATTTTCAAATGATATAGAATGACACTGTTGTAGGAAATAACTTTTTTCCCCCTGTACACATGGCCTATATTAATTAAGTTGTTAATTAGGCACTGAAAACCAAAAGTTCTTCCTTAGTGAAATAATATCAGTGGGTGGCAATCATTCAGAGACAGCATAACTTCATCTGTCTATTCCCCTAGAAGAAAATGTAAAATAAAATTTTGCCTAGGAATCTGATTTTTTGACCTGCTAAAGGTAAAAAATGTACCTTCCTAATAAATTATGTTGCAAGAATTTCAAATTTCTACAAAACAATTTAATGCTTAGAATATCTGGAGCAAATCATTGAAAAATACAATAATAAGACAACCCTAAAATAAGAACAAAGAACATTTCTTTGCTAGAAAACTATTTTTAGCACTGAATGAATCTAGCTTAATTGAGATGCTTTCTGAACACTTAACTCTAATGAAAAATGAATTTTGATGATTGGAGAGGGTGTATCATCCCAGTGATTACTTACCAGGTTTGTGATAGCTATCATCAACAGGGGTCATGCAGTTCTGAGAAGGTAGCAAGAAGAAAAATAGGAGGACACAATGGATGCTTAAAATGAATGGACCATCAAGAATCCAACCCTTGCCGAAACCGGTTTGGCTCGGTGGATAGAGCATCGGCCTGCGGCTTCAAGGGTCCCGGGTTCGATTCCGGTCAAGGGCATGTACCTTGATTGCGGGCACATCCCCAGTAGGAGGTGTGCAGGAGGCAGCTGATCGATGTTTCTCTCTCACTGATGTTTCTAACTCTCTATCCCTCTCTCTTCCTCTCTGTAAAAAATCAATAAAATATATTAAAAAAAAAAAAAAAGAATCCAACCCTTGAAAAACATGGCTTTGTCCACCCTGTCAGCAACATTTAAGAAGTCAAAGCAGGTGCTGCTCATCTTCTGCCAAAGCCACTCTTCTTTCCTTTGCTCTTGCTGAATGAGATGGGAGGACAGGGAGGGTGGAGCTAGTTCTCCATGGATCAAGGGCTGTGTGATGTTAGGAAACAGAATGAAACCAAAGGAATACTAGTGCCTAATGCTTTGTTTTGCTAGTAACATGTACCAGATGCAATGGTCTATTATTTGCTGACAAATAAAAGTATTCTCAAATGGAGATATGTGGCATTTTTAATGGTAATCCTATATAATAAAGATGTAATATGCAAATGGTCGTTATGCCATGAAGTGTAACGACCAACCGTGTAACGACCAGATTGTGGATCAGCAGGAGGGTGGGGCAGCGAGCTACAAGCGTGCGGCGAAGAGCTACAGGAGCGGGCAAGGCAGCAAGCTATGAGGGGGGGGGGGGCGGGGGGGAAGGGGATGGGGGGAGCTACAGGAGGGCAGGGCAGTAGGCAGAGAACTACTGGTGGGTGGCAGTGAGCTACTGGCGAGCTACTGGCACATGGATTCATGCGCAGGGTTACTAGTTATATAATAAAATAAGTACCTGGTCAATAAGAGTAATCCACTGGAGAATTAATTACCTTCAGGACCCACTGAAAAGCAAACAAAATAGGAGGTAACATAAAAGAGAAAGGAAAAAAATCAGGACAAAATATTTTGTCACTAATATTTTTGGCTATTCTGATAAATTCCATGTACCTATTCTTCTTATACCTAATACACAGATAAAATAAGTGATTAAACTATGACCCCTTTACATTGTGGTTTAAATATTCAATCATCTTTTGAATTTTATAAACCACTAGAGGCCCAGTGCATGGATTCGTGGATGGGGGCGGGGGTCCCTCAGCCTGGCCTGTACCCTTTCACAATCTAGGACCCTTCAGGGGATGTCTGAAACATATTAAAAATAATTCAGAATCTGAGTAATAGTAGTATAATAAATGTACAGACACAAATATTTTCAGTAGAAAAAAATTTGTAAAAATAATATAGTTGAATTGATTTAGGAAGTAAAAAAAAAAATCAGGACAGAATATTTACTAGTAACTGTTCCATCTCAAAGAACTGCTCTATAAAGAGACTAAGATTACCATAACTAGTCTCATAGTAAGTGGGCACATATACTATACACTTATCTTCCAAAGTTACTCTGGCTTTTCACACTTTGCAAAACACTCTTCTAAACAAACAATGGAAACTCAAAGATGAATAAACTTTGATTCTTGTTCTCACAGAGCAAAAGTGGAGTTAAATCCATACATTTTCACAGTACTGAATCTGACTTAGAAATACGTGCATGCATATGTAAGTTACAAAGATGAAAGCTATTCCTTTCCTATTTAATAAATAAAAGAACCTACAAATATCACTTTTATGCCTGAACATTTTCAAAGAAGCTCAATCATGTGGAGATAAAGTACATTTCAACACTACTTTTCATCTCCCTGCAGTCTATTGGCATGTAGTGAAACTAACAAAAACTTCAACAGCAGAAGAGTATCAACAGATTTAAGTAGGTGACGAGGAAGAGCCAGACATGAATAGAATAAATGCTGCATAATGTGAGTTGGTGCGGATTATTGTCCTTGAGAGCTTCCAGGGAGAAATGGAGGAACACTGAAGTCCATTAGCACAAGATTGCTTTAAGTTTATACCGAGTCTATGTTATATCCAGTAAGACCGTGGGGTGGCTGTGTAGATGTGATAAACTTGCTTCTGGCCAACTTTAGTTCCAAATTCAGTCCCCCATCATTGTACATTTATTATTACCTTATTCTCATTCTGAAGTTTTAGGTATAGTCACTTTTTTATTATCCAGACCAACGGAGAGAAGGCACAGAGGCAGAAAAATTCAAAAAATATACGCTTTTCAATATTTAGCTTTAGTATGCATGATTATATTCCAGCCCTAGCTGAACATTTCTTAATTGTACTTTTGCTTAGACAACATTCAAATTATTTGACATTCACTGGAGACATATAAATCACCAATGGTAGCCACGAAACCTCCTTCAAGCAGTTATTATTTTAGGGTACTCTACAGTTTGATTTTTAAGGCAGAAAACAGATCATTTTCTTTGACCACTAATGTCAGCACAGATTCTATTTGTGTGGCAGTTGCAAAGATATTGATCACATTACCAGCATTTTTAGATTGTTTAAACAGTAGAGTCCAACAGTGTTGACTTTTGCACCTGACCAACCAAACCCATCAGCAGCAGGTAACTTAATGAATGAGCCTGCACCGATAACACAGACCAGTGAGAACTCGTTAGAAACTATGAGAACAATTTATAGACATGGATAATGACAAAAATCTGTTACATACCATTAAGCTTAAATTGAATAATAAAAAATAATATTCAAATATGGCTTCCACTCTATACATACCTCTGTGGTACAGATGGGCAAGAATGAAAAGGTACTTGATAAGAAATATAAAACTAAGCTAGAGAAGTGTTTCTGACATATCAGCTTTTCATTAAATGTTTACATTTTGGGGTGATATTATACTGCCTAAGATGGGACCCACTGGAAAAATATACAGATTTAATTGATCAAGAATTTTATATTCTGAAATATGACGTTACTAAGTAGTGGTTGTTTTATGAGCATAATAATGCCTTATGTCTTAAATTTCAATAACAATAAACATTAATACAGATATTAATGGACTAATATACATGTCGTTATATACTAAACTTCTACTTTATATAAATTGAAAACTATCCAGAGATAAACAAAGAAATTTAATATACTTGAGTAATAATATAGTACAATTTTGATCAAAGGAAATATAAATGAGGTATGACTAACACAATTTATTATTATTATTCTTGTGTTTGATACTAAATTTTGGAAAAGACATTCTTTGGTGAAATGCAATATCTTGGGTATTTCTAAGATGAGTTAAAAGGTAGGAACTTTTTTTTAGTTATGATTACAATGCAAAATTAATTATTCAATTCATTCATTCATTCAATGATTCCTTTTATTCTTCCATCAATTTATCCATTCATTATTTGACCCTCCATTTATTCAACAGGTATAGCTGAACAAAAAAGCTAGTGTATTAAAATTACATCCAAGTGTAAGTAAATTTCATATGAACAAACTTGCTGGTGTATAATTTAACTATAAAACCTCTGAGATACCAAAAAATATCTACATAACTACATTGTATTCTAAATAACAGTATATTTGAAATTATCCAGGAGAATTCTTTACTTAAAAGTATCATGAGGAAAAGTATATTTTGTAATGTAAAATAGAACTTCTTAATTTATCAACATAGAATATGCATATGTGGTATTTTTAAAATATAGGACATTTATTTTTATTGCAAAGAATGTCAGGAAAAAGAGGCAACACTTACCCTTAGAAATGCTTTTCATTAAGCCAGTGTATCATCACAAACTTAGTGCTTTAAACAACACAGTTTAGCCGAAACCGGTTTGGCTCAGTGGATAGAGAGTCGGCCTGCGGACTGAAAGGTCCCAGGTTCGATTCTGGTCAAGGGCATGTACCTTGGTTGCGGGCACGTCCCCAGTACCGGGTGTGCAAGAGGCAGCTGATCGATGTTTCTCTCTCATCGATGTTTCTAACTCTCTATCCCTCTCTCTTCCTCTCTGTAAAAAGTCAATAAAATATATTTAAAAACAAAACAAAACAAAAAACACAGTTTATTACAGTTCTGTATGTCAGAAGTATGACCGGGGTCTCACCCTCCTTTCTGCTGATGATATGGCTTCATAATGTATGAACAAACAAAGTAGGCTGATACCTAAAACATGATATTAAAATAAATGACGTAGATCTCTCTCCTCTCTCTCTCCTTCTCTCCCCAGGAGGTTTATTAATCATTTACCATAGATCGGATCTGCTTGTCTGGGTTTTGTCTGTAGTTCTTCCACACTTCTTTTTTTTCCATTAGTGGGGATGGTCACCCTGGTCTCTTTGTGACACCTCTTTTCTCTACTCACCTGAGGAGGAATAGCCCATTGTCCTGTGTTCAGATAGTGTTCATCTATCAAAAATCTTCAATGTGGTAAATTTGCTTTCTTTCTTGTTACTGCTTCACTGTGACAAGGGGAAGAGAGGTTATGGAAGTGGGGAGAGAGAGACAGAGACAGAGACACCCAAACTTTCTATTCAATGGGGTTTTACACTGTCTAACTTGGGTTTGGAAGGACTGGTAGGATAAGAGAAAACAAGCCTATTTTAGATCTTGGAATACCTATGTTTTCTAACCTAGCTTTCACCTATAAACTCAAAATCTTCAACCTCATTCTGTAATTTAGCACTTAGTTGCTGGCTGAGAACTATCCATTCACTTCTCAAAATGTTCACCCATGCCTCTGCTTTTCCTTCAATTATTTTAGATAAATTTAAAACATAAAACTATGACATTTTATAAGAAAACATAGGAAAAACTCTTTATAACTTTGGGTTAGGCAAAGAATTTTTAGATATGGCAATAAAAGATAAATCTTTAAAAGAAAAATGTTGATAAAATAGACTTTATATAATTAAAACCCTTGAAGAGAATGAAAAGATAAGTTATAGATGTGGAGAAAATGTTTGTAATCACATATCCTATATAATATTCTATATAATAAAGAGGTAATATGCAAATTGACCATCACTCCAACACACAAGATGGCCTCCCCCATGTGATCAAAGATGGCCACCCCCATGTGGACACAAGATGGCCACAACAAGATGGCCAGCAGGGGAGGGAAGTTGGGAGGGACCAGGCTGGCAAGGGAAGGCAGTTGGGGGCAATCAGGCCTGCAGGAGAGGGCAATTAGGGGTGACTGCACCAGCAGAGGAGGGCAGTTAGGAGCAACCAGGCCTGCAGGGGAGGACAGTTGGGGGGGGGGGACCAGGCCTGCAAAGGAGGGCAGTTGGGGGGAACCAGGCCTGCAGGGGAGGGCAGTTGGGGGGACCAGTCTGGAAGGGGAGGGCAGTTAGGGGCAATCAGGCTGGCAGGGGAGCAGTTAGTCATCAATCAGGCTGGCAGGGGAGTTGTTAGGGGGTAATCAGGTGGGCAGGCAGAAGCAATTAGGGGCAATCAGGCAGGCAGGCAGGCAGGCAGGCAAGCAGTTGGGAGCCAGCAGTCCTGGATTGTGAGAGGCATCCCAGATTGGAGAGGGTTCAGGCTGGGCTGAGGGACACACCCCTCCCGTGCACGAATTTCATGCACCAGGCCTCTAGTCTATTATAAGACATCTAGAATATATAAAAAATTATCAAAACTCAATAAGAAACTAAACAACTCAATTTTAAAAATGGGCAAACGGCTTAAGGAGATACTGACCAAAAAGATGTGCAAATGGAAAATACATGAAAAGGTGCTTAACCTCATCAGTCACTAGAGAAATGCAAATTAATCTATCTATATATAAAAGCCCAGTGATTGAATGGCAGAATGACCAGACGACCAGTCTCTATGACACACACTGACCACCAGGGACAGACGCTCAACGCAGGAGCTGCCCCCTGGTGGTCAGTGTGCTCTCACAGTGGGAGAGGCACTCTGCTGACCAGAATGAGCAGCGCTCCCACAGCGGTCTGATCCTCGCAGGCCACGCCCCCCCACCAGTGCACAAATCTGTGCACTGGGCCTCTAGTACTATAATAAGATGCCACTACACATCTATTAGAATAGATAAATTAATACAGTGTGACAATATCAATTGCCATCAAGGACACAGAGCAACTGCAAGTCTCATACTTTGGAATGAAAAATGCAGCCACCAGAGGGGTGAGGGCATGAGTGGGGGTAGGGAGAGACAATGGGGGGGAGGGGGATAAGGACACATATGTAATACCTTAATCAAAAGAGAAAATTTAAAAAAAAAGAAAAATGCTACAACTGTTCTAGAAAAGTCTGAGAAATTCTTATAAAATTGCACATGCACTTACCATATGACCCAGCAATCTTACTTCTATATAAAGTAGTGTTCATGCAATGAAAAGTTATGTTCACACAGAAGACTATAAACAAGGTTTATACCATCTTTATTCATAACCACACAAAAAAACCTGGCAACCATCACAGTGTCCTTTAGTTAGTGAATCAATAAAGAAATTGGGACATTCATACAATTGAAGACTTGGTGCACATGAAAAGGAATCTAAGTGAATTATGCTGAGTGAATAAATCAGTGTTCACATGTTATATACATGTATGGTTTCATTTTAATGACTTTCTAGAAAAGATTAAAAAAAACTACAGGAACAGAGCTGTCAGGGGTTAGGGCAGAAAGGAGTGACTACACAATGAAAGCAAGAGGGAATTTCTGGATGTGATGGATATGTTCTACATTCTGATTGTGCTGGTGTTTATACAAATCTATATAAACTCATATAACTGCACACCCCCAAGCCATCAGTTTTATGGCATGTTACATGATAAGGTGCTCTGCATATCACGTTATTTTGTCCATATTGAGAGAACAACCACCATCTCTTACATTACCAGTTACCATTTCAAGGGGAAGAGGTTTGAAAAAACAACAACAACAACACACACACACACACACACACACACACACACACACACACAAGAAAAGGAAACCTACATGTTGCTTAACTGCTTCACTCTAAATGGTCTCCCTGTCATTTCTGCTTAAATGTTCTTAAGAAAGAAAGCCACATGGCCATGTCTAACTCCAAGTTCCTGGGAAGTTTAACACAGATTTGTTACTGGGAGGAGGCATCTTACTGACTACCACACTTGCTAAAAAGTGGAAATACTCAAAGAAAATATCCTATTGCACTCTATCATTCAAAAAATGTTTTCTTTAATTTGTCTCTTTATTTGGAAATGGGAATGCAGAGATGTATGGCCATTTATCAGAATGCAGATGTACATTAGCACCTTTATAAGCAGAGCCAGTGCTTTGTGATGAGAACAGAACATTTGCTTGTTACCAACATTGGTAATGAACATTGGTCTGGGGTAGGAACAATCTCAAACCAGCTTCAAAATCTCCTCTTTTATTAACTGAAAATGAGTATTCCTACCTTACTTCCTACAATGCAGAATTACACTAGGTGAAATATTAATATAATAATAGGGAAAATAAGTAGAAACTATTAAATACTATGCAATGTGAGAATTAATAAGCAATATTTTATTATGATTATAAATGTAGGTACTGCAATCTTAAGTACTGCATTGTGCTTAAAGAGTTCCAAGTGGTATTACTTATGTAACTTCTGCACATATCAAAATACTAAATGCAATTGTTTTTTTCTTTCTTTAAAAGCAGATAGTTTTTGAAGATTTTTACTTCTAAGCCTGACTAAAGAAAGTTTCTTTGATTTCCTTAGAGAAATACCTTTTCATTTTGGATCTTAATAAATATTTTGTTTTTGATAATGTATATTTATTTTCTACTTATGTTTATCAGTTATTGATGGCTTCTGAGTAATAGTATTTAATATCTATAATTTTAAAAAATCAATTTTCTATTCTCTTTGCTAACCTAAAGCCTTGTGATTTTATAAAGTACTAGAGGCCCAGTGCATGAAATTCGTGCACTGGGGGGGGGGGGGGCATCCCTCAGCCCAGCATGCACCCTCTCCAATCTGGGACCCCTCAAGAGATGTCTGACTGCCGGTTTAGGCCAGATCCCATAGGCAGTCGGACATCCCTCTCACAATCAAGGACTGCTGGCTCCCAACCGCTTGCCTGCCTGCCTGCCTGATTGCCCCTAACCACTTCTTCCTGCCAGCCTGATCACCACCTAACCACTCCCCTGCCAGCCTGATTGCCCCCAACTGCCCTCCCCTGCCGGCCTGATCACCCACAACTGCCCTTCCCTGCTGGACATTTTGTGGCAGCCATCTTGTGGCCACATGGGTATGGCCATCTTGTGCAAGAGTGTGATGGTCAATTTGCATATTGCTTCTTTATTATATAGGATTTTTTAGTAAGAAGAAATTGAGAGATTACATGAAGAGAAGCAGTTCATAGACTTGTATGTCTTTTGTTATTATCTTTTAAATATATTTTATTGATTTCAGGGAAATGAGAGATAGAAACACAGATGATGACAGAGAATCATTGATTGGCTATCTCTTGCACACCCCCTACTAGGGATCAAGTCCCCAAACTGGCATGTGCCCTGATGAATCAACTGTGACCTCCTAGTTCATAGGTCGAAGCTCAACCACTGAGCAACACCAGCTGGGTAAATTATATGTCTTTTATAAAAGTGAAAATTGGAAGAGATCAAAAACATTTGTAAAAACTTTTCTTTGTAACAATATAATTGTATTGATCAATCTCCTATAAAAGAAAACATTTTAGAATGATTTTCCTATAGGCTTTGAACAAGTAGCATTACAGAAAATGTACAAGGCTTCTATGTCAATGCCGTGTTTCTCCATGATGGAACTGGACAACAGGGGTGATGAGGGTTCATCTACTATATAAAGCCACTGACCTGAAACACCATAGTAAAATTAAGCTTTGCATTAAATAAATGTTTCTTTTGTCTTTTTCTTTCTCTGTAAGATTGATTTCTTAAAGTATGACAGCCTTAGCCTCATAAAATACTGCTGGCTTATTCCCAGAATGAGACTTTAAATAGGATCCCAAGGAAAATCAATTTCTTGAATAAGAGATTCAGATAATGTTTTTCTTTCCTGTTGTTTATCTGCTGTCACCCACAGTGTATTGCTACTAAAATAAGAAATCTCCATCAACATAAAGTAATCAAATAACATTTTGAACACATATCATATATGGTCAGTAATTGCTTTTTTATTAAAGATCAAATCATCCAGTTTAGAGATTACAAAAAGCATACAATGCACAAAGAAATAAATTCTAAATATATGGCTAAAGACATTTTTCAAAATCATGTCTTGAATGTATTAGATGCAAAGGGCTACAAAGTGCTTTAGGAGAAAGATCAGAAGAATGAAAGAATGATGTTATAAGCCGGCTAATGATTTTAATTGTTGGCCTTTGCTTTGTGTTGAGCTACTTGGTGTCTATCATTAGTTCAACTATGATAACTCTAATCCAGAAGTTGACTTCAAATTTCTACTCCTCCCTAACATCCTGACCCATGCCTTTATGACTTACTCAGGAGCAAACCTAAATGTCTCTTATCTATCTATCTATCTATCTATCTATCTATCTATCTATCTATCTATCATCTATCTATCTATCTATCTATCTATCTATCTATCTATCTATCATCTATCTATCATCTACCTATCTCTTTCTCTCCCCTGCCTTTCTCTCTCTCTCTCTCTCTCTCTCTCTCTCTCTCTCTCTCTCTCACACACACACACACACACACATACACTCGCTACCTTGCTTCTTCACACTCTTTCACTATTAGACTTTAGAAATAACTAAAGTATTCCATGAAGGTAAAAATTATGCTTGTTTTCTATAATGCTATCCATTCAATCCTTAGCATACAATGTAGATAATGGAGAAATAGTTGCTGAATGAGTGGAGCACATACTTCTCTGTGGGTATTTATAAAAACAAACACCAAAGTTTTGAACTGCTTACCAATATTAGCTCAGCTCACACCTGCATGGAAAAGGAGGCGCTTCTATTTAGGGATATGTGCCCCCACTGTGACTGTTGGACCACAGTGACATTTTCGGTCTGCTGGAATTAGTGTCAGTTCAGACCCAATGTCCAGTAGTCCCTGAACAATCTGATTCTTTCCTTTTCTCCAAGGCACAGTTCAATGGTTAAAAACCAACTAACCAAACAAACGAACTGTAGGTCCCTTTGGGAAAGGCTGGGAGAAAGATTAATGGTATAAATGTTTCAGCAGTGCTCCAGAGAACTTCCTCAAGGGGATATGGCCTTCCCTTAATTCAAGGAGATCTGGATCTCTTTCCAGAAACACATAGAAACTTTCAGGTTCTTTCCATGCTTGAGTGGGGAATTCAATTCCTCAAGCTTATCTTTTTCTTACTTCACTTTGTCCAGCCACATTAGGAACAACCAACCAATCTCCTTAAACTCATTCGTTTCCACAGATGTTCAAAAGTGTATACACAGTCACCCAGTTCCTTGCTTCTTATAAGTGGTTGATACCAGTGGAGACATACTGTGAATTTCTATTGCCAGATTATACCATTGAGTGTCAGTGCCCTCTACTACTGTAAGTAGAGCCCTTAGTGTATTTAAATCTAATCAACATTATAGAGTTAATGGCAAAAAACCCCACCATAATTAATGTATTGCTTCATAAAATAGATTCATACAATTTTATACTCTAGAACAACTCAATATAAAAATCTATATTAGTCTGGGTTCTCCAGAGATATAAAACCGATAGGATCTCTCCCCCGCCACCCACCCCTCCCGCTGGTGTGTGTGTGTGTGTGTGTGTGTGTGTGTGTGTGTGTGACTGAAAGATTTCAAAATCTACAGCCAGCAAGATGGAGAGACTCAGGAGAAGCCATACTATAATTCCAGTCTGAATCAGAAGGCAGGAGTGGTTCAATGCTCACCAGGCAAATAGGATTTCTTCTTATTTGCTGGGGGATCAGTCTTTTTTTGTTCTAACCAGTCCTTCAATTGGATTAGGGACACTCACATTAGGAAGGGCAATCTGTTTATTCAGTCTACCAACTCAAGTGGTTTTCTCATTTAAAAACATCTCCACAGCCCTAGCTGGTTTGGCTCAGTGGATAGATCATCGGCTTGTGGATTAAAGGGTCCTGGATTTGATTTCGGTCAAGGGCACATGCCTGTGTTGCAGGCTAGATCCCCAGTAGGGGGCGTGCAGGAGGCAGCCGATCAATGATTCTCTCTAATCATTGATGTTTCTATCTTTCTCTTCCTCTTCCTTCCCCTCTGAAATCAATAAAAATATATTTAAAAACATAAAATAAATAAATTAATTAAATTAAATAAAAACACTCCCACAGACATACCAATATTATGTTTGACCAAATATTCTGAAATCCTATTGTCCAGTCAAGCTGACACATAAAATTAATTACAGCTAGTGATTTTTTGTTTATTGCATTTTTAAAATAGACCACATCTCTAAAGATTTGTTCCTTTAATAATTGCTTTTAATTTTACTCTATTTCTCTTTTTTCTTTTGGGAAATGATGTATTTGTTAATCATGATTTCATCCTCCATATTGAAAAGTGTTTCAGCATCACAGGTTTCCCCACATGTACAACTTGAACTCAGTTATTTTCTAGATAACATTTTCTTTATTTCTATTTTTAAAATAATAATGAGTACAACATTATTATTCACTTCAAGTGTAGTCATTTTTTAAAAGTGTTATTTACCCCCTTTCCTAGTGGTTAAGAAAAATATTTTATATAGTCTCTTAAGATCAATTTCAATTATATTGGAAACTGTATCTGATAGTTTTGGGCCCCTCCAGTAAAGAATTGTTTAATCTTTGTCAGGTTCTTTCCTCTACGTTTTGAATCATTATTAAGTTTTGGAGTTGGAAGAAATGTATCACCAGAGTCTATGTTGACATCTAAACCTTTGTAGTAAGAAAGATTGGTGGAAGCTGTAGGTTTATCTTTCAGGCCCATGAATTATAATGGCTAAGGAACCATTTAGCAAGAAAAAGGATGAGTTTTAGAGCATGATGTTGGTTTGATGCTGTAAATAGTTTCCTAGGTGTGCTTGGTATAAAGTGGTAAAAGTCCCTAAGATGTTACAGTAGGCAAGTCTTACTAATAAAATCAGGATGAAATAACCTCAGACCCAGAGGAATTGGCCAAGGAAATAATTAGAGAATGCCAAGTAAAAGGAAATTTAGCAAACACTACAATTATTTCATGGTTATTACTAATATACATTCTGAAAACTAGATTTCTACAGAACCATGCCCTGTTCACAGAGAGAGAGAGAGTATAATTACTTGCAAAGTAACTCAACTAAAACCATTAAGCATCCCACATATAGGTAACTAGAGCCATGATCAAAAGACCCTGAAATCCACCTTGTATTCTACTAAACAGCTGAGGCATTCGATAGAGAAACTAGAAGATGCCTGATAAATCCCTGCTAGCATGAGTCTAAGAATAAATGATCAATGATCTGGAGGGTACAGCATTAATTTTAAATACTGACAAATAATATGTTGTTTGTGTAGAGTGTATTAGTCAAGGTCTTCCAGATAAACAGAACCAATACAATATATATAAATATATATTTAAATTTATTAGTTTTCCACAGGCTAGTGACCAAGGGAAGAGTTGCATAATTCATGCTGGCAGAATTTCATCATACTCAGAAGAGACCAGTCTTTGTCCTGTTGAGTCCTTCAACTGATTAACTCAGCACACACCCTCGATCCAACATGGAATGTAATCTGTTCCATTAATCTTTATATATGGTCACTAGAATATCGTTAATCCATGGCTACTAGGAAAATCCAAACTTACCTTCAAGAAAGACCTCTATGGCCTTAATTCTATCTTACGCAGTATATATTAGGAGAGGTTCATTTCCAATTTCAAGTATTCATCCCAATGTTTAGACATCTTTCTATTGGAGAGCATGCCAAATGTTTAGAAAGCATAATGGTGAAGTGGTTAATATCCCAGGTTCAGAGATGGGTTCACTGGGTTCAAATCCAGGGAATATTCTTTACTAGCTCTTCGAGGTACATTCCTTAAACCCCATGTACCTAAGTTTCCTTAACAGAAAATATGCATAATAATAGACTAAGGAAAAAATATATCATGACATATAAGGTGCTTATAAATATCTGACATCATATCTTCAATAAATGTCAGATATTTTTATTATCTCCAAGAAAAGTCTTCAGAAATATATTTACCATTTTTTGCATAAATTAAGAAATCAACATTTTAATTAAGTATCCACAGTGATATCAGCACTTTATTAGGCATCATGAGCTCATGAAAAGCTCATAAATTAGCACATGCCGTGTGCCAAGCTTGCCATTAATAAACTGCCAGGATCAGCTAGAATGGTTTCTTAGAATGAATTCAGTTCAACCATATTGCACCTCCACAGGCTGCCGCACAGCACAGACCCTCCAGGCAGGACATGTGTGAAGGTTCAACACCAGCAAGATAGCCACTCACTCCTGAGTGCTGGACTGAAGCAGAATCACTGTTGGCAGGGAAGATTGATGAAGCATTCTCAAGATTCGCTGTGGACGAATTTCAAACAGGGCTGCGTAGACATTGACTGCTGGGAAACTGTATCTTTGGCAGACCAATGGAGCAGGCAATTGCCATTTGGAGCCAAGTGTCTCAACGCTGATGAAAGAAGAAACAGAGCCTGCAACAATAATAGCTTGTATCAGGCTTGATTCTCCAGAGGCCAGTGGATGGATGAACACAACCAGTGTGGGGACCATTGCGAGGGATGCAGGCACAAAGGTCGTATGGACAGAACCCGTTATTAAACATAATATTACCACAGACTTTGCAATCAGGTGGCCTGTTGTAATTAACAAAGCAATTTCCTAAGAGTTATCCCAATAGACCCTTACAATAACACTGCAAGGTAGGTGGGCAGTTCTCATTTGCAAACTGGGAAACTGAACAAAGAGAGTTCCAGTTAGTTGCCCAATTAAGAGCTAATTAAGCAGCCTAAGTATATCTAAGTGCCAGGTTTTTATAATTCTACTTCAAGAATCCTGTTATTGCGTCAATATTTATTTCTTGTAAGAAAACAACTGTAAATGCATCCTTAAGGAATGACACAAATAAAGGAAAGTAATAAAGATAAACATTTTACAGAGGATATCAAGATGCCACAGAAAGCCTGACTATTGAAAGTGCTTCAGAGTGAATCTTTAGGTGTATTCTGCTCAGTCAATAAAGGTATTTTTATTCTAGCAAATAAAGGAAAATGTATCCACAATAAAAATTTCTCTCCTGCTATCACAAATGCAATTTTAAGAGCAGTCATTAAATGGTAATTAGAATGGTTCAGTAGAGTTTATCTGTGTAATTTCTGCATCTGTTGGTTAGCATAGGAAGAACATTTTTTAGCCCTTACATGTGATACAATGAATATATTTCCTCATATCTAAGACATCATTTATAGCTGCTCTGTTTGCTAGATCTGTGAATGCACGTAGGATTGGTTATGTACATACCAATAAAACTTCACCAAAATAAATGGTCCCACATGTGTTCTGTACTATCTATTTGCCTTGCTTTTATGATTAAAAAATCATTAAGACTGGTTTTATTGAAGGGAAATACTTCAACATACTAATAAGTGCCAGATATGACAAACCCTCAGCTAATATAATACTCAATTGTGAAAAATGGAAAGCATTTTCTCTAAAATCAGGGAAAAGACAAAAATGTCCACTCTGACCACTCTTATTCAATGTAGCTCTAGAAGTCCTAGCCAGAGCAATTAGTCAAGAGAGAAAAATAAAAGCCATCCAAAATTGGGAATAAAAACTGAAAATGTCACTTGTTGCAGATGACATGATTCTTTACATAATAAGAGACTTTTTCAGTAGTTTTCTGAACCATCCCATTTAATTACTAGAAAGAAAAATGGCACAACTTTGGTTTAGCTAAAATTTAGCTTAAAGACATCAACTTAATTGGGTTTCTAACATATCTCACCAGGAAGGGAAGGGCAGTTTTTCTTGTATTTTTTCTCAGCATGGAGAGAGCTGCAGCACACTTAGCAGATTTTCTCCTTTCCTCTTGTCCCATCAATAGGACCTTGCCTTGCTCTTTCGCCAACCAGGGCTGTAGTTTGCCATCCTGGATAAATGAACAATAGTTTGAATCCAAGTTTTAGGTTTTAAGCATAGATTTGCAGGTTAAGTAATCTTTAAAGATTTGGAAAAATGATATCTACTTTAACACAAATTTTTTATTAAAATTTTAATATCAATTAAATTAAGTGAGTTACACTGTACTTCTTCCAGTTTTCTTTATAGCCATGACATTCCTCATCACTAAAAAACTCTCAAAGGACAGACCTACAAATTCCTAAACATTTTTACAAAGCTAAACCTTGATTGCGTTTGAGTATAAAATGGCTACATTATCCCTAATATCTGCAATAACTCAGGAAGTAAATGTCAACTTCCTTTTCAGCAACACCTCCCTATATACTTTATTTTTTCTATGCCATATCCTTTTACTTGTGTATGTGTATTTCTATATAAGTACTGCTGCCTTGAAACATAAGAAATTTTATTGCAGAATAATAACTAATTTTGAATATCAATATAATAGTTTTCCTTGCTTTATATGCACAAATTATAGAAATACTTTGCACTCTTATTTCCCTCTACTAAAGTGTAAGCTTATACTGTAGGTTCTGCATTTTATTTTATTAATATATTTTTATTGATTTCAGAGAGGAAGAGAGAGAGAAAGAGAGAGAAAGAGAGAAACATTAATGATGAGAGAGAATCATTGATCGGCTGCCTCCTACATGCCCCACACTGGGGATTGAGCCCACAGCCCAAGCATGTGCTCTGACCGGGAATTGAACCCTGACCTCCAGGTTGAGAGATTGATGCTCAATCACCAAACCACACCAGTCAGGCTGTTCTGTTTTCTTTTTAAAAATTTCCTTGATATCTAAATTTGTTATACAGACTGAATTAACACCATTTGCATTTTTTACAAATTGATTTGGGGAGAAAAAACATTGTTATACTCATCAGTCCTCTCATAGAGGAAAAAATGCATCTCTGACTTTATAACAATGTCTTGTTTTCTTAAGATTTTTCCCAATTTTTCCTTAACATATGTTCTGATACTATTTTGATACATGTTAAAATATATTCTAGATACCTTTTTCCAAACTTTAAAGATCTATTCTTATTAAAGCTTATTTTAAAATTTAAATTATATTCTATTTTTCAATTACACTTTACATATAATATTATGTTAGTTTCAGGTGTACACTCCAGTGATTAGTAGAACTTACTAAGTGCTCACCCCGATAAATCATACTTAGTTATTAGAATATTATTGACTATATTTCCTATGCTGTGCTTTATATTCCCATGATTGTTCTGTAACAACCAATTTGTATTTCTTAATCCATTCACCTTTTTAACCCACCCCCACACCCCTCCCATCTGATAGTCATTAATTAGCTTTAGGTATCTATGAGTTTGTTTCTGTTTTGTTTGTTCATTTATTTTGAGTTTTAGATTACACATATAAGTGAATTATATGGTACTTATCTTTCTCTGTCTGACATGTCATTTAGCATAATATCCTCTGGGTCCATCCGTGCTGTCACAAATGTCAAGCTCTCGTTCTTTATTATGGTTGAGTAATATTCCATCATATGCATGTACCATCTTTCTTTTATCCATTTTTGTATTGATGGAAACTAGTCTTTTGGTTAGGGCATTTAAATTGTTTACATTTAAAGGAATGATTGATAGGTAATTAAGCCTGGTAGGGGGCGGGTCAACAAAAACAATGGCTTCTGCCCGCACTTCTGTCTGGGAGAAATCTGCTCCGCTAGCATTGAAATAAGCCAGTCACAAAGGACAGGTACTATATGATTTAATGAGAATCATAGTGACAGAAAGTACAAGGATAATTGCTAAGGGTTGGAGAAGGAGAGAATAGGAATTACTGTTTACTAGAAACCAAATTTCAGTTTTGCAAGATGAAAAGAATTCTGCAGACCGTTGCTCATGATGGTAACAACACAACAATGTGAATGCACCTAATGTCCCCGAACTGGATGCTTATATGTGATTAAAATGGCAAAATGTATGTATGTGTATAGGCTTATTATATTCCTGATGTAGAGCAATAATTGGATTAATAGATGTTTGCATGTCTACAGAGTAGCAGTATAATTTTTAATCCCCACTGCTCAGATGTTCTCCCCCCAGCCCCACAAATTCTCAAAATAAGTTGAATGAAAAATTATTTGTTATCAGTGTAGACAATTCTGAAAGTTAAAACCTCCAGAGAAACCAATATAGGAGGGCCCTCACAATATTGTGTGATTTAAGTGTAGGTGCTGAAGCAGATTCCTACAATAAATATCAGAGGAAAATCCCCTTGGGCTTCTGGCAGGAGGAAAAGAAATGGAACCATTTTGAAATACATCATAACACTGTGTTTTTCGTAACAAGGCCTGCCCTTGGAAGAATCTAGTTAACCAGAGCCTAGTCAGCTAGGATATTATGAGAACTAAATAATCTAAGCAAGGGAGATACCCAATTCCAGCTAATTGTAGCCTTCCACTTGCAAAAAGAGAAATACTCAACTCCAGACCACCCTAGCCATAGAAGGGGGGATATAAAAACAACAACTGATCAACACGAGAATTTTACAGTCTACATGTATAGGCTTATTAAAAGAATGAGCCCTAATCATAAGACTATAGAACATTTTCCTCCCCTCACACCTCATCACCACATTACTAAAGATATTTTTATGGCAATTTCTTTCATCTGGTGCATCATGTCTGGCTATAGAAGCAGAGAGATGGAGAGATGGAAACCCTAAGAAACAACCAAAAAGAAATTCCAAAGACAAAAAACCCACTGTAACATAGTTGAAAATTGCCTTTGATGGGCTTGTTAGTAGACTGGATATTTTAAAGGACAGAATCTCTGAGCTAGAGGACAAATCAATAGACTTCTTAAAACCCCCAAACAAACAAGCAAATAATAACAACAACAAAACAAAGAGAAGAAAGAAAAAAGAACAAAACAGAACAGAATATCTAAAGAATATAGGATAACTACAAAACTAACTATTCCCTGGGAATACAGGGAACAAGAGACAAAGGAATAAAAGAAATATTTGAAATAGTAATGACTGATAATTTCACCCAAATCAATATCAGACAACAAGCCACAGATTCAGGAAGCTCAGAGATACCATGCATGATAAATGCAGAAGAAACTATAATTTGGCATAACATTTTTAAAGTAGGGAATCAAACGTAAAGAAGAAATTCTGAAAGAAACGAGAATAAAAACACATCAACTATAGAGGAATAAAGATACAAATTACAGCCAACTTCTCCTCAGAATCAATGTAAGCACGAAGAATGCTTATATATAAGTGAAGTGAGTGATAGCAATAATACAGGGCTTGGGAGGAAGGAACTAAAATTAGTTGGTTATTATAAGGTATTCTTCCTACATGGGGAGTAGTATAATGTTATTTGACAGTGCACTTGGAATAGTTGTAAATATACAGTGCAAACTTAGGGCAACCACTAAAAAAAAAAGGAATAAAAGGACAACTGATATAATAGAAAAGGAGAGAAAATGGAATATAAAATGTTGAATTAAAACCACAAAAGGCAGAAGTGTGGGAGCCAGAAAATAGGAACAAAGTACAAGGGCAACAAATAGAAAACAGCAGCAAAAATTGTAGCTATTAATCCAACTGTATAAAAAAAATCACTTTTAGTCAATGGTCTAAAAGCACCAATTAGAAAACAGAGATTGTCAGAGTAGGTCTAAAAAAACACTCCCCCAATTATATGTTGTCTACAAGAAACTCACTAAAAGCATAAAGACACATATGATTTAAAAATAAATACATGAAAAAATGTACCATTCTAGCAAAAAAAGAAATCAATGGCTATATTAATTTCAGACAAAGCAGACTTCAAAGCAAGAAAAAATATGAGGGGTAAAGAAGGGCACTATATAATAATGATAAAGAGTCAGCGCTCCAAGAAGAGATAACAATTCTTAATGTGTACGTGTCGAACAACAGAGCATAAAACTACATGAAGCAAAAACGAATAGAAGTGCAAGGCTACCCCTGAAAAAGAGAGAGGACACACACAACTAGAAAAGGAAATGAAATATATGTAGATGAGGAAGAAAGACAAAAAAAATGCTTTTGTTTGCAGATTACATAAAAATTTGTCTGTGTAGTAAATTAGAAAACATCAACAAATAGACTACTGAAACCAATAAGCTATTATAAAATGTAAACTTGGATTGTTTTCATATATACCAAAAATGAACAAGTGCAATTTTAAGTTAAAAACATAATGCTATTTATATTATCAACCATAAAAAGGAAATACTTAGGTGTAACTATTTATGAGAAAAACTATAAAACCTTGATGACAAAAATCAAAGAATTAAATACATGGAGAGATATTTTATGTTCATGAATAGAAAGACTCAATAGTGTCAAATGTCAACTCTTTCCCATTTAATTTATGGATTCATTGTAACCCCAATCAAAATACCAACAAATTTTGTGGATGTTGACAAATCTATTCTAAAGTTTATACGGAGAGGCACAGAAACCAAAACAGGCAACACAATATTGAATAGGAAGATCAAAGTTGGAGGATGGATAGTACTGACGTAAAGATTTTCTATAAATTTATAGAAATCAAGACAGCATGGTATTGCAAAAGAAAAGAGATCAATGGAACAAAATAGAGAGCCCAGAATAGATACCCATAAATATAGTCAACTGATCCTTGACAAAGGAATAAAGACAATATAATGGAACAAAGATATTCTCTTCAACAAATGATGCTGAAACAACTGGCTATCCACATACAAAGGGATGAGTCCTGATGCGGAACTTACACTCTTTACAAAGATGAACTCAAAGTCAATCACAGACCTCACTATAAACACAAAACTAAAACTCCTAGAAGGTAACATAGGAGGAAACCTGGATGAGTTTGGGAATACTGATGCCTTTTTAGATACAAAAAGACACAACCTATTAAGCAAATAATTGATAACCTGGACTTTGTTAAAATTTAAAAATTTTGCTCTGTGAAAATCCAGGGCAAGAGAATGAGAAGACAAAGCACAGAGTAGGATAAATTATTTACAAAAAACACAGCATAAAAGACTGTTATGCAGAATATAAAATAAACTATTAAAACACAACAATAAGCAAACAAATTAAAAAATTAAAAAATTCCCAAAGACAACTGATACCTCACCAAAGAAAATAAACAGCTGGCAAATAAGCATAGGAAAAGATGCTCCTCTTAATAAATCTTCAGGAAAATTCAAATTAAAATAACAATGAGGTACCATTACACGCCTACTAGAATAGCCAAAATCCAAAACACTGAGAACCTCAAATGCTGGCCTGGATGTGGAGCAACAAGAACCCTCTTACATTACTGGTGGAATACAAAATGGCCCAGCCACATAGGAAGACAGTTTGGTGGTTTCTTACAGAACTAAACATACTCTTACTGTATAATCCAGCAATTGTGCTTTTTGGTAAATACCCATAAAATTTGAAAATGTATGTCCACACACAAATCTGCAGAAAGATGAGCACCCATTCACATGTTTATTCATAATGTCAAAACTTGGAAGCAACCAAGATATCCCTAGGTTAAAGGATAAATAAACTGTGTACTCCAGACAATAAAATACTATTCGGTGCTTAAAAACATGAGCATCAAGTCATAATAAGAAATGGAAGAACTTTAAAAGCATATTACTACTAAGAAGCCAATCTGAAGAGGCTCCGTGCTATATGATAGCAATTAAATAACATTCTGAAAAGGTAAATGTATGAAGACAATACAAAATTCAGGGTTGACAGGGATGAGGGAGGGAGGAGAGATAAATAAGCAGAGAACAGAGGATTTTTAGGGCAATGAAAATTCTCTGTAAGACATTATATTGATGGATATATGTCATTATACATTTGTCCAAATCCATAGAATGTACATCAAGAATGAACCTTATGTACTTTGGATGAAAATGATGTGTCAATGTAGGTTTAGCCTTGGTAAAAAAAAATATTGCCACTCTGGTGAGTGATGTTGATAAAAGGTTGGGCTATTTGTTTAAATCTAAAATTGTTCTACGAAAGTTTTTTTAAAAAATACTAAAGAATGTTCCATTAGAAAAGTGGACTATGCCAACTTTAATATTTAATTAAAATTTTGGGGTAACGTTGATTAACAACATTACATAATTTTCAGATGTAGCAGATTATAATGTTACATCAGTGTACGCAATTACATGCCCCCCACTCGAAGTCTAATACCCTTCTGTTCCCATATATTTGACCTCCTTTACCCACTTCATCCTCCTCCACCCTCAATTTCCTCTGGTAGCTACCATTCTAATGTCTGTATTTATGAGTTTGTCTTTGTTGTTCTTTCTTTAGTTACTTTTTGTATTCCACATGTAAGTGAAATCATGCTGTTTTTGTTCTTTTCGTTCTGACTTATTCACTTACTAGTAGCATAATACTCTCCATGGTGTGACATATGGCCATATTTCATCTTTTTCTTATGGACTGAATTCTTTTTAAAAAATACATATATTTTATTGATTTTTTACAGAGAGGAAGGGAGTGGGATAGAGAGTTAGAAACATCGATCAGCTGCCTTCTGTACACCCCTTACTGGGGATGTGCCTGCAACCAAGGTACATGCCCTTGATCGGAATCGAACCTGGGACCCTTCAGTCTGCAGGCCAATGCTCTATCCACTGAGCCAAACAGGTTAGGGCTGGACTGAATTCTTAATTGTGCTGTTCCATTTGGTAAATTAGTTTAGAGCAGCTATTTCTGAATTTCCATCCCAGATTCTCTTCTGATGTGACTTGTTTCTCCCCGAGTATGCTGCTTCTGTTAGTTTTGATGATACGCTTATTGGTAATGACTCCATTGCTGTATAGAGCCTCAACATTCCTCTTTTTTACCAACGGTTTTCCTGTCAACACAGGCTTGTCTTTGTGGTGGTTACTGCCACATCTTTAATTATTGTTAACTCTCCAAGGAAGCTGTGAATATTGGAAATAAAAAAAGAATGCAATGAAAATGAGAGCAAAGAAACTATTTCATAGATAAGTAATAATTAGCTATCTTGTCAATCCTGATTAAACAAGGCAACAAAAATAATTCTCTGTGGAATACTTTCCATTCTATTCTTTTTGTTGTTGTTGGTTTTTGTTTTGTTTTATTTTTTAGGGATAGTGGAAGAGAGAGGGAAATACAAAGTTAAACATCGATGTGAGAGACAACTGGTTGCCTCTTGCACAAGCCCGGGCCAGGGCCAGGGCCAGGGAGGAGCCTGCAATCAAGGTACATGCCCTGGACCAGAATCGAACCTGGAACCCTTTGATCCACAGGCTGAAGCTCTATCCACTGAGCCAAACTGGCTAGGGCATTCTATTCATTTTTTAAGAAAACTATCTTCCTACAGTGTGTTTATCTATTAGGTCTATAATCATGACTGATTTAGACCCAATCCTCCAAGCTTTTCTGAAATTATAAATTATATAGAACAGAATAATTGTAATTTTTAGTTATTTATAGATTCTACAAGTAAATAGATAACATATATAAATGGTACATGCAGAAGAAGAAAAATGCTTAGAATAATCAGAAAACTTCATCCAGTAGGTCACCCTTCTAATAAAAGTATAAACATTACTAAAACAGCATATACAAATTTTTTATCCTGAAGTCTACAAATTGTTAAGTCATCCACATTCTCTTAATTACTTCTTTCAATTAAAATAATTTGCCTGGATAATGCTACTGTATTTCCGTATCTTGGACCAATGCCTTTAAGCCTACATTATGTGGACATGGGGATTTCCTGGGATAGGAACAGAGTCCTTTTATTATCCTGGTTCTTTTAGAGGAAAAAGCAAAGCAAAGACATTATTCCAAAGAAATCCAGATGCTCCTTCCCATCCAGGGTTATTTCCGTTACCATATCTTTAAAATTTCCTTCTAGAAAGAGCAATTATGGGTAAAACTGTCTTCTGGAGCTTTTCCCTTGTGTCATATCTGCTTACATCTGTTTTATGAATACATGCAAATTTGGAAAGAGAGAGCATATGCACAGAAAGAATATAATATAAGTGGAATTGGTATAAATGAAAAAATTAACTTGATTTAAATGTGTATAAAGTCAGAAAAGTAGCATGATATTCTGGAAAAAAACACATTTATCCATGCCGAAAATAGCTATGCAGCATATAGGCCTCTCCATTCTCAGCACAATTACCGAAAGTACCACTAATAAATGCTTTGAAATTACTTGTGACTATAGTGAAGAGAATTTATTTATATTCCTTGAAAGCTACATGACTAGCTAGCTATTCCATAATCTAAAAATCTAATTAAAATAAATCATGCAAAACTGTTTGCTCTTGATTTTTCTACAATTGGAAATGTGTATTTCTTAGTTAGATTTATCATATGAACTTTATCTTATCTTTTTATACACCTTTTGGAAATATCTGTTTGCTAAAATGAGGTTACTCTGACATTTAGGATTTTTGTTTGCTTGTGTGTTTCTTCTCCAAAAGCCATATGCTAGATGATTTCTTTTTACTGGTAACATGTGGCCCATAAAGAAAATTGTTGTGACATTTTTAATCCTAAATTTCCCAGTTAGGCCAAAAAACAAACAAACAAACAAAAACACAATTGCATACTGAGAAAGCATTTTCTCTCTTAGCTAAGTAATAGCAAAAGTAGAAAAGTAGATGTTGAATTAAATAGTTTAATTTTATTAACAATAGAAAATCCAATTTCCAAATTAGCAGAACCCATTCCATCACTGGTGCTGAGGACAGGATTAATAATTGTAGATCATTAATATTATTTCTGGCATTATAATGTGAAATAATTTATGTTATACTTTAATCCATAGAAGGACGGAACCTTATTATAACACTACCAAGGTATGAAAATCAGCAGGTCTATTGAGTTACCTTCACATCTGAAAAACCTGCTGACATTTGTTATTGCATCCTATATTTAGGAGACTTAGAAATTAGTTCCCTACTTAAAGATCAGTCTATGACGCCTGCACTTTGTTTCCTGTGGCTGCTGTAAGAAATTGCCACACACTGTGTGCTTTCAACAGAAATTTATTCTCCTGCAATTCTTGAGGCCAGGCATGTAACATCCAAGTGCTGGTGTCAGGAGGGCTGCCCTCTCTGGAAAGCCTCTATGGGAATGTCCTCCCTTGCCTGGACCAGCTTCCAGGGGCTTTCCTGGGTTTGTGCTGCGTAAGCCCACGCTCTGTTTCCATCTCCACGTGGCCTTCTCGTTGTGGGTATGTTTTCTCCTCTTCTGTCTCTTATCAAGACACTTGTCATTGGATTTAGGATTCCCCCAGATAATCCAAAATGATCTTACCCCAAGATCTGTAATGTCATTACATCTGTAGAGTCCCTTTTTCCAAATAAGGTCACATTCACAGATTCTGGAAATTAGGATGTGGACTATGTCTTTTGGGGGGCCCTAATGCAATTCACTAAACAACCTATACATGAATGTACTTGGCTATTATATTTATCTAAAGTCTGTTATTTCTTATTGAATGTATTGGAGTGATAGCCTATCTAATAAAGAGGGAATATGCTAATTGACCATCATGCCCTCACAAGATGGTGGCACCCGCACCCAATAAAGAGGGAATATGCTAATTGACTGCCACACCCTCACAAGATGGTGGTGCCCACAGCCACAAGATGGCAGCGCTCATTCCCCTCAGCCCTGCCTCATCCAGCTGGAGTCCCCCAGTCCCCTTAGCCCTCCTGGGGGGTGGCAGGCACAGTGCACCTCATCAACCTGAGTCCCCCAATCCCCTCAGCCCTGCCTCATCCAGCCAGAGTCCCCCAGTCCCTTCAGCCTCGCCTCATCCAGTTGGAGTCCCCTAATCCCCTCAGCCCCGCCTCATCCAGCCAGAGTCCCCCAGTCCCCTCAGCCCTGCCTCACCCAGTCCCCGCAGGATCCAGCCTCATCCAGCCTTAGTTCCCCAGTCCCCTCAGCCCCACAGGGGAAGGCAGGAGAAGGCAGTTGGAGGCGATCAGGCTGGCAGGGGAGGGCAGTTGGGGTTGATCATGCTGGCAGGGGAGTAGTTAGGGGGCTATCAGGCTGGTAGGTAGAGTGGTTAGGGGCAATCAGGCAGGCAAGTGGTTAGGAGCCAGCAGTCCTGGATTGTGAGAGGGATGTCCGACTGCTGGTTTAAAACAGCCGGTTTTAAACCAGCAGTTGTGTGTTTACCAACCCAAGTCTTGCCTCTTTCTGTCACCATTTATTCCCCCGTGTCCCCTCTTCTATCTGCCCCCCCGACCCCCACCCATCGCCTTGCCTCTGGTAATCACCGTACTATTTGTTATCTGTGTCCATGAGTCCTAGTCATTTTGATATTCAAACTACACTTTTGTAGATGACTTAAGGACAATGATAAAACAGTATGACCTGAGTCTTGCATGTTAATAACAATTTGCCAGTGCTTTTATACATAAAAGTTAGTTTTGCTGGAAAAAAAGTTGCTCATTCACACTTTATTTCTTTAACTATCTTAGATATGTTACTCCATTTTCATCTGGCCTCAAGTACTGTTGAAAAATTTTAACCATAATCTCATTTTAGTATATGTCCAAAGAATTTTTCTTTTCTTTTGAAATAAACAAAAAGTTTTGATGTCTTGACGTTGGCTATTTTAAGTCAGCATTTTTAGGTACACTATGTCTCTTTAAAAATGTAGATCTGCCCCGCCAGCATGGCTCAGTGGTTGAGTGTTGACCTATGAAACACGAGGTCACAGTTTGATTCCAGGTCAGGGCACATGCCCAATTTGCGTGCGGGCTCAGTCCTCAGTGTGGGGCATGCAGGAGGCAGCCAATCAATGATTCTCTCTCATCATTGATGTTTCTCTCTCTCTCTCTCTCTCTCTCTCTCTCTCTCTCTCTCTCTCCTCCCCCCTTTCATCTCTGAAATCAATAAAAATATATTTTTTACAAAGTAGATCCAATTTAAATTTATTTCTGAAAGAATTTTTTTAATTATGGGTTTTAGTATAATTTGGTTCCCTTAATTTGGTATTGGTCTCTTCTCTGCCTAGCTTCAATATTTGTCACTATCTTTAAAATGTGTGTATCTCCTTTATTTCCTTATAAACATTTCCTCTGTTTCACTCTCTATTCTTCTTAAGACGTTTTTATTTTGTTTGTTCACTTACCTGTTCTTTATCCCTCTTTCATGAAATTATGTTTCTTTTATTTCTATTTATTTCCTGAGATTTATTACTTCTTATATAATACTAATTATATAATTTTTAAGTATCCTTTAGATCATTTAAAAATAATAGGTTACAGTTTTAATATGTCTTGGGCACTCCTTTCATTCTTGCTAAAGATATTATTCTGCTCACGATTCTCTTTACTATCATAATTTTGCATAGGATTTAATTTGATCCTTTTCTCTTCCTCAATTTTATAAGAAAATAGCTTATCCAAAGGTTTAGAATAATGCAAGATTAGGATAGCTTGAATATCTCCAATAAGTTCTAGGTTCTGTGTGTGTTTTTTTGGTTGTTTTTTTATTTTATTTTTATTGTGGTGCTGAAATATTTATCAGTTTGTTCTGTGAGACTTCAAGACCCTGAACCTCTCCCAATGTTGGTCTAGATCTTCTTTTATTTGGTTCTGTTACCCCCATTCTTCTCAATTTTTCCCACTCCTGGCAATGTCCCATCCCCGTGGGACCCTGTGCTGCGGGAAGTCCTAGCAGTCAGCTTCACATATTCACAGGGAATAGACGGTTTCAGCCCGTTCAATCTTTTACCACAGACCTCTTGCATTTCCCAGCCCTGGACATGGCAAAACCCCTCCAAGCTCCAGCTGCTTTTCTTCAATGGCCTTCGCTATGTTTCTGAGTAAATGCATCTTGTTCCATGGGGGGTTCTGTTTTTCTCAGGTCTGACAGGCACCGGTGCTTGCTGCCTCCTTCCTTCCACAGGGACAACCCTGTGCAGGTCTTGTGGCCTTTGGTGCTGTGTCCTCTCCTGCTTTCGTTTTGGAGTTTGAGAGAATACCTTGCTAACTAGTAACATTTTTATTGGAATGTTTCCTGTGTTGTCTATTTGTTCTTTCTGTTTTTAATGTCAGGATCTGAAGAGATTGAACAATTATGCTGCTGCACGGCCATCTTTTCAGAATCCCAGGATGACTTGCACTTTTCACTTCACATTATGTTTTTACAATTTAGCCTCATGAATAAAGGGAGCTGTGGTAGCTACGCTTTCCTTTCTCTGACATAGAGTGTTCAGCTCTACAAATATGCAAACCATGTACTTATCCATTTCTCAGGTTAACGCCTCTTAAAAGGGTTTGTTGTTGTTACAAACAATGCCTCTATAAATATTCCTTCATATCTCTACTAAGTATGCGCATGGAACAGCTTCTCTAAGGCAGTGCAGAGAAAAATTAGAGGGAATGAAATACTAAAAAATATAACAGGCTGAGCATTTTTTCCAGGTGCAACTGTAGATTGTCTAAAAGGGACTCTTCTCATTGTTGGATTTGATGCATTTAAAATTTTAAAACTGAGCTTATTTTTCCTGATTATTAGCAACAGGGGATTGTGAAACACATAAATTATAGAAAGTATTCAAGAGCCATATTCTCTGCCCATCTGAGTTGTACCATGAATAAATTTGATGGCAACTCTATGCATAGTTCTATTGTCTCTAGGATACTCTTTAGAGTTAAAAATCCCTGATACTGTTTTTATACATGTGGCCCATGACTTCAGCGGCATTTTCTCCTTCCTCATTTGTTTGAGGAAAAGTTCCAGCCATGCCTGGGGAGAACAGGGCTAGAGGGAGGAAAGAGCATCTACAAAGTGCATGGCAATGCACATGTATTATCTACGCTACGGACATTATGTTTTCTGACGCAGATTGGAAAAGGCAGAAGCTGCACAGAGATCTGCCAGGATGAAGGTGAAAGACGTATTCAGTTACGTGAACTCAGAAGAATTTTCCTTCAATAACTACCAAATGTTTGGCAGAGGGCGCTGTCAATAACACCTGGGTGATCTGGGAAATAGGCCAATTTAACATGTGGTGATAGAAGGCTGGAAAACTCCTACTTTTTAAAAATTAAAGTATAGTTGACAAGCAATATTGTATTACTTCCATGTGTATAACATACCGAGTTGACATTTCTATTGCTTACTATGTGATCACCACAATAAGTTTAATAATCATGTCACTACACAAAGTTCAGATAATATTGACATTTTCCCTATGCTATACATTACTCGTGACTTTAAGAATGTTTTAATAAGTGGAGGTCTGTACCTCTTATTCCCCTTTACTTTTTTCACCTAACTCTCCTCCCCCTTCCCTCTGGCAACAACCAGTTTGTATCTATGAATCTTTCTGGGGTTTATTTATTTATTTATCTACGTTTACACTATTTCTCTCTCTCCTTTCCCTGTAAGATGACCTCCCCTTCCATTGCCACGTGACTTCCCTGGTGTCCTGTGGAAAGGCAACTCATGTCTGCCTCATTGATCTGTGTAATATAAAACCTAGAAAGTGAGAAGAATGTAAGAGAGGGACATGAATACTGCAAGAGAGTAGTGGTAATTCTGTATAAATCTTTTTGCTAAAGTATACTTATATAGGATTTTTAGGATGGTCTAATTTGCATTACAGTATAGTCATATCATAATCATGTTTCACTTAGGAAATTTAACTGTGTGTGCCTAGCCAAAAAAAAAAAAAAAATCAGAGAGAGAAACAGAGAAATGAGAATTTGCCTGAGAGTAAGTGTGATAAAGGGGGTATGAATCCAATTCCTAAGTTAAGTTGTAGTTCTCAAGTATCTAAATTATCTATCATAATGTACCTCATTATGTTGATTATTTATTGTTAAAATAAACCTTGCCTATTTCATCTGGTGCTTAATCAGAGAAACAGCTATTCATCCCAATAGTGAAGAAAGAAATTGCCTGTATTAGCTTCAAAGAGGACTAGTATTCTGTGTTCAAATGATTTCCTCATAAGGAAATTTTAAGGGAATGTTTGACCATTTGCGAAGTTTGCTTTTTCTGGTCTCTTTAGAACCCAGTCTGCGCAGGTGGTGCGCCTCCTCCCCATGGGTTTAGGTTTCAGGACAACAAGTCCTTGCAAGCCCACCACCAGCTGCTCACTTGTGTGCTTATCAGGTATTCCCCTCTATGGCATTATCCAAGGAAAGATTAATTTATATCAAATAATGCATTTTAAATTGTTTGCAGTTCAATTTAAAATTAGCAAACACGGTTACTACAGACTGAGTTTCTGTTTGCCATCTCTGGTGACCGTGATGTAGTTACAATGTCTTGACTAAGTATAGTTTATTTTTAATAAAAATTCCAGTTACGAAATAATGTCAAGTGTGTTTTGGCATTTTGTTTTTTAGTATTTCTTACAACTATTAGCATGTATAATACAAACTACACACACACACACACAAGGTTTCTTGATATAGATAGAAAATATTTTGCTGAATAAATTAGACATATTTGCTATAGAAAAAATGACTGTCTGCCCTCAAAGATTGCTGTGTTGAAACGAATCCACAATGTGATGGCATTTGTAGGTGGGGCTTTTGGGACATGATTAGGGCATGAGGGCAGAGTCCTGGCAAATGAAAGTAGTGATTTTCCAAAAGGAATCCCAGAGACCTCTCGTCCCCCTTCAGCCTTGTGAGGACACAAGGAGACAATGGTCAGCGGTGACCCTGGATCAAGTTCTTAACAAAGATCAAGGTGCTTAGACTGCCCAGCCTCCAGAATTGTGAGAGATAAGATTTTAGGACTATTTAGAATTACATACTTAGTGATTGATTGAATATATAAGTCAAAGAAAAAAATCATCAATAATAATCTCCAGATATTTTATTTGAATAACCAAGTGGATAATGATGCCGTTTATTAGCATAGGAAAGACTGAGAAAGGAGTGAGTTTAATGGGCAGTTTTATTTTTTTATCTGATCAGTTTGAGACACCTATAGAACTTTAAAATGGAGATTTCAGTAGGCAATGTTATAATGGGCATTAAGATCAGGAGATTGATTTGGGTTGGAGGTACTGCTTTAAAAATCTCTCTAAAAAATTACTTCAGGAAAATCTTTCCTTACCATATTTCCATTGTTGAGAGGTGTCCTTGTTAAAGGATCATGTGTCCATTGCAAAGGGCTCAGATACCATACAAGTTATTTAAACAAAATCTAATGGCACCTTGTTATAAACTTAATGAACAACTGAAAACGATTGATAGGAACAATGAAATAGTACAGGGAGCAATGGCAAGAAGCAGCCTCCACTTGAGGGCTGTGCAAAGAGAAGGGGATAAATTAGTCTTATCAGAATGCAAAATGGATGTCTCTTAGGAAGAGGAGCTGGTTAGGGAGCACTTCAAAGCTCAAAGCCTAGTCGCCACAGGTGTGGCCCCAGGTGGCTGAGGAAATGGCCCTGCCCTGCTGCCTATTGCTCCTGTGTGTTTGATAGAAGCAGCTAAAGAAACTTCAGTCCTCAGAATGCTCTCTTCCTGCTTCCCCTTCTTCTGCCTCCTAACTCTAATCTAGAAAACACTCTAAATGGAATGGCAAGCATTGCTTTATAACCTAGACCAAGCTATTTCCTTCTAAGCTCTCTCCCAAACTGATAGAGAAAGTGAAAGGCCAAATGGGGAACAAAGAGTTGAGCAGGTTGAAAGAATGATCTTGTGTAATGAAGACAGACAATCAGGTTTCCTGCTGGATATAGGAACACAGAGGTGAGAGGCCTTTTCTTTATTTTCCTCTTTCCAGTTTGGCTATATATATATTTTTAAATCTTTATTGTTCAGATTATTACAGTCGTTCCTCTTTTTAAACCCCATAGCTCCCCTCCACCCGGTTCCCACCCCACCCCATGCCCTTACCCCTCCCCCACTGTCCTCATCCATAGGTGTATGATTTTTGTCCGGTCTCTTCCCGCACCCCCCACACCTCTTTCCCCTCGAGGATTGTCAGTCTACTCCCTTTCTATACCCCTGATTCTATTATATTCACCAGTTTATTCTGTTCATCAGATTTTTTATTCACTTGATTTTTAGATTCACTTGTTGATAGATATGTATTTGTGGCTCATAATTTCTATCTTTACCTTTTTCTTCTTCTCCCTCTTCTTAAAGAATACCTTTCAGCATTTCATATAATACTGGTTTGGCAGTGATAAACTCCTTTAGCTTTTTCTTATCTGTGAAGCTCTTTATCTGACCTTCAATTCTGAATGATAGCTTTGCTGGGTAGAGTAATCTTGGTTGTAGGTTCTTGCTATTCATCACTTTGAATATTTCTTGCCACTCCCGTCTGGCCAGCATAGTTTCTGTTGAGAAATCAGCTGACAATCGTATGGATGCTCCCTTGTAGGTAACTAACTGTTTTTCTCTTGCTGATTTAATATTCTCTCTTTGATTTTCCTCTTGGAATTTTAATTATGGAGTGTCTTGGTGTGTCCTCTTTGGATTCTTTCATTTGGGGTTCTCTGCACTTCCTGGACTTGTAAGTCTATTTCTTTCACCAGGTGGGGGAAGTTTTCTGTCATTATTTCTTCAAATAGGTTTTCAGTATCTTGCTCTCTCTCTTCTTCTGGCACCCCCATAATTCAGATGTCGGTATGCTTGAAGTTGTCCCAGAGGCTTCTTACACTATCTTCATATTTTTGGATTCTTTTTTCCCTTTGCTTTTCCGGTTGGGTGTTTTTTGCTTCTTTGTATTTCAAATCTTTGACTTGATTCTTGCGATCCTCTAGTCTGCTATTGGATCTCTGTATATTATTTTTAATTTCAGTCAGTGTATGCTTAATTTCTAGTTGGCCCTTTTTCATATCCTCGAGGGTCTCACTTAATTTATCGGCCTTTTCTAAAAGGTTCTTAAAAAACCTTATAACCGTGGTTTTGAACTCTATATCCAGTAGTTTGCTTTCCTCTATTTCTTTCATTTGTGACCTGTTTCTTTGTCTTCGCATTTTGGCTGCTTCCCTGAGTTGATAGGGTGGCTTTGTGTGCTAGATGTCCTATAGGGCCCAGTGTCTCAGCCTCCCCAGTTACCTGAGGTGGACACTCTTGGTGCACCCCTTTGGGGGCTGTGTGCACAGTCTTGTTGTAATTAAGCCTTTATTGTTGTTGGTATCACTGGGAGGAATTACCCTCCAGGCCAGTTGGTTGTGAGGATCAGCTGTGTCTACGATGGGAGAACTTCTGTGCTGGAGAAACCCTTATGGGGAAAGACTTGCTTCAGTGGGGCTTTGGTGCTCACTGAGTCTGCCTCCTGTGTGTGTCCCTTATGGATCTGAGGAGTTGTAATCTAGATGGTCCTACTCTGACCCCTGGGTACACTGGCCCTTGGATCTCCAAGGAGGTGCTAATTTAGCCTCTGCCTGAGGCCACCCAGCAGGAGCTATGGAGAGATCTCCAGATTCCTCTTCTTTGTTTGGGTTTTGGAGGTGCCCAGATGAGGCTCAGCTGTGAAGCAATGCAAGCTGCTGTGGGACCTTGGGCCTTCTTTTGAATGTTCTGGGTCTTTCTGACTCAGCTGCAGTTTGTTAGGTAAGTTTAGGTTTCAAAGGACCAGGCCATTCATATGCAAAAGTCTGGATGGGGCGGAGTCTCAGGGTGGAGCAAACAGAAATGGCTTCCCATCAGCCCTGCCCTAAGAGACTCCCGGGTCTCAGTGTCCCTTGGTAGTTGCTGCAAGAACCTCTGAGAGAAAGCTGCCCTCAAGTTCCACCCACTGCCAGACAGTCCAGTTTCTCCCTGTATGAGCAGTCGGGAGCTTGTGTCTCCTTGGGGATTGAAAAAACCAGCCGCGTACTCAGTTGCCATCCGTCTCAGTGTGCGTGTCTTTGTACCTCTGCACTTTACTTCTGCAGCTTCTCTGAGTCTCAGTGTGCTTTTCTCTTTCCTTCTAGTTGTAAAATTTCCACTTAGCCAGCCTTCCTGTGGTTCTGGATGATGTCCATTTTGTCTTTTAATTGTAGTTTTAAAGTGGTTGTGTGCGGCAGCAAGTTCAGGTGTTTACCTATGCTGCCATCTTGGTTTTTCTGCTTTTTCAATTTCTAAGCCTAAATAGTTTGTCAACAATTTCTCAGTTAGCAAGCAATATTTCATCCCAGGGGTTTTAATGTCATTAATTGTTCTGTAGTTTCGTATTTGATAGATATCACTTGTTATCTATATATATAAAAACCTAAGTGACCCTTATGACTGAACAACCGGAACAACCAATCGACCAGTCGCTATGATGAACACTGACCACCAGGGGGCATATGCTCAATCAGAGCTGCGCCCTGGTGGTCAGTGCACTCCCACAGCCAACCTCCCACAGCCCCTCCCCCAAGCCAGCCAACCTCCCATGACCCCTCCCCCTGGCAGGCTGTTCCCCCCCATAGGCCTGGATTGCCGGCCAGACCAAGGGACCCCACCAGTGCATGAATTAATTATAGGGCCTTTATAAATTTTATATTATTTCAAGGTCAAATAAGCAAATTAGAAGCAGTTGGTTGCTAAAAATAAAATAATATAATGTAATTTATTTACTCATATTCTGTGTACCAGATTTTCATATCAGTCTGTATATAGAATGAGAAAGTAGTAGTAAAATGTTTGTTTTACTAGCATCATGGGATCCAGGGAATTGGTCAAGTATGTTGGGAATTTAGGTTATAAAATCTACTTATGATTCTACTTTGAAGAGAAAAATCTACATTTAGAATTTATAATCTTAGACATGCATGTAAATTATTAAGCATAAAGCACAGCTTATGCTAAAAACATTTTTGAGGTTAATACTTCCAATGCCATTACATTATCAGCCAGAAAGTTATGCCCAAAATAAAATTATTTAAATTAATTTTATCTGAAAGCTTTTATATTATAGAATAAGTGAGGCAACACAGAATTTTCTTCATTTAACTCTCACTCCAACTCATCTCATTATTTTAATGTCTTCTTCCCCATTTTTAGGAGAGAGGTCTTTGGTTAAATGGGAAAAAAGAAAGTGAAAAACTTTGTTGACACAAAACACCAGGAAGAAAAGGGTGATTTACCTGTGGCTATTTCACTCTGAAGAACCAGTGAACCCTGCTAGAGTACAAAACCTGAAGAATGCAAAACCCACTTCCAGTTCCCCTCTTTGAAATCCACAATGGGAAAATAGGTTGCTTTCCTCCCCTACCCCTTAGCCAAAGGTGTCCAATGACACTGTTGACCCTGTACAGCCAAGTGTAGACAATGGAGATGGGGATAGGAGAATGGGAGTGGAAGGGAAAATCAGCTGTTCAAGAGATTCAGACTTCAACGGTCTGATTATAGGTTCAGTGGGCAAAGTGAAAACTTTCTAAAATTATAGTTTGCTCTTTATGAATACTCATAATTATCCAATAATAATTTTTATATTAATGAACCATTCCTTCTTGCCTTTCCAGATACTGCAGGGTGTACTTATGGGAATACGCTAATTCCAGTTTATTTGCTATTGAAATCACATTCACGGTTCTTGTTACTACACAGATGTCCTGTTAAGAATTCTGGGTTTGACTCTGGGTTGCTAAGACAAGACTTATGAGCCCGCCTGGGCCATTATATGAATCAAGGGTGAGCCATGAAACTATTAAATTAATAACCTACTAGTCAATTTAAGAAGATTTAATATTCGTGAAGAGCATTCTCTTCTTGAGAAAGCAAAATTAAAATGAGCTGCTTTAGAAAATGCCCTAAATGTTGCTACCTATTCTTATAAAATATATTCTTGTATTTCTTATAATAAGTATTGTTATTTGTGAGTGAATTTTGTACCAGGAACTGTGTCAGTCTCTGAAAATACAAAGTTAAATAAGCAATTAAGTTTTTTCCTTCAGGTACTCTTAGCCCAACAAAGGACACTGATATGTACAATGTTAATGCTTTCTGAAAAGAATTGTAGTGATAGAATAAACTGACGGAAAAAAAATAGGTCCTGAATCATGGATGCATGGAACAGAGTGACAGAACTCAGAGGGAAGGGGTGTGGAGAGATGGGAAGAAATTAACCAAAGAACTTATATGAATACTAAAGGCCCAGTGCACAAAATTTGTGCACTGGTGTGGGGGGGTGTCCCTCAGCTTGGCTTGCACCCTCTCCAATCTGGGACCCCTAGGGGGATGTTTGACTGCTGGTTTAGGCCTGATCCCACAAACCGGCAGTCACACATCCCTCTCTCAATCCAGGACCACTGGCTCCTAACCTCTCACCTGCCTGCCTGCCTAATGCCCCCAACAGCCCTACTCTGCCGGCCTGATCTTGCTCCCAACCGCCCTCCCCCGCCAGCCTGGTCATCCTCAATGGCCCTCCTCTGCCAGCCTGGTAGTTCCCAATGGCCCTCCCCTGCCAGCCTGGTAACCCCCAACTGCCCTCCCCTGCAGGCCTGATTGCCCCCAACAGCCTTCCTCTGCAGGCCAGTTCACCCCCAACTGCCCTCCCCTGCCGGCCTGATCTTGCCCCCAACTTCCCTCCCCTGACAGCCAGATCTTGCCCCTAACTACCTCGGCCTCAGCCCTCACCACCATGACTTTGTCCTGAAGGAGGTCAGACATCCGGAAGATGGCCTGTGACCTGATCTAATTTCGCATATTACCCTTTTATTGATATGCATAGCCCATGGGCACAGACAATAGTGTGGTGAAGGCCTGGGTGGGGAGGGGCTGGGAAGAGTAGGGCAAAGGTGTGGGGGAGGAAATGGGAGACATCTGTAATATTATCAACAATAAAATAAATACATATCCTATCTAATAAAAGAGTAATATTCAAATTGACCATCATTCCAACACACAAGATGGCTGCCCCCATGTGGTCAAAGATGGCTGCCCCCATGTGGACTAAGATGGCTGCCACAAGATGGCCATCAGGGGAGGGCAGTTAGGAGGGATCAGGCCTGCAAAGGAGGGCAGTTATGGGTGATCAAGCCTGCAGGGGAGGGCAGTTAGGGGTGACCAGGCTGGCAGAGGAAGGAAGTTGGGGGTGACCAGGCCTTCAGGGAAGGGCAGTTAGGGGCAATCAGGCTGGCAGGGGAGCAGTTAGGCATCAATTAGGTTGGCAGGGGAGTGTTTGGGGGTGATCAGGCTGGCAGACAGAAGTGGTTAGGGGCAATCAGGAAGGCAAGCAGGCGAGCAGTTGGAAGCCAGCAGTCCTGGATTGTGAGAGGGATGTCCGGCTGTCTGTTTAGGCCCAATACTACCGGGATCGGACCTAAACGGGCAGTCAGACATCCCTCGAGAGGTCCCAGATTGGAAAGGGTGCATGCTGGGCTGAGGGACACACACCCCCATTCACAAATTTCATCCACTGGGCCTCTAGTATAATGATAAAAAGAATGGGATTGTGGAGAGGGGTGCTTATCTCAGACAAAAATGCATGGCTAATTATTTTTTTTATTTTTTGTACTAATGTTCCATCCACCTACAGTGAACACCAGAGTGAGCTGATGAGTCACTCATCCTCAAAGTGCATCCCAGCTAAAATAGCATGATGCCAGGAGTTCCAAGACTCACACAACTTCTAGATGGTGGAGGAAACAACACATTAGACCACGTTGTGTCAGGCACAATGAGCAGCATTATAAATTGTCGGATGGTGCCGCCTGCAAGGGCAGGAGGTTACTTTCCCATGGGATGATCTTTGACCAATAGAAAAGAGAAGATGAAGATGGAGGATTCCATTCCCTTCCTTTCTCACCACCATGGATTTCTGCAAAGAATGGCTGATCCATATAGCCTCTCAGGAGAAGTCCTGCACACTGAGCAAACACATCTCTGACCTGCTGTGCATTTAGTGGAATCACAGTGATGCAGTAGCCATCATGGCAACATATAATTCCAAAGTTGACCTTGCTTCTCTCTTTACCCCTTAAGCCCTGTGTTTACTGCCTGGCCAGTGTGGCTCAGTGGTTGAGCATAGACCTATGCACCAGGAGGTCACAGTTTGATTCCCTCTCAGGGCACTTGCCCAGGTTGTGGGCTGGATCCCCACTGTAGGATGTGCAGGAGTCAGCTGATCAATGATTCTCTCTCATCATTGATGTTTCTATTTTTCCCTTTCCCTTTTTCTCTGAAATCCATAACAATATATTTTTTTTTATAAAAGATCTGTGTTTACTTATATAGGATTTGGTATGATATTACCACATTGCATTATGGCTGTTTTATGTTTTCCTCACTAGTCTGTGAGCTTGAAAATTTGGTCCAGCTTTACAATTTTACAGCTCTACAGAATCTGAGCCAGGCTTTACTCCTTATTATTTTCCATACTGCCTGTGAATATAAATGCAATGTCAGCTTTCCTCATAACTTTTACTAACACTTTAACCATCTGTAAGTATACCTATTTATTTTTATTTCCATGTAACACTATGATATTATACTGATGTCATTGAATTTATAAGACTGCATTATGATATGTGATTGCATTTTTCTTTCCTACCAATCACTGAGCTGAAACAGAAGCAGGTCTTATTTGATTAAGAATCATATAGTACCTGGTGTATAATAGAAAATAAAGTACAGAGGCATAATATAAGAAATACTGAAATGCTTGATGAAAAGGCTAATGGGAGTATAATATATCACATAGTTTGTTTTTCACATTGTCTGTGCATTAGGACAGTATTCAGTGTTTATTAGATATATTTCATACAAACAGCCTCATTGAGGCATTTTAGAAAATAAATTTCCAAGCTATAACGGCCTTTAGAATTGCATATTAGGCAAAAAGTTAAATTGGTAAACCAAGCAGAACAAAACTGTATAAAAAATCCAAATACATTTCTTTATATTGTTCCATAAAATTTTTTAAAGAATATTTTGTACTTAAGTTTATAGCAAATAGGCTCATTTAGCCTCATCAGTTCATTTATTTTATGGATTTTAAGACCTTTAGACGCTGTGTTCTAGTCATACCTTGCTTTATTTGGGGCAATCTTATTTACTCTGTGTAACTAAGGCTTTGAGTAAGTCACTTGAAAGTCAAACCCAGGTCTCACCACATCCTTCTGGAAACATCTATGGGCTTAAGTTCGCTTTAAAAAAAGGATGGCACTTTCTTATTTTACTTCTATTCTTTACATTTTAATTTGTCAGTTTGTAGGTAACTAAAATAATTTATTTTACAGTGAACGTAGCAATGTACAATTTCTAAGTTTATGCATAAGAGAAGTAATTAAAAATGTAATTCATTTTAATATTTTTTTCATTTCACCAATGCCTTACCTTGAGTCTGCAACCTACTGACTTCAAATAAAACTTTATTACAGAAAAAAATCAATTCACATTAGTGTTCATTTTAAGAAAGCAGCAATAATAAAAAGCAGAATCAATGTCCCATTGTGATTTAGAACTAGTGACATAAAATTGAATATATCAAAAAGTGACACTTCTTTCCAACTTACAACTTTAATTAGGCACTTTATTTTAAATGAGAAAGTGTACTTTGTCCACATATTGGGAAATTCTACAAAAGTTAATGAATTCTTTAGTCTGCATAGGACATTGCATGTTAAATGTCTAAAAAATGCTTATGGTAGTTGAAAAAGGAACATTATATATTAACTCAATTGAAATATAAAACACATAGTACTTTAAATTGAATAGAAAGGTTTTAATGCTCAATGCAATTCATTGTTAGAAAAATGTGACCTTACAAAATGTAATATTAGTATCAAAGATTTGAATAGTTTCTACAAAGAGGAAAATAAAAGCATATCACATTCTCACAGACATTAATATAAGTAATGAAAAGCAGCTTACAGTAAGGTTGGTCTCTGTAGTGTTTTATACATACTGGTGATGCTCTAACTCTATATTCACATGTAATAATAAGGAGTCTGCTCTTTTAACCTTTGTCAGTGAGGAGAAACAGGAAAACCCACAAGTTCAACTGTATGTATGCATGTGTGTGAGTGTATATGCATATATTACACATGATCATATGGGAAAACAGTATGTAAGAAACTAACATAAGAAGGTGGAAATATCATTTGGGGTTACTTTGGACACTTATTCCTGTAACTTTCCCTGCAAAAGGATGTATCTCAGCTGATGCCGAAAATATATAAGAATCATGCACAGACTAAATTTTATAAAATACTAGAGGCACAGTGCACGAAATCCATGCACGGGGGTGTGTGTCCCTCAGCCCAGCCTATACCCTCTCCAATCTGGGACCTCTTGAGGGATGTTCGACTGCCCATTTTGGCCTGATTAGGAAGTCGGACATCCCTCTCACAATCCAGGACTGCTGGCTTCCAACTGCTCACCTGCCTGCCTTCCTGATTGCCCCTAACCGGTTCTGCCTGCCAGCCTGATCACCCCCTAACCACTCCCCTGTCAGCCTGATTGATGCCTAACTGCTCCCCTGCCAGCCTGGTCACCCCTAACTGCCCTCCCCTGAAGGCCCGGTCGCCCCCAACTTCTCTACTCTGCCAGCCTGGTCACCACCAACTGCCCTCCCCTGCAGACTTGATTGCTCCCAACTGCTCTCCCCTGCAGGCCTGGGTCCCCCCCAACTGCCCTCCCTTGCTGGCCATCTTGTGGTGGCTATCTTGTGTCCACATGGGGGCAGCCATCTTTGACCACATGGGGGTAGCCATCCTGTGTGTTGGAGTGATAGTCAATTTGCATATTACTCTTTTATTAGATAGAATTTTTAAATGGAAACATGTAGATAGATCATTGGAGTTGTTCATGAACATAGTGGAAGCATGACTATAAAAGACCTGTAGTGTAGCAAGAATTTGGCTCTATCAACTCAGTAACGTCTTGTACCTCAACATGGGTAATCTGTAGCAACTGTGTTTTATCTGGGACACAAATCATGTAAAAGGCTGTTAAATCACGTATATTTAAATAAATCAGAGACATGTAGCAAATGGGTGTGTATGCTTGTGTATGTACATGTGTGTGCTTATCCTTAGTAACCTGTGGACTGTCCCATAACAATGAAGACAAAAATCAGTATACTCATTCAAAGATGTGTAACATACAAAAACAAATTGAAATGCCAATTTAGGAAGTATAATAAAAAAAGATCTTTACTTAGCTCTATTATAATCCTAAGGCACCACGATAGTATATTTGTCTGTTGTTGACTGAAATGCGGTTATCTAGTGCATGACTCTCCTCTTTTACTGATCTGATGGCTGTAATTTTGATATTTCACATCACAGTGTTTACTTCACCTCAAATATATTCCAAGGAAAGTATATATGAAGTCTGGCTGAAATCTATACTTGGCAATGTAATAAGGTTTTTGAAATTTCTTAAAATATCCTCATCAAACCCAATTGCCTCCACTATTCTCTTTAATAAATAATGGGGTTGGGATGGAAATAGAGAGTGGTATTATCCATAATTCCAGAGCTGATGCTATCAGAGTAAACAATTTAATAGGGTAAACGATAATGGCTATTTGTTCGTCACGGGACTAGACTTCTGTAAAGTTATTTCGCCTGAGTTTAAATTACTTCTGAACTTGGCCTTTCTAAATCTATATTCTTAATTGAGTTCCATTACATCATATTTCAAGCCCAACTGGGAAGTGAATACATTTCCAATAGTCCATGGCTATCACCAATTCCCTTACATTTACTTAAGCACTAAATTCCTGCACCTGCAACTCAGATATGCACAGCAGGACAACTTTTTGCTTAATTTAGCGTGGAGATTGGCAGCCAGAATCACTGAAAAATGAATCTCACACAAACACGTATATAAATTACCCACGGGGGGAAAAGGAGTTCAAAGGATGAGGAGAGGTTTTATTTTCCTTTTTTCATTTTAATTAAATATGGTAGGGAGTGAAAAATCTGAGTTGAGGTGTTTTGAAGAATATGGGCAAATGCTCTTTAATAAATATAATTAATTTCAATAAGTAATTTTGACTGGCATGTGCAGTGCACTTTGCTTGGAAATGTACATTTTTAAAAAATGTTTACAGTATAGTGCATGCATTCAGATAGCAGACAGTCTATAATCAGGGTTGAAAAGGCAAGGCTCTAAAATAGGAAGCAGAGAGGCAGCATGCAGGATCATGCACATGCGGATAAGGCAGCAGTCGCATCTGGTTTGGAGAATATAAATTCACATTCATAATTGTTTCAGTTTTTTATTCTGGTTTCACTGTTTCCCAAAATAGCACCTTTCTATCCTGCCTGGAGGTGCCTTCCTAAATACAAATGTTCACTGTAGGCTAGGTGGGACATCTTGGGACTGTGATCTTTAAGACAGCCAATAAGCAGACATGATGGCTCTTCCCTAGGGAAGTGTGGAGGTGCAGAGGTTTGGCACGAGGTAAAGAAAGCCCTGGCTCCTCTTCCTAGAGTGGAAAACCAGCCCCGAGCATCTGTGGGGGTTAGTTGGAAAGGATTCTGGTCTAGAATTAGAGGTCTGATTTCCAAAACTCTTTCTTCTTCAAGGTTAATAAATTCCAGCCATTCTACCCTGTCTTGATCTTCAATATTGGATCTTCCCTCATGTTTTTGTCCCTACTTAAAATGAAAATATCAGCCCTAACCAGTTTAGCTCAGTGGATCAAGCGTCGGTTTGCAGATTGAAGGGTCCCAGGTTCGATCCCGGTCAAGGGCATGTACCTTGGTTGCGGGCACATCCCCAGTGGGGGGTGTGCAAGAGGCAGCTGATTGATGTTTCTCTCTCATCGATGTTTCTAACTCTCTATCCCTCCCCTTTCCTCTCTGTAAAAAATCAATAAAAATATATTTAAAAAATGAAAATATCATACATGGTGCAGAATTCTCCTTTCAAAAACAATATTTTTCAGTCAACGTGGAAAAGGCACTATGCCATCTTAAATTTGTTTACTTCTTTTATTCTCCACTAGAATATAAGATCCATAAGGGCAGAGCCATCACCTGGCATACCAGTCTACCCAGAATTTATCACATATTGATCTGGTGCTCAATAAACCATTCTATATAATAAAGAGGTAATATGCAAATTGACATCACTCCAACACACAAGATGGCCACCCCCATGTGGTCAAAGATGGCCATCACAAGATGGCCTGCAGGGGAGGGCAGTTGTGGGCGATCAGGCCAGCAGGGGAGGGTAGTTAGGGGTGACTGGGCCAGCAGAAGAGCAGTTGGGGGCGACCAGGCCTGCAGGGGAGGGCAGTTAGGGGTGACCAGGCTGGCAGGGGAGGGCACTTAGGGGCAATCGGGCCAGCAGGGGAGCAGTTAGGCATCGATCATACTGGCAAGGGAGTGGTTAGGGGGTGATCAGGCTAGCAGGCAGAAGCAGTTAGGGACAATCAGTCAGGCAGGCTAGCGGTTGGTAGCCAGCAGTCCTGGATTGTGAGAGGGATGTCTGACTGCCTGTTTAGGCCTGATCCCACTGGGCAGTTGGACATCCCTCGAGGGGTCCCAGATTAGCAAGGGTGCAGGCTGGGCTGAGGGACACACTCCCCCTCCTCCTGTGCACGAATTTCGTGCACCGGGCCTCTAGTTTATATAGTAAAAGTATAATGTGCAAATAGATCAAATGGCCAAACAGTGGAATGACCATCCAGATGACCTTCTGGATGAAGCCATGGCTACAAGGGCCAAGGCAGTCTACTCTTGCATGAATTTTGTGTATCGGACCTCTAGTTTTTTAATAAATGAATATAGAAAGCCTCATCTTGCTGGACTGTTTTCATACCTTTGCCAGCACCTCTACATCACCTTAGGTATCTATTCCCAAAACCATTCCCTGGATCTTCCAGTTGCAAGAATCATTCTCTTATATATCTAAACACCAATATTCATTCAGTTTTCATTCAACTGATAATCACCAATTGCCTACTGTGTGCAAAGAGTTTCTTGAGATAAAATTGTAAACACAGAAAGTGTCCTTGCCTCATGATTATATTCTAGCAATAGAGACAAACAAAGGCAAATAAATATATAGTATAATTTTACTTACTGGCATCATACTCTGAAGAAATAGTAAAGATGCAAAATAACATGAAGAGATTATGTTATAGTCTGAAGAAAAATGAAGCAGTGAAAGGGAATAGAATATGATGGAAGTGGTGCCTATTTGAAAGTGGAAGTGGTCAGGGGAAGCTTCTTGTACAGGGGACTTTGGTCAGATACCTAAAGAAGTGAACAGTAAGCCATTCCCACACCCTGAGAAACAGCATTCCAGGCATAGAAGAGAGGAAGTGCAAGGTCCTGATATAGGAACAAATCTGGGATGCTTGAGGTTCAGGAGAAAGACCAGTGTGACTGCAATGGAGTGGACAACTGTAAGAGTGATAGCAGCTGAGGCAGAAAGTTTGGAAAGACAGATATAGTAGGATCCTTGTGTTAGTTACTAACCCTGGCAGATTTCACAGGTAAAACTGAAATGTCCATAACTTAATCCCAGTTTCCTAGTAGGCTGATGTTGTAGGGAGAGGGTGTCATAGCTTCATAAAACCATTAAGGCATGCAGAAATAATATTCATCTTTTATACCTGGCTTCCAAGTTTATCATAATAATAAAAGGCTAATATGTAAATGGTTGTCACGCCCTCACTTGTAACGACTGATCAGCAGGAGGCAGGACTTGACGGGGGAACTGAGGCTGCATCCCCCGCCTGGCGGGGCTTGACGGGGGTGGGGCTGTCCGGGTCTGGGTCTCGCATGATTTCGAGGAGCACGGGGGTGGGCAGGGACTTGAGTCTGGGTCCTGCAGTGCACCCCAGACTCTGACAGGAGGGAGATTTTCATATACATTTTACTAATTTTCTTTTATCTTTGACACTTCTATTATAGAGAAAGCGCAAATAGCAATATTAAAATATTTCCTCTAATTAATTCCCTTTTAATGTGCACGAATTTCGTGCATCAGGCCACTAGTGTTGTAATAAAATTCCATCACCTAGAATACAACCATAAGTCCACAGGTCTCTAGAGGGAATCTGGGAAGTCTGTCTAATTGTTTACCCATAAAGGAAAGGTGGGATTAGTGAGCAGGTAGATACTCTCTGCCAAAGTTATGTGGGCCAAGATATGGAATAGTACTTGTATTATTAAGTATAGTGAAAAGCTATTGAAGGTGTTTAAGTCAGAAAATGATGCTATATTTTTAAGATTCGTACACTGTTGTGATAGTATAATATAGGTCAATAAATTTCTTCTTTTCAAAGAAGACGTGATAATGGCTTAAATTACACTAGAGTGCCAGTTCTGAAGGTAGGAAGAAATGTTTAGGTTTGGGCTATATTTGTTGGTAATTTCATATAGGGTATAATTTCAACTGGGAACTTCCTAAAGCTGGGTAATATTTTCCCCTTTTGATTTATAATCCTCTGCTAAATCACTTTTATTGCATTTAAAAAACCCTTTTGTATCATCTGTTTATGTGGCCGTTTCTTCTATTACATATTGAACTCTCTGAGGGTAAAGACTACATCTCCATAACCCTGGGTTATAGTACACTGCCTGATGAATTGAAGCACACAATCAATTATTTTTTATTGAATCAAATAAAAAAAACTTGCCTATGGACACAACACAATGACAATGTCAGACACTATTGGAATTCTGATGTGGGGGTATTATAAAGCCAAGCCTCTTCACACTACTTTATGTTCCAGCAAATTGTATGCAGCAAAGGGACAAGGCAAATTTTTATTGAATTCTAACTAGCTGATGCCCCTGGATATCTAGTCTGGAGGTTAAAATGTGACAACGGAATTTTCAAACTCATAACACTTTATATTAGATAGATATTTTAGTGTCATTTATTCTGTCTGTAACAAAACTTCAAAATTCAGGGTAAAGAGAAATGGGATCTGTATTCTTTAAAAAAACTATTTTATCTGAATTAATAAACAGAATATCAGGTCTCAGTTAAAAAATGTGAAGACATAGAGAACTATACTGATAATCATTGGTTGCTTCATTCAATCATATTTATTGTTGACTACAATAAATGAAACATTAGTACATCTATGGGTGATATAGGGAGACAACAGTAAAATACCCTGCCCTCATGAAATTTGCTTTCTTTTGTAAGTTGAAATTGATCTTGAATGTCTAGCAGACTTCCAGACAAATAAAATAAGAAAACAAAACAGAAACTAAAGAAAACAATATGTCTCAATGGAAATAAAGGTACTATTTTACTTTAGGATACAAAGATTAATGTGAATGTAGGGGGAAAAGGCCTCTTGCTTTGTTTAGAACTTGGTCAGGGACAAAGCAAACGTAAGACTACTAATTGAAGGTGTTCAGTGTTTGAATCTGAGTGGGAGTGGAGAAGAGTCTGACAATACAGTGTTCTTGTCATCCAATGCTTACTAAAATAGGTGTATGGGAGCAAATATCAAACAGTTGTGAGAAAAAAATAGAGGTTCAGAATTTCTCACCATCACCCCATTCTCTAATCCGTTTTTTCAATTTTAGTTTACATTCAATATTATTTTGTATTAATTTCAAGTATACAGCATATAGTTTATAAAGTGATCCCCCAGATACATGTAGTACCCACCTGTCACCATACCTAGTTATTATATCATTGATTATGTTTTCTACGTTGTATTTTACATCCCTGTACCCAATCCTTTCTTGAGAAGGTGTTCCAGATAGAAATTTCAGCTTTGCCCATGTCTTGAAGGGAGGGAGGAGTTTGTCTACTTTTGAGTTTTCTGTAAAAGGTCCATTTGCCACCCCATATGAAGCTTAAACTTTATCCCTCACCTTAGATTTTATTAGTAAAATAAGTTCATATTTTTAAATCTTTTGTCTTATTTCTCACAGTTTTTAGAATCTAGAGGCTCAGCAAAGGTAGACTTAATTATATTGCACTGACAACATCACCATAGATCAGAAAATTAGAAGTAAAGCTTCCTTCTCAATCAGGCTATCTATGTCCAGATGACTCTTCAGAACAGCTGTCATCTAAGTTTTGACTCATCATTTCTGGCTGCTTTGATTTCATGGGAATCAATGTTAACGTGTGCTGACATGGTGGCTGTGGCAGAGGAAGAGAGCAGAGATGATCACTCATGACTCTTAAATGCTCCATTAAGAAAATACATCTCATTTCAGGTTCCCATTTTGATGGCCAGTTAAAATCCTATGGCCATGGCCATCTCCAAGGGACATGTTTCCCCCACACAGAATAAAATCAGGTACCTGATGAGCTCTCGTGATCTTTCCTTAATCTTCCCTTTGGGTCATTTTAGCTTAGTCCATTTTAATATAAGTGACCTAAAGCAAGAGTTAAATCAAGAAAGCTACTCTCAGTATTTCTATCCCAAATCCTAAGTTTCAAGTATTTATCTCTGTCTGAATATTCTAGTATCTTACCATTTCATTCATCAACAAAAGTCAGAATGCAGGAGCAATGTTTTTGATGCTGTTTCTTCAATGCTAAGAATAGAAGATCTTTCTCAGAAGTCTAAATATAGAAATGTGCAGTTTCTAAGAGCATTGTATCTATATGCCTGTCATACTAAAGGATGAAGGAGAAAAGTGAGCATTTATAAGTGTCCAAGTCTTCATTCATCCTTTCCTTAAGCCTTGTCAGTGATTCAGCCTTTAGAGTTGCAGTGCAAAAAAAAAAAAAAAAAAAAAAAAAATATATATATATATATATATATATATATATATATATATATATATATATATATATGTTCCTAATACTTTAATCAGTACAGCCCATTCTGTCCTTTCCTGGAGCTGGAATTAAATCGGGCAGGTTGGTTTAAGAGAGACATAGAAAGAGCAGAAGTGAATCCCAAGCTGCCTGTGAAAGCTAACATTGACTTAATGCCTGCAATGTCTATATGATATTAGGTCTGCAATAAGTAGCAAAGCAAGATGAGGTGAAATGACAGGAAGAAGTATCTTGAAAAATTTAATTTCAAATATATTATTTCAATGTAAATCTATATTACTCATATATTCCTAAGGGTCCTAATACAATTAACTAAAATAACTGCAGTAAATAACAGTTTTTCTTCAAACCACTGCAAGTAATTTTTTCTGGATATTTTAAAAACAGTGAAAAATTGATTCAACCAGAGATTGGGCATCTAATAATACCGGGTGCAATATTATGTGCTAGAAGAAAGACATCATGAAGGTGATTATTTTTGTTTCTGAGAAGCTAAAAAAATTAGTAATAATGATTCTATTACATATACTGGGCTTAAAAAAAAAAAAGGAACAGGCAACTATAAGCAAATATAAGTACATGGCTTGCTACCATAATTAGAAATAAGATAAAAACAATTTTTCCACATTTAGTAGGGAGCAACTTTCTAGTGCTCAATGGTCTTCTATAAGTGACTCATTCCCTTCTAATGAAAAGAATAGCATTTTAATTAATAACTATGAAATACATTGGAATGACTCCTCAGAAGTTATTTTGAGCAAATTATCCTTGTCTTCCTCTATTAACAAAGCAGTAAAACCAAAATATATATCTTCCAAGGCGCCTTGCAGCTGTGATTAGCCACAGGAGCGCCTCTCTTCCTTTTGTGTTTTTCCTTTTTTCTTAATTTAATTGAGACATTTTCTTCAATGTTTCTCCATAATCCTGTGATCATGACAAGCTAAAAGTGAAGCAGGCAGATACGAGATAGCAAGTCACAAGTTCATCATTAAATCACACTACCAGCTCTGAATTACCTTCTTTTGATATTGTTTTACATGAGAAATATAAGCCGATAGCTAGTATAATTTATAGTAATAGGGTTTTCCGTAAATCACAACCAAATGAAAACATAGTAATAAGGTGACTGTCAGAATACAATTAACTAAGAACCCTTAAAGTGAAACTTGTTTTGTTTGCTAACTATGTACTTTCTATTAATTTTGAGAGGAGACAATAAATAGCCAACGTGATTTGTATAAATCAACATTGACGTTTTCGGGTATTTTTCTGGTATCTTTTTATTTTTCAAAATAAGATTAAATAGAAAGAATGAAAATATGCTCCGTAATATTGCCATGTAAATAAGAACATCCAAGCTTCTGGGGTTATGTTTTCATTATCTATTTACACACAAAGAAATGTATGCCTGCACGTATCTCCATATTTAATTCACAGAGGAAACGGGTACTCAAAAGCAATTTTGCACAGCATATGGAAATCAATCAGACTCGCTTTGAAATAAGATGCACAACACAAATTCCCAAAGAGAATTTTCTAAAATATAGTATTAGATCAGGGATATTCATTCATAGTACATCTGCTGAGGAATTAGATCCAAATCTTAGTATTTGCCCTATTGTTACTCTTTTGAAACATGAGGGATTGTTTTTCCTCTGATGGATTTACTGAAAGTAAATTTGCCAATCTAAGCCATCTGTCACTGAACCAAGAAAAGATTTATTATTTTCACCGCAGAGTTATTTGCAACAAAGTACATATAAGTCACTAAAGATGGGTTCCCAGTTTATGTGTTTTCTAGATTCTTTTATTTTTTATCGTTGACCCTATTACAGATACCTCCCACTAACAGTGCCTTCCTATCCTTGCTGCAGCCTAAACGGTCTACCAACTTCCAGCAAAATGGCTTGGAAGATAGTCAGAGTAGGAGCTTGATTCTCTGTGATGCAATCATTGGCCAAGAATAGTATAACAATGCTTTTTCTGCATGTTGCACAATCTCTGATTTCCTGTTAACCTAAAAATTCCCTCCCCACTTATTCACCGAGAAGTTCCAGAAAGGGACAAAGTTGCTTCTCCATCACTAGTAAGCAAGGAAGCTGGGGAAGAAATGAGCAATTGGCTGGATTTGGGGCAGCAGAGAAACTTGTCAGTAATAATTACTAAGTCACAAGTGTGATGTGACAGACTTGGGTTCACAATAAAAATGCAGGATACCGTCCATAGAGCAGAATATTTTTTAATTATGAATTTGGGCCATCCCTAGTTTATATAGGTCCACTATTTGAAAAGCTGGACATTGTGTTATTACATGTTGTATGATCCTAGATGTTTTTATTGGTTCATATCAAATGTATGTGTGCATGTATATGCAGGTTATCTACTTTAAACAAGACTCCTCTTTTTAAATATATTATAAAGTAATATGTCAAAGCAAAACTTGTATAGAGAGATAACTTTAGACAAACTTGCAATGATAAGAAGGTTTCAAAGAGCATCTAAAAATCCCCAACAGATACCACGGTATTTTTCCCAAATCAATCATTTCAGTTGCATAAATGTCTCTAATCATCTACTAGTACAATAGGCATGCCTGTGGGTGGCAACTTGTTAAATAATAGTTTTAGTGAAGCAATTTCTTCCTTGAATGTACAGAACTGAACTGAAATAGATTGGAGGCAGTATTGCTTCTGGACAAATATGGACATAAGGATAAAGCAAATTTAGTCCCAGATTTCAGCTCTTCTGGGAGGCCTAGTTAATTAATGAACACAAGAAAGATATTTTATCCGCTTTAGTTCCACCATCAGTAAAATATGGATAGCAAGGCCTCACAAGATTTATGTGAAGACTAAATGAACAATAAATGTACAGTATCCAGTGTAGTGCTTAGTGCAAACCATATGCTCAATATATAGTAAACCTGATTATTTTATACTAGAGGCCCCGTGCACAAAATTTGTGCACAGGGGTGTGTGTCCCTCAGCCCAGCCTGTACCCTCTCCAATCTGGGACCCCTCGAGGGATGTTCGACTGCCCGTTTAGGCCAGATCGTGGTGGGATTGGGCCTAAACAGGCAGTGGGACATCTCTCTCACAATCCAGGACTGCTGGCTCCCAACCACTTGCCTGCCTGCCTGCCTGCCTGCCTGATTGCCCCTAACTCTTCTGCCTGCCAGCCTGATCACCTCCTAACCATTACCCTGCCAGCCTGATTGATGCCTAACTGCTCCCCTGCCAGCCCAATTGCCCCTAACTTATCTCCCTTGCCAGCCTGATTGCCCCCAACTGCCATCCCCTGAAGGTCTGGTTCCCCACAACTACCCTCCCCTGCTGGCCTAGTCCGCCCCCCCCCCCCCCAATTGCCCTCTCCTGCAGGCCTGGTCCATCCCAACTGCCCTCCTCTGCTGGCCTGATCACCCCCAACTGCCCTCCCTTGCAGGGCTGGTCCCTCCTAACTGCTCTCCTGTGCTGGCCATCTTGTGGCAGCCATCTTGTGTCCACATGGGGGCAACCATCTTTGACCACATGGGAGTGGCCATCTTGTGTGTTGGAGTGATGGTCAATTTGCATATTACTCTTTTATTAGATTATTAGATAGGATTACATATAGAACATAGGTGGGCTAGAACAATATTAAAATTCTTAAGAAAAATATAGTAGTCAATAAAATAGTTTATAGATTTTCAAGTTTATTAATTCTATATGTTATCATATAGATTAATATTGATTATGAACATGTTACCATCAGTTCAATGTCTTTTTTTGAAATAAAGACCTAATTTCTGACAGTTAACTAGTTAGACATCTCTACTTGGATTTCACTTACATATCTTAAGCATAAAGAACAGAACCACCAATTCACATGCATCAGCATAATCCCAAGAAAACACACAGAACATCATTACTATCACCACCAAAAAATTAAAATTCACCCCCTTTCAAATTCTCTATGAGAGTTTTGCCCAAATTTTTCTCAACTACCTTTTTGAACCTCCATCCCTATAATAATTCAGCCACCAAGTTCTAATAATTTGACTCTTTTAATATATAATCTTTTGTATCTCTGATATCCTAGCTCAGACTATGTAACTTCTCATCTGAACCACAAAATAGTTCTTCAGTGTTGCCTCATGTCAATTCTTGGTACAGCTGTATAGACGGTTTTAAAACACAATGTGTGTGAATGGTTTCTATTGTCCTTTTATTTTCCCCATGATCAGGAACATCTAAAGACACTCTAGCTCCATTCACCCCTCAAACTCTATATTCTAATGATTTCAAATATCCTCCTATCCCTATGACACATTAGTTTTCATAATGCTCTTGTCTCTATCTATGATATTCTCTTTATGCAATTCCTACTCATCCTTCAGTGTTCATCTTAAATGGCGTTCCCCTAGAAGGTCAAATATAATATTAATGGTTGCAAACCATAGAAGGAAAAAGGTCCTGGAGCAATAGGGATAAAATTAAATTATTAAAGAAGAATCAAAAGGAGATTTATAAAAAGAAAAGTGAGCAATCAGACTTGAAGTTGCTGAACCTAAAATTTTGTCTTCCATGTAGAAGGCAATATTTGAAGAATTCAGATTTCATTCACTCAAGAAATGTTCATCTACTATATGCCAATCATTGTCTTATGTTCTGAGAATAGAGCAGAAAAACTGAAATCTCTACCTGCCTGGCATTGGCATTCTAACATTTTTTGAAGAGGTTCAATATAAAATTATGTTTTATAGATAAAAATAATGTAATAACATAAAAACACTAAAATTTAAAATAAAAAACTTGCATATTATCCCCCTACTTTAATAAAACTGTTATCTTTATATTGGCATCTGAGTAACTAACTTCCATTAATAGTCTTCTTTAAAAGTTTTTAATATAAATCAACTAATGTACATGGCAGCATCCATCTTATATAAAAACTGCTGTTTGAAATTTTAACGCCGCTATTTGGCTTCTGTAAATGCTTGCTTGCTTAAATAATAAGGAAAATAAGGCTACTCCCACTTTAGAGAGGCCATTAAACCTTCCCCAGACGAAGTTATCCGTGCTGGCACCAGCCCTGGCCTTTGGTTGAGGTCTCAAGGCCCCAGTACATAGGGGTTCTTTAAGAACTTGCAAAGGGGGCTGGAAACACCCCATATTTGGGAGACAAAGAAGGTAAAAACATATAAATAGGGAAAGTTCCTCCATGTTGTGGTCCAGAATTTGAGAGACATTTTCCTCTGGGCCTGCGTGTAATAAATGTAACTCCACCTCTCTAAGTGTTGCTTGGTTCTTCTCCGGTTTTCTGTAACAATACTATAGAAGTTTCATTGAAAAAAACTTTAGTTTTATGGTGCTTTCTTAATTACATTTATTGATTTTTAACTTTAGATAGTGGGTATTCATTCTCTGACATTAAAGATCAGGTCTTACTTATTATAGACTACCCCTGCATAGTACTTATGTAAGCTTTTATTTTAGTTCTAAAATGTTTTATTTATTTTTCCATGTTTGCCATAACATTTGACCCTATACACTGAAAGTTGGTGGTTATTAATACTCCTATTTTTTTCTTTCTTCACATTGCATATCCTAAATTCTGATACTGACATTTTATTTTTATACAATGAAGTGTAATATTTATTTTTGACTTTGTAATAACTACCATATATAGTCCACTGTATCAAAACCTATTTAAATGAAAAGTATTAAACAATATTTACAGTATTAATGCCATACAAATACAAAATATTTCAAATATTAGACTTGATAGATAATATCCTGGAATAATATGCTGACCTTGAAGAAGCAAATGTTCTGGAGAGACCCACCTGGAAAAATGGTCTCTAACAGCTAAGGGCCTCAGTCTTACAACTTTAAGAAATTAAGGTCTGGCAACAACAGTGAGAAGAGGACCCCAAGCCTCAGATGAGACTATGGCCCTGGCCAATACCTTGATCACAGTCCTGTGAACTTTCAGCATAGCACACAGCGTACTGCTCTCCAGGCCCTCAGAAGTTTTGAGATAAAAAAATGTGTGCTTTTTAAAGCCACTGTATTGTGGTAATCTGTTATCCAGCAGTAGCAAATAGTGCTGCTCCTTTGTCTTGTAGTATCTGCATGGCTGATAATGTCAGTCAATCTGAGTCTATTCCTTCATAAAAGTCTGTTAAATAGTTTTTCCTTCCTGGAAACTACTATAATACTCTATTTCTGGTACCCTAAAATTCCACTATGATGTACATAGACATTTAAAAAAAATGTACTGGCAGATTATTGTGTGTCACATTCCATTTTCATTTCTGGAGATCAAGTGGTGAACAAATAGCAAATACTCTATCATCACAGAGTTATTGCAGGCACAAAGTCAATATATAAGGAGTTGGGTATTTTAGTACTTATTTTATTATACTAGGTGATGGTACCTGCTCTGACAAACGTCAAAAGCCTAGGAGTTTAACAAAACACATCACATGGGGTTTTCATTTATATTATTACTTTCATTTTTTCTGTTCTTTTCTTTCCATGTTTGGGGTTGTTTTGCTTTTCATTATCTTCACAAGAAAATACATCCTTTTGACTAGATTTCAGTGAGAAGCAAATCTAGTTCATTTAATTTTACAGATCTGATCATTGGAATGATTTTCCATGTACTTCCTCTGGAACTCTGTATTTCAAACCTGACTTCTCCATCCATATACCACTGACACTGAGTTCCATGAAATATAGCCATATCCTGATAATTCTGTCCACTTATCTTTGTATGAATAGGCACAATGGATGATTAACTCTTGAAAGCTATTTACACATCTGGATGACAATCAATTAAATATAGATGAGGAAAATTAAAACATATGATTTTATTTTCCCAAAGCCAATTCACATAGATCTTTAACTCAATATTCCTCTTTTCAAATCCCAAAATACTTGCTATGACTCTAATCGCACATAACAAAAGGTGAAATGTGACAGAATTATCATGAAAAGAAACTGATTTCATAAAGGGTTGTAGTTAAAAATATATTTTACAAGAACATGCGAACACAATTCTAGGACCCACCATGAGTCTTGAAGGAAGCTGGAACAGGAGAGATCCCTCAGTATTAACCTTCATTAGTTTCACTGTAAATCCTGGAGGTTATCACAGAGCAGGTTTAGAAGTAATGCACATCATTTCTCACCATGTACTGCTTGACACAAGTTAATTACATGACCAACTAACTACTAGAAAATATAGCTTGATTGTACATTGAAGGCAGAGCAAAAACAAGTGAACACTTGACATGCTCTGCCATAGATGATAATGTGAGCTATACAGGAACACAGAGAGAGTTGAGAAGGCATGGGGTGAAGTTAGTTAATTAGTAGAGAGTCTGGAGACCTTATTTAAATTACAGCAAATATGGATTAGGGTTTAAGGTCATACTCCACTCTTACTAATAATGTGGCTTTGGAAAAACTAATATAACTTTCTGTGACTCAGTTTATCTGCAATATTGGGATTAGTATTAGTACCTACAATGCTTAAAATTATGTCTGATGGGTAAGAAATATATATCTATGGCATTTGCTATTGTCATTAGGCTTTATTAATAAGGTTATATTTGAGCAGAGCTATGAATATACAATTCATATGAAAATATGGGAGATATTCTATATAGTAGAAACAAAATAAAAAGAGGTCTTAAATCAACTTTTAAAATCTTGGTAATAACAGGAGAACTAAATATTGATCACTATCCTACCTTATAATAGACAAATATGCAAATTGACCGCACCTTTGCCACGCCCAAGCCACGCCCACCAACCAATCAGGACGAGTATGCAAATTATCCCAACAAAGATGGCAGCTAATTTGCATATCAAGACAGCGTAGAAAGAAGCCAAGAGATGCTGAAGGGAGCAAAGCTGTGGAGAAGCAAGCAAGCCAGGGGGAGGAGAAGGGAGGAGCGGAGGTGGGGCCGGGGGAGAAGGAAGTTGAGCAGGCGGGGCCGGGGGAGAAGGGAGGAGCAGAGGCGGGGCCAGGGGAGAAGGGAGGAGCAGAGGCGGGGCCGGGGGAGAAGGGAGGAGAGCGGGGCGGGCTGGCGGAGAAGGCGGGCCGGGGGACAAGGGAGGAGCGGAGGCGGGGCGGGGTAGAGTGCAGCAGGAAACCCTATTGCAGGATTTTTCCTGCAACGGGAACGCTAGTATTTTATAAGGTGGAGAACATTGGTGCCCTTAAAGTGTCTCTCAGGAATGGTAGAGAGAACGCCTAGTTAAAGAGAATAGGAGAAGAGGAATTACAGGCATTGAATACATATTCTTTTTCAGGTGTTTTGCTGTAAAGTGGATCACTGAAACAGAGAGGTTGCTGGAGATCGATGTCAAGGTGCTGTTATTGTTGTTGGAGACAATACGGCTTATTTGAATGGTAATGGAAATGATTCAGTGGAAAGGGCATTGATGGTGAAGAGAAAGCAAGACAATTATATACGTAGGCAGAGAGAATGAAATCCAGGGCACAGATGTGTCATAGTGAGTGTTCTATAATAACAGGAGATAATATAGGCACATGTTAGAAGTGTGGGCAAAAGGGAGCTTAGGAAAGTTATTTTAATTACTTCTCTTTTCTCAGTAAAATAAAAAGCAAAGGCATTCACAGAGAAGGAAGATGGAGCAGTGTTATCTATAATTTGTGTCAAAGAAGCAAACATGTAAAATAGATGTTCAAGGGATTGTGAGAATGAAGGTCAAGGACAGTAATTCTGAAACTTGGGCATGCATCGGGTTCACTCAAAGAGCTTGTTAATGCATAGATTTCTGAGCTCTCCTCCAGTATTTTTGAATCAGTACATCTGGGGTGAGGTCTGAAAATTTGCATTTCTAATAAATTCCCAGGTGGTGCTAATCTTAGGGGTACAGTGGCCACAGTTTGAGAACCAATAAACTAAAAAAAAAAAAAAAAGTAGTACTGGGTAGCAAATTCAGGTGCATTGATAATGAATTTAGTATGAGGGTTGTATATTTTCTGTATCATACACAGTTGGAGATATAATTAGAGACTTGGATTTACTCATGATTTGTTCTCCCAATGTCATATAGTAGAAAAGGGACTGTGGGTTATTTATAAGAATAACTAGAAGCCCAGTGCATGAATTTGTGCATGGGTGGGGTCTGGCCAGCCCACCCTGATGGGAGCCCATCGGGCCAGGCCAGTAGCAGCGGGGGGGGGGGGGGGGGGGAGCTGCAGGCAGTTGTGGGCTGATCATGGGCTGGGTCGCCATGGAGGAGGGCAGTTGGGGGTGATCAGGCCAGCAGGGGAGTGGTTAAGGGGCGTTCAGGCTGGTGGGCAGAAGTGGTTAGGGCAATCAGGCAGGCAGGCAGGCAAGCAGTTAGGAGCCAGCAGTCCCGAATTGTGAGAGGGACGTCCACAGGATCGGGTCTAAACCAGCAGTCAGACATCCCCCAAGGGGTCTCAGATTGGAGAGGGTGTAGGCCTGACTGAGGGACATCCCCCCCATGCATGATTTTGTGCACCAGGCCTCTAGTTCTGTTATAATAATGATTTACTGTATCTACTCTGTGTGAGCAAACAATATGGTTTATTGTAAACATCTTCTTTCCTTCTCTGAGCCTGAAATTTTGGTGTATGTGCTAAGCATAGGATGCCTACATGACCAGTCTGTGATAAAATCCTTAGGTATTGAGTATCCAATGAGCATCTCAGGTAAACATCTTTCAACACTTTAATCCACTCCTTGCTGGAGGAATTAAGTGAATCTTGTGTGACTCCATTTAAGAAAAGACTATTGGAAGTTTCATCTGCTTTCCTTCAAATGTTTTCAAGTGTGCCTTTCTTTTTACTAATCCTGCTTGGTTACCTTTGGCTGTAATAAAGAGTATGACTATATTTTGACCCCTGTGCATCCTCATAGCAAATTATTGTCACTGAAGATAGTATTGGGGACCATCCACATTATAGAGTCAATGAATTGCAGGTACATTATGGGAGTGTACTACTATAAAGTAGTAGTAACTAAGAAGATAAGATATTGTGGTCATAAAACTATTAGTAAAATGCAGTTATTATGCATTAATATATTAATGCTATAAGCATAAACATCATGTCTGTAATAAGGTTAAGAGATAGATCATTAGAGGAGAAGAAACCAAAAAACTGAAAGATCAATAAGATCAATTTTTTTTTGAGAAATTATCTATTTGAGGTAGAAAAAAGTCACCATTTGTATTCTTTAATTCATTTTGCTAGGCACCTAGAGTGTTGTTTCCATCTGCAGAGTTAACTTCCATTTATTTGGATAAGTTCTCTTCTATTATCTCATCTCTCTCTCTCTCTCTCTCTCTCTCTCTTTTTTTTTTTTTTTTTACACAATGGAATGCTATGCTGTGGTAAAAAAAAAAAGAAGGAATTCTTACCATTTGCAACAGCATGGATGGAACTGGAGAGCATTCTGCTAAGCAAAATAAGCCAGTCAGAGAAAGATAAATATCATATGATCTCACTCATTTGTGGAAGATAATGAACAACATAAACTGATGAACAAAAACAGATCCAGAGACAGAGAAGCATCCATCGGACTGCCATCTCTTCTTTTTATCTTTTCTTTTTTGAATCGCAGTTATTCAAGTGGTTTATATCTTGAATTAATCCATTGTGAGCTTTAATATTTTCTCCTATTTGACCACTTTTCTTTTTACATCACTGTTATTGGCTCTTGCCAAAATTGTTAGAGAATTGCCTTATTTCCAAGAATGCCAAAAAGATACCAGATATACCCTACCTTTCTATTTAAAAATTTCCTGAGTCATTACCAAGACCAAAACATCAGCAATTTTCATCTTATATAAGGGAGACATCCGAAATACTTTCAACAATAAAGATAAATTTTAAAATCAGAATTAAAGCAAAAATCAATGGAATTAAAAATAGGAAATCAATAGAGAAAATCAATGGAACTAATAGCTATTCTTTGAAAAAAAATCCATAAAATCAATAAGCTTCTAGCCAGCCTGAGAAAAAAGAAGAGAGCAGACAGACCATCAATGTTTCTCTCTCACACTCCCTTCCTCTCTCTCTAAAATCAATAAGAAACATATCCTCTGGTGAAGATTAACAAAAAAAGAGAATTCTACAGACCACCTCTAATTATAATTTCCTTAGACCAATTTCCATAGGTAGGTGTTTATATTTTGAAGACTTAGGTAGAAAGAACTATTATCTTAGATGGCAAGAATGTCACTGATGGAGACATCCAGGGTAGGGAAATCATGAAGAGATAGTGTACAGATTGCACTGAGAGGAGAAAAGAAACTAGAAAATGAGCAGAGAGCCCCCATATTTAATAGTTATATGGGAAAATATAAAATATTTTTAAATTAGGCAAACCTAAAATCTATCACATAAGAACTTGAATTTAATAATTAGATGATAAAAAATAATTATATAAAGGACATATAGAATCAATTGATTTTATAATAAAAAATTTAAAAGCCATTTATGAAATCTCTGGGTTTCCAGGGTAGCTTTAGAATTACCAGAGCTCCGAGCTCCGGTGAGGCAAGCAGGTGAGTTGAAACTACATGGTGAGTTAAGCTAATTTCAAGGGGGCATTAGGAAAGGCCTAAAATAGGTGAAACCAAACACTTCTTCTTAGGCAACTAAGTTGTGGTTAAATAGTTTAGCATGATTAACATAAAGACAGAGAAACCTTACTCATAAAAATTAGAATAATTATTGACTGCAGATGGAGTGAAAGACAACATGGACATGCACGAAGCTCTCAGGATTAAATTAATCCTTAAGAAACATGCAGAAAGGTAAGTTAACAGGAGACCCCGAGATAGTCAGGCCGCTAAGCATAATCATTTGAAGATACAATGAGAATATTTTGTGAGTCCAGGGTTCAAATTCAGAATCTTAGGCGGGGGAGGGGAGGGTGGTGACAAACAAATGAGATCATTTGTATAAGTTTTCTTTGTAAATAATTACATATTTTCATTTATTATTGTAATTTTTCGAAAAAGTATCGAATGTATGGGAAACTCTTTAAGCTGAAGAAGATTATTTCAGTTTCAAATTCATAAAAGAATTTTTGTTTTGCTTTGCTTTTCAACAAAATATCATAACCCACTTGCATTCATCTTTAAAACAGTTCACTTTTGGACTTTTCTGACTAATAACACGGCAATGGCGACGGTGGCTACTTCCAGATAAGTTGAAGTGTCAGAGCAATCTTGTTATTCTTTGGAATTCCTTGCTGATTTCCCTATTGAAGTGTAATTTGTGTGTTTTTTTCCCACTGACTTACCACAGCAAGGCATTTTTTAGCCTGAGGAGATTAAGACAATCATTCTTTATAGGCTTATTTTTAGGTTTATCACTTGGGTTTTTATTTTTTACATTAGACTTCTGGATCTAGATGATCAGCAAAAAAAGAACAGCTCAACAGCTGTGTGGGGATAAGGGAGGAATGCATTATTCACTATAAAGGTGGTGGATATTGCTCCTGCTGAGTAGCTTGTCTTATAGTTTCCCACCTAAAGCTAGTTCATTGGCTGAATCTTGTTGCAAAGAGAGACTGTGCGGCATGTCTCCACCACAGACATTGATAAATTGTAACTGTTCGTATAAAAAGAATCAACTGTAGAATTTCATCTGAAGAAAGACTTGGGATGGTAATCCATCTCAGTTCTGGTTTACTGCTCCTATGGGGAGCCCAAGACCCATGTTCTCAGCTGGTTTTCTGTTAGTTTATAGAAATGGTATTTAGGGAGAGAGATGGATTTTTTTTCACTTGAGTATCTTTAAACATTAAACCGACAGTGGTTTTGGCTTTTAGGCCCATGAATCTTTTGGAGTAGGAAATTTCTTTCTAGAACAAACTGAAGATTTACAGAGTTTCAGTTAACACTAAATGTTGTAATTATAACATTCATGTATAAAAGTTATTATGGGCCAGGCTCCGTGAAATGTGCTATATTGATTGACAAATTCAGTTCTCATGATAGTCCTAGGTAATTAGACACTATTATTATCCTAATTTTAAAGATGAGGAAATGAAAAATCAGAGGAATTAATTAATGACAAAGGTTGTAGAGCTGAGTGGTGAAGCTGAGAAGTGAACCTAATTCATGCATCACTAAAGACAGAATTTTAAAATATGTATCAGTGATGACTAAGTGAGAAAAGTGGTATTATGCTATCCTTCTAATTTACCTGAGGATCTGTTTTACTCTTTGAAAAATTCAGAATGTCTTTCACAGCAATTTCTACTCCACTGTACTCTTCTTGCAGGTAGGATTACCTGATGATTATTTTCCTGGGACCCATGTGTTACACGGTTTATGATACCCACTTCTTAGTTTCTGCTGGATGACAGCTAAGGAAGATTCATTTCATTGGAACTCGTGTTCACTACACACATAATATATGTCATGCTCTGTCTATCCTGAATTCCTTTATTTCCCACCCTTAAGTTGTCCTTCAAAAACCCATTTCACCTCAGTGGATGAGTGTGTACAAACTTTGAGTTAGGTAATTTATTAGGGCCACAGTTTTGTTGGCTGAAAATCTGGGATACAAAATGAACTTTCACATGGGTTTGTCATGATGATCCCATGAGACAACAAAAGTAAAATGGTGAGATCAGTGCCTGAAATTCACTAGCTAGGAGTCGTATCCACAGCAGAAGAAATAAGTGTAGAAATAAGGGTGGTAATAGACATGTTGGTAGTTATAGTAAAGTCTCTAGTATATTCTCTCTGATTCTAATTTAAAAAGACAAGAAAGGATCATGGAGCAACAGCCAAAAGGAAAAGAAAGAAAGAAAGAAAGAAAGAAAGAAAGAAAGAAAGAAAGAAAGAAAGAGAGAGAGAGAGAGAGAGAGAGAGAGAGAGAGAGAGAGAGAGAGAGAGAGAGAGAGAAAGGAAGGAAGGAAGGAAGGAAGGAAGGAAGGAAGGAAGGAAGGAAGGAAGGAAGGAAGGAAGAAAGAAAGAAAGAAAGAAAGAAAGAAAGAAAGAAAGAAAGAAAGAAAGAAAGAAAGAAAGAAAGAAAGAGAGAAAGAGGGAGGGAGGGAGGGAGGGAGGGAGGGAGGTGTTAGTATTTAAATGGGTGTTCATGAAACAGTTTATTGTAAATTTCACACAGCTTGATCATCTTATTCAACGTATTTGCCCAGGATGCCTTCAGATACAGAAGTAGGATTATAAACAGCTCAAAAGTAGGAGTGAGGAAATGAGAGAAGCCCTGTTCAAAACAAGGAGTTGGTTGCAAAAGTAAAGTAATGTGGGTGGGCAACATAGAATTTAGGTGAACGTAGGCATAACAAGAAGATAATTTTAAATTCATGTGACTCCAGTGGAGTTCTTCTGTTGAGTAGCAATTTGTCTTGATTTTCAATTTTGAAAGTTCTTTTTCATATAGTATCTCTTTTGCTCTTTGCAACACAAATGATAGTCTCAGGAAAGATTGCATATCTATTTTCCATCAAGAAATTGAGGCTTAATGCAGAGAGTCACTTACCTAACAAAAAAGAGGAAGAACAAATCAGGACCAGGACTACAATATTTTTTTTTCTGATGCATACTCTTTTTTTATATTGTTTAACACTGCTACTCATGTTGTAGAGATCACATGATTACTGTATATAGTGCATACCTTGTCTGGAATAGACCATTTTGTAAGTTCATAAAAGGAAATATGGGATAAATGCATAAGTAAATTTAAGGTAAAATCTTTGCTAAATATTAAAAGCTCTATTATTTTTTCTAAGATCCAGTGTTTTCCAACCATGACATTTTTCTGGTTTCCATAAAGAAAACAAAATATAAATTCAATGACTTGAATCTATAATCGGATAGATTTCAAAAAGAAGTCAAATGCTTATTCACAAACCATTCTCATATGCTGTATTTAATTTTTTAGACTCCATCAACAAAGGCTCTACTGAAAGATGCAGTGGAAAACAGAATAAGCTTTAATGACTCATTAGCATACATGTTCAAGTTTTAAATATCAATTATGTATGTATACATATACTTCTAAAATTCATATATATATATATATATATTTAAATCTTCCTTTCATTCTATTCTTTTTTCAACTTAAGTAGCATTCATTTTTGGTACCATCAGAAGTGTTGACCAAAAGATAGATTACAGATGCCCTATAAGCATAATAAACATTGCCGCCCTAAACGGTTTGGCTCAGTGGATAGAGCGTCGGCCTGCAGACTGAAGGGTCCCAGGTTCGATTCCAGTCAAGGGTATGTCCCTTGGTTGCGGGCACATCCCCAGTAGGGGTTGTGCAGGAGGCAACTGATTGATGTTTCTATCTCATCGATGTTTCAAACTCTATCCCTCTCCCTTCCTCTCTGTGAAAAATCAATAAAATATATTTTTAAAAAATTGCCTATGAAATCACTTTGTAAATCTAAGCATTTAGTAGTGATTTCCAAATCTAATCAATATTTTCAGAATTTTACTGCATTCTTATATTTTCTTTGTTTGCTAGTAATAAGCCAAAATCTTTGTCTTGCTATGAGAGTTTCATGAATTTTAAGAAATCAATGTGCCTCTGTTTTCATATGGAAAAATAAATCTAATATGAAAGAGAGGTGTTAATTGAAAAGTTAATCTGTGTGACTAATCCCAGAAACCATACCTTGGCAGGTGCATGGCTTTTTCTAAAAGATGTCAAGCACTGTTTAATGCTTCCTCATGTGGGTTTTAGGAAGTTACTAGGTAATATATCTCCTCGCAGTGAAGGAGAGTTTCTCTTCTAGTGGACCTGTCCTCTGCTGTGTTTTCTTTGGTCATAGCAATAACTTGTTTCTTCAAGTGTCAACATTTGCTACATACCAATTAGAAAAGATGCATTTCAAATACATTTTCATTCTTGTGACTACTAAAATGTGAAACAATATATATCCCTCAGATTTATTTCTAAACATTTATTGGTTTTTTTTATTCATTGTCATATAAAATCATCAGAACAATCAACTTTTAAAATTACTTATAGCCCTGTCATCAATCAACTCAACTTGACAACTATTTTTGTTCCAATCTTACTCATGTAACCACAAAACTTAAATAGTCATAATTATGGATAGCTTTCCAATAGGTTTTGAAGTCATTGATATTTTGAACAACTCAGCTCTCAAAAGAGGCAAAAATGAAACTTCAAGATAAATTCCAATGAAATAATTAAACTCATTTTGCACTTGTATGTGGTTATTCTTTTAAAAAAATAAAGTAAAATAAATCTAATTAGACCCTGGAGTGGTTACTTTATTTGACCTTTATCTGTCTAGCATCTATAATCTGGCCCAATGTGTCCTGTGAGAATATAAAACATTTTTACTTCCAAAATAAAAAAAATCATCAAATATCATTGCTCAATAAGAGTAAAGCTGTAACTGTAGTCATAGCTGTACTGACAATAAAATAAGCAGTTAGAATACTAATGAATCCATTTCATAGTGAAGTGAAATAAGAATTCTCAAGTGACCATGCTACTAGGGTGAGCTGTATAATCTCAACTAGCATTTCGGAAGGCCAATCAATCATTAATTAACTTTTTTTTTATCCTAACAGAGAAGTCCTTTTCTGTTGATAGACATCTCAGGAGATTCCCTTTTCAACTTGACAGAATACCAAATATCCAAATGGATTGTTCATCTGAATCCAATATTCAGAGGCTTTCATATGAGATGCAGAATGCATTTTTAACATCATAGTTAGTATGAGTCTGTTGTCCTACCTAAAAACACTTGTTGCCAAGGTGGTCAAAGCTTGGCGACCAAGGTTAAAACCTAGAGCCTTCATTATTTTAGTAATAATTTTTCCTGGGTTTTCCTTTCCTTTCTTTTTTTTTTAATATTTTAATTGATTTTTTACAGAGAGGAAGGGAGAGGGATAGAGAGTTAGAAACATCGATGAGAGAGAGACATCGATCAGCTGCCTCCTGCAAAGCCCCCATTGGGAATGTGCCCGCAACCAAGGTACATGCCCTTGACCGGAATCGAACCTGGAACCCTTGAGTCCGCAGGCCGACGCTCTATCCACTGAGCCAAACCGGTTAGGGCTCCTGGGTTTTCCTTTCTTCCTCAAGTGCCATCAAAGGCTAAGGTAGAGATTTAAGTACTAGTAGCATGGACAACACACCTAGGCCTCCAGATTCCCCAGTTCTTCTACAGATACTTTAGTAATGAGTTTCTATGAAGCTTTCTTATTTTCCTCCCTTCTTTGAACTCTTCTTGTTCTGACTTCCAACAGCTTTACTAATTTATAGTAAGGAATGCCAGCCCCATGACCAAGACCACATACTTTGGCGATAGATCTGGGTGGAAACACTTGTTCTTTGACTTTGTAGCTACTCTCCAGAGATAGTAAGTTCTCCTCTCCTTCCAGGAAATAGGAGAGAATTGTGTTCCTTGTCCCCTTGAGGAAAGGAGTGGATTTCAGTCTCTCTTCGCCTAATAACATTTGAGCAGACATTATTGCTGCTTCTGAGCGATTAAGAGCCAGGTTCAACTCTTTAGGGGACCACATGTTTGAGGAGCTGCAGGCTTTGGAATCTCCCTTAGCCTGAATCATTGGATTGCCATAGCAAGAACAATTGTCCTGCAGAATCACCAGGACAGGACCTGCGGCATTTTTTTTTTAAAGCAAGATGATAAATTTTTATTCTGTGAAGGTGCTTGGATTTTAGCATTATTTTTTATCACATCATGGACTTGCCTGACCTGACAGACACATTTGTTTTTGAAACTTTCTACTTTCCATTTTCTCATCTGTAAAATTATCATAATAAAACATACTCCTCACAGGGCTATTTTAGTAGTCCATTAACTTGAACATTTATACTGAAAATACTCAGAAAAAAATATTTTGCCTTTATAACTGTCATTACTATGCTGTAAACTGATACATCTTCTAACTGAATATCTGTGCCCTTTGACCAATTTCTCCCCATTCCCCCCACTCTCTCAACCCCTGGCAGCCACCATTCTGCCCTCTGTTTCTATGAGTTCCTTTTTTGTTGTTAGATTTCTAATATAAGAGAAACCATGCAATATTTGTTTGAGGCTTATTTTACTTAGCATTATGCCCTCAAGGTAGAATTTCCTTTTTTTCATGGCTGAGTTATCTATATATATAAAAAGCCAGCAACTGGAATGCCTGAACGACCAGAACAACCAGTCGCTATGATACCTACTGCGGCCAACGAACCGGCTGGATCAGGGGGTGGGGTTGGCCAACCAATCTCCTGCAGCCCCTCCCCCCGGCAGCCCCCACCCCCAAAGGCCCCCCACCACATTTGGGGGTGAGGCCTGCCGGCCAATTGCCTGTGGCCCTTCCCCCAGCTGGCCCTGCCCGATTGGGCCCCAATCGGGGCGGGTCACTGGCCAACCTCTCACCATCTCCTCCTCCCAACAGTTCAGGCCCTGATCCACCCCAATTGGCGCCAAGCAGGCTGGACCCCACCCATGCACGAATTCGTGCAATGGGCTTCTACTACATATATATATATATATATATATATATATATATATATATATATATATGTGTATTGTATCACATTTTCTTATCCATTCATTAAATTAGGAATGCAGAATAGCAGGAACAAGTAATGTTTCTGATATAAAGAAATAAACATACCATCATGTTGATTTTGCTAAGAGCAGTATCATATAAATCAGGGTTGTTATACAAGGTGGGGTAAAATAGGTTTACAGTTGTGAGTATGGGAAACACAGTTTATTCTGGTATTATTATTTATTAATTATTGTATTGTTTTTCATAAGAACAACTGTAAACTTACTTTTGCCCCACCCTGTAATTTAGATTTTCAGCATACAATTGTCATTTGAGATGGTTCTGAAAATATTTTTATGGCAATAAGGAACCATTTATTTCAAACTTACTTATTCTATAACATTAATTATACTGCCGTGTACTATGACTTTTCTTATATCTGTGATGATAGGACTGAATTTTTTAAAAAGGAGTAAATATTATATAATTCAAATTCACTCAAAAACAATATTGGTGGTGAGCAATTGAATATCCTATCATGCTACTACTTTAAAACAATCCTATATAATAAAAGCGTAATATGCAAATCGACTGAAGTGTGGAACAACCGGTTGGTGCAGGGCGGGGCTGGTGACCAGCAGTGGTGGAGGGACAATGGTGGGGGGTGGGCCCGCAGGGTCACCTCCCACGAAGGGAGGTCTATAGCGGCAGCAGTGAGATGATGGGGGTGGCGCCATCCCCTGATTGGCCTGCCTGGTAGACTCCCACAGAGGGAGGCCAGACTGCTGCTTAGCGGGGAGCGGGCCTTAACATCAGTAGGACATCCCCTGAGGGCTCCCAGATTGTGAGAGGGTTCCCGGATGTGAATTTTCGTGCACCAGGCCTCTAGTAAATATATAACTCTTAAGCAAAATAGTACTATGCTTCTGAGATTCTTGGAGTAAAAATCTTTGCTAGCAACAGACAATTTGATCTTAAAACAAGGCTGAGCAATCTTCTTAGAAACAGCATTATTTTCCAAATAATATATTTTATAAATGGAATTAAACCTAATTGAATATATTCTTATTATTCATTCTGATGTAATTTTAAAATACTGGATACTTGGGACTATCTCAAAACATAATGTTAAAAGATTCCCTGATATGTGGAGGTCACAGGAAATTATTTTAAAGGCTCAGCAATCTTATCACTTAGAATTTCCGATAATTACCTCCTTGATCCAACTTCTGATCCTTAGAAAATAAAATGCAGGATATATAAGAAAATGTTGAGCATCATTGATTTATTCTACTCAGCAAATCTGATTAAACAATTATCAGTTTCCACCAGGTTGGGGAATTTAACTGAACCCAAAGAAAATTGTACTTCCAGCACACACCAACTAGTTCATTATAAGCACATGTTGGTTTCCTCTTGCCAACACAAGACGATCCAAGACTCAGGCTCAGGATCACTGCCTCTCAGTTGCCTCTTCCTATCTTTACCAACAACGGCAATATTTCTGCTCTATTTAATTACCATTTTTAATGTCAATACTTAGTAGTTTCATATTTGACTTTTTTCATTTACTTGTTTCCTGCTTTATTCCAAAAGCAAGATTTGAAAAATATTTACAGAACAACAACTTCTTTTTCAAATATATTGGAACACAAAGTATTACCTTTCTCAAAACACACACAGAAATCAATTTGCATATAATAGAATTTTGTATAAGGGAATTCATGATGAGAAAATTATTTCTGCTTTAAGAAGGGTTCCGGGTCCAGTGCATAAACAGACAATAACAATAAAACTCTGAACTAGAAAGTAGCATCCCACATCAACCCAGCATATCATGAATAAATATATATAATATGAAAGAGGATTCTTGGAACCTGAAAAAAAGGAAATTAAAACTCAGCCAGATAATAGGTTATTTTTTCATTTATATTGTCTTTATACAAGTTACTTAGATGTGAAGATTATCTTCTCTAATAAAATGGTAATATGCAAATTAACCATCACTCCGCTACATAAGCCACACCCACCAGCCAAGCCACGCCCACCAGCCAATCAGGGCGAGTATGCAAATTAACCCAAACCAAGATGGCTACAGCCACAGAGAGCAAGGTTTCCCAGGTAACAGAGCAAGCCAAGCTTTCCATAGCCGTTGCAGGCCTAAGCCTCCACTCAAGCTACAAAGTTTCAATTATAGAAGGTAAACAAATTCAAACAAATGGCAACAGAATGGAGCTTGAGAGAGCAGGCCAGGGTTGCCGGCGGCAACAGGGGAAGCAAAGCTTTAAAGCACACCCTGGCCGGGCCCACCCGCTTAAGGCAACAAAGTTTCAACTGTAGAAGGTGAATTAACTGCCACAGAAATGGCTGCCGCCCCGGAGGGAACAGCAGGCTTGGCTCTGCTCCAGGCTACAAAGTTTCAATTGTAGAAGGAAAATAAATCCCAGATACCAGGGCCTCCGCTTAGGTTGCCAGGGGGCGTGGCCCACCTGCAAACCACCACAGGCCCCTCGCTCAGGCCACCCCACGCCCCAAGGGAACCCCACCCTGATCTGGGACACCCTTCAGGGCAAACCAGCTGGCCCTGCACCAGGCCTCTATCTTATCTAATAAAAGAGTAATATACAGATTGATCACCCGTGCACCAGGCCTCTATCTTATCTAATAAAAGAGTAATATACAGATTGATCATCACTGCAACACACAATATAGCTGCCCCCATGTGGTCAAAGATCCTGCCCCCATGTGGACACAAGATGGCCACTACAAGATGGCCAGCAGGGGAGGGCAGTTGGGAGGCACCCGGCCTGCAAGGGAGGGCAGTTGAGAGGAACCAGACTTGCAAGGGAGGGCAATTGGAGGTGATCAACCCTGAAGGAGAGGGCAGTTAGGGGTGACCAGGCTGGCAGAGGAGGGAAGTTGGGGGCAAACAGGCTGGCAGGGGAGCAGTTAAGCATCAACCAGGCTGGCAGCGGAGTGGTTAGGGGGTGATCAGGCTGGCAGGCAGAAGCGGTTAGGGGCAATCAGGAAGGCAGGCAGGCAAGCAGTTGGGAGCCAGCAGTCCTGGATTGTGAGAGGGATGTCCGACTGCCCGTTTAGGCCCGATCCGGATCGGGCCTAAACGGGCAGTCGGACATCCCTCCAGGAGTCCCAGATTGGAGAGGGTACAGGCTGGGCTGAGGGACAACCCCCCGCCGTGCACGAATTTCGTGCACCGGGCTTCTAGTATCTATAATAAACTGTATAGAAAATTATTTCTCCTATACTGTTGGTTCATTTTCAACTAATTTTGTTTGTAAGGTATATAAAAGTCCAACTTTAAAATATATAATTCTCCCCTATTTTCTGCCATTAGATACACTTATGTAGTATAGATACAGTTAAGGACTTGAAAGATCTTACCTGATTAATGCAATCTACTGTGCAATATTTTGAGCCCCATGAATATTGATATTTTAACAAGGTAAATATAAGTCCATGTCAGTGTGCTAAATTTCATAAACAATTACCATAACATAAATAGATTCCTTAAAAGTCTAAAAACCTATGAACAACTTTATTTTTCTCCAAGTAAATGGTGAATCATTTTGGGCCAGTGGTCGGCAAACCGCAGCTCGCGAGCCACATGCGGCTCTTTGGCCCCTTGAGTGTGGCTCTTCCACAAAATACCATGGCCTGGATGAATCTATTTTGAAGAAGTGGCGTTAGAAGAAGTTTAAGTTTAAAAAATTTTGCTCGCAAAAGAAATTTCAATCGTTGTACTGTTGATATTTGGCTCTGTTGACTAATGAGTTTGCCAACCACTGTTTTAGGCAAAGACTGATCTGAGTTGGTGTGTTTGTGTCCTTAACACTTATAATCATACTCTGTATGTATAATGATATTCCCTATATTTTTGTTGAAAAAAAAATGAATAAATAAATGAAAATGTATAGGTCCTCAACTGTCAACCTGCTTTAACATTAAGAGAGTCAGGACCAAACAAGACAAATTTTGATGTTCAGCCCTAACTGGTTTGGCTCAGTGGATAGAACATCGGCCTGCAGACTGAAGGGTCCTAGGTTCGATTCTGGTCAAGGGCATGTACCTTGGTTGTGGGCATATACCCATTAGGGAGTGTGAAGGAGGCAGCTGATCGATGTTTCTCTCTCATCAATGTTTCTAACTCTCTATTCCAGTCCCTTCCTCTCTGTAAAAAATCAATAAAATATATTTTTAAAAAATTGATGCTCAGGTAAAATAAGATTCTTTTGTGTCTTTTTAAAAAATAGATTTTTATCAATTTCAGAGAGTAAGGGAGAGGGAGAGAGAGATAGAAACATCAATTATGAGAGGGAATCACTGATCAACTGCCTCCTGCATGCCCCCCACTGGGATGGAGCCCACAACCACGTCATGTGCCCTAACCTTGAATTGGACCATGACCTCCTGGTTCATAGGTTGAGGCTCAATCACTGAGCCACACTGACCAGGCCTTTTTGGCTTTTGATTTGCATGAATAGCACATAAATTGATTGCCATTTAAAGGGGAAAAATAATCAATCTCTAGAGAATTTGCTTTATAGAATTCTAGCCAGATGGAATTCTAAAGAAATGAATTGAAATACCATAATGGTAGAAATGAATTAAAAACTCATATTACCTTTTGTGTTTAACTTACCTTAGGGACCTCAAAGCAATAAGCTTGCTGAGGATAAATAAATCTTACTGTACATTGAGACTAGAGACTATAATCAATTTTCTAAATAAATAAATAAATAAATTACCTCTAATTTATACAATTTATTGTATATTTCATATTATAAAAATACTAGAGGCCTGGACCATGAAATTCGTGCACAGGTACAGTCCCAAGGCTTGGCCTACAATCAGGGCCATCTTCCCCAGCTTCCCACAGCTGGCCCCACCCCCCGCTACCCCCTATCCCTGATACCCCGTTCACCATCGGGGGATCGGTGCCTGATGGCCAGGGGAAGGGACAGAGAGGTTGGCTGTTCCTGCCCACTTGCCCGCCCCACACCCCACCATGGGTAGCCATCAGGTGATTGGAGCCTGCCAGCTGGGGAAAGAGACCAAGAAGTGGTCAGTGTGCCTTATAGTGACTGGTCCAACAGTTGTTCTGGTCGTTCTGCCTTTAAGATCAATTTGCATATTACCCTTTTATTTTATATATATAGGATAGAGGCCTGGTGCACTGGTGGGGGCTGGCTGGCCTGCCCTGAAAGGGGCCCTGGATCAGGATGGGGGGTCCCCACTGGGGGCCAGGGCCTGCTGGGTGAGGGCCCATGGGCAGTTTGCAGGCTGTCCACATCCCCGGCTTTGTCAGGAAGGATGTCCAGAATGATGTCTGGAAGACGTCCGGTCTATCCAGTCTAATATTATCCTTTTATTAGTATAGAATTTATTAGTATAGATGGAAAACTATGTATGCAATATTTGCATCTTACTGTAAGTGAAGAGCTCCCTCATGTTTGAATATTCATCTTTTATATTGTGTGAATTACTTCATCATCTTTATGGTAAATATTAGAGGCCCGATGCACAAAATTCGTGCAAGGGGCTCGAGACCCATAGGTTGATAACCGCTGCTGTAGAGCCTAAGACCATCGGAAAACACAGATATTTACATTACAATTCATAACAGTAACAAAATTACAGTTATGAAGTAGCAAGGAAAATAATTTTATGGTTGGGGGTCACCACAACATGAGGAACTGTATTAAAGGGTCGCGGCATTAGAAAGGTTGAGAACCACTGGTTTAGGCCCACTCGTGCCTAAGCCTGCAGTTGGACATCCTTAGCACTGCTACGGAGGCAGGAGAGGCTCCCACCACTGCCACTGCACTCACCAGCCGTGAGCCCAGCTTCTGGATGGGCAGTGCTCCCCCTGTGGGAGCGCACTAACCACCAGGGGACAGCTCCTGCGTTGAGCATCTGCCCCCTGGTGGTCAGTGTGCGTCATAGCGACCGATCATTCTGCTGTTCAGTTGATTTGCATAATAGCCTTTTATTATATAGGACTAGAGGCCTGGTGCACAAATTCGTGCATGGGTGGGATCCCTCGCCCTGGCTGGTGATTGGGGCCAATCAGGGCCAATTGGGGCCATCTTGCCCAGTCCCCATTGGGCTGATCGAGGCCAACTGGCCAGGGGGAGGGACCATGGGAGGTTGGCTGTGGAAGTGCACTGACCACCAGGGGGCAACTCCTGCATTGAGTGTCTGCCCCCTGGTGGTCAGTGCGCATTGTAGCGACCAGTCGACCGGTCATTTGGTCACTTAGGCTTTTATATAATAGATAATAACAACAAAGTAACTCACAGAAACAGCAGAGTAGAATGGTGATTGCCATGGGTTAGGAGAGTTGTGGAAATGGGGAGAAACTGTTCAAAAGTAACAAATATTCAGTTAGAAGATGGATAAGTTTACAGCATGGTGACTAAAGTTAAAAATATTGTATTGTCTACTTGAAATTGCTAAGAAAATAGACCTTAAACATTCTTGCCAAAAAGCACAACTATATGATGTGTTAGCTTGATTGTAAAAATCATTTCACAATATTTACATATATGAAATCATCTCATATTCCATAATGGGGAAGTGATATTTCAATTTCTGCCAATTATAAGATTCTATCTTAAATATTGTAAATAGGTTTGCTTTTTCTAAAAAAACAATTCCCTCTTAAGTATGATTTTAGTGGCATGCTTTAAAAAATTCGTTTTGTTTTAGCTGTACAAAAAAAAATGCAAGGATTTATATTTTTATTCATTCTGCTGCCATGCCTTACAAGCTACAAATTTAGGGGGTGAGCATAAATTCCCAGAATTTAGAAAACGTAGGGAGCACTGGGTATCAATCTGAGAGAGCTCCAAGGAGACTGATGAAAATTCCTCATTGCCTTACAATTTCCCTTCTTAAGGGAGATGTTTTCTGTGGCATTTCTCTATTTCAATTTAAACCTGGTATTTTATTTCAACAAAGGTCAGGATTCCCTTTCAAGGGATGTCAACTTAGGAACATGTACATAGGTCTGGATGATGCTTCGGCTTCACAGCTAAGATGACTTTTCCAAAGCCAGGCATGTCAAGCAGTGATTAAGACTTTTTTTTTAAAGCAATTGTCAAGGGGTGACAGACAATTTTCAAAAATGGAAAGAGGCATAAAATGTTGAAATAATTTGTGCAAGGGCTCAAAAGTGGTAAGTGGTGGAGAGTTTCCATCTGATCTCAGAACCTGTGCTTGCAACCACTCTAAAACACCAACTGGAAACTTAAATAATTTTAAACATTATTCTTTATTATATCACACACAAATATTCCAAGGTTCACAGTTAGTAGTATTTACTAAATGACTTACATTGTTTGTATCATGTCCTTGGATTAATTTGGACTTGATATGTAGGAATGTTTCTCTCATGATATGCCATCTTTAGGCAAGACATCAGTCCTATATGTTTATTGCAACATTTCTCCCATTTTTGCTTTGCTTCTTTGCATGTATTTGCACAAAACAAAATTTGGACAGCAGCAACAATTATCTACATTAACAGAAACAAATAATGGACAAATGAAAACAAGTTCTAATAGGTTTTATCCATCATATATATATATATATATATATATATATATATATATATATATCCCCTATATAATAAAACCCTAATATGCAAATCAACCAAACTGCGGATTACCACCAGGTGGCAGATGCTCAACTTAGGAGCTCCCACAGGGGGAGTGCCACTCAGCCAGAAGTTTAGTTCATGGCTGGTGAGCCTAACGGCAGTGGTGGGAGCTTCTCCCGCCTCCGCTGCAGGCGGTCAGTAAGGAGCGAGGGGTCCGGTACCATGAGGGTGATCCCAGACTGCGAGAGGGCACAGGCTGGGCTGAGGGCCACCCCCCTCCCAGTGCACAAATTTCGTGCACTGGGCCTCTAGTGTGTGTATATATATATATAGAAATCATTCAGTGAAGGTTTACTAGAGAGCAGTCCACTTAGTAGGCTCTCTCTTTTCCTTCTCCACTTTATTGAGATATAATTGACATATCACTTTGTGTAAGTTTAAGAGTAAAAAGAAATCATTTAATATATATATAGGCATCTCTCACCAACACCACTGAGGTATTACTGGACAGGACAGTCCCCTCAGATGGTGCTTTACCAACCTCAATCCTTGTCTTCTCATATAAATGAATTTATATGAGACACCTTGACTGCATTGTGAAAAGCCAACTTATTAAAGCATAAACCTTTATTGAAACAAAAACAAAAAACAGGCAAACCTATACATCTGGCTTATGAAGCACAGATGGGGTCTCAGCTAATCTGAAGAGCATGTTGGGGGGTGGCAGGGGGGGGGCGGTCTGAGGCATTACATACCCTCCGGTCTATAGGTCTCAAAATTCCTTTGCTGAATATTTTAGTAAAGATTAATTCTCAAGGCCCCCCACCCCTGCTTTTTTTTTTTTTTTTTACTTTGTTGTGTCCTTTCTAGAATTCATTAGAAGCACCTGGCAACTTTATCGTGTCAGGCCTTGAGACTGCTGGTTTCTCTGCTTAGGGACTAAAATGGCCCTTTTTTCCCTTTCCCCTTTCCAACTCCCTTTCTGCATTCTCTCATTAGGGAGATTTTTTTAACCATTTATCTGTGTCCTTGCTTGGGGAAGATAATCTTTTGTTAGTTACAAGGTGGCTGCAAGTTGCCCACACTTTTTGGCCTTGTTTTAACATTCCTGTCTCAGTTTCCCTAGTCTCCAGCCCTGGAGGTGATAATAGTTAAGATGTGCTCTATTAGCAACTTTCAAATATACCATAGAATATTGTTAACCAAGGGACAGCTTAGGTGGCCACCTTGCTGACATCACTCCATCCTTCCTGTATGTATATATTCAATGAAACATTTGCTATCATATGGCAAATTTGAGAATTATGCCTAGGAAATAACTTTAAATGTAATTAATAGTTGGAGTAGATTTGAAACTAGTAATAATGACAATAATAAGAATTTTATTACGTTTTTGAAATTTTGGTTAACAAAAACACCAGGAGCCAAAACAAAGTTGAAACTAACCCTGCATTGAAATAATCTTTGGGGCACCAAGTTTACATGAACACTAAAGTTACTTTTAAGCTGAAATTCACAAAGAAGGGAATAATCTCCAGCACTCACTTAAGAGGAGTCATGGAGGATGAGGAGCACAGGAGTATACCCCAGGAGACAGTAAGGGCACACAATGCACCATGGGAAAGAGAATTCCTCCCACAGATAATGACTGCTCTACAAGAGTCCGGGATGGCTGTGGCCCAGTGGCTTCTGGGTGTCTTGCATCTTCCCATTTACAATTGAATATTTTAGTGTCCTGCCCCCATTACACCATTGTGAATTCAGTGCTGGGTGGGGGAATTCCAGAAACTTGGAAAACTTAAATTGTTAGAAATAGGACACCTTCCTGTAATATGCCTATAAGAGAAACCTCTTTGGAAATAATATTATTTTAATAGAAATGTGATGTGTTGATATTTCCTGATAAATGACTCAATAATTCAGCAAATAAAGTATAATAAAAATACACATGATGGTCAATCACTGTGTTACATATAATTGTAACTGCCCCCAGTCTTAGGGTCTTCAGTTTTTCTTTAATGTTCTTCCATTTTAATTCACTAACCCCACAATGCCTGGCACCTATGGATTCTCTACAACTCTTGAGCACTCAGATTTATTGATGGACTCAATCCAGACCTATTTCATTTAATTCCTTCATCAAAACCAGTACTAAAATCAATTGAAACCTCAGATGGTGCTTTACCAAAATTATAAGGCAAAAGACAAAAGAAAAAACTTGCATGAAATCATCTGATATATTGATGAGTTCACTTTAAAAAAAAGTGTCAGTTCTGGGAATGCATTAACCTTATTTGCTGTCTACAACCAATATTGGATACTTTCTGTTGTATTATGTCACCACATGAATCAGTTAGGGTTGTTTGAAAGTATTCTTCTAACTAGCTCCCAAGAGCCATCTGCAATAAGAAGGGAGAGTTATAGCCACAGGCCCAGTACTTGTAGCAATTGAAGGTATTATTGTGTGTCTCAAAATTATACCAGTCAATAAAGTCAATATCCCGGGGCATTAGAAAGAGGAAGTTTACTCACAGTCCACAGTGTAAGTGGACAACAGTACAAAGACAAAATGAGCAATAAAGCAAGTGAGTGCTATCGGCTAAACAACAGAGCTAACTCAAACAATGGAACAAAAATAGGCATATGTCAAGGAGCATCCATTTTTATGGAGTATAATCTTCCTCTCCTAAAAAGCAGAGTAATGTTAAAATATGGACATTTTAAGAATATATAGAGAAAAAAATTTAAAACGTGCATATTATTTGGTCATTTCTTACCATTCTTGGGATGTATCCAAAGAATTAAATCTTTTTTTTTTTTCAGATTTAACACAATGCCTGACATTTGGTAAAAATCCAAGGTTTTTGTTGTATATGAAACACTGATAATAAAAAGTGTTTTTCCAAGCAGACATAGCTTGGAAAAACACTTTTTATTATCCATCTGAATGTTCAGTATTATCTCACATATGAACTATGAACTATGATATTCAGTCTCTAAATGTGAAATGCTATCACATAAAAGATCCATTAGAGAACTTTTAATATTGTTCCTACAATACAGATGCAATTATAAATTTACTTGTGCTTGTGTTGCTCTTAGCAGTAAAACTTAGCAAAAATTGCAGTTCTGGTATCAAGTAAACAGAAGTTATCCAATAAAGTAAAAGAATATGTACACTTTACTGAGTCTCCCAGAAATTCACTGTGATAAATGTTTGAAATATTGAAAAACATTCTGCCTAAAAAAAGGCGATAAGACAGAAAAACAAATGCACTTGATTCATTGTATTAGTGATATAGAAATAATAGCATCGGAACTTGTGCAGGTAAGTCAAAGGACACTGATGATAAGTAAGAATAAGATAATTTTTTTACTTAATGGTCATTTTCTGCTTCACCCTTTCCTGCACAAATTCCTTTCATAGAAATGAAGCTTTTGAGCTCTGTTTTGAAAGACATGAAGCTGCAAATTTTAAACTCAACCTTCATTAGCAAAGAGAGAGGTAAACAAGTATTCTAGGACTAGAACCTCCCAAGAAAATCTTCAGAGCCAACATGATTAGTGATTTCCATCAATAATACATCACATCCCTCCTAGATCTGCACTTGACCATGATGCTTGAAAGTCCTAGCAGTCCTGCCCGGTGTGGCTCAGTTGGTTGGAGTATCCTCCTGTACACAGGAAGGTCACAGGTTCAATTCACAGTCAGGGCACATGCCTAGGTTTCAGGTTCATCTGGATTAAGGTACTTGTAAGAAGCAACCAATCTCTCTCTCTCTCTCCCCCCACCCCCTTCCTCCCTCTCTAAAATCAATAAACATCCTCACGTGAGGATTTTTTTAAAAATCATAGCATAAGCTTGTGTCATAAGAAAATGTTTGATACAGTTTAAAATAAGAAGCAAAGAGGCATAAAATGCATTTTAGAAACATTCTATCAAAATGGGATTCTTTAAGGCCTGGCATGTAAAGTATTAAACATCAGCTAACTAGCATGTCAAGTTGGTTTTCATGTTTGACTTTTAAGAGCACAGGAGTGAAATTATAATTGTACCTCTTTTGTTACACAAGGTCGAATGCTTCATAATGAGCCTCTCATGTCACAATATTTCATATTCTGAATACTTTGATTTACAGGTTGTATAAATAAATTAACTTTGAAAATTGAGGCCAAAGATAATTTTTTCCCCAACATTATGCCTGCTTCCTTAAAATCATCTTGATGTTTCATACACAATATGGAGTAAAGAAAAGTCAATGAGATTTGGGGAACCAAACAAAATCTCTGGCATATAATAAATTATAGCTTATAATAATATCAATTTGAGAAAGTTGAATATTCATATTTTTTTCAGGGATTACAGGTTGATAAATTTAATGCCCATAAGGAAATTATGATAAATCTGCATTACTAAAGACATCCTATACATCTTATGTAGAAATATATGTATCTGAAGCTATATTGTTTTTTCTGAACACAAGTCCACTTTTGTCATTGGTGGTCAGAAAACAGAGATGAAGAGAAAACAACAAATTGTACATCTGTATATGTCTTAGAGTGGAATTTTAAAGCTCAGATACTCATTTTTATTATATCACTAGAGGTCCAGTGCATGAAATTCATGCATGGGGAGGGGTACCTCAGCCCGGCCTGCACCCTCTCCAAACTGGGACTACTCGGACAGCCCTCTCGCAATCCGGGACCGCTGGCTCCTAACCGCTCACCTGCCTGCCTGCCTGATCACCCTAAATGCTCTCCTCTGCCAGCTGGATATCCCCTAACTGCCTCTGCCTCAGCCCACACCACCATGGCTTTGTCCGGAAGGATGTCTGGAAGGTCATCTGGAAGATGTCTGGTGTAATTAGCATATTACCCTTTTATTAGTATAGATAAGATGTTGATCTAAGACTGAAACAATGTCTACTCCTATCAGACAGGATTGAGTTGCAGAAAGCATGCTAGATGCTTCTCCCCGAAAGAAATGTATAATACCTCACATATCTGGCATTGGTTACAAGACACATCATTATATCATGTACTACTAAGAAAGATAAACTACTGCCAGTTAAAAGTGGGAAAATGAATTAGAATTGATGAAGTACTGTAACCCAATACATCCCATTGCTTACAAATGGTCTGCAAATGCAAGAGGCTCTTCCCAGGAAACCACCATGTCCTCAAAAGCACCCGCCCCTGTCCTGGAAAACTATAATTAGCAAATCAGAAAACAGGTAAACATAGTGTCACTTGGCTTCTGCTATAATTGGCTAAACACCATCCTGATGGCCGGAAGTGGTGGAGTCATTGAAGCGGTGAATGCAGGCACCTGTGAATTCCTCTGCCACACCATGTACCACAAAGATCAGTGTCTTGTCCCTTCTCCTTTCCCTGTTTTGAAATTCAAGTCTCACTGCAGTGCATCTTATTCTCAGACCTAAACCACATCTTGAAAAGTAGTTGAAAATGAACTTGGGATATACTAGTACAGTTTCAGCTATTCAGAGTCTACAAGACAGAATGAAGCCTGGAGGTTGGAAAGGTCTTTGGATGGGCAAGAATTCCACACCTTCCATTCCATTTTTACTTTCAAGTATGTGGCTGACTCTGGAACAGAATATAGGAAGCATGGTGGGCAGAATAATACTCCCACTCTCCACAGATGCCCACGTCTGAATCCCTGGAATATGTGAATATATGTTACATGGCCAAGTTAAATTAAGGTTGCAGATGAAGTTTAAGGTGCTGACCTTAAAATAGGAAGATTGTCCTAGATATTGAGGTGGGCCCGAAGTAATTTCAAGCGTACTTAAAAGTGGGACAGTTAGCAGAAGGAGAAACCAGAGGGACATGATTATAAAACACTACCCAAAAGTACTACGCATCTGACTTTGCAGACAGAAGGGCCATGAGCCCTGGAATGTGGGTGGCCTCTGGAAGCCAGAGAAATCAGACATGGGTCCTCCCTGAGAGCCTCCAGAAGGAATGCTGCTCTGTTGATCCCTAGATGTTAGCCTGTGAGAGACATGTCTGACTTCTAACCTGTAGAAAGTTCAGATAATAAGTTCGCATTGTTCTAAATCACTTAAGTAGTGGTAATGTGTTACAGCAGACATTAGAAAACTGACAGGAAATAAACAGCATGAGCCTCTGCTTAGTCAACCTGCATTTGTCCAATGGTTACTGTGTACCACGTGGCATTCTAGTTCCTTAGAACATGTGCCATAATCTGTGTTCTCAAGGACCTGACAGCCTAATGAATAGGGATAAGCAAAGAAAACACTACCATGTATTGTGATTAATGTTATAATCCTATCTAATAAAAGAGTAATATGAAAATTGACCATCACTCCATCACAAGTTGGCCGCCCCCATGTGGTCAAAGATGGTTGCCCCCTGTGGACACAAGATGGCTGCCACAAGATGGCCAGCAGGGGAGGGCAGTTGTGGGCAATCAGGCCAGCAGGGGAGGGCAGTTGTGGGGGACCAGGCCAGCATGGGAGAGCAGTTAGGGATGACCAGGCCGGCAGGGGAGGGCAGTTAGGGGTGACCAGGTCAGCAGGGGAGGACAGTTAGGGGCAATTGAGCCAGCAGGGGAGCAGTAAGGCATCAATCAGTCTGGCAGGGAAGTGGTTAGGGATGATCAGGCTGGCAGGCAGAAGCAGTTAGGGGCAATCTGGCAGGCAGCAAGGTGAGCAGTTGGGAGCCAGCAATCCTTGATTGTGAAAGGGATGCCCAACTGCCCGTTTAGGCAGTTGGGCATCCCTCAAGGGGCCTAGATTGAAGACAGTGCAGGCTGGGCTGAGGGACACCCACTCCCGTGCACAAATTTCGTGCACTGGGCCTCTAGTAGAATATATATATATATATATATATATATATATATATATATATATATATATATATATATATCTTTAGATCCTGAACCCCCACCACAAAAGGTTGTGGCAATGTCTGTTATAACATTATATATATCATATAAATAGACATTATATCTATCATAACATCTGTTATAACATTATATATATGTGTGTGTGTGTGTGTGTGTGTGTGTATATATATATATATATATAACAGACATTGCCGCAACCTTTTGTGGTGGGGTTCAGGATCTGAAGAAGGGGCTGATGCACAAATGAAAACACTAGACAAGAAATATGAATTTAGAAGGCATGGGGGATGGGGGGCCAGGTGGAGACCTCTCTCTTGGAGAGGCACACTGAAACCTGGCCTTATCTGCTTTTTATTCAATTTTAGATACACATCTTGCCCTCAGTAAAGCATGGCAAACAGGTAGCAGACAGACCATCTCTAAGGTCAATAAAGATCAGTAAAGATCAGTAAGATTCAGTAAACATTTACTTTGAAGCTATTAGGTCAGGAAATTGCTTCAACCCACCGCTATCTCAACAGAACAATGGTGCTTGGCATTAGCCCTGCTAACGCCCAAGGTCCATCGACTTTCCGCGTTCCTTGGTGCACTCTCATGATAGTATCGGCAGTAGATGGCTTCCCGCAAGGCATGGCTGGTGAAGGAGGCTTGTGGGAAGGTCCTCATCTCTGTGCCTGGGAGGATACATTGCTGGTACTTTCTCAGATCTTATGGAAGTGAGCATAAGAGATACAATTGAGATCTACTATCAAAAGCAGAACACAGGTTAGTTTTATATCCAGGTTAATCTTTTAAATACTGAGTTAAGTGATCTGGGAATAATGACATCTTATATGTGTAACAGGCTCCACAGCTTCTACCGCCTTCATGCTCTAACAAATCGGGGAACTTTTCTCAGCTTTTTTTTAAGTGCTGAATGATTTGTCACACTACTTAAAGACAGCAATAGGCACTGTTGTGTAATCAGAAGCACCTGTAAGGTACCTAAATTTGTCCTTCTGGGCGAATGCATTAGAAAAGAGAATATTTTCATTCCGTATTAATACTTTAGGATTTTTCCCTAGGACAAACCACTTCCAAAAACTTCAGACTATAATTGCTGCTTTACAGTACTGTTGTTAGAACCCCCAGCAAGAGTCCTCCCTCCTCCATTCCCATCAGTGAGAGAATCTAAATAAGTAGGGAGGAGTAGAATGTGATATGGAGAGAAAACAGACTATAAAGATAAAACTCTGGCACATAAGTTCTCCAACTGAATATATATATATATTTACTTTTTTTTGTTCATGCCACATTTTGAAAACCAAAATGAATTTTCTGAATCTGATAAGTGGTTATTATTGATTCTCATAAGGAGTCTCATGGGTATATTTGCTTATAATAGTTTCATAAAGTGTGCCATAAATCATAATTGTTTACCATAAACTCATAAAGTGTAGATTAATGGAACTATTTTTGTGTGTGTCTCTCTGTTTATCACTAGGAAGCTGGCCCCTTGCAGTGGTTAAGAACCTGGTTTGTGAGCCCACACCACCTGGATCTGAATCCTGGCTCAGCCCTTCCCCCTGAGCTACCTTGGGCAAACTTCTGCTTTCTTCAATTTCCCCAGGTCTCGGGGGTAATAATAATGCTTTCCTCAAAAAGCATATAAGCAAGTACTAAATTTTACTTAGAATTGTGCCTGACACATAATAAGTGCTATTTACTTGTTAAATAAATAAAATGGAAGATGTATTCAAATTGCCTTGATTTTATATAAGGTATTAAAATTCCACAGCCTTTATGCTCTATCATTTTATGTTTAAGCACAGTTGGGATATATTTTTTGCACATCTCTTCAGTCATTCACTTAATGAGATGAGCTAGGTAAATAGTGGCACTAGAGGGAATTGATGTAAAAAACAGTTTGAACTTCTAGAACTTACAGGTTAGTGGCAGGTGCAGATATTATGCAAAGGATTAGGAGAATAGTGAGTGCTGTGGAAAGGGAAGCACAAAGGACACTGCTGGTAGAGATAAGATGTGGTTGAATGAAATATATTTGAAGGCAAATGGTAAAAAAATTCAGCCAATCATCCAATGTTATCAAAATGTAAACACTGGATATTCTTTGAGCACTAAGTCATGCTGTGTGTATGACATGACATTAAGGTAGGCACTATGCCAAAACAGCCTTGCCGCCAAGAAGTCTTTGTTATATTAAACCCAAATGTCTCTCCTGCTACATTGAGCTCAGCTTCTCTAGTATACAATTTGGATGCGGAATATGATGTTAGCACTGCCAAAATAAAAATAAACCACTAGTCAACTTTATTTCTCCAGTACTATGATAATCCATCCTTTTAAAGCAATGCTAGGGGTTTTATGGAACCCAATTTTTAAAGTAGTGGCTAGGGGTAAAAAAGAAAAAAAATAATTTGCCTGCAGTAAAAATAACCATGGATAATTTAACCTTTACATTTTAACTATAAAAAGTACATTAAATTTAAAAACTCTGATGAATCTATAAATAGCAATAATGCAATCTCTGTGGGATATCTGTGAGATTTTTTTTAAAATTATAGGCATTGAACTTTAAGAATAAACTACCCTCTACCCTTCTCACAAGTATATTTGAGGACACATGCCCTTAGGGCTTCAAATATAATTCCACACTGTAAGGGTTATTTTCATTTTCAAATCTCTCACATTGAAAGAAAAAGAGCATCAGTGAAGAGAAGAATTGTTCCTTTCATGTCCAAAGGGCCTAAGAGGTGTAAGAAAACCATTAAAAGCATTGGTCTGCACAGTAATGTGACTCTCTTTTCTCAGAAATGGAGAGGATCAGGAAAAATAAGGAAGTACTTCCTGTACCAGGAAATGTTCAGTAACAGAAAAAATACGATCTATCTTGTGAAGACCATTTCATTCCGATGCTTCCTCTGCTTTCCTGCAATGGCCTTTTCCTCAGGAAACAATTATTTGGCAGTATTCAGAATATGGAAGAGAACACATGATTCCATCAAAATTATCATCACTTGCATTGCTGCACTCTACCTTGAGTTTCAGAACATCCTCTCTTATTATTTGAAATACAGCATTTCCTAATGTAGCTCTTTACCCTGAAAAGAAATATGTCTAAAAGAAATAAGCATTGATTAAAAGAGGGAACCTGAAATCAATACATTGAATTGTCAACTTGTTTGATGCCCCCATATTTTTACATTGCAGGTAATGTACCATAGTAAGATACAGCATGGAAGAGAGCAATGCCTTTCTTCTGCAGGGTGAAACAACAGATTTTATAGTATACATATGGTTTACTCTCAGATTAAATTTATATGAGATTTATAGAATTTGAGGTAGACTTATATTTCTGTTAAGCTATCCATGTCTAGACACCCAAGTTTGATATCTTTTGGAAAGAAAAAGTGAAGCAGGCCAACACAGTAATATGGGTTTAATATGAACATTATAAGGGTAATAATTTTATACCTGTACTAGAGGCCCAGTGCACGAAATTCAGGCACAGGTAGGATCCCTAGGCCTGGCTAGTGATCAGGGCTGATCTGTGGGGCAACCAGCAGGGTGATTGGGGGCCCCCACTTGCACCCACCTTGGCTGGCCTGATGCCACCCACTTGATGATCCCGCCCCCTGCCACCATCGTTGGTCGGGTACTGCAGACTGGGGACAGCTCCTGCATTGAGCATCTGCCTCTTGGTGGTCAGTGTGTCAAAGTGACCAGTCATTCCATGGTCGTTCATCTGTTCAGTCGATTTGCATATTAAGGTTTTATATAAACAGATACTGTATATTTTTCCTCAGAGGTCTATACAATTAAAGCTCACACTGTGGCAAGAAACTTTGTATCATTTTCCTTCTATATGATTATTACCTATACTAATAATAGCCTAGGGCCATCATGACCTAAAAGACCAGACAGACGACCGGTCACCAGGAAGTTCATGGAGTACCTCTTGGTCCCTCCCCCGTGGCCCACAGGCTCCTATCACAGCAAGCTGGCAGCAGGGAGGCGGGCAGGATGGGGGGGTGTGGCTGGGTCAAGGTAGGCATGGCGAGGTCTTTAGCCTCTGGCTTGGGGCTGGGCTGGAGGCCTAATGACCTCACTGCTGCCATGATGGCTGCAGATCAGGCCCAGAGAGAGACCCAGAGAGAGAGGCAGGGCCTGATCCACAGCTTCCATGGCTGCTGGTGAGGCCCAGAGAAAGAGAGAGGTGGGGCCTGATCAGCAGCTGCTGCAGAGACTACAGATCAGGCCAGGAGATAGGCCCAGAGAGAAAAGCAGGGCCTGATCAGCAGCCTCCACGGAGACTACGGATCAGGCCTGGAGATATGCCTGGAAAGAGAGACAGCTGTCAGTGGGGCCATTCTGGATTTCCCAAAGAGCCATTGGCAACCTAGGAGGCAGAGCTTTTGACGCTAATGGGCATAGAAACTGACCAATCAGAACCAAATCTGGGTGAAGTGTGAGGAGCCAATGGCTGACTAGGAGGTGGAGCTTTTGACGTAGACTGGCATAGAAACCAACCAATCAGAACCTAATCTGGGTGAACTGTGAAGGCAGAACCTAAGGTGGGGGCTGAGGAGGGATTTTAAGGGCAACAGCTGTTTGGTGTAAGGTGTAAGAAAGCAATTCAATATTTTAATAACTGGTTTGGCAGTATAGTGCATATGGCTGACTATCAGTCCAGATATAGGGATTATGTATTTTTGTCTGCCAAGAGCATCTCCTCCTGCTGAAAAAGGCTCCCCCCCCCCCCCGCATTTAAGCAATCTTATTCTATATAATCTATCTATACTACTAAAAGGGTAATATGATAATAAGAGCATGTCAACTGGCCATCTTCCGGACATCCAACTTCCTTTCGGACAAAGCCATGGTGGTGGGGGCCGAGGCAGAGGCAGTTGGGGGTGATCAGGCTGGCAGAGGAGGGCAGTTGGGAGCAACCAGGCTGGCAGGGGAGGGCAGTTGGGGGCGATCAGGCCAGCAGAGGAACAATTAGGGGTGATCAGGCAGGCAGGCAGAGAAGTTAGGGGCAATCAGACCCAGCAGTGACTGTTGAGGGGGCTTTGAATCAGGCCCGGAAAGAGACCTGAAGAGAGAAGCAGGGGATAATCTGTAGCATCTGAGACAGCTTTTGACCAGCACTTGCCTCTTTCTCTCCGAGCCTGGCCAGTAGCCCTGCCTCCATTTCTCTTCGAACCTCCACTGGGGCTGCTCATCAGCCCTGCCTTTCTGATCAGGCCCTGTTGATAGGCCCAGAGACACTGACTGGCATAGAAACTGGCCAATCAGAACCAAATCTGGGTCAACTGTGAGGAGCCAATGGCTGCCTAGGAGGTGGAGCTTTTGAAACTGACTGGCATAGAAACTGACCAATTAGAACCAAATTGGCCAACAGAGGAGGGCAGTTGGGGGCAAGATCAGGCCAGCAGGGGAGGGCAGTTGAGGACAACCAGGCTGGCAAGGGGAGGGCAGATGTGGGCGAGATCAGACCAGCAAAGGAGGGCATTGGGGGCAAGATCAGGTCAGCAGGGGAGGGCCGTTGGGGGCAATATCAGGCCAGCAGGGGAGGGCTGTTGGGGGCAAGATCAGGCCGGCAAGGGAGGTCAGTTAGGGGTGATCAGGCAGGCAGAGGCAGTTGGGGGAAACAGGCAGGCAGGCAGGTAAGCAGGTAGGAGCCAGCGGTCCCAGATTGTGAGAGGGATGTCCGACTGCCAGTTTAGGCCCGATCCCGATCGGGCCTAAACCGGCAGTCGGACATCCCCCAAGGGGTCCCCAATTGGAGAGGGTGCAGGCTGGGCTGAGGGAACCACCCCCTGTTCACAAATTTCATGCACCGGGCCTCTAGTCCTATATAATAAAAGCCCAGTGACCTAAACAGCAGAACAACTGGAATGACCAGAGACCAGAAAGACCACAGCCCCTTACTCCAGCTGGCCGTCCGCCAGTGAGTGGTTAGGGGCAATCAGGAAGGCAGGAGAGCAGTTAGGGTCGATCAGGGAGGCAGGCAGAGTACTTAGGGGTGATCAGACAGTTAGAGGCGGTTAGGGGTGATCAGGCAGGCAGGCAAGTAGTTAGGGGTGATCAGGCAGGCAGGCAGGCAGAGGCGGTTAGGGGCAACCAGGCATGCAGGCAAACAGTTAGGGGCCAGTGGTCCCGGATTGTGAAAGGGATGTCTGATCAGGCCTAAACCAGCAGTCGGACATCCCCGAGGGGTCCCTGATTTTGAGAGAGTGTAGTCCGGGCTGAGGGACACCCTCCCTCATGCACGAAATTCATGCACTGGGCCTCTAATTATATAATAATATCCTGATGAACTTCAAACAAGTTAATTTAGCATATACAACTGCTTCTTTTAGTCAATATATCACCATTAACCAAGGTTTAGGGTGTACAAATCTGAAAGCTAATCCCTATTTCTATCATTTATATTTTCTCATTCAGCTATAACAGCTATTCACCTAATTTGTTTTATTCTCAGTTTTGTTTATGTAAAAATGTACCCACAAACATTCCCGCTGCAGCTAATTACTGTAAGAATACTGCCAAAGTAAATAAAAAATTCTCTCACATATGCATGTTGTTAATACATTCATAGGAGAAAAATGTTGCTAGATACTCTCGGAGAAGCTGTTTATCTTTCCCATCTTCATCTTCGTAATGCCATAGTGAGATTACCTCCTGAGTAATGAGATGGTGAAATTCTATTGTCTTGTTTTCTTTGTTTGGCTTTATCATTTTATAATAATGGACCTGCTAAGGTTATTTTTTTTTTCACTCAGATAATTTTCAGTTAACATTCCATGTCCATTAAGTTCTTATTTCAAAAGTTTCTGGGCAAAACTACAGTGAGTAATCCTAGCTTAGTACTTAGTTACTTTAATAGATGACTTTCTTTTTCTCATTCGATTAACAGAAACAGAGCGAAACCCCATGTCTTTTTTTGGTTAACACATTTTTGTGTCTATTGAAAAAATGTCACTTGCTTCACATTGCAAAAATGAATGTTGGCTTTAAAATAATTTTCTGCAGCTATATATTTATTTAATGTTAAAGAACCTTGAAATGAGAGTCAGGAGACCTGCCAAACCTCAATATACATGACTCCACCTGTAGGTAAACTTGGGTAACATTCACTCAACTTATTTAGGCTTTCCTTTCTCCATCAATTTAATAAAGTAATAGGATGATTTCTAAGCCTCTTATAGCTCTGGTGTTTCTAACTTCTTAATACATAATTTTGTCTTTTGCATCATTTTTCAAAAACCTGGAACTTACTATGCTAACAAGAGGACTTCCATTTATATTATGCACAATTATAAAATCCTGTGTTTTGTAATGCAGAAAATTCAGCATGAAGCATGTGGCTTAGGTGACATGCATACATCTGTTTCTTTTTTTCTGAAGTTCCTAGTGCTCAAACTTCTCTAGTTAAAAGTTCATAACACTGAGGTCTGAAATTCGATTTCATTGCAGAATCAGAATATCTGCAATCTGCAATGCTTGTTTATCTTTGTATACCTCAGTCTTCCCTCTATAGTAGATAACTTCCTATGCTCCAGGAGAGAGCCCAAGTGATTTCACATTTGCAACTCCAAGTGTGCTGCATGCCAATGTTATCTCGGCCTTGCTCTCTCTCGCCGTGGCCAAGGTTTGTTTGGGGTGTCCTTGCTGACTCAGCTTGCATGAATAAACCATAAAAAAAGTTTTTCTCATTCTACCAGTACTTTCTGCATTTCTCAATGTGTGTTAAGAAATTTCCAACATAATTTCAAAAGAGGCTGAATAGTGCATGGTCAATACAAAAGAAAAATAGTCTAGTACTAGAGCTAATGTAAAAGGGTAGAGAACAAGATTAGCTCAGAGAAAAGGGTTACTAGGGAAAGTCTTCAAAGAAAAGAGTCAAATATGTGCAGGTTTGATTTTCACTTGTCCCATGTCAAGAACCAATTCTTCCCACTGAGCTGCATTAACAAAAAGGTTAGCCATTAGCTCTGTGCGTACTGACCTCAGAGCTGCCTGCTCAGCAGGATAGAAGCTAGAGCTGTTACTGTGCCATAGAAACAAAATCCTGCTCCTTTAGAAAGACAGCCTGGTTACAGAACATATATTCATGACTTTTTAAAAGAACATTTTTATTGATTTTTTTCTTTAAAAAAGAGGAAGGGAGAGAGAGAAACATAGATGTGAAAGCGAAATATCAATTGGTTGCCTCCTGCATGCCCCCCACACTGACAATTAAGCCCATAACCTGGGCATGTGACCTGATGGGGAATCGAACCAGCAACCATCGAACTCAGATGATGCCCAACCAACTGAGTCACAGCAAGCAGGGCTCATGACATATTTTTAAGTAATAAAAATATTGTTGGTATATAATAGTCATGTCCATTTAAGGATGTGATGAACACATTTCAGTTTCTGGATTTTAAAATGTATCAACATTTTTGCCAAAAAATATAATCCTTTATCCCAAACTGTTTCTGGACTTCCAATGCTAGTAAAAGAGGCATTTTCCTTTTATCTTTACTCCATGCAGCAAAAGTTTTACTTTTATTCTGACTGAAAAGGTTTACAAAGATCCCCATATAGGCCTTCATATTGAAATTAATTTCATAATGTCATTTAAAAACTCTGGGATTACATTTAGAAACAGGTTCCAAAGAGTATTTTACAGGGCTATGAATGAAAATATGGGTGAAGAGAAAAAAAGCAAGACATGTTATCTAGCTTATCTCTCCTATTTTACAAAATAGGAAATCCAGAGGTGAATTGACTTGCTCAAAGTACCACAACAATATGTGAGAGAGCAGATATTCCTCTTATATCACAACTGTTTTTTAACTGCAGGTGTGAGAAAATTGTGGAGTCTAAAATACTATATTGCATAATAAGTGGATATGTTGTGATGGAAATTTATGCAGCAAAAGGCTTCATATCTGGAATTTATAACATCTTCTTTCTATACTCCCCTAGTACTCAACCTCACCTGTCACCCCTCTGACTAACTGACAATATTATATATTAAATACTAGAGGCCCGGTGCATGAAATTCATGCACTCTGGGGCAGGGTGTCCCCCTCAGCTTGAATTGCGAGAGGGTGCAGGCCAGGCCAAGGGACCCCACTGGTGCAGGATTGGAGCCAGGGAGGGATGAGGGAGGTTGGCCAGCCAGGGAGGGACCATGGGAGGGCTCCAGAGCATGTCTGGACCATCTGGTGCAGTCCTGATTGGCCGGACCCCAGCAGCAAGTTAACCTACCAGTCAGAGTGTCTGCCCCCTGGGGGTCAGTGCACGTTATAGCGAGCAGTTGAGTGGCCTTAGCATATCATTAGCATATTATGCTTTGATTGGTTGAATGGCTGACAGGACGACCAGACACAGCATATTAGGCTTTTATTATATAGGATGTTCCCAGGTTGTGTGATTTCCAGAGTTACCAGATTGCAAATATTTGGGTATTAGGGATACTGGTAAAATTTCAAAGTTAAAGTTGCTGGTAAGCAAGAACAGCAAGATATATTTGGGTCCAAAGTGCAATACATAAAATGTGAAAATCTGAGAATTCTGTGCAATAGACATGGAGAACAATCTTTAGTTAGTCCCATTTTATGTCTCTCCACTTCATACCTCTTCTCATTAGAGGTAGAGATGTGAGGCACCATGTTTATGCTATTACTTGTGGCAGAAACTGCTAGCAGCTCACCAACCTTACTTTACAGCTTTCTTAGGCAAATTGCTAGACAGTATTTACCAGTCTCCTTTGCACTTGGGGACAGGAGTTATAAGATCAAGTTCCAGCCAACAGAATGTGAAAAGCAATGATGAACATCCTTCCAGGCTTTGCCATAAAAACACCATCCCATATAATTTTCTGTGTTTTTTTTTGTTTGTTTGTTTTTTTGTTTTTTTTTTTGTCTTTCCTGTCTCGATGCAAATGAACACAATGATCCACAAGGAGCCACCGATAAGAGGAGGCTGGAGATATCACTTGGAGAAAAGCCAGCTGCTATAAGGAACAGCCATTTTGGACTTTGGTTGAGTTGTTTGTTCATTTTAAGTTATTATATTTGCTAGCATTATATTAACTAATATGCTATCTAACTACTGGAAATCATTTTTTTTTTAAATTCCAACCCACCTTGCCTTGTCAGGAAAAGTACATAAAAAATGAAATAATAATGCTCCCTACATGTTAACCATAGTTGGCATGACCAATGTAGGTTAAGTGCTATGAGTCCCCACCTAGGGCATTTGTCTCTGGAATTGGGGTTTGCCCTCTGTCTATACTTGAGAATTACGACTTTCAGTGACAGATTGTCCTTAATGGAATGTGTTTTGCTAGGAAAAATGTCCATGATATCATTAGCACTTATCAGTGCCCTTCAAAATCTTGATGCAAAGGAACATTGTTTTTTCTTTTTAATGTGGAGATTCCAGTCACTATGTCAGGCAGTGGTAGTGGGACAAAAAAGCAGGAATGTCATCTTTTCAGTGGGGACTTGGGGAGTGAAGAGGGGTCTCAGTCTTTACAGCCTTTTTCAGTGGGTGGAAGCTGCTACCAATTCAACATCAAGTCAGTGTAATCTGGGGCACTACAGATATGCCATTAACTTTTTCCTACTGTTTGAAAGTGCCCCCGAGTATGTCTTCCTGGACTCTGTATTGTATCTTGGGATTAATTTTCCACTTAATATAGGTCTTCATATCATCAACTGTCTATTACCCTAATATTTGTCTTATGAACCCGTGAAATTTGAGGTCTATCAAAGTGATTATTAAATGATAGACCATATACTTAGTTAAAGGCAAAAGTTAAAACTGGACAATCAATCAATCAATAATGAAGACCTACTGGCTTAGTCTCAAAACTGCTTAATTTAGCCCAGCTGGCATGGCTCAGTGGTTGCGCATCGACCTATGAACCAGGAGGTCATGATTTGATTCCTAATCAGGGCACAGCCCCATGCTCCAGGGTTCCAGGGTGGATCTCCAATGTGCAGGAGGCAGCTGATCAATGATTCTCTCTCTCTCTCTCTCTCTCTCTCTCTCTCTCTCTCTCTCTCTCTCTCCCTTCCTTTCTGAAATCAATAAAAATATATATATATTTTTAAAAAACTGCTTAATTTAGTAATATCTCTACCCACATCATAGGGATTCCATTGGGGTTGAGAACAGAGTTGGCAAGCATTTCCATTCTCTCCCCAGGACTATAATTCTCACCACCGACGCTGATTCTGCCTAGTGAACCTCGGGGAGACTATAAGCATGTAATTAAATGGACACTGTTTGTGGAAACAATTAAGTGCATATTGGAATCTTGACATTTGTTGGGAGGATGACGTGATAAATCAACTTGTCAGTGTGAGTACTGATGGAAATAAAACATGTTAAGAGAGTCCCTTTAAAATGCAGATAATCAGAGGAATTAGGCGATCAATTTCTCAGTTTAAATGCCTCTGCAAATAGCTTATCTGACTCATTAAACTACAATGTTCACCAACCATGAGGAAAATCTGCTGTGTGGCCAGGTTACAACTGAAAATGGTACCATTTAAAATGTGATATAGGCAATGGGTATGCATAATTTATTCTTTCTCATGTGAGAGGGCATTTCAAAGTAATTTCCTTGGAGCATACTTATAAAACACAGATGTGACTTGGCCATAGAGGTTTTGATATTATCAAAGAGACCTAGGTCTCTACCGTATAGTGACAATTTTGTTATTCAGCACAGATGCTCTAGACATAGGTCTAAAAATGAAAGAAACATCAATCAGTGAAACTAAAAGAGGCAATCTGAACGGGGGGTGGGGGCCGGGGGCTGGGGCTTAGACGGAGACTGGTGTTTCACATCTCAGAGCAAAGACTTCATCACATTTTTCTGAATTGCCATGGTTTTGGTGAAGATTCTGTGCTGGCGTATACCATGATCTGAGGTTTTCAGAGCAGCAGAAGCAGAATAAACCAAGCTACAAACTCTACCATAGTTTCCTCAATTCTGGTGTTCTTCAAACACTTATGAGAATGTTTCCCCTAAGCTTCATTTAGGATAATTCTGTGCAAATTGCTAAACATTTCTGCAGGCAACGGGGGTAAAGTGTGTCTGGGGATGACTCATAGGGACTCTGCTATGTCTCTTAAAAGAAGCTAATTATACTCTTGTGAGATGATAATTACCATCAAAGACTGACAATCTCTAAGGTTTGACAGTATTTTGAACATTTAAGAAGTCCACAATATTTCTGATTCAGAAATCTCTTTAGGCACAGGGAAATTAATACTTCTCAAGAGAGCGAAAAATGCCTAGAGACAGTTGTGAAAAATGCTAGTCCCTGTATTGTGCTCATAATTATTTGTCTTAATCTCACTCAGATCATAAGTTGTCTGATACAATATTACTTGCAACATGGTCCCTAAATCAAACTCAACACATAAGTTGTTAATGGACACAAAAATACTCAAGGACATTTCTTTGCTGAACCTAGTTTGTCTTTTAAACAATTATATGTCATTGCTTTAAATCTAAATGCAAAATATAATTTGGTCCCTTGAAGATGGCAAATGATTCCAACAGTTAGCAATCACCTTACATCATATATCTTTGTAAACCACACAATGACTATTGATGAGTGTTTAATGAATTTTCAAGCTCCATTTTTAGTTTAAATGATTTTGCACTTATAGGGCAGCCATTTAATATAAACTTTCATAAGATTGAACTCTATAATTATGAATGTCAATTAACATATGCAGAGAAGAACAAAAATATAAATCCCTTTCTCAAATTTTACATTGTACCTGATTCAATAAGTGTTCTCCAGAGAAACAGAAACAATAGAAGATACATAGTGTGAGATTAATTTCTAGAATGAGATTTTTAGATTTATTATAAGGAACTGGCTCATGCAATTATGGTGGCCTAGATGACCCACAATCTGCCTCTGCCATCTGCAGGATGAAGACCCAGGAAAGCCAGTGGTATAACGTCTAGTCAAGTCTGAAGTCCTGAGAACCAGGGGTACTGATGGTGTAAATCCCAATCCAAAGGCAGGAGTAGACCAATGTCTAGCTCAACAAGTAAGACAAAGAGAGAACTCAACTTTCCTTGGCCTTTTTGTTCTATTCAGGACATCCAAGGCTTGGGCAGTAGCACAGTGCTCACCCACAGGATGAGGGCAATCTGCTTTACTTAGCCCACTAACTAACATGCTAATTCCTTCCAGAAACGTCCTCAGAGACATACCCAGATATCTGGGTTTGTTTTACTAGATATGTGGTCATCAATTAGCCTAACAATTTTCTATCTTTTTCACCTCATTGCACACATAAATTAATTACTAAAAATCTGTGACACACCATAAATACACTTTTTTTTGTTGATCTGACAAAGAAAATGGGTATAATTTTTATCCATTCACACCAGACAGCTGTTGCTGTGTTGGCTGTTGTCATGTTTTATTTGACAATCTAAGGGAAAAGAGATAAGTTGCCCCTGACTAGTCAGGTATTGGCATATTTTAGAAATTCTTGTGGCACCCTGGTTAAAAGTCGCTGCCTTATCCCACCCATTCAAGTTAACATAATCATCACAATATCCCTAGTTTAAATTAGTGTTATTGGGAACTACAAAAATCACTGACGCTTGCATATCCCACTAGTGATAAAAACTGATACATTATTTAATATGTGTGTCAGGTAAAATGTCATAAAGAAATGCAGGAATTCATGTCCCCCGTCCCATTAGATTTTATCATGCAATATTGGGTCATTGTTCTAATCCATGTCAATATCATGTCAATTATTGAGGTTGTAATATTCTTACACATAATATTTACTGTTCTTTTATTGTGTCATCCATACACTTGAAATGCACAACATCTGTGTCTTGATCTGTATTGATGATTTAAAAAAGGGAAAGAAAGAGGATGATTGGAATAATCTTACATCACACACTAGAGTAAGCATAAACTATCTTGCCCTTGATTTACTATTAAATACACGCAAGTACAATTATTCAACTTGAGAGCAATGTACCTTATTGACATTGTCTCCAATCCATATATATCCACATGACATGAAAATAATGAAAACTCTTGTAAAATACCTCAGATATGCTGCTGAAAGTAGAGTAATTAAAACAAGGAAGCAAATGAGATCATGTGAAAGGCCATGATATAAGTAAATGTATGTTGGCCCCCAATGTAACTTTCTTATCAATGCCTGAATAATTTGTTCTAATAATTCCAAGTTTTATCTTTATTTTATCAAATAACAATGTGCTCATTTTTTAAAACAGGCTATCTTGTGCCTATACTTAATTTTCAGTTATTTCAATTATCCATTGCTGTATAACAATCATAAAACATAGTTGCTTCAAAGAACCATAGTCAAGTTATTTCTTGACTATAGTATCATTCATGATGATGAGGAAGGGAGAAAATTCAGGTTATAGAACATAATGCTACATTCATTCAGATATTAATTCTAAGATTTCCCTGGATAAACCTTTCTAGAGATAGCAATTCTGCACACTTTTGGATAGCTTATTTTAGTTACAATGTTTTCTCAGGATACATTTACCACAATGAGAGTGAAACCAAATCCAAGGTTGGCTGCCTGCCACAACAAAAGACATACTCATGAGCTAGGTGCTGTGGAATAGGAAAAATGTTTAGTTAGGATGCTGGCAATTCAAGAAGATGGGGGACTCTCGTCCCAAAGCCCATCTTAGCATCTCTGGCATCCTGGCTAGGTTATAAAGGGAACTAAGGGAAGAGGGGAACTAAGGAATTTCTGGTGACGTGCAGTTTCTCAGCTCAGCTTTCAGGTGGTTTCAATGTTATCTCCATCATGTAGTTTCACTGCTGCATCTGCAGTTTTACTGCTAATGTCCAGGAACAGAACTTGCAGGCAGCATTTCTGCTGGTTCTGATATGAATTGCTGATGCTTGCCCAATTCGTGTGGCCAGGGTCATTCCTTAGCCAGGCAGAAACTGCAACTGCTGATGCCTGCAATATGTTTATAAGGATACTGTCAGTATGGGAGTTCCTTTCATCAGTTTGTTAGTACATTTTACTCTAATTCCATTTCTTGGTTAGAATAGTATAAAGTTTTTATTCACTGTTACAAGTGTAAGTAGCAATATGCCCAATGATAGGTATCAGCCCAGGAGACAAGAAGTTGATAAAGGCAAAGGGACTATTCTGTTATATCTACCATCCAATCGCCCCAGATCTATCTTCTTGAACCAGCACATTACTTAACCCAATTTTGTCTATTTTCTAGAATAAGTCTCCACATTAATCAGATTGATTTATTCACATTTTTTCCCCTTAAAGTGCTAGATACATTTCTTCCTGAATCACCTAGTCTATATTCCCCATGGATGAATGTTCACCAGTTACCACTCTCAGAAGGAAATGTATTACGGAACTTCAGTAGCACCAATTTTTACATTCTGTCATTACCTGAAAATATAAAATGTCTGCATTTAGCAAGTTCTGCTTTTATATCCACGCAATTACATGTAAAATAATTGCACAAAGATCCCAAGTCTCAAGATGTTTTGCACATTTATATTATGCATATGCCCCTAATCTTCCACCCAAGCTCTCTAAAGAGTATCCAAATTGAAAGACAAATTAAATCCTACAGTGTTATTCACAGAATAATAAATTCTCTGAAAATATTGGTTAAATCAATCAAGGTGATACCTGGCCAGGATCTTTAAGAACTCAAATTCTAGTGGAGTGGAAAGGACAGAACAAAGAGAAAATATCAATGTGATATGATGAAGATTTTCTATTCTTTCTTTTTTCAGCTTTATTGAGATACAATTGACATATAACATTGTGTAAGTTTAAGTTATACAATGTGAATTTGAAAAAGATATATGTTGTAAAATAATTACCACATATGGTTAGTTAATACATTTATCACATCACATAATTACAATATTTTGTATAGTGAGACATTTAAAATCTATTTACCACATATAAGTGCTAGCTATATTCACCATGCTGAATATTAGATTCCAAGAGCTTACTAATCTTATAACTAGGAGTTTGTACCATTTACCCAACCACTCCCTGTTTTCCCCTACTGCCCAGCCCCTAGCAACCAACATTCTACTTTGTGTCTATGAGTTTGAGTTTTTTTTGGTTCCCCATATAAGTGAGAACATACAGTATATGCCATTCTATGCCTGACTTATTTCATTTAGTAAAATGTCCTCAAGATCTAACCATACTGTTGTAAATAGCAGACTTTTCTTTTTATGGCTAATATTTCATCATATCTATCCTATCTAATAAATAGGGAATATGCTAATTGACCCTCATGTCGTCGCAAAGATGGAGGTGCCCACAACCAATAAGGAGGGAATATGCTAATTGACTGCCACACCCTCAAAGATGGCTGCGCCAATAGCCACAAGATGGCAGCGCCCATTCCCCCAGCCCCCCAGCCCCCCAGGGCCACCCAAGGCCCAAGCAACCAGGGCTGGCTGAGGCTTGAGCTGCCGGCAGTGGCAGCAGCAGAGGTATGGTGGGGCGTCGCCTTCCCCTGATTGCTGGGTCGCCTCCCGCCCCTGAGGGCTCCCGGACTGTGAGGTGGGCAGGCCGGGCTGAGGGACCCCCTCCAGTGCATGAGTTTTCATGCCCCGGGCCTCTAGTATATATATAAAAGCCTAAGTGACTGTTACAATTGGTCTACCAGTTGCTTGATGCGCACTGACCACCAGGGGGCAGACACTCAATGCAGGAGCTGCCCCCTGGTAATCAGTGAGCTCCCACAGCCAACCTCCTGCTGTCCCTCCCCCTGGCCAGCCAGCCATGATTGGCCCCGATCTCCGCCAGGCCGCGGGACCCCACCCATGCACAAATTCGTGCACTGGGCCTCTAGTATATGATATAAATATTACATAAATATATCATATTTTCTTTATCTACTTATTCATGCATGGACACATAAATTATATTTATGTCTTGGCTATTTTGAACAATGCTGCAACAAACATGGGAGTGCATGTCTCTTCAATATAGGGACTTCATTGCCTTCAGATATATTCCCGGAAGTGAGCTAGTTGGATCACACAATAGCTCAATATTTTTTGAGTAACCATCATACTCTTTTCAAATAATGGCTTTACCAATTAACATTTCCACCATCAATGCACAAGGGTTCTGTTTTCTCCACATCCTTATCAACACTTGTTATCTCTTGTCTTTTGTATAACAACCAGTTTAACAGGCGTCAAGTGATATTCCATTGTAGTTTGACTTGCATTTTTCTGGTGATTAATGTTAAACATCTTTTCATATGCCTGTTGGCAATTTGTATGTCTTCTTTGGAAAAAAAAATGTCTATTTCTTTCCTCTGACCATAAATGGATTATTTGGTTTGGGTTTGTGGGTTTGTTTATTTGCTACTGAGTTGTATCAGTTCCTTATATGTTTAGGACATTAATCCCTTATTGGTTATATGGTTTACAAATATTTTCTCTCATTTTTAGGTTGCCTCTTTATTCTGTTGATTATTTATTTAGCTGTGCAGATGCTTTTTAGTTTGATGTAGCCCCATTTGTTTATTTTTTTTCTTTTGTTTGTACTTTTGGTGTCATATCCAAAAAATCATTGGTAAGACCAATGTCAAGGAAGAAGCTTCTTTGACCATGTTTTCTTCTAAGTGTTTTATAGTTTCAGATGTTACATTTAAGTGTTTAACCCACTTCAAAGTTATTTTTGTGAGTGGTGTTAAGATCCGGTGGCAGTTTCATTCTTTTTCATGTGAATGATTAGTTCTCTAAACAACATGTATTGAAGAGACTATCCTTTCAGTATTGAGTGTTCTCGGCTCTTTTGCCCTGTATTAGTTGACCATGTCTGGAGGCCTGTTTCTGGGGTCTTTTTTCTTTTCCATTATTCTATGTCTCTGTTTTTATGCCAATACCATTCTCTTTGGATTGCTGAATATTTGTAATACAGTTTAAAATTAGGAGTGTGATGTGCCAGCATTGTGCTTCTTACTTAGACTTGTTTGGGCTATTCAGTGTCTTTGTGGTTCCATACAAATTTTAGGATGATTTTTCTCCTTCAGTGAAAAATGTCTTTGGAATTTTGGTAGGGATCACATTGAATCTGTAGATAACTTTGGATAGCATGGATATTTAAATAATATTAATTCTCCCAATACATGAAAACAGGATATCTCTCCATTTATTTGTGTCTTTTTACAATTTTCAGTATATAAAAATTTCACCACTTAGGTTAAATTTATTCCCCAAGTTATTGTTTTTGTATGTTATTGTGGGTAATATTTTTTACATTTCTTTCATAAAACATAGATGTTTTATTGTTAGTGTATAGAAACACAACTGTTGTCTGTAGGTTGATTTTGTGTCCAGCAACTTTAGTGAATTTATCTATTAAATCTAAGAGTTTTTGGTGGAGTATTTTAGGATTTCTATATATGAGATCTTGTCATCTGCAAACATTGATTATTTAATTTCTTCCTTTTACTTTGTCCTTTTTTTCTTTTTCTCTTCTTTTTTAATTTTTTGCCTAATTTTTCTGGCTAGGAATTGCAGTGCTATGTTGAATAGGAAGGATGAGAGTAGGCATCTTTGTCATGTTCCTGATATTATAGGAAAATCATTCAACTTTTCACTGTTGAATATGATACTGTGAATTAGTCATATATTGTCTTTATTATGTTAAGGCTTGCTACTTCTATATACAATTTGTTGAGAGCTTTTTTTATTAAATGGTATTGACATTTGTTGAATACTTTTTCTGTATCTATTGTGAAGATCATATGTTTTATCTTTTATTCTATCCATGTGGTGTGCTATGTTTATTGATTTCTGTATATTAAACCAACCTTGCATACCAGGGATAAATCCTACTTGATCATGGTATATGATCCTTTTAATGTGCTATTAAATTTTGTTTCTAGAATTTTGTTGAGAATTTTTGTATTTGTATTCATCAGGGATACTGGCCTGTAGGTTACTCTTCTTGTTGTGTCCTTATCTGGCTTTGGTAACAGGGTTCATGAGTATTCCGTCTTTTACAACTGTTTGAAGAATCTGAGAAGGATTGACATTAATGCTTCTTCAAATGTTTGGTAGAATTAACTAGTGAAACAATCTGGCCCTGGGCTTTTTTGCAGGGGGGAGAGGGAGGGAGGCTAATTATTTGAATTAATCTTTTTACTCGTTATTGGTCTGTGCATATTTTCTATTTCTCCATGATCCACTCTTGGAATGTTCCATGTTTCTAGGAATTCATCCATATCTTCAAAGTTGTCCAATTTGTTGGCATGTAATTGTTCACAGTGTCTTTCTATGATTTTTTTTTTGTATTTATGTGGTGTTGGTTTTAACTGTTTATTTGAGATCTATTTTCTTGGAGCTTACAGCTATAAAATTCCCTCTTAAAACTGTTTTTGCTGCATCCCATTCATTTTGGTATGTTGCGTTTTTGTTAAGTTTGTCTCAGGATTCTATAACTCTTTGGTTATTTGGTATTTATTTAATCTCCCTGTATTTGTGAATGTTTCAGTTTTCTTCCTATTCCTGATTTCTAGTTCATACCATTGTGATTGAAAAATATGCTTTCAATCTTTCTAAATTTGTTAAGTCTGCTGTGCAGCCCAACATATGATTTATCCTGGAATATCTTCCACATGCACTTACTTGAGAAGAATGTGTGCTGTGGTGCTGCTGGATGGAATGTTCTGTATGTTAGTTGGATTCATTTGGCTTATGGTGTTATTCAGGTCTACTGTTTCTTAATTTTCTGTTTCAATAATCTATCCATTGATGAAAGCGGGGCATGGAAATCCCTACTCTTGCTGTATTGTTGTCTTTATCTCACTTCAGTTCTATTAATATTTGTTTTAATTATTTTAGGTCCTACAACGTTGAGATGCATATATAGTTCCAATTGTCATATCCGCTTAATGAATTGACCCTAGAATTATTATTTCTGTCTCCTGTGCATTTTCATTACTTGTTTGAACATTTGGGAGAATTATACTCTTTCTCTAATAAATGTATACATAAACGTAAGAATGAACAGAGGCTTGATGCCCTCTCCAAATTTAACATGTCATTATAACATTTATGTACAATGTCAGAGAGTTGAATAAAAGTAGTTGAAAATGCAACCAAATAAAAATTGATATCATTAAAAATTACCTTTTAAATTAAATCAGTAGGAAAAGTAAAATTATTATCTTACATCAATTATATTCTTTTTAAAATTTGAATATATTCTGTGAGGTAAGGTCAGAAAAAAAATTGGCAATAAAGGAATCATGTAATACACAAAGCAATATCGCTCAGATTTTTAGTCTAACAACAAATTGTGTTTGCACCGCAAGTTATAGCTTATTCTTCAATATAAAACAATCCTGAGGGCTTTTTCTTTTTTTTACCTCCAAATCAAAATTCAAATTAGAGTAAAAAATGAAATTATATTCTTACTTCACCAATGAATACATAAGTGAAATAACTAGGTTTACTGAATACTGCATTTTTAATGTTCATCTGAATATAACATTTTAAAGAGTCCTTTTCAATCCTTAAATAATATTCAGTTTGCGAATGTAAAGCACACCTTTTTCAGCTCCACTTAGTATTCTGTAGAACTCTCCTATATCAAGTATTAACACAATATGTATCATAGGTTCAAAATTTCAATTTGCAGCTCTCCTGAGCAAATAATGAGAACCATCTGGACTGATTGATGTGCAGATTGAAAGTAATTGATCCTGCAATTGAGAAGCTTTTATGAAACATGAAATTAAACAAGATGATATTAAGCATTCTAAAGTTCATTAGAATGACACATCAAATGTGTTGCTAGCTGTTCATTTTCCATCACATTTATATAAAAAGCTTTGACTGGCAGAAGGTAACAAATAGAAGCTAAAAAGTCTAGATGTGGATATGTTGTTCAAAGATTCACAGACGGTTTACTTTGTTATAATAAACATTCTACTGTGATGCATAAAGTCTTTGATTCCTTGTCAAATGTCATCTGTAGCTAAAAAAATTAATAGAATTATAATTATAATATGCACAGATCATCTTTAAAAAGAGCAGACTCAAAAATAGGAAATTAGCAATAATTTTGTCTTTAAATAAGGTTACATTACTTCAGATCATTTCCTTATTATCTCTCTCTGAGAAAGAGTGGAGTCTTTCACAGGATTAGTTAAATATGACTTCATTTTCACAGCAAACTTCACAGTAAGTGAAGCGTATTCTTCCCATTTTAAGGATTAAAAGCTAAATTTCTGGAATTTATATCATTTGCTCATGACTAAATGGTAGTTTGAGCCATGACCCCAAATTTGTATGTGCTTTTAATTTTTAGGCTAAAATATATTGCCTCATACCATATTGCTCCTTGATAAGGAAAAACAGCAATTTAAAAGCAGAAACACTTATTCACTAGAAAGCTTATTTTAAATATGTCATACAACTCTGCTTATTTTGCATTATAAAAAGATATTCACTCGAGAGAATGTTCCCACATGTGCATGCCATTCAACTATATCACTAACTCTGGCTCTATCTCAATTCTTCAGCATCAAAAGGACATGTGATAAAGTGGCCGATGTGACCCCCAGTTACATCAGAAGGCAGCATTTTGTTACTTGAGGAAGACATTCTGGGAATTCATGAATGTTCATAAAGTATTATAGAAGAAAAAGACCCGAGCCTAAGAAGAAGCAGTGGTGCTATTTCTGGAGATGTTTCAGGCTACAAGAACGTTCACAAAATTTGGGCATAAGGTCCAACAAAGACATCCTCTGATATAATCTTGGACATATTTATCTGTAAGGAGAATTTGAAAATGTAATACATTTTAAATGTGACCAACTAAGAAAGAACAAATAACTATGCTCTGCTTATCTCAATGCTGAAAGTAAAATAATCTAGCCTGACACAGAGCAACGCCATGTATATTCAGAAAGATGAATGAATATTTTCATGTTTATATCATATTGAAAACAAATCCTGGGAGGTATAGTAACACACTGAAGCATATGTAGATAGGAAAGTAATCAACCTGTTTGTTTCTCTGAAGCTGATGGGGAGGTTTCATGGAGACAATAAAATTTCATAAGCAATGCTAAGAAAGAGATATATTGAGAGATTGGGAAGAAAAGAGTACATTTCAGAAATAAAACGCAGCGTGACAAACCTCAGGGGCAGGAAGTAATGGATCAGTGGTTGGTGTAAATGTAGGCAGTAAGATGTGTCCACTCAAGCAGTGAGTCTACCCTACCCTGTTTTATCTATCTAGACAAGTTATACCAAAAGCCATGGAGCCATATGATGTTGGATGTTTCCCTATGTGGGCACCCCTGCAGGGCCTGGGGCCAAGTAAACAGACTAAAGATGCCCATCAACCAATGAGCACTTTAGAATGCACTCTCATACATTCTTACCCTCATCTCTTTGCTGCATTAACTGAGCAAATCTGCCTCACAAATTATGTAGAAAAAACTTTTAGTACTCAAATAAAAACTTGAAATTAATAGCCTGCTTGAGGCTGTATGAGAAAAGGAAACTGTGAGTTCCTGCTTCCTCAAAGATACAAACATTATATTCTTCCCCATAGGGTAGATTTCCCCTTGGTCATAAGAGTTGAAAACAAACGAGTACAGCCCTAGCTGGTTTGGCTCAGTGGATGCAGCGTTGGCCTGTGGAAGGAAGGGTCCTGGGTTTGATTCCAGTCAAGGGCACAGACCTCGGTTGCAGGATCCCCCACCCACCCCCAGGCCAGGGCCCTGGTTAGGGCACATGCAGAGGGCAACCAATCGATGTGTTTCTCTCACATCAATATTTCCCTCTGACTTTCCCTCTCTCTTCCACTCTCTCTAAAAATCAATGGGAAAATATCCTCGGGTGAGGATTTGAAAAGCAAACAAACACACAAAGAAATACAATATGGAAAGTTGGAGAAAAGAGTAACTTTACAGTGGAGAAGTCTGACAAACACTACCTCAGTCAGGGTTATCAGCAAGAGTCATGAATCATGCTGCTAATATATACCTTTCCTAGGCTGTGATGAAAACAGCACTTCATGCCTTTGATCTTCCTCCCCAAATCCCAAAACCCAAATATAAACATGAGGAAAATATCTGAAAAATGCCAGTAGAGGAGAATGGTACAAAGCACCTCACATGTGTTTTTGAAAACTGTCAAAATGATCAGAAACAAGGGAAGTCTGAGAAACAGGAGCCTAAGGAGACATGACCAATGTTAATGTGGTATATTCGATGGGATCCTGGAACACAAAGAGAATATTAGGCAAAAACTAATCAAATCTGAAAAACGTGTGGACTTTAATCCTATATAATAAAAGGCCAGCAACCATAAGCGTAACGACTGGAATGACCACTCGACCAGTCGCCATGAGTTGCATTGACCACCTCTAGATCCCTCCCCCCGGCCTGCAGGCTCTGATTGCAGCATGGCCAATGGAGAACCACAGGGAACTGAGGTGAGTGGTGGCAGGGTGGAGTTGGCGAGTGGGCAAAACAGCCAACCTCTTGGTCCCTTCCCCCGGCCCGCAGGCTCTGGGGAACCGGAGATTGGAGAACTATGGCAAACTGGAGGGTAGCGACAGGGCAGGACTAGTGAGCAGGCAGAAGATGTCCCTGATTGCAGGCTAGGCCTAGGGACCCTTCCCGCTCACGATTTTGTGTGCTGGGCCTCTAGTTAATAATGATATGTCAATATTGGTTTATTTATCCCAGTAAATGTATCATATTAATGTAAGAATTTAACAATAGGAGCTACTGAGTGTTGTGTATGGCTTCTCAAATTTTCTGTACCTACAACCTTGTTCTAAAATAATAGAATAAAGTCTATTAAAAATGCACTACAATAATCAGAAGCATTTTTTCTAAGACCTTGGTTAGTTATTCCAGATAACCTATTGCATGAAAAGTGCTTTAATGTTAGAATGATGGACTTCAATTCCACCTCTGCCAGTTTGTAGATGCATAAATCAGCATAATTTCTTATCTTTTACAGACAGGGTACCCTTTAATGTGTACAAGAAGGATAAAAGCAACAACTTTAGGAAGTGGAAGTGAGAAATACATGAACTCAAATATATGATGCACCCAAAACAATATTAGTCATAGAAAGTTTAACTGATCCTCCCAAGGATATGCAATTGGCATTTATAGAGACAGGGCTGGATCTGGTGCTGGCAGGTTCCACTGCTCATGGTCTTGCTATTATGCTACACTGGTTATAATTCAACAATCAGAGCTCAGCCATGAGAGCAGGCCAGTTTGGCACAGTCATCTGTTTCTCCAGCCTCTCAGCTAGACTGTATATCCCCTGGCAGTGACAATTGGAGCCCCTGGAGCTCATACAAGTCCTTGGGAGTGCCTCCCCTGAGATCTGGTACAAAGGCTAACGGTAGGGATGGTATAAAGACTGCTGGGAGTAAGGGAGAAATGGAGGTGCGCGAATGAGAGCAAAGGGATATAGAATACTGGAAGGAAGACGGAGGGTTGAAAACTAGATCCACCTAGACTCCTGCTGAATTGTCTGTATTCCTGGTTTTCTGAAACCGGATTGCTAAAATTAATTAAATTCAATACACTCTGATTAGGTATCTGCCATTGTGTATTTCAGGGCAGTAACAGCACATCTTCTGGTATGTATACATTTCATTCAAGATCGCTTAATTTAAAGCACCCTTGCCTTTTTTTTTTTCATTCAGACATTTTTATGGTAAGGAATCCAAGCCCTGGCGAATTTCTAAAACAAAAGACTTCACAGGAACTTTGTGATAGCAACACACCTCTATAAACGACATCCTTAGCCCTCTACGCCCAAGTCACACCTCCTCTCTTTTCTGCCATGAGGTTTGAGAGAGTGCATGTCCAGCAAAGCACAAGGCTCCGAGGACATCACAAGATTGCCTATGGCATGACAGCTCATCTCTAGCAGCTGAAGCACAGGTAGCTATGCGAGGCAGACACCCACATGGGTAATTATAGTATTGCACACCTTGTGCTGTGGTAGAAGTCTGAGAGGACAGAGATGAGAGCCATTAGTTGAGTTCTTACTGCTGCCACCACCCCAGTCTGTTGATTAAATCTGTACATATCAAATTAACCTGAGACCTCAAGTTCAATGGCATGTAGCTACTGATTTACATTAACAACTACTGATGCAGTGAGCAAACTCTTGATATGTCTGTGGAAGACAAAGACAAATTCAAAGTCGCATCATTTTTTAATTTTTGTTTTTAAATTGGAGGATGTCATTCTAGTTCAAAGGGGGAAAATAAGTCAAGTAAAACTAGGTTATATGATGAAAAATTTTAGGATATTTTAAAAGATGATTTCCCAAATGTATTAGACTGTCATGTGTGAGTGACTGTGTGTGTGTGTGTGTGTGTGTGTGTGTGTGTGTAAAAGATATTACAAATACAGGTCCTGAATCACAAGCTATAAATGTATAGACCATGGTCACCTAAATGAAGCTTAAAATATATAACTTTTCGGCAAGGTTACTCCTAAAAACGTTACTATGACTTGTGTAGCACTTTATGATGATATATGTGTCAGAATTCATTAGGATTTTAATGTAATTTCCTCCCGCTGTGAATTATGAAGTTATTCTCACTGTTTTTCCTCTGCCTCTGAGCTGCATTGACTGCTTCTGAGAAACAGAGGTTAAAAGCACAAGGGAAGAGACTCACGCACAGAGCAGAATCTATTTTTAGGCTTTAGCTCATGCTGACGTGAATGCAAGATGCACTGCAGCTACAATACCTGGGAATTTCCTGTACTTAGTAAACAAGGTCAGTACCATTCCCTGTACCTGGAGCTGTGAAATTCACCAAATATTAATGCAGGAGTGGAAAAGGCTTGACAATTTTGCAAGCTGGCAAATCCGGTCATTGCAATGAACAAAGAAAAGCCTAAATAGAAAAAGGCTTTAAGCATTCATCAAGCAAGCAAGAGAAAGAGGGAAAGATGGAGAAGGGAAAACAGGAAAAGGGTGTCTTAGTCTGATCAGACTGCCACAGCAAAATACCACAGACTAGGTGGCTTACAAATAACAGACATTTATTTCCCAGCGTGCTGGAGGCTAGGAAGTTCAAGATCGTGGTGCTGGCAGGTTCGGTGTCTGGAGGTTCCACGTCTTCACTGATGACCGTTTTCTGACTGTAACCTCACGCGTTGGAAGGAGAAAGGGAGCTGTCTTGGGCATCTTTTATAGCAGCACTGATCCATTATTTTTAAAATATATATATATTATTGATTTTAGAGAGGAAGGGAGAGGGAGGGAGAGAGATAGAAACATCAATGATGAGAGAGAATCATTGATTGGCTGCCTCCTGCACACCCCCTACTGGGGGTCGAGCCCGCAACCCGGGCATGTGCCCTTGGCCGGAATCGAACCTGGGACCCCTCAGTCCGCAGGCTGATGCTGTATCCATTGAGCCAAACCAGCTAGGGCAGCACTGATCCATTTATGCGGGCTCCACTCTCATGACCAAATCACCTCACAACGGCCTCACCTCCTGATACCACTGACTTGGACAAGGAGTTTCAACATGTGGATTTGGGGGAGACACAAACATTCAAACCAGTGCAGAAGGGAGGACAGGAGGAGAAAAGGAAGAGCTGAGAGTGACTGCGTAACAGGTGCAAAGCCTGCACTGAATATTTTCACATGAATCATTTCATGTTGTTTTCCTGGACATTTCTGCCACGTAGAACTTCTCAGACCTTCAGTTCCTTGTATTTTAAAGCTTGAAAGGTGGTTGTTGAAGATTAACAATAATATATTCCTAACCTAGTTCCTGGTACTTAGAAAATACTCAATAAATTGCTAATATCAGTATGAGCTGTCATCAGCTATTTAGCTATTTCCCAGAACCTTCCGGGAACACTGTCTCCCCTTCAAAATAGGGGAAAAACAGTTTTGTTATTATCCTCCTTCAGCAAAGGGACATTCAGGGTCATGAGGTATCGGCTGAGTGAACTATCTGCAGAAAGGAAAAACAACTCTCTTTAGATGAGATGAGCACTTTTAAACCATTAGGACAGTCACTACTTTCAGGACTGCTGCACCCAGCATATATGTCAAACAATAAAATAATGCCCCTCTAGGACTCAAACATGATTGAGAATCACAGGAAACAGCCAAGCCCCAGGACACAAGGCTACAGTATTTCAAGGGCAATACAGATTTTACCCGAAGGGTCATTTCCGTACTGGTATTTCCACTTTGCTTTTGGAAAATACATTCAAAATTCAGATGAGGCAAACTCAGTAAACACAGTAAGGATTAAAAATGTGCTCCTGAGCCCTTGAAACTACTCATAACTATACAACAGAATTCCCTCCTTAATTTTTAAATTGTAGACTAAATTTGATTGCCCCTCTGCTCAACATCTTTTGTGGATTCACTTTCCTTTTACTAATGAAATCATTTTTTTGTGGTGTCAGTAGGTATTACAGTTATGTCTTAAATTGTTTAAGGGACTAGACCTTGTAAAACTTGAGAAGCAAAGCAAATTTTAGTGATACACATGCTTTTTCTAAAACAAACAAACAAAAAATTAGAATAGTATTTCTTGCATTTACATGTGTACCTGACTCCCCACTACTAGGTTTTATGGCCAAGTTTTTACATTTCAAATTATGCCCCAGAATCATGTTCTCCCATACTCTCCATTAGCTTTATTCTTCTGTAAGATATTTTTATGTGTGAGCAAAGCCCAAAGCCCAAAGTAGTTTGTAAGATTCAGGATAAAAGAAAGAGAAGACTCTTCTTCCCCGGTGTTTATGTCAATCCTCAGCAAAGAACATCTATTGGCCTTGCTACAATCATGAGCCCACATGTAGATTAATCATTGTTTTTAGGTTACACAGAATTTTTTAAATCTTTATTGTTGAAAATATTACACATGTCCCCTTTTTCCCCCGCCCCCCAACCCAAGCCTTCACCCCCCTATTGTCTGTATCTATTGGTTATGCTTACATGCATGCAAGTTCATTGGTTGATCTGCAAGTTCATTGGTTAGGACAGTCACTACTTTCTGGAATGCTGCACACAGCATATATGTCAAACAATAAAATAATGCCCCTCAAAGACATTGATCTGCACCCTCTTCGCCCACCCTCCCCTGCCTTCCCTCTGAGATTTGACAGTCAGTTCGATGCTTCTCTGTCTTTGGATCTATTTTTGTTCATCAGTTTATGTTGTTCATTATATTCCACAAATGAGTGAGATCATGTGATAATTATTCTTCTCTGACTGGCTCATTTCGCTTAGCATAATGATCTCTAGTTCCATCCATGCTGTTGCAAATGGTAAGAATTCCTTCTTTTTTATAGAGGCATAGTATTCCATTGTGTAGATGTACCACAGTTTTTTAATCCACTCATCTGCTGATGGGCACTTAGGCTATTTCCAAATCTTAGCTATTGTAAAGTGTTCTGCTATGAACATAGGGGTGCATATATCCTTTCTGACTGGTATTTCTGAATTCTGAGATTCAAATCAAAATGACAATGAAGTGCCACCTCACACATGTCAGAATGGCTATCCTCAACAAATCAACAAATGACAAGTGCTGGTGAGGATGTGGAGAAAAAGGAACCCTTGTGCACTGCTAGTGGGAATGCAGACTGGTACAGCCACTGTGGAGAACAGTATGGAGTTTCCGCAAAAATTTAAAAATGGAACTCCCATTTGACCCAGTGATTACACAGATCTTAAGACGGCTTCTTGCCCTAGCTGGTTTGGCCCAGTGGATAGAGCATCGGCCTGTGGGCTGAAAGGTCCCAGGTTCGATTCCGGTTGAGGGCATATGCTCGGGTTGTGGGCTTGATTCCCAGTAGGGGGCATACAGGAGGCAGCCGATCAATGATTCTCTCTCATCGTTGATGTTCCTGTATCTCTCTCCTTCTCTCTTCCTCTCTGAAATCAATAAAAATATATTTTAAAAACAAGATTGCTTCTTGTTGAGGTGAAGAAAGAAGGGCCAAGTACTTAACAATATCATGTGGTACAAGAAGGGGTGAGGTGCAGCCCTCAAAAACAAAGGTCCTAAGAAAACAAACAAACACAGTTATACATCTGCACGCTACTTAATTTCTTTGTATTTCAGTCTTTTCAACTTGTAAAATATAGGTAATAACAATAATAATCTCACTGGTCCACTGGGAGGATTGAATGAGAGAACACCTGTAAACCTCTTGGCATGTGGGAGGCATCCAATAAATATTAACTCTTCTCTTCCCAGCTGACAGATGACCATGGTGATTGGATCTAGGAATATATGATAAGTTATATATTATTTATATTTTGATGCTTATCAATAGTATGCCAACAGTAGAAAATACAAGTAAATAAACAAAATTCTATCTTCAAATTTTAGTTCAAGAATTAAAGGAAAAGTGTAAGTCATTAAATGACTGGAAGTTGTAAACCTGGTTCAGCAACTTGTGTTTACCTGACTAACTCATTACACTTCATGGTTTCTCAGTATTCCATAAGAATTTCATCACTAATGAAAATGAAATTACAATGCAACATAGTCTCATGAAGTTACTAGATGATTTTCCATTTTTTACATTCCCTAGGTTAATTATGAATGTTGTTCTCATTTCAGCAAGTCTCTAATGCCAATCTTACTATTCCTGTCACAGTTAGAATTAATGTGCAGAACTTTCATTTAGAAATACACAGCTAATTTCACTCTAGTCTTAACAAAATAGCTATTGGATGTCCTAAATAGACTGACAACTGTTAGGCGAACTGTTTCAGTCTTTCATATTGAAACATTCACAAAATAATCAGCAAGACAAAAATGATCTAGCAAGAAAATTTCTACATGCTTTCCAATTGAAAGGCCAGTGTCTATATATTTTATTGTATCCTATTCTTTACGTATCTCCTCTTCCAATTCATCTTTTTTTCTATCCTGCACATCCATAAAAGCTCACATGTAATAAGTCCACATTTATCAAGTCTGCTTAAATTATATATCATCTTCAGTTGAATCGTGTAAGTGATCTTCTACTCCAGCTAAAATAGATGCCTGTGGTACTTTGTTAATAGTTCCTCTGAAAAACAATTTAAATATTATACCATACAGTATAGATGTTACAGTCTTGGATCTTCCTATTAATGCCATTGCAGTCCAGAGTATTTCTAGAAAAGAGAAAGACAAAGATGACAGTCATGTCGTAGTAATTTGGAATATTTCATTTTCCTAGTGAATACAGTCAAGAAATTTTTTTTTCAAAGAACAATGAATTTGTTACTCATCTCAAAGGAATATATTTCAACCCAGGAACATTTGATTCAAAATTTATAGGAGGTAGAAAAATATGAGGACCATCTTTTTAAAAATTATCTGTGTACTGTTGTTTTTTTTTTTATGAAATTAAAAAAAAATAACTTTACTAAGAAAATATCTCCAGCCAACTCAGACTTTCTAGACCACAAAATGAGACCTCGTTTTGGAAAAGCCCTACACATTTAACTTTACAGAGAAAAAAATAGTTCTCTCTAAGAAACATAAAGGATTTTAGCAAGCTGGTTATGGAACACTAGCAAGAATAGTGTAGGGAAAAAAAAGTCAGTCAAATGGAAGATAACATGTGCAGAAGTTGGATATTCAAAAGATCCTTTCCTAAGGTAACTACAAAAACATCTTGACAGGGACTGATGGATGAAATAAAATTATACCATGTATTTGGGGTTTGCTTCATTTTTTTTTGAATATCAAATTTTAACAATTTAATAATTATCTTTAAACTCCAATCTCTGGTATCATATTGGAAGATACAAAAGAGCTTAAATTGTGTCATATATATAGTTATATATATAACTAGAGGCCCGGTGCACAGATTTGTGCATGAGGCCTGCACCCTCCCGCAATCTGAGACCCTTCAGGGGATGTAGCAGTGTGCCACTGGCAGGCAGCCAGGGAGGAGCCTGAGCTGGGGCTGGGCGCTGTGCCACTCATGCTCATCCTGGCCCACTGTGCCTGCTGCCACTGCTCAGTAGTGCTGCCTCAGAGTCGGGAGAGGCTCCCGCCACCACAGGTGCGCTCTCGACAGCCTTGAAGTGAAGATGGCTTCTGGCTGAGTGACGCTCCCCCTGTGGGAGCACACTGACTACCAGGGGGCAGCTCCTGAATTGAGTATCTGCCCCCTGGTGGTCTGTGTACATCACAGCAACTGGTCAGCTGGTTGTTCCAATCATTCTGGTCATTCGGTCGTAACGGTTGCTTAGGCTTTTATATATAGATTTTTCAATCTCCGATAGCAACTAATATTGTTGTAGGGGAGAAAATAGTTAAGTAAATTAAAGCACATATTTTATATGTCAGTTGATGAGAACCCTTCATGCTACATATTATAAAATTATAATTTAATATTTTGAGATAAACTTAATACTATGTATCATTAGAATATACACTGAGTGGCCAGATTATTATGATCTCTGAATGCATAATAATCTGGCCACTCTAATATATATATATATATATTAGAGGCCCGGTGCATGAATTCATGCATGGGTGGGGTCTGGCCAGCCTGGCCAGGGGGAGGGGACATGGGCGGTTGGCTGGCCTGCCTGCTGGTCGAACTCCTGGTAGAGGGGACCATTTGCATATTAGCCTTTTATTATATAGGATATACACTGAGTGGCCAGATTATTATGTGTTCAGAGATCATAATAATCTGGCCACTCAGTGTATATCATTATCTATTAAATATATAATTTTAACTAGGATTTAGACAAAAAGACAAAATGATACCTTTATAAATCCTATTCCTAATGGGTGAAAGTCTGACAAATATAAGAAGCTCAGTGTAAAAATTTAAAAGTTTGACTGGAATTTTCACTTTTATTCTGTAGGTTGTAAGGAATTGTTGATATTGACTGAATCACACAGGTAGGCCAAATATATACTTTTGATTTTTACATTGATGCCTTCCTTCTGAATATAATCTGCCTCAACCATGATAAAAGAGTAATAAGCATATCCTGATTTTGCAGTGTCGTCATCAGTGATCATCATATGGACAAACTCATCTTCTGTGTAATGGATGGTCTTTTGTTAGAAACAGAAGGACCAACCTGAAAAATGTGTACTCACAAAAATAATTATTGAAGAGCATTTTCTACGGCCATAGATGATTAAATCACAGCTTCCTAGTACGGAGCATGAGAATGAGTCACATAAGGAAAACGAGTTTGAAATCAATGTGCATTCTGCAAGCACAGCATTTTATAGTTAGTAGTATATTGTCCTTGTATCTGTTACATTTCCTGAGGGCTACAGATGATTTTAAAATGTGTGGTGCATCTGAAAAAGAGCTCAAACATTAGTTTCTCTAAGAAATTGAAAATGAAATAGATGGCAAGAATGTCACCCAACATAAAATTGAGATAATGGTCTCCTGTGTATAGCATGCTTCAAACATAAATCATCACTGTTCGTGACAAGCAAAAATTGACAAAAGTGAGGTCCCCACTGTATCCATAAAAATATAGGCTGCATCCATGCAGTTACTGGACTTGTTGCTTTTACAGAAATAGTTTATCCATTCAAACATTTGCTCAGGTTTAGACTATCGATTTTGCTGACTTTTCTCTAAATTGAAAAGATTTTGACTGACGTAAGTGAACTAGCCAATTGTTTTGGATTCCTGTAGTTATATCCAGGAATATGGTGGCCAAAGAAATAGGAAATGGCCCTGGCCGGTGTGGCTCCATTGGTTGGAGCATTGTCCCTTGCACCATCCGAAGGGCTGTGGGTTCAATTTCTGGTCAAGGCACATGCCTGGATTGCGGGTTCAATCCCCAGTCCGTTGGGGCACATAGGGGAGGCAACTGATGGATGTTTCTTTCTCACATTGATGTTTCTCTCTCTCTCTCTAAATAATAATAATAATAATAATAATAATAATAATAATGGAGGCACAGTCTCAGGTGAGGATTTAAAAAAAGTAGGAAATGCTCATTTGTATAATATGTAGTGCAAAGTCTAATTTTAAAAATCAAATATTTATAAAAACTATTTAATATTAAGTACATTAGTAATTGTTAACATTTTAGTTCAATACTTAAGTTATAGCATCATGAAAGGGAAAGTGAGTGAGCCAAAAAAAAAAAAAAAAAACAAACACAAAGACTACAATCTCGAGCTGATAAAGGCCATATAGGACTTGCGTAGGCCTATTTATGAAAGAGGGAGTGACACCATGGTAGGCAGAGTGTGGTGTCGCCATGGTCTTTATTTAGAAGTTAAATATGAGTTAAATGCCATTTATGAATGCTGAGTTGAACAGAGGGCTGTATTGAATTATCTGTTGACAAGTCAGGATGACAATAACCTCATTCTAAGTTTTCGCTTAAGGAAGGTCAGAAATTGAGTTTCCCCAAATCCTTTTTCCAATGGTCCAGGTTAAACTTTTCCAATGAGAGGCACTCACTTGGGATTTGAAGGCTGAAAAAGGGAAGTATCATAATCTCTAAAAGCAATTATATTCGGATATATGGTCAGCTGTGTGACTCACAGCCGCTTGCTCCCCTGCGAGCTCTGGGAACAACTCACGCTGCTGGTGCAGGAAGAGATCAGTGGTGGGAGCTTCCCAGAAAGTCCTATAATTTGAGTAAATCTCCTGCAAACTCTTTGCTACTTCAAGCTGAGAAAATCACTAGTCATTTCCCTGACTTTTGCTTCCCCTGTTCTTCCAATAATTGGGTAAGTTCCTAATTCTCTATATTAATGTATTTAATGCCTGAATGTAGAGAAAGGCTGCTGTTAACTAATATATTCCCATTGAAGGACATGTTTGAGAATTGCTAACACCACTTTTTGTCAGAAAACTTACTGCAATGAAAGGTGAGAAATACTATCTTTGTCAAGATGGCCATATGCCAGCTTAAAATCCAGGATTCTATTACGAAGCAACAAGAAGAGTGTGATATTGATGGCAACCTTGCCTCCAATTACATGATCCACTTTTTTTGGAGAGGTTTTCTCTTATTCATTCGAGGAGTCTCTTTTAAGCTACTTTTCATACTACTATATGAAGAGGTCAGAAGCCTCCAACTAAAGGACATAAAGACCAGACATCTATATGAAGAAATTCTCTTGACTCCAATGGAACTTTTTTTGTTTGATTTTTCCCTATTAATTTACTCAAGATGTCATTTCGACCTTATCAAATTACATATGCACAAGCATTCAAGCATTATTTTACACCTCTCCGAGCCTCAGTTTCTTCAATTATTAAAGAGAAACAATAATACTTTTGCCTTGCTTACTTCTCAGGGATATTCTAGTAATAAAATGAGATAATTGCCCTGGCCCACTTCGCTCACTGGCTAGAGTGTCAGCCTGCATACTACAGGGTCGCAGGTCTAATTCCTGGTCTAGGGCGTGTACCTGGGTTTCAGGCTGGATCCCCAGCCCGGTCAGGGCACATGTGGGAGACAACTACTCAGTGTGTCTCTCTATCATGGATATTTCTCTTTCTCTTTCTCTCCTCCTTTCTCTTTCTTTCCCCCTAGACCCCTCTCTCCCTTCTGTTCTCTCTACAAATCAATGGAAAAATATATTCAGGTGAGGTTTAACAAAAAAATAAAATAAAAAATGAGATGCTGGACATAAAAACATTTTGTGACTGACAAAGCCCTATGCATATATAAAGGATTATAATTAGCATTACTTTAGTGACTGTACCAAAGTGTTCTATTGATTCATTTTGCAAAAGTCCTTGTCTCAGAAGGACTATACATGGCTCCGGCAGTACCATGAAATGGATAAAGTCACCTTTCTTGCTATTTCTTCTGGCATCTTTAAGCAACGCAGAGCCAAAAGGTCAGCTGAGTCATATTTCCTACAACAGGATGACCCCACAAGTGTGTTCTTGCCACTGGCAATGCTGCTTGTGAATCTTAACATTCACGGTCAGTGCTTATGGGCTGACAGTTGGGATTTAAACTACTTGTAGCTAAATCATAAGAGCAGCTGAGAAGCACAGGCCATCTGCTGCAGGTGTGCACGGAAACACCCTCAAATTAATCAAGTCCACATTGACACCCATTATCAAAACATTTAGTGGTGCAAGTTCTCTTCAGTAGTCGTATTCGGGGTAAGCTCCAAAATGTATCTCTAAGCTGTGTGTCTTATTCACAGGAACAATCACTGTCCTCAGCCAAGTGCATTCTGACAGAATGCTGTTCACATGGCAACATCCATCAGGCCCCGTGGAAGCTGGTGACCTGGCACATCTTGGCTTTGCACCTCATCTGTCTGGTCTGGACATGTATTGAATAGATGCTTGCGCTGCAGACAGAATTTTATCTATCTCATTACAAACCATTGCATTGACTTCATCCGCCACAAAAATAGCCAAAGTGCACAATAAGCCCTGGCTTACATTCCCAGGAAGTTGAAGTCTCCATGTGCAGTTTATCTTTGCTCTTCTTAGGTGCACGTATCTGCTTTGTGTGTCATGCTTCTGACTGTCATGTGTCTCATGTAGTCATGATGTTCATGGAACATCCAAGTCCCCACAGTGCTAATCCATGCTCAGCTTCCATAAATGTTCCAGGTATACATACCAGAAAACACCCAGCTAGAAATTTCAATTATTTTTTATTGGGAAATAGTTGAAATAATCTATTTTGAAATGGGTCTTAAATGATCTGACGTAAGTTCTTACATCATAATTGAAGCTGCTTTATAAGGAGTAGCCTGACAATAAGCCAATGGATTATACTCAAATACATGTAGATTTATCGATACTTACTACCCTTTCCTCCTCCATTAAACAATAATTGTGTGCACATGTATATACTTATGGCTTGGAAAAAACCCTTAAAAAATCCTCCCAAAACAGAGATTTCTTAGTAAAAGTTTTGTGGGAAATTTAAGTAAAGCCAGGAGACTTAAGCAGATAGCCCTGCTGTAGCCATTTGCCCTGTGCCATTATTTTGCACTCCCAATGTGGCTACTGCAACTCAAGATCTAAAAATTAAATTTAACTTGTTTGAATTTGCATTTAGAAACAAATGGTGTATATTTTTTTCCATTGAACATACTAGTAGTTCTAAACTCACTTAAACCATTGAAAATTTAATGTCCAATTGAAAGGTGCTATTAGTGTAGAATAAACAACAGATTTTGAAGACTTATTATAAAAAACAATAATATAAAATAGTAAAAAATGTAGAATAATATCTCAATAATTAAATATATCAATAATATGTAGAATAATATATCAATATCTCAATATTGGCCACAGATTAAAATGATAATGTTTTTGACATATTGGGTAAAATATATTGTATTATTGATTTTTTTAAAGTTTTTATTAACATGTTTAATGTTGACATTATTGCAGTCTTCCTCCCAAATTAGTATCACCTGTTTACTTTTCTTTAATGTGGCTACTATAAATTTGAAATACACATATGGTATACGTTACTTGCATCATATTTTTATTAGACAGCATTGCCACAAAGACATAGTCGACAAAGTTTCCTACCTCTTGATATCTGCCTTTCTTCTCAGTAAGGTTTACTTTGAGTTTCTACCCAAGAGTCTACATTTTCAGACCTGCTTTGGTTCAGGCATGGATGCATACAACAGACAAACATCTCAGAGGATAGGGTGGGGGGAAGGGGGAGACGGGAAGAAATTAACCAAAGAACTTACAGGCATACACACATAGCCCATAGACACAGATAACAGTGTGGTGAAGGCCTGGGACTGGGCAGGAACTGGGTGAAGTGGGGGTAAAGGAGGAGAAAATGAGGGACATCAGTAATACTGACAACAATAAAAAACATAGTCCTGATATTTTAAAAATGTTTTCAAATTATTGTAATAAAAACATAATGTTAAAAAATTAAAAAATAACCCAAACTGTTTTGCAGCAGAGGGAGATTCTGATCCTACTGCCAAAAATAAAAAAAGAAAGGAATATTTCCCCAAGCCCTTTTATTAAATTATATATTTCTTGAACAAAGGAATCTTTATTTTTCATTATATGTCTGGAATTACTACTATGTGCCAGAAACTATTCCAATTAAATCATACCTTGTGTATTAACTTATACATTTTAGGTTCTGAGTGATATTTTTAACTTAAAATATTTCAGTGCTATAATATTATCCTCTTGAATATCACTTCTTATTTTACCGTTCAAGTATAGAAGTGATAAGAAATCAGATAATTTCTGCAGAAATAATAAAATAGACTTTATGAGTTATCTAACATCAAATTTTTAATGTCCTCTATCCTTTTTTCATAAAAACAGAGGACGAAAGTTGCTCATGTATTTGCTACTTCACACTAGTTGGATTCTGGATGAGAAAATAAACATTTTATGAATATAAGACAACATATCTTCCTTTACTAGTAGAAAATATTTTAGTGTCATTTATGCCTTTGCCACTGTATACTACTTATAAAGTATAGCTAGTCACCTAGATAGAACATTATTCTGTGATATCCACGGAGCTTCTGCTTTTATACTCAGAACTCACTCTTGTCTGAAAAGCCAGAATGAGTAATGCTTTGCTTAAACTCAAGATGAATAGCAAACAACTTGTCTAACACAGTAGGTGTTCAGAAATATTGCTTAAGGAACATGTTCTAAACTGTGAATAATTGTAAAAGGTTTTCCAGGAATCAGTATGCAAGTCTTGCTGGTGAGTATGATTCATTATATATGCCTTTGGACATCTCAGGCAGAGGTAATAAAGTATCAAACATGGTAAGTGGCAATTTCAACTAAGATAAGACCCCCAGGTAAGATGTGTTTATGATTATCTAAAGTTCTAACAGTATTTTTATGGGCAAGGAACATGTTTGAGATTGACTACATATCCACTTTCTTATCCCTGAACATCAAACATAACATAAAATATCTTTTCCCGTATTTTGCTATGCTTTTATTTTAGTACTCAAATTTCCACCAGAAACTCTGTTTAATGTTTAATTGAAGTATAACATACAATCCTTTTTCCCTTCCAATTAGAACAGTTTCCAGAGATTTCTTTGTGTGAAGGAGAGTTATGACATTTCTAGTCGTTCATAAGACAATGTGAATTTGGTTAATTATCTTCATTTTCTTCTGCAGCTTGGAGATCATAGACTTTTTATAACATCCTAGGAAAAAATTTTAAGTGAAAAAAGAAGTTATAATAGTTATTCCCAAACAACAGGTATAACTGGGACTGTTAAAGAAAAATTAAAATTTACAATTGCTTTATCCCACAGTTCTGGCTGAGCAGAATTGTTAAGTGTTTTGTTGGTAAAATAAAAACCAAGTAACATTGGAAACTGAAGTATTTGGGGGATCCACATGATCCTTCCTGAAATAAGAGGTATACATTTGAGACTTCAGAAATAAGGTATGGGGAAAGGTTAAAAAATAAAAATAAAGAGTAAAATAAACAAACAAACAAAAAACCTAGAAGATAACTAGGAACCAGTGTTAAGTTATGATCATATGACATGGCAATAAGGTCAAGGATAAAAAAAGATTAAGGGATCTTCATTAAACTATAGCAACTCCAACCCATGAAGTTCCCAAAGGATGGGTATCTTGCCAAAGAAATGGTAGCAGCATTTTATCATTATCTGAATGTGTTTTTGAAAACCAACTGTATACAATCCAGGTAATTTGGACTGGATCATAGGGCAGAGTTCTTTTCTAAACTCCTTCCCAAACAGGTTCATGCAAAAGATAACTGTAACCCTCCACTAAGAGAGAGAGAGAGAGAGACAAAGAGAGAGAGAGATACAGACAGCAAAGAAGAGGCCCCTTACCTTCCCACCCATAAAGGCGGTGTGCAGAAGAGCAGAGCCACCAAGCACACAGCCAGAGCAGTAGCTGCAGGTCTAGCTACACTATGAGAGAAGAAAAAGCAGGGAGCTGATGACCAAGTTTGCCTTGGGTTCACTTGCTGTTAAGCAGCATGAAGGAGGAACCACTGAAAAGTCATTCCCATGTTCATGACATTTTAACATACAGTGTTTTCAAATGGACCTACTCATTTCTTTTGGTAAAGCATAAATTGGCAACTCCTACTTTATTCTCTTTGTTCAGAGTCAACAACATGTTCATTCATAATAAAAGCTGCAAATGAGTCCTCCAGAAGTCAACATTTCTGTCTTCTTTAACTAATGAGCTAATAGTGTATGCACATTATAAACACATACACACTTAAAAGAACTCCTAATACACTCTCCTCACTTCATACATATCTCCATTTACCTTGTGTTTCCTGCTATACTACAATTAGTTTGATTTTGTCATTACAAATGGAATAGCATTGCTTAGAGTGAAGCAAGAATGGTGTTCCATTTTATAAACTAGAAAACAGAGGTTTATATTTATAAAGTCACTTTCCAAATCTGGGAGGCAATAGATGGTGGCAACGAACCTCAAGATGCATCATCCTATATAATAAAAGGGTAATATGCAAATAGACCCTAATGGCGGAACAACCAGGAACAACTAGTTGCTATGACACGCACTGACCACCAGGGAGCAGACGCTCAATGCAGGAGCTGCCCCCTGGTGGTCAGTGTGCTTCCACAGGGGGAGCACCGCTTAGCCAGAAGCCAGTTCCCCACGGGCCTAAGCTGTTAGTCGGACATCCCCCGAGGGCTCCCAGCTGCCAGAGGGTTATGTGACTGCCAGCTTAGGTCCAGTCCCTCAGAGAGCAGGCCTAAGCCATCAGTCAGACATCCCCCGAGGGCTCCCAGACTGCAAGAGGGTGCAGGCTGGGCTGAGGGACCCCCCCACCCCTGAGAGCATGAATTTTCATGCACCGGGCCTCTAGTATGATTATAATAACATGTCCTTCCCACAATTCTAAAATGCCATCTAGATATAATGTATTACTAGAATAGATAGAACTCAACATATTTTAGGTGAAAAATAAAAATTATTTGGAAACCAGTAGTAAGGTATTCTATTTTTGAATTCTGAGATAGCCAATTTAAGCACGTTAAGCTTGTACTCTCTGATTTGTCTCTCTGTGTCATTGTTGCTATTCATATCTGCCTAAGTATTTGTGTGTGTGTGTGTGTGTGTGTGTGTGTGTGTGTGTTCATGTAAAGGGTAAGAAATCCCTATAGTCATTGCCAAGTAGGTAACTGATAGTTTTTATTTGAAATAATGTTTCCATTTTTCTATATCCTTTCTCTTTAAAAACATAAAATTCTTTTATTTTATCCTCACCTGAGGACATACCCAGAGAGAGGAAGGGAGAGAGAGAGGAAGAAAGAGAGAAAGAAAGAAAGAGATCGGCCACCCTTTGCATACTCCTCAACTGGGGACCAAACCCACAACCCAGGTATGCACCTGGATTGGAAATTGAACCAGTAACCCTTTGGTGCACAGGATGGCATTCAACCAACTGAGCCACTCTGGCCGTGCTATATCAATTTTTCTTAGATGCAGTTATGATATATGCATATGTGTTATAATTTACTTCCTTAAAACTTCACTATTTTTTCTAATATTCATAAAGTTTTTTCAAGTCTGAATTATTTGAAAATCTAATATTTTTTACTGGTTGCATTTTACATTGTAAACACAATAAAGGAAATGTTATAATATAAAGACGTAGTCTTGCAGGAAGAGAAGTTAATTTAGAAGTCAAGTTCAAGGCCTTCATTTTTACAGTGAAGTAACTGATGCTGATAGATATGATTTTCTCAAGAAAAAGTGTCTTATTCATAAAATTTATTATTAAATTATTATGGTTAGTACTGCTATGCCAACATTTCATGATAATATCAAACTATGAGTTTGATTTTGTCCTAGATAAAAAAGCAAACAGCCACATTTGTTGGGGTGAGGGGGGCAAAAAGATGAGTCAAGAGATACATAGAGACTTAGATATATGTCATGACCATGCTTTTATATTATTTAAGATTCCTATGTTATTCATTCCTTTTATATTAATCTGAATTTGGCCAATTTATATAGTTCTGAGCCTTTAATAAAATTTGTAAATAAAAATCACAATAATTTGAACTTTTTAAGTCTATCAAACATGATTTGTGTTCCTTTTAAAAGAAAAATGAAAGGCTTTTATTAGTTTGGTCAGATTCAAAAGTGTTTTTCCCCCCATTTTCTCTAAAGCTGGCTTGCCATTACTTTGTTCAGGAAGGACTGGCAAGTACAGAACTTTTCCTATGGAAGTTCATCATTGCCTCATGCCAGATAAGTCTGCGCTCTCATGGGCATGAGCCACAGCCACTATTGCATCCACCATAGCTCTCATTTTATAGTACATCACTATTTTAGCTACAAAAGTAAAATATTGTTACAGCAAGTTTAGAAAACAGAGAAAAAAAACACTCATTTTCCACCTAAGTACTTCTCTTCCATTTTCTCATCCAACTTTGTTTCATCCATCTATTTTGCTTACTTATGATAATAAAGTATGTATTAGTTATGGCCTATCTTCTGACCTCTGATAATTGAAGAAGGAACTAATATAGGATGTGCCAGCAATTATTTTTGAACACCTCCATTTCCCCTAACAATGGGCTGACCTTTAGGAAATGTATAACACGTTTGTATGTCCAAGAGACATAACAACCTCTCCTCATTCTATAAGAAACAGACCAGTTCTTACTTTTTTTTTCTTTCCCTCATCACCACTATGAAAACTTAGATTTTCTTTGCAAGCTTTTAAAAGAACCTCATCCAATCTTTAGACCTGAAACCTAGAGTCTAGGACAAGAATGGGATAATATTGTATTGGGTAAGCTTTGGTGAACACAGAGTGGGCTTTCTGAAAGCTGCAACATTTAGTACAGTTGTTCGGCTAGGCTTGCCCAGAAAAATAATGTTGGCCTTCTAAACAGGAGATTACAGTGAAAATGTCAAACAAGCCCATTGATCTCTTTCCTTCATTTGAACATTTTTGTTATTTCACTGACATCAATAGAGCGGCCACACAGACACATTTTAGCTCTTAAAAGCTAATAGAATACTAAAAAAAAAAGCCAATAGAAAATAACACATAGCAAAAGAATGATGCATTTGGGCAATAGCAATATCCAGACAGGTATTTATCACATTTAATGGGGAAAAATTTGGACTGTGCTTATCTTATATAAACATATGTTTTCACAGATACATCTACAAATAGGCTATAAGCGGAATACAATGTTTTAGCTTTTATTTTGATCCATATTTTCGTAATTACGTCATTCTCTGTTGCATGTAAAATTGTTATTTGGTTTTTCAATTTGGATTCTTTGTATCCTTACATGTTATTAGTAATTCATTCAACAAATATTAGCTGAAGGCCCTCTGTGTGCCAGACACCTTTCTAAGTGAACACAGATTCCTACATTGTAAAGCTATCTTTCAAGTCAGGAAAGACAGACAAAAATCGATAAACTCAATAAATGTAGGTGTTAGGAGGAAATGAGTGCTACAGAAACCAAGGAGGATCAGGAACGCTGTGGGGAGGATGGTCTGCACTGTTAAATAGGGTGGTTTGGGTAGCTGCTGGCAGACAGAGCAGTCACCACAAAGGAGCTACAGCGGAAGTGTGCGACCTGTTAGGAAATAATAACCAGGATGAAGGAGAAAGTCGTCAGAGAAAATGTCAGACAGGTCAGGCAGGCCTCCCACCTAGGAATGTAAACCACAGTAAGGAGTTTGCTTTCATTCTCAGAATCGGAACCCAGGTAGCATTGCCAGATTTAGCAAATGGAGAGATAGCCAATTAAACATCAATTTCAGATAATCAATCTATTTTTTAGTAAAAGTATATCCTATGCAATATTTGGGACATATTTATACTCAAAAAGTATCTGATTAATTTTAGTATAAGTATGCTGCCTACACTATGTGGAACCTGCTTATTTATAAAGTACTAGAGGCTCAGTGCATGAAATTTATGCACGGGGTGGCAGGGGTGAGTCCCTCAGCCCAGCCCTTGCACACTCTCCAATCCAGGACCCGTCGGGGGCTCCTAACTGCTTGCCTGCCTGACGGCCTGATTGCCGCCTAACCACTCCCCTGCCGGCCTGATGGCCCCCAACTGCCTTCCCCTGCAGGTCTGATTGCCCCTAATCGCCTCTGCCTCAGCCCCCACCACCATGGCTTTGTCCAGAAGGAAGTCGGACATCCAGAAGATGTCCAGTCACCCAGTCTAATTAGCATATTACCCTTTTATGAGTATAGATGGTTACTGAGCAGTGCATTCTGGGGAACATGGGGAAGCAGCCTTATGACTCAGAGACCAGGGACTTGACAGGAAGCTGGGAGGTCCGGTCTCACTCAGCAGAAGCTGGGCCTGGGATCATGGGTGAGGCCTGGAATGTGTTTAGGTTCGAGGAGCCTCCCTCCTCCAGGTACCACTTGCTCAGTGGCCTCCCACACACACCCCAACACGAGTTCAAACCTGCAACCTTTCAATGTACAGGACAAAGCTCCAACCAATGGAGTCACCCAGCCAGGGCAGTTATTCTTGGTTTTTCTTTCCTTTCCTTTCCTTTCCTTTCCTTTCCTTTCCTTTCCTTTCCTTTCCTTTCCTTTTCTTTTCTTTTCTTTTCTTTTCTTTTCTTTTCTTTTCTTTTCTTTTCTTTTTTTCCTTTTTCATTTTTTACTCTTTTTATTAAATCTTTATTGTTGAAAGGTTTACATAGGTCCCCTTTCCCTCCATTAACCTTTTCCAGCCTACTTCCCGCCCCAGGCCCTCACCACCACATTGTTTCCAGGGGTGATGCATATATGCACATAAGGCCATTGGTTGATCTCTTCCCACCCACCCACCCTCCCCTGCCTTCCCTCTGAGGTTCCACAGTCTGTTCATGCATCTGTGTCTCTGGGTCTAATTTTGTTCACCAGTGTATTTGGCTCATTAGGTATTAAAAGTGCTCTGGTTGTGATCACTTGGGTTTTCTAAAGATACAGTCATATCACATACAAATCTTTTTTCTTTTTTCCAAATGTACTTGTGGACACATTGGGAATATAGATACCAGAAATAGAAGTCTGTGAATAAGTTGGGAATAGGATGCTTTTTCTTTCGTGATGTTGTGTACATGATCCTGTGCTTCTGCCGTGTTGAGAACACCGAGTACTGTGGCTGCATGGAGGTGCTCATTGCAACTCATCCACACAGAGCCATAGCCTCCCTCTCCATCAGCCACAGCTCCCAGGACAGACTCATGCACCCCTTAGCAGAGGTGGGGGCACTTGGCCACTCTCAGGCTTGCCCCTGTCATCACCCCGTGGGGCCCACCTTCCGCATATCACCCTCTTGTTCCTACTCCCAGGCCTTTGTATGCACTTCCTCTCACCCAGTCCTCTCCCTCCTCCCGTCATGTCCGGAGCCCCAGGTGCTGTCCCTGCAGAGTCTGTGATACTCCCTACAGGACCATTTCATCTTATTCTTCCATGGCGTCCAGTGTTTCTTCTGTCTTGTTAACTTGGTTTGAATCTGAACAGAAATGGCTCCATCTTCTATTCCATTTGTGTTATTTCCACCCCTAAGTTAATGCCGTGTCCTTAGTATGTGGCTATGAGATATCTCTGTGACTAGCTGGGAAACCTTTCACGTTTCTCTTTCCTTTCTTTCATCTCAGGATAATTGAGCTCTACAGTTTGTGTAGGACCAAAGTCCCTGGGAATACAATGCTGAGCCCTCTGAACTCATGTTATTCTTTATTGTATTACTAGAGGCCCGGTGCATGACATTCGTGCACTGAGGGGGGGTGCTCCCTCAGCCCAGCGTCTGGCTGAGTGGCGCTCCCCCTATAGGAGTGCACTGAACTCCAGGGGGCAGCTCCTGTGTTGAGCATCCACCCCCTGATGGTCAGGAGTGTCATAGTGACCGGTTATTCTGCTGTTTGGTTGATTTGCATACTAGGGTTTTATTATATAGGATTTGATTCTTGGGGTTGAGTTAAACATGAAAACAGAAGAAAATATACCTTTAGATATACAATCTGAGTTATTACCTGGAGATTTCCACGCGAGTTGACACTGAGGCATGAGAGCCATGTGTTTATTGGTCAGTTTCCTCAACTATGGAACGAAGGTTGAACCTGCCCCTCGGATCCTTAGGAGGTTGGATATGATGCATCTAGAGGGATAACTGGCGGCTGGGAGAGTAAGATCGGAAGTCAACAGACACTTGTTTCCTTTACCTGGACAGAGTTATAAAAACACAACTCCTTTTATCATAACACCTAGAATGGCTATGCCTATGGCAGGAGGTGCAGGGAACCGGGGCTTCTCCCTTGCTCCTGCCCTGGCCCAGTCGCCATCGCAGAACTGTTCAACTCAGGCTCTGGCCCCGCCCATCCTGCAGAGAGGAGCCTGTGCAGTTTCTTGCATACTCAGAAGCAGCTGTGGAGTAGGGAGGTGGTGGTTCTCCCCCCCACACCCAAGGAGGGTGTTTGTGCTTCAAAGCTGATGCTCTCCGTCCACCTCCCAACAGTGAAGGCAGAGGGGCACTGCTGGCGCTGAAGTCCTTGTTGAAGTCTCTGATCCAGAGCCTCTCACAGCAGTGAGTCTGCGTCAGGGGAGGCTGTGCAGTGGAGGTGCCATGTTCCTTTCAGAAAAAACTGGGGACTGATCAGAGCCTGCCAGCTGGAGGGAGGGACCAGGAGGTCTGCCTTGCGCCCGCTCTCCAATCCCCAGTCCTGCTCCGCTGCCACCCAGCCCAGTTCCCCGTGGCTCTCTGTTGGCCATCCAGGGATGGGTGCCCGTGGGCCGGGGGTAGAGAGGGGGGGGGGGAGGGACCGAGAGGTGCTCCATGCACTTCCTGGTGACCGGTCATCCCTCTGGTCATTTAGGTCCCTGGTCTTTTATAATGTAGATTATAAGTTTTTCTAAAATTCCAAGTGAACTGGGTGCTCTGTGTTTAGTCTGGCAACCCTAAACCATGGGTGAGTTTTAAGCAGAGGAATCACATGGCCTGACTTACTTAAAACAATCACTCTGACAAGAAGATTACTATAAAATAATCTGTTCAAATAGTGAGGTGTTTAAAATGATCACTGCTGCCTGGAGAATAAACTGCTGTGGGGCAAGGGCAGCAGCAGGGAATCCGGCAGGATGGCTTTCGCAGTGGTCCCTGGGAGAGATCATGGAATGTGTTTTTATTGATTTCAGAGAGGAAGGGAGAGGGAGAGATGGAAGCATCAATGATGAGAATCATTGATCGGCTGCCTCCTGCACACCCCGCACTGGGGATCGAGCCTGCAACCCGGGCATGTGCCCTGACTGGGAATTGAAACATGACCTCCTGGTTTTTACCAGTTCTTTTGAAAATGAAAAATAAAGGGTAGGGGAGGATGACTTCATTGCAGACCAGAATAAGAAGGTACAAATGCAAAGGAGGACTCCGGACTGGAAATCAAATCACCTGAATCCTTTGTCACTTGTGTGTATGTGACTTAAGATAAATTACAGCCTCTCAGAGCTCTGGGTTTATGTTTTGTGAGTGTGGAAATAAATCCCCACCTTCTTTACCTCACCAGATTGTTGTGAAGACCAAAGAAGCCTGGATACTTTTGATTGCAATGTGTCATCTAAGTACTAGTTGCTATAAGAATTGAGGTTACAAGTAAATCATATAGATAAAACCATGCAAGTGGGAAAACAAAGGATTCACTGGGCTGAAGAAATGTGGAGATGTTCTACTCTTATTTCAAAGGAAAGACAACTAAAGCAAGCATTTTTCTTCAAAGCAACAAATCAAAAATACCAAGAATGCATAATAGCCTTTGGAAAATCATGTACATGTCTCAATTTTACCTTTCTTCTTTCCACTTCATCTTTCTTCTTTCAACAGAAGCAGGCAGACAGCATATATTAGCGCACACATTCTTTAGAGTGTAATGTTTTCCACTGGGAGAAGAAAAGTAAATTTCATGAACAGTCAATTGCTCTTTATTCAGAAAATTATTTAGGAATCACAGTGGAATACAGTCAGGTGATTAATGAGGAAAGAATCAAAGATTCTGTTGTAGTCTCAAGAAGAATAGATTTGCCACTGTTGAAATCAATGTGTTAAATGAAGTAAGGAACCAGAAAAGAAACATGGCCAGCATCCATTGATCCGTCCATCCATTTATTTAATAATTATTACTTGAGTTCTCATTATGAATAAAAGTCAATGGGGTATTCAAACTAAATAAAATAGAACCACTTCTCTCAAAAGATAACCAAAATATTAGGTAAATTGTGATAAGTACTAGAGGAGAAATATAGATAACATGCTATAGTAGTACAGAGGGAAGAATAGGCACAGAAAGTATTAGAGAAGGCTACAGATACAGCAGCTATTGCCAACTAGTGGCCTATCATGTTGAATAATGGCATAGCCACCATGGTGACAATGGAATGGATGGAGAAAGCTAAATGTGCAAGATGGGTTATCCAACATTATGGAAAAATATGCACTGTCAGATGAAGGAAGATAGTTTTATTATGTTGGGAAAAGTAAGCTATCAGCCCTGGTTGGGTAGTTCAGTTGTTTGAGGTGTTGTCCCATATACCAAAAGGCTACCAGTTCAGTTACTTGTCAGAGCACATACAGGAGGCAACTGACTTCTCTCTCTCTCTCTCTCTCTCTCTCTCTCTCTCTCTCTCTCTCTATCTCCCCCTCTCTCTCTGGCTTCCTATCTCCCTAAACATCAATAAAATCATATCCTCAGGTGAGGATTTTTTTAAAAGTAAACTATGGAAGTCTTTTGAGCTGAATGACTACCAGAGCCAAGATTTTTTAAAAATCAATGTGACAGCATCTACCAGAAGAACTGGATGCTGGGAGACAAACTAGAAAACTGTTACAACCATCCAGTGGAAAGGTGACGTAGAATGAAGATAATTCATTTGTGAGTTATGTGTCAGTTAGGAAAGCAATTAAATGAGTGTAACAGACAATTTAAAATAGGGGTGGCTTACACATGATAGAAGTTCATCTGACTCTCATTTAAGAGAGAGAAAAAAGGCTGAGGGTGGGAGGAGACCTGGTGTAGTCAATCATAGAACAGGCATAGGAACCAGACACACATGGGCTGGTATTCCAGAATGTTCCAGAGTTGATACTGGACAAGTGACTCCACCTTTTTGATCCTAAGGTTTCTTGTTTGTAAAAACGGGGAAACTGGACAGTTTTAATGAAATGACATATCTACTATACCTAGTCCAGTCTCTGACTCACAAGTTTTTAACAACGTGGAAGAACAAGTCATCTGGAAACTGTGATATCTCTATTTCAAATAGCTTTGCAAAACCCCACTTTCCTGCCCATAAGTCTAGTTCACCTGTCTCTATAGCTGGAATGAAGAAAGGACTGCAAGAAACATTGCCAGTGTTGGTGGAATGTGAAGTATTCTGGAGACAATGGATGTACATATCTCTAAGTTCTTTGCAAATTATAAAATCCAAAGCATATGGGAATTAGTGCTCATGTGAGTTTGGTTATCAAAGATGGTTCCCAGATTTCCCAGCTGCTAACCAATTATAGTGTTTTCCAAGTGGGGAGGTAAGTCAGACAAAGTCTGCTAAGAGAGAAGAGACTGGAGAAGCAAGTTGAGAAAGAGAGCTGAAACAATTGAGCATAAGTATTTTTATTAAAACCTGGTCAGCTATCCCAACAGGCGTGGCTCAGTAGTTGAGCGTCAACCTATGAACCAGGAGGTCAGGGTTTGATTCCAGGTCTGGGCACATGCACGGGTTGAGGCTAGATCTCCAGTGTTGGGGCCTGCAGGAGGCAGCCAATCCATGATTCTCTCTCATCATTGATGTTTCTATTTCTCTTTCCCTGTCCCTGTCTGAAATCAATTTTAAAAAATACATTTAAAAAACAACAATTAAAAAGCAACAAAAGCTGGTCAGCTAGAGACTTACCTTTTAGAGACAAATGCTGAAATATTTACAGATGAAGTGATATGATGTCTGGGAATTGCTTTACTTGGGGCAAGTAACAACTGAGGATGCAAATAAAATTGACTATCTCTCTGAGAGAGAGAGAGAGAGAGAGAGAGCCAGGCCAGTGTGGTTCAGTAGTTGAGCGTTGACCCATGAACCATGGTCACAGTTCAGGGCACATTCCTGGGTTGCAGGCACAATCCCCAGTAGGGGTTGTGCAGGAGGCAGCTGATTGATGTTCTCTCTGTCCCTCTCCCTAAAACAATTTAAAAAACAACAACATATTTTTAAAGAGAGAGAGAGAGAGAAGGTAATTAGCAACCCTCAACTTATATATTGAATTCATGGAGTCTTTAGAGGATCAGCCCTTTCTATATTGCCATCCTCATGTTCATCAGGATGGTGACTAGATCTCCATTATTCCATCCGAATTGCAGGCCTGAATAATAAAGAAGTACAAAATGATAAAGAAGTACATATATGATTCACCTCACCTCTGAATCATATATGAATTGATGGCCAATTTAATATGATGGGAGGGTTGGGTAGAAGCAAGAAAATTAGAGATGTCATCAAAGTTGTGATACTGAGTTAATGTCTGTAACTTTAGAGAAATACTAAAATCATCAAGGGGCTAAGTTTGAAGAAGAGAGAAGGGTAATAGGATCAGGTTGAAATATCCCTAAGAAGAAATGCATGTTCTCTGTTGAAGATATTTTAAAGCACTGAATTCATCATATTTTATTATAGCTTAAAAGAATCTGGCATAATGAATGTCAAGTTGATTTGTTTGTTTATTTATTGGAAATTGGTTACCTGTCTAGTGATTGTTTTTGAGGAGGTGTCCTTGGCTTTTCTAGCCCTATGATACACTTCAAAGGTACATGCTATTATAAAATTATTTTTACCACCATTTTTGCTTTTCCCTCACTACCTGTTTGAAAACTCTTAGGACATTGATGAATTTTAATATAAACTGATAGCACAGTATTGTACGTACAATCGAAGGCAATGGAGATATTAAATTATTTCACTCATTAATTCAACAAATATTTATGAGCACCTTTCCTATGTCAGACACAGTTCCAGGTGCTGAAGATAAGGGAGTGGGAGACAGACAAGGTATTTTCCCTTAAAAACTCACATTCTAGAAGGAGTATGGTAAGGATTAGGAAAGTTAGGTTATACCGAAATATACAGTTGTAGAAAGCGGAAAGTGGAACTGAGAAATAGAGCACCAAAAGCAGGACAGTGACACAAGACTGATGAGGAACAGAGGGGACATGAGTCATGTGTACAGCTGGACAAAGGCCCTGCAAGCAGAGGCGAGAGCAGATGCAAAGTAAAAGGACAGAAGAAGGAGAAATGACTGTAAGAGCAAAATCAGATAGTGACTTGTAATACATGGAAAGGACATGATTTTCATATATTTCTACATGAATCAAATGAATGAATGGAAGGATGCATGGAACAAGGAAAAGTCAGATGGACTACAGAATCAGATGGAATATTTCAAACTGGTCTGAAGAGATTATTGGTTTATAGGTAATGACAGTGCCTTAGAAAAGAAATCACCTCTCAAAATATTCTATAACTGTTCGATTTGCTTTCATTTTGTACTGACCCTGAAGAGATTTGACCTAAAGCACCAACCACCAGAACTAAATTTAATGTGTGTGAATCTGTGATATCTTTTGAATGTGCATTGTCTAACACTTCCCTCCCTATAGGCTGAGCTGTCACTTCTGTGATCTTCTCAGAGCTATTTCCTTCTGATATGGAACACACTGGTTAAAGTTCCAAGCTCATGGTAGGTCTCCATGGTTACAAGAGGACACACTGCCTCTCTGTGCCCAGAAGAGATGGAATTATTTTCAGCTGAAAATGAATAGCTGCATTTTCAGAATGACATACTCAAACATGAGTAACAGGTTTTTATTCCAATATAAACAGAATGCTTTTAAGTCACATTAAAAAAAGGATGAAGAACATTAATGCAGGCACTTATTCCAGTCCACAGTGACACATGTTCAAGAACAGGAACCTCAGAGGTCAACTGTGCAATTATGAATTCACTAAACACTGCACTCAGAGTACAAATCTCTTTCTAGAATTAGTGAAAGAAGTAAGCTGAAAAATTAACCAATAATTGATGGAACAGAAAACCTATTTTCCAAGAATGATGACATGTATAATAATTATTATAAATATAATATGAATTTAAATGCATATAAATTGAATGTGTGTATTTTTCCATATTTGTATTCTATTCAAATATACTTATGATTTCTCTAAGTAAAAAATTCTACATGTACTCACTTTATTTTATTATTTTAGCATCATTAAAAGAAATATACTTATTCAAAAGGCAGATTTGATATCTGCTGTATATGTATTCACTTTAAATGAATCTCTTTTCTATCATTTCAGTAGTCTTATAATCAAAAAATGCTTTAATTCAAAAATATATTTTCTATTATTCAAAAAGATTACACTAAAGTAATTTTGTCAATTTTGAGAGTAGATACAGTTTTGAAACCCTTGGAATGGAGCTGTTTCATGGATGCTCAGCCGAAGGGTAAGTATGTATGTCTGTCTGCAGATTCTGAACTACTGGAGCAAGTCAGAAACAACTGTTGGACTGGGTCTGTCCAACAGTTGTTTCATGTGTAAGGAAAAGGAAACCAAGTAAGAAGACAGGACAATGCATTGAACAACGAATGAATCACAGAAGTTTGAAACTTTAAAAAGAGGGGAAAATTAAAATTAAAGAAACAGTAGGGTTTGGTTTCCATTTTATAGTCTTAAAAAAGAAACTCAGGTTATGGATGTAACATAGTCATTGTCCAGGCTAAAAATATAGAAGAATCCTTAAAAATCAACCTTTCCAACAAGGTATAAAAAGGATTATACACTACAAACAAGAGGAATTTATCCCAGGCATGAAAGATTGGTTTAATATTCTCAAATCAATTATAGTAATTCCTCACTTAACCTTTTTGATAGGTTCTTGTAAACTGCAATTTTAAGCAAAACTACATTGAGGAAACCAATTTTACCAAAGATTAATTATTATAAACAAGAATTAAGTTTCTAAGTCATGCTTCTGGTCACAAAAATATCACCAAGTTTCTAAATAAAGACCTAGAAGACTTCTAATATTAAACATTGAAGTTAATGTGATCTATATATACATTTAAGAAAGATGAATAAAGATAAGATTACTTTTCAATCTGCTTATTCCAGTTCAGTGTCATGGGTGGCCTGAGACTATCCTGGCAGCTCCTGGCACAAGACAGGAACCAACCCTGGACAGGACACTCTTCCATTGCAGGACACACACACACACACACACACACACACACACACACACACACAGACTGAGAAAATTTCAACACACCAATTTACCCAACATACATATCTTTGGGATTGCTCCCACTGCTAATTCTGACCTGGGTTGATATATGGTAGAGTTGTGCTGGAAGATGGTCATGTTGATTGTCTTCAAAATCCAATTTGAGAAATAGGAGTTTATTAAAATCACCATGAAAGCCTATTTTTCTTGCCTCATGAAAATGTAGTTGTGTCCACATACAGTCCTGCTTTCCTGGAAAAAGAGAAAAGGGGAGTAATGGATTGATATTAGCCCCTTAAAGTACAATGCTTATATTTTTTAAATGAATCATCTAGGAATTCCATATTTTTATTTAATTTAATGAAACACTGAAGCCAATGAGAGAAAATTTTGAGAGGAAAAAATACTTTTTAATGTTAAATATATTACCAAGGGTCTGAAAATTCAATATAATTCTTAAAGCCTAAAAAAAAAAAAGATTCAGTTACACAAGATAAATAAGTTCGAGAAATTTGCTGTACTACATTGTACCTATTGTTAACAATACTCCATTGTGCAATCAGAGGGCAACACACACAGAAGAAATCAAAGTTAGTAACACCTACCAATTTTACTGAGCTTTTAGGAGAGAATTGGTGATTAGATTAAATGATTCTGAAAGTAGAAATTCAATGGAAGAGCTCATTATTTCTATTATGGATAGAGCGGCTAAGGGTCATGTCCATTATGCAGGTGTAGAAGAGAAAGAGGAAAAAATTCCTATTAGGCTTAGAATTTAATACATGGTTATAATTTTGGCCATATGCTCTTCTTAAAATCAAAATGAATTGACTATTTAAACCATTTGTTTCCTTTGTTTTATATATATGTTTTCAAATATATATATATTTAAGTAAAAGACAAAGTTCCTTAATCATTATAATATGTACTAGAGACCCAGTGCACAAAATTCTTGCACTTGGGGGGTGGTGAGTCCCTCAGCCTGGATTGTGAGAGGGTGCAGGCCAGGCTGAGGGACCCCACTGGTGCACGATCAGGGCCGGGGAGGGATATGGGAGGGTGTGTCCGGCCCATCTCGCTCAGTCTCAATCAGCCTGACCTCAGCAGCAAGCTTTCCTACCGGTCGGGAGCGTCTGCCCCCTGGTGATCAGTGCATGTTATAGTGAGTGGTTGAGCGGCCTTAGCATATCATTAGCATATTACACTTTGATTGGTTGAATGGTCAACTGGACGACTGGACACTTAGCATATTAGGCTTTTATTATATAGGATTACCTCATGGGTCACATAATTTCTTAGCATATTTGATACTTGTTCAAGTTTATCCTACGAGAATATATGCAACTTGCAATAGCCTGACAATAATAGCTTCATCAAGGAAATCATTTTTACTTTATTTTTTATTATTTTTGTAATTTTATTTTTTCCATCACCATTTATCCTCTCTATGCCCTCTTCCACATGCCCCCCAACACAATCCCCACATTGTTGTCCATGCTCATGAGTTCTCTCTCATTTTTTTCTTTTTGCTCAGTTACCCCCAACATCTGCCTGCTCTCTATCTATGACTCTATCTTTATTTTGCTTGTTGGTTCAGGTTTTTCATCACATGTGGAATGTAATGAACAACATGAACTACCAAGGAAATCATTTTTAATACTCAGTAACATAAACTATTTAATAGGACCTAAAATAGACTTGTTTCTCAATGCACTCTCTTTAGAAAATCAAGAAATATTAAGTTACATAGGATGTATACATTAATGCCTATGCTATTTCTTTGTTTATTCAACCAATTATAACAATGGTTTCCAAACTATAGCATGCATCAGACTCACCTGGAGGCCTGTGAAAACAGATTTCTGGGCTTCACCTCAGATAAAGTAGGTCTGTGGTAAGATCTGATGATTTGCAATTCTAACAAAACCCAGGTGGTACTGACGCTATTGATCCAATGACTGCACTTTTGTGATGCACTGATTAGAACATAGGAACTATGTTGATTTAAATCTCTGTACAGAAGTAATTAAATGTTTAGAATCTTGATAATTGGCATATGATCAGATAGAGTCTCTCATTTGAACAGTGTAGACTCTGAGCCAATGTCAACAAAATCTTTTAAAATAAATAGATATCATGACTGAATTTATTATAAGAGGTTTAGAAAATTCTGCCGCTATCAGTAAGATAATGTGGTATCAGCTGTGTATAACAATAAATAAAATACAATGAGAATGGATCTTTTCTCACAGCTCTGGAGGCTAGAAGTCCAAGATCAGGGAGATAGCATGTTTTGGGTTCTGGTGAGAGCTCTCTTCCTGTTTGCAGATAGCCAAACTTCCATTGTGTCCTCACATGGGAAAGGGGTGAGGGAGGGAGAGACCTCTTCTTAAGAAGGCACTAATCTGCCCTGGCTGGTTTGTCTCAATGTATAGAGCCTTGGCCTGCAGACTGAAGGGTCCCAGGTTCGATTCCATCAAGGACATATGCCCAGGTTGTGGGCTCAATCCCCAGTAGAGGGAATGCAGGAGGCAGCCAATCAATGATTCTCTCTCATCATTGATGTTTCTCTCTCTCCCCCCCCCCCCCACTTCTCCCTTCCTCTCTGAAATTAATAAAAATATTTTTTTAAAAGATGGTATTAATCTTATCATGAGCTCATCTAAACCTGGTGACCCTAGTGACCTCATCTAAACCTAATTATCTCCCAAAGACCCTCATCTCCAAATACCATCACAAATAACATCACATTTGAGGTTAGGAATTGAATATACAGCTTCGGGAGTGGACATAATTCAGTCCATAGCAAGCTCTAGAGAGAAAAATTTCATCTGACTCTGACTTCTTAGTAGTTTTTACAACATATGTCAGAACTGTCACAGGTCACATTTTTAGCTGCAAAATGGCACCGGAATATTTTCATTCCAGCGATTGAACCTCAGTTCAACAACCTCAGTATTTGAGTTCTGGCTAAGAAATAATTTAGAGCCAAGACTCAAATACAAGCAAAAGTTTATTTAGAAAGTCACAGAGGTAGAATAAAGTGAGCCATGGAAGAAGTGTGCCAACTGGGCTGCATGGGCTCAAGAAATAAGTTACAGAGGCAAAAGAAGGGCCCTTGAAGCTTAGGAAAAAGAATGGCAGGGAGAACATGTCTGGGGGAAGGAGAAGAGGAAAGGTGTGGGCATACTCAAGAGAAAGAAAGAGTGTCCTTGTCTTCAGGGGTTTTATCTGGAGGTTTCAGAGAAGTATCTCAATAGAATATTCATCAGTTTTCCAGGTGCGTCCTTTTGGGTTGTGGTCTATACTGATTGGCTGGTGCTAGGGTAGTGGGTCATTAGTCAATGCAGCTAGTCCTGATGTCAGCTGTGGCATTGTTCCATCTTGTTTTGCTGCTTTTCTGGGCCTGATGTGAAACACAACTGAGGCCTTGATGTTATCTCTATGGCTTACTGCTTAAGGGAGTGGACCTGCAAGAGCTTGTAAGGGAGTCCTATGAGGCTATTCTATGGCCCCCTTTTCCCTCCTCTAACGGGGTCTACCATAGCACTGGTGACATGCCAGAGGAGGAGAGGTCAGGGGAGGGTCCTAACTGCAACAGCAATATGAATAACCAGGGATTCTAAACCTCAAGACCTGTGATATGCTAGGAGGAAAAGTCACCCTGGGGGTGAGGACCCATCTTACAATTTTCCATTGCTTAGCCACCTGGGGCTTTCCATTCTGGTGACCTTCTATACCTGGCCTATTCTTATTCTGCTCATGTCTGTCTAACTGCCTACTACAAAATTATGACCTAGATAAACCTTCCTTTACTATTCTCCCCACTTTCCCCACCAACTTCCCCATCTCAGTTAATGGACTCCATCCTTCTTGTTAAGATCCCGACATTTGTTTTCAACTTCAATTCCCCTCATCCTTAACAATTCACACTATACACTGAGTGGCCAGATTATTATGATCTCTGAATGCATAATAATCTGGCCACTCAGTGTGTGTGTGTGTGTGTGTGTGTGTGTGTGTGTGTGTGTGTGTGTTAGAGGTCCGGTGCATGAATTCGTGCATGGGTAGGGTCCAGCCAACCTGGCCAGGGGGATGGGACATGGGCGGTTGGCCAGCCTGCCTGCTGGTTGAACTCCTGTTCAAGGGGACAATTTGCATATTAGCCTTTTATTATATAGGATATACACTGAGTGGCCAGATTATTATGCATTTGGAGATCATAATAATCTGACCACTCAGTGTATTAACAAATATTGTTTATACGAGCTTCAAAATAGATTTGGATTATGTCATGCGTCACAGCCATCACTGCCACTGAGATTAAAACCACTTTCATCTCTCCACTATCCAGTTGGGTCTACTGCTCTAACCTCCCTGCTTCTGGTGCTGCCGCTGCCCCTTTCAGTTTACTCTCATCTCTGCAACAGAATGATTCTTTCCAATATAAGGCAGATCAAAGTACTCTTCTTAAAACCCTTCAATGAATTCACTCTCCACCTCATTTGGTGTATTCGTTTTCAAGGTCTAGTGTAACACATTATCACACACTGGGTGGCTTAAAACAATAGAAAGGTATTCTCTTAGAGTTTTAGAGGCTAGAAGTCTGAAATCAAGGTGCGTGTTGGCAGGGCCATCCTTTCTCTGAAGACTCTAGGAGAAGATTATGCTTTGTTTCTTCCAAGTTTCTGGTTTTTGCCAGCAATCCTTAGTGTTTCTTGGACTTACACCTGCATCACTCCAATCTCTACCTCTATCTTCACATGACTTTCTCTGCTATATGTCTTTTTGTCCAAAGCTGCCCCTTCTGATAAGGACACTAGTCATTGGATTAATACCTCACCTCAATCTACTGTGACTTTAGCTTAATTTGATTATATTTGCCAAGATCCTATTTCCAAAGAAGTTTGCATTCACAGGCACTGGGAGTTAGCACTTGAACATATATTTGAAGCGGTGACAGAGGGGAGCAAAATTCATACACAACACTCAAAGTAAATCCAAAGTCCTTCCAATGGCACACAAACCCCAATCTTTTCCTACTCAAAATGTGATCTACAGATCGGTAGCATCAGCATCATCTGGGAGCCCCAAGAAACATTTACTCTCTACTTTAATCAACTTAATGTGACATGCAGATGATTTACATTCAAATTAAAATTTGAGAAGCACTGCTCTTCAAAATGACCCACCTACTTCTCTGCTCTCACACCCACATCTTTCCATTTCTCTGCTTCAATCATGTGGGCTTTTTGTTGTTTCTGAGCTGCCTGGAAAACCCCTCTGCCAGATGTTTGCATAGATCATTCCTTCACCTGCTTCGTATCTTTATGCAAATATCACTGCAGTGGGACTTCCCCTGGATATTCTTTTTTAAATGAACATACCCATTAACCTCATCCCTCTTTAATTTTTACTACAGAACTTCCTATCATTTAATATGCTAAATATCTTAATTAACATCATGTATTATTTTCTCTATCCACTAGAATGTAAGCATCTTGAGCAGGATTTAAACCTGTCATGTTCATTGCTGAATTTTAGGCTCTCAATTTATTGAGACACTCAATAAATATGTCAAATAAATGACTCTATAAGTTTATTAATTTACTAGAGGCCCGGTGCATGGAATTCATGCATGTAGGGGGTCCCTCAGCCCGACCTGCACCCTCTCCAATCCGGGAGCCATCAGGGGATGTCCAGGGCTCAGCCCCAGCCAGGTGTTCACCACCCCCCCTTCCCTGGCTTCCCTGTGGGATCTGGCCTAAACTGGCAGTTGGACACCCCTCTCACAATCCAGGACCTCTGGCTCTTAACCGTTCACCTGCCTGCCTGCCCTAACAACTCTGCCTGCCTGCCTGATCCCCTTAACTGCCCTCCCCTGCTGGCCTGGTCACCCCTATTAACTTTTTTTTTATCTTATCCCCTTTACACACAATTGTATTTGACTTCCTTATTGGCTTCTCCCTCTCACACAATTTTTCTCTCTCCTTTATGTAACACTTTTTCCTACTGACTCATCATTTATAAACTTTTCTTTCCTCCTTAGTTCCTACTTCTGTTCCATCATCCTTCTTCCCATCTTTCTCCTACCCTCCCTCCCTCCCCACATTCCTTCTTTCCTTTATCTTTACCCCTGCCCTCCCTCCCCCTTTCCTTCCTTCCCACCTTAATTTTTTTTCTTCAGTTCCTCCCTTGGACCTGCTTTGCTCCCTCCCCCATTTCTTCCTTCTTCCCATTCTCCTTTTAAAGTCTACCGGCTCCCCTTTAAAACTTTTCTTCCCTCCCTCTTTCTCTCTCATCCTACCTTTCCCATACATTCTTCTCTACTTACTTCCACTGTTTTAATATCTATCTATCTACCAGCCTAATTATTCACTATCATTTATCTTTTTTTCTTTTCTGACTCCTACTTTTAAAATCTGTCCCCAGTATACAACTACACTTGATTTTCATTATAGCTCCTACAGTTCACTCATACATCCTCTTTCCTTCTTTAACTCTACTCTCTAACTGACTCCTTTATAAAGTTCTTCCCTCCCTCCCTTCTTAAAGCTTCCGATCAGAGGTGCGTTAACCCCCAGCCCAGGGCTCAGCCCCGGCCAGGTCTTCGCCACCCCCCGCCCTTCCCTGGCCTCCCCACTGCCATCCTGCTCCTATTACCTGCCCTGGACGCCTGGCCCAGCAAGGGTGGCCAAGGCCCACGTGGGCCTGGGTGCTGCTGCCGCGAAGCAGAAGCGCCGCAGCCCAGAAGGCCTCGGACCATCCACCACTCTGTCCTGGACCCGTGGGTGCCTCTCCACCAACGGCCTGCGCCGGGGGCCACTGCCCTCCTCCCATGTCTGGGCGGAGCTCATGCCCTGCCCCTCGCCGGGTGCACCTGCTCCCCCCACGGTCACCATTCCCTCCTGTGTGCAGCCCCGTGTTCCCTTCCCTTTTCCATTCCTGCGTCTTTTTCTTGTTCCCTTTCTGTAATTCTGTTTCTCCTCTCGGCCTGTCTGCATGCAGGCCTGCCTTCCTCTCCTTCTCCTTTCTTATCCCCTCCTATCGTATCCTATCCTACCTACCCTGGGCCTTGCAGCTGCCTGAGCAGAGGGCGGGGATGCAGCCTGCTGATCTGATCGTGATGTGATGCTGTAACAGATAATTTGCTTATTTCTCTATTATTAGTATAGATTTGCCCATATACATTATTTAAGTCTTCTTATTTGAAATCAACTGCATTATTTCTATCATGTAATGCTATCCAACACTCATATAACCCAATGATTTCAGAGATTAAAAACATTATAATTTACCTAAACATTTGTGAGTCATTTTGTTCTTATCCTTGACCAATTCTCATGGTCAAGCATCCCTGAGCCATAGTACACACTGTGAAAATAAATGCATGCCTTTATGCATTCTAAATTTATCCCTTTTGAGCTTTCAGAGAATGTTCCCTTCTTCTATGACACAGAATATTGTCACCAAGTACATATGCACCATATAATGCCCTCATTGCATTTTCTACCTTCAATATATATAAAAAGCTAATATGCTAAGTGTCCCTCCAACTGTTGGACTGGTAGCTATGACACACACTGACCACCAAGGGGCAGATGCTCAATGCAGGAGCTGCTGTGGCGTGCACTGGTCATTTGCAAAGAAACAGCACTGTAGACCTGGAGCTGACAAAGCAACACTCGGCTTCCCCCAAGTGGGAAACAGGCCCCACCACCACCCTGGAGCAACTGCCCACAAAATTGCAGCCAATGCTGCCAAGACCCCATGGCCCACAGCCCAGTCCAGCCCAGAAACAGTCAATGTGGGCGCCAGGTAATAACGTCATGTAGCAATGCCTGGCTTCTTCTACCTAGCGACTAGCCTCCTTGGAGTTTTTTCAACCCAGAAAAACAACTTGCTTTATAGCCAGGTGGAAACATTTTACACTTTAACCAAATGTCTGTGAAGCATTTTCCTGTGCCTCATCTCATTTGATCCTCACAGAAGTCCCGGAGTAGGTAGATAGGAGACTCAGTAGAATCTTATTTTCTTTTCATTAGCTGGAAAATGGAGATTTAGAAAGTTTAGAAACTTGACCCGACTGAAAAGAAGTAAGAAATGGTGGACCTTGAAAGTGACTTCAGGTTTTCTCTCTGTGCAGACTATAGTCAAACACTGCTACAAATAAATATTTTACCCTTTGTTCTCCCTGCATGATCTACAATAATAATCTGCTTCATGTTGTTATTTACTGCTGTGTTGCTGAAAATGACCTGAAAGAGAAGTTGGGGTGCTTCACTGGGCTGGAAAAAGTTTAGCTAAATCAGAAAGCAGGTCTAATTAAGCAAGTTCATTTTATATTTATAAAAGGCTAAGTCGACTCACACATGCAAGATACATATAAAGCTCTCGCTGGCGACAATCGCATGTGTGTGTTTTGATCTGTCATTGTCGATCATGAATTTGGTTGACACTTCTATTATAGAGAAATGGCGAATAGTGATAATAAAATATTTCTTCTAATTAATTTCCTTTCAATGTGCATGAATCCGTGCACCAGGCCACTAGTTTCATTATAATTTTCTTTCCATTTTATTCTTTACATAATCAAGATTTCTAATATCCTCAGGTGGTCTTAATATCATGGGCCTTCTGACAATGTATCTCCTCTTTCACAATTTTAATTAAAATCTCTCAGATAAAACTATCCAACCAGAAAGAGAAGGGGTGAACACCTCCCCATCTCCATGTTCCACTGAATCGAACTGGACCCAATCCTGTGTTAGGTTCTTGTTATTTATGTATCTGGAAACAGCCCCAGTGTTCATCAGTAGATGAGTGGATGAAAAAGCTGTGGTACATTAATACCATGGAATACTATGCAGCTATAGAAAAGAAGGATCTCTTACCCTTTGAGTTAGCATGGAGGGACCTGGAGAGTAATATGCTAAGCGAAATAAGCCAGTCAGAGAAAGACAAGTATCACATGATCTCACCCATATGTGGATTCTAATGAATAAAATAAACTGATGAACAAAATAGATCCAGAGACATAAAAGCCTAGAACAGACTGCATAACCTCAGAGGGAAAGTGGGGGAGGGCTGGTGGATGGGAAGTGATCACCAGTGAAGGCCTGGAACATGGATTTAAATGCAAAAAAAAAGAAAATTATTATATACTTTCATCACTACATCCCTATTTATAATTTTGTGTTTTTTTTTAAAAAAAAAACCTATTAATGGTGGTTTTTAACTTTATGTAAACTATATATCTGAATTATTATAATTTCAAAATAAATCTATGTTTAAAATGTTATACATATTCTGACTCACATTTTGTTTAATAATTTTAAATATTGTTAAATTTCTATTTTAATGTTTGAACACATTTAATTGAAGGCAAAGGTAAAAAAAAGTGATCTCATAAATAAAACATAATCTTGGGACTGCTATTTTTCCATTTTGAATATCACCCACCATTGGTCTTTAATAATTATGTAAACTCCATGTAAAATGATGATTTCTCACGAGGCACTAGGCAGTAGATATCAGGCCTATTCTAAGAAAAAAATTGAGTAAGTCAAAGTAATTTTTGTCATCCTCTTTCTTGTCTCAACCCCAGGTAGTCTTTGCCACCCTGTGGTCCCCTTCTCCACATTATCCAGCTGTGCAGAGTCAGAGTATCATCTAACTGCTCCTCCCTAGAGATGCCAATAGAGTTAGCCTCAGCCAGACTTTCTCAGAGCCTCACTTTATATCAAGTTTGCAAGTTTTCTTAGGTCCTTGAAGGGCAATGCATAATACATTCCATGCTAATTATCTGATGAGAGTCACGAGTTTAATATTTTATCATAGCAGGTAAAATATCCTTAGGCCTAATAGTACAAAATTTTCCAATTATGTTACTCCTTTGGGTTAAATTCTGGGCTAGTATGGGGACTGTATCACAGCAATAGAAATACTAGAGGCAGAAATTGGTATGTGTCCCCAATTTTTATTGGACTATTCCTAAGACCACATTGCCACTCATCATTACAGAGTGCTTTTCAGGTATCAAAATAAATGTACTAAAATGGAACCCTGCCATAATTCTGTGTGACAAGCAGGATCAATATTATTATTCATAGTTTGCAAATGAAACAGTTAGATTCAATAGTATTAAAAGATTTGTACCAGGCCATTGATTTATAAAATGACAGACTAAGATCAGAATCAAATTTTATACTCATATAAGACATTAAAGAAGGGGGCTGAAACAAATATATTATAAAATTTTCTTACAGAACCAATAAGTATAACTGACCATCCAATAGGATTTCTTTAATAGCAATCTGATACGAAAAGATGAATGTGACAAAACCAACACAATTTATTGATTAGATTTGGGTAATATTTTCTTTTACTGCTTTGATACTTAAAATTATGTTTCATCACTGTAGAAGGCACACTGATTCATGTATTTTTATATTCTCATTAAATTAAATATAACAGCTCCTTCCATATTATTAAGTAAAGGGACATCTACCAGTTACATAAAGATCTCTTTGGTATATACCTTTTGCAAAGTGATTTCTAGGCACTGGGATTATAAGAGTGAGAAAAACAGAATCCTTATTCTTGTGTGGTTTATATTGCAATGGAAGAATGTAATGTGTAAATATACAAATAAGTTAAGGTAATATTTGCATAATACATTCGTCAGTGATAAATATTAGGAAAAGAAATAAAGCCAGGTAAGAGGATAGTGATAAGAAATTGCCCATTTTAGGTAGGATAGTCATCAAAGTCCTCTCTGAGTTGGTGACATTTGAACAGAGACCAGAATGATGTGAGGTGGTGGATATGTAAATATTTGCAAGAAGATCTTTCATGTTGAAATAATATCAAGTAAAAATTTGTCTAAGGTGAGAATTAGTTTGATGGTTGAGTAAGAGCTAGAAGGCCAATGAAGCAGAATCAGACTGGCTGGAAGAGAGATAGAAACTGAGGTAAAAGAATAGTCCAGAGTCTCATGGTTTTCTTACTTGTAGTATTGTGGCCTTGGGGTTGTACTCTAAGTTTGATGAGAACCCATTAGAAGACTGTGAGTTATATGTGTATTGGAGGGCTGGGAAAAGAGACAGGTACTTTAAAATATGACTTAGACATTTTAAAGTTTTAAAGAGTCTCCTGTTATATGAGTAGAGAATTTTATTGGTTTTCTAGAGTTGCCAACTCCAAGTACCACACACTGGGTAGCTTACAAAGCAGAAATTTTCTCACAGTTACAGAGGCTAGAAGTCCAAGATCAATGTGTCTACAGGGCTGGTTTCTTCTGAGATTTATTCCTTTGGCTTGTAAATGACCTTTTTCTTCTTGTGTCTAATGGTCTGCTCTCTGAACCTGTTGTGTCCACATTTCTTCTTCTTATGAGAACACCAGCCAGGTTGGATTAGGACCCACACAAATGACCTCATTTTAACTGAATTACTTCTTTACAGAGTCCATATCCAAAAATAATCACATTCTGGGGTACTGGAGGTTACGACTACAACTTATGGATTTGGGAGGACACAATTCAGCTCATAACAGGAATATAATACAATGAGGCAAGGGTGAAAGCAAGAGGTCATTTAGAAGGCTACTGCATTATTTGAAGAAAAACAATGCTAGTTGGACTACAATGAAGGTCATGAGAACCAGTCATTATATAGATTACTAGAGGCCCAGTGCACAAAATTGGTGCACGGGTAGGGTCCCTAGCGGCTGCCAGCTGCCGGCCAGGGCCTTCCTTCATTCTGCATGGCCCCCTGCTGGTCAGCGCACGTCATAGCGACAATAGAACTCCCAGTTGGTCCAACTCCTGCAGGGACACTTTGCATATTAGATAGATATATATATATATATATATATAAAGAACAGAATAAAGGTGTTCAACAAGATTATCTCATGAAATCCCCCTAATGGCATGTTCTCCCCAAGTTCTAGCTCCTGACAGTGTTTCTAAGGTCACACAGCTAGAAACACAGGAGCTAGAATTTAACCATAGATGTGTCTGATTCCAAAGGTTATAAACTATCCTTTCTACATGTACTTCCTGAAGGTTGACTTTTATCCACTTAGAGGTATTTATTACTATACATATAAAAATTATCTTAATTTTGAGGTTTTTGAGCATAGATTACATGTTTTCCTAAAGAGATCATGTATATTTAACTTGGGGGTATATAGAACACATGTCAGTAGTAACTACCTTGAATGGAGGCTTTGTGTTCAACAGTTATTGATTTAGTCTCTATTACTTATTGACTTCCACAATAAATTCTGTGAGGAGTCAGCAGAAATAGCTATCTTTGCTTTGAAGGAATTCCCCATCAGGTTGAGAAACAAAGTGGCACACACATAAAAATATGGTATTTGCTGAGTACCAAATATCAGTTAGCTGACAAATAGTGCTAAAGGAATTCAAAAGAGAGAAAAAACTCCAGGCTTTGGAAGAGTAAAAATGGTTGAGGCTTAACTTCCAAGAATCTGTACAAATCCAATCAATAAATATGGCAATACCTAATAAGTTCAAGTTTACAAAAGTAGATAGTCTTGTTTTCTTTTGAGGTAGAAAAATGTCTTCTCTTTTGAAGTCCTGTGTAAAAATTATCCCTCCAGTTTAGGTCTCCAAGGATTGCTTTTGCATCCTCAGAGGGTGTCCTTTGTTTTGTCTTTCTAACAGGCCTCATATTTCTATTACTTTTGTTTGTTTAACACCTGTATTCATTGGTATGTAGCAAGTATCATGAAACAGGGACAGACCATTTTAATTCAATTTTTACTCCTCCTCCTCCTAGCACATAGAAAATACTGTGGGCAAGAAGTCAATAGATTAGGTTCCAAGGCATTAAAAAATGATAAAGATAGTAATCAGATAAGACATTTGTGTAAAACAAAACTATTTGGGGATAATTTTTGAAGTCCTTTTCTTATGAAAACATGGGATGATGTTGCACATACTATTTTACATATGTTTTCTTCTGTTTTATGGTTTAACCACATGTTATGGATGACTGCCCATGTAATTACACTAGAGGCCTGGTGCATGAAAATTCATGCACAGGATGGGGCGTCCCTCAGCCCAGCCTGCCCCCTCTCAGAGTCTGGGAGTCCTCAGGGGCAGGAGGCAACACAGCAATCAGGGGAAGGCGATGCCCCCATCACATCTCTGCTGCTGCCACTGCCAGCAGTGCAAGCCTTGGCTGGTCCTGGTTACCTGAGCCCTGGGCAGCTGGGCAGCTGCCATCCAAGGCTTGCCTACACCTCGGGCTGAAGGGACTGGGGGACTCTAGAGGCAGGTGCGCAGAGCAGCTGGACCTGCCTGGGGGCGGGCCCGGCCATGTCGCACGCCTGATGCCCTGGCAGGGCTGAGGGGACTGGGCACCGCCATCTTGTGGCTGTGGGCGCTGCTGTCTTTGAGGGTGTGGCAGTCAATTAGCATATTCCCTCCTTATTGGCTGTGGGTGCTGCCATCTGTGTGAAGGTGTGATGGTCAATTAGCATATTCACTATTTATTAGATAGGATATCAATAAAGTCACTATAATGGCTCTATAATTATTTATTGTGTGATTATATCATAATTCATTCAATGAACATTTAGTTCTTTCTGATTATTTCCTTTTACAAAAACAACGCTACATTGTACATTTTCGTATTTATATTTTTAAGATGTTTATCATTGGGTCAAAAGATGTGACTATATTTAGGGTCTTCAGTAAATGCTGTTAGAATTCTCTCCAGAGGGGGACATAGTAAAGCAAATTTATCAAGAAACAAGAACAACTGCCATATACTTCTGAGGCCTCCTGCATTTTTTGGGCTTGAATGATTTTTTTGTTGTTTGGTTGGTTTGGGGGATTTGTTTTTTGTTTTTTTGGTGTGTTTTTTTTAAGGGGGTTGCAGAATTATTTACTATTCAGTGGTCATGGATAGTTGAAGAATAAGTTCTCTCTTTGAGAGTGTTCCTCCAACGTCTACAAATACCCATGTGTTCTTTCTCTACAGGAAAATATAAAACAGAGAGAAATTAAATGCTGCTCAAATTCTAAAACTATGAAAACACAATCATGAAGAAAACAAATAGAAAGTTTTTAAGCTACCCAGTGACTTTAGCAGCTGGTGGATCCTACCATGCCTATTTTTGGACAGAATGAAAAGACACAGCAGGTTCCTTTGGAACATCAAACTGAGAAAATTGACTACAGCTTTTACAGCCTTAAAAGAATTTTTTGGCAGAATGAATAACTATGCATAATTGAGAAAAATAACCCAATCTGTAGAAAAAAATAGATGCAAAAAGAGGCTAAACAAGAATGTTGCTGCCTGTTCTTTTCACAACAATTTTCCACCTGTCCCTGACTGCAGTATTTAGGGAACCAAGGTTTGTAGCTTAAAAAAAAATAGGGGCAGGGTTGGGATGATAGGATGAAGACAGCGTAGAGCTGTGTAAATCCCCAAAGACTTAGTGCCAGAAGATTTGAGGGGCATGCAATCATGGGTGGGTTGTAAAGTTAGGGCTCCTGCCCTTAAATCTCATCTCAGCTACTTACTAATCCTGTGATCCTGAGCAAATAATGTATCCCCTTTCTAGCTCAATTTCCACATTTTTAAAGGAATAGAGCAGTTGGTCCTGACTTTCTCAGTGTCTAGAGCAGCGGTTCTCAACCTTTCTAATGCCGCAACCCTTCAATACAGTTCCTCATGTTGTGGTGACCCCCAACCATAAAATTATTTTCGTTGCTACTTCATAACTGTAATTTTGCTACTGTTATGAAACGTAATGTAAATATCTGTGTCATGACCCACAGGTTGAGAACCACTGCTGTAGAGCCTAAGACCATCGGAAAACACAGATATTTACAGTGACTCATAAGTAGTCTTGTATTTAGGATGGACAATATTATAGTATATGGCTCCATGTTTCTGGGTTTTAGCCAGGTTACAATTTCACCAAATAAGGACTTTGTAACCGTGAGGGTTTTTTTGTATACATATTGTAGACAGCTTGTTGGGAGAAGATTCATAGCATTCAAAATATCTCAAAGGCAAGTTTGTTGCCAAATATGTTAAGAATCATTGTTAAACAGAATTATTTCTTGCAAACATGACCAGAGTAGTTTACTAAATTATCAGACTGTTAAGTGCCTGTCAAGAGTACAGTGAATAAATACTAAAAAAATGAATTAATAAATTGAATAAATAATTGAATTATATAAGTTGGCAATGAGGCTTCCCTTGATCATCCTATATAAAATATTTCCCCAGGTTCCCATTTCTCTCTTCTTATCCTTTATTTTTCACCTTAGCACTCATAGTCATCTGCTATACCATATATCTATTTGATTATGGTCTTTCTCTTACTACTAGATTGTAAGTTCCATGAAAGCAGAGATGTTGTCTATATTTTGTAATCTTTTTTACTGCTTAATTCAAGTGCACATTAAGAGTAAGCATTCACTAAATATTTGTTGGCCTGGCTGGTGTGGCTCAGTGGTTGAGCATCCACCTATAAACCAGGTCACAGTTCAATTCTCGGTCAGGGCACATGCCTGGGTTGTGGTAAGGGTTGAGCAGGAGGCAGCTAATCAATGGTTCTCTCTCATCATTGATGTTTCTCTCTCTCTCTCCCTCTCCCTTCCTCTATCTCAATTCAATAAAAGTATATTTTAAATAAATAAATAAACAAATAAGTATTTGTTGTATGGATATTTAAGCAAATTATTCACTTTGCCTGACTTCTTCTCCAAATTATTCATGTCATTTTGAACTTCAAATCTCTCTTTTACAAATAATTTCCCTTTAACCTCCACTTTTCATATGTCATCCACAAACTTAATGAGTATATTCTCTCCATGTTAGTAATGAAAATCTTTAAATACTGGGGTGGGGATTTATAATGCAATCTCTAGTGCAATCTTAATATATGCAATAAGGTTCTTGGTATCTAGAAATCGATAATCTATTTTGTTTAAACAGATTTGATTCAGGTGTTTGATAGCTTTCTTTATGGTGCAGATCCTGGACATGAGCTAAGAATCATGGTGTGATAGAATGCAACTGATATGTGGGAATTAAAGGCAGGTGGAAGGGATGGCTCATTTTGTTATCAGTGGAAGAAGAGTTTTTGGGATGCTGCAGGGAAAAGGATTTCCTGAAGTCCCATTGAGAAGATGGGGTTTTGTGGAAAACGTTATTGATGATGCAAAATTAAGGGGATCCCCGCCACCCATCCCCCCCATGGAAGAAGTCCAATCTTGTTTTTGGCAAGGCTAATATAAAGGCCACTGCCCAGAATTGCTGTTCCTTATTAAGGCACAGTCCAGTCCAGCATTTAGCTAGCTTAGCCTGTGTTCAAAGCTGCATTCTATTGTGTGTGGGGTCCACATGGCCATGAGCCATGCAGCTGCTGGAGCCACATGGTGGGCAAATGCAGATCATGGAGCAAGCAAGCATAATGGGGAACCAGGAGGCACGAGAGAGGGAACCAGTTGTCTGGGGATTTTACCCTTCCAAGATTTCATGGGCTTTCATTGGGTCCACCCTTCCAGCCAGGGATCTTTTTCCCCATGCTAGACTGACAGACAAGTGCCTTCCCTGTGTCACCCCGACTTCACTGAGCATGTGCCATCTCCCCCTTTGTTTGATCCCGTCTGCCGGTGATCCGCAGGGAACAGACTGAGGTTCCTGGGGAGCATGAAGCTGTGTCTTCCTGGTGAAGCTGCCCAGATGACCATGCCTGTAATGTCTGGCCTCCCCTTTGCTCTCTTTCTATTATTGATGTCAATAAACTAGCTAACTATGACAATAACAGTTTTACTAATTAATATGTGGTCTTGCTATTCACAAGTCCAGGTTGCTACCTGGATTTCTTACAGGTTAGCTATATATCAGAGGTTCCCACAACTCCCTCCTCTGGTTTGATCAATTAGAATGGCTCAGAAAACTCAAAGAAACATTTTACTAGGGAATGACCAGTTTATTACAAAAGGATACAAGTCAGGGACACCCAGATAAAAGAAATGCGTAGGGCAAGGTTTGGGAAGCACATGGAGCTTCCGTACCCTCTCTAGTCTGGCCACTCTCCCAGCACCTCCCCAACCTAGCAGCTCTCTCAATCCATCCTTAGGGCTTTTACAGAGGCTCCATGCCATATGCCTATTTAATCCACAGGCATAATGGATGATATTCTTGGCCATAGGTGATTGAGAGGGACTAAAAGTTCAAAGCCTTGCCCTAGCCGGTTGGCCTTATGGTTAGAGCATCGACCTGTGGACTGAAGGGTCCCAGGTTCGATTCTGATCAAGGGCATGTACCTTGGTTACAGGCTCAATCTCCACCCCAGTTGGGGAGTGTGGGGGAGGTAACCAATCAATGTGTCTCTTTCACATCAGTGTTTCTCTTTATGTCTCTCCCACTCCTTTCTACTCTCTTTGAAAATCAAAGGAGAAAAAAATATATCCTCAAGTGAGGATTAGCAAAACAAAACAAAAAAGTTCAAACCCTCTAATCATATGGTTGGTTACCTTGGCAACTAACCTCCATCATTAGATGTGGTCCAAAGGTCATATCATTAGCATAACAAAATACACATTTCTGGCTCCCATCACGTAGGAAATTCCAAGAGTTTTAGAAGCATGGTAGCAGAAAGGGGGAGAAAGATCAAATATGTATTTTCTTATTGTAATTCACAATATCACACTCTCCGAACTAGGTTTAATCCCATGGCATGACAGAAAGACTGCATGGAATATGGAAATTAGCAGTACGCCCACCTTCACCAGCAGGTTATCTTCATGTTGAAAAGAGGGAAAATTCTCAGTCACAAGAAACTCTGCACAAGCCAATTTTTGTCATCTAAGGAGAAGGATGTATCAGGAGAGACAGAAAAAGAAAGAAAACAAAAAGAAACATGAAAATCTGCAAGGCTTCATTCTGAATCAGGGGGACTTTCAATTTAGAGGAAGCTGAGTCAAGTCAAAAAAGCAAAGAAATGATGATGAGAAAGTTCCCATAGACCACAGAAGGAGGCTCAAACTGCCGGTGATAACTGTTCACTCTCGAGGCATATCTTAAATTATGTATAGAAGAATAAATTATCTGATCCCAGAAGAACTACCTCAATTCAAATATAAGTAGTAATTTATACATATCTATGTAAAATTACCATACTAAAAAGGAGAGAAAAATCACAAACCAAAGGTAGCTGAGTAGCACTTGAGAAAAAGTTTGTAGGGAACTAGTAAAAATTGTCACTAATATTTCTTGAATTAAAACATGATATAGGAGCCCTAGCTGTTGTTGCTCAGTGGTTAGAGTATCGTCCTGTAGAGAGTTGTCCTGCAGACTGAAGGGTTTCTGGTTCAATTCCAGTCAAAGGCACAAACTTTGGTTGCAGGTTCGATCCCCAGCCCCGTTGGGGTGGGTGTGGAAGGCAACCAGTTGATGTGTCTCTCTCATATCAATGTTTCTCTCTCCCAATCTCTCCTCCTCCCTTCCATTCTCTCTAAAAACAAATCAATGGAAAAAATATCCATGGGTGAGGATTAACAAAAAAAATAAAATAAAACACACAGAATCATGACATAGGAGAAAACATTACCTGTATAAAAATAAGAACTTAAGGCAGCTGCAAAATATCAACGGCTAAATTACCCCAATAGTGAGCATTATCCAGCGAGAATAAAGGTGGGAGTTGAATTCCAAACCTAAAGGTAAGGCAGGATTTATGGATACCTTGGGTTTACATGTGGCCTTTGCAGCATAATGGTTCGACTCCTTCTAGAGGTACTGATTGTCACCAAAGAGAATGTCTCAAGATAATAACCTGCAGCTGCATGCCCTTTCTAACCTAGTCTGGAAAGTTACACTCTAAGGGTTAAGAACTGCATACTGTGCTTGCCCAGCTTCATTGCTGCAGGAATACAGGGCAGGTTGACAAGGTCAGAGTGTAGAAGAGCAATGTGAAATGAAAGATATTGTTTCATCCATCTTTGGCAAATAAAATCTGCCAGAGCAAGATACATAGGAGCCACCTGGAAATAAGTTTTTCACACACAGTGGACATCCATCAGTTATGTTTTACAGAGAGAGCAAAAAAAGTAAAACAAGTCATATAAGTAGAGATCAGTTTTTACCAAAAACTGATTACTCCATTGTTAACAGCAAGGAGTGAGAATTCAATGGAAACTTATTGAAAATTGGTAAGTTAAGTACAAGGAGTATAACTATTTCATTTTAATTATAAATATCACCATCAGAAGAGCTAGAAATAATATAATCCAATGGTGAAGGTTAAGGATTAATAATAATGCAATCAGGTGGTTAAGGTTAGGGAAACTGGAAGCACATACATTAATTTATTTGTGAGTGTGAATTCAATAATGTCTAAAAAGACTACATTAAGGATCCAGTATTCTCCATACCATAGGAAGTAAGCAGGAGGATTTCCTGGAATATTAAAATAAATTCTTTCCACTTCGATGTATAGTTGTTCACATCTGGGATATTAGATAAATTTATTTTTTCATGCCTTTAATATAAATATTGATTTTACATGTATAAATTATATAAAAATTTTACATACATTAGGGCTGTATTTTGGATTTTTTTTTACTAATAATGGTATGTGATCAAAACGTTTAAATATTACTGATACATAGTTGTGAAGTAACAACTAAAAGAAAGATTATCAAGTGTCACACTAAAGGGAATCACAAGATATGCATGTACATCAATTGAAATAGAACAAAGATAGAGTGAGTAACTTAAAATACCAATAAAATGAGAAAGCATAAGAAAAATAAATTATAGGCATAAGTAGAAAGTTTTCTGTCATATCAAGAAGTAAAAAACAAACACTTAAACAAAATGTCTCTTAAAAAATGGTTAATAACAAAACCCAGGGATATATTATATACAAGTGACTAAAAAATGTTTTAAAATAAAAATCATGGTTCAATTTCCAAATAAGACCTAATTTACATTGAAGAGCAGTAAATAGATTTTTTAAGGCCAATTTACACTGAGTAACCAGATTATTATGATCTCTGAATGCATAATAATCTGGCCACTCATAATAAAAGGCTAATATGCAAATTGTTCCCTTGACCAGGAGTTCGACCAGCAAGCAGGCCAGCCAACCTCCCCTGTCTCCTCCCCCTGGCCAGGCTGGCCGGACCCCACCCATGCACGAATTCATGCACTGGGCCTCTAATATATATATATATATATATATATATATATATATATATATATATATATATACATTAAGTGGCCAGATTATTATGTGTTCAGAGATCATAATAATCTGGCCACTCAGTGTATAATTTTAAGGAATTTAGCCACAAAAATGTCATTAACCTTTATGCACCTAAATGAAAGCATTACACTTTATAAATCATGAACTTCAATCAAAAACATAATAATGAACCTTTCTAAAGCTAAATAATACAAGTAGAAAATGTTAAAAGATATGAAGAAACATTTTACCAAAGAGGACATAATGGTGATACCTAAGAAATGAAGAAATGTTCAACATCATTCGCCATTTGGGAATTACAAATTCAAACCACAATGTGGTATCTCAAAATAGAAAGTTTAGTCACACCTGGGAACAAGTCAGTGGCCAGAATGGGGCACAACCTGAATATTTCAACTCCTGGACAAAGGCATGCTCTCTTGGGTCTTGGCCCTGGGCCCCCTAGCTGTCTGGGGACTCCTGTGGCAGGGGGCGCCTTCCCCTGCATTCTCCCTCACGGCCCACAGCTGTGGAGACTCCACACAATGGATTATAGACTAAGGTGACCAGACGTCTATAATCCATTAGACGGGGGCTTTTGGCGGGACAGTCCCGATTTTTAACAATTTGTCCCGTGTCCCGCAGCGTTCTAAAAAAGTCCCGATTTTTGGAAAGAATGCATGACAAGCTAGGGAATGGCAGGAGAACGGGAAGGGAATATACGGTTTTCGGCGGCCATGTGGCTATTTAGCCAGGATATGAGTTTTATATTATTTTTGTTAATTTTATAATGTTAAACTTTAATAATAACAAATAATTGTTGAGAACTGATTATCGAGAACTGCTTATCAAAGTTCGCATTGTTGATCAGTTGTTAGAATTCGACCACCATTGTTTGGACTTAATGAACAATGGCATTTTTTGGGATTGGCAACGACGAAAACATTTTGTAACTGTCTCTCAGACGATACACATCGTACTGCGTGCTAGTAAGCTAGTTAAACAAGTGATGTCATTACAAATCAGCTATTCAGATAATTTAGGGAAGTAATTTATTTATTTATTTCATAAATACATAAATTTTCTTGAATTTAGCAGACAGTACTCGTGTTATGTATATTTTATAGTGGCAGCAAAAAGTCTAGCGCCGGCCTTGAAAGTGACACGACTTACGTTACGGCAAATTCATGACCTTTTAAACAACGACAGCAATCTACTAAAAAAAATTCACTCAAATGAGAAATATGCCAAAGAATAAAATAATACTATACATAATTTTTTATTTATTATATTTGTAAATTGTACTTACGTTGAAATTAAAAAATATATATTACAATACTATTTTTGCATTCTATGAAAATTTTTGTTGCTCCATATAGACCAAATTTTTAATCAAGAACACACACACACACACACCCCCCCAGTCAATGGTGTCCCGCTTTACCAATGTTAATAGACTGAACTGCCTGATCCTGAACTGGACCCAGCTGCAACATGGAATAGAAGCCCTGGACACTGGCCCTGCTTCTGGCTCTGCTGAATCCACAGGTGGCCCTTTTCCAAGACTGGATTAAGGGAAATGGGACTTTACAACCCCAGGAACATAACATCATGCAAAGAAAGCCTTTTTCCACATCTCCCTCTCCCCTGGGGGCTTCTGAAAATGCTTATTTCGGCGGTGCCCCAAGAATCCCACTCCCAGGAGCAATGGGAAATTTGACTATGGTAACAGATTTGGGCAGCCAACGTGGGGCCTATGAAATGTTTGCCTACCTCTAGGTTCCAAAATTTTTCTCCTGTTGTTTTTTTCTAAAAGATTGATAGCATGGTAGTGCTTGCTGATTGTTCCAAGTTTGGTTCAGGGTCTCTGCTGTTAATGGTTGCCATCAATTGCTTTATGTCTCCCTTACTTAGCCTTGTTAAAGCACTCATCTCTCTGTCTCACACTGACCTATTCTCTCACCATCCTTTCTTCTAATTTTCAATTAATTGAGGGCAGGGATTATTTCTAAATAATTATATATCCAGTAACATTTTTAAATGTCTGGCAAAAATTATAAGTGCCTAACAAATGTTTCTTGAATAACAATTAAATAAAAACAAGATGGCTAAGAAATTAATAAAATGTGTCACTAAGTATCTGGTAAGGAAACATTATCTGAGTCATTTTTCATATTAAAAAACAATCTTATATTCCCACTTGGCTCTATTTTGGAGGAAATGGTGTGCAGGTGCTGCACGTTAGTGTCCTCATTTCTTCCTTTTGCTATTTACACACCACGGGTGAGAAAACAGTTCTCGAATGCTAGAAAGTGTTGTGTTTATCATTCACAGAAACAATAGCAACCCTGGAAACAACACTCCCCTTGCTTCTTACTCCTGGCTGTTGTGCTTTGCTCTTAGTAGATGCCTTTTCTCCAGACTTCCATGTTTCCTTCACATTATGTAAGATCACTTTCTCATTACGAAAACCCAAAAAGAGGTGAGTTACGTTAGGAACTACGATACATATTGCAAAGGGCAGTGCTACTCTATGGCAGGGTTAAGGAGATGAGCAGAGATTGTTGAAGGCTAGAGGAAGCAGATGGTGGGCTTTGGTATGAAAATGTGATAGAATAGGGCATTGGGGTGCACTCACTCAGTAATGGTAATGAACAATGAGGATTTGGGGAATAGAAATAAATGTAAATATGGAGATTGACAGAAACTGTAGAAAGTTAATGAAAAAGCAAAAATACCTGAAACTAGTGTTAATAAAATTATGAGGCTGCTATATCAGGTAGACCTAGTATTGATAACAAACAGTAATCATATATGTTTGATTTACTAAAAAGTTACTTATCCAAGAAGAAAATATTCTCTCCCATTTAGGCCAAAAAGCTTTAGGGCTAACTAACTGTGAAAGGCTCAAAATTTGCATAATGTCTTGGTTCATTTTGTCCTTATAGTCTCCACAGTTAATTGCTTGAGCATTCCACCAAATGTCTGTAATTTTAGGTTATTTGTTTTGGTCAATGTTCAATGTAAAAATGTATCAGTTGTGGTATAGTATACTTTGAAATATCAAAGCATAAAACAAGGAACATATGTAAGATATCATCTAAAACATTTCTTTCTACTTTGTTGTTGTCTGCAAAGTCATAGCTTGGGGAAGAAGAAACTTAAAAAAGTGATTAAAATAGTTTAACTTTCTAATCTTTATGAATGTGGGTCATTCTGAATCAGGTTTAGTTATCAGAAAGGGGTCCGGGCCTTTGGCGGGTCTGCCTAGGAGCAGCCAGTAATATGTGGGTTCGTGACTTTGTGCAGGAAAAATTTTGCAATGCCAGTCCAGATGGCTATGAGGGAACATTTATTAAAGCTGGGGACACTGAAACAGGAAAGGGCTTAGCATAGAAGCAGCAACAGGAGAGCCTAGGCTGGGCTGCCCTAGCTCTCTGGGAATTCGGAGACAAGGGGGCATTGGGGTCAGGTTCAGAGCACTCGCCTGGGACACGCTGCCTCTGCCCATTGCTCCCCAGGTTGCAAATCTCGTGTGGCCCCTTGGGGTTTAGGAGATGCATGCCTGTGGGGAAAAAGTGGGGGGGAAGCAAAGGGGAGGGGAATGGCCGTGCTTCTCCCCAGAGGGAGAGTGTGTGCTGGGTCCTTTGTCTTGAGGCTTTCTCTCTTTTTCGCAGGTGGGAATCTTAGGGGAGATTTCAGGGGAGGGTTTCAGCAGAGTATCAATCCGTTTTCCAGGTGTGTTCCTCCAGGGCCGTGATCTCCACGGATGGGTCAGTGTCAGGGCAGGTGGCCATCAGTCATTGCCGCAGGTCCTGGTGTTGCCCACCTGGTTCTGGAGCTTTCCTGGGTCTGGAGCTGATACAAGCGAGGCCCAGATGTTACCTCTAGGAGGTGACCTGTATCTGCTGTCAGTTGCTCTGCCAATGGGTTCAGCTTTCTGTCTCAGCTTCCCCATTCCACTTGTCCAGGCTTACTGGTCTCAGAACAAACCCTGGTTCCCTTTCATTGACAATATCTTGTGCCAATAAAGTCTGCCAAAAAAGTCTGGCCAAGAGTCCCGGTTACAGTAAAAGGAGTAGGAGATTCCATTATCACTAACAAATGCGCATATGACTAAGTTTAAATAACATGTTTTGAGCCTGACCATGAAGGCGTTCATGTTCCCCTCAGCTAGACTAAATGTTAGGCAAGTTTCTTCCTGGCCATAGGCCCTTGACATCCCTTTTCTTAGAGCCTTTACTCTAGATCAATTACACTGTGAATTCTTTCTCTCCTTTGAAATTTATGCAAATCTTCTAGCTCCTGCTAGTTTTGAGTCCCAGGAAATGTCTACTTCAGACCCATCTTTTTGAAACGCAAATAGTAAAGGAGATAGCATCCTGACTTCCCATTCTCCCTGAGAGGGTAGAAGCCAAACTTCAAAGGTGTCAATTAGCAAATATAGATGGCCGAATAAAGAAAAAAAATTTTTTTCAGATTCAGGAATAACTCTTTGGGCTGGACACATCCCATTGGATTACCTCCACCCTAAGGTCCTCCAGTACTTTCCCACAAACTCACCCTAGTCCTTAAAAAAAAATTCCACCTTTTCTTGCAGGGGAGTTGATTTCAGTCTCTTTCCTATTGCAATAGTCTTAACGTCTTCTTTGTTCAGTGCAATTTTATTGTGACAAGCCCAAGATGAATGCAATTCGGGCTAGGGAACACAGCCTATCTGAACATAGCTTTGTGAATGATACAGTTTTTGCCAAATGTTGAAAATATATAAAATTGTTTTACACCTTCCAAAAATATGATTTCTAAGTCATTCAGAGTCTGCAGCAATCAACAATAACTAATGGCATGATTCTGTAGATATCTAGAGTAACTTCTATGTAAGAGGTGTAGCAAAATGTGAAAACTAGACTATATGAAGATTTTGTATATTCAGTACATTTGTGAAAAATAGGAGCAAAAATATCAGTGAATAGCAGAAAGTTGCTTTAGTTTTGAATCATAAAAATACCATATTTAATATTAGAATTTTGACTGCTTGCTAGTAAATTATAAATTAAGCTATATATATAAAGAGCCAGGGTCCATAATGACCAAGGCTCACCGAGCACTGAAGTCAGTGCTGGGTTGCCATGGTGACCCAGCACTGACTGCCAAGGGGGCTGCAGATCAGGCCCAGAGAGAGGCCTGCAGAGAGAGAGGCAGGGTCTGATCCCCAGCCTCCGTAGCAGCTGTTGATCAGCCGTTGCTTCTCTCTTTCTCTCCCCGCTTCGGCAGCAGCCACGCCTCTTTTTCTCTCCCAGCCTCCTCAGGGGCTGCTGATCAGCCCCGCCTCTTTGATCAGGCCCAGAGATAGGCTTGGAGATGCTGACTGGCATAGAAACCAGCCAATCAGAACCAAATCTGGGTGAAGTGCCAGGAGCCAATGGCTGCCTAGGAGGCAGAGCTTTTGACACTGACTGGCATAGAAACTGACCAATCAGAACCAAATCTGGGTGAAGTGTGAGGAGCCAATGGTTTTCTAGGAGGCTGAGCTTTTGACACTGATTGGCATAGAAACCAACCAATCAGAACTTAATCTGAGTGAACTGCAAAGGCATAACCTAAGGTGGGGGCTGAGGAGGGGTGTTAAGGGCAACAGCTGTTTGGTATAAGGTGTAAGAAAGTGGTTCAATTTTTTCATGACCGGTTTGGTAATATAGTGCATATGGCTGGCTATCAGTCCAGATATAGGGATTATGTGTTTTTGTCTGCCAAGAGCATCACCTTCTGCTGAAAAAGGCTTTCAGCGCCCCTCCCAAATTTAAGCAATCCTATCCTATATAATCTATCTATATTACTAAAAGAATAATATGCTAATTAGACCAGGTTGACCGACCATCTTCCAGACATCTGACTTCCTTCCAGACAAAGCCATGGTGGTGGGGGCCGAGGCAGAGGCTGTTAGAGGCGATCAGGCCAGCAGGGGAGGGCATTGGGGGTGAGATCAGGCTGGCAGGGGAGGGCAGTTAGGGGTGATCAGGCAGGCAGGCAGAGGCAGTTAGGGGCGATCAGGCAGGCAGGCAGGTGAGTGGTTAGAAGCCAGCAGTCCCACAGGGATCTGGCCTAAACTGGCAGTTGGACTTCCCCCAAGGGGTCCCTGATTGGAGAAGGTGTAGGCTGGGCTGAGGAACACCCCCCCCCCACCCTCCCCCGTGCACAAATATTTTGCACCGGGCCCCTAGTATACTATATTTTATAGAAGTAGAAATGCTCAAACCATAGATAAGATTAACAAACCAAAATCTGAACTATAATCTTATCACTATTAATTTAAAAATATGTATATTGTAGTCAAAGAATATATTGTTTTATTTTATGTACATATCTTCCTTCATAAAAGACTTCAACAGCTGTTTCTCACCGATACTATGTTTGGATTTCATACCATATAATATTCAAATGAGTTTTCAAAATCTTCAAGAGCTTTATGAATCATGGACTTCTTTGGTTTGTTCAGTAGGCTCACTTTTAATGCATACTAGCTAGGACATAGCAGAAACTATTTAGAATTTGGGTGTGTCTCTTTTAAAAAGGATTTTCTCCATGTTCAAGCTGGGTCAGTCTGGCCCTTTGAAGATAAATATATACCTAGGTGGGTAGGTTAAGCTCTCCAAATAGACTGCAATAACTGTTCAAATAACACATTTTCTATTTTCATTACTCAAGTCACACTCTCTAATGGTGTGTTACAGACGCTGCAAGTTTTTTAGTAACACTATCCTACTTACTTCTTCTGAAAGTATCACTGAATAATGGATTGCTACTCTGAAATCTTCAGGTTTTCTTTGGTCTAAAAGGCATTATTGCAAGTATGTCTCCTGCTTACTATCTTATATTAATGAAGAAAAGTGTTACTGTCAACTGGACAAGACTTAAAAATAACATATCACATAATCTTGAAAGAACATATTCATCTTGTTTTACCTGAGTGGAGAAATCTTAACCTCTATGTATAACTATATCATGTATATCCTTGTCTTTTCCTTCCCATTATATATCAAGAATTTATGCAAAATACCTTTCAACTTGTGTAGTTTTAACTTTATGATGATACTATAAATCAGAAATTCAACTACATAAAAACTTGGGAAGTGGGAGATTTTAATTGCCTTGGGTCTTTTTAATACATTAATAAAAATCATTAATCAAGCTGTCTAAAATCTATATTACATTGATTTACAACAGTTGTTATAACTCAGGGGCTTGGAATGAAGCACACTCTTATCTCAGTCACTGAAGGTAATAAAAAAAATCATAGTGTCATGTCAATGGGATAACTGAGCAAGCAGGTTGAAGCTGATCTGGAAAGGTGTCAATGACTGAACAAGTAAAGCTCAGGAAGGATTGGTAAGAACCAATTCTTAAAGATGAGGAGAAAAGAAGAATCAATATTTTGGGCAGTTGACCTACTTACAGAGAGAAGGATGAGCAGTTGAAGGTAGAGAGTGTAGAATCCAGCCCCAAAGAGGGGAGGGCTGGCACCAGCACCCTCAGGCTTCCGGAACCCTGGACTGTGACTCACTATAGGATTCTGGGCTCCAAGCCAAACCTGAATTCAGCAGTTCCCATACCTGTGGTTTCACTTTCCCTGATTTAAGTGAGCCACGCTCAGTTGTCCAGAAATATTAAATGGAAAATTTTGAGAAATAAACAATTCATAAGTTTTAAATATGTGGCCGCATGCCCTAGCCTGGTTTGGCTCACTAGAGTCTTGGCCTGCGGACTGAAGGGTGCTGGGTATGATTCCGGTCAAGGGCATGTACCTGGTATCATACCGGCCCTAGTCGGGTGCATGCAGGAAGCAACCAATCAAGGTGTCTCTCTCACATCGGTGTTTCTCTCTGTCTCTCCCTCTCCTTTCCACTCTCTCTTAAAAAATCAATGGAAAAAATATCCTCAGGTGAGGATAAATAAATAAGTAAGTAGGTAAGCATATGTGTGCTGCAGTATGAGTGCCATGATGGAATCTTGTGCCCTCCTGTCTGTCCCAGTCAGAACATGAATCATCCCTTTGACTAACTAGCATATTGGTGCTGTACCAGGTGTACTGGTTAATAATGCAGATTTTGTGATTAAAAAAAAACACATGATAATTTTAAGAGAAACATCAAAAGTGCTTTATTCAAAGTAATGGCCATCGCTAGCTACACATTTTCCCCATCTTTCAGGTAATTTGTGGATACTGTCCCAATAGAACTTTGCTTGTTTTGAGGCAAACCATTCAGAGACCCAACTTTCCACTTCGTATGTTTTGAAGTGCTGCTCAGAAAGTGCATGTGCCATCCATCGGAACAAGTGGTAATCTGAAGGAGCAAAGTCTGGTGAATACAGCGGGTGGGTTAATACTTCCCAGGCAAGATCTTTTAACATGTCTTTAACTGGTTTTGAAGTGTGTGATGGTGTGTCATCATGAAGCAAAATTACTTTGCCATGTCTTCTGGAACATTCTGGTCATTTTACAATCAAAGCGTGGTTCAAATTGACCTGGACATTCTTTGTCTTTCACATTGAAATCATCACTTTTAAAGTGTTTAAACCAGTGCTCACAAGTATCTTGAGATGGAGCATGTTCACCATAAGCTTCCCGAATTATACAATAACTTTCAGTAGTACTTTTCTTCAATATAAAGTAATGAATTAAAACTTCCCACAAATGCTCTTTTGTTGGCATGAAATTCGTCATTTTTAAGCGTAAAAATATCTATGATGTTAACACCTTCAGAAAATTTGACATATGAAGTTTTGCAGCTTGTTGTCAATACAACAAAATAGCATACATATCAAATAGCATATATATCAACATATGTGTAACTCCATCTAGTGAAAAAAATCCGCATTATTAACCCGTACACCTAGTCTATACTCCTGTCTAGGTTATCAGATCCACTGTCACAGTACCGCAGTGCTGTGTTCACATAACCCTTATTTAACTTAATGAGGGCCTCAAAGCACCAGAGTAGTGATGCTGGGCATTGGGATGTGCCGAAGAGAATCCGCAAAGTGCTTCCTCTAAGTGGAAAGGTATGTATGCATAGGAAACACACACACACACACACACACACACACACACACACACACACACACACAGTACATATAGGGCTTGGTACTTTCGGAGGTTTCAGACATGCACTGGGGCCTTGGAACATATACCCTGCAGATAAGGGGGGACTACTGTAGTATAATGTAAAAGCAGGACAGAAGCACGAGTGGTATAAAGAAGGAAATATTGTAACATTTAGTGCTTAAGGGTGTCCAGGGCTTACTCTATGAATGCCAGCACAGGACATTCAGGCTTCAGTGGTGTGAGGAAGCTGGCTTGAACAGTCAGGATATTCACCAGGGGTGTATGTACACCTCTTCCCCAGCCCATGGCCAGTGTCTTTGACAGTAGCTTTAAATTGACTATGGCAGGAGTATTTATGTGTTGAAAATTGGTGAATGCTACAAATATAGGCTTTAAATATTTTTTCCCAAAGAGCTTATTGTTAAACATTTACCGGAAATATTCCTGTTATTTATATATATTTACCTCTTCCAGAGTTAGCTCAAGATCTGAGCTTAACAATGAAAATCTTCATCCCTGACTCAAATTAAGAGGGGCTGAAATGAAAGACTTGATCTTCTATCTTCCCTACTATTTTGTCACATCAAAGTCAGCATGGAAATACCCACAAAATAACCACCAGAGTGTCACATGTGTGACCAAAACCAAGTTACAAAACAACCAGAAAAACATTTCAAGTCCTGTTAATGTTACTATATGGTAATAATAGCATGCATCTTGTTAGGGTATTAGAGATTTGTTCGGAAATGTAATCAAGATAATTTCATTTATTGCATTTGAAAGATCAGCCCTTCAGGGACCAATTTCTTTTGTTTTGTTTTTTTCTTAAAAAACAATATTTTCTGAGAAAACAGAGTTAAAAACTTTAAAACCGTATGCCCCCCCCCCTTTTTTTTTTACTGAAACTTTTCCTATTAGTTTCTCTGAGATTGAAAAGATTTCCGTGGTCAAAAATATTTGGAAGATTGAATTTACAGGGTTCAAGTAACTACTGGTGCATTTACAGACAACCTCAAAATCTCTAGTTAGAAAAACAAAGGTTGGTTTTCTTTTCCTGTCAGCTCATTACTAGTTTGCTGCCGCTCTTCTCTATGTCACTTCATCAGAGACTCAGAATGAGAGAGACGCCCTATCTGGGACATGCTGGGCTGGTGCCAAGAAAAAATGGAACAGTGGAATCACATGACATCTTAAACTTTTGTTCATAAATGGTACATGTCCACTCAATTTCCCCACACACACACACCAAAACCAGGTCAGTGGAGTGGGAATCATAATCCTCTTCAAAGACTTATAAATGATTGGAACAATAATACAACCTACGTAATTCATGTACCACGCTGTATTCTCCTCTTTGAGACCCATGTTTTCTTTAAATGTTTTGCAAAATTTTTAAGTAAAATAAAGGCCTTTTCCATTAGAAGCACGTTGCCCTTTATCAAAGAGTGCCACTGTTCCTAATACATAATTAAGATTCTAGATAGTCACCATTGCATTACCTGCATGCCAAGTTAGAATTTCCATAGATAAATAAATGATTCATGTTCTCCATTTCATCCAAAAGACTTGAGTCTTTCTTTTTTAAAAAATATATTTTATTGATTTTTTACAGAGAGGAAGGGAGAGGAATAGAGATTTAGAAACATTGATGAGAGAGAAACATCGATCAGCTGCCTCCCGCACCCCCCTCCCCCACTGGGTATGTGCCCGCAACCAAGGTACATGCCCTTGACCGGAATCGAACCTGGGACCCTTCAGTACGCAGGCCTACGTTCTATCCACTGAGCCAAACCAGTCAGGTTTTGAGTCTTTCTTTTGATCAGGGAAAAAAAAAAGAAAAACCTTTTCTATGGAAATAGAGGTCAGCTAGTCCTACCATGTCTCACTCTCACTTCATTGTGATATTTAATTAACACCCCAAAATTATTTCCTCTAGTCTGTAAAACTATCAACAACAAAAATATATTTTAAAAAAAGATTATAGTTTTCTAGGGGGAAAAAATCACTTCTTGAAATACCTAGAGGCTCTGTCTTCTTGACAGGTGGCTATCTTACCACTGCTTATCTTACCAAACCCTATGAAGGATGGTCTTCTCATATTCAACTTTCTTCTGAGTCCAGAAGCAGGGGAACTTTAAGAGCCATTGGCTTCACGGTGAATAGTTATTTACTTCAAGGGTCACTTGGGACCATGACTGCTTCATTCTCCACCATTCCTTCTCTGAATCTCTGTAGCTTCCTATCACTCTGATTTACTCGTCGAAATCTTGGATCCTGTTTTATGTCCTCCTTTTAACTCCAATATCTACCTCCATCCTCAGGTAGATATTAAGGACCAGGTGACCAATTTATCTGACTTTTGGGCCTTTCACTTTCTTGTTTTCTAGAATTTCAATTATTTCATGCACATCGCATCCCCCTGTCCACTCTGACGTCCACATGCTGGACTATGTTATTACCCAGAAACGCATCTGCTTCTGAAATCTTAAATAAAAAGGCATCACTCTGATGAAAACATCCTACCCTTCTAGTTTATGCTTCAAGGATTTCTGTCAAAGCTTGGCTCTAAATTAAAGAATTCATAATTTCTGTGGTTAATCTTAAGTAATGACACAGCAATGAAAGACCTTAGTCATCCACACTGATGCTACTGAAATGTCATAGTAGCATCAGTGTGGATGATGCTACTATCCACAGGGCAGCACTTTCCCTCCCATCCTAGTCAGCTCTCTCCCCGCTCTTCCTCTCTCTTGCCATTTTTAACTGATGATCAGTGACTAATGAAAGGTTCTTGATATTTTCTCCCATACTGACATCTAACAATCCTTGGCCCCTGAATTCCAGAGTTGCCTCAACCAGCCTAATTTCTCAGCATATCCTAAGAAATAGTTGCATGCTAATTATATAGAAGTCTGATGACATCCCAGCCTATGTTTCAATTCTAAATATGTCTGAAACTTTCAGCCAGTTTCTGCAGATAAGTAGCTGAAGGACTGTTAGACAATATATTTAAGTATAATTTTTTCTTCAATACAGTGAAAGTCATGTTAGACTCTTTCTAAGGTATTTTATATTTCTAGTTTCCCCTGTGTTTAGTTTAATTGATTACTATTCATTGTGTAGCAAGACAACAATTGTGGCAACAAAAATGTTATAGTAATTATATTAAATTAGTGGAAATTCTGAAATGTACTTTCAACAGCAGATAAATGTGAATCAATAAAATACGCCAAAGATTTTTGTAGATAACAGAAAAATACTTCTCTGCTATTCACTAGAATCAAAGAGTGTAGTTTCTTTTATTGCATGAATGTTCAAGCTACAGGAAATATATGAGGCATTCCTTCACCGGGTATCTTTACCAAAAGACCTTTTGTCCAGGTTTTTTAACGTAATATAGGCCCCTCTGGCTTATCTTATCTATAATTGTTGTGAATTCCTTCCATAGAACAGACTCACAGTCCTGCCATTTATTTATCTTATATTTCTTTCTAATAAATAATCCACTGCTATAATATTTGTAACATCCAGAAAATATGCAAATCCCTATTTTATTATATTTAATATTTAGTATTCTAGCAATTTTTCCCCTTTATCGCTTTCTTTTTAGGATACCAAATCTTTTTAACTTTGTTTTTTGTTCTTTTCCTAACCATCTTATAGTATTCATGACAGCGTACAGCCATTGCTACTTTATAGTCTTCAACTAATAAGAAACTCACTCCAGATAACTTTAAATGTAACAAGATAAAAGTCATGTGATGAGAAAACACGTGATTAGAAAAAAAACATTTTTGTTAAGACCTTTATAATATTGTACAGCCACAGGTAGATTACCTCTTCCTCCCCACAGAGGGGACATGTGGAAATGTGTGGATTCATATTTGGTTGCTACTATGACTGAGGCACACAGCTACTATTAGCATTGAGTGTTTGGAGAGCAGGGGTGCTAAACATTCTAAAAAGCTAAATACAGTCTGCAAAATTAAGATCTATTCTGCTCAAAATGTCCATGAGAAGACTAACGCCATCTATTCCTAGCAGTGGTTGAAGCAGTTAGTAAATTTAATTAAATGAATAATGGGGGGAAATTGAATAGTTTTCCTAGTTCTCTACAAGACCTTCTTACTATAATGTCATTATTTGTTTAAGCAGTGGTTCTCAACCTTTCTAATGCTACGACCCTTTAATACAGTTCCTCATGTTGTAGTGACCCCCAACCATAAAAATATTTTTGTTGCTACTTCATAACTGTAATTTTGATACTGTTATGAATCGTAATGTAAATATCTGTGTTTTCCGATGGTCTTAGGTGACCCTACTAGTGGTTCTCAACCTGTGGCTCTCAACCCACAGGTTGAGAACCGCTGCTGTAGAGCCTAAGAGGAAGTGTATTAAAGGGTCGCGGCATTAGAAAGGTTGAGAACCACTGGTTTAAAGTGTGAATTTTCCCAACATCAAACTCTTTTGGGCTGTATGCAAGCATATCTGTAAAAGGTCGCTTAGAAAGAATTCCAAGAAGTCTTCTACTTATGAAACAAACAAACAAAACAAACAACAAACAAACAAAACAAAACAAAAAACGCTACTGATATTTCTTGAATCCCAAGGCTTTATACCAGTACTGCAAATAATTTATAGTTGACTATAGAATACTGTAATACTAGCCAAAATTATGTCTCAGTGATGCTATCAACAGTCATCAACCAAAACTCTAAATGTTGACACATCTGTGGTTACTAATTTTTAATTGGTGTTTCATTATTTAAAGGGAGTCAACATCCTCATAGATTATAAAGTTACCTGAGATAAGACATCTTATCTGACCAAATGAATGCACATGTCAATGAGTGTTTGAACCTGTAACAGATGTCTGGAGACTGCAGTAATGACAAGATAGGCAGTTTCTATGACAACCATGTGAATGATCTGTGCAGAAGGGCCCACATTTCAAAGATAATGTTAATTCTGCTCAGAACCAGTATGTCAATTACATTAACCATATTTTGACTCTCTTCAGCTAATTGCTTTATGGCTTACATTAATCATAGTACTGTCAGTAACCATAATTGCTTTGCATTAAGACCATAACTTAATTAGAATTTGAGAAGGATTAAAATGCAGCAATAGGTTTACAAACCTGTGATTGAGGTTTCCCAAATTGGGGGGGTCACAGAGGTCAAATCCTGGAAGTGAAGAGCGAGAGAACTAGTATGACACTCAGGGCCTTGTCTCTGAACCCTGGTCAGCCAAGAGAGTCAATCATAAAGACTCCACATTTTCTCTAGCCTGATTGTTATTAATATTTATAATACAGCAACTTGCATAATAGTTAAAGCTAAATTTTGCATTTAATTAAAAGTATACATCTGGATGAGTTTCCTCTCTATTAAGTTTGGGAGCAGTCTATAAGTAGGGCAGGGAATAGACATGAATATCATTTATTTTGTTTGGTATTTGGCATGTTTTTCCTCTGTATCCTTGTAGAAAGAAGGTGTTGGAATAAGAACAAGACTTCAGCCCTCAAACACTAATAATTTATAGCCTATCTAATGTTCTTCAGTCACCCTGATCATTTCTTGAACTGTAGTTGGATTTTACAGTTTAGAATAAACAGATCTGGTATGACTTGGTTTACAACCAGTCTAAACTACAGTTGACCCTTGAACAATGTGAGGGTTAGGGGTGCTGATCACCCACACAGTTGAAAATCCATGTATAACTTTCGATTCCCCCAAAACTTAACTTCTAATAGCCAACTGTTGATCTGAAGCCTTACCGAAAACATAACCAATGGATTAACACATATTTTGTATGTTATATGTATTATCTACTATATTGTTAAAATATAAAGTAAAATAGAGAAAAATATTATTAATAAAATAATAAAGAAGACAAAAACACATTTACAGTATTTACTGAAAAACATCCACGTATAAGTGAACCTGTGCAGTTCAAACTCATGCTGTTCAAAGGTCAAATGTAATTCTTTCAGCTATTGGTAATAATAAATACTTCAATGAGCTTTTGCATGTGTTTTCATAAAGTTAAACATGATTTGTGGAGCTCCTTATAGACAAGGGGGGAAAAAAGGCAAAATCTTATAATTCACAGCTTCTTACAGTGAGCAATTGTGTATTATTGGCTACATGTTATATAATTAACACTATGCCTGGAATATTGTAGTAAACAATACAGGCACTTGTCTTCATGGAGCTTATAGACTTAAAATTATTAATCAGAACTCTTCACTTTTGTAATAATAATAACCCTATAGTTGCCCAGCTGGTGTGGCTAAGTGGTTGAATGTTGACCCATGAACCAGGAGGTCACGATTCAATTCCTGGTCAGAGCTCATGCCCGGGTTTTGGGCTTGATCCCCACTAGGGCACACACAGGAGACAGCCAATCAATTATTCTCTCTCATCACTGATATTTCTACCTCTCTCTCTCCCTCTCTTCCTTTCTCTGAAAACAATAAAACATTTTTAAAGTATTTTTAAATAGTAATAACCCTATAGAAATAAAAACATATTTATAGTTTTCACTGATGCTGAGAGAACTAATATGAAAAATGCCTATAAAATTTCCCAAAGGGCAAGTACACAGAACCTAGGGACTATGACAATGTTGTGGTTGAAGCACAAATATAAATGAAGACACCAGAATCCTTTGAGTTTGAAATACTCTTAGGTCAGTGTCAGGAAACCCTCAGGGGCACTTTATGGGTAAACCCAGAACTGTTTCCCATACCAGAATATCTCTCTATGATGTCTTTTCTTCCTTTTCTCAGGCACTAGGGACAAAACCTGTTCTTTCCTCCTGACACCCATAACACTCTTTAGAAGAGGACCCCTCTTCTAAAGTAGATAATACATATAACAGTAGATAATACATATAGCATGCAAAATATGTGTTAATCGATTGGTTATGTTTTGTTATAGGTTATATTATATTAGCTTTCCCGCTTGAGCTCCTCTGCAGAGGGTTATAATTACTGCTAAGAGTTTTATTACTATTCATCACAAGAAAATAAAACATGATAAAAATAGCAAACATTAAAGAATTCACAAAGCTTAAGAAATGTTACTGACTTCTTATAGAAATGACACCAAGTAAATTGCTTTTGATTTCCTGGCTATGGTGGAGACAGAATGCGTGCTCTGATTTCTAAGCTCTACTTTTCTTCTTGAATTAGAAGTAGGGTGCTTCCCACTCCTCTATCATCCCAGTGTTCCTGACCTTTATCCTGAATTTAACACAAAAACTGAAAACAACAATCAAAACATTACATTCCCTCTATTGCTTCAGTTGGCCAATTTTTTATGAAGATTTCAGAATTGACTATTGCTCATTCCTCTGTACATGTAACTTGTATAACCATATAGATTAGATTTCAAACATTTATGGTAAAAGTCAAATTTCAAAATGCTACAAAGCAAACTTTGCCGGGGCTGACTAGCAGACCCTGAACGATGGATGACTGATTACTCTGACATAGGTTTGCTGTGAAAGAGAGGGCTAAGGGACTGCCTGGCTAAAGGAACCAGACAGCCTTGGTTGCCTGCCTCTTCGGGCTTTTATTGTAACAGCAATTTGAGATAAAGTTTATCTTTTAGATACAATCAGTAGGGTAAGTAATCTTGGGGGACACATGTGTCTGCAATGTCCTTTAAGCAAGGACACCTAAAGATTAAGCATAAAGATTCCGGTAAACACCCGAGGGTTTGCATATGCACAGACTTGTTTGGAAAGGTCAAGGAACAATTAGAGGTGGTTGCCTTTGTCCAAACTCCCCTAAGTTGGAATTCCGATAAACAGGGTGGGCCACCTTCAGCCCACTCCTTTAGGTCAGAAATTCCTCCTTACAAACTTTTCCAACCAAGTCTTCTCTGCTCCCCCACAAAAGGTTACCTACTGGAAATAGTACCATGATTACTGCCAGACAATAAAGTTGATCCAAATATTTTCCACATTAATTCACCAGACATTGTGTAGCCAGGGACTAGTCTGTATCTTAAAAAATGCCAATGTTAAGGAAAGAGAGACAGACTAAAGCACTGTACAGATTAAAGGAGAATAAAGAGGTATGACTGATGAGTGCAATGTATGACCCAGGATTTTCTTTTGCTATAAAGATTATAATTGAGACAATTAGCAAAAGCTAAAAAAGAACTGTAGATGGATACTATTATTTGACTAATTTCCTGGTTTTTATTATTCACTGCAATTATGCAAGATGATGCACCTGCTTTTAGGAAGAAGATTGAGGATTTAGGGGTCAATGAGCATCATGTAGGCAACTTAGTCTGAATTTATATAAAAAATAAGTCTACATAGACTGGAAGGAAAGGATAAAGCAAACACAGTAAAATGTCAACATTTGAAAGATCTTAGTATATAAGAAATCCTTTGTACTATTATAGAAATATGTTTGTAAGTTGGAAAACATGTCACAGTAGAAAGAAAAAAAATATTTATTTACTAGACAATTTTCAAAGCAAGAACTCAAACATAGGGAAACAAGATAAGGACTCACTTACTGGAACTAGAAAAAAACTGAAGTCTCAAGAACAAAAAAGTATTGCCAATGACTCTTTTTATTGTTAGTGAAAGAAACATAACCAGAGTTCACTTAAACAAACAATAAAAAGGGGTTTCAGAGGGGTAGTAGGATGTCACAAAATCAGTGCAAAAGCTGCATTGAAATGAGGAAAAATCTAAGAATCTCAGTGAAGAAATCAGCAGATATCTCCATAAACACATTTCTCAAAACCTCACCACCTTAGCTTAATTCTGAGTATCTGTCTCATTCCTAAGACAACTTTCTCCTTTCGTTACATGCATCCATCTCAGGGATAGACATTGATTTTATTAGCATTGGGTCACTCATTGGACCAATCAATTTAGATGGGAGGACCAGCATTATGATCCATCCTCTATGCCCTAGATTCAACCCTGGAGGTGGAGTGTAGGAAGTACTACTACTTGGAATACTGTGATTGGCAGCTCCACAAATGATATAGTGGCATTGGGTTAGGAATGAAGCATAATATTACATATCGCAGTATGGTCTTAGTGAGGATTTACTCCAACCCTACATCAAGCATTGGTTCTAGTTTGTCCAATCTAATGTATTGGATGGCATGCCTTGGACAAGGAGATTTAGTCAGTATGAACAAACAGGTCACACAGTTTGAGCCAATATACTCCAATGGAAATTCCACTATGACTTGGACGATTCTGGCAATCCTCTCTCCACTGAACTTGAACTTGGAAGTTTGTAATTGGAGTGTCTACTGTCAGCATACCCCCACATGTAGCTCAAAAGTAAAGGCCATACTGTGAGGAGAGCTGAGCAAGAGAGGAAGAAACACTAGATATTGTTTGAGCTCAAAGAAACCATACTTGAAGCCAGTTCTACCCCTGAAGTTTTTAATTAAAAGAGCTAATAAACTTCTTTTTTGCCTATTTCCATTTTGGGTTTGGTTTCCTGTCACTTATGTCTGAAATATCCTGATACAAGTATCCTATTAACAAAAGAAGAGAGAAACAAATGCTTGGCTTCCCCCCAATACATACAGAGACACACACACTCACATTCGCATGCACAATAAATTTCAATGGAGAGTTTTCATCACTAGGAGTGGGAAACAGGATCAAATAAAAATAAAAAGTAAGCTTGTCCTGATGGTGGAAAAATGTAACTCAATTGTTCATGAGGTCCACTTGACAGAGAGCAAGATTGATCTTAGGGTGGAGGTGGGGCCATTTTATAAGTGAGGAGAAACGTCAGAAGAGCTTTGAAAATAGGGAACTAAACATGTAATAACACAATCACTGCAACTTGACACAAGTAATCATTACATCCCTAAATTTCTATGACCAAGGAAATGTATGTAAAAGACTCCCTAGAGTTGTAAATGTTCCTTAACCTATGAACACCCATCCATTTGTACAAGAATTCAAATTAGGTCTTGCCGTAGCCATTTGGCTCAGTGGATAGAGCTTTGGCCTGCGGACCAAAGGGTCCTGGGTTTGATTCTGGTTAAGGGCATGTAACTCAGTTGCAGACTCCTCCCCAGCCCTGACCCTGGTTAAGGCGATTTCAGGAGGCAACCAATTGCTATTTTTCTCACATCGATATTTCTCTCTGTCTTTCCCTCTCTCTTCCACTCTCTCTAAAATCAATGGAAAAATATTCTCAGGTGAGGATTAACAACAACAAAAAAATTATCAAAATATCAAGGAATTTATTGATCAATAAAGTTCACAATTTATCTTCCTTTTGGTTATTTCACTACCACACCCAAAAAGAGACAAACTTATGGTTTGAATAAATATGAAATATAAGTGATTTGCTGTTTTCAAAGCTTAATAAGAAGATTTGAAGGCTGGCATTCTAAAAACTAATAAGTGACTTACTCCATCTCTCTAGGCTGGTTGCTTAATATCTACTTCCATTTTCATCTATAAATGGTGTTAATTATACTTTCCTACCTCCCATAAGAGCTATGATAATTACTGTTGGTAAAGCACTTATGTTTCCATGGGTAAGGGAGACTGTGTAAGGGCAATGTATTAGCATCATCATTATCATTGCCCTGGGCAGCTGCTCATTAATGACTGCATCTGAGCAAAAACCCATGAAAGGTTTAATTGATATGAGACAGAAATTGGTCAACCTCAGCCATATTCACTGCCAAGTTTAAGTCCAATGAGAAAAACTTCTAATTAGACCATCTCAAATGTCATCACAAAAAAGGATTATACTAATTTTAAAGTGTTTTAACAATTCAGCATTCGTTCATTTCACACACATTTATTATCTGTTATGTGCCAGGCACCGTGCTGGGTTCTGAACATACAGTGCTGAAGAAAAAAAGAAATTACTTTTGCGGAGCTTAGATTCTAGAGTTTAAAATTTGCATGTACCTGGGCTATTGCTTTTTCTCTGCTGATCCAAATCCTACCGTCTTTTAAGTTCTTTATCAGGGACTCTGTTTCTGATGCTACTCTTTACAACCCGTCTGAAACCACTTGCACTTTTCCCTCCTCCTAAATATTTATTTTTCTAATTGCTGACCATTATGTAAACCTTCCATGCCTTCCATGCCATTTCCCCCTGGAAGTGGTGGATAATACTTCAATTCTGGATGCTGGTTCGGTGTTTGTTCCATACAAACACTGAACAAACATATGCTGGTCTACCTACAAATTGTTATTTTTAGCAATATACTTTCAGGCCCTCAGAAGGCCCTAACATTTCATAATCTTTGTCATAGACTTCATTGGTAAGCATATAAGCCACTATTCTAAGGACTAAGCTGATCTTTCTAATTGTACAAGGCACCTAGGATAGTACTGTACGTGGTGTGCTCATAAAGGATAGCTTAATTAAACATGCAATGCCTGCTATTAATATTTCCCTCATTTACTAAGTAGTGAATGGGGCTCAGATAATTCCATGGGAGTTTAGAAATGATATCCAGCCATGTGCAACCGATGTGTTATGTGGCCAAGCAAGACCAAGGTTTGAAAAAGGGTCAGATTTAGAAAAATGTGTTTCCTAGATATGCTCCTTCACTGCCTACCTGCTAGCACAGGCTTTCCTGTTTCCAGCAAAATATTCCCTGCCAGATGCTTCCAGTCATCCTGCGGTATATTTCCTGAATACCATGGCCGTGTCAATTAACAACCACAAGGCATCCAAGAATTGTTTCTTCTCTTTTGGCCCTTTTCATACTGTCAGTTACTGAGGCCCCAATTGTCTCCAAAGCTATAAGAAGACAGTTTATATCGTCTCAAGCCATGCTTTTTCCCCAAAAAAATTTTCAGTGCTGCTTTGGGAGGGCAACATACTCTAAAGCACTGGCAATAACAAAGTAATGTTTAACTCTCTCCAATGTTAGGGTTTAAGACCCAGGTTGTCTGTTCAGTGGGGGAAAAAAAGTACTGCAAATTTCATTTAAGACCGCCAAGGAAATGCTTAGTTGAGTCCTTGTATCTTAAGGACTCTTCAGGCAAAATATCTCCATCAGTTTCTCCAACTCTTGGTTGATTTCTCCCCTTTTCTCTCCTTCCTTCCCACTTCCTCTCCCTGCTCCCCTGATCATATGAAACCATGATGGCTGGACAATGAGAAACACCATAATATGAACAGACTTAGTTCTGATCTCTAAAAATGTGTTATATGGCCAAAGCTTCCCTAATTCTTTTAAGGTAGAATTATCTTCTGAAAAATTCCTCCAGGCAAACAGTTTTCTGGCAGCATCCTGATTATCCACCCTGAAGTGGCGGATAATACTTCAATTCTGGATGCTGGTTCGGTGTTTGTTCCATACAAACACCGAACAAACATATGCTGGTCTATCTACAAATTGTTATTTTTAGCAATAAACTTTCAGGCCCTCAGAAGGCCCTAACATTTCATAATCTTTGTCATAGACTTCATTGCTAAGCATATAAGGCACTATTCTAAGAACTAAGCTGATCCTATCTGCACTGCTTTTAGTCATCCACAAAATTGCACAGCCCAGGAGACTATAAACAGATTAATTTTTATTAATTAAAAAGGAAAAGTTCAGATTCCTGTCTTGTTTACAGAGATGCATCTCTGAGGCCGGAATGGCTGTTCTGTGGACTCTTGTGGAACGAAACCATTCGCATCAGAGTCATCTCTGGTGTGACTAACAATGGTGCCGAGAGAGTAAAACAAAAGTGTGCTGGTCCTACCTTGCTAATGAGCGTTCCCTGGGAAGCAAAGTCAGATTAATCATCTGACCTCTCTTTGAAGAACTCTCAACGGAACTGTGTCTAAGGCAGGGAGCCAGCAAAATCGTGACAGAACATCCAAATGTTGTGCCCTTCCATGCAAGGCAAAAAAGGCTATCCAAGTAATAACAGAAGCCATCACCAAAGAGCAGACTACTCTGAAATGGAGTGCAAGTGACAAAGATGAGCTATTTTATTTTATTTTCATTTTCTCATTTCAATCCCGTCTTGGAAAAGTGGTAGATCAAGGGGTGTGTGCGCGCGCGCGCGCGTGTGTGTGTGTGTGTGTGTGTGTGTGTGTGTGTGTGTGTGTTTCTAGGGCAATCATAACCCATTTGTTTTATTGACATATATTTAAAGGCATAGGGCACAGATTTTCTTTGAACAGGATGCTGCTTCTTTTCTTTGGTTTCTGACTTCTGCTTGTACCAAGTAAAATGTGACTTTTGGTCACACATTGAGGTAGAACTATTTGCTATTGTTATATTGTTGGGTAGTGTTTACAGAGCAGTAGACATACTTAAGCTATTTGTTCTTAATACCCATACATTTTTAAAACATAGCTATTGGGAAATGAGATAGAAGTAAACATATGCAGCAATATTTACTCAGGATATCAAATTTAAAAAAAACTAGTAGAGTATCATTAAGAATTGATATCTAATTGAAAAATAGAAACAAACTGCATTATTATGGTAATCTATGGCAAAAGTTTATTTTATCCTAGTATACAATGCTAAAAACCTTTGATTATCAGCCTGTTGTGTATTGAGACAACTTGACATCCTATGTTTGACCTGGTGAAGCCTTCTCTCTTCCACGGTATTCCTTTGTAAGTGAAATTAAAATAAGTTTCTTTAAACCATCTTTTGAGAAATTTTAAAATACCTCTTAATAAAGAAAGACAATTTGGAAGACAGGGTTGCTACTGAGTCACACACAAAAAGGACAAGGGTGCTTTTCTTTTACACCCTCTTCCCCTACTTCCTGTGTCTGGATAGAGAAATGGATATGAGCAATTATTTTAGTTACCTAACAGCTATTTCTTGTAAGTCTTTTAATTCAACTCACATAAAATGTGCTTTTAGAAATGATTTTAAAGATCAGAATATCAGATCAAAGGAAGCATATTTAAAAGATTACCCATTTGATCGTAATCTGCTTATAACTTTTAAGCAATTGCTAAGAAAATTTAATATATCTATTGTATATGAACACTAAGATTTTTATCTTCCTAGTGTTCCGCAACTGGGTAAAGGGCAGTTCATGGTCATTACCTTATTGGATTGGTACATATGTCTTACCAATCCAATAAGGTCATAGATTTCATTTTACATATTTTGCTATGATCCCAGTAGTAGATAACATGGTTCAGTGTATGTACTAGAGAATAGTGGTTTCTATGATGGAAAACTGCAAACTGACATTAGCTCAAAGTTTAACAAATGAAATCTTGAATAAATAAAATTAGAGCTATGGTCCATAAGAATTGTTGAATAAGCAAAAGGTCACAAAAGGAATTGATAGGGAAACACTTAAAAATTATGATAATCCAATTTTCTTATACTTCTTTTTCAAATGTATCAATTTTAGGATTTTGTCATATCCAAGAACTTATTTAATAAATAAGTTTTAAATCAAGTGATTTGTTTCTCTAGATTAAATTTGGCTTTACAAAGGAATTGCTAAATTAATACCTTATGTGGAAAACCAATATCACTAGTCATAAACAGAAAATAATAAAAGTAAATACTGTAAAAGTGAAGAAATTTTCATTTTCATTTTATTTACTTAAGTCAAGGGCCATCACTGATAACTACACTATCACTTTGTGTTGACTTCACATAGTAAAATTTTAGAAACATTTACATTGGCTGTGATTCTTAATTGTAAACCACTAGATAATCTTGGTCAAGTGCTTCAATGAACAACCCTTACAACTCCCTCTGGAGCTTGCATTGTTGTATCTGAGCACTTGCCATTTTTCATGATGTGGCCCTTACTTTCTCAGTAATCTGATAGCACAGGTTGTGAGCTCGATCCCCAATGTGGGATGTGCAAGAGGCAGCTGAACAATGATTCTCTCTCATCATTATGTTTCTATCTCTCTCTCCATCTCCCTTCCTCTCTCTCTCTCTCCATATATATGTATATGTGTGTGTGTAGCCCGTTTGCACGAAGATTCGTGCAATAGACCTTCATTCACCTGGCTGCCTGCACCAGTTTTCTGCCGGCACCAGGGACCCAGGCCTTGGCTGTGGCCACCGCCTTCTGCCTTTTTCAGGGTCGGGGCTTGGCCCCGGGCGGTGGCCTTGGGCTCGACCGCACCCAACATCCTTGCTAAGGATCGCAGGAGCCAACCCCCAGTGGTTTCCTGCGATCCATGCAGGCTGCCCACTGGTGCCCAAGGCCGGGAAAGCCTCCGCCCCAGGCTTTCCTGGCCTTGGGCTCGCCGCACCCAGCGTCCCTGCTACCGATCACAGGAGCCGACCCCCAGTGGTTTCCTGCGATCGGTGCAGGCTCCCTGCTGGCGCCCAAGGCCCGGAAAGCCTCGGCCCCTGGGACCCCCGGGAGCTGCGGGAGGGGCGGGATGGGCCCGGCCACGCCCCCCCGGGGTGCCGATCGCCCCAGGCACCCCATGGAGCTGCGGCATGGGCCCGGCTACTGGGCACCGCCATCTTTATCTTCTCAACGGATATGCCACCCGGAGTCCCGCCCCCAGCCTCCTGCCGGCCCAATCGTGGGCATAGCAGAGGTGCGGTCAATTTGCATGTTTCTCTTTTATAAGGTAAGATATATATATATACATACATACATATATATATATATACACACATATGTGTGTGTGTGTGTGTGTGTGTGTATATATATCCTATATAATAAAGAGATAATATGTAAATTAACCCTCATGCCCTCACAAGATGGCTGCCTACGACCAGGCTGGCAGGGGGGTGAGTGAGGGATGACCAAATGACTGAACAATCAGGCTGCATGGAGTGACCAGGCCAGTGGGGGGGGTTACAGTTGAGGGCAACCAGACCGGCAGGGGGGGCAGTTAGGGGCAATCTGGCCGGCAGCGGGAGGCAGTTAGGGGCGACCAAGCAGGCAGGAAAGTGAGTGATTAGGAGCCAGCAGTCCAGGATTGTGAGAGGGATGTTCAACTGCCAGTTTAAACTGGTAGTCGGACATCCCCCAAGGGGTCCTGGATTGGAGAGGGTGCAGGCTGGGCTGAATTTTGTGCACCAAGCCTCTAGTGTATATATAATGTATAAAGAACAATGCTATGGGAGCAAGTGAGGTAACTGGTTCACAGTTATACCTATGTGACACCTTACAATACAGAGTGTTATCTTTTCTTTTTAAATCAAATACATCATAGGCAAGAATCCTTAGCATTGCTAATGCAGAGGAAGAAGTAAAATGAAAAGAAGCTGCTGGAAGAAATGGAGCATAAAGTGAAGCAGGATCTTTGGAAAATTCAGTTCACAAGAAGGCTTCATGGTATGTAATTTATTCATGGCTCCTGCTGGACTGAGTTAACAGCATCTGCCTATTCTCTTGGCTGTGACAGACATTTCCTAAAATGTCTCAGCTCATATCCTGAAGCAGCAGGCCTTGCTGCTCAGCCACAAAGTTACCCCTCCAAAATAGCATTCTGTACACCAAGAAGCTATCAAACAGGAAGACATATGGCCTGAGGCCTGTAGACTTCAGGGATTACTTTCCTAAGGCTGAAATTCACTTGGCCCACAGGATTCATCCTAATGATCCTAATCTACTTATGTCCTTTATTTTATGTCTTTATTTAAAATACTAGAGGCCCAGTGCATGAATTCATGCACAGGTGGGGTCTGGCTGGTCCGGCCCCAATTTGGGGCTGGGCCAGCCAGGGGGAAGGGCCGTGGGCAGTTGGCCAGCGGGCTCCGCCCCCTGGTCAAACTCCTGATCAAGGAGGCAATTTGCATATTAGGCTTTTATTATTTAAAATATATGCAAAAAAAGAAAACCTTGGCAATTATTTATGTAGAGAGAGAAAAAGACTCCACAACATATGAGCAACTAAACTTCTTACATTTTATGAATACCTTATATATCTTCATTAAATGTGTAAAATAGTGTATATTCTATTAACACTGAGGAACATTGGAAACATTATACCTACACTTACTATACAAGTAACATAACCTATCTGCAGAACATTTGTTAAGTGCTTCCAGGTACACAATTTTACTTAGTTCTTGCAGCAACCATATAGGAAGTATTTTTATTCCTAATAATTAGTTGAGATAATAAAATCTCAGGGATATACTTAGTTGATAAGTAGTGAGCATGAATTGGAGCCAAGTTGCCTGAATTCCAGTCTAGGCTCCTTTAGGTTACATGACAGCCACTAGTCCTTTCTAACACTTGCAACATGATCCAACCTTGAACAGAAATTGGAGAAGTGAGTGGACCAAGTAACTGAAGTCTGTCATCCACTGGCCTTGGGTATGTCCATTGCATCCACTCCACAGATGACCTATGAGCCAGAAGCACCACTCAAATAGGAAATGGGAGGCCTAGCTTTAAAGTAGTAAGACACTATCTGACAATCTTGAAAATTCTATGTACAGAGAACAAACATCATTGACACCACATGATGCCTAGATAAATCCTGCCCTGGATCACTCAGTGAGAGCTCTGAGTAAAAACTGCTGGCTCAGCCAAAATGGAAATCATCCTCGGAATTGGCTATTGAATACAATTAGCAAAGACAAATCACTCAGGGCAGAGGGAAGTTAACCACGCAGAGGATATTTATGAGCCCAACGACAAAGAAATATAGAACAGACGTGTAGAGACAGATGGGCCACGTCAAGAATGGGGCTACAGGGATGGCTATAAGCTTAGAGTCCAATACTCAGAGTTAGATTAGAAAGTAGGGCCAAGGGAAAATGGACACTTTTACCAAATTAAAAGCTATTTGCTTGGCTGATTTATTGATGATAGCCATTCTGATTTTACCATTTGCAACAACATAGATGGACCTAGAGGGTATTATGGTAAGTGAAGTAAGTCAGATGGAGAAAGACAAATACCATATGAGTTCACTTACATGTGGAATCTAACAAAATAAATAAATAAACAAACAAATAAAGCAGAAACAGACTCATAGATACAGAAAATAAACTGATGGTTGTCAGATGGAGGTGGGAGGGTTAGGGGCTGGGAGAAAAGGTGAAGGAATTAATAAATACAAATTGGCGGTTATAAAATAGTCATGGGGATGTAAAACACAGCATAGAGTATATAGTCAATAATATTGTACTAACTATGTGTGGTGCCAGGTGGGTACTAGACTCAGTGGTGGGATCACTTCGTAAGTTTTAGCAATGTCTAATCACTATGCTATACACCTGAAACTAATATAATACTGAATTGAAAACTAACATTTAAAAATTTTTTTAAAAGAAAAATTATTTGCTAAGTAATTGCCTAGTATTCCAGCTTAAATTTATTTCGTTTGCACTTAAACCAGTTCAGAAACCTTCCATTTATGGCTTTTTTAATGGTAGCAACAATATTCACAACACATTCATAACTTTAGTGGCTTTACTCTTTTATTTTAGTTTTAATTAAAATGTCCAATTAATTAAAAAAACACCCCAGTTGATATTTCTCTATTAGAGAAAGCTAACTGCTGTGACAAGCAGACTCGGAAATGTTTAGTGACTCAATCATAAAGCAAGTTTAATTTTTGCTCACATCACTAATCCAAACAGGAATTCTTTAGTCAAGTCTACACGAGGTTCTTTTTCCTCATTGGTTCTGGGTTTCGGCTTCTTACTCAGTGGTCCTGGGATTCATTTAGGAGTGCTGTGATCCCCCAGGGCCCCATCGTCCCTCACATTGAGCCAGAGAAAGGGGAAAGAAAGTGAAGAGAAGGCACATTAGTTTCATAAAAGGCTTGAGCTGGGAATGCACATATCTCGTCTACGCATAATATTTTATCCAGGAGCCAGTCACATGGCCACACCAACAATAAATGAGATTAGGAAATACTACCTAGCTGTTAGCCAGGAACCAGTCACGTGGCCACACCAACAATAAAGGAGATTGGGAAATATTACCTAGCTGTGTCCCCTAAGAGAATTAAAGAGAAGAGAAATGTGGATGTGGGTAAATATATATAAGTTTTTGCCAAAGTATCTTTTTCTAGTTACATGGATAGATGGCCAGTAAGCTCTAAAAGTGGTAGTAGCAATGACAAATTTGAAGACAATGGACACCCAAACAAGAAGTGCAATATATATTAGCTACCAACCAATTCAAAAGAGCTCAGCAGTCTGCTAGTGCCTGAAAAACAACCATAGCCTGAATTTATTTTTTATTCAATTATATAAGTATTTGTCCTTGTTCCCTCACATGCTGTATGTTAGTGTCTACACACAGGAACATTTATAGATTAAACTCTTTCAGTCATGTATGTGTCACTTTTTTCTAATTCGATAAGAGGAAAAAAGACATCATAGTCTGGACATTGGGGAGAATATATGCCCAGCCCAGACATAACTAAAACAGTCTGCAAACATTTCCAGCATTAATAGACTGACATGGATATCACAATTCATCAGGAATACCATAAAATTCCTGAAAATAAATACAGACACCTTGAGGTGCTTTTTCCAGTCACTTGAGCTAGATTCAAGAACTGGATTCACCAACTTGAGATATTTTTCAGAGATTTATATCAATTTAATTTGTATGTGGACTTCACTACCCAGTTTAAGAGAAATTGGAATTTTGCCTGAGTTTCCCTGAGGAAATGTTATATATGAGGAAAGTCTTCTTTCAAGTTCTTCAAGCTCATGTCAATGAAAAACTCAATATATTTATATTATGAAATATTTATGTACATATATGTATGTAAATATACTAGAGTTCAAATAATTCTTAGTAAATTGGCTCAAAGAGGTTAAGTAATTTGAACTTAGCTTGTTCCATTCTAAATTCCTCAAAAGAATTTTAAAAAAGGCAAAGTATTAATCTAATAAAATTGGATTTACCAATATAGCTGAATAATGATTTTCTTAAAAAAAAAATTTAGCGGGGGCAGACTGGGAGAGGTCAATGGGGGAAAATGGGGGGCATATGTAATACTTCCAACAATTAAGATTTAAAAGAAAATTAAAAGACACTGAAATAGTCTTGTTTTTATAAAATATTTCTATTTTTTTAAATTTTGATATTTGCTTTCTTGGAAAATCCACTCACATGGAAATCATGTAAATAAAGAGGTCCAAAGTTTTGACATTACAGAGTTATAATATTTTTTTAAATGCACTGCTGCAAAACAATTGGAATTTCAACATGCTTTAGTAAATAGTTCAAACAATATGATCTTAATACTTTAAAATTTCAAGTTTTCATTTGTCATGTTTTGGTACATAACTGTATACAGAACTTTGTTAGGTAAGTTTGATGAGCATCATCAATAACTGCATTATGGACCATATCCCCAACCTTTTTGTTCACATTAAAAAAAACTAGAGGCCCGGTGCACAAAATTTGTGCACAGGGGCGGGGGGTGTCCCTCAGCCCGGCCTGTACCCTCTAATCTGGGACCCCTTGGGGGATGTCCCACTGTCACCGTGGCTTTGCCTGGGCCTAAATCGGCAGTCGGACATCCCTCTCACAATCTGGGACTGCTGGCTCCTAACTGCTCACCTGCCTGCCTGCCTGATCACCCCTAACTGCCTCTGCCTGCTGGCCTGATTGCCCCCTAAATGCTCCCTTGCCAGCCTGATCGCCCCCAACTTCCTTCCCCTACTGGCCTGATTGCCCCCTAACTGCTTGCTGCCCACACCAGCCTGATCTCGCCCCTAACTGCTTGCTCCCCTGCCAGCCTGATCGTCCCTAACCACCTCTACCCAGCCCCCGCCACCGTGGCTTTGTCTGGAAGGAAGTCAGATGTCTGGAAGATGTCCGGTTGACCCGGTCTAATTAGCATATTACCCTTTTATTAGTATAGATTATAGTGTTTCTGTCTATTCTACTTTTCATAGTATTAATTCTGCATCAACACAGTAAAAATGTTACTTGCTTTTCAATTTACTTGATCTTTTCTAAAAGCCTTGTGTGTGTTACAAGCTACTGAGTCAATTCTGACTCCTGGTGGCCCTATGACTGAGTGATGTCCACAAGGTCCTGTCCTCAGCAGCCCTGCTCAGCTCCTGTAGATTCATGCCGATGGCTTCTTTCCTGGAGTCAATTCATCTCAGATTTAGTTTTCCTCTTTCTTGCTGCCTTCTATTTTACCCAGCTCTATTGTCATCTCCAAAGCACTCTGACTTCTCATGATGTGCCCCAAGTAGGATAGCTCGCCATTTTTAAGCAATGTCTCAGGATTAATTTGCCCTAGGACCACTTGTTCATCTTTCTGGAGGTCCAGGGTACTCATAGCGATCTCTCCTCTAACACCATATCTTAAATGATCTGTTTTTTTTCCCTATTATCCTTCTTCACTGGCCAACTTCACATCAGTACATAGTAACTGGAATATGAGGGTGGGAATGATGTTAGGGTTGGTGTCTAAAGACAAATCATTGCTTTTAATGATCTTTCCCAATTCTTCCATTGCTGTCCTTCCAAGTCTCAGCCTTCTCTTGATTTCTTCACTGCAGTCTCCATTTAAATAGATAACTGAACCAAGGAATGCAAAATCTTTAACAATTTCTATGTCTTTATTGTCTAAGTTAAAGTTAGATTATTTTAATTGAAAGTATAAATGATTCAAATCCAAAAGAAGAGAATTTCTGTTACCTAAAATACCAATTCATGGTGATAAAATAGCATGCCTCATATATGAAGTAGATATTGATAAATGTAGTAAAAATATAAAATGTTAAGACACTCAAAATTTGGTTTTAAATTTAAAGTCAATTTCTACTTGGTTTGAATAGTATTTTATGGTTGCAGAATAAACTCTGCCTCCCTAGAAATATTTTTATCAACAGCAAGAAACATTAGTGTTCTACACCCTTAAATTACCTTAATTTTAGAATGAAGAATCTATAGCCCCCTCTCCCATTTATTGTGGCCCCCTGCACATTTAAGCATTGGCAGTAACAGAAAGTTTCACTAATATAGTATAGCAACAACAGTGTTAGAATAAAAACCTTGCATTCTTATTGTAACATTTTTCTTCTTGACTTTCAACTCATTGAAGCATAAACATCCTTTTGGCGGTATAATTGGGTTTTTGTGTGAAAAACAAAGTTTTTGAACTGGCACTAGAGTACAAATTTAATTAAAGATGCAATTCCTGTAATGATCAGAACATCTGTGCTATGGCCAAATAGTTTTCGCTGCTTACATTTCTAAGACCTTTATTTGAGAATCTGCATAAGCTTCATTTAGCTCCTGATATTGGACATCTATTTGCAATTTTGAAATCTACTGAAGCAATTTAGTGACAATATACAGTCCGTGTAAAGTTAATTATAACAAGTAACTAGAAATTTTAAGTCTATTTTAACAAATTACTGATAATAAAAATAAAAGTCAAGGCAGGGAAAATGTAGTTAAAATAATCTGATCCACAGGAGCTGTACATATTTAAAAATCAATTTCCCAGAAAATTATTACTGAAGAACCATAAAATTTTTATATTGAGAATTATTTCTCCTTTCATCCTTATAATGATGGAGGAGAGAGAGTTCTCAATTTGTGAATATAGACATGTACATATATTTAATATGGGGAACATTCCTACATTCCAAAAAGTATTCAAGTAAGTGTAAACCCTTTGGGTAAATAAAAAATAAAAATTTAATATAAGATTTTTGTTTTGGGGGATAAAATATGTGTATTCAAAGGAGTGATATAGAAAGTACCAAATTTCAGAGGCGAGAAAGCCAGAGAACCTTGTGAAAGATGAGGTAATTAGGAAGTAGATTTTATTTTCTATCTGCTACCTATATTTTAAAATGTTTACAATGCCTGTAAAGTCTGCTTTCAATCTTAAAAGGATATTTTTCAAAGTAGTAGATAAGAGCAGACATCGTTAGAATTTAGATACCCTAAAAAAAGTCAGTAAATGGTTAATTGAGAAAGTGTAGGAACACATAAGTGTATCAACATAGCTATAGCTGAAGCCATAACATAAACAAACGGAGTGTCAGAAACTTGGCCTGGCCAAAATACATTCCGTTGTCTTCATGACAACTATAAAAGAGGCAATCAAACAGAAGAGTGTGATACATTTATCTATCAAGCACTGTCCAAGTCTTAGAGACACTATAGAAAAGAATTCAACAAACAACTTCAAGTGGAAGCATTTATTTGAAAAACCAAAACTGACTTTAAAAAATATTGACACTATGTATCTTTTTCTCCCACTCAAGTGTAAGCTTCACGAGGCTAGGGATTTCTGTTTTCTTCATTGCCATGTCCTTAGCCCCAGAAAGAGTGCCTACTATTAAGTAGATGTTCGGTAAATGTTCATCAAATGAATGAATGAATGAATAGGATACACATTTATCTTTACTATGGCCAGATGAATAGCTCTCTTGATGTGCTGTCTTCTCTTGATCTGATTTCATGCCCAGAGAGCCTTTCCATTAGTGAGCCATTCTCCTAGGCAACTGGAAAGTTATATCCTTGTTACAAATTATGTTGTCATCTCATTCAATTACTCAATAATGCAAAATATTTCCTTTCTAACCCACTGAAGATTCCTGCTGTTGGTTTTCAACCACTCCATACACATCTGCAAAGCCAAGTCTTATAAGCTAGAACCTTATTGAGAAGGACAGAGATGTGATAATCAGAGAATTTAAAGAGCTCATGTGAACTGATTATTGTGGAAAACCTATAATTTTTTTCTTTACTCACTTGATTTCATATTTTGTGTACAACTAAGATTAGTTCATTGTGATATATTTGAGTGATTCAGTTATACAAATAAGAAAATGATGTCATGTTCTCATAATTCACAGTATACTCATTTGTCTTAGATCATTATCTCTCAAAACAAAGACTTGGAACAATGATGAATTCACTTCCTTCAGATTTGCTGTCTTAGACCTCAAAGGATTATGGGCATATCTAGAACATTCAGGCCATACTCTTAGAGGTCTCTTCATTATTGATGATAAAGGGACCCTAAGGAAGATGACAATGAATGACCTTTCTGTTGGTGAATCATGTAATGAACTATGACTTATGGTCCAAGCATCCCAGAATATCAACAAATGTGGAGAAGTCTGATCTGCCAGTTGGAAATCAGCAATTAAATAATAGCTCCCCCCACCCCTCAATAGCTGGAAAACTGAAGCACTTTAATAGGCTAAATTGGAAAGCACTTCTTCCAGTCATGCTGTGCTGTCTGGTTTAAGGGTCTTCAATACAATTCAGCATTTTTTTCATTAAACCTAATTAATTAAAAGCACTATAATTAAGCAGTGGCCATGCAGGTCCTCAAATACACCAAGTTCACCCTGCCTCGGGGCTTTGCAATGACTGTTTCCACTGCCTGGAATTCTTTTCCCTGAGTTTTGTGCTCACTCTCTTGCTTTCTCCAAGTGGTGACTCAATAAAGTCTTCTTCCAATTTCACCTGCTCATTGAAGATGACCCTAGACTTCCTCATAAAAGAAACATCACAGCACTCTCTCTCCATTCAACTTGTCCTGTCATATTTTTCTCCACAGGTCTAATCACCATACAATATACTTTATATTTTCATTATTTATTTTGTTTGTTGACTACATATCCCATTAAAATGTGGTTTTCATGAGGGCTGGAATTTTTGTCTACTGTGTACTTTGCTGTCTCCCTAGAACCTAAAACAATACTTAGCACAGAGCAAGCCCTCAGCAATTTTATTAAATGAATGAATGGAGGCGGTCCATTGAGAACCTGATTGTTTCCAAAAGCAATTGCATCCCTTGTCTAGATTTGTAAAGTGAGGCCAAGCCCTGGATGACAGAGTCAACCCCAAGTTACTTCCATTTTGTGAAGCATCTCTGGGCTATCAGCTGTCTTTCTCATGTGAAATCCCTCATTCAGTGTCTCAACTCTATCAAATTACATATGTCCTACACATTTCAGTTGCTTTTGAAATGTTAGTTTGTTGTTAGTCTTAAGAAATAATAGAGGGAAATGTTTCTTAAAGCTTGTGAATATCTATTTCCACATTTGTAAAACATAAAAAGTGTTTTTGAGGCATAAATAATATAGACAGGAGCGCTTCAAAATTATCATAGGATATATCATTTGATATTGTTACTTTAACATATTTATTAGAGAAAATTTTCATAAATTCTATTCAGATAGTTTTCTCACATTCAATCACCCATTCATTTACTAAGGATTTACTGCACACCGGCTGCATTATAAAATATCCTAGGGATAGAGCACTGAAGAAAATAGATATTTCATGCCCTTTTAAGATTTACATTTTAGTGTGTATATATGGAAAATGGGAGGCAGACAATGAGAAAAATATATATACTACATGTATTTGTTTTCTATTGCTGCTGTAAAAAATGATCACAAACAGTGGCTTAAAACAACACAAATTTATTATCTTATAATTCTTCAGGTTAAAATTTCTACACAGGTCTCACTGAGCTAAGATAGAGGCGTTGGCAGAGTTGCATTCCTTTCTAGAAACTCTAGAACCAGTTTCCTGTCTTCTTATATTTCTAGATATTTTCCATGTGGCCTCTTCTTCCATCTTCAAAGCCAACAATGCCACAGCCCTGTAGCCATTTTCTATAGTCATATCTCCCTCTGACTACATGAGGAAAGGCATATCTCTGCTTTTAAGGACCCATGAGATTAACTGAGTTTACCCAGACAGTTCAAAATAATCTCCCATCTCAAGGTCCTTGAATGAGTCACATTGGTAAAGTCTCTTCTCACAAGTAAAGTAACGTTTCTGAGGATTAGGATATGGCCATCTTTGGGCACCATTGTTCTGCTACCTCACCTTATCAGGGCATGTAAAGGGCTATGGAGAAAAATAAAGCAAGGTGAAAGCAGCGCGCTCAGCCGTCATGGCTTAGTGGTTGAGCGTCAACCTATGATCCAGGAGGTCATGGTTCAATTCCCGGTCAGGGCACATGCCCGGGTTGTGGGCTCAATCCCTAATGTGAGGGGTGCAGGAGGCAGCTGATCAATGATACTCTCTCATCATTGATGTTTTTGTCTGTCCCTCTCCATTCCTCTCTGAAATATATATATATATATATATATATATATATATATATATATATATATATATATATTTAATATATATATTTAATATATATATTTAATATATATATATATAATATATATATATATTAAAAAGGGGAAAGCAGCCAGAGAGGAATGGGGACATAGTTCCTGTCCCCAGATCTCATGGGATATCTGAAATGCCAGACTAGAACTATTCACATAGATTTATTTTAAATTTAATAGACAGAAAATACGACATAACATTTTTCAAACATATAAATGGTAGACTGGTGGCAATCACTGCCTACAGCTCCATCACCCACCTTTAGTTAAAACCTGCACCTCATGCTTTCTCCTGCGGACCCCATGAGACTCCAACACACTTACTTTTATCCTCTTCAAGACATCACTTTTTGGCACCAAGCAATCTCTCACATACCATGGAGAAATCTGCTGTCATAGCTACCTACTATAAGAGTCAAGCCCACACAGTAATTGTTAGACATTCCTTTGGGTCTTCTACAAACCACAGCAAAACAAACAAAAACCTTTCTAAATCTGCATGTAGGACAGGCAGAACTCCTCAATTACTGTTGTTAGACATCACCATGTTTCTTCCTCCTTGCTCCCTTATTTGCTCTCTTAACTAGAATGACACCCCACATCCCTAGTTTCTCCTAATGATTCTTTACCTTTTTACCCAACCACTCTACTCTCTAATAGACTAAGCCTTTTTACAGAGTCATATTATATATCACATATGACTGGCCACCATTAGGATGTATCACTAATGTAATTACCAAATAGCTAAAGCTTAATTCCTTACGTACCTAATTGTTTAATTAACATCTTAATTTAAAAAATAAAAACTACATTACATATTTTCTTTAAATAAAAGATATTGAAAATAAGTATTATTTCCTTCAAGCAAGGACATTATTACAGCCATTAAATATTGCATTATTCTATAATAGAGTGGGAATTTTTTTTTCACTTTTCCATAGTTTAATCTATCTGCTAATTCACTTACTATATACCTTGATGGGAAACATAAGACATTTTTGGGGGGGCTAGCAACCTGAATCTGTTCCAGTAACCTGCCTTCTAAGGCACACTCTTGCTAGCCAATAATTAACTCCAAAATGTAGGAGACTAGCAGCCGGACTCTGTACCAAGTTAATCAGTGTCCCTAATGCACATTCCTGATAGCCTGTAATGAAGTCACTGCGCCTTCCTTAATTATCTGGTCTTGCAAGACCTATTTACCTAAATACTCCCATTGACAAGGGCCATAAACCAAGGATATAACAGCATAACTAGAGGGAGGTCGCTGGTGCCATCCAGGATGGACATTAGATACAATCTAAGTTAACCATTTAACTGATTCTCGAGGCCGGGGCTGAGAGAGTCCACCACAGAAGCTTGGTAGTGAGGAAACAAAGAAACTCAGAAATATATAAGGAGAAAATCTCATCATCTAAAGTTGTTCAGGATCCGGATCTTTGAGTCCCCTGAATCAGCAGCGCTGCTTTGAATAAAGACTTTTCCTGAACTCCGAGTGTTCAACTGTCTCTTTTTCCGTGCCAATTCCATAACAACCTGAGTTTTATAATCTCTGATTTCTAATCTGCTATCATGTATCTGAATAAATATATAATCAAGTGTATTCAAGAGTTTGAAAACCCCAAGATAATAAACAAAAAATAGCCTTAGAGATTTCAAATAAATATAGTGTGTGAACTTGCATATACCAAGGTCCCTATAAAAAGTAGAGTTTGATTGTGTTATATTATTACCTCTATTGTTAAAATTGTAGCTTCCACATTTACTCCTGTTGCAACATTAACTGGAACTGGTTATATTCTTACCACATTGTGGACTGTGTGAATAAATGAATGCTTCTACATCACTACTTTTGTCAAAACACAGAGGAATACAAAAATGGTCTCTGCCCAGAAGAAAAGGAAACTCTCATTTCTTAAAAAAAAGAGTTATTGGTCATGAGGGATTGAGGGATTTGTGAAAGAATTAAAGAGACCAAGCTATATGATGATAAAGATAGACCAGGACAGAAAAACTAAAATAAAACTTGCAGTCCTAAATTGTAAATGTTTGGGTTATTCTAACTTGTTACATCATTTCAAGGTAAATTATAGAAATCACGATCACTTAAAAGTTAGTAAGAAAATTTCAGACCAAAAAAAAGGGCAAATGACATTTGACAATTCCTTCTGGCCTTTGCAATGTGCATGTGCCAAACTGGCAACAGGACTGATGAGGCATGGAGAGAGCTGTGAGCTGTTGAGGTTCCTCTAGATCTTAGAGCTCTCTTATCCCTCAGCCTACCCATCATCCATTCCCTTCCTGGAACATTTCTCACCTCCTTTATCTTCGTAACCTGCATCATTCCCACTCACCTTTCAGATGTTTCCCTAAGTCTATTTCCTGTAGGAACCTCGCTGACCCAGCACCCTGCTCCTACCACAGTCATACAATTGCCTGGCTGTTGTCAGTATTCCCCTCAGGAATGCAAGCTCCACAAAGGCAGGCACAGTAGTAACTCTTCATTGTTTCTGAACCAATAGGCAGTCACTCAGCAACTCTCAGCCACGAAATTCTCAATATGTAGTTTTTGACAAAATGAACAGGGTGATAGATGTTTATTTGCCTACTCATGGTTTAACTTGGCCTTAACGTGTACTATAGACCTCTTCAAACAAGGATAAGAGGACATTGAAAACTATGGTACCTGTTGTGAGGAAGAAGAATATGTTGCTGACCATATGTTTCTAAGATTTTTATTCCTATCACTAGTAGCCCTGAGCAGGAATCCGTGCACCAGTAGCTCGCTGCCGCCCTCCTATAGCTCCCCCAGCCCCCCGCTCCCCCATAGCTTGCTGCCTTGACCCCTCCCGTAGCTCTCCGCCACCCGCTTGTAGCCAGTAGGTCGCTGCTGCCCTCCTGTAGTTCTCCACCCACTGCCCTGCTCTCTTGTAGCTCCCTCTGTCCCCCTGCCCCCCTCATAGCTTGCTGCCCTGCCCCCTCCTGTAGCTCTCCGCCGCCTGCTTGCAGCTCACTGCCCCACCCTCCTGCTGATCCGTGATCCGGTCGTTACGCAGTTGGTTATTACACTTCATGGTGTAACGACCACTTGCATATTACATGTTTATTATATAGGATGAGCTTTTCCTATGTCAAGAAAAACTGTGACTTTGAGTGGGTAACAAAATGTGTCTTTTATCTTTGTTGAGCTATTTTAAAACTAAGTTAAAGGAAACTGATAATAATGCAAATAAATTGTGACCAATTATAATTGACTAGAGGCCCGGTGCACAAATTGGTGCATGGGTAGGGTCCCTCTGGGTGGCCTGCAAGAATCTGGCCAAAACCCGCAGTCCAATGCTGCCTGCAGCTCCTACCTGCCGCTCCCACCCATCCCGGCCCTACTGTGCCTGCCGCAGGCTGGCGCCCAATCAATCTCGATTGGGATAGGCTCATGCTGCCACAGCAGTGCTCACCAGCCATGAGCCATGTGTCTGGCACTCTCCCAAGGGGAATGGCTTGCAGGATCGGGCTGAAACCAGCTCTCCAACATCCCCCGAGGGGTCCCGAATTGCGAGAGGGTGCAGGCCAGGCTGAGGGACCCCACCAGTGCACAATCGGGCCAGGGAGGGACTGCAGGAGGGCTCCAGGACGTATCTGGCCCATCTCAATCAGTCCTGATCAGCCGGACCCCAGCAGCAAGCTAACCTACCGATCACAGCATCTGCCCCCTGGTGGTCAGTGCACGTCATAGAAAGCGGTTGAGCAACCTTAGCATATCATTAGCATATTACACTTTGATTGGTTTTTCGGTTGTTCTGCCATTGGTCTATTTGCATATATGGTCTATTTGGTCTATTTGCACTGGAGGGTGTACCTCAGCCCAGCCTGCACCCTCTCCAATCTGGGATTCCTCTCACAATCTGGGACTGCTGGCTCCCAACCGTTCGCCTGCCTGCCTGCCTGATTGCCCCTAACCGCTTTTGCCTGCCAACATGATCACCCCCTAACCGCTCCCCTGCCAGCCTGATCAATACCTAACTGCACCCCTGCCAGCCCAATTGCCCCCAACTGCCCTCCCCTGCTGGCCCGATCGCTCCCAACTGCCCTCTCCTGCCAGCCCAGTCACCCCCAACTGCCCTCTCCTGCCAGCCTGGTCCCCCCCAACTGCCCTCTCCCACAGGCCTGGTCACCCCCAACTGCCCTCCCCCTGCCAGCCTGGTTGCCCCCAACTGTCCTCTCCTGCTGGCCTGGTTGCCCCTAACTGCCCTCCCCTGCTGGTCTGATCGCCCAAAATTGCCCTCCCATATTGTGGTGGCCATCTTGTGCGAGGGCGTGATGGTCAATTTGCATATCACCTCTTTATTATATAGGATTATTTTCCTATATATGGACCAGTTTTGCATCTAATCATAAATGCATTCAGCATTCCTGATTGCCCACATATGTGTGTTCTTTAGATTTTGCTTTGAACTTACTAATTCCCTCAGATAATAAACTTGACATGCATTTATTTTACATTTGTATGAAATTTATGATTTGACTCATTAAAAATTATGTCTTTAGTCTAATGATTTGTAATATAGATTTTATGACTGGAAACTTGTACAATACTGCAATAAACATTTTTATTTTTTTAAAGTATCCCTTAACACCTATAAAGAGTTAAACACCTTTAACTCTTTAAGAAAATATATTGAGCTTAAGCTAAATGAAAGGCCAAAAAATTATAAATGTTACAAAACATCTTTTTCTGAGTGTACATAATGTTGGTGCAAAACAAAACAGAAAACATGAAGCTGAAAAATAAACCCTCTCATCATTCTCAGCTTGTTCCTCATAACAGTGATATAATCATCTTCTTTAGCTGACAATAGCAATCTAGGCACATGTTTTTTAATGACAAAATGCTATTTAAATTTCACTTTTACAAGACAATTAATAATGCAGTTTAATTAGAATAAATGAAGGTGATGTATGCCAACATCAATTTACAACTTCCTTCTGTTTAATTAATATTATTCCATGTTTTAATTTGAAGTGAATTTTGCTCATCTTCATAAAATGTTTAATTTACATGAAAGTTCAGTCAAGAGAGTGCCTCCGGAGAACCAACAATTTATTCTGGGCTGTGTGCACATATTCTGAATAAAGTATTCAGTTCATAGAGAACTTTGTTGCAAGCATTATAAATTAAGTTGAGTGCAAAATGATGTAGGCCTATCCTTAAAAAATAAACTAGTTAGATGTAATTGACAGGAAACAAAAAATGGGGTCACTCCCACACTCTGATCGCTAATTCCTATCAATCCTACTTTCCCATATTACTTAAACCTACTTCCCTACTAATTTCAATTGGCAACATCCTTATTCAAAGTGTTCCACTTTGCTCAGATCAGAGCAGTACTCTCCTATCCAGTCTCTCTAGTTCTTTTTTCTTTCATCCTTTGAAATACAGCCAGAGTGATTATTTTATTTGAGTCAGCAGTTTCTACATTCTCTTATCATTCCTGACTTTTTACCTTTAGAAAGAACAAATTTGGAAATGTTCATACCTACTTATAATGTTCAAATGGCTTCTTTTGTCACTTTCCCCAACTTACTTCACATCCTATGCTCACACGGTTCTTGGAGAGCTCTCCCAAGCTCTCTCTCATACGTCTCGCACGCACTCTGCCTGTATGTGGTATTTGCAGCACCTCACATCCCTTCATGTTCTAATTCCTACTCAGCCACTTTGTGAAATGCCTGCCCCATCATAACTGCCTGATATAGATTCATCCTTCAGGCCTTCCAAAGGGTTCCATCTGTACACGGTCCCTTACATTCCATTAACTTCTCGAGGACTGCTACCTTGTTCATTTGTAATATTCTGACCCATTTACTTGGATCTTATTGGATCACAAGAACTCAAAAATCCGTATGAATGTAATTTTAGTAAATGTGAACTTCTTATATTTTATGCAGGCACATTAAAGTTTCCAGTTGAGCTTACCCACATATAAAAATATTGAATACCTACTTTCAGGTTTTCTTGGGAAATGGGATACAATTTCAGAAGTAGAAAACATAGAAGTAGTGGAATTATTCTTTTAAACAGTTCAGTCACTATGACATGTACAGGCAGGCAGGCAGGCAAGCAGTTAGGGGCGACCAGACATGAAGGCAGGCAGGCTAGTGGTTAGGGGCGAGCAGGCAGGCAGAAGAGCAGTCCCAGATTGCGAGAGAGATTTCCTACTGCCAGGTGTCCGACTGCAGGGATTGGGTCTAAACCAGCAGTCGGACATCCCCCAAAGGGTCCAGGATTGCGAGAGGGCGCAAGCTGGGCTAAGGAACTGCCCCCCCACAATGCACAAACTTTGTACACCAGGCCTCTAGTCCTATCTAATAAAAGAGTAATATGCAAATTGACCGCACCTCCACTATACCCACAAGCCACGCCCACCAGCCACGCCCACCAGCCAATCAGGAGAAAATATGCAAATAAACCCAACCAAGATGGCTACAGCCACAGAGAGCAGAAGGGAGGCTTGGGTTTCCCCAGCAATGGAGGAAGCCAAGCTTTCCACTTGCCCTTGCCAGCCTAGGCCTCCACTCAATGCTACAAAGTTTCAATTATAGAAGGTAAATAAATCCAAACAGAAATGGCAGCAGCCACGGAGCTGGAAGAGCAGGAGGCTAGGGTTGCCCCCGGCAATGGAGGAAGCCAAGCTTCTGCAGCCCTGGCTGGCTCAGGCCTTCACTCCAGGCTACAAAGTTTCAATTGTAGAAGATAAATAAACCCCAGATACCAGGGTCTCTGCTTGGGTCGCCGGGGGCGTGGCCGGCCTGCAAACCAACACAGGCCCCTCGCCCAGGCCACCCCACACCCCAAGGGAACCCCCACCCTGATCTGGGACACCCTTCAAGGCAAACCAGCTGGCCTCCACCCATGCACCAGGCCGCTATCCTATCTAATAAAAGAGTAATATAAAGATTGACCATCACTCCAACACACAAGATGGCTGCCCCCATGTGGTCAAACATCCTGTCCCCATGTGGACACAAGATGGCCACCACATGATGGCCAGCAGGGGAGGGCAGTTGAGAGGGATCAAGCCTGCAAGGGAGGGCAGTTGGGGGTTATCAAGCCTGCAGGGGAGGGCAATTAGGGGTGACCAGGCTGGCAGAGGAGGGAAGTTGGGGGTGACCGAGCCTGCAGGGAAGGGCATTTGGGGGGGACCCAGGCCTGCAGGGGAGGGCAGTTAGGGGTGACCAGGCCTGCATGGAAGGGCAGTTAGGGGTGACCAGGCCTGCAGGGGAGGGCAGTTAGGGGCAAACAGGCTGGCAGGGGAGTGGTTAGGGGGTGATCAGGCTGGCAGGCAGAAGAGGTTAGGGGCAATCAGGAAGGCAGGCAGGCAAGCGGTTAGGAGCCAGCAGTCCTGGATTGTGAGAAGGATCCCAGATTGGAGAGGGTGCAGGCTGGGCTGCCCCCCCCCCCCCCCCCCTGTGCACTGGGCCTCTAGTAGGTATATAATTTAAAATATCAAAAGTAGCAAGTCTCAAGTTCTTGATTAGAGTAAGACGCATACTAAGAACAAAGAGGAGAAAAACAATTCTAACTTGGGGTGGAAATTCAGAAAAGCCATCAATGAACAAAAGGACTTGAGCTAGATCATGAAGCATTAGAACAATTTAAACAAGTAAATATAGTGAAAAAGGCATTTCAATTAAGAGGTAGATTAAGAATTTTTAAAATGGAAATTGGCAAGTCTCAATAGGGCTCCTTTGTATTAAAAAGAGGGGAGGCGGTTAAATCCATATGGGCTAAAGAAGGCTACATCATATACCATGTACCCTCACAAAAATCTAAAGATAAGAAACAATGTACATCTGGTTCTGTTGGGAACTGGCCCTGGAAATTGGAATAAAGGCTTCTCTATATATATCATGAGTATTGACTGTTCCAGGGTAACCAGACATTCTGGGTTCAAATCTAGCTTAGCTACTTGATAACTGTGTGATCTGAGGTAAGTCCTTTACCTCCTTTCTGCCTCAGTTTCCTCATTTTTAAAATAAGGAACTAGAGTTGTGAGGATTAAGTGATGATGTCAACATATGCAAAGTGATTAATTAGATAATGTCAGGCACATAGTGCTACATAAGGATTTACTAATATTATCCTTTCGGCCTGCTCCCTTTTGGTTTCCTTTCCTGCACTGACTTAACTCATTCTACCAACTCATTTTGCTTGTGACTCAACACTAAAGCCTCCTGACTCCTCTCTACAGCATGGAATGACTTTCATTCTGTCAAAATAATGTATTGGCCTGTTTTGGGTCATATGTATAAATCAGATCCTACTTGCCATGGATAGAAAATTAATGATATCCTAGGATATGAAGAGCTTGAAGAATAATGAATGGGTCAGAGAATGTAATATAGCTTAACAGAAATAGTCATATTTTAATCTAATAAAAGTACCAAAGATGATTGTGGCATTGTGGCTAGTTCTAAATGGCTTGTGATGTGTAAAAATGAATAGGCAAATAAAAGCCCAATTCTGAGGGCTATGACTTATCCTGATGAGGAGTTTATATTTCATTCCATGGCACAATTTTTTGAAAACATTTTTATTGATTTCGGAGAGGAAGGGAGAGGGAGAGATAGAATCATCAATGATGAGAGGGAATCATTGATCAACTGCTTCCTGCACGCCCCACACTGGGGATCGAGCCCACAACTGGAGCATGCACCCTGTCTAGGAATCAAACGTGACCCCCTGGTTCGAAGCTCAACCATCTGAGCCACACCAGCTCCATTGACATTTGAGATTGGATAATTCTTTGCTATTGAGGCCCCTGTGTGTTTTTGGGTATTTAGCAGCATCCCTGGGCCCTATCCCCTAAGTGCCAGTTGTAACCCCTCAGTTATGATAACCAAAAATTACATGCACTCTGCTGGTCAGAAGCACCCTGAATTGAGAACCGTTGCTGTGGGGTCAAGGATAGAGTATTTTCCCTCTCAACATAAGAGAAAAGTTACCAGAATAGAAGGTTAGAGGTCAAAACAAAAGACTCAGAAGACAAAAGCATATCAAAAAGGGAAAGGCAGTATATCACCAGGAGCCTGATAAAAAGTAAAAAGTACCAAATATAACTGATACAAATCCAGAACCAAAGAAGAAGGGGATGGGTTGTTTTGAAAGGAAAGGGACTATCTGCAATTCCAAGGTCTCACTTCCTTTTTCTCCCCCCCTGACCCCCCGTGCCCAAGAATGACAAGAATCCAAACTGTTTTTTTCCTAGCCTACTGAGATGTAATTGTATTTTTTGGGGGTGTAGAATGTGATCATTTAACATAATATATATGGTGAGAACTCAAAAACATTTTGAGTGAAACTGTAACAAAAAAAAATAAAGGTTCCAAGGGCTATATGTTCATTACAGAGCAAAATGAGGCTTATCTCACCATCTCCCTCATTTTCCACCAAGGACAGCAGGTGCAAATAGTGTCACCCCTCCACGCTGTGGCCATGACAGGTGCCATTAGTGGATGGCGATGCTTTCCTGCCAAGGTTGGATACAGCCTCAGATTCTCCCTCAACACTGCATTCCAGGCAGAACCTATGACTAATCAGAGCTGACGTGTGAGATGAAATCAATTTTTTCGTACCTATTATTCATGCCAGGTTTCTCTTGATAGGATTCCAAGACCAACATACCACTTTGACCATCACATAACACCATTAAGTCATGGTGAGTTTATTTTTCCACCAGCTATCTCATCTATGTTGCTAAGAAGCCATACTGGCAAGTACAGCACATTATAGAACTTTATCTTCCTAAAGAAGCTCTGATTTTTACTTGTATGTAAACCTATAGAGACATTTGAGTCAGGCTCTAATAAAATAGATTTCATTTCTAACCTCAAGTTGTCTATCAATTGCATAAAGATTATTTTCCCTTCATCAAATAGAATATTGAAAATTTTCAGTTCAACAGATACTTGCTGCTTGAGAAATCTCAGTTTTATAGCTACCCACCATTGGATACGACTAACTCAGCATTTAATTAACAAACATCTGCTGGAGGGACATCCCTCTTTAAACAGTTTTTCAAATAGTTATTAATTATTCAAGTATAGCTTTCAACATTTTATTTTATATCATGAATTTTTGTCAAAAGCTTTGCTTATGTCTAGATATATTGTATCTTCCATATTTCCCTAATCCACTTTCAAAGATGGAAATAAGGTTAACATAACAGGACTCTTTTTTTTTTTAAATCCTCACCCGAGGATATGTTTCCACTGATGAGAGACAGAGAGAGACAGAGAGAGAGAGAGAGAGAGAGAGAGAGAGAGAGAGAGAGAGAGAGAGAGGTGAGAGTGAAACATCCATCAACTGCCTCCCAAGCACACTCTGACCAGGGACTGAACCCTCAGCCTGACCAGGAGTCAAACCTGCAGCCTTTTGGTGTACATGACGACAACTGAGCCACCCACCAGGGCAAACATGACTCATTTTTCATGAATATGTTTTTAATGAATCTAGTTCTTTACCTCTTCTTCTTTTAGTTTCAAGCTGTAAATTTATGAAAAGATCTAAATAATCTAAAGAGGAATCACAGTGTAAAAACATGTCAAAAGGGACCTGCCAGCTCCCTGAAATCTAAGATCTTCCTGCGACTCCATCCTAAACTCTGTAGAAGACAAGCCTCCCCCCTATTTTCTTTGAATTGTGGGGTACGGGACTCACGCTATCCACATTTCCTCTAGTTTCTGGCTTTATGCCTCAGTAGAAGCTGCTCTATTAATAGACCACCCAGCCATCCCACATAGGCTCACGGAAACCAGAAACCGATGATGTTGAAATGACTATGGCCTCTAACACTAGAGAAGTTTTTTGGGCTACACCATCGCACACTGTACTCCTAGTGCTGCAAAATCTTCTAGAATTATTTCCCCCTTTCCATTTCCTCTCTCCCTTCCTTCTTAGAAGCAGAAATCAAAATCTTTTTATTTTTTCTCTCAAATGAACTATATCTATTTGTTTTGGCTCCTACCCACAAGATATATATTACCTTCTATAAATGCACTTTTCTAAAATAGAAGCAAGTGAAAAATATATACTTACCAAGGGGAAAGGATAATATGAATGACTAAATTGAACTGAATGTCAGAAAAAAAGTAATGCATATCCAATGAAATATGGGAACTGACACCCTACCTCAGTGCTGGGAAGCTAACAGGAAGTGACCGGGACCACGGCCACCTGCAAAGGGCATGCTGGGTCTCAGGGGGACAGCTGTAATACTAGCTACAAAAAGGGTTTGACATGTAGGCACAGTGCTCTGGCCTTTTGAGGAATCTGCAATCTGAAGTTTATGTAAAATTTCCTAAATTTAAGATATAGGTATATTTTAATATGTATAGTTTAGGTCAACATGTCTGTAGGCTGCATTCGACCTGGGGTTAAGCAGTGGGAAACCTCTTCTAAACAAAAATAGGTCCTCCCAAGTTAATCTAGTGCCAGCTGGTCAGCAAATAAATTTGCACCAACACCCACAGTATCTACATTTTAAATGCCAGAGCAAGCTATTCATAGAGACGTAGCCAATAATTTGTGAATCTCAAAGCTCACACAAGGAGAAGAAACTCTGAAAATGGCCATAGAGTTACCAACGTTGCTTCATTCAGTTCAGCTTGTTTTGTATGAACATAGCCTAAAGTTTTCTTGGGAGGAGCAGAACAATCATCAGGACTCTTATCACAAAGATGCATTAGCCATGAAGTGAAGCAATGAGGCAAATTGATTGCTCCTTGACATTTTCGTCGTTGTTATTCTTCTCGGTATTAAATTGTATAGCTGTGTGCCTATCATGTAATTTTTGCTCCTGTCAGGATCGCTGCTTAAAACATGAACAGCTTTCACTGTAATGTCATGATTCCACAACCTAATATGCATTACCTCTTTCACTATCACGCACAAGTAAAGCTTTTCAAATATACAAAGAAGACTAAAAGATGCTCCGTAGAACCTTTTAAAAGATGCTCTTTTCACTCCTCCTGCTCTGTGTTTTGCTACATTTCCTCACCTTTCAGCATCGCATGTCTTATGTCTTCTCCCTACTTAGTCATCATGCTCTTTATGGCATTGAGAGGAGTTAGCATTCACTTCATTGTAATTCTCTAAACACTACTCTGATCTTGGGAGGAAGCACTGCATGGCTTGAAAAAAATGGGCACATTATGTGACTGGAATGAACATTTTCTAAAACTTCTATGTAGTTTATAAGTTTCCTGTCACAGGTGAAGCCCAAGCCAACACAGAACAACGCTTGACATCTTTCTTTTTTTTTTTTAAATCACACTAAAAATGAATTTGTACAACCAGCATGACTTTTAACCTGAGAGTGAAAATGGGAAAAACTTCACAAATATATCTGAGTCTGCAGGAGGAAAAAAAAAATGAACTTCATAACCTATAATTCCTTTGAGACATATTATTTTTACCCTCTCTTCCTCCCCAAAATACCTAGTGCATTTTTAAGTATCTTGATTATTTGCATAGCTAATAATAGTTATAATCATCATAATGACAAAAGTCTTAGGCAATAAATGGAAGGTAAAGTTAACTACTGAACTTCTGGAGAGGGAGTGGATTATTTCTATTTGAGGATTAAGGAAAGACTTGCCGTTAATAACAATGTTTCACACAGCTGTGAACATTTTCATGGCTACCTTCACTGTGCCAAGAGGAGAAGGCAAGCTAAAGGAAAACCCAGTAAGAAGGCTAAATTTCATGAAAGTCACTTTTATGTTTTTAACATTTTGCCAGATTTTCACAGGGATTTCTGTGCGTAATACCGAATATATTACAGGAACACATTTTAAGTTTCTCTGAGCTGAGTAATATGGAGACTCATATAAAGAAGGAACAACTGGGTTTGGTGACATTGGATGAGCTCAGCCGTAGACCCTATTTTCCAAGCCCTTTAGTCCCACTCCTGTTGTTGGTTAAGTGCCTAGTTGAACGCTTGGGGATCCTGTCCTGTATGTGGGTCCTTGTAACGCCTGGTACATGACAAGGGAATGAGTCCTCATTGCTGTTGGGCCACAAAGAGAGTCCTGGCGGTTCTGGAGGTTAATGTGCCAGAGCAAAGCCCACGGCTATTTAAGAAGTTAGTAGCACCATGGTGTAATGGTCTGTCACTATTCGTCTGGTTCTAGGCTCCATCCATCTTTTCAGAATCTACATCCAACTCCATAAAGGCCATCACAAGCGACAATGAGGCAGTTATTGGTCATTATTCCAACAATTCTCACCCTTGAGCATACTAGTTGGGAGGATGTGTTTAAAAATAGCTGTTCTTCCTCATTCAAGGACTAAATTCCTATTCCTATGATTAAGACCATTCTCTACTTACAAATTTCCCGGACATAAACAAATTTCCTGGAGCTTTATCTATTACTTGCTGCCAAACACTCCCCCTGCCATGAACCTGTCAATAAAACCACCTGTCTGCCTGGCTGGTCCTAGACTGCCTTGGTGACGACAGCTGACCTGCCCTTGGTGGCTCTGATTCCCACGCTGGCTCATCTCACAAACAATAACAGACACGAACATTTAAGGAAAGCCTGGCATTAAATTTCTAAGATGGAGCTCAAAAGGCATGATGGTTTAGAGGTCTCGAGCCTCAGACAACCCTAAATTTGCTATGTGAGGCTGACTCAGAAGCAAGCAAAGAAGTTTCAGCTCTTAGCCCAGAATTGATTTTTAAATATGCACACCTTGTCTGTAATCTGGTTATAAAGCAACAAGGCTTTCCATCTAAGGCAGTATGACCAGCATTTTGAGAAATGTTTGTATCTATTTGAATAAAAGACTATCCGTTCGGATGAGTGTTCTGATTTTTTAATCTCCCATAAACGTTCCACAAAGAAAAGAGAAAAAGCACTGGTGAATTCCATGAATATAATTAACGAATTACAGAAGGTTTTGGAAACACACACAGAGACTTCCTAAAAATGTCCATATCAGGTCAGATAGGTAAGAAAATATCCTGTCTCATCTTATACTGCCACCAGGTGGACACTATAAATAATAGTCTATAACAACTTGGAGTCCCGCTTCAAAATTCCGATCAACTTCCCATCCAATGTGCCCCAAACAGACCAGGTTTACATTCTTGTTACAGCATAATCAATAACAGAACCACCTCTTTTTCACAAAAGATTCCTGATTTAGATAACTCATAACCTGGACAATAGAGACTTAGCCTATGAAACACTACACCCAGCCACTGTGTTCTTTACTCATCTAATATCCCTTGTTCATTATAGTCCAGCCACATTGCCTTTATATTCCTCAACGATGTCAAGCTTTCCCCCTGCTGTTCGTTCCACTGGAACTCTTCCTCGAGTCCCACAGATTGAAATAAAGCTGCTTCATTCAGGTCTCGGCTCCCATATGTGACTTCCCTCTCTACTCTCCACTTCTGCTGGTACTCTCTTGAATTCAGCAAGACCAATCTCATTTAGGCCCTTTCATCTTTGTCACCGCTATCACCTCAAGAAGCCCCAGATTTCAGGGCGCCTCTCATTTCTCATTCTCTCGTTCCCACGAGACAATTAGGGCTACGACTTCTACCATGAGTGCAGGTGGCCCAGCAGTGGTTCCTATTTTATGCCTCATGTCCTGGCATGTGCATCGATGGTGTCCTCTTACACGTTCGGAAATGTCCTGCTTGGAAGATACATTATATATTCATCCTGCCTCTTCCGTATCTTTCTCCTATCTCTACTCAGTTCCTAAAGACTTCCACTGTGCCCTCTGAAATACATTGTTCATCACAGCAAGTCCTCTATATTTATGCTCAAGCTCCTCTAGTATTTCCCTTATTTTCTTGCTGAAATGGAAATGGGATTCTTTCCCGAGGGTTGTGCTTCTCTACAGCTCTCTTACAGAATGCCCATCCCCTACACTGAGCCTTTGTAGTGGGTCTGAAGACAACATTCTTGTCTTTCTTAGTCCTCATTCCTACTTCCAGACATGCTTGATCCCTCTTCCCTAACTCATACCAGAGCTTTTAATCACATCGTCAGGCGATAACGCACTGATGCTGTCATCTATCACCCTAGTAGATTTGTCAATATTTTCAGTAATTATAAATCCTCGCTACCACCGTGTCTCAGCCATTCTGTCAGTTCCTAGAAGTACTTTGACACTTTATTGCCAGAAGGGTTGAATGAAATGTTGCGTGTTAGCCGGGAGACGTATTTTATAAGCTGTTGTCTTGCCTGGATCACTGAGATAGCCTCCAAACTTGTCTCCATATCCACCTTGGTTCACACAGAGCTTGTAAAACATAATTTACGTTTTACCTTGCTAGAATGTAAATCCCCAAAAGACAGTTTTGTCTGGCTAGACAAAGATGTAGCCCAGGCGTCCTCAAACTACGGCCCGCGGGCCACATGTGGGTGTTTTTGCCGTTTTGTTTTTTTACTTCAAAATAAGATACGTGCAGTGTGCGTAGGAATTTGTTCATAGTTTTTTTCTTTAAACTATAGTCCGGCCCTCCAACGGTCTGAGGGACAGTGAACTGGCCCCCTGTTTAAAAAGTTTGAGGACCCCTGAGATAGCCCAAGTACCCGGAACAGAGCCCAGGACACTGAAGGTGTGACAATAACTACTAAATAGGTGAACATAAGCTCATTTGTAGTTAGCAGTCCCAATGGAACCATACGTGTAAAGCCGTGATCAGAGATCAGATTCTGGGGTCCTCAGCTGCTTTAGTTGGCCGGCACTGCATTTTAAAGTTTGTGTCTGAGTGTTATGAAGTATAATATGCATATTTTTCAACCTAACACAGTCCCAACAGCCCATCTGCTGTTTTACTTAGTTGACATCCCTGATTTGTTTTAACCCATCAGCCCCACGTAAATATTTGTGTGCGTGGACCCTAATTTATAATCCTAACAGAGTGACAGAGAAGACCATTTCCTAATGGGGGGTGTCCTCCTTCAGCAGCCTTCAGCAGCCTTCGTGAAAGAGCAAGGTGAGCTCAGGGCTTAGCCTTTATACGACCACTCTTATGAATAAAGTAGAAAGAGTGTCATCAAAATATCTTTGCGGTGGCTTCAGAGCCTGCAAACTCCTTGAGCACAGAGTCTGTACGTTATTTACCACTGAGGGCTTTACAATCCCTAGAAATATGTAACACCTGTAGGTGGGCCCTGCATGAAGGCCATGCTGTCTCATTCAACATTGTATCCCTAGCAACCAAATCTGACCTCACATATGGGAGATGTTGCACTTGCTCAGTGAGGGAAAGAATACCTATTAGATGAACAGTTTAGGAGGCAGTGTACTCTGAAGGGCATTCAATGCCCTTTTTACTCTGACCTCCAAATTGCTCTCCTATCACCTTTCCTCGGTTCCCAGAAATACTCGAACACTCGGTCATAAGAGGACTTCGTGGAGAATGTTACCGGCCACCTGGGAGGAACATCTTACAAGCTATTGTTTCTTATTAACACAAAAGTAACGATTCGTTTACCCAATTAGTTCGCTGTCCCAGTTACTGGCAGATAAAAGTGCTCTGATAGAACAGGACACACACCAGACGTGCTTAATGAAAATACTGTGAAGAGGAAGCTTGAGGATGGAGTGATCGAAGAGGAGATCCCCGATGGGGAGCGACGGGGTGAGTAAGGTGTGGTCCTGGGAGCCGGTGGGGAGGGGTGAAGTGGGCTGAGGCAAGTATGGAAGTTGAAAAGAAGCATGTATCCCTTCTCTCCAGATGTGCTTTTGTTCCTTGCCTGTTCTGAGATGGATTTGCCTAAATTCAACTGACAAACTTTGTTTTTCTTTGTGATCATTTCTTTTCAAGAGCCAGGGACCACAGCAGACGAGGCTTTACACCTTGGCATCTACTACAGAGAAATAGTCAATGGCTGCTTGCAGTGCAGGTAAATAAATAAGTTCCATGTAGGGTCCAGTGGTTTCAGTATGTGCCAGATAATCGCCTTTTTCAAATAATGCATTAAAAAGAGCTGCGGTGAGGATGAATTGAAATGTTGTGTGTAAAGTGTTTATCATATGCTGGGCACATAGCAGGTTCTCAATAATTAATAGTTATTCATAGTATTATAATTTTTTTCTATTTAAATACCTTCTATTAAATTTTCTACCAGGCAACTGAGTGAATCCCCACAATTCTGAGATGAAAGATTGTTGTTGGTTTTTTTTTTTTGTATGTTTTTTGCTTCTCTTTTTTACTTTATTATAGGACTCAGAGGAAATTAAACTCTGTGACAACAGTGATAAGCATATGAGACTCAAAGAACAAAAGGAAGGTACAGTTTGGCCCAATTCTCAGAACATACCGAAGATCAAAAATTAGGGAGGGGAAAGGGGACCTCTTTTCCTTAAAATACTTTACAGAGGGAGTGTCTAAAGTTCCTCAATGCCACACAGATTGACTATCCTGAATTAATATAATTTAAAACCTAATAAGCAAAAATACTTAAATAATTTTACCTTCTATTAATTCTAAGTTTTATTCTGAAGCAAATTTCCACTTTCCTTTTTACATCAAATAAATATGTGCATATAGAAGACTAGACTTTAGATCATTAAAAATTCCACGTAAACTCCTACAGGATAGTAATGTTATTATTACCCCCAATTTTTGTTTCACCAAACTGAGCATTTACCTCCTAATTTGTAGAGAAAACTCTCAAGTGTAGAATTGTTATTCATTTCACTTTAATTGCATCTACATATTTGATAAAAGATTAATATTAAAAAATATAAGAAATGCCTACAATGAAATAGCAAAAATAAGCAACCCAATTATTAAAAACTAGAGGCCCAGTACATGAAAATTCATGCCCTGGAGAGGGGTCCCTCAGCCCGGCCCGCCCCCTCTCACAGTCCTGGAGCCCTCAGGGTTGGGAGGCGACCCGGCGATCAAGGGAAGGCAACGCCCCATCACACCTCTGCTGCTGCCACTGCCGGCAGTGCAAGCCTCGGCTGACCCTGGTTACCTGCACCTCGGGCTGGCCCTGGGCAGCTGGGGGGCTGAGGGGACTGGGGGACTCCGGAGGCAGGCGGGGCTGTGGGCGCCTCCATCTTTGAGGGCATGACAGTCAATTAGCATATTCCCTCCTTATTAGATAGGATGTGCAAAGGAACTAAATAGACATTTCTCTAAAGAAGACATACAAGTGTCAAACAGATATATGAAAAGGTATCCAACATCACTAGTCATCAGTGAAAAGCAAATCAAAACAACAATGAAATCTTACCTTGTACCTGTTAGGATGGCTACTATCAAATACATTTAAAAAAGAAGATAAATGTTGGAAAGATGTGGAATAATCTAAACCCTTGGTCACTATTGGTGGGAATCTAAATTGGTGCAGTCACTATGGAAAAACAGTATGGAGGTCTGTAAATAAAGTAAAAATAAAACTGCCATATAATCTAGCAATCTCTCTTTTCAGTATTTATCCAAAGAACTAAGAATCTCAAAGGGATATTTGCACCCCCATATTTACTGCAGCACTATTCACAACCTAAATATCCATTGATGATGAATCGATAAAGACTCTTAGTATATACAACAAAGGAATACTATTGAGCCACCAAAAGAAGGAAGTGCTGTCATTTGTGACAATATGGATGAACCTGAAGGACATTATGCTAAGTGAAATAAACCAGACAAGAGGGCAAATACCACTTAGAAGAGGAATGTAAAATTGCAGAACTCACTGAAGCAGAGCCTGGAATGGTGATTACCAGGACGGAGGTCCGAATTAGTGGAGAGATGCTAGACAAAGGATACAAAGGTGTATTTATACAAGAGGAAGTCCCGGGGATGCACTGTGCTGCATAGAGCCCGTACTGTAAACTTAAACACTTGCTAAGAGGGTGCATCTTAAGTTCACTGTTCTTATTAAAAAATTATAAGAATAAAGAATAAGGTAAGATAAGACTTGCAGGTTACACATAGATTTATGGTATAGATTGTGATGGTGTTTCATCAGTATGCATTTATTTCCAAACTCATAAGGTTTTATAAGATTAATTATATACAGCTTTTTTATGTCAAAAATAAATTAATTAAAATTTAATCTTCTTTTAATCTAAGAAATTCCAATTTAAGCAAAAAATACATATGAATATTATCAAAACGGCAAGGAATTTTAAATTCTACTATTGTTGAATGTATAAACACACACTTTATTGATAGAAACTTACATTTGTACATTATTTCTGGAGGGAAATTTAGCAATATGTATCAAGAATGCTTGTTATTTTTAATCTAGTAATTAAATTTTTAGGAGTTAGGTGCCAGGAACAAATTGGATATATACACAAATATTCATATACAGGGAGATTTATAATAATATTATTTAAAGTAGCAAGAAGTTGAAACTATTTAAATGATCAGCAATATGTTGATTTTAAGTAAGCATTATGCTTAAACTTTGTTAAACCATTTATAGATATTAAAATAGTTTAAGGAATATATATTCATAGGAGAAATATAGATATCAGAAAGAGCTGAATACATTCATGAATATTTTAAATAAGTTTCAATATAATTATACATATATGCTTCGAACCAAAAAAAAAAAAAAAGATTGTAAATACATTCTCCATAATGCTAGCAATGCCTGTCTCTGGATGTTAGTTCATGTGATTTATATATAATATGTCATACTTCTCTGTCTAATATCATGCTCTATAATTATTTTTATACTCAGGAGAAATAAATATTAATTTTAAATGAGTACCATCTAAAAACAAAATAGCTATGGAACATAGCAGTTAAAGAGATACAACTGGAATTACTGACTCAAAATACCTATAAGATTATACCTCAAAATTTTTCCTTTAGGTAAGGGGATAATTAAGGCTGCTGTAGATTCAGCAGTTACTGATCAGAGACTGGAGGTGTTTTGTTTTTAATTTCATAGAAAAAAACATTTGCATATATGTATAAAACTCCTTAATAACAATAAGATGTGAATTAAGGAAATTAGAAGCCTTTTATCTGCCACTAGATCATAGTAATTCAAGTAAGAATTAGCTCATTTTAATATTTTTTTTTCCTAAAATGAAAGCTTTTAGAGCAAATTCCTAAATAATATTATATGCATCTGGTTATACAAGAGTTGGAAATTACCGTAAAAGTTACTACAGAAAAGCTCAAGGAACTGCCTGGATAGTAACTGTCTTTGCCTTAGGCATCACCCATGCTCTTTTTCCTACATGAAGGGCTGCCCTGGGTCTGCCGCTTAGATCCCAGCACCTTAGCTGGAGGGACTTGAGCGCACCCTTCTGCACTTGCTTTAATTATCCTTCTCTCCTCTTCCCCTGCATTTATGCTCTAGAGTAAGGATCCTTGCTACAGGTTGTCACAGCAGCCTATATTCCTTTCCAGCATTTATCTTAATGATTTATCCTAATAATACATACAAGGGAAGGCAAAAGTAGATTTATAGTTATGAGTACATGCAAAACAGGCTTTATTCTTGTATTATCATTATTTTTAAAAATTTTTAATTGATTTCAGAGAGAGGAATGGAGAGGGAGAGAGAAATGGAATCATTGATCAGATACCTCCTGCACACTTCCTACAGGGGATCAAGTTCACAACCCGGGCATGTGACCTGACTGGTAATTAAAACATGACCTCTTAGTTCGTGGGTCAATGCGCAACCCCTGAGCCACACCAGCCAGGCTCTTGTATTATTATTTACTAGAGGCCCAGTGCACCACATTCGTGCACTGGGGGAGGATGGGGGGAGGGGGTCCCTCAGCCCGGCCTGCACCCTCTTGCAGTCTGGGACCCTTTGGGGGATGTCCACCTTCCAGCTTAGGCCTGCTCCCCATGCTGCTGCGGAGGCAGGAGAGGCTTCCATCACCACCGCTGCACTCGTCAACCGTGAGCCCAGCTTCTGGCTGAGTGGAGCTCCCCTTGTGGGAGCGCACTGACCACCAGGGGGGCAGCTTCTGCAGTGAGCATATGCCCCCTGGTGGTCAGTGCACGTCATAGCGACCAGTCATTTTGCTGTTCGGTAGATTTGCATATTAGCCTTTTATTATATAGGAGGTTTAACTAGTGTCTGGGTGCACAGATTCGTGCACATTGAAAGGAAATTAATTACAAGAAATATTTGAATATCGCTATTTGCCCTTTCTCTATAATAGAAGTGTCAACCAAATTCACGATCAACAATGACAGATTGAAACACACTCATGCGATTGGCATCAGCGCGAGCTTTATATGTATCATGTATGCTCGAGTCAATTTATCCTTTTATATATAGGGAATAAACTTGCTTAATTAGACCTGTTTTCTGACTTAGCTGAACTTTTTCCAGCCCAGTGAAGCACCACAACTTCTCTTTCAGGTAACTGTCAGCAACATAGCAGTAAATATCAACATGAAGCAGATTATTATTATAGATCACGCAGGAAGAACAAAGGGTAAAATATTTAACTGCAGCAGTGTTTGACTATATTCTGTGCAGTGAGAAAACCTGAAGTCATTTTCAAGGTCCACCATTTCTTATTTCTTTTCAGTTAGGTCAAGTTTCTAAACTTTCTAAATCTCCGTTTTCTGGCTAATGAAAAGAAAATAGGATTCTATCAAGTCTCCTATCTACCTACTCCAGGACCTCTGTGAATATCAAATGAGATGAGGCATGGGAAAATGCTTCACAAACATTTGGTTAAACTGTAAAATGTTTGCACCTGGCTATAAAGCAAGTCATGTTCCTGGGCTGAAGAAGCTCCAAGGAGGCTAGTCACTAGGTAGAGGAAGCCAGGCATTGCTACGTGACATCATTACCCAGCACCCACAACCACTGTTTCCAGGCTGGGCTTGGCTGTAGGCCACATTTTGCACCATGGGGTCATGGCAGCATTGGCTACAATTTTGTGAGGTGTTGCTCTGGGGTGGTGGCGGGGCCTGTGTTCTATTTGGGGGAAGCTGAGTGTTGGTTTGTTGGTGCCAGGTCCATGGTGCCATTTATTTTTAAATGGCCAGTGGGCGTCATGGCAGCTCTTGCATTCAGCGTCTGCCCCCTGGTGGTCAGTGCACATCATAGGTACTGGTCGGACAGACAGACACTTAGCCTTTTATATATATAGATTATTGTATTTTTTTTTTTACAAACAACTGTAAACCTACTTTTGCCCACCCCTATATATATGTATTATACATGTATTTGTAATATTTATATATGCATATGATATATAACTAGAGGCCCGGTGCATGAAATTCATGCACGGGGTGGTTCCCCTCAGCCCAGCCTGCACCCTCTCCAATCTGGGACCCCTCAGTGGATGTCTGAATGCTGGTTTAGGCCTGATCCCTGAGGCAGTCGGACATCCCTCTCACAATCCGGGACCACTGGCTCCTAACTGCTGACCTGCCTGCCTGCCTTATGGCCCCTAACTTCCCCCCCCCTGTTGGCCTGGTCACCCCAAGTGCCTCCCTGATGGCCTGGTCACCCCTAACTGCCCCCACCGCCAGCCTGGTCATCCCCAACTGCCCCCACCACCAGGCTGGTTGCCCTTCACTGACCCCTCTGCCGACCTGGTCACCCTGCATTGCCCCCCCTTCCTCCGCTGGCCTGGTCACTCCCAACTACCCCCCTGCCAACCTGCTCACCCCATGGAGCCTGCTGCTCAGTCATTTGGTCAGCCCTCACTAATCCCCTGCCGGCCTGATCGCCCACGCAGCCTGCTGTTCAGTCGTTTGGTCGGCCCTCACTAACCTCCCTGCTGGCCTGGTTGCCCCACGCAGCCTGCTGTTCAGTCGTTTGGTCGGCCCTCACTAACCTCCCTGCCGGCCTGGTTGCCCCACACAGCCTGTTCGGTCGTCCATTCAGTTGTTTCGGTTGCAACGGTCACTTAGGCTTTTATATATATAGATATATAGTCTATAGTGTGTGTATGTGTGTGTATTCCTGGAACATAATATGTACTCAATAACTATTAGTTGAATAAATTAATAAATGGATTAATCCACAACTGTAATTTAGAGGTTACCCAACATGGCATTTATATGCTCTCTTCTAACACTCATAACAGCGCTATGAAGCTGTCAGTAAAATGTTAGTAATTCAATTTTATACATAAGTAAATAAAAAATTCAAGAGTTTAAATTCTTACACAAAGGCATATGGATAGGGTAATACGACATTAAAATGTTTATATTACTTTGGTGTCAATTTCAGAATGGTCAATAATTAAACGAAGTTACCACATTCACTCATTCATTCATGCATGCATTCATTCGATGAAAAGCACTTGCCTTTGTAAAATGTATTTTTCTGTTACCTATGATAAATACCATGACATGCAACCAGAATGTTCACACATTAAACAAGTCCATTTCTTGCCCTCTGCATTGTCCCTGCTATGGATAATGAAGGGTTTAGCACATTTCTCCTGACACCCTTTGTTGAGATAGTGGCTTCCCTTTTTATTCCTGCTCAAAAGCCTGAATTTCTGGGCCACTGGGCCTCCTTATCACCATCACAGCACAGCCAGAGCTGTGGATGAATCTCTAGCACTAAAAATAACTTGATGTGATTGTTCAAGCCCAGGCCTTGACGGGACCTAAAACCCACCTCTAGCCTTTATCCTAAATGAAAGCAGATAACTATCTATGTACAATACAAAATGTAGTGAGACCTTGAATATGCTCAGCCTCTTCCCATAATCCCAAACCCGAGGACCTGGCTGTAAGGAAATTCTTTTTAAACAAGTTGTCAGCTAAATCTGCTTAGGATTTTTTTTCTTCCTTTGCTGTTTTTTTTTTTTTTTTTTTTTTTTTTTGTGTGTGTGTGTGTGTGTGTGTGTGTGTGTGTGTGTGTGTGTGTGTTTCCATTTCCCCCCAGGAGAATTGATGATGTCTTGGTTTCATGGGAACTTATCAGCTGTTTTTCTTGGCAATAGACTGTGAAAATGAAATAAATTGCTTAGCGCGTTTACTGTTGATCCAATTTGTATCAGCAATCAGATTTAAAAACTCATTAACAGTCCCACTGCGATGAGAGGAGGGAGTCCTGTCCTAAAGAGACAGAGCCTTAGAGCAGTCCTGGAACCAGGGCATCTGGCTGTGCGATGTCATAAAATAGAAATGAAGAAAAAATTAAAATATGTCAGCCCCTAGGTTTTTGCTTCATGCATCATATGGTATTATTTTTAGAGATTTTATTATGACTATCTCACTCTGGAAAAAGAAGTAAGAGTTAACCTGAAACCATTTTTCACTTATTAAGCTGACAAAAATTTAAAGTTGTGTACCAAAAGTTACTGAGATTGTGGAAAATGGCCACTGCTCACAGAATGTTATTTATGATAGCAATGCTATGGGGAAATTGATCTTTTGTAATTGAGACTATGTGTGCCCCATAATCTTCTATTTTCAATTCTACATATGCATTCTTGAAAGCACTGCACCTGAACTTAAGGCGTCATGTTCAGAAATGCTACTGTGCCTTTATTTGTAACAGTAAAAAATGACAATTAATTAAGAAGAGGATACCCTATCATGGAATATAGTACAACAGAGTGAGGTAGGGCTTAGGTTCTGGCATAAAGAGATCTTTAAGATATATTGTTGAGTTTGAATGGGGGCAATCAAATTACAGAATAATGATTCCTTATATAAAAAATACTTGGTATTTTCTACAGTTGTGTATATCTATGCAATTCAAATATGAGGAAAAAAGACATTGGAATGATACACAGAAGTTATTTCTGTAGTTACTTCTGGAGAGGAATGAGTGGGCAAGATTGCACTTATGATGAAGGGAGCTTAGATTCATCTAGCATGTTTAAATTATTAATAAAGGCCAAGGCCCTGCAATTGGTGTGTTGCTTACATAGTTAAAATCAATATCACGGAATTATTCTAAGTATAATTTGGTTTTGAATGCATCACTTTGAATAAACGCTTCAGAGAAAATTTTGAGCCACTCATCAATAACTGATCACAAAAATGATCCTGTTCATTATTTTCATAAAATTTGTTTTCTGAAGCAATATAAAGCAGTCAGTCTAAAATAGAATTCTGCTTCTTGAGTATATCCTAGAAGAATATAATAAAAGTCATTATTATCGAAAGTAGTAATTCTAGGAAATTGGACCAGTGTGACCACAGAGCAAGGACCCTGAACCCAGCCTAAGGTGTGTGGTGTGTGTGTGTGTGTGTGTGTGTGTGTGTGTGTGTGTGTGTAAAACCATGATCTTATTCTGAAGATAAGTAATTAGGTGAAGTGGGGTGGGGGTGGGCAGATGAGAGGAAATGATGTGACCTAGAGCAGAAAGTATAGATTGGGCAAAATAGCATCTGGTCTTAGGGAGAGAACCCATCCTGCTCACACACGAGTGCATCTCTTACTTTTCAAAAGCTAAAGATGTAGATGAAGAAAGTAATGTGGGATGGTTAAAAATTGATATAATCTGCCTGGCCAGTGTGGCTCAGTGAATGAGCATCAACCTATGAACCAGGAGGTCATGGTTTGATTCCCAGTCAGGGCACATGCTCGGGTTGCGGACTCCATCCCCAGTTGGAGGTGTGCAGGAGGCAGATAATCAATGATTCTTTCTTATCAATGATGTTTCTCTCTCTCCCTCTCCCTTCCTCTCTGAAATCAATAAAAATATTTTTAATGGTAGAATCTGGAAAATCCAAGGAGTTATTGTGATAGAATTTGCAAAAATCCCAATTACTCTTGATAGCCAGTATCATAAAAACTCAGCTTTCAATAATTACACTTAATTTTGTTCTAAAATTCTGGTTAAAATAGTTGTTCTTCTTATATAAGAGAATTTCACTAAGACATTAAGCCATATATGTAAATATATAGGAACACTCTACCATAGATGTTGGGGTTACAGATAAAAAAATATATAGAGAAAGTATGTATCATTTGTCTTTTCTTAATTATATATGCTAGTAAGATTAGACATAGAATTAAGTTAAATTTCTACTATCTAATATACTGAGTATCTTAAAAGTTTAGATGCTCAGTATATTAGTATTGGACCTCATACAATTATCACTTTTTAAATGTATATTAAAATTAGATACATAAAACATCCAAAAAGATTTAAGTTGGAAATTGATAGATCCTCCCTTCCCCCAACTGATGGATGGAATATGACGTAAGCCTCCTCCGGGCCCATGACTCAAATGCAGCAAGGAAGGACACTGAGCCAAGTCCTGCTCAAACCCGAGACCCCCGCCTGGGCCCTGCCCAAGGTGCGGAAGGAAAGGCCACTGGAAATCAGACTGTAGTCTGGCTCCTCCGGTCTGGCCTCAGCCAATCCAGCATGGCCGCCCTCTGGATCCGGTTTGGAGCTCCCAGACCTCCTGGGACTGGCCACCGAAGAAGCTGCCCAGGCCCTGACAGGGCCCCACAGACTTCCATCACCAGGACAGAGCCTCAGGGAACAACTGTGGTGGCAGGCAAGCCGATCTCCTTTTTAATTGACAGCAGGGCCACTCATTCTGCCCTCCCTAAATTCGCTGGGACCCTTGTCCACTCCTCAGTCTCTATTATGGGGGTTGACAGATCAGTCTCACAGCCATTAGGCACCTCACGTCTACACTGCATCTTACTAAATTCCCCCATTCACTCTTTTCTCATTCTACCTCGGTGCCCAGCCAGGGCTACCATGCATCCCCTCATAAAACCCAGTTGTCCCAAACCACAGTCACCTACCTCAGTTTCACTCTCTCACCCCAAAAGGCCCAGCCATTCCTTGGACTGTAAACTCCTTATCTCCTCTATATGATCATTATCTGTAGGAAGAATGTGGCCATTTGGGATTCAAGCGGCTAGAGGCCTGGCTAGCCTGGGAACGGGCTATGGAGCCTGCTCCCTCCCCTGCCCCCTGCCTTTTAGAAATACTTAATAGAAGGTCTGAGGCATGCTTATGCATTTTTGAAGGACATAGAAGGAAGGTTTGAAGGCTAATTTGAAATTGTGAAGGTTTTTGTGAAGGTTGTGCATGTGATGAGATGGAGAAGAGAAAGAAAGATAAAAAGAAAGAAAGAAAGTTACTCTAAGCAAGAAAGTGAGGCTTCAGTCTCCAAGCTTGACAGGACAAGGTTGCTGGATACTTGTTAAGCTAAACCAGAATATTCACAATGTCTAACCTCTTATCCAACCATCCAGGTCCCTGGCTTCCACTACTCCTTACCTTCCTTTTCCCTCCCACTTTCACTGCAATACAATTTCAATCACTCATTTGTCACCCCTTATTGGTAGTGCCATGGTGACCCCCCACTCATCTTGGAGTGCAGAACTAGAAAAAGGAATCTCATACCCTTTAGTTCACCTTTTCTCCCTACACCTTTCAGCTTGTCTCCATGATAGGGATTTTTCTTCCTCTGTGAGGAAAACACATACATCTGTCTCTCCATCAGCTGGACAGGAACCTGTACTCTCATCTATCTCTCACCCAATGTAGATGCAGCCCCAATAATCAGTCTTTACCTGTCAGCATCACAGCAGAAGTTGGAACTTCCATAGGGAGCTTAACCACTGCTCTACCCATACTTTGAAACCCTGTTTCAGGACTTACAAGAAACATGTGGATGCCCAGCAAGGGGCAAAACTGGGAAAGCAAGAACCTCACCTCCAGGGTAACCTATTCTCCCCTTTCATATCACTAGTGAGGCAACCGAGACCCCTACTCTTTTCCCCCTAAAAATAACATCTAGGTCTCAGTTGTATTTCAGCTCCAGGTCCAGAAAAGCAGCAAAACCAGACAAGTGATGCTGTGGCAGCCTCAGGACCAGCTTTTACCTCCCAAGTGACTCAACAGGATCGCTCTCAAGACTTCACCAACCAGTCCCTTGGGGAAATTATGCTGCTGCACTCCTCGTCCAGCCTCCCATCATTAGGCCAACTGGTGTTTACCCCATGTCTCATGCGTTGTTTCACTAGTTTCTTGCAGAACAGAATGCAGGCGTTCGCCAACCAGAAGGTGGGAGAGATCTATCTGGCACTGAATTCAGAACCTAACACCAGAATCCTTGAGACCCCGGGTAGACGCCCCTAATGACGCCCCCTATCAGCTGGAAGCAGTTACGGAAGATGGACCTCCACCCCCTGACCTTGCCCGGACTCTCAATTTTTTTTTTAATATTAACAAAAGCCTGGAATGATAGATCCTCCCTTCCCCCAACTGATGGACGGAGTATGACGTAAACTCCACCTGCAGCCGGACATTCCTGAACACCTTATATGGACTGTACATTGAACCACCAATCAGCACCTGCCAAATACCCTAAGCCCCCGATTCCTAAGTCCCTAGGTGCCTAATCAAGTGCCTTGTATAAAACCACCAATCAGCGTGTGCTGAGTGCCCTAAGCCCCGTCCCCTCTTTTCCTCCCCTCAAAAGGTGCCTTCACCCCCCGGCACACGATCCCTTTTTCCCTCTCTGGAAGGCGGCCGGCAGGGTGATCTCCAATAAAGCCTGTATCCTGGTATCCCATGGTCTCCGGCCCTCTGTTTCATCTTTCAGAAATATGCATATAAATTTAAAGAAAACAAATTAAAAAGATGGTCAATATAATGATAACCAAACCCCATCTGAAGGAAGTGACCAGTTCAAAATATCTGCTGTGCAATGTCTAAATACTGTAACTTTCTGGCCCTGGCCATATTTGTAAATTGAGATTAGTATTCTTCTCAATAGCATACCTCTTCCTAAATGTAGTAGTTTAGGGAATAAAATGAGAAGCCTGGTTGCTTCTTCAAATATTTCAGTTTCGGTTTTCACAGCGAACCCAGTCATTTTTAACCTTGCTCCTCTATCTCCTCTTACTCATTCAAAATACAGATAAAGTCTGAATTTTAAATTAACATATAAATGACTTTGTGTTGATTTAGAAAAACTAAGCTGACCCTCGGGTCCTTTAACCATCAGAAAAGACTAATAAAATAAAGAGTATTTTAAGATATGGGGAAAACGTCAAGAAATTTTCACTACTTTACTCAATAAGTATTCATGGGACATCGTTCTGGAGAATATAAAAGTTCCTGAATTCAATGTCCCTCTCAAATATTTAAAGATATAAAAATTACAATTATAAATGCTAAGTAGTGGTAGTACTAGTCAGGATTCTCCCGAGAACCAGAATCAATGGGATAGATGTCAGGTTGCTGTGGGTTTGTTTGGGGTCCTAAGGACCAGATGGAGGAGTCCCAGGAAGCCCAGGGAGACATCCAGAGCGAGTGGCAGTCACCCGAAGGGAAGCTCTTATTCTTGACCGAGTCTGGGTGCTGGATGAGCTTGTGGGAAACAGGGGTGAGAGTTCCAGTCAGCTTTCTTCCCAGGTGATTTCATAAACATGTCTAAGATATTAAATTTGCCCATAACTATTTAGGTTTAGACAATCAATCTGAGAAGCAATGATGGTGAGAAACCTGTAAAAATAATGAATGTGGCTTGGCTGGCACAGGTCAGTGGTTGAGCTTTGACCTATGAACCAGGAGGTCACAGGTTCGATTCCAATCAGGGCACATGCCTAGGTTGCAGGCTCAATCCCCAGTAGGGGGTGTGCAGGAGGCAGCTGATCAATGATTCTCACCATTGATGTTTCTATCTCTCTCTCCCTCTCCCTTACTCTCTGAAATCAATAAAAATACATTTTTTTAAAAATAATGAATGTGGAAAACTTCCCATAATGTTCTCCTTACTCAAAAGAACTCAATCAGAAGATAAATCCTCTGAACTTAGGAACAGAATTTAATCTTTTAGCTAGGGTGCAATCCTAAATATACTGTGGAAATTCATAAGGAAAGAAAGAAATTGCATATAAAGAATGTAGGCAACTTTTAACCCAGAGAATATCTCTCAACAAACTCAGAAAGTTCCTATATTCTCTTCAATAGGAACTTTCTATATATTCTGCAACCTCCCAGAACATACGTCAGTCTCAGAACATGAGATCTCCTTCTAAAGAACTCCTGTGCCTGTGATCAAAGTGGAAAATGCTTTGTTGCACCTCCCATCTCGTCTTCATTTTCATTCTCACCATGTCTTTCCAGCTCCTGCTTTTCCTCCTTTGTCTCCCTACCTTTCCCTCAGCTCCCCTGTCTCTCTTTCACCCTTGTATGCTGACTTAGGCATGTATCTACTCAATCTCACTTCTCTTTCCCACTCAAGCACCATCTTTTCTTTTTCTGGTAAATGTTACTTTCATTTGTTTCTCCTTCCCTTTCTTTATTATTTTATTTTTTTCTTTATTGATTAAGGTATTACATATGTGTCCTTATCCCCCCATGCCCTCACCCCCCTGGTGTCTGTGTCCATTGGTTAGGCTTATATGCTCCTCTCCTCTTTTGCTTCCTCTTTTGGAGGGAAGAGAGAATGTCTTTGTACCCATGAAGTTGCCTTTTTTTTAAATAAAGATTTTTGTCAAGGAAGGACATTACAAAAACAACTTCTACAATTATTATTTAAAAAGAAGAAACTTATAACATCAAAGGTAGGAAGGACATAATCTCAGAATAAAGACTAGTTTCTGCTCAAATTAGGACAGTTAGAATATGTATGCCAACTTCACACACATACATTCCCATCCCCCACCCTCCGCTGCCCCACCACCACCACCATTGTCCTTTTAGTTCCCATTTTTCCAGAGTGACAAAATGTTCACCTGGGACTAGTTATCTTTTGGATTCTGATGCTATTACTGTTTTTATTTTCATCTAGTCTGTTTTACATATTTTATTATACATAGTAGTCCACTTTTTATTTTCAATTATCTATCTCCTACATGTAGATTATTAATTATCAAATCCCAAGCAGGCTCCCTCTTCTCCTATTTTTTTAAACTGAAATTCTTGCGGAGACAGATGTAGATTCAAATGCAATTGTAATGCAGTACACGTTTAGTTGTAAGAAGTAGTACAGAAATCCCATGGTTACTTTACCCAATATAATATAAAGACATTTTGAAAAATATAATGAGGATACTGAATAGATATAATCCATACATCTTGATTTCCCTGGTTTTACCTATACTCATTTCTGCATATGTACGTGTGTATGTTGGAGGGGGTGTATTTAGTTCGATACAGTATTATTACAATTATAGGTTTATTATCTCCCACCACATTCAAGATGCCCAACAGTTCCATCATTACAAGAATTGCTCGTGTTGTCCTTGTATAACCAAACCCACCTTCTCCCCTCAGCCCCCATCCCTAACTCCTAGCAATTTTTTTATTTTCAAAATGTTATACAAATAGAATCAGACAGTATTTAATCTCTGAGGCTGGTTTATTTCACACAGAATATTTTCTGGAGAGTCTTCTGAGTTGCAGTGTGTTTCGTTTTGTTGTTGAGCAGTATTCCACGGTATGCATGTGCCATGGATTTGGTGACCACTTAATTTACTGAAGAGCATTCTGGGTTGACTTCATATTCTGACTATTTAAACTGAAACTGCTTTGAATGTTTCTGTAAAATAATTACATTAGCACAAATAAAGCTTTTAACATGGCTTTGTCATCACGTGAAAGGCAGAGGGCCCTTTCAGCTGGGCTCTCCCAGCTTAAGCTCCTGTTCGCATGCTAAGCGCCGTTCCAAATGATGTTAGATCATTTCACCTGCATAACAGCCTAAGTACTGTGACAGCCCCATTTTATGGGTAAGGAAGCTGAGGCTGAGAGTGGTTAAGTAACTCATCCAAAGTCACATTATATGCAAGTAGCCAAGGTAGAATTTAAATCTAGGAACGTTTCTTCAGAGACAATTATCATAACCACAGTTCAATACAAAATCAGGAAAAGAAGAAGGACCAATTGAGATGTAATTACTCTGAGCTATTTTCATACTCAGAAGTGAGATTGCTGGATTATAGGGCAGTTTTATTTATGAACCATACTGTTTTTCCAGAGTGATTGCACCAATTTGACCTCACTAGACCTAGACATGCTTAAGGATAAAATGGGGTAGATAGATTTCATCATATATATTCTCTCTCTCTTTCAGAGCTCATGCTTTAGATATTGCTATGGTTAAAGGAATGTGTGCCTAAGTGGGATATATATATATATATATATATATATATATATATATATATATATATATATATGTTTTGGTTTGTTAATCCACACCTGAGGATATTTTCCCATCGATTTTTAGAAAGAGTGGAAAGCGGAGGTGGGGGGCGGGGAGACATTGCGAGACATCCATGTGAGAGAGACACAGTGATTGGTTGCTTCCTGCACACACCCTGACCAGGGCCAGGGATCGAGTCTGCAACCCAGTGGATTTGAACCCGGGACCCATCAGTCCAAGGGCCAACCTCTAACCACTGAGCCACCAGCCAGGGCCTAAGTGGGAGACAGTGATTCTGTTGGAGTTGGTAATTTCAGAAATGTCAGGGCACTCAGATTCATATTTGAATACAAAGCAGCAGAGCACAACACATTCTATATTTTATATTTACTTTAAAACAGATTAGTTTAGGATGCTTTTATCTGTGACAAATACGTTTCCCCTGAGAAATGTTTTAGCTCTTACATTAAGGCAAGATTTTTACAAATATTTATGCCAACATGTTTATAAATAGCATTTCCAAAATTTTATGAGTTCTTATATTTATCACAAAAAGGGAATAACAATAAAACTTTCTCCTTTCCCATCTACTCAAATTGGGTTTTAAAACCAATACTGACAAACATATTTTTCATATTGTCTCATTAATGCACATTATCTCTTCATTGGCATAAAAAGTCTCTAATTTTATCTTTTTCAAGTTTCATTTTTTTCTCTCAGAATTTATGGTTTCTTTAGAGCTTGTAAAAATTCAAAGTTATTTCAACTGTATTAAGTTAAAGTACATTGTATAAATGCACAAATTGAAATTTCTGTGAACGATAGTGGTAGACATTTTTATCTATGTCAAAGTAGATACCATAAACCTGGGACAAAATGCTATACTCTAAATTTTAATGGACAAGCAAGATACTATTCTGAAATACCAACAGTAAATTGTATCACAATCTGTAATAGCAGTTTATTTTAATTTATTTTTAAATGTTTTTCAGATGTAAGAAAGGAATTGCCCTTAAATCACAGAAAAAAAACTTGAAATACATGTCTCCATAGAGATCATATACTTCAAAAAAAATGACTTTTTAAATGAAACTCACCTGTGTTCTATTCTTGCAGAATTTGATAAATCATTGGTCAGGCGAAGATGAAGTCTCCTTTAAAGGGTAGAGAGAGAAATTGACATCATTTTTCTAATAGTCAACAATTTGACAAACACCATGTAAAAATACTGTTTTTCAGAGTATTTCATAAAGTTGTTCCTAAAACACACACATACACCAATCATAGTAATTTCATGCTGTGTGGCTGCAGACACATAAAAAATTGTTTTTCCCAAAGGAGTCTCTTTTTTATTAAATGCTATGCCCAATTAAGTTCAGTTAATCGTTTTGGTGTAAAATGAGTTGCTGTGGGTTGTTTTCCCTGAGGGAGTAAGCAGCTCTCTGGCTTTGATTATAGAAGAAACAGCTGAAAGCAATCAAACATCATTCCAGCTCCACAAGAAGTTATTTCATCATATAAAATCATTTTGCCTGGATCCTATTGGCTCTTAAGGCTCAAGAGTTTGTGGTGTGGTTTAGTTTGGCTTTTCTAAGTGTGTAAATCCCTACACTCCAGGTGCCTACAAGATAGGGGGCCTCCCCAGCACTAGTGTTTCTGAGAAGCAAGTTTATCTTGAGTGCATATAATTTAAATATATGTTAATGATAAGTGTATTTATGTTTCATTGGTCCCTTTTTGAGCATTAGGTTTTGCACCAATTACAATATATAGCAATGCTGCATTGTTTTTTATGACCTAAGATATTAAGACTCCAAATACTTCAATTATATGCAGCATTTAAAAGGTTCTTAGTCATCTTCACTATAGTCATGAAGATCACAAATTGTTGAGCACGGCACTCTTAAAGGACTCAGGATTGAAAACAAAATGTGCTTTTATTTTAACAGTGATGGGAGCCTGAATAAAAAAAATTATTCCTGACCATTGAGTCTGTAAAACAAATATGCATAGAACTCTTCCAACAACATAATAATACATTAGTGCACTACGCAAAATGGCAGCATTTTCCTCTGTATTTCCTACAATACTACATATAAATAAGAATTTATATTACAAAAGCATTGCATTATACGTGATCTTTATAAGGGGTTACAAATTAATCATCATTCTTCAAAATGCTGATCTCTGACTTTATGCTCTAATGAGACCAATAGATGCTGGACTGGAACCCTGTAAGAAAATTCAAATTCTTATCATATAAAGGAATTTTCAACTGACAAGTATCTTCATAGAATGATTAATTTCAAATTAGTAGACTAGAATAAGCTAGTGTTATCAGAATTAAAATACAGCAAAATAGTATATGAATGCAATAATATAATGGATATTTAAATTTAACTTTGAACATTTAAGTCATATTGTCATGTAAAAATACTTGTAAATTTCTAGAGCTGTCTCCAAAGGAACCTCAAAATCTCTTAACTCCCTTCATTGTGTAGTGACCAGATGGGTGTGTGGGGATTATGGAAGTCAGGAGAACCTAAAAATAACATGGAGAAATTGAAGGAGGGGCATTTAGACTAACATAAGACATGCATACCTATGTGAGGTGTTGCGCCAGGTGATACAGCCTCAGAGGCCAACTCTGGAACAATGAATTTTATCTGCTTTATAGCATTCAGGGTAGAGTGATTACTAATAGCCCCGAGCACATTTTCTCCTTTTAAGGGTGATGCCAGACTGATGGGAACCACCTAAAACTCAGTTCCAAAGTGCTCCTACAAAAGCGTTATTGGCTTAAGCCAGCTATTCAATTATTTGTGGCAACAAATGGGACAACAGAGATAGCCGAGCAATGAAAAATGCCTGTAAGTCAAATAAACAACCTGTGATTTTGTATTTCATTATAGAATTTATTAAAAACCCACATAATTGTCATTTTTTTTAGAAATTTTTCTCTGAGCCTGTTATGTTCCTTTAAAGATAGATTGTATTTTTATTATTTTTGAGAACAAAGAAATTTAAAATTATATGTAGGCAAATCTACTATTTTTCCACTTTTTAACTTAAAAATCTATTGATAGCTTAAAATATTTAACTTAAAATCTATTGATAACTTTTTTTAAAAATAGCACTGGCCTTTGCATGACACTAAATGAGGTGTTTGGGGCTATGTAAGCATGTCAGGTAAACATGTTTCCCCTGCTTTTATTCTTGTGCATCACATGTGAATGCAGAGATTTAAAACAACTTGGAAAAAGAAACCAAAACCTTTATTCTATACTTTCTTCTATAGTACTTTGTTGCCAGGCTTTTTATGCAATTTTTAAGAAAAATGTTTCACATGCAACAAACCAATGCTAGCTTGGTCAACATCATCTACAAAAAAAATGTCCCTCACATTTTCAACATAATTTTACATACAACTGTAAAATATGTAAAGGAGGAAACTCTCTGAAATTTTTTAAAGTATTAGAAGGTACAATATGGCAAAAGAAAGCATTATATATAAATAACATTTAAGCATTCTGTACTAAATGGTGTTCTTAGTGTAACTGCAGTGCAACTTATCTATTGATTTTAAGGTAAAAAGAAGTCATCATTCATCTAGAAATATAAAAATAATTAACAATTTTTTAATTTTTTTTTTCTTTTGTTGGATTTCTTTAAACTTTGTTGGGAATCTCAGAACAAAATTTATTGCCCACCTTAAGCAACTGCATAGTCTGAGAAGCCAATAAATCTATATTTTGAGTTTTCTCCCACTTTGGTGGCTATTCAAATTATTTTATTTTATATTTCTATTATATGTATGTCCTGTAATCCACTTCAAACATTTTATCAAAAAAAGGCATGTTTTGAGTAAATGGCTTTCTTTCCTCTTTTAGGTTAATTCTCATATTGTTTTTATAGGAACAAATAGAGAACATTTAATGCAGCTATTCACATAAGACAAAACTTTTAAAAATTCTAACATCAATTTTATTAAACAAAAATGTTTTTTATCTACTGTATTATGTTTCATAGTATTTTTTATGTTTGTCTTTTTTATGTGTTAGACAGGGGTAATAGTCAATATTTTTCAACAGCCCATGTGCCATAGGCCTGACAGTTAGAATGGATGCCAGCCATAGTGCTGGAATAGAGTCTGGACAGTATCCTGCTATGTCATTATTTACCCTTTAGGAATTGTATTGATGTTGGTCAGGATGGCCCCGAAGAGATCTAGGGCTGCTGACGAATAATTGGGAGCTTGGGAAACTAGATGCTTCCTATTTTGTATTAAAGAACAGTACAAGTCCTCACTAACATCATAGATAGATTCTTGGAAACTATGACTTTAAGCAAAATGACTTAAAAAAAAATCAAGCTTTCTGTAGGCTAATTGATATAAACAAGAGTTAAATTCTTATGGCATATTTCTGGTCATGAAAACATCATCAAATTTCTAATTAAAGACCCAAAACACTTCTTATATTAAACATTGAAATAAATATGAGTTATGCATACATTTAAGAAAGATGAATAAAAACAAGAAAATGTTTGCCCAGCTGGTGTGGTTCAGTGGTTGAGTGTCAACCTATGAAACAGTAGGTCACTGGTTCTATTTCCAGGAGGGGCACATGCCCGGTTGTGAGCTCAATCCCCAGTGTGGGGCATGCAGGAAGCAACCGATCAATAATTCTCTCTCATCATTGGTGTTTCTAGCTCTCCCTCTTTCCCTTCTTCTCTGAAACCAATAAAAATAAAGTTTTTAAAAGACATTATACATCAGGCAGCTAAGGGCAGTAATTCCTGAAAAAGTTTGCATGATGGGGTGAGGAAAGGGAAACCAGGCAGCGTTTGGCAGTCTCCCTGAGCTGGGCAGATAGAGCTGGGCGACCAGAAAGGCCACAGTTGCTAGAGAGCTACAGAGAGAGCTCCGAGGTTTATGGAGGTTCCTGTAGAGACTTCATCTGCTCGTTCAGGTGAAGAAATGACCTGGGGCCAGGAAAAGGCATTCAAGGGAATAGTTTCCAGTCTGAGAATAGTTCCTGTTCCCACCAAATGAATGGAAAACCTCAGAATTTAAGCTACATCAAGTAGACTTCTCAGAAAAGTTCTGTCTTACTAGTCTGGCAAAATTAGTCCTCGAGTAATGTTACACATCCCACTAATGAAGCACTAAAGCAAAACTTAACAGAAACCAAATTATGTCCAAGTAAATTAACTGTATTTAAGAACCAAGTTAAAGAATATTTGTAGAGTACAAAAATAGAACTCAATAATGTAAAACTTTCACTCACTTTTGTTGAGTTTTCCTTGAGGAGTTTGACCAGGTTCTCACAATAAATACTTGAGAAAAATCCCTTCGTGTTACTAGGGTGGAGAAAGAAAAGGAGCTGTTTGCAATAAAACCAGACAAAGCCGTTGCAGGAAAAGAAAGCTATAGTCCAATAACTTTCATAAAACTGATGCAAATTTCTTAGCAAATTTTATCAAATTAAATCCAAAAATATGTAAAAAGTATATCATGACCAAATAGGGTTTATTCTAGGAATATAAGACTGGCTTAATATTTTAAAATCAATCAATGTAATTCACTATATTAACAGAATAAAAAAAACAAAACATGATAATCTCAATAGATGCAATAAAAGCATTTGAGCCCTGACTGGTTTGGCTCAGTGGATAGAGCGTCAGCCTGTGGACTGAAGGGTCCCAGGTTCAATTTCGGTCAAGGGCATGTACCTTGGTTGCGGATGTGCAGGAGGCAGCTGATCGATGTTTCTCTCTCATCAATGTTTCTAACTCTCTATCCCTCTCCCTTCCTCTCCATAAAAAATTAATAAAATATATTTTAAAAAAAGAAAAACATTTGATAAAATGTAACACCTATTCTTTCTTATGAACAAACAAAAAATAAACAAAAGAACTTAGTAAACTATGAATAAACAGGGTAATTCTCATACTGTAAAGGGGCATCTATAAAAAAATCTAAAAATAACTTTGGAGTACTAGCACTACCTACCTGACTTTAAACTTATACTATATTGCTATAGTAATTGAGACACTGTATTATAGATGAAATAATAGACATAGATCAATAAAACAGAAGAGAGCCCCAAAATGGACCCACTAAATATAGTCAACTGGTCTTTGACAAAGGAACAAAGGCAATGCAGTGAAGCAAAGGTAGTCTTTTCAACAAATGGTTCAAATGATGTCTGGAACAACTAGACATCAACATAGAAAAGAAAATTTGAATCTAGATATAGACTGGATCATAGACCTAAATGTACATCACAAAATTATAAAACGACTAGAAAATAACATAGGAGGAAACCTAGATAATCTTGGGTATAGCACTAACTTTTTAGATACAACACCAGAGGCATAATTCATGAAAGAAATAATTGAAAAACTGGACTTCATTACGATTAAAAAGTCCTGTTCTGCCAAAGACAATGTCAAGAGAATGAGAAGACAAGACAGAGACTGGGAGAAAATATATACAAAAGCCAATAAAGGACTATTATCCAAAACATATAAAGAATTCTGATTAGCCAAAGTACACACATGCATAGACCATAGACACAGACAACAGTGTGGTGGTGGCCAGAGGAAGGGGTACAGAGGCTGGGTGGAGATGGGTAAAGGGGGAAGATAGGGGACATCTGTAATAGTGTCAACCATTAAAAAAAAAAACACAAAAGTAAGAAAATAAACAACCTGATTTAAGCATGTGACAAAGACATTGACAGACACTTCACCAAAGAAGATATACAGATGGCAAATAAGCATATGAAAAGATGCTCCCCATCATATGTCATCTGGGAAATGCAAATTAAAACAACACTGAGACACCACTACACACCTGTTAGAATGGTCAAATCTGGAACACTGACAATACCAAATACAGACAAGGATATGGAGCAACAGGAATACTCATTTGCTGCTGATAGAAATACGAAATGCTATAGGCAACTTTGCAAGACAGTTCAGACATTTCTTATAAATCTAAACATACTCTTAACATACACTCTAGCAAGAGCACTCCTTGTATTTAGTCAAAGAAGTTGAACACATATGTCCACACAAAAACCCACAAATGGATGTGTATAGCAGCTTTATTCACAATTGATAAACTTAGAATCAATCAAGATGTGCTTCAGTAGATAAATGAATAAATAAATATGAAATATTATTCATCACTAAAAAGAAATTAGCTAGTAAACCATGAAGATATGGAGGAACAAATGCATATTGCTAAGTGAAAGAGGCCAATCTGAAAGGCTACATACTGTATGATTCCAACTATATGACATTCTGGAAAAGGCAAAACTTCGGAGAGAGTAACATTATCAGTAGTTGCCAGGGGTTGGGTGGGGGGAGAGAGACTAAGTTGAGTACAAAGTACTTTTTGAACAGTGAAAACATTGTATTATACCATAATGATGAAAACATGTCAATATTCATTTACTCAAGTTCAAAGAATGTACAAGATCAAGAGTGAACCCTAATGTAAACTCTGGACTTACAGTGATTATGATGTGTCAATGTAGGTTCATGACATAACAAGTGCTACTCTGGTAGAAAATGTTGATAAAGTCTGCATGTGCATGGGAACTCTTCATACCTTCCCTTCAATTTTGCTGGAACCTAAATTTACCCTAAAAAATAAGTCTTAGTAAAGATAATACATCCTAAAAATTTTGAAGGGCTATACTATTTGATATCAAGTATTATACTAAAGCTACAGTAATCAAATCAGTGCAGTCTTAGTGTAAATGTAGACAGAATTCAAGAAAAAGATATAGAGTCCAGAATAGATTGATTTTTGAAAGAGATGCAAAGAAAAGATAGTCCTTTCAACAAATGGCATAAGTCTATATTTTTAAATATAATTATTACTTCAAACTATACCTTATACAAAATTAACTCAAGTAGATCATAGGCATAACAATAAAAACTAAAACTATGAAACTTCCAGAATAAAACACAAGAGAAATTATTTTTTGATATTAAATTAGGTGAAAACTTTCCACATTGAAAAATAAATAAATTGGTCATCATCCTAATTAATAATTTCTGGTCTTTGAAAGACACTCAGAGGATAAATAAAAAGACCAAAACTAGAAGAAATAATTTGCAAATCACATATTTGATAAAGGATTTATATCCAGAATGTGTATTTTTTTAATTTGGAAAAAACACACATTTAAATTAGAATCTTAAGAAGACACATGGGTGGCAACATGGAAGTATGTACATGTAAACTGCCTAACATCATTAGTCATAAAGGACATGCACATCAAAACCACAGTGAGATGTCACTCAAACCTTTCAGTTGTCTAACATTATAAAGACCTGCTATATCAAGTGTTGATGAGAATGTGGAGAAAGTAGAATTCTCATATAATGCTGGTAGAAATGGGAAAGGGTCAATACTCTGGCAACGTTTGGCAATTTCTTAAAAATTTGTATATGCACCTGCCATATCAACCAGCCATTCCATGTTACACTATTTATGTAAGAAAATAAGACCACATGTCTACACAAAGACTTGTGCATTAAAAACATAAACATTGTACGCATACCTTCATACCAGTTTTGATTGCAATCACCACCAAAAGATAGAAGCAACAAGATACCCATTCACAGACGAAAGGATGAACAAATTGTAGTAGTGCCTACACTAGAAGACTACACAGCAACAAACCCAAATGAACTACTGATAATTGCACCAAACTTGATGAATTTCAAAATAATTATGTTGCCGAAACCAGTTTGGCTCAGTGAGTAGAGCGTCAGCCTGCGGACTGAAGGGTCCCAGGTTCAATTCCGGTCAAGGGCATGTTCCTTGGTTGCGGGCACATCCCCTGCGGTGGGTGTGCAGGAGGCGGCTGATGGATGTTTCTCTCTCATCGATGTTTCTAGCTCTCTATCCTTCTCCCTTCCTCTCTGTAAAAAATCAATAAAATAATTTAAAATATAATTATGTTGACTGAAACTATACAAAAAAAACAATGCATACTGCAATCATATATAAAGTTCTGGGAAGTATCAACTAGAATATAGTGACAGAATTATTAGTAGTTGCCTGGTGATGGGTGTGGAAAGTAATTAACAAGAGGGAGGAATCACAAAGGGACAAGAGGAGACTTAGGGGATGCAGGATATGTTCATTATCCTGACTGAGGTGGTGGTTTCACAACATATACATATATCAAGTCTTATCAAATTTATACACTTTATATATAGTTTATTGTGTTCAATTATACTTCAATAAAGCCATAAAAAGGGAAGAAATATAGCATACAACAAGATAGTACATAATGATAAAAAACCCTATTTTTAAAAAATTAGGGATAGCCCAGCTGTCATGGCTCAGAGGTTGAGCATCATTGAGCTATGAACTAGGAGATCACAGTTTGATCCTGGTCAGGGCATATGCCCGGGATGTGGGCTCAATCCCTAGTGTGGGGCACGCAGGAGGTAGCTGATTAATGATTCTCTCTCATGGTTGATATTCCTATCTCTCTCTCCCTCTCCCTTCCTTTCTAAAATCAATAAAAAGTATTTTTAATAAGAAAAATAAAAAATTAGGGATAGTGGCTTACTTGAATTTTTAAGTACTTTCATTCCAAATAAGACTAAAAACTTCATGAAGCAAGTGCGATGTCATACATATCAAACACCGTGCATGGCACAGAGTAGGTGCTTAATAAATATTCATAAGCTGAATATGTTTACCATTTCATTTACAGCAGAAAAAAACACTGTGGAAGGAAGCATATTTAAAACTAACAAGCCAGTTATTGTTTAAACACCGTCTTCAAGCTGTCTCATTTCTGAGTCCTTAGAAGAAATAAACAACATCTGTCCCTCTGTACATTATTGGTTAAAGAATTTTGTGTTTAAGGAATATGATCTACATTAAAATGCAAATTATTTTCCCATCTTTTAGGAAACAGAAATAGATTAAAACTAATAATAATTAACTCATTGGCAATGGGGAAAAAGGAGACTCCTGTAATACTTTAAACAATAAAGAATTTAAATTTTAAAAAAAATTAACTCATTGGAACTCTTTGTACCTTCCCTTCGATTTTGCTGTGAATTTAAATTTGGAGTCAAGTTCTGTAAATGTTTATTTTTAATCAATTCACATACATTCTTTTATTTTTTATTTTTGCATGGAGGAGATAAAAATGTCAAAACTTCTTTCCCTCCACAATAAAATAACTATATGCAAGAGGTCTTAAAACAATGCTATATAACCCTTCATATTGGAAATATCTCTATTCTGCCCATATTCACTGTTTAAATCATAAATTACACCAATTTAATGGATATAGGTACTTTTATATGTAATTATATTCCTTGCCTCAACTTGCCAGATAAATTAGGGAAAAGATAAAATGATTAGGTTTGCATTTTTCCCCCAAAATTCTGCAAATTTCCTATGCCCCAATTTACATGAGGGCTGGCTTAAGAAATCATTCCTCATGGAACATTTTCACTACAGGAAGGATGTATAGCTATCATGTTATGGATCCAAAACATGCCTTCATTAACCTTTCAGAAAAAAAAAAGGGTTTTATGCACAGAATACCGCATTTGAAATAATCATATCTTCTCTTCAGATATGATGGATATTTAAATTTTCAGAAAAAAATTCCTCCCTTCAATTAAGCCAATGAATATATTAAATGGAGGAGGTAGAAAAATATAACATTTTTTGCAAAAGTTTTTCATTATGAAATGATTATTTTCCCTGCTAGAATTAACCTTGTTTAGCTCCTCCCCTGACTTCACTTTAAACTGATGAGGAAGATATTGGTCATGGGTTCAAAAGGAACTGTCCGCCTGGCTTTTTACACACGGTAAAATAGAATGTCTCAAATCCCTTAAATCATTTCCAAAATCGGAACAGATGGTGCCTCAGAGCAGAGTCCCAGCCTGTCATTTGCCTGAGATTTAAACTGGTGCTCACCTGTGTGAGAAAGCAAGCGTTTTCTCCCGCCTTCCTCCTGCGGGGCTGGTGTAGCTTGCTGGAGCTCAGAGAGCGCACCCCAACAGCGTCTGCAACAGAAAGAGCAGGTGCCTCTGCCCAGAAGGTCCATGTTTTTAGGGTCCAATTTTCAGTAGAGTGTGTTTGTTTATGTTTTCCCACCTGACTCTGAAGAAGGAAAGCAAATTAGAAGTTGGGGGCCTGAGCTCCATGCCCATGTATGTCAAATAAAACACGAAAAAGCCCATTTTTTTAATAAGACAAGGTAAGTGAACAAACTGTACTTATTTCTTCTCCTCAAGCAACATTTTAATCATGTTTGTTGACTTTAGAACAATAGATTGGCTTGTAACTGACCTTTGTGTGGATCCTTTGAAGCTATGATGCTGACTTTGTATTTTCTCAAAAGATCTACAGCATAATTTAGTATTCCTCAAACTTGAAAACCAACTTACAACAACAATAATAATTTCCCTTATCTCAATAATATTGTAACATTCATTCCAATAGGTTAGAAAGAGCACAACATCAGGAGATTAGGAACCAGGGTTCCTATCCAAAATATAATTCTTATTAAAGGTCTATTGGGGAAAAATCATTGTATCTTCATACACTAGATTAGACAGTTGGGGTAGATGACTTCTAAGTACTTTCCAGTTTTATGAGTCTAAAATAATTAGTAAACAATACAACCACAATTATCAAGTGAAAATGAAAGACTTCATAATAGTCATATATTTATAAGTATATGTATATACATATAAATAATATAGATATAAATATAGAGAGAGAAGTAGATGGTATAGATAGATATAGATAAAAGTATAAATATTTCCCTAATTACCACATCAGGGTACTCTAGACATAGCCATGTCCAGAAAATAGAAAAATAAAGGAAAAGTGGTTAGTCTTCTACAGGGAGAAATGAGAGATGAAAATAATGACAGATTATATAACTGATAGACATATTTATATCTATAGATATAAATAGTTATTATATTATTTTAAGTATTATTGAGTTTTGTTTCCTTCACAGAAAAAAAAATCTTTAAGATATAGCCATTTTTGCTAATGATGCTATTATTGCTTAAAAGCTTTTTGGAAAATTCTCCCTTGAAATTGCTTTCAGAATCAGGTTAAGAACAATGAAAGGACACCAGAGTCATTACTTATATTTTTGGCTGCAAATGCTATTGCTTAAAGTGGTCATCTAACTTATTTAGCCTATTAACCTTTACTTCAGGGTAAATTTAACTTAATCCTAAGTTAAATTTACCCTGAAATAAAGGTTTGCTATGAATGAAGAGATTTATTCACCCAACCAACCATCTTTCATTCAATAAACTTATGTAGAAAATCTATAAAAATACTATGCCACTGAAAATTATTTCAAAATAGAAATTGCTTTCTGGTAAAGTATTTAAACTCTCATAGATCTTGCAGCTATTTGGAGGTATGATCTCTGTTATGTTTGCTGGAACTGGGTCTCCTCTCTTTCCCTTCATGCTTCATACCTCATGCATCAGGAAGTCTGTTGATTTTACTATCAAATGCATCCTGAATATGAACCATTGCCAGCAACTTAGACCAATTCACCATCATGTATTGCCTATCCAATTACAGTAGCCTCTTAGTTGAGCATAGATTTGTATACTAAAACTGTGAGTTAAGTACTATATCTAGTCTCTTTTCTTTAAAAACAACAAAGTCAGTTCAGGTAGCCATAAAATATATATATATATATATATATATATATATATATATATATATATATATATATATATATACCAGAGGCTGGGTGGCTTAACCAACACAAATTTCTCAAAGTTCTGGAGGTTAGAAGTCATGATCAATGTCCACAAAGTTAGTTTCTAAGGAGAGCTCGCTCCATGGGTTGCTGATGGCCACCAAATCCCTGTGACTTCACATACATAGCCTTCCTTCTCTGTGTGTGTAGAACAAGACACACACACACACACACATACAGAGAGAGAGAGAGAGAGAGAGAGAGAGAGAGAGAGAGAGAGCTCTTTGGTGTCTCTTCTTGGAACAACACTAATCCTATTGGATCAGGGTCCCAACCCTTTGACTTAATTTAACCTTAATTACTTCCTTAGAGGACTCATCTGGAAATATAGCCACAGTTGGAGTTAGGATGTCAACATATGAATCTGAGGGAGACACAAACATTCAGTTCATAACAGTCCTGAAAGACAAAAAATAAAAAAAATTGAACTGTTTTGTATTAAAAGAGACTTAAGAGACGTGACAACTAAATGTATCATGTGATCCTGGGTAGGACATTATTAGAACAATTGACAAAACTTAACTAAGACCTAAAGATTAAATATTAGTACTGAATCACTGTTAATTTCCTCGTTTTGACAATTGCATTGTGATTATTTTTTAAAATACTTGCTTTAGGAAATAAACATTGAAGTATTTAGCTGTAAAGATGTATCATATATACAACTCATTCTCAAATGGTTCTAAAATACCGCCCCCCCCCCCCCCCCACACACACACACACTTAGAGAACATGAAACTGAAATATAACCATTTTGAAAATCTGGGTGATAGTATATGAAGTACTTTCTGTAATTTTTGCAAATTTAACTTGGAAATTATTTGAAAATATAAGCCTTGTAAACATTATAATTCCATGCCTCCCACATTGAAATAACCTGCTTAATTTTTCACAACAGAAATATTAAGTTGCTATTGGTTGAATTCAGCACATCGACTCTGCTTAGTTTGTAGAGCTTTCACTTTTGGAACATACTTTATACAGAACATAAATATTTTTTTATTTTTAAATATATTTTTATATATTTCAGAGAGGAAGGGAGCAATAGATATAAACATCAATGATAAAAGAGAATCATTGATTGGATACCTCCTGTATGCCTCACACTGGGGATCAAGCCCACAACCTGGGCATATGCCCTGACCGGAAATTGAACGGTGACCTCCTGCTTCATAGGTCGACCAACGCTCAACCATTGAGCCATGCTGGACAGGCGAACATATGTACATTTTTATAACTCCTTAAAGCATATGTTCAATAAGTGGTAGGTCTTTGGTGTTATAAGTATAAAAATATACAACATATTTTCCAAGAATGTGGTAAACAGTAAAAAAATATTTGAAATAAAGTAATTATTTCAGTGATTCTCATCCAGGGTGATTTTCCCCCAAGGAAAATTCGACAATGTTTAGAAATATTTTGTTTGCCATAGCCTGGGATGAGGGGTGCCACTGTCTTCTCATGGGTAGAAACCAGGGATGTTGCTACACATCCTAGGATGCATAGGACAGCTCCACACAATTAAAGCATATCTGACCCAAAACACCAGTAGTGCCCAGGTTGAAAACCTTGTTTATTCAAATAGATCAAGGATCCGTGGCAGGTTTCTTCTAAATCTGCCCTTGAGAATTTGCAACAAAATAGTGTTTGTTATTCCCTCTGGATTTTTATAGCCTTGGAATTCCCATAATCCACCTTTTCTAGTCAAACAGGACAAAAATAAATTGTTATTGTGTTATCAGTCCTATCTTTAGTTTATCCTTTAGTTTATCTTTTTAATATAAATTGCAGTATTCAGTGGATCATTTAGACCACTTGTTTGCATTCCTGAATGAGTCTTATGTCGGGTTAAGCTCAATTCATATCTTTCCTCATGATTCAAAGCTCTAAAAGAGCAGTGATCATGATGCTTACTTTGCTTTGTAGAAAATGCCACATGCAGGTAAAAGATTTAAAAATTAGTTTTTTTAATGAGTATTTTATTTCCCCATTCTGTCTTCCCTCTCATTATTTTAACCCACTATAATGTGCTTGTTCATCTACCTATTCTTTTCAAAATTTTGTCCATCATTCCATCCAGTCTTAAATTCTATCTCTTCCAAAGAGCTTCTGAGATTATCTCAATCTTAAAGTATGTCTCTCTTATCAACGTACCAAAAGCAAAGACATGGAAAGCTCTAAGATACAATGCATAAAATATGTAATTATTTTGTTATGTTTTTGGGATTATTTTGTTTGTTTTTTTTTACTGTTGACACTATTATAGATCTGAACATCCTAAAAAAGATAATAATAACAAAAAAACACAGAGGAAAGGAACTGTGTTATTCATTTTTCTATGCTGCACAGCACTCGCACAGTGTCTCAGACATTGGACATGCTTGGTTACCATTTTTTTTACCTTGAACACTTATAACACTGACAATAGTCAATGCAGCATATCAGTAAATGATACACATTTTGAAAATCAATAAAACAAAAAGATGAACATGGCAATAAAAGAATGAGGAAACCATGACATAGAATGGATAAGTAATTTGCCCAGTGTCTTGTGGTGACAGCTGGTATGCAAGCTCAGGTAGTCTTGCTCCAGCGCTTGAAGACTTAACCACCAACATTATGTCATTTTGCCCACATATTTGATAAATATTTATCCAATTATAATATCCAGAAAAAAAAACTAAGTTAATGTTTTTTATATTAGATCCTTTTTTTTGAAGTTAAATTCCAGTGGACAGAATCAGATAAAAAGAAATATAAACATTCTCAAAATCCAAGCAACTTTGTTTTTATATTTTGTCATGGAATAGGGATCAATTTTGACTAAATTAATTTAAACTTTAATCTCACATAGAATACCCATCACTTATAGCACCACTGACAATCTGATTTAGATGGTAGCCATCTATTTCTGGTCATACTAAAGAAAGTAACAGTAAAGGCAAAGATCATTCTCAACCAAAGCATAGAGGAACATAAAAGGAAAAATATTCTGATTCAATATAAGTTTGTATCTATGTGAGAGATTAAAATAAATCTATCAATTCAATTGCTTTTGTGACTGAGAGAATTCTGGGTATATATTATACATATAAAGACCTCTTGTCATGTTAACCATGACATTCACCATTTATGGGGCAGTTTGGTAATATTAAAAGTTGAGTAATAACTTTGAACTTGGGTATAAAGGAATGGTCCTCACAATCCTAAATTTTTGTTTTTAGTTTTGAAGTATAATTGCTTAAAGCAAACCAAAACCAGTAAAATGGATCCTATATTTTTCTCTTACTTTAAGAAAAGTAGGCCATCCTGAATATGTTCATTGTTACCTGTTTTGCCTGGCCTTTTACTTGAGGGTCACTACCTAAGAGAGAAATATTAAATAAGAAGGTTAATAGATATAAATTGATTAGATACTTTGAAAGATTAGTGAAGTAGACCTTTCACACTCTCCCAACAAAGAAAGGTAACTAAAGGAACTATTTTACAATATTTTGACCAAATATAAATCGTGGTTATGTAGGACAAAACAAAACTATAAATCACTTTTTTTTAATTGCCAAGAGTTTGTAACTGTGGTACCTAGGTAATTTGTCTTCATTATTTCCTGGGATATAGAAACACAATACAAGCCACACCTCCTTGACCTTGGACATTTCTATTACATAGGGCTTATGAGAGAGTATAAGTCCATGGTGAAGACAGAAAACCTAGATTCTAGGGTTTGGAGTGCAATCTAGTTTCTCTTAAACTTTAGCAAAGTCATGTTACCTGGCAAAATATCTACTTCTTCATCTATAAAACAAGATGACTGGTCTCTGCCAAATTTTCAAAAATGTTAACCCAGACAATCAAGTACTTATGTAGAGAGTAAAGAACAGTCTGTACTGCTTTTATTTATTATTAAAGGCACACAAATAAAGGCATACAAATTTGACCGAGAGCTCTTCCTGACTGCTTGAGAAATTACCTTTCTCAGTGTTTTCTTTGTTGAGCACTCAGTCACCTGTAAAGTTTTTAATTGTCTCAATAATCCCTTGAGACCTGAGCAAACTACTTAACCCCCCTGCTCCTCAATTTACTTATCTGTAAAATGGAGATGATAATTGTACCTCCACAAAGGGTTGATGTGAAGATTGAATGTGTTAATGAATATAAAGTTTTACATATGCTAAGTGCTCAATTAATGTTAGCATCTATTTGAATTCCATGTTTTAGCTGAGAAAACTGAGGCTTAGGAAAGATAATTAACATGTCCCAAAGTCATATAGTTCAAAAATGGTAGAAGTAGGATTTGAACCCAGGCATTTTGACTCCATAGCCCATATTTACAGACTGTTCTATACCGTCTCCTTTTGTAGTTTTGTTATTTTTTGTTTTGTTTTGTTGTTGTTGTTTACTGTTGACACTATTACAGATCCGAATTTCCTGGACTAGATAATGAGGAAAATGGTTCTGTTTTGCATCTTTATTGACAAAACACAGATAAAAGATATATAAGAAGCTACAAATTATTCTAATAGGTAATATATTAAAAGAAAATGATATCCCTAAACTTGTTATACAAAAAGAGGCTGAGAAATTATTTTTCTACAGTCGATGTTGTAGCTACAGGATTTTCCTTGTTACCAGTAAAGAAACAACTAGAGATGTGAAGAGGGAAGACTGCTATAAATCAGCACTGAATAATCAACCTAAACCATGAAAAATGCCAACGAGCCCAAAACACATTTGTCTGCAAAGCTTTAATAAATGCAGTTTCAGAAATATTATGCATTATAAGGTATGAATTATGCTGCTTTCTCTGAAAAAAAAAATCAGTTTAAGTGTAAGCTGGAAGAATTCCCTTTGCTTAGGCTGATATAAAATTCCGTAAATAAACTTTGAAGGGAAAGAAAATAATAATAAAGACTCCTAAAGGTTATGTGAATACAGTAATTATCTGTGCATAATGAGAGCATTTTATTTTTCTATGTCCAAACAGGAAAATGAAGACCAAAAATATGTTCCCAAGAGAAAATTATTTCTGAAACCATTTTGAAAAATGGCAGCATTTCCCATATATAACTACTTAGATATCCAAATTAAAATTTGGAACGAAGTAACAGTGATTTCGACATATGTTGATTTTAATATCTTTAAAAACTTTTAATTTCACGTATAGAATTACACGTATCTTAAATAATAAGCAGTATGTCGACTCACAAAGCTGGTTTATAGAGACTCTACTTTAGTCCATGATAGAAAATGAGATTTCTATGGAGACAATTAGGGAATAATACATACTTAGAGTTAAAATGGTACTTAATAGTTAGAAAAAAAGGCTAATAGCAGATTGAAGTTAGTCCGTCTGGGCTATAAATGCCTATTCTATTTCTTGCTACTAGCTATGTGACCTTAGGCAAGGTGCTTGTCACTCTTCATAAGAAAAATCAGAATGGTAATAAAATCCACCTTACAGATTTGTGAGCATTAAAGGTAGTGATATTTATAAAGTACTTCGAACACCGTCTGACATATAATTATATCTTCGATAAATAGCACTTAGTATTACCACTCAGCAGTAACATGAATGCCTAAATTAAGACTGCCATGTGTGTAAAGGAGGTCAGAAGGTTCCAAGAGTAGGCGAATTGTTGCTGTTCTGGAACATGGCGTGGGTCACCTAGTGTCCACGTCTGTGGAAACAGAACAAATAACAGAGCCATCACTGTGGTGGCAATTACAGGAGCTCAGTGCATTGCAGACACCCTGGCCCTGCAGACACGCTCTTTGGGCATCCCTTTCTACTGGGCTTCTCTCCCTCTAACACCTGCAGCTCATTTTTAAATATGAAACTATATAATTACCTAAGTGACACCAAATGCGATATACTCTTAAGGCAATTGTTTACAGAACACTTACTGAAATGGTCCTTATCATAGAAAATGAGATGAATTGTCCTAAACCCCAGGAGGAGTCTGGAATCACAGATATCTCAGTGGGCTGCAGGAAACAGATTGGGCTCTATTTTTCTCTAATGAATATTAAAGGGTACTCTGAGAAAACAAGCAGCCTGATAGTACAAAAAAATATATGTATGTTAATATTCTCCTTCTGTCTTCTTGTCTTTAAAGAAGGTCTACAACCTCTTGTACACATCAGGCATTCAGTAAATGTTTGTGAAATCAATGATTTTTAAAAAGAGAAATCAATATTAGGTTGCTAAGAATACAGAACAAAAAATAACAAGAATTTCAGCTAGAAGAAATTTAAAGATCATTTTAATCTAATGTGAATGCTTAACATATTACACTGAGAAAAGTAAAGATGCTCTGGGTCACTAAGCTAACATTTGACAGAGCTGCAGACAGAATTCACTTCTCAGCTTCCCATTTAACTGGAAGACATATGTGATTAGAAATAACATTGGAATTGTAAAAATATGTATTGAGTACAACACATCAAGTATTTGTCAGCAGTCTCACAGCAAGTAAAGGTTATTGATAATGCAGGTAAAATCTTGTGCTTCCATAATGTTCTCGAGGCAGTGAAGAGCTCTGAAGAAGGTGTATGGAGATCTTACTTTTAGTCCTGATTCTGTGGTGTAGGCCTACGTGATTCTCAACGGAGTAAAATAAAGGGCTTGATACAAACAATCCGATCTAGTTTTCCCTAAATGTATTAGACACCTACTATATCTCATGCACTGAGCTAACAACCCAGGAGAAATAAAATGCAGGTCCCACTGTGAGGGGCCGATTAAAGCAGGGGAAGCCCATAGACTTCTGAGCTAGACTGTTGGGTGCTCTACTCCTAGCTCTGTCGCTTAGTAGCTACATGACCTTGAGCATTGGTTTAATCTCTCTTGGCCTCAGTTTTCTCTTCTGTAAAGTGGAAATGATGATAAATAATAAATAAATAAAGTAAATAAATTAAAATTAATTAAAAGATAAAATGTAAAGTGGAAATAATGATAAACCTTATTTATAGAGTTATCATGCATATAGCACTTAGAATAATATCTGTCACTGGTCTATAAATATTAGTTGTTATTATTCACCACAAGTAATATACTCAAATAGGGAAAATTGTCTATATATATAAAAGGCTAAGCGACCGGCCAACCGGCTGGTAGGTATGACACACACTGACCACCAAGGGGGCAGACACTCAATGCAGGAGCTGCCGAGCAACAAAACTTTGCAGAGTGCCCTTTTGCACTCTGGGCCCCTTAGCGGATGTCAAATTGCTGGTTTTGGCCCAATCCCCGCAGGCCAGGCCAAGGAACCCCACCTTCTGGAGGGACCCCGCTCACTCTGCAGCACCCTTCGAGCCCCAGCACTGCCCCAGGTGTGGCCAGCCAGGGAGGGACCATGGGAGGTTGGCTCCAGGGCATGTCTGGCCCATCTAGCCCAGTCCCACCCTACCAGCCACCTTCTAACTAATTTCCTTTCAATGTGCACGAATCCAGACACCAGGCCTCTAGTATCCTATCCTACCTAATAAAAGAGTAATATGCAAATTGACCCTAACTCCGCTACACCCACAAGCCACGGCCACAAGTCACGCCCACCAGCCAATCAGGAGCAAATATGCAAATAAACCCCAACCAAGATGGCTGCCACCACAGAGAGCAGGAGGGAGGCTTGGGTTTCCCCAGCAATAGAGGAAGCCAAGCTTTCAACCTGTCCTGGCCAGCCCAGGCCTCCGCTTAAGGCTACAAAGTTTTAATTATAAAAGGTAAACAAATCCAAACAGAAATGGTGGCAGCCACAGAGCGAGCAGAAGGCTTGGCTTTGCTCCAGGCTACAAAGTTTCAATTGTAGAAGATAAATATATCCCAGACACCAGGGCCTCCGCTTGGGTCACCAGGGGGCATGGCCAGCCTGCAAACCACCACAGGCCCCTCGCCCAGGCTGCCCCATGCCCCAAGGGAATCCCCACCCTGATCCGGGACACCCTTCAGGGCAAACCAGCTGGCCCCCACCCATGCACCAAGCCTCTATCCTATCTAATAAAAGAGTAATATGCAGATTTACCATCACTCCAACACACAAGATCAAGATAGCTGCCCCCATGTGGTCAAAGATCCTGCCCCCATGTGGACATAAGATGGCCACCACAAGATGGCCAGCAGGGGAGGGCATTTGGGAGGGACCAGGCCTGCAAGGGAGGGCAGTTGGGGGCAATCAAGCCTGCAGGGGAGGGCAGTTAGGGGTGACCAGGTCGGCAGAGGAGGGAAGTTGGGGGCAAACAGGCTGGCAGGCGAGCAGTTAGATATCAATCAGGCTGGCAGGGCAGTGGTTAGGGGGTGATCAGGCTGACAGGCAAAAGTGGTTAGGGGCAATGGGACATTGGCAATGGGACATCCCTCGAGGGGTCCCATTGCCAATGGTTAGGGGCAATGGGATATCCCTCGAGGGGTCCCAGATTGGAGAGGGTGGAGGCTGGGCTGAGGGACACTCCCCCCACCCCTGGCACGAATTTCATGCACCAGGCCTCTAGTAAATATAATAAAGAGGCAATATGCAAATTGACTGTCATGCCCTCACAAGATGGCTGCCTATGACCAGGCTGGCAGGAAGGTTAATGAGGGATGACCAAACGACTGAACAGGCCACAGGGACAATCAAATGACTGAACAGCAGGCTGCATGGGGCAGCCAGGCCAGCGGGGGGGTGGGGGGGAGGGGTCCATGAGGGGTGACCAGGCCAGCGGTGGGGGGGGGGCAGTTGGGGGCGACCAGGCTGGCAGAGGGGGACAGTTGGTGGCAACCAGGCTGGCAGGCCGGCAGGGAGGGCAGTAAGGGGTGACCAGGCCAGCAGGGGGGCAGTAGTTAGGGGTGATCAGGCCAGCATGCAGAGGCATTGAGGGGCGATCAGGCTGGCAGAGTGGGGGAAGTTAGGGGCGACTAGGCAGGCAGGCAGGTGAGCAATTAGGAGTCAGTAGTCCAGGATTGTGAGAAGGATGTCTGACTGCTGAATTGGAGAGGTTGCAGACTGGGCTAAGGGGACTGCACCCCTCCATGTATGAATTTCGTGCACCAGGCCTCTAATATATATATTAGAGGCCTCGCATAAGGTTAAATCACCAAAGTAAAGCACAAAATTCTATCATAATAGTTTTAGTAATCATTTTATTTTAACAAGAAAGGTAGGAATTAATGCAAGCATTCTTTACCTTTCAAGGGTGTGATGATGTAAAAAAAAAAAAAAAAAGGTAAAGAGAAAGGCCAGAGAAGTTAATAAAATGAATTATGATAAGTGACAGTTGGATTTAGAAATTTGATGATCTAAAGGTCATTTTCAACCTTTTGAGAAATATATTCCCATGGAAAGGAAGGCAAATTATGAAAAGTTTATAGAGAGAAAGAAGGTAAGAAAATATAAACAGTAAACCTGGGCCACATTTTTAAATTAATCCATTGTCACTCTAGTTAATTTCATGAAGGGCCTACTACACACACTATCCCCAGCACTATGGCACATACTAGTATCTAACTATGGTATCCACTCCTCAGAGGTATACAGCCATGTGATTCCTGTCCTCCTAAAGATGAGCATGTAGAAAAGGGTCCTCAGTAAAGGGAATAATAAATTCGAGGAATCTGAGATGTCTAGTACTAATGTGAGAAAAGACCAAGCCTAAACTATGTTCTAAGTATAAACTGCCATAATAGAAATGGGTTGCTGGGGTTCAGTTCACTTCAAGAGGTGGATGAAGCAGATCAGGAAAAGAAAGAAATGTGGTGATAAATAGGAGTTCCCACAAAACATGGTAGAAGGAAAGGAAAGGAAGGGATGGAAAGAAGGGACTGATACTAATTTAACAGAGGGGGGTACAGTCAAAGATAATAACAGGTGGTGTGAGGGCAAGAATAAAAAGGGGACACAATCAGGATCTGCGTGGGCTTTCCGTGGCAGAACAGGCAGGTAGTTTCTAGTGGATACACATCTTCTCCGGTAATCCCTGAAGTCGGCTCCAGACATTTGGTTCTTTGATCACCTCTAAAGAAGAAAAGCAATTGCGCATCTTAAAAATGTAAAACATATGTTTTGATGTGTGTAATTACATGAGCAGGAGTCTATCCCTAAGGTGTGGCCTGAGTGACCCATTTAGGTTTCTAAGTTTCTGTAATTAAACAACAGTTGCTTAACCTCGATTGTCAAACCAAGAAAGAGCCTCGGGAGACTTCTCGTTATCGTAACTGCTGGAAATAGTTGGGAGACATGACAAGTATATGCCGCTATTTCCCAAGACTAATTTCTCATCATGTGAGCCCCGGTAAATTAATTTCGTTTTTCAAGAACAAATTTAGCAGGGAAGCAATAACATGTTTTTAAGCATGTCCTAAAAGCATATGCAGACACCGTGATAATTAAGCATCTTGCTTGTGAATGCCATGCTGCACAGCCTACAGGATCCCCACGCTGGGAAAGCTGTTCAATATTTGCCGCAGACCCAGTCAGGTTGGTATCACTACAGTCGAGCACCGCAATTTTGCATTTGCCACCATTAGAGCTGTAATAAGGAGCAGAGCACATTAATCTCATGTCGCAGGGCCATATGTTTCTTACGATGGACCAAAGGATCGTCTGCAAGAAGATCCCTGCAGGGTGCCAGGCATTAGAGTTATTCATTAGAGCTGTAAACAACACCAGCAAAGAAATTTAAGGTCTGGTTCTCCAAAGTGGGAAAGAGTCTCTCTCTCATACACACACACACACACACACACACACACACACACACACACACATGCACACACGCTATGGCATAAGTACACATACATATGAGAAAAGCATATTAAATTATAAAGAGGATAGCCCCCTTTCTTTTATTTTCTTTTCTCAGATAATGACTATACAGACTCCTCGTTCCAAGCAGGATGTAACAGTAGGTCCCATGGTAGACTGTGCTCCCACTGTCACTACTATAAATCTATGCCAAAGACTGGAGCTGTAGAAAGAGACAATGAACTGAAACCTCAGAGTATCAGAAGGGTGAGAGGGCAGTCTGTTACTGAACAGGTTCTTCTAGAATAGGATTGCTAACAACCCTATTCTGTGGGAACACTTGCTAATTCAGGGTGAAAGCTGAGGATGGCTTGGCCATAACAAGGCAGTCCACTGGGGGAAAGAGAAATCAGTAAGTCGTGCAGCGCTCATATAATAATTTGGAAATGCCATGAACCCTAAACATGCAATCAGATTCTCCCCAGGGTACATTTATTGTCTCTCAGGGAGGAAATAGTGACTCACCAGGCTCCCAAGCCTAGACAGACACATTAGAGGAAAGAAATTGCAAACGTAGACAGTCTTGACAAACCTGCAATCCAGCCCTGATTCAACCCATATGCAAACGAGATCGAGGTACTAGGTGTACCGGTTAATAATGCGGATTTTTTTCATAGATGGAGTTACACATATGTTGATATATACGTGATTTGATATGTATGCTATTTTGTTATATTGACAACAAGCTTCAAAACTTCATATGTCAAATTTGCTGACGGTGTCAACATCGTAGATATTTTTACGCTTAAAAATGTCGAATTTCATGCCAAAAAAAGAGCATTTGCAGGAAGTTTTAATTCATTCATTACTGTATTTTGAAGAAAAGTGCTGCTGAAAGTTATCATATATTTTGGGAAGCTTATGGTGAACATGCTCCATCTCAAGATACTTGTGAACGCTGGTTTAAATGCTTTAAACGTGATGATTTCAATGTGAAAGACAAAGAGTGTCCAGGTCAACCGAAAAAGTTTGAAGACCAACAATTACAAGCATTATTGGATAAAGCTGTGTGTCAATCTCAAAAACAACTTATAGAAAGATTAAATGTTGCTCAGCAAACAATTTCCAATCACTTACAAGCAATGGGAAAGATTTCAAAGGAAAACGGGTGCCACATCAACTGAACGAAAGACAAATGGAAAACCAAAAATGTATCAGTAAAATGTTGCTTCAATGGCACGAAAGAAAGTCTTTTTGCATCGAATTGTGACTGGTGATGAAAAGTGGATTTATTTTGAGAATCTCAAATGCACAAAATCATGGGTTGATCCAGGTCAACCATCAACATAGACTGCAAGGCCAAATTGCTTCGGAAGGAAGACAATGCTCTGTTTTTGGTGGGCTCAGGAAGGTGTGGTGTATTATGAGCTTCTAAAACCAGGTAAAACCATTAATACTCTTACTTGCTGTAAAGAAGGGAAACTTCAGTTCTGAAGTCCCCACTCTGAGCCACGGAGGAGCTGCCAAATAACTCCTACTTTCTAAATAGAATTTCACACACAGTTAAACTCAGATTCAGAAATCGCTTTTACATTGATTTGCATTTTCCCTAAGTTAACACAATGGCAAAGCCTTTGAAATGGTATGTTAATTCTGGGCACTTGCAAAAGTACTTTATAATTGAAAAAAAATCTTGAGAAATTTTTTATTGAAATAACATTTCTTATTCATTCTGAAAAGAATTATTTCTATGGTGTAAACTCATTATATTTAACAGACACTCTTATTGCCTTATTATTCATCAAAAAACACTCTTATGTGTTTATTGATGAATAATAAATATCTTATTACACCACTCAAGTGATTCACACAAGCCCAATAGCTTTTTTATTAGGGATATTAAGAAGGTGATGTTTCCTAAATGCAGGCAGAATGAACATGATATTATGCTAATTATACTATATGATCATTTTTCCAGTGATAGCTGTACAAATGACATTGATATGGCCTCTGTATATATAATGTATTATAAAGGTGTTGTTGTTTTTTTCCTATTTTATACCTATTAACAATCTCTTGCTCTGTGTCCTTACAGTTTCTAAGAAACAGAGACAATAAGGTAGATAGAAATCTGGAATAAAAAGATATTTTCAATAAAAAAGTCATGAAGTTATTCTATGTAGACACATAGAAATTGAGTTATTTCCTTTAGTAAATTTATCCAATGCTGCACTGAAACAATAAGGCAAAAAACGAAAATACAATCTTCATTACAGAATCACAGATTTGTAAGGGATCAGAAACCATCTTGTCTTACTTTATCACCTTACTAGTGATTAAATTAATCTGATTGAAATTACTTGACTCCTTCTGAAATTCAGGCAGAGCGAGAATTATTTCAATCATGTTTCCTAATGTTCAGTTCATTAGTAACTTCACTTTGGGACAAAACATTTGGAGAACATTTAATTTGGATACTTCAGTTTATTCAAAATACTGACAAATTTTGGAGGGATACTTTAGAAACTTTCAATGTCATATGGAAGTCAGTGAAGGAGGAGAAGAACAGTTCTTGGATAAGCCCAGCTGCAGGTCCTCAGGGAGCCTATGGATCAGCTCTCTGGGCTCCGAGGTTATGAGTGGCAAGGTCTCCAGATAAACTCAATGTTGATATGCAAAGAGACATCAGAGAAGAGTAAATTTTCATTCCATTAGGATTGAAACCCAGATTATTAAACTCAAAGTGTTAGATCTCTACTCACTTCCGAAATGAGAAGCAGCAGGGAAATCAGTTTTCTTCTAGAGCAAAACGTATAGCCCCACCTCACACAAGAAACATGCATTACCAGCCCTGCCCCTGTGCATTTCTTGTCTACACGTGTCATCTGTAGCTTTTGCCCATGCTCCTAATTAATTCAGCAGAAACACAGAGACGGTTAAAAAAGCCTCATAATAACATACCACACTATGAGCTATGAAGCATAGAATGTACCCAGACATTCTAGCCACTTCAGAATAGAATACTGGAGGCCCAATGCACAAAATTCATGCGGGGGGCGGGGGGTGGTCCTTTAGCCTGGACTGCGCCCTCTTGCAATCCAGGACCCCTTGCTCCTGACCACCCACCTGCTTGCTCCTAACCGCCTGCCTGCTCACTGCTTACCACCTACCTGCTTACTCTTTACCGCTTGGCTCGCCACTCCTTAGCACTGCAGCAGAGGCGGGAGAGGCTCCCTCTACCGCCGCTGTGCTCGCCAGCCGTGAGCCTGGCTTCTGGATAAGCTGTGCTCCCGCTGTGGGAGCGCACTGACCACCAGGGGGCAACTCCTGCATTGAGCACATGCCCCTTGGTGGTCAGTGCACATCATAGCAATCAGTCGTTCTGGTCATTCTGGTCGTTCTGCTGTAATGGTTGCTGGGCTTTTATATATATACTAGAGGCCCAATGCATGAAATTCTTGCAAGAATAGGCCTTCCTTCCTCTGGCTGCCAGCACCAGCTTTCCTCTGGCACCCAGGACCCGGGCTTCCCTCTGGGGCCCTCCCAGGAGCAATATCTCTATTTCAGTCCTACGTTAGAGATATAATGTATTTAGTCCATTTTGTATCTTCCTTTGAGAAGAGTGATGTCTTATACAAAAAGACTTGTTAATTCATGGATATGTGAAGGATTTTCTTAAGGAAAATTTTCTTAACCATATGCCTCTGATATATAATAGCACCCTGAAAGCTATCACTCTTGCCTGACTTCATTGCTTGTCATAGACATTATCGCCATAACATATACTTGTTTGCTTATTTATTGCTTATTTTTCTCCATTAGAATGTAATATCCATAGTCAGAGGGACTTTTTTTTCTTCTCAGTGCTTATTTATTTACAATGACTAAAAGAATGCACATAGTTGGATACATATTTATGGAATGAAAGTTATCCTATATAATAAAAGACTAATATGCAAATTGACCAAATAGCGGAATGAATGGTTGCTATGATGTGCACTGACCACCAGGGGCCAGACACTCAACACAGGAGCTGCCCCCTGGTGGTCAGTGCGTTCCCACAGGGGCAGCACCACTCAGCCAGAAGCCAGCTTACAGCTGGCAAGCCCGCCTCCTCAGCAGCACTAAGGATGTCCCTTGAGGAGAGTGGGCTTAAGCCGTCAGTTGGACACCCCCCGAGGGCTCCCAAACTGCAAGAGGGCACAGGCCAGGCTAAGGGACACCCCCCTCCGAACGCACGAATTTCGTGCACCAGGCCTCTAGTAAAAAATATAATTTATTTATCAGACATGACTGAATAATGGATACCATTGAAAATGAGTCTTTTATATTTAGCATGTGTGGAAATTTACCAAATGTGTAGGCAAAAGAGAAACAGACACTGCATTGAAAGGAGATGATAATTAGGAAGAAAATTCCTTTATAAGACGTTGACATTTTATAAAATGTAATAGATTGCTGAATTTATCCTGCTCACAGATGTAATTAAACAATACCTTGTATATGAACATCTGTATTTTTATATATATGTAATGCCTGTGCTTGAACATATAACTTTTTTTGTTTTCTCCTTAAACCTTTGAGTATAGTATGTTATGTGGTGCCTATAAAATAGAAATCTATTTAGAGATATTTATTTCCCAGCCTCATACTCTTTCCAATATTTGTAATCAAGAAAAATTTGATCGACCAAAATTCAAGTTTATCATCAGTCCCTGGTGTGTGGATTCCATGATTGATTTAACTACAGTGTGAATTCAGGGAAATAAATAGCAAGAGCTGCTGGAAATTATGTTAAGGAGTGACATTTCTTTTGTGCAAAGAAGGGAATTATTTATAAAAGGAATCTGTCATAGCTTCTCCCTCAGAACAAAAGAAACAAAGTTTTATTTTATTTTATTTCCTCCGATACTGATGACTCGGAACAGCAAGGATGCAAAAGAGTTATGGAAACAGAATTATTTTTAAAGGGCAGTTTTGCCATTTACCATCTTGTGCCCAGATAAAATAGTATGAGACAACTCCAGGTAGCTAGTGGTGGAGCCTGTCTACAGAGATAAGCCTAATGACTCCTCCTTTATTACTGCCCAGTGTTTTGTTGTTGATAAGACTCCTATGCCTTTTAGAGATCAAAAAGGAAGCTGCTTTTGATGAAAACCTTCATTCCGGCTACTGAAACAATAAGCCAAAAAATTAAAATATAATCTTCTGACAGCTTTTTCAAATAACTAATGCAATATTGACTAGACTGTTTTGATTCTTTCTGGTTCAGTGCCTGAATATATATTTTCCCTGGAGAGAAGCAATAAATAGTAGCTAAAGGCATATGTTTGTGTGTCTCAGCTACCTGGATTAAAATTCCAAGTCTGTCACTGATTAAATGTCAAATTATTTAACCTTAGTAAATTCTAGTGTCCCTAAATTGTTTAAATTTAAGAAAAAATTGGTGAGAGAACAAATTTAAGAAATCACTTAAAACAGTAAATTTAAGAAACCATTTAAAATAGTGCTTAGCACATTGTAAATGCTCAATAAATGTCTTTTATTATCATTAGTCCTTGCTTTCTAATCTCTCAGCTACTAACTTGAAGAAAGCTCTTCTTTGTTGCCTCTTAAACAATCAAAACAACCTCCTAGAAATATCCTTACCTTCACTTTTTCTCCTTTCTACTCTTTTATCCTTTACACATACTTTCTCTTAGAGCATATAAAGGAAGAACACAGAGAAAGAGAAGCAGAGACATAGATCAGATAGACTCAGAGGGAAATTTTTTAAAAAGAATGGTAAGTAGCATGTATTAAGCACTTATTCTGTGACAAAAACTTTTTTGTTGTTGTTAATACTCACCCAAGGATATATTTTTTCCCATTGATTTTTTAGAGAGAGTAGAAGGAGGGGGAGAGATAGAGAGAGAGGCTCATGGATTGGACACCCAAACCGGAATTGAAACATGATCCTTCAGTCTGAGGACCAACACTTTTTCCACTGAGCCAAACCGGCTAGGGTGACAAAAGCTTTTGAAATACTGTCCAGGTATTTATAAATTTAATTGTCACATCAGCCCAATGAGATATCAGTTTTATCCCTTAGTTGAGGAAACTGAGACACAGATGAATTAAGTAAACCATTCAAGGTCATACAGCTGGTCAGAGTTAATATCCAAAATATATAATAGCAACACAGGCACTAACAATCAGAACAGATAGAGCCACCCTGATGTATCAATCAGCACTCAGCCCTCAGCTAACAGATGGAAGAGTTGGGTCCAAACCCATGCACTTTAGATTCAGAGCCCCTGTTCTAACCCATGTTATTAAAAACTAGAGGCCCAGTGCACGAAATTCGTGCATGGTAGGGTCCCTAGTGGCTGCCAGCTGCTGGCCAGGGCCTCCCTTCCCCAGCTGTCAGCTGCTGGCTGGGGCCTTCTTTCATTCCGTGCCACCGCCTGGTGGTCAGTGCACATTATAGCGAGCAATTGAACTCCCAGTTAGTCAAACTCCCAAGGGGACACTTTGCATATTAGGCATATATATATATAAACATCGATGACAGGGAAAATCATCCTGTAGTTAATGTGGTAGATCAGTTTGTGTCCTGGGGATAAGAATCTCCTTAATTATGTACTTATTTCAAAGGATCAAATAGTGAGGACACAAGGGAGAAGATTAGTTCTTAATCCTTTTTTATGAAAATCACTATGCTTGTACTTCTAAACAACTAAGCAATTTTTAACCCACACACCAATTTGTCTTTTCAGAGTTTCTTATAACTCTTACAGAAATGCAGTAGGAAATGTCTCCCCAGTTGAAGATGAAAAATACACCTTGTTATTTAATATCATTAGCATCAATATATAAGGCAACATATCTTGACAATAAAATAACTTTCTGGGACATAGACTTTCTCACTTTTTGTTTTTTAGCTTTTGTCTGTCAGTAGAAATGGATATATACAGGTTGAAGGTATAATTAAAGAGATACCACTTTACTATCACTGCCACTTGTTGTGCTATTAATGTGTGTAGTTCTATAACACTCATAGAAAGAAGTGTATTTAGAAGTTACAGAATAGATCAAGTGTATAATTATTGGCTTTTATTATTTTGGACATATGTTATGGTTTTTTTTCCTTGAAATTAAGGCATTTAAAACAAGATACCTAATGTATATATATTATACATGCACATTAATTGCACATATATTTAAACTTAACCAATGTTGTTTAAGTCCTGTTTAGGACTAACACAAATACTCAAATAAGAATCTTATTTCTTAAACATTCAAGACTGTGTAGGGGCAGATTAGAAGGTGATATTAATAGCAAATAGCATTTGGTGAAAAACCATTATGAGTATGTTGGGAGCAACCCACAAGGACCCATACACTAGGCAACTGATAGCTATTACATCAATTTTCAGGTTACCAGTTCCCCAGTGATAGCCAACATTTACTTAACCAAGGCATACAAATGGCCAGCAGAAATATGAAAAGATACTCAATGTCACTGATTGTTAGGGAAATGCAAATCAAACCACAATGAGATAACATAGTAAGTATGTGAAGAAATTGGAACCCTTGGAGATTGTTGATAAAAATGCAAAATGGTACAGCCACTATGAAAAGCAGTATAAAGGTTCCTTCATAAAACAAACAAACAACAACAAGAACAAAAACATGTGATCCAGCAATTTCACTTCTGGGTATTTATCCAGAGAAATTGTAATAAGAATCACAAAGAGATATCTGCACACCCATGTTCACTGCAGCAATATTCACAATAGCCGAGATGTGGAAACAACCTAAAGGTTCATCAATGGACGAGTGAATAAAGACAAGGTGATATATGCAACAGTGGAATATTATTCAGATTTCCAAAAGAAGGAAATCTACAATATGCAGCAATATACATGAACCTTGAGGACATTATACAGAGTGAAATAAGCCAGTCATAGCAGGATAAATACTGCATGATTTCCTAGTAGATACCGTTACATGTGGTATCTACAATAGTCAAAGCACAGAAGCAGACAATAGAATTGTGGTTACCAGGGAGAAAGAAGGAAATAAAAAGTTGCTAAGCAATGGGTATAACGTTTTCGTTATGCAACATGAATAAGTTCTAAAGATCTGCTGCACAGATTTATGCCTAGAGTCATCAAGATTTAAAGGTCTGTTAAGAGGGTAGATTTTCTGTTAAGTGCTCATACTACAGAAAAATAAAAATTAATATTAAAAAAGCAATTAGGGAATAAGTATGGTAAGTTTGAAAATCTAGAAAACATTGGGATGTGAACACAGTCTATATTCAGCTGCACTAAAATTTAAAAAAAAAAATTGCTTACCTTTTGCTTTTCCTGACTCGGCCTTCCAGACAGAACTTCTGCCCAAATTCCAGGTCACAGAATAATCAAATTGTTCATGTAGAACTAATATTGCCAAAAGTAGTTGATGAGATAGCACTGAGCTTTTTCTTAGTAGAAACTACTATTGACCTCAAATATTCATTAGAATAATTAGCTTTAATTCTTAGTTAATTGTTTTATGTATCATTCAAAGCTCAGGTACAGTTTTAAGACAATCATCATCGTCCTTAACATTATTCATTTATTTTTTAAATATTGGTTTATTTTTTTAATATATATTTTACTGATTTTTTTTACAGAGAGGAAGGGAGAAGGAGAGAGAGTTAGAAACATTGATGAGAGAGAAACATCAATCAGCTGCCTCCTGCACACCCCCCAGTCGGGATGTGCCCGCAACCAAGGTATATGCCCTTGACCAGAATCAAACCTGGGACCCTTGAGTCCGCAGGCCGACACTCTATCCACTGAGCCAAACTGGTCAGGGCTAAATATTGGTTTATTGATTTCAGAAAGAGGAAGGGAAAAGGAGAGAGAGAGAGAAACACCAACGATGAGAGAGAATAATTATCAGCTGCCTCCTGCACAGTCCCTAATGGCGATCAATCCCACAACCCAGGCATGTGTCCTGACTGGGAATTGAACAGTGACTTCCTGGGTCAGTGCTCAACCATTGAACAACACTGGCTGGGCCTTAACATGATTTATTAATTCATGTATAACCCTTAGGAGAATTTATTGAGTCCTGCCACTCCCCCTCCCCCGACTCTACCCTACTCTTGCTCCATCCATATAGGATGGCCCTAATACATGAGATCACTGCTCTCTCCTACATTATATATATATATGAGAAAGTATATGTGAGTTTTGAGGGGATATTGCCTTAGGTACTATTATTCATTTCAGAGTTCATATTGGCATTTTAAGAACTTTCTATGAACAAAAAGACAATATACAGAAGTAATTTAACTTTTTAAATTGCAGTAAACTTTCTGGTAACAATACTTCCTATTACTAGCTGAATTTTTGAATTATTAAGAATGCAATTATTTTCATTTATTTAGCCATAAAAATAGAGATCATAATAATCCTAAAATTTCAAGTATAATACTTCCATGATTGGCTTTTTGATGCTAAATCTTACTGTTACATAACATACATAAGCAAGAGCCATAATTACTCTAATATACTTCATAGAAGGCTTTCTATTCTAGTCTCGGTCTACATTATAGCCTCTCCTTGTCAAAGACACTAAAGCCAGCACCAGCATAGAAATGGTGTGATAATCAAGACTGTTGCCTCCAACACCTGCTAAGAACTATGAATTAATGTGCATCATAAGTGGAGAGGCAAGAAGTAAGATGAAAAACAGTTTGAAGGTATGTAAAGAGAAAGAAAAGAATGAAATCAAGAAAAAAATTTGTAACTATAAATATTTTTCTCATGGAAGAAAGAAGTGGGCTCTGAAGTCTATTCCAATAAAAGAGAGTTTTTTTAAAAAAAAGATCTGAGTAAAGCTCACCTTTCTGGATTAAATTTACATCTTCCCCAAATTAGGAAATTTTAGAGTTTTGAAGTTGGAAAATATCTTACTATGTATATTGTACAACTTCCCATTCAATATATGAAGCCATAATATCTGCAATTTCTGATCATTCAGGGTATATTTAAGCCCATAGTTGATTCAATTATATTTGCCTCTCAAAAATATTCAACAAATTTAACTTAGTTCTGACACCTAATGCGAAAGGAAAAACCAAATCCCTCAAACACATATCAACATTTCAAATGATTCAAGGCAATTCTCATTTTCCTCTCACAAAGCTAAAGTTGATACTTTTTTATCCAGCATTACACTTTTTGCAATTACCTCCCTCATATGGATATATAAGCTTCAGAATATTTTTTAAAGCAAAACAACAAAAAATATTTTCTCTGCAGTCAGTCACGTTAAATCCCTTAAACTTCCTAATGAAAGAAATCAACAAAGTGCACTTTTGATAACTGTAGTATAATATTTAAAATAATATAGAAAGACTGGATTTTATGAACTGCGACTCAACCCTCCAATCTGTTCAGTACTATAACTGAGAACTTATTACATTCTGTGAGAGATAAAAAGGATCAACAAGTCAGAAAATTCTAAGTAAACATTGGTCCACACGTTTTAATAACAAGTATGTCTTATATGACATTAGGTGTGATGTGAAACTGCTAGCTCTGAAGAAGTGATAAAAAAAAAAAAAAGCTGAGGCAGGGAGAAAAAAAATAGTTTTCCTTTCCAATACAAGAAAAGGAACAAGTTGATTCTAAATATTTTTACTTTCCAATACAAGAAAAGAAACAAGTTGATTCTAACTTGACCTTGTCACAGGAAATTTTACAGCTACATAAGAATTGCCAATTGAAGAACATCTACGACTATAGGTAGGTAAAAAGGCAAGTCTTTCACAGACCGATTTTTGTGACTATAGAAAAAAATACCTAGAATCTCTCTTAGTTATGAGTATGTAAATATAATCAAAGTAAGCAGCCAATATCCTAAGGAGAGTATATAACATTTTTCTCCTACAGTTCAGTAAACATTAATCTTGAACAATCTCTTTGAGTGAAGACAGTGGATGGAACAGAGGGACAAAAACTATTTGCCAAAGGGTCCTTGACACCCTCTGGGTAATTCTTTTCCTTCTTATCATCATCTTAGCCACTTTGGAGGAGGGCACTGGAGAATATGCCCTTCTACTTGGTGACCAGCTTCACCAGCTGCTACCTACAGACTAGATCTGTCTCAGACTTAGTCCAAGTTTGTCTGGCTGTGCTTTTGTCAATGCATTCTTGACAATTTCAAAACTCACAAGGGGGTTTAACACTTCAACATGAATACACAAGGCAAAATGGTTTTATGGGTATTCCATGGGGATGATGGCACCTCCTTGTAACTCCTACTTACTGGTTCATATACAATGCTCCAAGAGTTCTTTATTATGGTGGACATAATAGCCTAGTAAAATACTTACAGCAAAGTATTATATAGAAACATTCTCAAGACAGGGATGCCCACTCTCACCACTCTTGTTCGACATAGAACTGGAAGTACTAGCCATAGTGATCAGACAAGAAGAAGAACTAAAGGCATCCAAATTGGAAAAGAAGAAGTAAAACTGTCATTATTCGCAGATGACAACATATTGTACATACAAAACCCTAAAGACTACATCAAAAATCTACTAGAACTAATAAATGAATTCAGCAATGTAGCAGGATACAAAATGAACACCCAGAAATTTACAGCTTTTTTTATACACCAATAATGAACTCACAGAAAGAGAAACTAAAAAAACAATCCCATTTACCATTGCAACAAAAAAATTAAGATACTTATGAATAAATTTAACCAAGAAGGTAAAGGGCCTTTACTCAAAAAAATTATAGGATGCTGAAAAAGGAGATATAGGAAGACATAAACAAATGGAAGAATATACAGTGTTCATGGAATGAACATCATTAAAATGCCCATACTACCCAAAGCAATCTACAGATTCAATGCAATCCCCATTAAAATACCAATGGCATACTTCATAGACTTAGAAAGAACTCTCCAAAATTTCATCTGGAATAAAATAAAGACCCCGAATAGCCACAGCAATCTTGAGAAAGAAGAACAAAGTTGGAGGGATCACAATACCAGATATCAAGCTATACTACAAAGCTGCTGTTCTCAAAACTGCCTGGTCCTGGCACAAGAACAGACATATAGACCAGTGGAACAAAACAGAGAACCCAGAAATTGACCCAAGCCATTATGCTCAATTAATATTTGACAAAGGAGGCAAGAGCATACAATGGAGTCAAGACGGTCTCTTCAATAAATGGTGTTGGGAAAATTGGACAGATACATGCAAAAAAAAATTAGATCACCAACTTTCTCCATACACAAAAATAAACTCAAAATGGATAAAGGACTTAAATGTAGGACAGGAAACCATAAAAATCTTAGAAGAAGCCAGAGGCAGCAAAATAGTAGACATTTGTCGTAGCAATATCTTTACCAATACAGCTCCTAGAGCAATGGAAACTAAGGAGAAAATAAACAAATGGGACTACATCAAAATAAAAAGTTTCTGCACAGCAAAAGAAACCATCAACAAAACAATAAGAGAGCCCACTGCATGGGAGAACATATTTGTCAATGTTATATCCGATAAGGGTTTAATCTCCAAAATTAAAGGGAATTGATACAACTTAACAAAAGGAAGATAACCAATCCAATCAAAAAATTGGCAAAGGACATAAATAGACACTTTTTGAAAGAGGACATATGAAACATGCTCAGTCACTAATCATCTGAAAGATGCAAATCAAAACAACAATGAGGTACAATCTCACACCTGTCACAATGGCTATCATCAACAACTCAATAAATGACAAATGCTGGTGAGGATGTGGAGAAAAAGGAACCCTTGTGCACTGCTGGTGGGAATGCAGACTGGTGCAGCCACTGTGGAAAACAGTATGGTGTTTCCTCAAAAAATTAAAAATGAAACTTCAATTTGGTCCTGTAATCCCACTTTTAGGACTATGTCCCAAGAAATCAGAAACACCAATCAGAAAGGATATATGCACCCCTATGTTCATAGCAGCACAATTTACAATAGCTAAGATTTGGAAACAGCCTAAGTACCCATCAGCAGATGAGTGGATTAGAAAGTGTGGTACACCTACACAATGGAATACTACGCTGCAGTAAAAAAGAAGGAATTCTTACCATTTGCAACAGCATGGATGGAACTGAAGAGTATTATGCTAAGCAAAATAAGCCAGTCAGAGAAAGAGAAATATCACATGATCTCACTCATTTGTGGAATATAATGAACAACATAAACTGATGAACAAAAATAGATACAGAGACAAAGAAGCATTGAACAGACTGTCAAACTTCAGAGGAAAGGGGGGAGAAGGTAAGAAATCAACCAAAGGACTTATCTGCATGCATATAAGCATAACCGATGGACACAGACACTAGGGGGTTGAGGGCATGTGTCAGGGGTGGAGGAGACCAGGGGAGGTCAATGCGGGAAAAAGGAGCCATAAGTACTACTCTTTGTAATACTTCAAACAATATAAAAAAGAAACATTCTCTAACTCTTCTATTCTGTAAAAGTTAACATGCCTATTAACACATGAAGGAATATTGCCATAAGAATAATTGTGATATTTTTAAAATCACAATTAGACTTTGGAGTATTTTAAAACATAGATTTTTTTAATGACCTATATACTTTATCTTACTCATAAAAGTTAAAATTTCACTTCTGAAAACAGGAATGATTCTGTGTTTATTTAAATCTAGAATTGATATTGTGTCATGTAGCTCAGGTTATTCTGCCATATGAAGAACTGGCCCAAATGATGAGCATGAAGACAGTTTATAGGCACTCAAAGTTAACATTTTTAAAATACATTGATTGAGAGCTCATGATGTATAAACTATTATATGATTAACAAGCACTTTTCTCCAAACTACATTTTAGGAGAAATTCCAGGTGGAGAGAATTTGATGAACATATTCCTTCCCAATAAGACAAGTTCTATCAATTTCAGAAGTTACTGCTGGATGTCTTTTTGTATAAACTATGAATATATTTTACTTAATCTAACATGGCACCCTCTGTTCCTTTTAGCTTCCCCAACGACAAATAGCCTGAGAAGTAGTCTCACATTGGCTCCCAGCATTGCAACTTTGGTGAGAATGTTTGGCCAGAAGCGGCCACTTTAAAGGGCTACGCTTCCCTATCTGTGAGGACTTTGAAGTCTTATGGACATCCATCCCATCACAACCCCAGAACGCCCTTTTCTACTTCCCCAAATTATCTCTTCTTTCAACGCTGCATGTACAAAAGTAGTGACTTGTAATGTAACTGGAATTTCTTAAATGTTGTAGTCAACCAAGTAATCCCATGAACAAAAATATTACTCAATATCAATTATGTTAATATAATATAAGCTTTTTAAAAAGTGATTAATGGGGCATTTTAGATAATTTGAAATAGCAGTTTATAAAATCATATTTTATATGATTACAGCCATTTCCATTTTAATTTGATGTGATTGATTCAAATGTCTTTTTTTTTTAATTTTTGTGTTTTTTCCGGATATAAGAAAAAACTCTGGCATTATCTACCTCTCATTTCCTACCTGTGATTTTCAAATTTGAATATTAGGGAAGAAAATGAATTTTAATCCTCTAGGTCCTATTGATTACTATTCATCTGATGACTGGGGGGAGGGGAGATAGATTTGAAACTTAAGTTTCTCAAATGATTATAACCATAGAAACAAATATACACTAAGATATTTTATCTAAAAATTTCAGATAGTTTGAATGGTTGATAAGAATGACAAAAATCACAATCAAGAGGAAAGAAAAAAACATTGTGTGCTACAATATTGAAGATTCTGTCCCTGTGTATTATCTCTATGTCATCTGTAAATTGGTCAATTAGATTCTACACCAATACTACTAGAAAACCAAAATACTGGTTATAGAACATCAAGATCTGTAATAGGGTCAACAAAAACTCAAGCTCCTTATTCTCCCACAAACCAGCGATCCTCCTTTTCTCTTTGTTTACTCCTCCTATTAAATATACCCTCGATTCCTCCCAAAATGCATGTCATTGTTTTTGCAAATATTCCACATGCTCTATTATTTCTGTACCTTGGCTGTTTTTCCTCTACATAGAGTTCCTGTCAATATTCACTTACCCTTCAAGAAGTTTGACCAACTGTCATGACTTATTTGGGACTGTCCCAGATTGCCTGGGATCTCTTGGCTTTAGCACTGAAAGTCCTACAACCTTGGAAACTCTTAGTCCCAAGAAACTAGGGTAGTTCACTCTACCTCAGAACCAAGCCTAATGACAGTCACTCCTCCACTTCATCAGCCCACTCACTTGAGTGCACACTAGAACTTGTCATCATCTAAAACTGTTTCACCGCTGAAAGCGTAACATCCATTATTTATTTCTACATTTTAGAAAATACCATCACTTTCAAACTTTTTCACACTTAAAAAAAAATCTCAGATCAATTGACTCCTTCCTTATACCACATATTTTCTGTACTCCACACAAATCTACAGTCTGCTCTCCTGCAACCTGCTCTGTTTCCCAGAAGACTCGTTGATATGCTGTCTCAACCAATATCACTTGCAACTCTGGTTTTTGGATGGGTTCAGCCAATGACCTTGGGCTTGTTTTCAGAGGGTGGGAAAAGAATGAAGGTGAGGAATTTATATTCTTGTTTCTTTCCACTACAAAAGGCTGCATTCTATTTCCAGAGGCTTTCTCCAACAGCAAAACTCTCTCATTATCCTTTCTCTTTCTTCTCTCCTTCTCCCTCTTCCTATGGGTTCCTCTTTCTCTCCATTCCATGCCTTTTAGGCCAAGGGCAGCTCCCTGGCATAAATAATTCTTAGGTGCTTTACCATGCTTTCTGATTTCTCAACAAAGCTTTACAATGCTTTATTGATTGTCCAAATATTAATATATAAACTCTTACCTCTTTTAAGAATACTAGCTATTTTCAAATATGAATCCTATCGCTGTACTTCCTTTCCAATCTAATTAAATTTAAAAACTCATTATTTCAATCTTTATCTCACCAGAATTCTTAACCATCTGACCATCTGACCTCCTAGTACTTGTGGTTGTGCCCATTCAGCAATTTCTCTAAACTGTGTCAAACCAATCATGTTCTTCCTCTTTTATTGTTACCCTAGTGGGTGAACATAGCCAGTAAAAATCACATATTCAAGCAGATCAGTAACTCTTAAGTAACGAGGTGAATATGTCAGCAGAATAGGCAGAATAGCTTCTCTTCTCTGTAATAAAACTTAAACCAGCAAATAAGGTAATGCTGACCATTTAGGTGGCGTTTGATACTGAAAAACAAGAAGAAAAAAATGTGGTAGGAAGAAGAGGCAGATAAAGCCTGGGTGATTAATCAGAATCTGATATCAACTTCTACCCACAGAACATATTTGTATTCCTAAAATAACTGATAAATCAGAGAAGATAGGAGGAAAAAGAGATATTACAGGGAACACTAAATTTAATTTATTCCCCCAAACAGCATAAAACACTTACAAAAACTATTATCTTCAAGTAACCAGGGAAAAACTATTTGGTTTCAAATTAGAATAGTCAAACCATGAACAGGTCCACAGAATTCATCTCTGCTGTTGATCCAAGCCTGTCTTTGAACAAAGGCACTTACAGCCATTGTATTTGTAGAGATTTCACTAGGAGTGACTGCATTTTTATTAAAACAGAAGGTCCTTACACCTGCTCCTAGGGACTGTAATTTGGTCACCATATGAGTAACACAAGGTAAGTTTATTTTGTTTTTCTTAGCTAACACAGGAAAAAATACACCTAAGTAATTTCATTTATTAAGAGGAAAACAAAAGCTTAAGGAACCAAGAATCTTGGGGATGGCATTTACTATAAATCTTTTTAGTGTGGTTCCTATTTAGATTTCACCAATGCGAGGCATTGTTAGACAGACAAAGGCCATTATCTTACTCCATCTATTTGGTCAGACAGGTGGGCTTTAACAGATGAGAAATTTTGCTCAATCCTCCAGATGTCTTACCATGAATCACCCACCTTCCTGTTAAGTACAGAATACAGTTGTGCCCATCATGGATGGCTTTCTGAACGCCTTGAGCCAGAAAACAGGAGTGACTTCTAATTCACAGAAAACTACCAGAGAGCCTGACAGTTACTGGAGGCCTTCCCTGACTTTTATTCTTCCGGCTTTTCTAATGAAAAATTTAATATGTTCTTAAAATTTATTTTAGAGAGGGGCAGAAAGAGGGAGAGATAGAGAAACATCAATGTGAAAGAGAAACTTCGATCAGCTCCCTCCTGCACACCCCCTCCTGGGGATCAAGCCCGAAACCCAGGCATGTGCCCTGACTGGGAATTGAACTTGCCACCTTCTGCTGAATGGGACTAAGCTCAACCAACTGAACCACACTGGCCAAGGTTCCAATAATTCTTAAAGCAGGTAGTCCCAGTATCAAAATCCTTCCTTCTCAAAATACTTACAGTAATTTGTTTTCCTGACCAAATCTTGAGACAGTTAGGTTTCCTCCCCATAATCACAAACCTATTTAAACTCTTTCTTGTTCTATAAAACAGGCTCATAACCACTATGCGAAAAACTAAAATAATGTACCCCATCTTGTAGCGTGGTAGGGGTAAAAAGAGACTGTTTCAGTAGAAAAATGGGGCCAAAATGGTACAGCAATTAACTGTCACCTTCTCCCTAAAGTGGATTGAGAATCAAAGACAGCTAAGCAGAAAATGCAAAAAATAATAATTAAAAATATATATATAAAATAAATAAAAGTTAATTCTCAGGCAAAACTGAAAAACAAAATTTATATTTTAAAAGACGAAGGAAAATAACAACTGATCAAAAGGGTTTTGTTCTCTAGGAGTCTTGCTCTGAGATTCATTTACTTCCATCAAAATTGGGTCACCCGCCCTTGACAGTTTGGCTCAGTGGATAGAGCACTGGCCTGTGGACCAAAAGGTCCTGGGTTCAATTCCGGTCAAGGGCATGTACCTTGGTTGCAGGCTCCTCCCTGGCCCAGGCCCTGGTCAGGGCAAGTGCAGGAGGCAACCAATCAGTGTGTTTCTCTCACATCCATGTTTCTCTCTGTCTTTACCTCTCTCCCTAAAAACTAATGGAAAATTATTCTCAGGTGAGGATCAACAAAAAATCTATAATAATAAAAGCATAATATGCTAATGATACCAGACAGCTGAACGACCTTCCAGATGTACTTCCGGACGAAGCCAGGGCTGTGAGGGCTGAGCCCCTTGCACAAATTTCATGCATCGGGCCTCTAGTAAATAAATAAATAAATAATTGAAGTCACCTTTCTCCACAGAATTACATGTTGTTACCTCAGTTGTCTCTTTGCCATGCTTGTTGGAAAATACAGCTGGCTATCGAGAGGCTGTGTATGATGGAGGGTGGGAAAAGTTACTTCACAGGCTATTAAATTCTCTTTTGTGATTATATAGACAATCTCTAGATTTAGGAGAAAATAGTAGAGCAAGTATGATCATTTCTTTGTGTTTTTTAATTTTATTTTTCTTCAAGGAAAATAAAGAAATTATATTGATATATTCAGTGTTCAGTAATAAATATATTTTCCCCTTCAAATCCATCTGGCAAGAGGAATATATCATATTCCTAATATTTATTATTTTATATGACCAAGAAAATTGAAGGCATGTAATAAATTAGATCTTTAGTCCTCTAAAGATCATTTTAAAAGTAATTGAAGCTATAATCCTATCTAATAATAGAGTAACATGTAAATTACCATCACTTCGCTACGCCCACGATTGGGCGGCGGGAGGCTGGGGGGCGGGACTTGGGGTGGCCTATCCGGCCATTGAGAGGCACGGATCCGCTGCACTGAGGGGGGCTACCCTGCTGTTGAGAGGCGCAGGGGGCGGGACTCCCGCCCCCTGCGCCTCTCAACGGCCAGATCCGCGGCCGCTGAGGGGGCCTGCCGCGGACACCCAGCTGCGCCTCTCAATGGCAGGGTAGCCAGGCCAGGCCTTTCAGAAGCCTCCGCCGAGCCGGAGGCTTCTGAAAGGCCTCGTGCACCAGCGGACAGGCACCCAGCTCCACCTCGAAAAGCGAAAGCGTGTAGGGGACCCTACATGTGCATGATTCAATCATGCACTGGGCCTCTAGTAAGAGATAAATCTTGATTTCCAGTTTTGGTAGTTAGCTTTGTAGAAGAAGAGTTATTTACAAGAAGTTTTGCATCTGCTGGACGTGTAAGAGGGAAAATGCTCTTAGTTGAAAGAGCCCCCTTCAGAGTAGACTGTCGTGATGTACATTTGGATTATGCCTTGAGATCCACTCCCAACCCCCTTGATTTCCTCCACAACAATGAGCACACAGAGCCCCTATGCAACCAAGTCATATCCCATTCATCACCAGCCACATATGTGCTGAAGAAGCTTCCCAGAGTGAGAATCACCTTCCTGAAAGCCAAGAGTGAGAGGTTCAGTGATGGATTAATAATACCCTTACTGTTCCATTTTTTAAATAAATAGGCCTCCTTACCTTTCTGGTGCATGATATTTTAAAAATTGATTTGAGAGAGAGAGAGAGAGAGAGAGAGAGAGAGAGAGAGAGAGAGAAACATCTTGATTGACTGCTGCCTACACACCTGCTACCAGTGATGGGCAAGTGCCCTGACCAGGAATCAAACTGACAACCTTTCTGTGCACAGGACGATGCCCAACCAACTGAGCCACATGAGCCGGGGCAGATTAGAAAGTGTGTAAATAAGCTGTTAAAAGGAAGCCAACCCAGGAGTCAATCTGCTACAATTTCCATATACATTTCTCTCCTTTGGAATTCTCTGCCTTAGACATAAGTTACTTTTTATCCAGATTTTTAAAAATAGTACACACACTGACATTCACAAACAAACAAAGTTCCCAGCAATTATCATTTCATAGGCAAGTATCTAGAAAAGAATGAAATAACACACAACTCTTTCTGGCAAGGCAGTGGGGCCAGCAGAAGTAGATTCCATAGGTTGTGTTTTTTTGTCTCATCAAAGCCCTCTGCAGGCTGAGCCGTTTGCTAGGTTTTCCTGCCGAGATCATTTTTATAGGCTCCCTGTTGCAGCTGGTTTTACAGACACAGACACAGAGAAAGAAAGTGGGTGGCATGCAGGATGACCATTAGATCATGTGGAAAGGAAGAGAAGGAGCCGCTGAACAGAAAAACAGTCCCAACAAACCCTTACTAACCCTGGGCAGAGCTCTGGGGCACAGACAGCCCATTCCTTGTTGGACCAAAATGTCTGGGTCTCTATACCCCTCACCGTCATTAGTCATTTGATGCGGACTGCCTTAGGAAGTCTAGCCCTTAGGCGAGGCAGGGCTCCCAGCTGAGGCAAACTTTAAAAGGAGCAAAGACTTGGAGGCTGTCTGCTGGCAGCTGCCACAAGTCCAGCATTGAGGGACATCTGGCCAGCGCCTTTCCATGTAACCACAGGTCCTTCCAGGTATTAATCACAGTTGTTGTTCTGTAGAAATTAGAATTCCGTAGGAGAAACTTCTAGTTATTTTTTACCTTCCAATCCAGAATTGTTTAATTTATCCAGTTTCCCCCCAAGTAAAAAATCAGAACATCAAATCTCCAAGTCTATAAGCTGTTTAAACTTTCAGTGTTATTCCCCTTATAATTTGGGTGTCTAAATTAATTAAAATATTATTAAATTCCAACCAAAGTGGGCTTTTAGGCATACGTACAACATTGGAAAACAAGTTTAATTTGATTGTATAGCTTCTCTGAACTAACTCTTGGCTTCCTATGGTTTCACTGAGTCTACCCTTGGCTTTGAAACCTGGGTTTGATTTATCAGGCCTGTCAATGCCAAGATATATTCCTCTTTATAGAAATGGCTCTATCTTGAGTGATGTGTGGAGCACGATTTACTGGGTAATGCCATCCGCCGCAGCCATTGCTGACGCTAACTCTGCAGAATGCTGTGTGCGAAGGCTTAGGTGGGTCCAGCTTATCCACTTCACAATGCTGGCGGAACACACAGAGCCTTGTGCTCACTGGCTCGCGGGCATTGTGCAGCCAACAGTGGACGGTGAGGTCGCCGCTGAAAAGAGCCCGAGGGCTTGAATAGCATCCTTTTAGTGGCCTTTTTATCAGAATATATTTTGATCAAGCAGTTTCAACAGAAGATGGGCTTGTGTGCAAGTTGAACAAGATGGCTAGTTCTCCTCCCCTATTGAGTTTTTATACTGCTCCAAAAAGTAAGATTGCTTTGGCCATTATTTCCATTTTTTTATTCAGAACCCTACTTTGAAACTCTCCCATTTGAATGGGAGTTTTGTCCAACTTTTTCAAATATTTCTCGGTGCACAAAAAGACTGTGCCAGTTGTGATTTTGTGCATTTTGTCTTATTTTTAGTTTTAGCAATTCCATTCTAGTTAGCCTCACACAGTTGGATCTTGAAAAATAGATGTTGCTATAACCCTGAGTCCAACTAACATCCTACTGAATAGAGTATGACTTTTCTTGGGAGTCTCTTCATATGATATGATGCTTCCTTTCAGGAATGAACACTCTTTATATAAGTCATTCTCTAAACTATCTGGCCCAATTCAGTTTTTGCATTTTGGATAGAGAATGCTTGAGGACATTAGAAGGCTGATAGATACTACCATTTTTAAAATCAAGTCTAAGGTATACTTGTTCCCTCCCTAATCATCATTTTTTCCTCAATAGGTTTTAATTAATGAAGTTATTTCAAGGAGTTTTATAGACACAATCTCTGACTTATTGCAGCACATAGAAAACTCTTACAAAGGTAGAGCAAACTAAGAGTGGCCTTGCAGCGACAAAAGTATGAACTGATGTGCCATAACCAATCATGAGGGCAATATAAGTTTCAGTATAATCCAGAATCAAATGACCTGGAATAATAATGGTTATTAGAGCACAGTTATACAAATTCACATTATAGGACAACACTAAGCAGACTTGGAAATCATTAGTCGAATACGAAGCAACTATATTGATTCTGGTGACAGCAACAGAGCACAACTAGGCAAAATATGGGGCTGAACAGTTAAACATCCAAAGGTTTCAGAAAAGGAGTACTGAATTTTAGTACTTAAGAAAGCTCCAAAGAAGTTATTGCTTTCATAAAAATATCAACTCACCCTCTCAAAAACAGAGGAGAGAGCGAGAAAAAGAGAGAAAGAGACAGAGACAGAGACAGAGACAGAGAGACAGAGAGAGAGAGAGAGAGACTCTTTACACTGGATATTTAAATACACCCATATAGTAGAAACATGTTGTTGTTTTAATCCTCACCTGAGGATATTTTTTCCATTTTACTTATTTATTTATTTACTTTTAGAGAGAGTAGAAGGGAGGCGTAGAGAAATACGATGAGAGAAATATCGATGTGAAAGACACATCAATCAGTTGCCTCCCACATGAGCTCAAGCTGAAGCCAGGGATTGAGCCTGCAAACAAGGTAAGTGCCCTTGACTAGAATCATGTCCATAACCCTTAGGTCCATGGGCCAACACTGTAACCACAGAGCCAAACTGGCTAGGGCAGAAACATGTTGTTTTTACTGACCTATAACTATTTCCAGTTAACATTATCTTCCTAGGGAATATAAATGCCTCCTCTATTTCCACCCTAGAGTATTTAGTATACATGTCTAGAGAAAAATAGACATTGTCCTTTGATGACTTCTTCCCTGAAAGTCAAGATTCTCAGAGACTGCATGGGACTTGACTCGGGAAAGGAATAGTTCTGGGCTCCTAGAACGACGCCCTGCCTTTCCAGTACCAGAGTCCTCATCACAAGTGAGACAAGTTGTCCTCTAGGACAGGGCCATGTGCCCTTGTCATAGGAATCCTAACAATCATCTTCTCTAAGTACCACGTAAGAAGATACACCAGGGTCTAATTATCTAAAGATAATTAGATCTACTAGGCTATATTGAGTCACTCTGTAGTTTAGAACCATGAACAAAAACATAAAGAAAAAGAAACATTTTCATCATATATTCCGGGAGAGGCACAAACAGTCATAAAAACATCTGTCTCCAATTACTGAGGACCATCAAAACAATGACAGTGCATCTAGGCAAAGATTATTTAACCTAAAACAATTTAAGGAAAGCCCAGAATTCGGCAATAACAAAGTAGATAACCTATCACAGTCGGTTATATTGACTTGTTACTATCTAATGAAAAGGAAATGTTTAAGGTAAATTACACAAAGTATGTTCTTTTAGTTTAAAAAAAGATTAGAAGAAAAAATATCAACATAAAAGAGGCTACAGTATAAGATAGATGTTAGTTAAATCCTGTGTCATTACCAATTAAAATCTTTGATAGATATGTGCCTCAAAATCATTCTAGAAAGCACTGAAGAGAAGATGCTGAGAAAGAAAAATGATGGAGGTTGTTTGCGTATTAAATGAAATGAGGAACAATGAATTTGTCATCTTGGCCCATGTTTTTTTTAAATCTTTTTATTGAATTTTTTAGAGAGAGGGAGAGATAGAAACATTGATTGGCTGCCTCCTTACACTCCCTACTGGGGTTGGAGCCTGCAACCCAGGCCTGTGCCTTGACCAGGAACCGTGACCAAGATCTTGGTTCATGGGTCAGCACCCAACCTTTGAGGCACACCAGCCAGGCTTAATACTATTTTCTGTAAATGTCATTCCATGGGGATGATTGAAGAAAACAACAACAAAAAAATACAGTCTTTAAAAATAAGAAATAAAAAAGAACATTTGACAGATTTTAAAATTTATCCCTTTTCACAGAACCCCTCATCTTCTGTTTGATTTATTTTCCAATATCCCCATATATATAGGAAAAGTGAGTTATGTGTTTTCTATTATACTACTGTTTCCATCAATGCCTTCTGTGTAGTATTTACTGCTTTGATATTGTTATTTTATCTCTGAGCATATGAAGGAGCAAATAAAATATGGCAACACATTATTTAAGCCCAGCACTTAAAGGACTGTAAGTGCATCTCTTGTGACAAAGGGGAAAACATGCATAAAACTGTCCATATATACTTTGCTCCTTTTCTGTCCTAAGTATGTCTGAAGATCTTTTTAAAAGAACTTCAAATAGTTACTTATAAGATTGTTATAATAAACCATCTTCATTGTTTAATATTTGCTCTTGGTGCTAAATTGATGCCAGGTATGACAATTTGATGCACTCTCCAAAGTTACTGAAAGATAATTAGATCTACTAGGCTATAAATCTTCCTAAAGCTAACTCAATATTTAAACCAATATATCCTGCTCTTTATTAGAGTTTGTCAATATATATCAAACTCAAAGACTTAAAAAGAAGGAAATATGTCAATCATAAAGTTGGTGACAACAATGCCATTATTCGAAAACAGGGCACATCTCTATATTTAGCTATTTTCTAAATAAAGATATTATATTTAAGACATTCTGTATCATTTGCTATGTGGTCCTTCCTTTCTATTTCTGAACTTACTTATATTAAATTCAAAGAAACCTGTATACCTGTTACCATGCTAAGCCATCTAATCACCATTCACTAACATGAACAAACAACTAAGTATCACATGCCATTTCAGCTCTTTATGCTTAAAAAAAAATCCCAACATTAGCAAACACAATAACACATTATACACCCAAAAACCATTTGAAGATAAAATCAAACAAAAAATTCTGAATGAAGTACCTACCATAAATCTTAGCTTGTTAGCATGGTAACCAGGACTCTGTATCTGCTCCAGCTAGCTTCCTCTCCTAACCCATAACTACATGCGTACATTCATCTACACCACATTAGCCAGCCTGATGCCCAGACAGGCAATTGACTGTTGGGAGTTCTATTGCCTGAAACATGCTATCTAGCCGTGTAACAAGACTATTGCAGCTTAGGGAAGGTGACTCCTTTGCCACCTTTAGACCTGAAACCCACATTTGTTGATGAAGTTTTTTTGACACTTACCACTGTCTCTTCCACCCTGAGTAGCATATTAACTTTCAAGAAAAATTCTGCAAGGGCACTGTACCATTGGTAAGAAAATCATTGACTTAAACTTGGACCAAATTTACAACTTGGCCAATGAGTTTACAGGTCTTTTAAAAATTTTTATTCTATTATATATATTTATTCTATTACATATCATACATATTCATATAATATACATGAAGTCTCTCTGCAATCAATTCGAGTAAAAACAGGAAGTCAGAGGGTTTTCCACATCCTTGTTAGAGAACAGATTCTGGGTTTACCTCCTGCTTATATAAAGTTTCTGTTAAATAAGGTAAGAAGTCCAAGTTCACATTCTCCATTTTCTTAGACTCCATAACTGTAACTAAATTCTATGTCCCTATAACTCTATCCTCACCACCCATAACATCCTGGGTCACTTAGATTGTGTCTTCCTAGTAGAAATATAGATAGATAGATAAATAGATAGATGATAGATAGATAGATATCCTATTATATATATTTATTCTATTACATATCATACATATTCATATATTATACATGAAGTCTCTCTGCAATCAATTTGAGTAAAAACAGGAAGTCAGAGGGTTCTATAAAAAAATTTCCTTAAGGAGATGGATCCCATTTAACAATCTGTGAAATTAAGGTCTTGAAAGATGTTACCAATATGACTAAACTTATAAGGTATTTTTCCACTCATAAAAATAAATAAACAAAACTAGGAACTCTTTGGAAAACCAAAAGCTGTCGAAGAAACCTACAGACCACATACTAAGCACGCTAAAATCTAATATAATATTGATCATGAAGAACTTGGAATGTTGTTTGGCACAGTTTCAATTATGTAGGATTATATCCCCTTTTCAATGGCTCCTATTGTAGTTCTTTGATTGAAATAATACTTGTAGGATTTTTAAAATATGTTTATGCATCATATTTTCATATTTACAGAATATAATATTTTATGAGGTTGATTGATTTTTAATTTTTAAAAAATTGACCTTTAGTGGAAACACAGATGAATAACATAAAACTTGAAAAAAATGAAACAGAATTAAGTTGGCAAAATACCAAAAATGGTATGGCTGACAGAATTTAGGAAACAGAAAAGAAAAGGAGTATTCAAGAAAGATGTAATTATACTACTTTATCATATGTAAATGAAGTCAACAAGCACTTGCAAATTATATCAATCAAGAAATATTTGTTGGAGAATATTATTTAAAGTCATAAACATAATACTAGAAAAATCTTAATGACATAATAATAATTGGGCAATAGAAAGAGGAAAGGTGGCAGATAGTATGATAATCTAATTTCAGTAGATACTATCTAAAGTTAATAAGTCAAGAAATAGATATAAAAACATATATCTCTTGACTTTTATTTCCCTTCCATGGACTATCAATTATTTCTCTTAAGGAAAATGTGTCTTGCATATTGTCAAGCCACAAAGTGAAAAGATTTCTGTAAAGTACAGAGGAATGACATGAGAAGAAGGGAAGGAGAAGAAAGGGACTCTGAATTCTCAAATAGTCATTTAATATCAGAAGGACTTACATGATTTAAAGGATTAAATGAATGAATAAAATAAACTGAAGAACAAAAGAGATCCAGAGACATGAAAGGATGCAACAAACTGATGAATCTCAGAGGGAAGATGGTGGGAAGAGATTAACTAAAGAATTTATATGCATATATGCATAACCCATAGACAAGGTTAACAGTGCAGTGAAGGCCTGGGGAGGGGGCAGGAGTGGGGTGGAAAAGGTCAATGGGGGAAAGATGGGGACACCTATAATACTTTCAACAATAAAATAAAATTTTTTAAAAAAAAGGGTTAAATGAACCTAGTATTGGTGTGACGAGGTGAAAGAAGGAGCCACAAATACTAGAGGTATGAGGAGGCAGTAACTAGTGAACTAGATAATTAAGTTAAGGAGGAGGACATGTAAAAGGCACACAAACCCAAAGACATATACAAGGCCCATACAGATAATAAAATATGCAACCATACATTCATGTGTATGAGTGGTCACAAGTATGTACACAAACCTGCACGTTTACAAAGCCCTATCGGCAGTCAGAACACAGTGATGCCACAGGTGAAGTGGACAAGTGCCTTCTGGTTGGGTGCCAAAGAAAGCTGGTATTCCCTTAAAAAGTTCATGTTTACCTGCTACGTGTGCAAGGGTGTTTCAGATGTCACCAAAACCTACAGCACAACTCAGAACTCAAGCAAATGACAGGAGGCAGCTGTTTGACTTCTACTTAGAATATACTGGAATCCCACCTTCAAATGAAATATGGTCCACTAGTTTTGTTGTCCGCCACCAATTCATAATGCTACATGTGATTCACTTACATGGAATATCAGATTTAAATACCAATTTAGGAAAAGACCTCAATACATTGATTTGGTGGGAAAATGTTTAGGAAGCACCTAACATGAATATTCATATAGTATTTACTTCTCAGCTGATAGTATCTTGAACACCCCCACACACACTTTTAGTTAACAATGTACCGGAAACTATTACCCTTGTTTTTGTCTTCCCAGACATAATTGTATTCCTTCTTCCTGTGAGCTTATTTTTCAGGTTTTAAAAAGATTGGAACACATGTCTATTTCTATTAGTCTTAATACTAAACTAATAAGATGTACTTCCAGCTGAGAAAGTATATTTTAGAAGTTGGTGTTCATGGTTTATAATAATAAAATCAAGAAGACCAGATCATTTGAAATGGATTTACATTAAAGAAACTCTTTTTAACAAAGGAAAAGTTTTAATACATTAGTATATATGAATCTTTCAGTATAATGGATAGTCATACATTTACAAAAGACTTTGATCTTTTAGGATATTTAATGAAATATTAATACTATATGATAGCATATAAAATTAAGATTTTAACTTTTACACATACAGAACTAACTTTAACATGCTAACTAAATTAACAAATTCTCTATGAACAAGACTCCTGTTAATAATAAGCCCAAATTTACAAGGAATGTAGTATTTTAGTACTGAGTCCAGAGTGGCAGGACCTGATGAAAGAAGAGGTGAAGGTGTCTCTAGTATCGGTCTCCAAAGTCCATCTCAGGGACCACATGTCTCCCTAAGCAAAATGATCCAATTGTCTGAGAGACCAAGAAACTACAACAGCAACAACAAAAGGCTCCCTGATTTTTTTTTTAATCCACATAACAAACTGTGTTTCATCCTTAAGTGGGAGGGCACTTATTGAAATTGGGTATATCAATTAGGACTTTCTGATGATAAAGAAAGATACCAACTCTGATTTAACTAAGAAGGTGGAAAGTTCTGGAAGAACTGACCATTAAAGCTGTAAAAACAGCAGAGTCCAGGGAAGTGACAGATATGTATAAACAATCCTCCTATGTATTTATTGAATGATTTAGACAGTTGCTATTTTGAATCTGAATATTTCCATGAAGAAGCATAATTGCTAGAAATGACACCTGCTTATCCTTGGGTAGGTTACCTTTCTACTTTTGTAAAGGTAAGGGCAGGTGAATTCAGGGAGAGGCTTAGTACAGAATGCAAAAGAGGCATCTCTCCACAGGAAGGGAGGGTACTGCCAAAACAGAGGCCAGAGGCAGGAACGTGTTGTACACACCTGACTGTGAAAGCCAGCCTCCAAAATGGTCCCTAGTAAACCTCATGCCTGGTGGAGTGTCCTGCATGTTGGTCTGGGTTGGTCTCGGAGACCAAGAGAATACCACAGAGCGCAGGTGTGTGACTCCCAATCCATGGCCACAAAAGTCTCTGGAACCTCCACAGTGGTCTCTTCGATGGTTTACTCCAAGCAAAGCCACCTGCCATGCCACGAGATCCTTTCTGTGGCCCTGTGGGGAGCCCCATGTAAAAAAGATCTGAGATCTCCCTTCACCTATAGCACCGACTTGCCAGCCATGGGAATGAATGACCTTGGAGTAGATCTCCAGATCCAGTAGGCTTCAGATGACTGCACCCCAGGCAACATCTGACTGCAATCTCATAGGAGGCCTGAACCAGAACCTGACCCACAGAAACAGTGAGGGATAATAATTAGTGTTGTCTTAAGCCACTGGGATTTGGGATAGTTAATTTTGTAGCAATGGGTAACTAACACAGTGGATTATAGCCACTAAAAAGGAACAAAAATTTGAGAGGTTTATGAACAACTCACAGCAGCAGGAATTAGGGCATAGATCTAATTAATCACATATTTATTAATTACCTAGAAAATAGTGAGGCTGTCTGGGCTTTGAAACTAGATTGCTTAGGTCAGTATTCTAAATACTATTTGAGCTTCAGCAAATTAATTGCTTTGGGAGATAATACAATTTTTATATCACTTATAAATGACAACTCAAAGGTTAGTTGTGAAGATTATATGACATAATCCAATAAAACATTTAGAACTTTGAGTGGCAAATATATGCTTGTATAATATGTAATATGTAATATTTATATATTGTATGAATACCTACATATACATATATAGGCACTGACATACACTCATTTAATCCTTGTAACAACCTTATTAAAATGCACTACTATTTTTCCATTTTATAGATGAGTAAACTAAGGCACATCTGATAAGGTGGAAAGCCATGCTTCGGATCTACACAGTGTGTTACCAGAGTTTGCACCTGCTAACTAATTAGGACATACTCCATAAATGTTTGAGAAATCATGCTAGTTGATGTTGAAAATAATATATTAATCACCTTTTTTTCTTAAGGAGTTTACATTTTAGGTGAGAAAATGAGATTGATAAGAAAATCAAAGATTTTTTATGAATATTTTGCTTTATAAAGAAGAAATACCTTTCACTATGGAGAATGAATATTTATAAAATGTTCTGTTAGTATTAGTAAAGGGACAATGCCTCCACATAAACATGTTCTTGACAAATGTTATGTATATACATTTGGAGGTTCTGCTGTAATGTGTACAAAACATTCTAAGTCTGTTCTAGATGTTTGCCTTACTGTGGAGTTACCAGCCAGCATTTCTCATTGTTTTTCTTTCATGTACAATTTCAGAAGTCTCCTTAACCTGCCCCTTATTGTATTCCTAATTTTCTTTGAACTGAGAAAGAAGTGGCCAAACATAGTTGGCTGAATAGCATACTCAAAAATTCATAGCCCAGCCAGCGTGGCTCAGTGGTTGAGTGTCGACCTATGAAGGAGGAGGTTACAGTTTGATTCCGGGTCAGGGCACATGCCCAGGTAGCAGGCTCAATTTCCAGTGTGGGGTGTGCAGGAGGCAGCCAATCAATGCTTCTCCCTCATCATTGATGTTTCTATCTCTCTCTCCCTCTCCCTTCCTCCCTGAAATAAATAGAAATATATATTTTTTAAAATTCATATACCCAGAACCTCAGAATGTAACCTTATTTGGAAATAAGGTTTCCACATATAAAATTAGTTAAGGTAAGAGGAATTCATATTGGATTAGCATGGGCCCTAAATCCAGGGACAACTTACTTTATAAGAGAGGAGGACACATAGAAATACACACAGAGATGCATAGAAAGGAAAGCCATGAAGATAACGGCAAAGATTGGAGTGACATGGATACAACCAAGGATTGCCAAAGATTGCTGGGAGCCAAGACATGCCAAGAAGAAACAAGAAAGAATTTTTCCCTAGAGCCTTCATAGGGAGCATGGCAGAGACAACACCATGATTTCAGAACTGCTAGTCTCCAGAACTGAGAGAATAAATGTCTCTGTTATTTTAAGCCTCCAAACTGAATGGTAATTTGTTAAGGCAGTGCTAGGAAACGAATACAGCAACATTATAGAAACTGTGTTAAAAGTGATCATAAAAATGCAAGAGGCACTTTTCTCTCGAAATGTAGGTTAAAGAACCCTTCCCAGGAAAAAAAAAAGCATGCGTGTCTGGTTCTTTTTTAAGATATTTCCAGGAGTCCCAAATCTTCTATTTATTCTGGGCTCCAAATCAGAAGCCAGAGAGTAGAATTGTTCAATTGTCAGGAGAACAAGAGGGACCTGGAAAACGAGAACCCCTGCCTTGTAGTAACATAACTCGTCTCTGAACTCTCTGAAATTCTAGGGGAAAATGAATGCGTGATTCCACCCGAGAATCTCATTACTGGAACCAAATACAGGTGAAAATCCAAGGTCATGGGCACAACAGAAAGAATAGATGGGCCCCGGTTGGAGTCTCCAAGCATCACAAACGAGTCAAAGGTCCGTGGAACCACTTTCTTCACCGGGGACTCCTGCTTATAGGCAACAGCAGGTTAGATCATAGAAGGTGATGGTGTGCTCATGGTGCCTGAAAAGAAAGGACACTTCACAATTGGTGTGTTTGGAACAAGCTGTGTTCTACATCCTATTCAACTCACTGCTTATTATTAGAAATTTACAAAGAGGAGCAGCAGAGTAGCAAGAAAGTCATCCCTGTGGAATTTGGATGTAATGGCTTTTTAAATAAAGATAACTAATAGGTCTTGCTTCCTGAAATTCTTCGGTTGGCTTTTGATGATTCACAGAATCAGAGTGTAGTATGAGAACAAGAAACTGTTCGGTTTTCTTCCCCAGCCTTTGGGCAGAGAAAATCTGAGGAAGATGCTGTTGGTCAAAAGACAGAGCGTATGCCAAGTGCCACGAACACAGTGTGAGTACTCGCTAATATTTAGTTCCTTCTACAGCTACGCTAAAACCTCTTCCTTTACTTATTTTTAAATTTCCCTTTTAGTGTAACAATCAGAGAAAGATTGCCTTTGCAACTGTAGAGTCTCACAGCTATATATTTAAAAAAAATCATTCCTAAATTCTTATCCATTTCTGCTTGAACTGTTAATAGTAGTACTGGTTCTAACAGCTGAGATACAGCACATCGTATACTTTAAGGCATTTTGGTATTCCATCACTTTTCCTTTCTGCAGAACATAAAGTCTCGCCCCTTTAGGATTTCTTCAAGGACTTATTGTTTATTATTTTTATCATTCTCCACCAGAGCCACTTTACATTTGTCACAATTTGTGAGCGTTCAAAAAGAAAACAAAAAGCCTACATTGATGGTGGCAGTGGCATAAACAACAAAGAGATGCCGAAATGACTCAAGGAGCTCCCAGTGTCCTAAGCTGGAGCAGTCTGAACAACAAAACGAAATAGGATTGGATTACAATCCAAACTATAAAATAAATATCTGAGTGCACACCGATGTGAAGAAATGATTGAACAAATAAATCGGGAAGAAAAGACCAATCTCTCTTGCAGAAGAAGGTCATTTATGCAGACACTGAGCCCTTGAGGAAGCGATGCCCAGCTCCCCACTCCTGAAGTCGAGGCTGCACGCAGTGACTGCCCTTCAGCAAATACAGCATGGAAAGAGGGCCAGAGGTAACCAAGCGCGGACACCTGACAGATACTATCTAGCCAGGTGATCAAGGTTAACATTAACCATGATGCAGGTTGACAATATATACTCTTGATATAATGGGACAAGAATGGCATTTTACTTCTGTGGTCTTCTCCCCAAAACCTTCTCCCAGTCTAGACATGAGAAAAGATCAACCTAACTCGTGTTGAGGGGCATCCTACAAAATACCTGACCCAAGCCCTCAAAACTGCCAAGGTCATCAAAAGCAAGAAAAGTCTGAAACTCTCACAGTCTAGAGAAGCCTAAAGAAACATGAAAAGTAAATGTTATGTGGTATCTTGGATAGAATCCTAGAACAAAAATAAATATTTAGGTAAGATATTAATAATAGAGAAAACTGGATGTGGGGTATATGGGAATGCTCTGTGTTATTTTTTGCCATTTTTTTTTTTTTTGGTCCTCACCTGAGTATCTTCTTTTCATTGCTTTTCAGAGAGAGTAGAAGGGAGAAAGGAATGGGGAGAGGTGGAGGAGGAGGAGGAGGGGGGGGAGAGAGAGAGAGAGAGAGAGAGAGAGAGAGAGAGAGAGAGAGATCTATGTGAGAGAGACACATTGACTGGGTGCCTCTGGCACATGCCCCAACTGGGGGCGGGAAGCAAACCCAAAACCCTAGGTGTACAGGCCAATGCTCCAATCACTGAGCAACATTGACCATGGCTTATTTTTGTAATTTTTTTGTAAATCAAAAATGACTATTATTTTTATTTAAATATATGGTTTTTTTTGTTTCCTAGCTATAGCTAGGTAGCTTCCCCAGGAAGGTCTCCCAGCTTAGCACCTAAATAAAATTCTTATGAGGTAGATAGATTCCATTATTATAGCATTTGTACAGATACGATAAACTGGAAAAATTTATTCCGTATATTGAAACGTTTTGTGAAGCACATTATGATGTTGTTGTTGTTCTGATTCCTGTCACAAGATAGAACATGAGACCTTGAGGATCCTACTCCCAGATATGCCTAACTTGCAAAATATTTAATCAAACAAAATGAAAATGAAATAGAATTTTCTACTCAGAAAAAGATAGACTTACCAAGGATGACTAGAACTTTAATTACAAATTGCACATGGCTCCCAATAACGTCTTCATGCACCTTCTATAATCACTGTAATCACTCAGTCCTATCCAGTGTCCCCATTGTGCTATTAGACAGGATGGTAATTAACATGGTCACAACTCTAACTGTCGAGCATGAAAGCAATGCTGAGTGTGTTTCTGGCCCAGCTGCTATTAGCATGCGGTAGAAGACTTGAAAATATTGCCAAGAAATCAATCTCTTCCATCAAAACTGAGCTGACTCTGAGCAGTAGTTCAGCTGTTCTATAAGAACAAACACAAACACAACTAATTGCTACCTAGGAAATTAATATAGAAGGCTCTATTCTGTATTTCACCTGTTGTTTATGAGCAGATGTTCTAAATGCCTGCCAAGAAAGTAGTGTAGGGGGTTCAGGAAGCAGGAAAGAGGGGAATGGCATCTTTCTGAGTACACAAAAGGAATACACCAACTGTCAAAACTAGTTACACTTAGGACCATCTCTTTATTTGTAGGATTTTTAATTGATAATGCTTCCCATTTCTAAAAATGAAGAATGAAGGTAAGTAACCAACTTACACCATACACAAAAATAAACTCAAAAGGGATAAAGGACTTAAACGTGAGATGGGAAACCATAAAAATCTTAGAGGAAACCACAGGCAGCAAAATATCAGACATAGGTCGTAGCAATACCTTTACCGATACAGTTCCTAGGGCAATGGAAATTAAGGAGAAAATAAACAAATGGGACTACATCAAAATAAAAAGCTTCTGCACAGCAAAAGAAACCATCAACAAAACAACAAGAAAGCCCAGGGGAGAAGATATACAGTATTCCAATGTTATCTCTGATAAGGGTTTAATCTCCAAAATTTACAGGGAACTCATACAATTTAACATAAGGAAGATAAACCAATAAAATAAAATAAAAAATGAGCAAAAGACCTAAATGGATACTTTTCAAAAGAGGACATACAGAAGGCTGAGAGACATATGAAAACATTCTCAAAGTCACTAATTATACAAGAGATGCAAATCAAAATGACAATGCGGTACCACCTCACACCTGTCAGAATGGCAATCATCAACAACTCAATAAATGACAAGTGCTGGCGAGGATGCGGAGAAAAAGGAACCCTCGTGCACTGCTGGTGGGAATGCAGACTGGTGCAGCCACTGTGGAGAACAGTATGGCGTTTCCTCAAAAAATTAAAAATGGAACTCCCATTTGACCCAGTAATCCCACTTCTAAGAATATATCCCAAGAAATCAGAAACACCAATCAGAAAGGATATATGTACCCCTATGTTCATAGCTGCACAATTTACAATAGCAAAGATTTGGAAACAGCCTCAGTGCCCATCAGCAGATGAGTGGATTGGAAAACTGTGGTATATCTACATAATGGAATACTACACTGCTGTAAAAAAGAAGGAACTCTTACCATTTGCATGCATGGACCTGGAAAGGATTATGCTAAGTGAAATAAGTCAGTCAGAGAAAGATAAATACCACATGATCTCACTCATTTGTGGAATATAATGAACAACATAAACTGATGTACAAAAATAGATTCAGAGACAAATCAAACTGACTGTCAAATCTCAGAGGGAAGGCATGGAAGGGGGAGTAATAGATCAACCTAAGGACTTGTATGCATGCATATAAGCAATACCAATGGACACAGACACTTAGGGGGGTAAGGGCATGTGCTGGGGGTGGAGGTGGCCAGAGAGAGGTCAATAGAGGAAAAAATAATATTGTAATAGCTATGTATGGGCCAGGGGTGTACTTAAAATATCAAGGGAACCACTCTGTAAAGTATATTATGGTCTAACCACTATGTTGTACACCTGAAACTAATACAGAACAATATTGAATGTGAACTATAATTGAAAAAAAAAAGGAAAATTATTTGTTATACTAGAGGCCCGGTGCATGAAATTTGTGCATGGGGGTGAGTGGGGGGGGTCCCCTCAGCCCAGCCTGCATCCTCTCCAATCAGGGACACGTCAGGGGATGTCCGACTGCTGGTTTAGGCCCGATCTGGGATCAAGCATAAACTGGCAGTCAGACATCCCTCTCACAATCCTGGACCACTGGCTCCTAATTGCTCACCTGCCTGCCTCCCTGGTTGTCCCTAAATGCCCCCTCCTTGCTGGTCTGATCACTCCTTACTGCCCCCCCAGCCTGGTCACCCCTTACTGGCCCCCCACCAGCCTGGTCGCCCCCAACTCCCCCTCCACTGGCCTAGTAGTCCCTCACTGCCCCCCCTGACAGCCTAATCACCTCTAATTGCCCCCCTTGCCAGCCTGGTCACCTCCAATTGCCCCCCCTGCCAGCCTGGTTGCCCCACACAGCCTGCTGTTCAGTCGTCCCTCACTAACCCCCCTACTGGCCTGGTTGTAAGCAGCCATCTTGTGAGGGCATGAGGGTTAATTTGCATATTACCTCTTTATTATATAGGATGTTTTTCGTCACAATAAAAAAAAAAAAGAGTAACCAAATTAAAAAAAAAAAAAAAGAATGAAGGTAAGTACAACACCAAGTGGACAGTAATGAGTCATTGATATGGGAGGAAAAAATCAGATGCCAGCATTCTCTAGCAGAATTGTGAGGGTAGAAGCCAAGAAATTTACTGGATTGGATTATGTCACCTGGTGTCTGACTCTAGCGTGTGCACAGCCCTAAGCAATTTTTTTTGCAACACCCATTCCAATAAAAACAATTCAATTAACAATACATTGCAAAAACTGTGTATCTGTGAAAGATATAAAAAGCAGGCCTTGAATTTTAACCAACATGCAGGCCTGAAAAAGTTTTGTCCAACCTGGTGGGGAACTTTAGAGGGAATGAATGTTGGCTATCAGAGTGTTCAGTCAGGCCAAATTGCTCTAGATGTCTGAGTATGCTCTTTATGTGTGTGTGTTGTTTGAGTAATACTGTAATACTAAAGAGGACAGAAAGAGTAAGTTTTGTATATACTTGAATCGGTGTTACAGCATTTCTCCTGCTGGAGGCTCGATGACTCTTTCAGTCAGTGGATTCCAGGTCGGAAAACAGAATGTTTGCAGAGTGACCACTGTCAGCCTTTTGTTTACCCATTCTTATTTTTTTTATTATATTCTAGAGGCCCAGTGCATGAAATTCGTGCACTGGAAGGGTCCCATGGCTCCCTCTATAACTTCTGTGCTGCCTTGTGGGTAAGGGAAAAACTATCTCTCTCTTTTTTTTTAATTTCTACTATATTAAATTTCTAGTAATTCTAGATTTTCTAAAAGTCCTATTCTAGATTGCTCCTTCTCTCTTTTCTTATCAAGTAAATTTACATAGTTTATACTTTTTTTAAATTTTATTTTATTGTTTAAAGTGTTACAAATAGTAGTACATATATCTCCTTTTTTTCCCCATTGACCTTCCCCCAGCCTACCCTACCCCCTGGCACATGCCCTCATCCCACCCACCCCCAGTGTCTTGTGTCCATTAGTTGTGCTTATATGCATGCATACAAGTCCTTCAATGTACCCAGCTTTCATAACAGAATATAATATGTACACATTTACTCTATGCTACACTGTATATGTATTTATGTATCACTTCTTGTAATAAAAGTGATTACACTTCTGCTGAGATTTACTTTTAGATCTATTTGCCAAATATATCTCACTTCATTTAGTCTTTTATAAAATGCAGCAAAGCTTTTTATTCAAATTTTTGTTTTCTCTTATTTGTTAAGAAACATTTTTAGTAAGCTCTGCTCTGAAGAGAGCTTGTCTTTCAGAAGATCATACAGACAACTAAAAGACGTACTACAACCTCATATCAATGATATAACTGTAACTTGGTTTGGGATTTTCTTGGATGGCTATACGACAAGGAAAAGTAAATTTACTACTTTGATTTTATTTTTCAAGAGAATAACCGTATTTCACACTACAAAAGCAGCATCTTGCTACAGCAAAGCCATAATCAGTCATCATTTTCTCTAGCTATTTTTTATGACAGACTTTAAAACTCATAAAGTCTAATCAAGTAATTTAAGAATTGCTTGATTTACTTACTGTTCATTATAAAAAAAAAACCCTCTAATAATTTAAATGGTTCCTGATTTTCCCCTGAAATCTGGCATTTAAATAGTAACATTGAAATGTCTACACTTCTAGTTGTGTTCCTATATTGTGTACTTTCAAACACCATAAAAATAAAAAGCAACAAAGTGGGGAAATATTTGCAGTAAGTATGACAAATAACAATCGTATTCCTGAGAAATGTACAGAGTTCAGGCAATTCACAGGAGGAGAGTGACACATGCTCAATGAACATCCACGGGAAATGTTCTCCCTGGAACCAAATGTACATTAAATTAGTATAACACCATTTATGCTTAATAATTTGACAAAAATTATAAAAATGTTAGTAGTCATTACTTAATAGGATGCAATAAAGTGGCTGGAGGACATTTAAATTAGAATAAGCTCTATTAAGTAATTCAGCTATGTATCTCGAGAGCCTTAGAATAATTCATACCCTTTGATATAATAATTCCACTTCTAGTAATTTATCCAAAGGAATAATTGGAAAAGTACAAAGGATGATCATAGCAGGTTTCTGTTAAGTTTAAATTGTTAGAATTTAAAATTTGTGGTGACCTAAATGTCCAAAATTTCAGTACTGAAGTAAATTAAAAAGAGACTATATTTGATGAAATGCCATGCAAACCACACTTTCCAAGACAATAAATATTAGTAAATGCTCAGACTTTGACTCTAAGAGAAGGCGGGGGGAGAGTTATAAAACTAAATTAACAACAAAAGGCTAAATATATAGTTTAACTAGCTTTTCATAGAGAGCTCTTTCTCCCCTGGGAAATTGAGGGGAAATAAATTATCCAGAAAAGATTACATTTTATTTTTTTATATATATTTTATTGATTTTTTACAGAGAGGAAGGGAGAGGGATAGAGAGTCAGAAACATCGATGTGAGAGAAACATCGATCAGCTGCCTCCTGCACACTCCCCACTGGGCATGTGCCCACAACCAAGGTACATGCCCTTGCCTGGAATCGAACCTGGGACCCTTGAGTCCACAGTCCGACGCTCCATCCACTGAGCCAAACCGGCCAGGGCAAAAAGATTACATTTTAAATCAGCCGAAGTGTAGTGCATGATTAATCCTGAAAACAATATGAATTATTAGCTACAAGACTGAGATGCGCAGTAAGAAACCGATAGATATAGGTATCCCATGCTGATAGTGATGCTGTTATAATCATAGGAAAGGAGCAAAGGAAAGGCCGGACATTACAGGCGTGTCGTCTGGGCAGCTGCACCAGGAAGCTGCAGCTTTGCACGCCCCAGGGAACCGCCAGCCTATCCCTGTAAAACAACAGGGGAAGGGGACTGGACAAAGGGAAGACAGACACATGCCCAGGAAAGTTCGGGTGACATAGGAAAGGTACGTACCTGTCAATCACACCTGGGAACAGAGATCATTGGCCAGAATGGGCATGGCCACTATAAAAAAAAAAAAGCACGCGAAAATTTGGGAATACATAATCTCCTAAACAAAGGAACTGTCTCTCGTTGCTCTCCTCTTGTGCTTGACTCTTGGCTTGTGGGGCTCTTGGGCTCCCACTTCCTTGTATTCCTCCCTATGGGCCAAGCCATGCGGACACCACATGCAATGGACTGATGGACTGCAGGGGGGGAACACAAGCTCAGCTAGCCTGATGCTGGACTGCACCTGGCTCCAACATGGAAAGGAGACTCTGGACACTGGCTCTGGTTTTAGCTCTGCTAAAGCCCCAGCCACGCGTCATCTATGACTGGACTAAGGGAAATGGGACTTTGGAAACCCAGGGGTGTAATTTTATGGAAATAAAGCTTTCTACCATATCTCATCTACCCATAGGGACCTCCAGAAATGCTTACTCCAGTGGTACCCCAAGAACCCTACCCCCCACTAGCAAGCAAGGGAGATGAAGCCCACTCCCCTCTGATAACAATAGTACTTATCATCAATTTATAAACAGTTGAAGTGCTTCTTTCAAGCTCAGTGAAAAGAATATGGACTAAAATTTAGGAAAATTTCTGCTTCTTAGGACATGCTCTTTTGATTTTCTACATCATTTCCAATCCTATATAATAAAATGGTAATATGCAAATCAACCAAACTGCAGAACCACCAGTCGCTATGACATGCACTGACCACCAGGGGGCAGATGCTCAATGCAGGAGCTTCCCCCAGCCCACAGGCCCCAATTGCCTGACTGGGGTCTGCCGGACAACCTCTTGGTCCCTTCCCCCAGCTGGCAGACTCCGATCACCCAATGGCAAACGGGAAACTGGGGGTGGGGCCGGCAAGCGGACAGGAACAGCCAACCTCTTGGTCCTCCCCTCAGCTGGCAGGCTCTGATCACCCGATGGCGAATGGGGAACCAGAGGTTGGTGGTGGCAGAGGGCAGGGCTGGCGAGCGGGTGGGAACAGCCAAGCACTCGTCACTTCTCCTGGCCAGTAGGCCCTGATCCCTCAATGATGAACAGGGAACCAGGGGTGGGTAGCAGCAGAGGGCAGGGCCTGCTGCTGGCAGCCAGGGAAGATGGCCCTGATAGCAGGCCAGGCCTAGGGACATACCCCTGCATGAATTTCGTGCGCTGGGCCTCTAGTAATAAATACATTGTCTCAACTATCATACATAGGTAGAATGAAAAAAAAAACATCATGTTCCCTCTATTTCTAGTCCCTTCACTATTCCCCCAAGGTTATAGGACCTTTAATATATATAGTGAAAAACCAAGTAGAGGAAATAGAAGTAGATTGAAGGGATACAATGGAATCCTTACAAAGAAGACAATTAGGACTTGTTCTGCTGCTGAGAAAACCCCCCAAAAAAGAACACATTGCTGTTCTTAGTTGATCAAGATGGGAGAACCCAAATAAGCTACCATATACAGTATATGAAAAACAGCATCTCAATCCAGGTACTTAAATGGAATATAGGTGTGCCAAGATTTGGAAGCAGCCCAAGTATCCATCAGTACATGAGTGGATAAAACAGCTATGCTACATATATTCGATTACTCCGAACACTACTCGCCCTAAAAAAGAAGGAAATCTAACCCTTTGGGACTGCATGGACCTGGAAAGTTTTATGCTAAGTGAAATAGCCAGTCAGAGACAGACAAATGCCATATTATTTCACTTATATGTGGAATCTAATGAACAAAATAAATTAACAAAGTAGAAACAGACTCATAGATACATAGAACAAATTGACAGTTGTCAGAAGGGAGGGGTGCTGGGGGACTGGGTGAAAAAGGTGAAGGGATTAAGCAAAAACAAAATTATAGACACAGACAATGGTATGGTGATTACCAGAGGGAAATGGAGGTGGAGAGGAGGTAGAAAAGGGTAAAGAGAGGGATAAATGGTGATAGAAGAAGACGACTTGTGGTGGTGAACACATGAATAAATATGCATATGATGTATTATAGACTTGTACACCTGAAACCTAAATAATTCTATTAACCAAAGTCACTCCAATACATTCAGTAAAACATTTTTTTAAGTGTAAAAAGCTGAAGGGGGTAAGAAGTTACAAAATAATCCTGAAGATGTAAAGTGCAGCATAGGGAATATAGTCAATAATATTGTAATAACTATGTATGGTGCCAGGTGGGTACTAGAATTATCGGGGGGGGGGGGTCACTTTGTAAATTATATAAATGGCTAACCACTGTGCATACACCTAAACTTACATAAAATAAAAATTGATTACTAAATATGCTTATACATAAAAAAGTGTTAAGATTTTTTTGAAGATCCATTTGGACCATTAAATTTTCATTTTCCATATTCCTTGAGGGAGTTAGCTGAACCTGGAGATATGAATATCAGGAACAGAGATAAATGTTGTGGGTTTCCTCTCAAGTGCTTTCACAAATCCTTGAACTGATTCACCTTGAGCCATAAACATCTCACCTACATTCCTGCTATAGCATCCTAATTTGTCTTCCTGATTTCACCGTTGCCTTCCAACAGTCTAGTCTACAGTTTGCCACCAGAATTAATTTTATACATAAATCACACCATGAACCATTCTATAACCAAAATGATTATTTGGGATACATATTCTGTAACTCTTAAGTGGCTTTTAATCAATAAACCTATATAGTAAGTTAAATCCATTCAGTTACTTTGGCATATATTTGGAGCACATACAAGAAAGGAGTATTGCTCAAGGTTAAACATTCTATGATTAGTTCACTGAGCTTTTATTTATGGCTGAGGTGAGCATTTTTTACACTGCTTCTAAAGCATTCCAATGTGAAATCATCGTGCCTCTGCTCTCTGATTGAAATGAGTAAGGCTCAATTGCACATTCATCTGGACGCTGGGTCACAACCCAAACCACATTTTAACTAGAATGCTGCTATTTCCCACAGAAAGTCTCTGCCCATCTCCAGGAAGAGATAAAAGGTTTCTATGAAGATAGTTGTCTTTATTGAGCTTCTCAACTTGAAATCTTTTATTCCTTTAAAAACACAAGTTTTGCACTTAGTCAACAACTCAGAAAAGCTGTAGTTCAAGTACTTGTCATAGTATAACTACAAAATCACTGCTGATCAATGGCTATCACAAACTCATAAACCAATTCTGGATGATTGTCTGAAGAACACGTGGTCCTTTCATTGAACTACTTTAAAATATCTCCCTAGATGGAGTCTCATTGTCACAAAACTCTGAAACTTTTGGCTTGCTCAAAACCTCATTGTGAAAGAAGTGCAATTTGACAATAAGCTATTATTTCATTCTGATACAATTTTTTAAAATAAACTATACTTCAGTAATAATGATAGCTTATTATTATGTGTTGACTATGTGCAAGGCACTATTCGAAGAATAACGTACATAAGATTTCATTTAATCTTCACACAAAAAAACACTTGAGTAGGACACGATTGTTTCCCCTATTTTAACAATGAGGAAGCTGAGCCACAAAGAGATCAAGTAATTGGCTCGAGGTCACTCACTTGTCAATGATGGTATGAAAACCTAAAACCAATTTTCAGAACCCATGCCCTTAATCATTACAGAAACTACTACTTCTGTAATTACTTTCAGGTTATAGTTAGACATATTTCTACTATATTTATATAGTGCTCTTTCTATGAGGACTCATAGATTTAACAGCTCCTTCAGTTCAGTAAAAAGAAATGTTAATCTTCCTATAAGTTAGATTCTTTAAAATCGTAAAATATATATTTTCTAGCACAAGGGACTGATAGAATGAACTTACAGTCAATGGAGGTTTAACCAAGAACAAAGTTAATCTCTGAGAAGAATGAGATTCCTAGCTCAGATTCTACAGCTGATCACTGTACAGGCAGAACAAAATTGCACAAGAGTGCTGCACAGCTATCCAGGAGGCTTTAAGAGTAGATAAGGAAAGACGAGAGATTCAAGATTTAAACATGAAAGAATTGGAACAATGAGCTCCAATGCCATCAGCTTCTTTCTGCAATCCGTGTCTGCTTCTCTCTCTAGAACATCCTCTTTTGTGACCTTCCCAAAGACAAGCTTATAACCTTCACAGTCCGTGTGATGAAACAAGTAACCAATAACCCATGAGTCTCCCATATTATAATCTTGGAGTCGAGGGTAAATTGAGTCAATGTTTTTTACCTAGTCCTAGGGAATAAACTCAATTGCCCAAATGGGTCAAGGTCTCATCTCTGATCCAAACAACAGTGATAATGAAAGATACAATTGTGTAGCAATAATATGGCAACTCTCACTACAACCAGGTGAATGTATAGGAAGAGGGTTTCTAGAGAAGAGATTTTTAACCAATAGTACAATAGCTAGGCACATACAGTTATAATCAGCATACACTCACCTCGTTCTCTTTATCTCCAAAACATTTCAGGCAGTTCCTTTCCTCACTCCGTACTCACTGTGATAGATTCTATTGAGTTCATTTAAATTCTGTGGAATATATGGACACTGCTAATAATACTTGATGAAATTAATTGATCTTATTTTAAGTTGATGGGAAAGTCAATAAGAAATTCTTTTAGAAATAATTTGGCAATCTTTATCAAGAAATCATTGTTAACAGGCACATAATCTCTCTGTAAATCTTTTTAAAATATAGTTTTACTGATTTCAGAGAGGAAGAGAGAGAGCGAGAGAAAGAAGGAGAGAGAAAAACATCAATGATGACAGAGAAACATTGATTGGCTGCCTCCTGCATGACCGCCCCAGTGGAGTCAAGCCCCAAACCCAAACATGTGCCCTGACCGTGAATCAAACCATGATTCCCTGGTTCATAAGTCAATGCTCAACCACTGAGCCATGCTGGCGGGCCTCTCTTTAAATCTTTATAAAGAAACATAAAAGAGTAAAAAAATAAAGTTTAAACATTAAAGAGGATAAAAGGGGGAAAAGCTAAACAATAGTGAACATGTCAGTATTACTAGCACCTTCCACCCCTGACTTTCCATTGTCTCAACAGTAGCTTCAATAATGTATCCTTCTATGTCTCTTGCATGTGTTTCTGCTCACTCTCAGTAGTCTTGGACTTAGCTGAAGCCTTAATACCTCGCCTTGTACCTCAGGCTTTTGCAACATATTTTTATACAGATCGTTCCCCCCTAAAAGGGATTTTAGTACCTATTCTAAATATTATTTAAGACTGTGAAAGATTGATGAAACTAAATTGTCAACCACTGCAGGAACAGGCATTCATAGCCACCAATGAAACTTTTAAAACCAAAAGGAACATGCAATAATTTCTCAAAAACAAATGCTGGGGTAAAAAGACTCTGAATTCAAAATTGTGTCTATAAAGTGATTTCAAGCACTTAAAAATGAATGGGGGCATATGAACTTTAAATAAAGACCTTAAAGGAACAAGGAAAATTGAAACTTATTTAAAATGGTCTAAGATATAGATTGTGAGTGAATATATTTCTTTCAGAATTGTGATTATTATTATTTTCTTTGCATGATATATACATTTAAGTGAGTAAATGTGGTTAAAGAGGAGTTACAAATGAGGCAGAGTAAACCATTTACCCAGATACTTGGGCCCCCATGGATGGCTTACACTGGGGGATCCTCAGTGGAGCTTCAGGTCTCCTACTCTGACCTCCTCCCATCACACACCCCACACCCCAAAATGTTTGCTTCAGTGCTGTAGAGGAAACCAGTAATTTTAGATCATCTTCTGAAGGAACAGAAACTTTTCTACTCATTGCTAGTACATTTCTCTTTTTCTTTCTAGCCCTTTAGAGAAATAATTTTCTAGCCATGCCATTAGCTTTCTACACACAGAGCCCTGGACTTCCCTTCTCTCAGAAGGTTGGAAGTCACGTGCATTATGTAACTAAATAGCACAAAACAATGGCTTAAAATTCAAGTGAAAAGCAAGTAGATACCAGATTTCTCCAAAATCCCTATCAAATTGTAGTTCCCAAATTTCATCAACATTTTTCCTGGGTTTTGTTCCCAGTCATTCCTCTTCAAATTGTTGATCTTTTTTTAAATTTCAACCATTTGTCTCTCCTTGAATGCCATTTTTCTGACTTACCAAAGCATTATTTAGAAAAATGTATATTTTTGGCAATTTATTGGCCACAATTAGACATTTAGCCTGAGAGTGGTTGAATGCTTTGAAACCTTAAGATTTGAAATATTAAGATTTCTTTATAGTAGCCCTTCCAATATAACCTCTTGCCCAGGTATTTATAAAAATTTTTACTTCCTAAATTGCAGCTTAATAATTCTCCTTAGATATGAAAGCATTCCCCCCCTTACAAAAGCTAAATTAAAATAAACCTTGTGTACACTTGTATAAGTAAAAAATCAGAACCAGACTTTAAATTCTGTTTCCTTAAAATTATATCAGACTCAATTGTCCGTCCCCATCATTTTTATCATTTTATTTTATCTTACTTTATTTTTGCTGTCTCTCTTTGGACAAACAGATAATGGAAAAAGGAAGGAAGGGAGGAGAAAGGATGCAAGCCTGCACTTATTGAGCACAGAAGCAGAACCAAAATAACTTCAGCTATTGGGTTCTTCGTCGTCAAAGGCCCTTTCCACCTCCACCAAAGGAGACTGAGTTTTAGACCAGGAGCAATTGGTCTGTTTCTTTTAGAAAATTATCTGGCTTTAGCTACAGGGGACAGGTGTGTGTGTGTGTGTGTGTGTGTGTGTGTGTGTGTGTGTGTGTGTGTGCGAGGGGGCAGGGGACTGTCTATTCCAAATGTTCTTGGACAGAATTACAGAGTTCGGGTTAAATGAGCCTAGGAATACACCCAGCACTATTCTACATTTAACACATTAAACAAAGAGAAAGAAAACGCAGGTAACTTTTGATGATTTTACCCGCCTTCAGTTTCCCCGTGGCTTTCCTCATAGCTCTCGAGTTATTTTTAAACCCTAAAAAAATATCAAAGTACTGACACATTTTTCAAGGACAGGTGAGCCTTTAATCTTTTATAACCTGCCAGTGAATTGACTTGAAACATGGTTTTTATTACAGGTTGGTTGTGTTTTGTGATGCTAGACTATAAAAGTGTTCATGACATGGTAAATCCTTTTTTTTTTTTTTTTGAGAATGGGAGCGCCAGTAGTTGAGGTAGTTATTCTGCAGGCATGCTCCTTTTCTAGACATTAATATTGTAACCCTTAATATACCACTTTATACCTGGGCAACTACCAATTCTAAAGCAATCTCTGTGTCAAGAGGCACCAAATTACCATGATAGGCTAAACCAACCCTGCGAGTTGTGGAAATATGAAAACACCACCCCTCTCTTCAAACTGCGTGGCTAGTACACAAGGCTCTGAGAACTGAGCTAGGAAAACAACCACAATATGTAATGAGTTTTCAATAAATAAATGATAATCTAAGATGTATCACCAAATAAATAATTGTAATTATTTGGACAATATTCAACCAATTTTTCTTTGGAGATACTTCCTTTTTAAAATTCTGAACAGACTGTTGTTTTTTCACATTTTTTAAAATTACAGTTTATATTCAACATTATTTTGAATTAGTTGCAGGTGTACAGCATAGCAGTTAGACAATCATATAGTTTAAAAAGTATTCCGAGTATATACCTCAAAAAAACCAAAACACTAATTTAAAAGAACATATGTACCCCTATGTTCATTGCAGCATTATTTACAATAGCCAAGATATGGAATTAACTCAAGTACTCATCAACAGACAAGTGGATAAAAAAAAGTTGTGGTACCTATATACACTGGAATATTACTCGGCCATAAGAAAAAATGAAATCTTAGCATTTGAACAGACTATTTTTTCTTTTTTAATTGAGGGAAAATATACAAAAATAAAAGGTAGCATTTTTATCATATTAAGTATACAATTTAGTGGGATTGGGTATATTCTCAATGCTGTGCAACCATCACCGCTATCTATATCTAGAACTTTGTACTCTATCCATTAAACAGTAACTATCTATCCTCCCCTTCCCCCACCCTCTGGGAACCCCTATTATACTTTCTACCGCTATGAAGTTGCCTATTCTAGGCACCTCATTTAATGGGGATAATACAACATTTGGGGGTATTTTGTATCTGGCTTATTTCAAGTTGTATATTTTCCAGGTTTGTTCATGGTGTAGCATGTATTCGGATTCCATTCCTTTTTAAGGCTGAACCATATTCCACAGTGTGATATCCATTCATTTGATGATGAACATTTGAGTTGTTTCTATCTTTTGGCTATTGTGAATAATGTTGCTATGAATATCAATATATGTGTATCTGTATTGTTCCCTATTCAATTCTTTGGGGATGTAATCATAATGTGGGACTGTTGGATCATGCAGTAATTCAGTTTAACTCTTTGAGGAACTGCTATATTGTTTTCTATAATGCTGCCCCACTTTATATTCCTAATCAGCAATGCACACAGGTCCCAATTTCACCGCCATGAAGATGTTTTACTTCTCTCTCCCCCATCTCTCTCTTTCTCTCTCACACACACCCTTTTTATGGCAACCATTTATTGGTTATTTATTATTGTAAAGATGCCAGGGTGAGTCAAGAACAAATGAGGCATTGTCAAATATTCTTTGAACAACAATATTTAATCAAAAAAATATGCCCTAATGATACTGAGAGAAGCTTGGGTACTCCAAAATTAAAATTTCATGTTTATTGATTTGTATAAAAGAATGTATTGCTTATCTGTCTCAATTATTTGCATGTATGGGCCTCATTTCTTTGTTTTATTCTTGTACACATTATTTTTAGATCCTTAGAATATAAAAAAGTTAAGAGCATATCAATAAGCAATAATATGCTTTAGTGAACAGTATGCAAACACTGTAACCTATTTTAGTCTGCTCAATATATAACAATACTTGGAGAGACATCTACACTAATAAAAGAGTAACATGCAAATTGACCGTACATTCACAATGCCCACCTGCCAATTAGGAGTGAGTATGCAAATTAACCCAACAAAGATGGTGGGTTAATTTGGGTATACAGGTGCCTGGGGTGGGTGGGGCAGGATGCTTGCATCATTGCCATGGTGACAACGCAGACATTTTGCATTGTTCCAGCCACTCCGGGCCTCTGGGCAGCATGGGAAAGGTAGCTCTGGGCTGGAGCGAAAAGGTGACGCCAGCCAGAGCGAAGGCGGTGCCCGCAGCCAGGAGAAGGAAGGTCCATTCTTACACGAATCTCCGTGCATCAAGCCTCTAGTAAAACAATATAGTTGCTAGAGTTATAATTATTTTTAAATGCTTACTATGTGCTAAAGAATGAGGTACATGTTTAAATACATTCTCTATAAATTAGAGACTATTTTGCCCATGCTAAGAATATATAGAAATTGAGACTTAAAAATACTGGGGGAACCTGGCTGGCATGGCTCAGTGGTTGAGCATCAACCTATGAACCAGGAGATCACGGTTCGATTTTGGTTCAAGGCACATGCCTGGGTTGCAGGCTCAATCCCCAGTGTGGGGCGTGCAGGAGGCAGTCAATCAATGACTATCTCTCATCATTGATGTTTCTATTTCTCTTTCCCTCTCTGAAATCAATAAAAATATATTTAAAAAAAAAAACACTGGAGGAATTTGCTCAAGGTCACAAAGTATGTGTCAGAGCAAAGATTGAAACACAGTCTGATCTTCCAAGTTCAATACCAAAACCAACATTTTTCTTTTGGCAGTGTTTGATAATGCTTAAATATACAATGCTTATTATGAGAGGAAATATTAAGAAATAATTTTCAAGTTTTACCCTAACTCCTGGCAGTAATCAACTCTGGTCCAAGTGCCTCCACACACAGTTCAGAACAGCTGGAATAATTATATTGCTATTATTTCTCAATTGAGTGTGTTATTATCATTTACTTCCGGAAAATCATAAACCTCCCCAGAATATTGTTTCTCTGTATTTGTTTAATCCATAAAAGATTAATTCTTTTTGCTTTTGAGCATAAAGCCGAGCAGAATTGGAACTAGAATGCTTAATCAATTTTAGGAATTTCAGAAAGTTTAGCAAAAATATTTCTAAAAGATTTATTTGCACATAATGAAATCTTCCCTTGGCTTCACATTTTACTTAGAGTAAAATCCCAAGTCCATTACCTATATAAGCTTGTTGGCTCACTAATCCTCCGCCAGGCTTACTGGACTCCATTGCTGTTGCTCTAACACACCAAGCAGACTCCCACATCAGGACATCCGCACTTGCTCTACTCAGAATCCTCTCCGTCTGGTATTTACATGGCTCATCCCTCACTTACCTTCAGACACTGATCAAATGTCACCTTCCAGATGGACACCGACAGTAAGGGGGTGAGGGCATGTGCTCGGGGTGGGATAGGCTGGGGAGAGGTCAATGGAAGAAAAAAGGAGACATATGTAATACTTCCAACAAAAAAGAATTTACTTTTTTTTTTTAAAGTTACCTTCCCAAACACCATCTATAAAATAGCACCACCAACCCCATTCTTTACCAGGCACCTTGTCTTTACCTTCCTCCATTCATCTTTCCCGTTACTAATTCATCTTTAAATTGTTGTTCAACATCTATACCAGGCTGTTGAAAGCACAATGGGCAGGGCATACCATATCCATTTGCTGCAGTTCTCACATAGTTTCTCCTATTTTCTTATTCCTCCCTGCCCCCAAGCAATTTATATTGTTTGACAGTTACTTTTTTTTTTTTTTTTTTTTTTTTTTTTTTGCAGGGGAAGGAGATGTACTGTACTGGTTCCCAGTTGGTGTTTCCTCTCAACACTGGTTTGATTATTCCAACTCAGAGTGGATTTGGTGAATAGAAGTTTACCCAGTTTGACCTTGTAGGATGCCAATGCCCAATCTGTTCTCTAGTATTGGAGAGATGAAAACCTCATATTCTCATGGGGAAGTACACCCAATTTGCAACGTCTAAGTGACCTTCCTGACCATAACCATTTGCCTTGCAATGAGGGGTCCAGGAAACTTCTGAAGGTTACCCTGCATTAGACAGAGTGCATTCAGCTCCAGGACCAACCAAAGCCCTCATCTTTTGTTTGTTTGTGGGGGATTAGTGAACAGTGAGCTCAACATGGGGCCGCCGACTGTCCCCAGTGGCCACCACCTGAAGGCCATTGCCCTGTATCCATCCTGAATAGACCTCCATCCCTGGCCTCTGTTGGAGCACATTGGGCACTAGGGGTAGTAGAGACAGGTGGAAGCATGTCTGAACTGTTGATCAGGTTTTAAGGCTTTCCACAGGCTGACCAACACAGCATTGAGTTGCCAGTCTATCTTCTCAGGTGAGATTCTGACAGCAATAAGGTCAAACCGCTTTTGCGTCCAGGTTACTTTACAGCACCCTATACAGCCAAATCTGGATAAACATTTGGCTTCTTGAGTTCCCTCTCTGTTTCAGATATTTCCCATAGCTCATACCTATTTGCAGGATTTGTCATTTTTCCCAAGATCAGCAATGGCTTGCTCAGCATCCTAAATGTCTTGTCCCACGATTGGACTCAACATGGATATCAACATCCCATACGAGGTGTTTGGGGTAAACTGGGGTATCTTGGCTTTCATTCTGCAGTCAATGTGGCCCAAGCAGGGCCTTGAGAGACAGGAGTGTAGCTGGCTTATCTTATTCCCAACTATTTAGGAATCTGTTGTACCTCCTTGATAGATACCCAGAACTTCATTGGGACAAGCCTCCCTCCAGGATAGGATAAGCCAATCTTTAAAGGGGTGAGTACTGTGAACAATAGAAAACAACAGGAGAGGCACATCAGGCTGCCATTAACAATCTCAGGAGTCCTGCTATGGCCACCCAACCTCAACAAGCCAGTGGCAGTATTGAAGGATGTTTTGCAAAGCCTCCTTTAGACTATTAACTATGAACTCTTAATTGGAGGGCTTCTCCAGAAACAGGTGGTAGATATGGATTTTTATTTAAATACTCATAGTAGATAGTTCACCAGACACAATTTAAGGCATATGCAGAGCTTCTGGATATATAACATAGCCATGCCCTACCCCATTTCCATCACAAGGACTCTAAGCTCCATGGGAGGAAAATGAGTTAGATATCATCGATGTTAACAGAAGTTCACAAATCACCTAAAAGACTAAAATGTAAGTCATTGTTCTGGGTGTCCTACAACAGTGTAAAAAAAAAATCTCTTGTTTCTCTTCAAAATAAGAACATTTTTCAAGAGAAAGACTACAAGCACCATTTTTTGATAGGCCACATTCAAAAACATCTAACTTGTCCCCTAACAACCCTCATTAAGCGAAACCTATGCCTCCAGACCAAGAACAAAAGGCCTCGCAGATGGAGCTACAACTCAGCACCACTCACGATGATGTTTGAAGTGCTCATTTCCTGCTTCTCCCCCAGAAGAGAACCTTCTCATCGCCTGCTCAGGCATTCTGTGCTGAAGCCCTGTCACCCTCACTCTGTGCAGGCTCATACGAGCTGACAGATAGGCCGACGCTGTGAAGTTTAGTCTCAAAGGTACTCAGAATTCATCCTGGGGAGCTTTGTTTAGAACAGAATTTATATTACTTTAGCATTCAAACTTAAATCTGTAAAATACTTAGAATTCATTGTTGTATATGGTGTGAGAAAGGGGTTAAATTTATTGTTTCTATATGGACATCTAAATAGGGCAGCTCCATTCCTGAATAACCTATCCCCTCTGCTCTTCAGTCTCCCTAAATAACACTTTTCATTCCTCTTGTGTCAGAAAGGTTTTTCAAGAAACTTGTCCAGTTCATCTAGAATTGTAGTTGTCTATAAATATTCTGTGATAATCGTTCTGTCATCCCTGGTTATGCTAACTCTTAAACTGTTTTGTTTTTTTTTAAACTGTTTTTTTTAAATCAATCTTGCTAGACCTGTATCAATTTTATAATCTTTTTGAAGAACTAAGTTTGACTTGATTAATTTTGTTTTTTTTTCTATTTAAATAGATAGATAGATAGATAGATAGATAGATAGATAGATAAAAGGCTAATATGCAAAGTGTTCCTGCGGGAGTTTGACTGGGAAACGGGTGTTCTATCACTTGCTATGACATGCACTGACCACCAGGGGGCAGCGCGGAATGAAGGAAGGCCCCAGCCTGCAGCTGGCAATGGGGGAAGGGAGGCCCCAGCCAGCAGCCGGAAGGCCCCGATCATCCCTGATCTCCGGCCAGGCCTAGGGACCCTAACCCTGCACCAATTTCATGCACTGGGCCTCTACTGCTCTGTAGTACTTCCTTTCTTTGATGTACTTTGGTTTTAATTCACTTATATTTTTCTAGTTTATGATGGACATCTATCATTAACTGCTAATACAAAAATTTAAAGCTAAAATTTTTCTTTAAGCACTGCCTCCTACAAATTTTGGTAGTTCATACTTTTATTTTCATTTAACTCAAAATATTTTGTAATTTCTCTTAAATACTTTGTGATCTCTTAAGTCATTAGTTATTTATAAGTGTATTGTTTAAACTCTAAATTCGTGAGGCTTTTAAAATAACTACAGACCCAGTGCATGAAAATTAATGCACTTGGGGCGGGGGGTCCCTCAGCCCAGCCTGCACACTCTCCCAGTCCAGGACCCCTCAGGGGATGTCCACCTGCCACCTTAGGCCCGCTCCCCAGGGGATTGGGCCTAAGCTGGCAGTCAGACATCCCTCTGGCAGCCCAGGAGCCCTTGGGGGATGTCCAACTGATGGCTTAGGCCCGCTCCCCACGGGGAGCGGGCCTAAGCCACAGTCAGACAGCCGTCAGCCTGACTTGTGGCTAAGCAGAGCTCCCACTGTGAGAGAGCACTGACCACCAGGGGGTAGTTCCTACATTGAGCGTCTGCCCCCTGGTGGTCAGTGCGCATCATAGTGACTAGTCATTCCCAGTAGTTCCACCGTTATGGTCAATTTGCATATTACCCTTTTATTATATAGGATTATATTTTTTAAATGTATTTCTGTTATAGCATAGAACATACTCTGTAAGATACCAATCTTTTGAAATCTATTGAGACCTATTTTCTGTCTCTGTATATGGTTTATTTTGGGAAATATTCCATGTGCCCTTGAAAAGAATATATATTTCATAATTGTTGAATGGAGTGCTCTTAATATCAATTAGGTCAAGGTTAAAATCTTGCATATTTTTATTGATTTATATAAAATTATTTTATTAATTACTGGGATAATATTGTTAAAATCTCCAACTATATCTGTATGTCTATTTCTCCCATTAGTTCTCACATTTTGTTTGATGCATGTGCTTTCAAGCTTTATTATTAGTTTTATTATCAAGTAATTGTTATGTTGTATTAATTGACCCTTTTATCATTATGAATAATGAAATGACCTTTATCTCATATAACACTATTTTTCTAGAAATATATCTTGTCTGATAATAGTATAGTCACATCAGCTTTTTTTATGGTTATCTGTTGCATGGACTATCATTTTCTATCCTTCCACTTTCAATTTATTTAGGTTTTTGTACTTTAAGTGAATCTCTTAAACAAATTATTGAAAATTACTTTTTTATCCACTAGGACAATCTCTGCTTTTAATATGGTTATACTTAGAGCTAACATTTTTCTATTTGTTTTCAATTTGATCTTTGTTCTGTTTTTCTTGTTTCTAAGCCTACTGTCAAATTAATTTTTAGGTATAACTTTTGGTATTATTCTTTCATGGTTACTCTAAGATATTACAAAATTTATATTTTAGAACAGTCTACTTAGCATTAATACTGTGTTGCTTTTTATGAAATGTAATAACTTTGCAGAATATAATTCCATTTACCCTCCTTTGTATTATTGTGATATATTTTATAATTTTACATGTGCATATGTTATACCTCCACAATTCAAGGATGTAAATTGCATTAAATAGGTCAAAATATATCTCTTAAAAATTGAGAAAAAAATTAGTCCCTTATATTTATTCTCATTGAAGCTCTTTGTAGTTGCAAATATCCAGTCCCTTCATCCTCAGAATTTCTTGTGTTCCAAGGCTCCTGAAATTGAATTTCAGCTTTTTTGTATCTGTAAATGTCTATTTTGCCTTTATTTTTTTTATATAGGACTAGTAGCCCTGCGCACAAATCCGTGTGCTAGTAGCTCTCTGCAGAGCCTGGCCGCTCTGTGCCCACTGCCCAGAGGCTCTCCACAGCCTAGAGGCCCATCCATGGCCAGGCCGCTCACGCTGCGCGTTCTCAGCAGCTGCCCCCCCGGGACTGGGGGACTCCGGCAGGGCTGAGAGGACTGAGCACCACCATCTTGTGGCTATGGGCGCTGCCATTTTTGTGACGGAGTGATGGTTCATTTGCATATTACCCTTTTATTAGATAGGATGGTAGGTATAATATATTGGCTTTATCCCTTTTTTCCCATTGAGTACTTTAAAGTTATTATTTCATTGCCTCCATTTTTTTCTCATGAGAAGACACAGTCATAATTTGTATCATTGTTCCTTTTTATGCAATGTGTCTCTCACCTACCCCACTGTTTTAGGATTTCTTTCTTTACTTTTGGTTCTTGGTAATTTGACTTGATGTGACCAGAGTTGAGTTAATGTTGCTTGCATCTACTCATCTACTTAATGTTCCTATAGGTTGATGTTTTTCAGCATATTTGGGGAGATATAGCTATAATTCCTTTAGATATATATATATATATATTTTTTTTTTTTTGCCATCTCATCTCTTAACTCTTTGTAAATTCACTTACACATACACTAAGTGGCCAGATTATTATGACCTCTGAACACATAATAATCTGGCCACTCAGTGTATATCCTATATAATAAAAGGCTAATATGCAAATTGTCCCCTCGACCAGGAGTTTGACCAGCAGGCAGGCTGGCCAACCGCCCATGTCCCCTCCCCCTGGCCAGGCTGGCCAGACCCGACCCCACGCATGCACAAATTCTTGCACTGGGCCTCTAATATATATATATATATATATATATATACATATATATATATATATATATATATATATATATATATATATACTGAGTGGCCAGATTATTATGCGTTCAGAGATCATAATAATCTGGCCACTCAGTGTATATTAAACAGCTTGATATGTCCTATAATATAATTAGGTACCATGCATTTTTTTAAAGTTATTTTTCCCTCTATTCTTCAGATTGTATAATTTCTATCAATTCGTCTTCAAGTTCGCTGACCTACCTTTTCACTTGTCATTTTCCATCTGCTATTAAATAATCAGCAAATTCTCCATTTCAAATATTATGCTTTTATATAGAATTTCCATTTTTTATTTCTTATAACATCCATTTTGCTGCTGAAATTCATCTGTTCAACATCGTTTCCTTTACATTCTTAAACATAGCTAAAATAGCTCATTTAAAGTCCTTGTCCTCTAATTCTAACAGGGGAATCATGTTAAGGAATGTTTCTACTGTCTACTTTTGCTTTTGACTATGGGCCACATTTTCTTGTTTATTCATGTCACGGTAACTTTCAATATATACTTTGCACTGTGGATTTTACATACTAAAACTCTGGGTTATGAAATTTTCCTCTAAGAAAGTATTGATCTTGGTTATCAAATACCTAAATTACTTACTACATATCTTGAACTTGTGGAGGTTTGGTTTTATATTTTGTTAGGGTTTATTTCATTTGAACCACAGTCTTGTGAAGAATGCTTGGTCTTGAAGAAATAACCACTATTACTAAGTCATAGCCCTGCGCAGGTTTCAATTAAAAAATCCTTCTCATTTGGATAAAATCAAATGTCAATTCCTGTCACCCATGTGGTAGGCAGCATTTCAAATCTTTGCTTGACATTTGCAGCCTACCAGCTGTTGTTGTCCCTACATTCCCTGGAATCTGCCCTGTGCGTGCATAGTCCAGGTGTATCCAAAGATGTGAGAAGAGTTCATATGCAGCTTTAGGGTCTTTCCTTCTTGTGACTTCTCCCTTTTTAGTATTTCCCTGCTCAGTTTCCAGCTGTTCTAGCAATCCTGATCTCTGAACCTAACCCCTTAAGCTTATAAAACTGGGCTTTCTGCCTGAGTTTTCGCTCCCTTGCTAAAATCTCATGGGCTGAGGTTGGCCCACAGGAAAAAAAATAGCAACCACACCAAAAACAACAACACTGTACTGACCCGGTGGGTTTCTTTTATTTTATGGGTCAGACAACTTCCAGCCTTGCTTGCTTTGGGCTTCTCTCCAAAGCCTTAAGATAGTTGTTTTATTTTATATCTTATCCAGAGTTTATAATTGCTAACTGTGGGAAAATTCGTCTGATATTTGGTACCTTTACTAAAATTAGAACTACCAAGAGATTTATATAAAGGGTACATGGCTAAGAGCATGATGAAAAAAGGACACAAAATCAGAGACTTAAAATGGGTTTGTTACAATGATTGTGTCTTTAGAACATGTATCTTAAAGGCTGAATACAAATGTTTTTAAATACAGGGTTTAATAAAGATTGCTGTTGGGAACATAATAGGCAATGAATAGATACTATTAACAAGGAAAAGATGATAGCTTTTGAACTTATGCAAAAATAAACTTGGGAGAAAAAAATATGGTGAATAAATCACAAGAGTCCATAATAATCATCTATTCTAATCTCTTACTTCACAAATAATCAAGAAGAGGTTATAACTTGGTAAAGTGTACCCAGAGAGTAGACCCACCTATGGAACCACAAGTTTCATGATTCCATATTCTCTCAACCCCTACATTGTTTACGCACATGGTAAACCTATTTTACAGTTGACTCTATCCTCTGTATTCAGCAGGGTAGCCATACTGATGACTTCATTTTTCTCTCTAATTTTCAAAGGGCAGCTAGATAAAGGTAAGCTGGAAAAACTCATGGTGATGCTCATAAATAAGGGATATTTGGTAGGAAGCCTAGGCCCTGGTTCTGCACCACTATACATATGTATAGCACCTTTATGCTATTCCATACAGATACTGTTAGATCTTAGAACAGACCTACAATAGGCTGGCTAACTTCTACTTGATAGGATAAATTGGTTTATGTATAGAATATAGAATTACAAGTTTTCACATTATATGGAAAAAACTAATTGCATGCTTCAAAAGGGATTTTGACAGAAAGGAAAGTGTGAGTAATACAGGCAAACAGTAGGTATCACAGCTATATTAGGTTTATTAACAGAGGTAAGGAGAAGAAAATCCAGAGGCTAACAATTCTGAAAAAAATCAAGCACATATTTGACATAAAAATTGCTCAGCAGGTGATTAGCCTTCACCTAAAAGAAGTTCAAGATCAGGGGTCCTCAAACTTTTTAAACAGGGGGCCAGTTCACTGTCCCTCAGACCATTGGAGGGCCGGACTATAGTTTAAAAAAAACTATGAACAAATTCCTATGTACACTGCACATATCTTATTTTGAAGTAAAAAAACAAAACACCCACATGTGGCCCGCGGGCCGTAGTTTGAGGACGCCTGTTCAAGATCATGACTAGATCCTATGAAATAGTTTGTGGTCTCAGGGGATGCCTAACTCCCACTATTGTTCAAGTTACCTTCTCTGGGCTCCCTATGTCTACCTCTACCCCATTTTAAATCGGGCTGAGACAAAGCCTGCTTCTCTGTACCTCCACGATCCTCTTTGCATATGCTATAAAAGCTCAGCCCATCTTACAATATTAGCTGTTTGCCTCCCCCTCTTCCCAGATTATCACTATAAGCACACAAAACACTAGATTATGAAGGTCTTGAAGATATGAACTATATCTTTTATCTCTGTATCCCAAAGATCAACACAGTTATTGGCATGTTAAATACTAAGTCATTATTAGCAGATGATGGATGGATGGATGGATGGATGGATGGATGGATGGATGGATGAAAGATGAGTGGATGGACAGTATCTTAGTCATCTAGGGATCCCACAATAAAATTCTACAGATTGGGTGGCTTAAACAACAAGACTTAATTTCTTATAGTTCTGGGGGCTAGATGTCCAAGATCAAGGTGTTGGCAGGTTTGGTTTCTTCTCAGGCCACTCTCCTTGGCTTGCAAATGGTCACTTTCTCTCTTTGTCCTCACATGGCCTTTCCTCTGGTCATAAACATCCCTGGTGTCTCTACATGTGTCCAAATTTCCTCTTCCCATAAAGACACCAGTCAAATTGGGTTAGGCCCCACCCTAATCACCTCATTTTAACTTACTCATCTCTTTAAAAGGCCCTATCTCCAGATACAGTCACATTCTGAGGAACTGGGGGTTAGTGCTTCAATATAGACATTTTGTGGGGCACAATTCAGCCCATAATAGACAGCATAGTAAACAGTCTACTAGTCTAGAGTCTCAAACACAAGAAAACATGTCAGAACAGAAGTCTTTGAACTGAACTTTAGTAGAGAAGAGGTCCTGGGCCCTCAGAAAGAAAAAGGAATATGAAATTTGGAAATTGAAGATCTGGGTTCAGGTCGTGGTTAGCTCACAAAATGAACAAATCACTGACTCCTGGATGGTGATTTCCTGAACTCCAAAATGGGGTTGGTACTACTACTTGCTTTATTTCACAAGGTTGTTATGATGATAAAGTAAAATGTGTGAAATTCTTTGTAGATTGTACTACGAACACTTGTTTGGGTGGTGTTTTGTTGTTGTTTTTATCATTAGCAGATCTGAGGCACAAGATCAGGAGGACACCTGGCTTAAGACCAGTGCTGAAGATGGAAGATCCACAACCTTTCATCATGCCTTGCCCCATACATCTCACCTACCTGGTTGCTCCTTATTTATATCCTTTTATAATAAGCCAGTAATTTAGTAAGTAAAAAATAAATAAATAAATAAATAAAAAATACTGTTGCTGAAGACAGAAACAGCAACAAGCTTGAAAATGAAGGGTAAAAGGTTCATCTGAGAATGAATTATTTTTGGCCAAAAGTTGAAAAAAAAATCCAACAACTCCTGTGCCGGGGTGATATCCACATCTAGAAGGGTTCAGGAATCTGGAGAAGGGGCTGCGAGTAAACTAAATAAACTAGACATGAAATATAAATTTGGAAGGCATTTTGGGGGGAGCCAGGGAGGGCTTAGCTTTAGTAACTGAGCTCTCCAAATCTCTGGACCCCTAGTTTTTTATTAACACATTTTTCCCTGTAGCAAAGCAGATATACATATCAAAGGTAAGGTTTGGTAAACAGTAAGATTATCAGGTTGGGGGAATTGCCTAACTGCCTTCAGCTGTTCCAGCAGCCGGTAATAACATGCAGATTTTTCAGCCCTGCTGAAAGAGTCCATTCAACCTTTGGAGGACTTCTGGCATTTATTATGACCCTGGTGGAATTAGCATCTAGCACTCCTAAGTAAGGATTCCTCTGTCTTTTGGACCAATCAGTACAAATTAAATTTTTTTTTTAATTCACATTGATAAAATATGAATTCACTAAGCAAAACTGAACAAAGGCACACTAACCTTACCTAAAACATTGTAAACTTTCTGGATGTCAGTTCCCCCCTTGTACTTCACATCACTACAAAAGAAAGATTTCTATACCCCAGCCCAGTGGTCGGCAAACTCATTAGTCAACAGAGCCAAATATCAACACTACAACGATTGAAATTATCAATGATTCTCTCTCATCATTGATGTTTCTACCTCTCTCTCCCTCTCCCTTCCTCTCTGAAATCAATAAACATATATTTTTAAAAAAAGAAAGACTTCTACTAATAGCCATTTCATTCTGCTGTCATAAAATGTTAGGTACAAAAACAACAAACTTCTGTTGTTGCTGTCTTGTTATTTGTCTATCATGGCAATGAAAGAGTAAAGATGATTTCATCATCTGAACACATTAAAATCTGAAAGATACTGACAAGCAATCTTAGAAAGGACCAGAGGAACTACTGAAATCATGGAGTCTTCCCCCTACATTTTACAAAATGAAAAGCTGAGAGGAAGAGCCTGGATTAAGTCCCCAGGCAGTAAGTGAGAGGGGCAGAGTGGAATCTTGAGCTCCTTCCTGAGTTCAGGGCGAGCTTCATCCATTTCCCTGCATGCCCATCTTTCTCTGGGCCTTGCAATGCAGCCAGCACATAACTGCCTCAAATTGGCAAAGCATTTTTTAAGTCTCCAAAAATAAATACATGATTATTTTGAACATAATTACTATTTCGTTATCTCTGAATAAATTTCTAGAAAAATCATTGGCTCTGTGGAATCACTTCATTTTCCAAGGGTGGTATTTCCATCACTAGGAACCCCTATCTAAATTTAGACTTTTACTGCATCAGTGTTTCTTTAAACTGTAAGCCACGCACAGCAAATTATCTAGTTACATCACCTCACTTTAAGCTACTGCTTTTTCAAAATATAGATAAATCCTGACCCCTAGTGGCCAAGCTTGTTAGTATATGCAAACTGGATAATTGAAATAAAGATGCTGGTCAGGACAGTGTTTTGACAAATAGTAGAATATTTGTGTCCAGTAGACACACCTTTACTAAAATAAGGACGAAAGAGGCTGAAAGGTTTTCTCCTGCATATCCATGAACTACGTCTAATGAAAAGTGGAAAGTTAGTGTCCAATGTTGTTCTAGTATCTAGTAAATATCATTGTTTATATAGGCTGAAGCTACGAAGACTCAAAATTCTTAAATACGGTAACACATGTAATTTTCTTCATAGTGAATCATAACTAAATATAAAAATTCAGTGTCTTTTCACACTCTGATTGATGTTATAAAACAGCTTTATTTTTTAAACTTATAGAGCTATAAAAATTAGTTCTCCCTAGAGCACTCACTAAAATAATTTCATGATTCATATTTTCACATTTCTGTATAAAACATATGGTGGACTTGCTTATGACATATAGCCAAGCCACCGCTAAATTGGACTGCCTGATCTTAATTTAGCCCAAGCTTCTGTCTTCTAAGAAGTCATTTTGTAAGAGTTCTTACTGTCTCATTATTTCTATCACAGCAATAAAATTTCATTTCCTTTTCAGGTCCATTTTCAACAGAATATATATCCATTCGATCTTGTGTGTGTGCGTGTGTGCATGCATGCACATGTGTGTGTGTGTGTGTGCATGCGTCCAAGTGCATAGTTTACAAATAAGTAGGATCTTCTGTAGTCTATGAAAATTTCTTTGAATCATTGCTAGTATTTAAAATATACATTTAAAAATACACATTAACACATAGTCTACCAGAAAATCACATTGTGTATGTGGTCAATAAGTATAAACTCTCATTTAGGGTGAATGAGTTACCAAAACACTCTGGAATGGAAATTTTGATAATATAAGCATAAACTAATTTAGAAAAAGCAAAAAGGAAGCTATGGCACCAATTAAAGCCAAATAATTAAAATTATTGCTGTGGATGTGGTTATGACCCAGGAAAACTGATTCTGACTTGGACAGTAATTTGTTTACTCTGTTTAGTTCAACTCGTCAACTGTCCAAGTTATTTTGTTAACATGGAAGGGACAGTTCATTTGCACATAAAGATATATTTATTAATTAATAAAAATTCCATTTTGTAAAATCTGTTTTTAGTTATTGGGTTTCTGTTTCTGATTAAATGGCTTATTCATTGAACTAATAATCATCAGGGTCACTTAGTTTCCCTGGGATGTTAGCATAACAAAAGGATGGATAAAATACATCAACAGATGATTTAATATATTCAGAATAAATTATCCTACTTTTGATGCTGTAATTCTCCTATAGGACCAATCACCAATAAACAAGCCATTGAATTTTATAACTGGCAAATAGAACCAGAATATACAAATATATTACCCTTTCATTTAATCTGAAATTATATACTATTATAAACTATACCACTATATATATAGTATACTACTCCATACTTTTGAAGTATATACATTTAATTCTTGGTAAGGTGACATTATATTGACTATAATTTTTATTCAGGAGCATTCTATGCTCAGCAATAACTAGAATCCATATTACTAACATGGAGGCCAGAAAACATTTTTCTACATGATCAGTGAAGGAATAATGATCATGTTTATATAGTTCCTGTTAAGTAGGCAACAAAACATGAATAACATGAATATCAAAGATGGTGATAGTAGCAACAGCAGCTTTCATTTATTGAGTACAATGTGCTAGCCATTGTTTTAATGTCTTTATATTAATTCTCTTGGCTAATATGTATGTTGATATACATGCAATTTGAAATGTATGCTCTTTTGTTGTATTCAAACAAGCTTCAAAACTTCATATGTCAAATTTTCTGAAGGTGTTAACATCATAGATAATTTTTACGCTTAAAAATGTCGAATTTCATGCCAAAAAAAGAGCATTTGCAGGAAGTTTTAATTCATTACTTTATTTTGAAGAAAAGTGCTGCTGAAAGTTATCATATATTTCGGGAAGCTATAGTGAACATGCTCCATCTCAAGATACTTGTGAATGCTGGTTTAAATGCTTTAACAGTGATGATTTCAATATGAAAGATAAAGAACGTCCAGGTCAACCGAAAAAGTTTGAAGACCAACAATTACAAGCATTATTGGATGAAGATGCGTGTCAAACTCAAAAACAACTTACAGAAAGATTAAACGTTGTTCAGAAAACAATTTCCAATCATTTACAAGCAATGGAAAGTTTTTCAAGGAAGGAAAATGGGTGCCACATCAACTGAACGAAAGACAAATGGAAAGAAAACCAAAAAGTCATCAGTAAAATGTTGCTTCAATGGCACGAAAGAAAGTCTTTTTGCATCGAATTATGACTGGCAATGAAAAGTGGATTTATTTTGAGAATCCCAAATGCACAAAATCATGGGTTGATCCAGGTTAACCATCAATATTGACTGCAAGGCCAAATCACTTCGGAAAGAAGACAATGCTCTGTGTTTGGTGGGATCAGGAAGGTGTGGTGTATTATGAGCTTCTAAAACCAGGTGAAATCAATACTGATTGCTACCGACAACAAATAGTCCATTTGAACCGCGCTTTGATCGTAAAATGACCAGAATAAGCCAGAAGACACAGCAAAGTAATTTTGCTTCATGATAATGCACCATCACACACTTCAAAGCCAGTTAAAGACACGTTAAAAGATCTTGCCTGGAAGTATTAACCCACCCACCGTATTCACCAGACCTTGCTCCTTCAGATTACCACTTGTCCAGATGGATGGCACACGCACTTTCTGAGCAGCACTTCAAAATGTACGAAGAAGTGGAAATTTTGGTCTCTGAATGGTTTGCCTCAAAACAAGAAAAGTTCTATTGGGACGGTATCCACAAGTTACCTGGAAGATGGGGAAATGTCTAGCTAGTGATGGACATTACTTTGAATAAAGCACTTTTGCTAGTTCTCTTGAAATTATCATGTTTTCTTTGATTACAAAATCCGCATTATTAACTGGTACACCTGGTATGTATAACTTCATCTATTGAAAAAAAATCCGCATTATTAACCAGTACACCTGGCACAATCCTATGAGGTAAATATGAGAACAATATGCTTAGCAAGATTAAGGTGTTAAGTGGTAGACATTATAAATTGAATGTCACAAAGATGTGATGTGGTAGAGTTCATGAGTCCAAGTCACATAGATGGTAAGTGGTAGAAATTATGTGCCCCAAATCAGATAGCTAATAAATGATAAAGGTTAGTTATTCCAGGTTCGATGAATGGTAAGTAGTAGGAATTACATGTTCAAAATTACCTCAATGGTCAGTGGTAAAGGTTAGGTATTCAAGGTCAGATGGGTGATAGGCGGTAGAGGCTGTAAATACAAGACCACAAAGCTGATAACTGATAGTGTCTCTGTTCTCCATCCTCTCATTAGTAAACTGGGTGCTTTGGTCTGGGTGATTGTGAAGGACACCGCTGGTTACCTAAAATCGACTTCTCTTTTGATGCATAGTAACAGACTGATAACTGACATGACTGCCTGAGGAGGATTTTATCTCCCAGTGCCCTGTGGACAGGTGTGGCTTGGTAACTGAGTTCTCACCAACGCAATGTCATCAGCAGTGACACTACCTTCAGCCCTGGCCAATAAACCCTTGTATGAAACTCGTGTATTCAAGTTCTCTTTTCACAAGTCAGGATTAGGACATGCCTGAATCTGGCTTCACTCAACTGGCCATAGGGAATCACCCAGAATCAGAGTGGAAGGACACTGGTTTCTAAAGGAGTGCCTGGAACAGAGATGTATGCCAGCCTAGAATGCTCACCTCAGGCTGTAACATAAGAAAAAATAAACTTTATTTTCCTTAAAGCATTAAACTACTGTAAGTTCTCATTGTTACAGCAATCAAGCCTTACTTTAACTAAAGCAGTAAACATTCAGATCTCTTAAATTATGAAATTCTAAATTTCAGTTATAAAAATAAAAATATCATCATTTTATGCCCAGAAATATAAAAGCAAAGAGAGGAGTTGTGGTTTAATAAAACTAGCATATCTAGAACTAGACTTCTTGCACTAAGATGATTATAATGTACATCAGTTCTGATATTTACTTCCCTGAATTCTAATTGCTTTGTCTTTATTTATATCATGGCATTACTAAATATAACCTTTATATCCCCTATCTTATTTCCTTAGACTTTTAATCCATACCATGTTAAGTGAAGACTGTAATAAAGATATCATGCTATTTTGTTAAGGATAAGAAATTGTGGCAGATCAATTCTCTAGCATTTGAAAAACTTTATGCTCAGAAGCCGTAACTAAACTGAAAGATATTTTCTTTCTGTAATACCAATCACCTGAATTTTAATAACTATAAGAGGGCAAAACATTGTGAGAATAAATCAATTCATTCTTCACCAAAATAGCAGCTTCCAGTAACTATTATAAGGAATGTACATTATGAGAAAATATGTCTGATGTTTTCTTGTTGAAATAGTTCCGGGGAAATTATTTAGTTTTGGCAAGATGGGAGCAAATCTCCCAGCATGTTCCACATGATACAATAGTAGTCGTTCCATCATCAAATCTACAAGTGTTTTAAAGCATCCATTAAGTGCTCCTGTGTATCAGGGTGTCACAAAATATGTAAGACACATAGAACAAAACTGGAGGACTCACACTTCCTGTTTACAAAACTTAATACAATGCTACTGTCATGAAAACAGTGTGGTGCTGGCCGTAAAGACAGACACAGTGGCCAATGAAACAGATAAGAGCCCAGAGACAAAGCCTTTCAAATATAGTCAAGTGATTTTCAACAAGGGGGCCAAGACCATTCAATGCAGAAAGGGTAGTCTTTTCAACAAGTGGTTCTGGGGAAAATGGATATCCACATGCAAAATAATAAGGCTGAACCCTTACTTAACACCATATAAAAAAGTTAACTCAAAATGGACCTAAACATAAGACCTCAAAATATAAAAATCTTATAAGAAAATATTGGGCAAAGATTTATCGCAGTAGATTTGGCAATGATTTCTCAGAAATAACCCCAAAGGCACAGGCAACAAAAGAAAAAGATAGACAAACTAGACTTCATAAAATATTTAAATTTTGTACACATCAAAAGACATTATCAACAGAGTAAAAAAGAAACCCACAGAATAGGAGAACGTATTTGTAAATCAGTTATTCAATAAGGGATTGATATCCAGATTAGATAGAGATCTAAAACTCAGACATAAAAAAACCAACAACATGTTTCAAAAATGGGCAATGAACTTCAAAGATATTTCTCTAATGATATACAAAAGGTCAATAGGCACACAAAAATATGCTCAATATCACTAAACACTAGGTAAATGCAAATCAAAATTATAATGCAATTGCACCTCATATATAACACAATGAGACACCACTTCATATCCATTAGAGTAGCTACTATAAAAGAAAGAAACCCAGAAAATGACAAGTGCTAGTGTGAATGGAGAAATTAGAACCCTTGTGCACTATTGGTGGGAATGTAAAATAGTATAGCCATTGTGGAAAACAGTATGGCAGTCTCAAAAGAAAAAACGTTACAAATATAATTATTATATAATGCAGCAATTCTACTTCTGGGTTTCTAAACAAGAGAATTGAAAGCAGTCTCAATAGATAGTTGTATAGCCATGTTAATAGTATCATTATTCACAATAGCTAAAACATGTAAGCAACCCAAGTGTCCATTGACAGATGAATGGATAAGCAAAATGCATTATATGCATAAAATGGAATCTGATTGAGCCTTGAAAAGAAATTCTGACATATGCTACAATATGGATGAAACATTAAGACATTAAGCTAAGTCAAATAAGCCAGTCAAAAAAGATAAATTTGGTATGACTCCACTTACATTAGGTACTTATAGTGTCAAAATCCTAGAGACAGCAAAGAGAATCATGGTTCCCAGGTGCTGGTAAAGGAGCTATGGGAGTTGGTATATGATTGATGTAGAGTTCCATCTTTCTCCATTGAAGTCTTATATGATGTTCAGTTTGCAAACAATGATTCTACTGAAGTACTTTTTATAATCATTGGACTTCTCAATCTTAAGTCAAAAAAATGTATAAAGAATCTACTTCATGTAGTATTTCTCATTCCAACATTCCTGGGACTTTGTCCTGTAGCATATATGATCTTACACATTCCAGTCCTCCCTCAAGTACTAAGAACATTAAGCTTATGAGAAAAGAAATCTATACTAATAAAAGAGAAACATGCAAATTGACCATACCTCTGCTACGCCCACCAGCCAATCAGGGCAAGTATGCAAATTAACCCAACAAAGATGGCGGTGGCCACGGAGCTGGAGGAAGCAGGAGGCTTGGGTTGCCCCCAGCGATGGAGGAAGCCAAGCTTCCCGCCCACCCTGGCCGGCCCTGGCCTCTGCTCAAGGCTACAAAGTTTCAATTATAGAAGATAAATAAATCCCAGATACCTGCTTCCAGCTGGCCCTGGCCTCCACTCAAGGAGGCACTAAAAAAAAAAAAAGAAAGAAAGAAAGGAGGAGCTGGGAGCTATCAGCCTCTCACCCAGGCTGGCCAGGCACCCCAGAGGGGACCCCCACCCTGAAGGGGCTGTGGCCAGCCTGAAAACAGCCCTCAGTCCCTTACCCAGGCTGGCCACCCTCCCATGGAGTAAGAGTCCCCACTGGGGGGCGTGGCCAGCCTGAAAACAGCCCTCAGCCCCTCACCCAGGCTGGCGATGCCCCCCTAGCAGGGACCCTCACCCCATGGAGGTGTGGCCGGCCTCCAAACCACCACAGGCCCCTCGCCCAAGCCGCCCCACGCCCCAAGGGAACCCCCACCCTGAACCAGGACACACTTCAGGGCAAACCAGCCAGCCCCCACCGATGCACCAGGCCTTTATATATACTAATAAAAGGGTAATGTGTTAATTAAACTGGGAGACCTTCCAGGAGACCTTCCAGACGTTCTTCTGGACAAAGCCATGGTGGCGGGGTTGAGGTAGAGGTGGTTAGAGGCCAAGAGGGGAGGGCAGTTGTGGGTGATCAGGCCAGGATGGGATGGCAGTTGTGAGTGATCAGGCTGGTGGGGGGCGGGACCATTGGGGGTAAGCAGACCAGCAGGGGGGCCAATTGGGGGCGAGCAGGCCATCAGTGGGGGTCAGTTGGAGGTGATCAGGACAACAGGAGGGGCAGTTTAGAGTGAGCAGGCCAGCAGGGGGGCAGTTGGGGGCGAGAACACTGGCACAGGGGGCAGTTGGGGGTGATCAGGCTTGCGGGGGGGCATTTGGGAGAGAGCAGGCTGGTGGCAGGGGGCAGTTGGGGGCGAGCAGGCCAGCAGGCAGAGTGGTTAGGGACAATCAGGCAGGCAGGAAGGCAGGTGAGCGGTTAGGAGCCAGCAATCCCAGATTGCGAGAAGGATATCCGACTGCCGGTTTAGGCCTGATCCCTGTAAACCGAAAGTAGGACATTCTTCGAGGGGTCCCAGATTGGAGAGGGTGCAGGCTGGGCTGAGGGACACCCCCCCTCCCGTGCACGAATTTCATGCACCGGGCCACTAGTATAACAATAATATATAACAAAGTCAAAGCACAGTATATGTGATTTAAAATTTAGCACACTGTCAAAAATTCCAATTTTTAAATTGTCCTTGTGTTCATTCATAGTAAATAAGAGTTGGGAACCCTTCTATTCTGTCTAAACTAGGCAATTTCTAAATGTCTTTAGAAATGTCATGCTCCTGGACTTCAACTTCTCACTAGGGTTTTAATTATACTATCACCTTTCAAGATTTTCAAGATCCACTTGGGTCTCTAGTGTTTCCCATTTATGCCCTACTCCCACTGGCTTGCCTTCATTCAGCCCCATCCATGGGCTCCTTGATTGCAGTTATCTACAATCACTTGTGGCTTTAGCATGTGGGAGAAGTATCCTTCTTCTCAGGTACTTCCTCTGCACCTTTATAATGTCCTAAGTTCATAGTCAACATTTATGATATAATGTACAGTATGGTAACTATAATTAAATACTATGTTGTATATTTGAAAGTTGTTAAGAAAGTACATTTTAAAAGTTCTCACCCCCCCCCCCCAAAAAAATTATAACAATGTGAGGTGATAGGTATGTTAACTAGCTTTAATGTGGTAATCATTTTGCTACACATACATATATTAAATCAGTATAGTCTATACTTAAACTTGTACAATGTTATATATCAATTTAAGTCAATAAAGCTGGGGAAGGTTTTTAAATAAAAAAATAAAAGTTTTTGTTTTATCCTCTATTTCCTTATATGTTTCCTAAGGACCCATGAATTCGTTGTTGTTTTTTTTCAAAATGGAGTTGCCAAGAATAAGAAATGGGGAATGAGATTAGAGCTCTCCTCTTCTTCAGGTAATGGACTATAGACTTCCACGGGATGTATCATTGGATGAAAAAGTTCTGTAAATTTTAAAATGGTAGAAAATTACTGTGTACTTATTTTTGTATCCCCTGCTGTTCCAAACACAACCCGTTTTCCCTGGTGGTGGGTAGCAATATATATGAGCTAAAATTAGTATAATGAATAAAGTTGTCCTCTACCTGCCAGGAGGTAACAATAAAGGGTTATCAAGAATGAGAAAGCATATATTCAATCAATTGGCAATATTATTGATTTTTAATTGTTGACTCTATTACAGATGCCCCCCATTTCTCCCTCCTTTGCCCACCTCTACACAACCCCTACTCTCCACTCCCCTGGCCTTCACCACCCTGTTGTCTGTGTCCAGGGGCTATGCATATATGTTCTTTGGCTAATCTCTTTGCCATATTATGATAATAGCAAAATCATTTGCTAAAAAATTAGAAGTGCAAGTCACTTGTTATAAAAGGTAATTGGCAGCAATAGATTCAACATAGATCAAATAGCCACACAAAAGCATGATTAGAACTTCCTAAAATGATCAAAATGTCTTAAGGAGCCAACTGAGATGGGAGCAATATTAAATTATAGTGCATATTCGCCCCTGCACTCCTCATCTAAACAAGCATCCACAGCTATTCCATCTTAGGCCTCTATCTTTGCTTTACCCACTATGGTAGGCAAAATAACATACCCCCCAGGACTGTGCAACGTCATATTACATGACAAGAGTTACAGTTGCAGACGGAATAAGGGTTACTAATGAGTTGAAGTTAATATAAGGAAATTATCCTGGATTATTGTGATGGGCTCAGTGTAAACATAGTGTTCCTTGGATGTAGAAGAGGAAAACAGGAGAGTCAGAACTAGAGAGATGGCATCGTGAGAAAGCCAGTTTTGAAGATTAAAGAGGTCATGAGCTAAGGAATCCAGAAATTTTCTAGAATCTGGAAAAGGCAAGAAAAAGGATTCTCCTCAGAACCTCCAGCAAGGAAGGCAGCCCTGCCAACAGGTTGATTTTGGCCCAATGTGACCCATTTCAGACTTCTGACTCCAAATGTAAAATAATAAAGTTGTGCTGTTTTAAGCTATTTGGTTTGTGGTAATTTTTAAAAATATATCTTTATTGATTTCAGAGAGGAAGGAGGGAGAGAGAATCAGAAACATCATTGATGAGAAAGAATCCTTGATCAGCTGCCTCCTGCACGCCCCCTACTGGGGATCGAGCCCGAAACCCAGGCACGTGCCCTTGACTGGAATCAAACCTGGGACCCTTCAGTCCACAAGCCAATGCTCTATCCACTGAGCCAAACCAGCTAGGGCAGTTTGCGGTAATTTTTTTTACAGCAGCAATAGGAAACTAACACACCCACAAAAATTGTTCCAACCTACCTCAGATGCCCAGAAACTATTCCTTCCATATCAAATATCTTTCCCATTTCAATCACTTGTCATTACTCCCAAACTATCTCTATTTGTAAGATGATCATTATAATTTGATGAGATAGTGATGTTTTCTATAAATTGCTTTCTCAAAACAATTACTAGGAAAGATATTAACAAAGACTTAATGAATATTTAAGTCATGATTATGCAGCTATTTTAATTAATGTCATTCAGACACCAATTTAGAAGCAAAATGTATTTTTAAATCCTCAAATAGCACATCATTATTTTTATGAAGTTTTTGAGAAGACAAAGTTGCTGTCTGTGTTGATTTCTTCTTTAAGAACAGACTATTTAAGAAAAGTCGGCATTGTCTGTTTGATCTTCCAATGTATGTTAAGTGAAACAGAGAATGTGGAGAGTAAAGGTGATCCTCACTTCTAACACAATTTCACCCATATATTAAAAGTGTGTTGAAATGCCTCCAAAGGTCAAACACAGTGGGCCTTAAAGAACTCAAATTAATATACACAGGTAGATAGTTTCTGTTTCAAAAATACTTTCATTTCAGTACCTGATAGAAAATGTGAGACTTTTTTTTATATATATTTTATTGATTTTTTTACAGAGAGGAAGAGAGAGAGATAGAGAGATAGAAACATCGATGAGAGAGAAACATCGATCAGCTGCCTCCTGCACAACCCCTACTGGGGATGTGCCCGCAACCAAGGTACATGCCCTTGACCAGAATCGAACCTGGGACCCTTCAGTCCGCAGGCTGACGCTCTATCCACTGAGCCAAACCGGTTAGGGCAAATGTGAGACTTTTATCTAAACAACAAAAACAATAGAAATCATTGCCAGATAAGATGTGGCAATCTACTGTGAATCCTTCTAACCCTCGTTTTTTTGTTTGTTTTGTTTTGTTGTATGATTTTATGGAACATACTCCCTACATGGGTTAGTTCTGAGGGTCAAATGAAATAAGGCATTTAAAACAACTTTTAACCAGCCAAATCATTTTTTTTTCTCAGTTCTTATAGGCCCAAACAGCAAGTGAGGCACACAAACAGGAATTAGAAAACAACTTACAATTAATGTATAATAGAAGACACAGAATGCTATGAGAATCCATGGCTGGCACAAACTGGAAGAGGTGTGGAGAGGTATCTCAGTCCCTAAGGAATCAGAATGCCTACTGTGTGCAGGCACTACTGCATACTAAGTGATTTACACAGGTTATATCATTTAACCCTCACAATCATCTGGTGAGGTAGTGGTGTTATTTTTCTCTCTTTATTGATGAAAAAGACAAGGCTTAGGTTAACTAACTTTTCTAAGGCTTGAGGAAATTAAAGCATAAAGGCAAAATTCATTCACTTTCTCAACCATTTAATAAATCATTATTGCCGAAACCGGTTTGGCTCAGTGGATAGAGCGTCGGCCTACAGACTGAAAGGTCCCTGGGTTCGGTTCTGGTCAAGGGCATGTACCTTGGTTGCGGGCACATCCCCAGTGGGGAGTGTGCAGGAAGCAGCTGATCGATGTTTCTCTCTCATCGATGTTTCTAGCTCTCTATCCCTCTCCCTTCCTCTCTGTGAAGAATCAATAAAATATATTTTAAAAAATCATTATTTAGCACCAACTGTGTATGAGACAGAGTTCCAGATGCTGGGGTGACAGTAGTGAAGACAATAAAAATACCTACCTTCGTGAAATTTATTTTCTAGAGAGGAAACAGAAAATAAATGAGATTTAAAAGTTTAGATCTGGCTGGTGTGGCTCAGTTGGTTGGAACATCATCTCCTGCACCAAAAGGTTGTGGGTATTCCCTGGTCAGGGCATGTACCTAGCTTGGGGGTTCCATCCTGGGTCTGAGTACATGCAGGAGGAAACCAATCAATGTTTCTCTCTTGCATTGATCTCTCTCTCTCTTCCCCTCTCTCTAAAACAAATGAAGTATATCCTTGGGTGAGGATTCTTTAAAAATCCATTAAAAGTTTTTATTTGTTTATTTGTTTTATATGTAGATCGTGATGAATGTCCATAAAAATAAATAAACAAACATATAAAATATGGCAGAAAAATAATAAGGGGGGAGGGAAAGGGGCGGAGATTGACATTTTAAATAAGGTGGTCAGGAAAGTCCTCATGTGGACCATGTTAAATTTGACATCCAAGTCTATTTGTCAACTAGGCAGTGAGTATATGAGAGAAGGTGACATTTGAGTAATTGCTTGAAGGAAGTGAGGGAGTTGGATGTGTAGATATTAATGGAGAAAGCACTTGAGGGAGAATAAAGAGCAAGTAGAAAGGTCCTGAGATGGGAGGTTGGTATGGTGAAAGCAAAGTGAGAGAAGGAAAGAAGAAGATACAATCTGGATAGCAATGGTGGAAGGGAAAATTCTTATGGGACTTTGTAGATCACAGTCAGGTCTTTGGCATTTGCTTCTGAATAGAAAATGGGGTTTTGGTCCTAGGAGGACGTGTTTAAACATGATCACTTTGGCTGCTGCGCTGAGAACAACCTAAAAAGAGGTAGCATGGAGAATGGTTAGCCCTGGCCAGTGTTTCCCAGTGGTTAGAGCATCTATCTGCACACTGAGGGGTCCAGGTTCAATTCCTGGTCAAGGGCATGCACCTAGGTTGCAGGTTTGATCCCCAGACCCAGTCTAGGTGTGTGTGAGAGGCAGCTGATCGATGATTCTCTCACACCTATGTTTCTCTCTCTTTCCCGTTCCCTCCCTTCCACTCTCTCTAAAAATAAATAAATAAATGGGGGAGGGGGGAACCCTCTTGTGAGGATTAACAAAAGAAAAGAGAGAGAGAGAAAATGGTTAGAACGTGTCTCCAATAATCCAAGCAGAAGGTAGTGCCTTGTGCAAGTGTGGTAACAGTGGAGGAGAGGCAATTTGTCAGATTTTCAATATATTTAAAAGTAGAGCCGACAGGATTTGCAGATGCAATGAATGTGTGGCGTAAGAGAAAGAGAGCAGTCAAAATGACAGCAAGTTTTGAAGCCTGAGCCACCAGAAAGGTAAACTACCATTCATCTTTGGGAACAAGAGATTTGGACATGGTAAATCTGATATTTTCATTAGACATTTAAGTGTACTTGTAACATAGAAAGCTCACCAGGACTCATCCTGCATCAGCCCCATTAGATGAGGAGAGAGCAAGGGGAACCACTGCAGTGATGAAGTTTGTGCTGCCTGATGTCCCGTGAGCAATAAACCATCTAAATCCATTTATGCTCATTGTTTCCTTACCGACCCAAGTCATGGAAATGTGAAAAGTCCATCTAGCGGCTGACGGAGCAGCTGCTGCATAGGGACTGTTGAACCACTTAAGAATAACCACTATATGTCGAAACCGGTTTGGCTCAGTGGATAGAGCATCGGCCTGCGGACTGAAAGGTCCCAGGTTTGATTCCGGTCAAGGGCATGTACCTTGGTTGCGGGCACATCCACGGTAGGGGGTGTGCAGGAGGCAGCTGGTCGATGTTTCTCTCTCATCGATGTTTCTAGCTCTCTATCCCTCTCCCTTCCTCTCTGTAAGAAATCAATAAAATATATTTAAAAAAAAGAATAACCACTATGTAAGAAGAGCCACTGAAAATGTGGGAGCATGGAAAGAGGCATGATCTAACTTGAAATATGAAACTAAAACTCCTCTAATCCCAGAGGGAAAGTTGGACTGAAGAAGGAGTGGGAGGAGAAGCAGATAAACCAGTTAGGCTGTTGTTGAAATAACCCACGCAAGAAATCAGGAAAAGCCTAGCCAAGGGTATGAACAAAGGGGACTGAGAGAAGGGGGCATATTTAGAGACACTAAAATCAGTTGGCCATCAAGTATCTTTCCCACTTGATGTTAGACTCATTCCAACAGTAAGTAAGAGAATGAATTGGGGTCATTTTCTTACATAAGGAGAATGGAGTTTGGAGTTGCTGCATCACTGCCAGAACTCTGTGTTGACTTCCCCATGCAGTTGTTCTTTCTCGCGGTCCCCAGCAGCTGCCTTGAGTATCATATCTGCAAGCAGCAAAGCCCAGACAGGAAGGAAAGGAAAAGCCCACTGCACAGGCATCTCTTCCTTTTGAATCAGAGCGGAAGATCTTTCCCAGAACCCTTTAAATACCTTCCCCTCGTGCTCCATCAACCAGAATTGCCCGTGTCTCAAACGCAAGGAAAGCTGAGAAAATGACATCTGGCCCTTTCAGCCTCTATCATGGGAAATAAGTTCCAAAAGTAGTGAAGAAAGGTTGGGATTGGCTGCTGGGAGAGACTACCAAATTCTGATTAGATGTGGAGGCTGGGAAAGAAGGAAAAGTCCAAATAACTGCTTAGACACCCAGTTTGGGCCATTGACAGGATAGTAATGCCGTTCACTGAACTAAGTGAGAGGAACAGGTTTGGGGTAAGGAATGATAAAATATAATTTTTAATCCTCACCTGAGGATATGTTTATTCATTTGAGAGAGAGAGAAACATCAATCGGTTGCCTTCCATACAAGGCCCCAACCGGGGACTGAACCCGCAACCTAGGTATGTGCCCTGACCAGGAATAAAACCCACAATCTTTTGGTGTACTGAAGGACACTTCAACCAACTGAGCCACCAGGCAAGAGCAATGATAAAATCTTTTAAAATATATTTGAGCCTTAGCCAGTTTGGCTCAGTGGATAGAGCATAGGCCTGTGGACTGAGGGGTCCTGGGTCTGATTCTGGTCAAGGGCACATGCCCGGGTTGTGGGCTCAATCCCCAGTGAGGGGCGTGCGGGAGGTAGCCAATCAATGATTCTCTCTCATCGTTGATGTTTCTATCTCTCTTTTCCTCTCTGAAATCAATAAAAACATACCAACCTCCCATCTCCCAATATACTTAAAATATATATATATTTGAACTTCTAGTTGGAAAGCCCAGAGCTCAGTTTTATTGGGGTCTACAGCTTATGATTGTGAGCTAAACTAAAATTGTAAGGTTGGGACAATATAACTGAAGTCACACAGTAAAAAAGTTTGTCCAGAGACTATTTGTGAAGTTATTAGAGAAGAGTCAAAGAAGAAATCTTGGAAAGAGAAGCCCATTTGAGAAAATAAAAAGGAAAGTCCATAAAAGTGGCAAAGAAAGCAGGAGAGAGCAAGAGTTTAAGATAGAAGAGAGATCAATGGCACTAAGTGGTTCCCAGAGACCAGTTAAGGAGAAGATTTAGAAAGGAGTTGCCTATCAGTTTAGCAACAAATATATCATGGTGACCATTGCCAAGGAAGAAACATACTATATACAGAGGTAGTTACAGAGAAATAAAATTTTTTTGTTATTTGTTATTATTTTTTAATGAGCAATCTGAGACCATGGAAGAGAGCTGGAAGACAGGGACATAAGACTGATCTGTAACAGCTGCACAATTGTAATATACAATTGTCAGGAAATGTCTACGCCTTGGGTCTTTGTAGAATCACCTATCAAGAGTCTAGGATGGTCAACAGAGCTCCCTCCTCCAATTCCGTCCCTTGCTTATTCTTGCTATTTTATAGTTTGAAGACATGTTTTCTTAATCAAGGCTAATTTTCTTACACTAATTTGCTATAGTTCACTACTCAAAAATAGAGAAGAAAGAAATTTAAGAAATGTTATCCAAGTAAAAGCACAATTCCCATGGCAGTGACCTGAGACAGAGTCCCAGTTCCTGTGGAAAATTTTCAATTAAAGAAAAAAAATCCCAAAATTGTACATCACTCTATTTTGTGTTTTATTTTTTCAATTCTATGATAAATCCTTCAAAAAGTTTAAATAAAAGTAAATGCTAAGCTTTATATTTTAGTAAGTTTCAGTTTAATGGTGTTTTTTTTTAATAGTCTTTACTGTCTGTTACTGCTATACTCTAGTCTAGAAGGTCAGCCAGAGTAACCTGCTATCCATAAAGAACAATTGGTACAAACAAAACCCAGTTTATAAGAAAAAGCAGTACTAGCAACACAGCCTGTCCTGAATCAGGTTCAACCATGCCCTCTAGTGTGTAAGTGTAGTGTAGCAGCTTCCATTTTATATTGAAACAAATTGAACACTGAATACCCAGCATGTGCCAGGTTCTATGCCCGGAGCTGAGGAAACAGCTGTAGAAAAAACCTAAAAGGTCCCCATAACCATGGAGATTATTTAGAACTTACTTTAATGATTATTTATAGAAGTAAACATCCATTTCAAAACCTCTGTACTGTTTAACTATCTGCCTCAGTTTCCCTATTCCACTTGTTCTGGCTTACTTACTAGCCTGTCTCAAACTATCAAAATCAACATTTTTAGAATTCTAGAGATTGACTAGAGATTTCAGAAACCTGGGGTTGGGGGAGATTCATGAACGTTGACTGAATATCATTAAGAATAGTCAGAGAAGCAAAAAGGGAAAAACAAAACAAACAAAAAAACAACCAGTCAGTTTTGTGTTTTAATTTGGCCTAGTCTATTAGTCTATCCTCTGCTCCCAGATCAAAAGTAGCCCTGTCTGGGGTATGGAAAACAAAACCAGCTGGGAGCACCTTCAAACCCTCCTTCCCAGATAATAGCCATTACTTAACCTCTCTATTTTAAGATCAAAGAACCTCAGGAGAAGCCTTTGAAAGGCTTGTCTTATTTTGTCCACCTCAGAACTCTCACATAGTGCTAAAGCCACACCCAGAGGGAAATGGCATTTGTCAAAAACTTTACAAGCAGATATTTAGTTGCTTCTGGCTGAAAGACCATGACCATGAGCCAAGAAAAATCCTACCTATTGTAGGTGGAGGAAGGGAATGGCACCAAGTGTTAGTCTGGTGGGGTCAGCCTGGACCTGGGTTTGTTGTAGGCAGGTAGACAGACAAGAGCAGAGCAAGGACGATGGGCCATGTACAGAAGGTGGCCAGGGTGGAACACCCCAACACCTGGTAGTGAGAAAGAGCTGGTAGAGCAGATATTGGAGGTATTCAATTCAAGACCTTGCCCTTAGGAACTCTCTCCACCCTAGAATGCCTCAGGTCATGGGGTGGGATTCTCCTGACCTTTTCTCCTCTGGCATGTGGTTAGTCACATGGCAGACCCCCACCTGTAGAGGACAAGGAGAGGAGGAGGGGGCCTGGAGGAAAGCCCATCTAACTTGCTTGCAAGAACAGAAGAGACAGGACAGGCCCTGATAGGTGAGTTTGAAGAAGAAAGCAGTTAACGCCCCTCCAGGGGTTAAATCCTAGTCCACTCCCCAGGGCAGCTCTTTGAGCCACCCATTTGACGTTTCTGGAGTGTACTTTCTCTTTGCTTGCTCAAATAAATTTTCTTTAGTGAGTTTGAGTCTTTGCTCTGAATTCTTTTCTTAGCCAGAACCCAAGTACCAAGGTTGCTGAACCCAGGTTTGGTCTGACCCCACTCACCGGTCAGACACCTGGTACAATTGCCACCACCTACAACAGGTTCAGCAACCTCAGTACTTACGTTCCAGCTGGGAAAGAATTCAGCCAAGACTCAAACTATAAGAGAACAATTATTTATGAAATCACAGAGGTAGAAGAAGTAATTCCTAGAAGAAATGGGCTTAGGAAACAAGTTACAGAGGTAAAGGAAGGGCCCTTGGGACTTCAGAATGAGGAATAGAATGGTAAAGTGCCTGGGGGGTGGGGGGAAGGAAAGGGGAAGGCAGATAGAGAGGGGGAAGGAAAAGGCTCAGGCATACTCCCAGGAGGGAGAGCTTGCTGGGTAACTCTTTCCTAAAGGTTTTAAGTGTGGAGATCTTAGGGGGAGGTCCCAGAGGGAGATCTCAATGGAATATTCAGCAACTTTCCTGGTGTGTCCTTTCAGGGTTAGGTCTCCACTGATTGATTGATTGATTGGTTGGTTGGTTGGTTGGTTGGTTGGTTGGAACCAGGGCAGGGGGTCATTATCCAATGCAGCTGTTTTTTTCTGGGCCTGGAGCTGAAATACAACTGAGGTCTAAATGTTAACTCTAGAGAGGAAAGGTCAGGGGGTCCAAACCACATGGCCAGTGATATGCTAGGGGAGGAAAGGTCACCCTGGACATGAGGTCCTAACCCTACAATTGTCCTTTGCTAGGCTCTCTGTGACCTCCTGTAACTGGGCATCTTCCTTGCTCTGCTCATGTCTGTCTAACTGCCTACCACATACCAAATCAGGCTTATCTCAGCAATTCAAGTGTCGACGTAAGAAACGTCCAAACTTGTAAGAATGTTTATGAGTTTATTTGAGCCAAACGGACAACAAACAGTTGCCAGGAAGCAAAATCTCAAGGTATTGAGAAAATGCTCCAGAAAATGGTAGTTACCTTTTATTCTATACATCAGAATCAAAGGGGAAGAGGTAAGGTAAGGGGGTTACATGAAATCCATTGGTGATAGATTAGGGAGATGGGAGAAAGAAAAAGGGGAGTATGGAAATCTTTGAGACTGGATACAAATAAAATTAATTGACACATACTTCTTTTATGTTGGTGGGTACAGGATAGTTAACAATTAACATTTAGGACATAGAGATGGTATGGGGAAGAACAAGATAACAATGAGGGGTTCTGTGGTCTCCTGCTCTCATGCAGTGGTTGTGTCCTGAGGGATCTGGAGAAGGAGATTACTGACATTGCAGATAGATCTCAATAGAATATTTAGCAGCTTTTTGTATTCTCTTAGATGCAAAAAGACAATAGACAGAGTCAGTTAAGGTAAAAATGGACCTTTCTTCAGGAAGACATTGGCCTAGGACATGACTACTCACCATGACTCACTTTTAGTTAGGAAGTTTTGATTTCAGACTGTGGTAGGCAGTTAGAGAGACATGAGCAGAACAAGGACAATGGGCCTGATACAGAAGTTCACGGGGGGGGGGGGGGGGGGGGGGCGGGGGAATATTACCCGGAAACCCCCTGATGGGCTCGGGCTGCCTGTCACAATGTCTAATAAGGAAGGCAGGGTTGAATCATATGAGGAGTTTATTCAGAAGGCCAGCCAACCAAGAAGACAGGGCGCTTACACGCATTCAAATCCTGTCTTACAACAAGGTGCAGGGGACTGGATTATAAAGGGAAATGGGCTAGAGTGAGGCTGGGAATGGAATGAAGCTAGATACAGCCCCTGGAGGTGTGCAGAATTCAGCTATTGTTCTTGGTGGTCATGTGATGAGAAGATGTCTTGACTCCTGGTGGGGACAGCCTGACCATGCTTAATGGTTCTACTTGCTTGCTGGGTACATTGTATATTGTCTGCAGCTGAGTCACCTCCTCAATCACTTCGTTTGGGATCCAAGGGAGTATGCAGGTGCACTGGCCTAAGAAATGAAACTCAGAAAAACTTAACCCTCTGTTCCCAATAAGAAACTTAACCCTCTGTTCACATAAGCATATGTATTCTAGTATTTAAAATTAATATGATTATTTTTCAGATAAATTCAGGTGCTCTATCAGATTATAACCACCCCCCCACCCCACCACCCCCATCAAAAGTGCTGGTTGTCTAGCAAAAGACTGTTGTAGGCTGAGATCTCCTCCCCAGGGTGACCTTTCTCCCCACCCCCAGATCTTCCCTCCCTAGAGATAACATTTGGCCTCGGTTGTATGTCAGCTCCAGGCCCAGAAAAGCAGCAAAACCAGACAAAGGACACCAAGGCTGACCTCAGAACCAGCTGCATTGACTAATGACCCCCTGCTCTCTCGCTAACCAATCAATCAGTGAAGACCCAGACCCTGCAAGGACAGACCAGGAAAGCTGCTAAATATTCTATTGAGATCTTCCCATGGGACCTCCCCTAAAACCTCCACCCTTTAAACCCTTAGGACAGGGGACCCAGTGCTCTCTCCCTCCTGGGAGCATGCCAGAGCCATTCCCTTCCCTCCCCATACCCACCCCCATCCCTGTCTCCCCTTCCTACCTTATCCCCCCCGCCCCTTCTCATCCCCTCTCCCAGGCACATCACTGTTACCTTCCTCACTCCCAAAGCTCCTAGGGCCCTGCCTTTGCCTCTATAACTTGTCTCCTCAGCCCATTTCCTCTACAAATTACTTCTTCCACCTCTGTGATTTTATAAATAGATATCCCCTTATAGTTTGAGTCTTGGCTCCGAATTCTTTTCTAGCCAGAACTCAAGTACCACGGTTGCTATACCCAGGTCCAGAATGACCCCACCAGTCTACCACAGGGTGTCATTCCTGCTGCCTACAACAAGATCATCCTGTGTGGTGACTTTAGGTCTCTGAGTTTGTAAGGCCTGCCATGCATGCCTCCCCTGAGCTTGTCAAGTTTAGCCCCTTTTTTGTCCACACAAGATATATTTTACATTTGAAAATCAGCCACTAATTCACCAACAGGCTGAAATGGAAAAGCAAACCATCCTTTCTCTAGAATGATGCAGGAAAGTGATAAGTAACATCCATTCTTGATTTTAAAAATACCAAAACCCCTCTAAAAAAGTTAAAAATTAAAAAATACCAAAACTATCAGCCAATAGTGCATGCCTGATACTAGGGTTGGGGTAGGGATATATAAAGTTTAACTTCTATGCATAGCCTCCAATCTACTTCATTTCATCTTGATCTCTCTTGCCAAATTCAACTTCTGCTAGTTTTTGAAATACATCCTAGTCTTAGCCACATGGGAGTAATTCAAAATTCCACCTGTGTAACTTTTATTTTTTTGCCTGCATACCTTTGGCAAGCTATTTCCTGGGCTTAGTGGGTTCTCTGTATTCTATTGTTGGCAAAATCCAGCTTACCCTGATCTCCTCCTCATCTAACTTCAGTCTGTTCTTTATAGGCACACAGGGTGATTTTTGTTTTGCATATGAATCTGGTCATGGAATATCCTGCTAAAACATTTCCTGGCACACAGAAATCTCATGGGCCATAAATTCCATGTGCCATTTCTTGTTTTCCTGCAATATGTCTATATAATATACACCTTTGTAACTTTCTTTCACATATTTTTATTGATTTCAGAGAGGAAGAAACAGGGAGAGAGAGAAAGAGAGATAAACATCAATGATGAGAGAAAATCATTAATTGGCTGCCTCCTGAACACTCCTGACTGGGGATGGAGCCCGAAATCCAGGCATGTGCCTTGACTGGGTATCAAACCATGACCTCCTGGTTCATAGATCAATGCTCAACCACTGAGCCACACCGGCTGGGCTTCCCCCTTTTCAGACCCATTCAGCACAAGCCCACATCCCATGAAAATCTGGGTTTACTCTTCCGGAGCTGCTTCAAGGTTTCCCCTTATAAACATTTTGCCTTTGTCAGCACTTAGCAAACTTAACTTTGATGAGCTCGTTGAGGAAAAGCGCTTAGCTGTCATTGTGCTTGCAAAGCAGGCGCCAACCAATTGCTTGTGGTAAAGAGATGAATTTCCATCGCCATGATGAGCAACAACCAAAGTATGTTTTTGTATGAGCATTGCAGCCCTCCACCAGCCGGCCGAGGCCCGCGCATGCGCACCCGCCGCCGCCCCCTGGCGCCTGGCGTTGCATCCGGGTCTTCGGCTCCGCGGGCAGGGTCGCTCGGAGGCTGCGAGGTGTGGGCTGTTCCGGCGGTTGCGGCGTCGGAAGCGCAGGTGAGTCGGCGGGTGAGCCCAGGGCTGTGGGCCAAGAAGGGGAGTGGGGTGGGCGTACCTGGCGGGTCTTGCCCCCTCCGGTGGGCTCTGTACCGATTCGGGGACGTGGAGCCCTGGCGGATTGGGGTCCCGGGGGCCCCGAGGAGCAGGGGTGTGTGTGTGGGGGGTGGGGGAGGAAGGATGACCTCTTCTCGCTGGGCCTCCTCCCTGGCGGCTTTCTCCTGACACTTGTTACAAATTCGTAAGTCATCCTCCTCACTTGCTGCCAGCCTTAGTTCCTGGAGTGACTGGGCCCAGCGGCCACAGTGTAGGGGCGTCTGCAGCCCTGTCTGCTGCTGGGGGCCCTCTTTGGGTCCGGCACCCCGGCGCCGCACTTCCTCCCCCCTGCCCCGCGCCCCCCCAGCCCCGCACTTCCTCCCCCCTGCCCCGCACTTCCTCCCCCCTGCCCCGCGCCCCCCCAGCCCCGCACTTCTTCCCCCCTGCCCCGCACCCCCCAGCCCGGCACTCCCCTCCACCTTCCCCATCCCGCCCCGCACTTATCCGCTCCCCTGCCCCGCCCCCCTGCCCCGCACTACTTACCCCCTGCCCCGCACCTCCCGCACCCCGCACCCCGCACTCCTCTCCACCTTCCTCCTCCCGTCCCGCACTTCCCCGCCCCTCCTGCCCCGCTCCCCTTCCCCCGCACTCCTTGCCCCCCTGCCCCCCACCCCTTCCTCTCCCTGGTGGGGTTCCTTGTCAGGTCTGGTGCGGTGCGGTGTGGTGTAGGGAACCAGCCCAGGGCAAGGATTCTGGGAGTTCATTCAGTGTGGCTCCTAGACTGTCTGTGAGCCTCCGGTCCTGTGGAAGCTCCCGTCCAGCCCCAAAGCTGAGGCTCAGCAGCCCCTTCTCCAAGCCGCGCACGGCCACGTCCAACGTGAATCAGCACCTGAAGGAGAAGAAGCGGTGCTGTGTCCCTGATTGAAAGCTGCCAGAGAATCGCCCAAGGCCACAGCAGTTTGGATCTCTGAGAGATGTTTTCATCTGCATAAATGTTGCAAAAACATCCTGCTGTACTCTGGGCGAGGTGATTCGTGTGGGAACTTTTGGGGAGTGAATTCTGAGCTCTCCAAAGAGTTTAAAAAACGTACCAGCCCCTCTTTCCTTCCTCCCCAAAAAAAACACCACCACCACCAAAATCAGACCAGCCTTCTCTGTACCTGATCTGAGAGACTTACTTGAACAAGCTCTTTCCAGTGCAATCATCTTGTTTGGTGGTTTGTTTTTGTGTTTTTGTGGGGGTTTTTGTTGTTGTTGTTTTTTGTGTGTTTTTTCAAATTTAACCTAATAGTAAGAATCACCTGTGATATTTGTAGAAATGCAGATTCCCTGGGACCCCATTTCTGAAATACTATGTCCAGTGAGAGGGGCCTGGGAAGCTATATTTTTAACAAGAAAATGCTATTTACCTCTTACTGTGCCAGAATTCTAGATGTTGGTGATCATAATAGTTGTTATGCCAGAATTATAAATTGTTTGGGTCCTAAAGACATCTTTTAGGTTCCATATATTTATTGTAATGAAATCTACTCCCATTAAAGAATTTGACTTGTTATGTATGTAAAGTGTGTTGGTACAGAATTCAGGACTGCTGCTGAAGTAGTTTCTAAATATAAAACTAAGTTAAAATCTGGAATGGTGGAAATATACAACTAAGAATTAAAATCTGGAAACTGTAGTCATAGTGTAAATGTTGTAAATCTTGACAATACAAAAATAATACCTCTTACAGAAATTGGGATGTAAGAAAGTATAAGAATGCAATTTTCTGTTTAATAATAGTAGGTCAGTCCACATTGTCTAAAATGGAATCATATAGCTTTTAAATGACACTGCTGTTTTACTATTTGTGTAATATTGTTTCTTAACTTTATTCTTTTAGGAACTGAAATTGCTTTTTGTGAAGAAAAAATTTCCCCCAAAGATCAGCAGTTTCTTTAGTTTATTTTGTTTTCTTTTTCTTTTGTTGAATGCAGGAAAAATTTAGTGTTATGATTTTTATTAAAAATAGTATGTCAAAACCTATATAATCTTATTAAGCAATATTATCCCAATATATTTAATTTAAAAAAATGGAAAAAATTATCTCAAATAAAAGTACTTTAAATACTCAAAAAATAGCATGTCTTGTATGACCCCATTATTAAAAATTATTTGTATACATTCTATTTATATGTGTGCATTACATACATATCTAGAATAATGAATACCTAATAATATAAGAATTATTTAAGAGTGGTAGGATTTTGGTTGATTTTTTTAAAAACTTATTTGTACCTTTCTATATTGATTGAATATTTTTAAAGTGCAGGTATCATTTCTATAAGAACATTATTTAATGAAGGGAGGTTTGTTTTTTACAATATTTATAGGGAGAATTCTGGATTTTAGTAAATAATCCAAAAGTTGCTGAGTAGTCATTACTACCATTAACTTGCAATCAAGAAATGAGTACTGTACTGCTTTGTTTGCCTTTAGGTTTGTTTGATGCTGATTTATACAATATCCTTGTAGAGACAGTGAGTGCAGTGTGGTGTCTTTATTGTAACTTTGCCTTAATATGAATTCTGGATTTGTTACTTATGAATTGTGTAACCTTAAATTGTGTGCGTGTCCGTCCTCATCTAAGACTAGGCATTATATTTATTTTAGCAGATTGTTGTAAAGATTAGAAAATACCTAGCCCAGTGGTCGGCAAACTCATTAGTCAACAGAGCCAAATATCAACAGTACAGTGATTGAAATTTCTTTTGAGAGCCCAATTTTTTAAACTTAAACTTCTTCTAACGCCACTTCTTCAAAATAGACTCGCCCAGACCGTGGTATTTTGTGGAAGAGCCACACTCAAGGGGCCAAAGAGCCGCATGTGGCTCGCGAGCCGCAGTTTGCCGACCACGGACCTAGCCCATTGCCCAGAAACCAAGGTCTGTTCAAAAGAGAACAGCTATTATTATTATTTTAAAAGTACAGATTGTAAATGTACCACAGCATGGATGGACCTGGAGAAGATTATACATTATGCTAAGTGAAATAAGCCAGTCAAAGAAAGACAAATACCATATAATTTTATTCAAATCTGGAATTTAATGAACAAACTGAACTACCAAGGAAAACAGAGACAGACTCCGAGAGAGCAAGCAGACAGCTCTGGGGGAAGAGGGTCGGTGTTTTTGGGAAGGGGTGAGCTAAAAAGAAAAAAAGAGAACTCATGGATATGGACAACAGTGTGGTGATTCTAGCAGGGGTGGAGATAGGTCTGGGTAGGGGTGAGGGTGGTAGAGGTGGAAGAGGGCATAGAGGGGATTAATGGTGATAGAAAAAATAAAAAAAGAAAGTACAGATTGTATTTGTATAATACATGTCTTTCTTAAGTAATGTCTTTTTTGAAGTCATCAGTATGTTGCACTTCTATTTAAGTGTCTGTCAATTAAAGTGTTGTAAATGGATTTTCTAGGTTTGAACTTGTCCTGGAAGCTGTGCATCACCATAATGAGGCTTGTAATTCTCGATAACTATGACCTGGCTAGTGAGTGGGCAGCCAAGTACATCTGTAATCGCATCATTCAGTTCAAACCTGGAAAGGACAGGTATTTTACACTGGGTTTACCAACAGGTAATACACCATTTTCCCCCCATTTTAGAAACTTAACGATATGTGATTTAATGGTTTCCTTTAATAAAATATGTTTGATTGAATCTGTGTTTATTTTCTTTCTGTAAGTATTATAAAAAATTGCATATTGGTATATTTTTATGGCAGGATAACCACAAGCATTTGTTACATATTTTATTGGATTTAGTTCTCTGTTAAGGTTTTCTTTAAAAATAACCAAGCAATATCATTGATCTTGTGACACTCTCTTTGATATTGTAGACTTCCACAAGAGAGAGTGTTGGACTTGGAATCAGAGCTGCTACATTCTTGGTTACTGCAAGGCATTTGTTCTATATCCCTAAGCCTTGGTTTCCTTACCTTATAGAAAGACTAGAGGCCCAGTGCACGAATTCGTGCATGGGTGGGGTCCGGCTGGCCCGGCCCCAATTGGCGGATCGGGGCTGGACCTATCAGGAGGAGGAGACAGCAGGAGGTTAGCCAGCCAGCCTACCCCAATTGGGGACCAATCAGGACCGGGTTGGCTGGGGGAGGGGCTGCAGGCAATTGTCTGGTGGGCCCTGCCCCCGATTGGGGGGGCAATCAGGGGCAGGGCAGGCCAGGGGGAGGGGCTGTGGTCTGATTGGGGTGAGGTGGGCCAATCAGGGGTGGGGCCAGCCAGGGGGAGGGGCCATGGGAGGTTGGCCGGCCGGCCGGCCCCACCCCCATATTAGGCCGGTTCCGCTGGCCACAGTGGGTATCATAGCAACCGGTTGTTCCAGTTGTTAGGGTGTTCTGGTCGCTGGCTTTTTATATATATAGATAAGGATAATAACAACTTACCATCTATTTTGAGCTTAAATAAGCATGCTTGTGCAAGTCCTTGTATACTGTAAATACTAAATAAATTTAAAGTTTAAGTGTGTTTTATTTAAACAGTATCTGCTCCTCCCCCCATACATGCCAACTACATAAAAGGTACAATCATAATATATTTTCCACTTGCATAATTTCTATGAAAGTTAGCTCACCAAGTTGATTTTTTGATTTTTTTTTTTTTCTTTGCTTTTTGTTTTTTGGTCCAGTGCAGTAGATCTTGATGAGAATGGCAGAGAGAGATTTTCTAAAATTGTTCACACCAGTTCTGGGCCCCTCAGCCATTGCAGTTCTGATATGTGAGCCCCAGTGGTTGAACCATGGCTTTTGTATCAGTGTTCATGTTGTAAACTTGGTCTACATTCAAGCTAGCTAACTTGATCACTCTGTCTTAATTATGATACAGAAATAAAGAGTAATTTGAGTGTGAGGACCGAAAGGCTTTAGAGTCATAAATGCCAACAGTGCTAAACATATTTCTGTGTATTTAGATATACAACTTTCACTTTATTTTGGGTAGTATACTTGCCTACTAATACATCTGCCCCAACCCCTGTGGTTTTGAAATTTGAACATTTCTGTAATTGCAAGTAACACTCTATTGTAATTATCCTTCAAGGAAGCATTTGCTCAATATATATTTATTGCAGTGATTTTTAGCAAGCTTGATATTTAAGGGCCTGCATGCTGTGGGCCTGACCTACTTTCCTGACTTATTTCCACCATTCCCCTACACTGAATCGTGACCGGCAAATTAGTCTGCTGTTAGTTCAAAGAATAGTCTTGAATGTGCTGGCTTTATTTTCACTCATGTTATGTAATGAAAACTCTGGAACCAGAGTCTCTTGAATCTCAGGCTTCACTGCCATGTGATATTTGGCAAATTCTTTAATCATTTTGACCCAATTCTTTCCTCTTCATAATGGGAAAGATAATGCCAACTTCCCAAGGTTGTGAGATTTGCATGAGCTAATATATGAAAACACTAGCATTGCATCTAGCACATGGTAGGCATACAGATGTCCTCTCTGAAACTCCTCCCCCATCTTTTTTGTTAATTCTCAATTACAACTTACTCCATCTTTCACTGTTGGAATGCTACTCCTTCAAGACTCAGTTGAAATGCCATTTTCTCTGATTTTTCCTCCAACAAGCAAGACTATAGTTTTCTTGGCTTTACTATAGTTCTCCAGGTTTCTTATAGGTCATTTATATTTTTCCTTGTGTTATGGTTATTTTGTACTTGCCTACCCCTTCCTTTTAGTTCTTCTAGGATAGAAATAGTCTTTTTTTTATGTTTTTATTTTTTAGAGAATGAGGAAGGGAGAGGGATAGAGAGACAGAAACATCGATAAGAGAAACATCAATGGGTTGCCTTCTGCATTGCCCCTACTGGGGGTTGAACCCGCAATCCAGGCATATGCCCTGACCTGGAATCAAACCAGTGACTTCTTGGTTCATGGGTAGATGCGCAACCATTGAGCAACACCCAGCCAGTTTAGGATAGAAGTAGTCTTAATCTTTGTTTTATCAGAATTATAGTAAGCACTTGCTAAATGTTAGTTATGTTAGTAAATGAGTAAAGCAAATAATAAAATGAATTTTATTTCAATACACCCTGTACCATATCTTTCAGCCACTTTGATTAAAACATAGAAAATGTTTGTTTTTTGTTTTCACCATTGTAACAACTTCTCACCTTTTCATTAATATATCCTTAAATTAAGGAGGGATTTCTATAACTATTCCCTTAACAATGAAAGATAGAATATGTATGCTTTTAGAAGGAAAAAGAAAAAACATATTCATTTTTTAGTCAGGTTTTATATTAGTAGACTATAAATCTTTGATAAGGAATTGTAAAATTTGACCACATAAATTTTAACTTAATTGCATTTTAAAACAATATGTATGCTTAACTTTAAGAAAATCTAATAGTCTGTTCTCTGAATCTGTCTATATCATAGTTTTTATAGGCACTTCTATTATTGTCATCTCAACTGAGACACCGTCTTTTTACTATTCTAGAATTTGGGTGTGTGTATGTATATTATTTTTGCCAGAGAATTCTATCATACTTCTGCCTGCCACTGCAGTAGAAATTTTGTGTGCAGGTGTTTTGTTTTGTGATGATGTGAGGACCGAGATGCTTGCCCTAAGAAAGCAGGCAATCCAATCTTCCTGTTAGTAGTTAAGATGACAAACTAGAGCCCATTCAGAAAACCAAGGGAAGCCATCCTCAAGTGGCTAAATTCATTTACCTTTATTGTGCCATATCTTTTAAGACTATCTCTTAATTTTATAAACATGTGAAAGAATTACATTTATAAAATAAATCAGGAATTCAGATAAAGTGCCCAAAGCCAAGATCCCATTTCTTAAAAGTCATTTTACTGATAGATTTAGCTGATAGATACTAAAGATAAAACATGATAATAAATGAGAAACGAGCTCCAGTTGAAAACTTAAAGGCTAAGGTTCCTTACTCAATCCTGGCCAGTTTCAGAGTCTGTTTTGAAAGTAGGGACAATATTTAAATTTACCTTTCATTTTCCTTTTGATTGCAGTACATGGTCAACACTTGATCCATTTATCTATCATTTATGCTATACATACTCTCAACTTTTTTCTCCAAAGGTAAATTAAGTTAAAAGATTCAAATGTGCTAAATGTTTCTATTCTTGGAACATACAACATTAATTCCAAATACCTAACAACTCAAGAATAATTTTCTGAACTAGTTTTCATTGACAGATTTCCAACTTTATCAGCAAATTCTAGTTTAGTAAAATTTGAAAGTACCTTGAAAAGAGACTAATGCAACATATTTTAATTGAATACATATTTAAAATAATAATTGTTTGCCTGATAAGAAATATAGGATAAAGTTATTGTAAATATTTAAATTAGATTTTTATGTTATGTTAGAAAGTGTATTTTTTTATCTGTTTTAGGGAGTACACCATTAGGATGTTATAAAAAACTAATAGAATATCACAAGAACGGATTCCTTTCTTTTAAATATGTGAAGACCTTTAACATGGATGAATATGTAGGTAAGCTAATTATTTGACTGTATTATTTGTATATGTCATATATATTATATTTTAAATAAAATGACTATATTTTGAGAATATTTAATATATTATTTGAAATTTTGTTTTTAATATAATATGAATATATTTCTAGAATATAATGTATAGCCTTATGATGAGGTTGGGAGTTTTTTATAAAAAAATCTTTATTTTTGCAATAACAGCACAATATAGTAGAAAGAATATGGAACTAGAAATCAGAAGATCTGTATTCATCGTGGGCTTTGCACTGTACCAGTCTTATAACTTTGATCTAATCTCTTCACATTTCTCATTCTCTTTTGTATTTTTCCTTAAAGCAAAGTTAAAACCAGTCTTGGGAGGAATAAAGTAATATGTATATAAAAGTTAGTAAAATAAAGATTTTCTAAGTATATTTGTAGCTGTGATGCTTTTATAATTTATTGATTGTTAACTTGCTTCACTAGAAAGATCTGTGATGCATATAAACTGTTTAACATCCTATATAATAAAACCGTAATATGCAAATCGACCGAATGGCAGAACGACCGGTTGCTGACAAGCACTGACCACCAGGGGGAAGACGCTTAATGCAGGAGCTGCCCCCTGGTGGTCAGTGTGCTCCCACAGGGGGAGTGCCATTCAGCCAGAAGACGGGCTCACGGCTGGTGAGTGCAGCGGTGATGGCGGGAGCCTCTTCCACCTCTGCGGCAGCACTAAGGACCCCTTGGAGGATATTCACCTGCCGGCTTAGGTCCTCTCCCTGGGGAGCAGGCCTAAGCCAGCAGGTGAACATCCCCAGAGGGATCCTGGACTGCGAGAGGGTGCAGGCAAGGCTGAGGGGACCCCCTCCCCCCTACCAATGCACTAATGTCATGCACCGGGCCTCTAGTTTAAATATAATAAAACACTTTTAATGGTAGCCTAAGTGATAACCAAAGAAATGTTGTGATTCAATGTACTTTGCAGGCATATAGGAAAAATACAGGAGGAATATGGACCAACATTTTAGTTGTATGGTTAATTATGTTGATATTAACACATAAATCAGTTCCATTAGTTAAAATTTTACATATTTGAGCCTTAGCTGGTTTGGCTCAGTGGATAGAGTGTCAGCCTATGGACTAAAGGGTCCCAGTCAAGGGCACATGCCACGTTGCGGGCTTGATCCCCAGTGTGGGGCATGCAGATGAGATAATTCTATCCATTGATGTTTCTATCTATCTCCCCTTTCCCTTCCTCTCTGAAATCAATAAAAATATATTTTTTAAAATTTACATATATGAGAAATGGAATATAGTGACTAAATGCACATGAAATAGACTTCCGTGTTTGAATTCCAGCCCTTCTGTGAGCTATGTGACTTTAAGAAAGTTACTTAACGTTTCTGTGCTTCTGTTGTTCATCTATAAAATGGGAGTGATAATGTTTCCATAGATACCGTATACAAATTAATTAATTTAACAAATGTATGTACAGTGGTTAAAATAATGCCTAGCATATTTTCCACATAAAAATGCTTTAAAATTGAATATAGTATAGAAAGATTATGTATTTTAAGTAACATTTAGAGCTTAATCAGAAAAGTAAATTTTAGATTTCTGAAAATAATTACATTTTTATTTATTAACTTTATATTTAGGACTTCCCAGACAGCATCCTGAAAGCTACCATTCTTACATGTGGAATAACTTTTTTAAGCATATTGATATAGATCCTAATAATGCTCATATCCTTGATGGGAATGCTGCAGATTTACAAGCAGAATGTGATGCATTTGAAGAAAAAATAAAAGAAGCTGGAGGAATTGATCTTTTTGTTGGAGGTATGTAAAACATTTTTATCATTAATCATTTGTTAATATTTCGATTAGGTGCTATGAATTACAAAAATAAATCTTACCATTGTGTAGGTGTAAAGAACAACTTTGCCTATAATACACATTTATTCAGCTACTGATTTCTATTTTACTTTATTTTCATCAAAAAATAATCAAGTTTGCAATTTGGAATTGTTTAAATTACATCTTGAGAAATAGGTCCCAATCCCTGCCAAATTCTTCTAATTACCTCTTCAGAATTAACAGCATACTACATCTTACAAAACAAGGGATGTGCTTTTCTAAATTATATTCTTATCCTATTTCTTTCATTGCAACCCAGTTTTCTTATCTTATTACAGGGTTAAATCTCTAAAAGTTTGCATGTGGAAGAGGTGCATTTTAGCATTTCTGTACTAGTAACTTAAATTATTTTATCTCACTAAGAAATCAATTAAGGATGATGTAAGATTTTATTTATCAGCAGCCTTTAGTTAATATGAATTAAGCAATATAATATATATATATAAAAGCCTAAGTGGCTGTTCAACCGTTCGCTATGACGAGCACTGACCACTAGGGGGTAGATTCTCAACGCACAGGCATGGAAACTTGGATAAGACTGATGAATCTCACAGGGGAGGGTGATGGGTTAACGGGGGAGGGCAGGAAGAGATTAACCACAGATCTTATATGCATACTAGAGGCCCGGTGCATGGATTTGTGCATCAGTGGGGTCCTTTGGCCTGGCCTGTGGGATTGGGCCAAAACCGGCCTGATGCACAGATTGGTGCACCTGTGGGGTCCGTTGGCCTGGCCTGCGCCCTTTCGCAATCCAGGACCCCTCGGGGGATGTCGGACTGCCAGTTTCAGCCCGATGCCCCCACTGGGCCTGTGTACTGGGCCTCTAGTTATCTTAATAAATTACAAAGTGAGTAAATGTTGAATTGATGAAATTCCTCTTGAAATTTATATGTGTGTGTATGTCTTTGTGCATAATTATCATTAAAAATAGGTGGAAGAGTTTCTTCCTTTGTAATGACAACATAGTTTTCTGTCATCAATATGAAGCATGAGACAGCTAATTCATTACCATTAAAACAGTATGTGACATTAGAATACCATTAACTACACTGAAACTAAAATAGTTTTTTGGCAGACTCTTTAGTATTCAACTAAACATACTAAAGCTCTAAATTAAGTAGTCTGGATTTATCTTATAATTTATTAGAACACTGCTGAAAAGAACACAAATTAGATTTTCAGTAGAGCTGTATGAGATTAATTAATGGTTGAGGAGGCCAAGTATGGTTGAGGTGGTTGATTGTCCTTAGGGAAAATTGGGTTTTATAGTCAGAAAGAAATTTGCATCCTGTTTTGGCCACTTACCTGTATGACCTTGAGAAGTTAATTGCAGCTCAGAATAACGATTTCATAATTTGTGAGAATTAACTGTTAAGACATGTATAAAATGCCTTGCAAAGTGTTTGGTACATAGTTGATACTCCATTAAGTGTTCGTTCCGTCTTCTTTCTCTGAACTTTGGATGCTGAAATAATTGTGCCATAATTTACTAAATTCCCTGCCTTTTTACTGAATTGCCTATAAAGGTATCCAGAAAGATTAAAATTGTCTCTTTTTATGGAATTTTTTTTAAACCTCACCTGAGGTTATTTTTCCATTGGCTTTTAGAGAGAGTGGAAGAGAGAGGGAAAGACAGAAATATTGATGTGAGAGAAACACATCGATTGGTTGCCTCTTGCATGTGCCCTGACCAGGGCCCAGGCCGGGGTGGAGCCTGCAACTGAGTTATGTGCCCTTGTCCGGAATCAAACCCGGGACCCTTCGGTCCGTAGGCCGTTTTATCCACTGAGCCAAACCAACTAGTGCTCTTTATGGAAATTTTTATCTCGGCCTAGCAGAACCAATATCAATTACTTTCTTGTGTAGATAGAATGATTTTTATTTGAGCAAGAATCCCAAGTTAGACTCTTTTGCTTTTCATAGTAGAAAAGTTATCTGTGTGGCCCTAGCTGGTTTGGCTCAGTGGATAGAGCGCTGGCCTGGGGACTGAAGGATCCCAGGTTTGATTCCAGTCAAGGGCACATGCCTGGGCTGTGGGCTTGATCCCCATTAGGGCGCGTGCAGGAGGCAGCCAATCAATGATTCTCTCATCATTGATGTTTCTATCTTTCTCTCCCTCTCTCTTCCTCTCTGAAATCAATACAAATATATATATTTTTAAAGAAAAGTTGTCTCTCTGTTAAATAAAATTTGCTAATATTACCTCAACACTCCTGTAAAACATTTGCACTCCACTTTTGTCCATGTGTCTCAATTCTGAGATAATTACTATTTGCACTTGCCAGTATCAAAACTAAGGCAGTAGGCACTTGAGAACATTTAAGGAGTGCACTACCCAGGTGTTCTTTAGATTTTCTAAAATCCATACCAAAATCTAGTATAATTACTGTAATATAACATACCTAAACTGTTTATCTTAGTGATATCAAGAAATTTTCACTCGTCTACTGTTATACAAAAAGGCATGTAAGTTATTAGAGATTCATTATTTAAAATGTCTGCATGAAGAATATCTTTTTTTTTTACTTTCTCATTGAGGACTTTTTTTTCCTATTCATTGAATTTGCAGAGGATCCATGCAGCAAATCCCTTAGGGACTCATTGCCAGGAATTTACTGGGGAAAAAACTGATAAGAACTCTTTGACTCCAGTTTATCTTTTTGCCTGCTTTCCAGAAAGCATCTATAGCTTAATATAATATTTAAGGTTGAATCTCCCTTATCAAAGATTTCTGGTACAACTTTCTTCTTTCCCCATAGCTTTGAGTTACTTCTCATTTCCTTTTAGCTCAAGTTTTTTGGTGCATTTCCTCACTATAAGCCACCTTGCCCATTGAAACAAATGGTGCATAAATTATAATTATTTATCACTGATTTTTACTGAAAATAACTTTGCTTTGTTTTCTTAACCCATTTTTTTTCTTAAGCTTTCTGTAGTAATTCTCCCTCCACAAGAAAATTTAAGAGGATTTTCTTGCCTCTTCTATTAACATCTTCATTTGTAGTCATGTGATGGTCCAGAGTCTGAGAGTCTATATGTACCATCCAAAGCACATGGTTACTCTCTGTATAGGGAATGAAGAGTTAGCTTATTGCATTTTCTTTGAACTTTTTACTGTTTGGGATACCCTATTATTGGATGTGTACTCATGAAAGAATCTCTTTGGATTTTTTACCTTTGTTGATCTAGGTTTGTTATCATTGGATTTTCAAGATGAGGCTTGGTAGCTGGGTCTTACCACTAACCCTTCTTTTGTTCCAGGGTTTGTTTAAGGTAGAAGAGAGATCAATGGCACTGAGCCCCTAAATGGGATCAAAATATCAGCTTTATTAAAGGTAAAGTTGGATTAGAGATTGCAGGTTGGGCTTGAGGCCAAAATGGGGAGTTTAAGGATTTTAACCCACATTGCTCACTCCTTGGGAATGCAGCAGGAGTTCTCTTTCCCTCTGAAGAAAAGAAAAAGGAGGAAATGTACTCTCAGAAGTTCTCATTCTTCATTTGATGACAAAAATGTTGAGAGAAAAAATACGGTATATCATGTCATCCCTGATCCACTCCAGCAATAAAATACACAAACATGGAATTTTATAAATATACTCCAAAGCCATTATAAACTTTAAAATCATCTTAAGATTATTTTTTTTAAAAAAGAAGACAGTAGGGAAAACCTTAACGCTTTGGTTACGTGATTAGATACTTTAGTTTGCAAGAAACATAATCTACTGAGACCAAAAGTGAATTAATTGGAATGATTCTAGACTGGATAGAAGAGTTGTAAAAAAACAAACAAACCAAAAACCCAAGTCTTTGGAAGAACAAGAACCAGGAGCCTCATTTCTCCGAAGCAGGAACTCTTCAACTCTTTCCTGCAGTGCTTTCATCAAGTGCCTCAGCTCTAGATGCCTTTTTTCTTTCTGTATCCCTGGTCAAGTTTCAGATTTTCTGGAGAGAAGTTCCACTTGTTTCAGGTTGGGACATCCACTTATCCCTAGACAATAATTATTCTGCATAAGAGACATATAAGTATTATGATTGTTTTAGCCCCTGTTGTGAGGGGAGCAGAGCAGGGTAGAAGAAAGAGGGAGAAACTCAGCATATCAAAGAATAGCAACCATCCACTCATTCAGCCTCCTGTGTGCCTTGTTCTTTTTTTTTTTAATATATTTTATTGATTTTTTACAGAGAGGAAGGGAGAGGGAGAGAGAGTTAGAAACATTGATGAGAGAGAAACATCAATCAGCTGCCTCCTGCACACCCCCTACTGGGTATGTGCCCGCAACCAAGGTACATGCCCTTGATCGGAATCGAACCTGGGACCCTTGAGTCCGCAGGCCGACGCTCTATCCACTGAGCCAAACCGGTTAGGGCTCCTGTGTGCCTTGTTCTAAATGGTAAGGACACAGTAATGAAGAAGATAAAGTTTTTACTCTCATGAAGTTTACAATCTACTTTACAGAACTATAAGAGCACAAGAAAGAATACAGGATGGGACAAAAGTAGGTTTACAGTTGTATGTGAAATAGTTTATTCTTGTATTAATTATTATATGATTTTCCATACAAATAACTATAAACCTGCTTTTGCTTCACCCTGTACAATCCAGACTGAGGTTTTAGAGCTGTTTCATAAAGGTTCTGGTATTTTAGTTTCAATTTTAAAACTGAATAAGAATTAGCCATGGTTTTTAGATTTCATGATTACTTTTAAGAAAGTTTTATAAAGCTTTGTAAAACATTATGAACATTTAAAAAATACAATTTTATATTAGGAAGTTCAATTTCTGATAGTTATTCATGGTCAGTAAAGGAATGTATTGACCCCTTTCCATCATGAACAATTGCTGATCATTTCAGTTTTGCTGTACACATTTGTATGACCCAAATGGTCAGTGAGACCACTAGTGTTGATCTTGGAGGACACTGGAGCCTGGCACACAAAATTTGTGCACAGGTAAGGTCCCTAGGCCTGGCCTGCAATCAGGGCCAATCTTACCTGGCTGCTGACAGCTGGCCCCACCCCCCGCCGCTACTGGTTGCCCTGTGTGGGGCGACTGGTGGGGCAATTGGGCCCCAGCACACCCGCGTCTGCTGCCACCCACCCCCAGTTCCCGGTTCCCCATTGGGCGATCAGAACCTGCTGGCCCGGGGGAGGGACAGAGAGGTTGGCCGTTTCCACCCGCTCGCTGGCCCTGCCCCTCACCAGCCCTCTGGGGGGTGACCAGGGGGGTTATCAGGGCCCGGTGCCACCTGCGTCCACCACCACCCACCCCCGGTTCCTCGTTCCCCATTGGGCGAGGTAGTGCACTCCTTAAATGTTCTCAAGTGCCTACTGCCATAGGGGCCTGCAGGCTGGGGGCAGTCCCTGCGTTGAGCATCTGCCCCCTGATGGTCAGTGCATGTCATAGCCAACCGGTCATTCCGCCATCCAGTTGATTTGTATATTATGCTTTTATATATATAGATAGATACTTAATTTTACTGTTACTGGAGTCATGCTAGTTTACTGCTAAGCATATGAAAAACATTTGAAGTTTTTGAATCAAATACAGGGACAAATATTTTAATGCAGCATTAGAAATTCAGCTATCAAATAAACAAGGTAAGTGTGATTATAACTGTTTATTGCTCTTAAAGGCATGTTGAATTTTGAGAGCCTTATTTACTTATCTCTATATGTATGTGTGTGTGTGTGTTTCTTTTGAAAGGAATTGGTCCAGATGGTCATATCGCTTTCAATGAGCCAGGATCCAGTTTAGTATCAAGGACAAGATTAAAGACCCTAGCAATGGACACCATATTGGCAAATGCTAAATATTTTGATGGAGATTTATCAAAGGTGCCAACCATGGCTCTGACAGTTGGTGTGGGGACAGTGATGGATGCCAGAGAAGTAAGAATTAAATGTTCTTTAATGTTTTTTTCTTTGGTATCAATAGATACTGAAGGAATTATGTTGCCAAATTAGTGGTATTTTGGTTGCATCCTGTTCACATTTTTATTGTTGTCTAGCTTTCAACTTCTGTCAGTCTCATTGCCGTATTTAGAATTCAACTAAATTCTTTTTTTTTTCCTTTTTATTGAATTTATTGGGTTGGCACTGGTTAACAAAATTATACTAGTACAGGTTTCAGGTGCACAATTCAACACATCATCTATATACGGCATTGTGTATTCACCACCCCCAGTCAAGTCTCCTTCCATCCCCATTTGTCCCCCCTATACCCTCTTCTATCTTTCCTACCCTCCTTCCCCCTGACAGTCACTACACTGTTATTCATGCCCATAAGTTTTTTTTCTCTTGTTTGTCTCTATCCCTCCACCCTCCCAACTCAACCCCCCACCACTGTCCCCATGCGCCCAACAGCTGTCAGCCTCTCTTATCTATGAGTTTGTCTGTAATTTGTTTTTAGTTCATTTTGTTCTTGAATGAAATCACATGGTACTTGTCTTTCTCTGACTTTAAACCTGATTTTCTTTCAAGACACCTTTAGATAGCACATGTACAATGAAACAGTCTTCAGGCTTCTTGCTCTAGATTAGTTTTCCAAAGTAATATTTATTGCTTATCTGGAATAGAACAATTTGGTATATCATTCCTGGTTATGTTAAAACAAAACAGCCCTTTTGTTTTCTCCCAGATTTTCTGCACATCAGCCTTTTATGCTCATCAGTATTTAATGTTAATAATCATAGGCATTAAGATATATTCAGTAATATTTTATAAATAACAAGATGCTATTTTACCTGTTAAACCAGGAGATACACTTTGTGTCCGCCTGTTCCTTTAAAAAATAGAAATACCTTGTACTATGAAGAAATATGGAGATGTTTATTTCTATTTTACCCTCAGAGGAATATTGGTGCTAAAGTCTTTCTTTAAAAAAAAATAGAGCCTCTCAGTCATGTGGAATATTTTAAGAATTAATAGTAATGTTCACGATTTTTCAGGTCATGATCCTCATAACAGGCGCCCACAAGGCATTTGCTCTCTACAAAGCAATAGAGGAAGGAGTCAATCACATGTGGACTGTTTCAGCTTTCCAGCAGCATCCCCGAACTATTTTTGTGTGTGATGAAGATGCTACCTTAGAATTAAGAGTTAAAACTGTGAAATACTTTAAAGGTGAGCATTTACATTTCAAAAGCAAAATGTGAGAATGTTCTGTTGTAGATGACTATTAAAATTTATTGTGATTGTAGAGTTATATCCTGCACTGTGGCCTATTAAAAACTGGCATGTGCTGACCCAGTAGCCAGTTCTTCCAAGGAATAGAAATGATATTCAAAGAATATCTCACGTCATGTAATGGCTTTCAGATAGTTTACTATTTTTTTCCATGAAGAGAATCTCTTAAATCTATATTTTCAATAAATAAGATTTTTCTTGAAATGCAAATTTAATAAAAATGTTACTTTCATATTGAATATACAAAATTAAATCAAACAAAGTAAATATATATACTAATAAAGAGCTAATATGCTAATGGTCGATACCTCGTAATAGGTAATTACCAGGTCATTAGCATATTAGCTGGGGTGTTGCTCTGGAGACAGGGCAGAAGCGAGGAGGAGCCCTGAAGAGGCAGAATCATCCCGTGCCAGGGAGGGCAGGGGTGAGAGCCCATAGCGCCCCCCTCACCAGTCCTTCGCCACCCACCGCTCACACTTTGAATGCCCTGCAGCCCACCTGCCAGGGGAAGGAGGACAGCGCAGCAGGTGGGAGGCTTCTACACTCTCCTCTGGCGCCATGATGGGGCAGAGCTGCTGCTTGCTCCGGAGTCAGAGACTGAGATGGGGCAGAAGCAGGGAGGCGCCCAGAGAAGGCGGGACCAGCCCGAGGCCACTAGAGGGACTGAGGGCGGGGCTTGGAGCGCCACCAATTTCAAATCGCATGCTGGGCTCCTAGTATATATATATGTGTGTGTGTGTGTGTGTGTGTGCTTTCTGATTTTTATTCATCTATCTCACCTCCCTCCCCAGGCTATGTTTAGAATCTAATCAGCAAGTAAGATGGGCTGCCCACTATCTCATTTAATCTTTACAATTTCAAACAAATTACTCTTTCATATTAAAAGTTATAATGGTTAAGTATTAAACAGTATGGCATAAACTCCACAAGTTAGCAAGAGCTTGATTGCTCAGACTTCTGCATGTGTATTTTCCTCTAGTTTCTTCCTGCAGTCTAGTTCAGCAATTCTTAAACCTTACCATACCAGGTTTTATTTATAAACCCACATATGCTTGATGTAATAGATAATTATAGAGATTTTCCAGGGAAATTTTGAGTACACTCAGTTTAGAAGCCATTCCCTGCTTTTCCAATTCCATATATAAATACAAATAAACAAGCTCTATAAATAAGTATACTCTTTTGTTTTTTTAATTGATTTCAGAGAGGAAGGGAGAGGGGGAGAGAGAAACATCAATGATAAGCGAGAATCATTGATCAACTGTCTCCTGCATACCCCCTATAGGGGATCGAGCCCACAACCGGGGCATGTGCCCTGGACCAGAATCAAACCTGGGACCCTTCAGTCCACAGGCCAACGCTCTATCCATTGAGCCAAAGCAGCTAAATAGGTACTCTCTATAAAGTACCCGTATTTATATAGCTGATACGAAAATATTATGTAATTGGTCATACATGTAGGTGAATTATCCATAAAGTATGTAGTATGTGAATCTAAACTTTATATTTTTACTCTAGTAACTGTGTTTACTTAACATGTATTAAAAATTTATACTGAACCAATCAAACCTGTATTTCATGGATATCAAGTTTTAAAAAGTTACCGTATTTTACTGCTTCTTAGGCACACTTTTTTCACTTTTATCTTTTCCATAATTGGAATGTATTTAAAATTGGTATCATATCAGTTTATCGAGTAGCATTTGTTTTTTCTTCGTGGTACATAAAATAATTGTAACAGTCTAATAGTTCAGCATTTCATATTCATGAAATATAATGCATTAACTTAAAAGTTTTAAGTCAATTTAAAGGAAACTCGTAACTTATAGTTCACGTACTAGTAAATGTCTGACTATGTCAGAAATCTGGAAGGTGGCACAAATAAAAGTTTGGCAAACCGGTAAAATAGTCTACTTTTTAAAGCAAAAGTTTGATCATGTGGATATAGTTTTGTAATTTGCACTTATTTGTTGTGAAAGTTTTCCTATTTTACTAAAAATTCTTGAATAATATTTCTAATCCTATTAATAAAGAGGTAATATGCAAATTGACCATCACTCCAACACACAATTGGTCACCCCCATGTGGTCAAAGATGGCCACCACAAGATGGCCAGCAGGGGAGGGCAGTTGTGGGCCATCAGGCCAGCAGGGGAGGGCAGTTAGGGGTGACCAGGCCTGCAGGGGAGGGCAGTTAGGGGTGACCAGGCCTGCAAGGGAAGGCAGTTGGGAGGGACCAGGCCTGCAAGGGAAGGCAGTTGGGAGGGTCCAGGCCTGCAAGGGAGGGCAGTTGGGGGTGACCAGGCCTGCAGGGGAGGGCAGTTGGGGGCAATCATGCCTGCAGGGGAGGGCACTTGGGGTGGACTTGGCCTGCAAGGGAGGGCAGTTGGTGGCGATCATGCCTGCAGGGAAGGGCAGTTGAGGGGGGACCAGGCCTGCAAGGGAGGGCAGTTGGGGGCAATCACACCTGCAGGGGAGGGCAGTTGGGGGGGGGCCAGGCCTGCAGGGCAGGGCAGTTGGGGGTGACCAGGCCTGCAAGGGAGGGCAGTTGGGGGTGACCAGGCTGGCAGCGGAGGGCAGTTAGGGGCAATGGGGCCAGCAGGGGAGCAGTTAGGCGTCAATCAGACTGGCAGGGGAGTGGTTAGGGGGTGATCAGGCTGGCAGGTAGAAGTGGTTAGGGGCAATCAGGCAGGCAAGTGGTTGGGAGCTAGCAGTCCTGGATTGTGAGAGGGATGTCCGATTGCCCGTTTAGACCCGATCCTGGTGTGATCGGGCCTAAACGGGCAGTCAGACATCCCTTGAGGGGTCCCAGATTGCAGAAGGTGCAGGCTGGTCTGAGGGACACCCCCCCCCCCCCCGTGCACGAATTTTGTGCACCGGGCCTCTAGTGTATATATATAGAAGGCTAATATGCAAATTATCTGCTTGGGAGTTTGACCGTGAAAGTGGGAGTTTGATCGCTCACTATGATGTGCGCTGACCACCAGGGGGTGGTGCAGAACATGAACAGAGGTGGCGGCAGGGTGCTGAGGGAGCAAGGGAAGGAGGAGGTGGGGAGGCCAGGCCTAGGGATCCTACCCTGCACAAATTGCATGCACCAGGCCTCTAGTGGCTATGTAATAGTCAAGTAGACAGAATTTACTTAAGTATTTCCTTAGTGTTAATCACTTAAATTATTTCCAGTCATTTATTTTTATCAGGTAAATTACCAGTTTTTTACCAAGCTATAAATATATCATATGAACTGAAAAACTGTTAGCTTCTTAGTAATCCTATATAATAAAAGGGTAATATGCAAATTGTCCCCTCGGGAGTTTGACCAACCGGGAGTTGAACTGCTCGCTATGACGTGCGCTGACCAACAGGGGGCAGTGCAGAACCAAGGAAGGCCCCAGCTGGCAGCCAGGGGAAGGCAGGCTCTAGCCAGCAGCTGACAGCTGGGGGAAGGAAGGCCCCAGTCGGCCCTGATTGCTGGCCAGGCCTAGGGACCCTACCCGTGCACAAATTTCATGCACTGGGCCCCTAGTTTGACAAAAGCAGAGAATATGTGATGAGTTGTGAATAAGACAGAGCTCTTGGATGGAGTCTTACCCATATAGTTCCATGTAATCCTTCAGATTTCATCATAAATGTCAGATTACTTGATAAATAATAGAATATCCACAGATTTTAATGATAGTTTTAAGGAGAATCATTTAACATTGCCATTTTTCTAGTACCAGCAATCCCCAGATAAACCCCTTTACTTGTCAATTTGGTTTTTATCAGAAAGTTTTACATTTTAGTGAAATATTTAATAATAATAGCCATACCTAGATGACCAGGTGCTATTCTAATCACATTACACTGATTGATTTATATCTCACAATTCTGTGAAGTGGGTACTTGTTAAATCACTTACCCAAGTCACACAGCTCATATGTGGGTGAGCTGGGTAACTGAAATCAGACTTATCTGCAGTCTGGGCTTCAGTCCACTGTTACAATGCCTTAAAGAAGAGTAAACTCTGGCTATGGTATGGTCTAATTATATTGCTTCCAAAAAGGTATAGACATAAGTGAAAGATAATTTAAAACAGAAGTACATGATTGTATATATTTAGTTCTTTCAGTTCACCTATCCAGATTCTAAGCTTTTCTGAAACATGTTGAAGTGTATAGGCAGTCCTCGGGTTATATTGGAGATCCGTTCCTACGGTGCGACATAATACAATTTTCGCCGTAAGTCAGAACCCACCTACATAAGCACCTACGTCACTCACATGGAGCACATACACAGCAGTAATGAAGTGAAACAGTAAAAAAAATTAAAATAAAGATAACAATTCCTGACTTTCACTTGTGGTAAATAAATAATAAAAAACAAAGCACATATGTATATACGTCGAAATGATTGAACTTTTTTTTTTATAAATACTGTAAATGGGAGGTGGCGACGTAACCATGAAACGACGTAAGTCGAGTCCGACGTAACCCGAGGACTGCCTGTACAACTGTCGATGAGAGAATTGCTACCTTGTCTCTTTGACGACACTCTTATTTCCCCTTGGAGCTGTACATAGCTGAAGAGGTTCAGGAGATCAGCTTCATCAGGATGCCTCCTCAACATGGAGAAAAGTGGAATTGAGATATTGTTCTGGGCTGTATATAGACCTCATCTTACAATAGGTGTTTTGATATAGGGTAGAATAATTGTTATTCATGAACTTAGACATATAATAAATGTAACTTATATCTGCCTTATCCTCATTGAGTTACTGTATCACTTCAATGTATACTGGAGGATATGAATCCTACTGTTATCTCTAATTCTTCAAATTCCATTCACATCACTACCCTTTCTTCTTCCATCACCTAAAACTAGAACAGGAATCTTAAAGGGTTTGATTATTTAGCTCCTGAAGAAAATGTAGATTAATACATTTAAACAGTAAGAATCATCAGTAAAGTTTATTTTAATATATTCCTTTTGAAAGATAAAGTATATCACAGGAAAACAGTTTAGAACTTAATTTTTTTACTTTTTAAAATAAAATTATGTTTTATGTGCTTGAGGTAGTTTTTAAAACATTATCATGAACTTTTTCTTTTCTGTTCCATCTTGATTTTATATTTTAAAAAGCTACTGATTATCACCATCTCATTAAACCTTCACTTTTTCTATTATTTTTTAAAATATATTTTTATTGATTTCAGAGAAGAAGGTTAGAGAGAGAGCATCAATGATGAGAGAGAATCATTGATCGGCTATCTCCCACACGATCCATACTGGGCATTAAGCCCACAACCCAGGCACGTGCCCTGACCGGCAATTGAACTGCTGACCTCCTGGTTCATAGGTCGATGTTCAACCACTGAGACACACCAGCTGGGCATATTTTTTATTATTTTTTTTAAGAGCAGTTTACTGATTTTTAAAGAAAGGAGAGGAAGAATGTCCATGTGAGAGCATAACATCAATTGGTGGCTGCCTCCTGCTTGCCCTCTATTGGAGATTGAGCCCACAACCCAGGCATATGCCCTGACTGGGAATTGAATCCACAACCTTTTGGTGCACTGGAAGATGCCCAACTGGGCCATACCAGCCAGGGCCTTCATAGACTTTTAAAAATAAATGTTTATTGTGCTTCCACTATATGCAATGATCTTTATAGGCCCAGGACTTAAGGCAGCGAATATGTGGTCCTGGACCTAGTTTCTAGTTGGAAACATGGTAGAGAATCCTATTTTCTAAGAATGAAAATTGCTTTTAAGAAAGTGAAGTGGCATGAATATTTTAAGTTGACATTTGGGCTAACACCTAATAAACAAAAAGGAGACAGTCATACTTCACTCAAGGAGAAGAGCATTCCAGGCTGAATCAAGTATACAAATCCTGCAATGGAACCAAGTTTAGCTTTTCTGCGGTAACAGCAACAAACCTAGGGATGAGTACAGCATAAAAGTGGGAAAGGGAGAGGACATGAGGTCAGATGGATAAAGACAACAGAATAAAATCCAATTTTATTTTGCAAGTGGCCAGAGCAATTGGAGAATTTTAAATAGGGAAATGGTATAATCCAGTTTCTGTTTTAAAAAGGCTAGGTTGCCTGCTGTGCAGAAACTATTATGGGATGGAGTAAATGAGTCAAAGTAGGGAATTGTAAGTAACTGATTTAGATTTGAAGAGTGGCTACAACTAGGGTAGTAGTGGGGAGATGAACTGTGGCTAATCTATCATATAAAAGCCCAGAGACCATAACGGTGGAATGACTGGCTGCTATGACACGCACTGACCACCAGGGGGGCAGATGCTTAACTCAGGAGCTACCCCCTGGGAGCTACCCCCCTGGTGGTCAGTGCACTCCCACAGCGAGAGCGCCGCTTAGCCAGAAGCCAGGCTCACGGCTGGCTAGCACAGCCTCTCCTGCCTCTGCGGCAGTGCTAAGGAGTGGTGATCCAAGTGGTAAGGAGCAAGCAGGCGGGCAGTTATGAGTGAGGAGTCCCAGATTGTGTGAGGGTGCAGGCTGGGCTGAGGGACCCCCCACACACACACCCCCTGCATGAATTTCGTGCATCGGGCCTCTAGTTGGGGATATATTTTGAAAGTACAGACAGCCCCTCACTTTGACTTTACAATGGTGCAAGAAGTGTGATATGCATTCAGGAGAAACTACCTTGAGTTCTGATCTTGTTCTGGGATACTGATACTCAGTAAAATACTCTTGTTATGCAGGGCAGCCCCATCTGCCATGTGATCATGAGGGTAAACAACCCATACTCTATGGAATATTTTAAGTGCATTTTCAATTTAAAGTATTTTCAACTTATGAGTTTAGTGAGGGGTAACTCCATCTAAGTCAAGGAGCATCTAGTGCAAACTGGTCTTGCTGAATTTAAAAAGAGAAAAACTAGATTGTAGTGGTCTGCTTTAGCAGTTCATCAGAGCGTAACACCATATACCAGACTTTCAAAGAAATGGTTTGCAAGGGAACAAATGGGTCTGGACCTTGTTAAATTTAAGCTGCTGATTAGACACTGAAGTAGGCTATTGGGCAGTTAGCATTTTGTCATCTTGAACTAATGAATGTTCTGTCTTCTCTCCTTTTAACCTTTTGCACTCAGATGTCGAGTGTGACTCGACACGGTTAGCATTAGATTAAAGGAATCGAGAAAAAAGCGAGTGCAAAGGGTTAAGACTCTCTGCTTCTGGTTTTTCTCCTAATACATGAATACTTCAGTGTTCTTTGCATGTTCCTGGCCTTGCCTTTTTCTTAAAAGCAGGTCTTCCTCACAGTTTAGATTTTAGAGTGCTTTTGCAGATTTTCGAACAAGGACCATCTACTTACTAACCAAGAAGTGCCCTGTCTCCCCAATCCAATAATACCATTTCCTGAGAAAATTGCATTGAGACCCTTTCCCCAGCCTTTGTTCTTAATTGGAAAATTTAATTCATGTCTTTAACTTCCAAAATATAAAATCTTTAGTTCACTAATTGGGACAATTTTTTTTGTTTCCCCCAAAGAAAGAGAGTATGTGTGTATTAAGACATTAATAACTGGGAGATATTTCCCAAGAAGCTTTAAGAATAATAATTTACAAGCATACCAATTATAAGATGAAATTTAAGTCTACTTGGAAATTAGCGTTTAATATAGGTTCTCTTCTGTATTGTTTTAGTAAACCCCCCCTTGGTGTGGCTTGTAATCAACTCCTATTGTAAATATACATGTCAAAACAATGGAAATTAACTTGCCAGATTAATGGATATACAGTATTCTACCGAGGAATTAAAGCTACCCTAGGTAAAACAGTTCTGAGCCTTGCATTGGAGTCTGGTAAAGGAAATGAGCGAGGATTGAATATGCTAATTGGACCGGACGCCCTTCCTGATGAAGCCGGGGCCAGAGGGAAGCCAGCCCAGGTCCTGGGTGCCTGTGGGTGGCCGGAGGAGGGAAGCAGCCTGTGTCCTGGGTGCCTGCTGGCGGTCCAAGGAGGGAAGCCGGGGTCCTGGGTGCCAGAGGGAAGCCAGTGCCAGCAGCCGGGGGAAGGCAGGCCTACTCTGCACGAATTTTCGTGCATCGGGCCTCTAGTGTAATTAAAATGTATTAACCAAGTCAGTATAAAAATCTGTCATTTTGTCATACCGAAGCTCTGAACACAAGAACTGCTCCTACTTCTGGTTACTCCGAAAGAACTTGTACAAATTCTAGTTCTAGATTCCTAAGTATTGTAAATTGGTATTTAGTAGGTAGTTTAAACATTTTGAAATGTCTCTATTTGTATTTTTAAAATAAATAATTTTATATCAGATGGAAACCTATATGCTTATTTTATCTTATAAAATATTTTGTTTAATGTAAATGAGATATAGTTCAAAATTTAAAGTATTAGAACTGTGCTTTTTTTCTTTAAGGTTTAATGCATGTGCACAATAAACTTGTGGATCCACTGTACAGTATGAAAGAAGGAACTGAAGGAGATTGGAGCAAAATTCTGCTTGAATGAACAGAACTTCTATAACAGATGCATTTGCAGCTATGCAATATGATAAAACACGAGTTTTTAAAGACTGTCACTTTTCAAGTCCAATATCTATGTTACATTCCATATTTAGAATGTGTCTATTTTATACTAGGGTTAGAAGTAGTTGCGTCTCATAATTAACCAGCTATTTATTTCAAGTCCAGAAGCCACATAGCCACTCTGTAAAACAGCACAGAAATGAAATGTCTGTTTTAAACATTTAAAAAGTCTTTTAAAAAATATTTTTATTGATTTCAGAGAGGAAGGGACAGGGAGAGAGAGATAAAAACATCAATGATGAGAGAGAATCATTGACTGGCTGCCTCCTGCATGTTCCACACTGCGAATCAAGTCCGCAACCCAGGCATATGCCCTGACCTGGAATCGAACCGTGAACTCCACGATACTCAACCACTGAGCCACGCCAGCTAGCCTAAAAAGTCTTTTTAAAGGTGAAGATTTTGTACATAAGTACATTCATATGACTCAAGTGGCATTGTTAGATTTTATTTTTTGATCACATGAAGACACAACTATCACTGCAAACCTTTACTTGTGAAATGCTATCTTACATTTTTCTGCGCATTACACAAGCTTTCTGCACGTGGTTGCCTTAGTCATCTTCCTGCAGTAGCATCTGGACATCCAAAGTCCTGCTATATATTGTAGGTACAGAAAATCTAAAGAGAAGACAGTGCCTAAAAGTACATATACGCCCTTCTGGAAAGTATGTATAAGAGCATGATTTTTGTGCACCTTTTTTACAAATGTGCTCTTGTTTTTATTTAATGACTTGGGTTCATGCTTTTAATGTAAGTATTTTGGCAATTATGAGCTTTATACCTACATTAACACACTTAAGGAAATTATTTTAAAGAAAATTTTCTGATTGTTAAACTTCATAAATGATTAGCTTTATTCCTTACATATGTCTAAAAGGATAATATAATGAAGTATATATATATATATGTAAGTAATTACTGTAAACTATTTTAAATTGCCATAAAAACTTGCATCATTAAACTACAAATAAAAGAAAATTATTTCTATCTTTAATTCCAATAAAGCTTGTAATAAACAAATATAAGTTGCTAGTATCTAAATTTTATTTCCAGAAGTGAAATTAAACACATGCATCTGAGAGATTCCAACAATTAATAGTGGCTATTGAGCCTGCATTTAACTTTTTGTTTGTTACCATCATGCAATTAGGAGATTTAAGTTAAAAGACAATAAGTCTGCCTATTGTCTCTTAATCTTGCTCCTTTTCCTCTGAATATTTTGCATGTTATAAGCCCATCCAGTAGAAGAAGCATTACTTATGTAACCGCTTAATCGCCTTTGTGATTGACATGTGTTTATAGTGAAGTTCCTAAAAAACTTAAACAGCAAATAAATTAGAAGTTAAATAAAAAGAAATAAAACTGTTAGGATAAAATATACTGCTTTAATTCCATAATGGATTTAAATAATGAAGCTGTAATAGCCTTAAGTGTTATAAATGGTTAGTAAATGACTACTCAATCAGTATCATCTTCCAGTCACACTTGTTAATTAAGTATGGGTTACTACAAACTACCCTACCTTAGAAGGTCATGTAGTATCTTAGTTAAAGAGCTACCTGTTTTGGTGCATGGTTCACCAGTTATTACTGTGCTTTACATGTGTTAGTGGAAATACAGTCTAGATCTTTCCATTACTGCCTCCGATATTAGGAGGCTAGGTTGGGTCCATGCACTCAAGCTCCTCAGCAAACTGCTTTCTGGCCACTCTAGCTCCTTAACTCAGGGCTAAGCTGCTGTTAAAGAACTAAGAAACCTATTGAAGGTATTTCCATAAGAGGTAAAAAAGCACGGTAGCTAAGAATTGTGGATTGGAGAAAGAAACGACTATTTGAACTCTAGCTCTGTCAATGACTGATGTCAGACAATACAAAGTCTGAATTTCTTCCCCTAAAACATGGGATGGCAATAGTGCCTGTACCTTGATTGTTGTATAGATTGAATGAGCGAATGCTTATAGAGCTCAACACAGTAGCTATCACATTTTAACCCAATAAATGATGGGCATTCCAATACTCATAGTTTATAATATTTAAATGTTTGCAAATTTCTTAAAAATATAAGGTCTTCTGGGGGATATACTTAGAAGGTATACAACTTTAAATCATGAAAACCATCTATTTGAGATTATGGCCAAAGGAGAGAACTTAAACTTATGCTAAAAATTTTGAAAAGTACTTTTTTATACCTTTATTGCTAAAACTATTTCTTAAAGAGTCAGAGGTTAAAGGAAGAGAATGTATCCAAATTGAAGACATTCTAATAAAGCACGAATACCAAATAGTCAATACATGGTGCATAATACGTGCCCAGTAACGTGTAACTTTTTCCTAATAATAGAACAGAACACTTTGTTTAAACTGTATTTAAATGCTTTTCTAGTTTCAAATATAGTGCCATTTCCAAAATACTGTTGTCATGTGTCTCATATTTCACCTATTTTATTAGAGATAAAAAGGAGAGGGGAGATATCTGAGCTAATTTAACTAGGACTAAATCACAAGTTATTTTACCCCTTATATACAATTTTAAGTAAATCCCCACTACCTTAAAATGATCATGTAATAACCATGGTATAAAATTCACTGATAGTCTTATCCCTCAAAGATATTTACCTTATCCAGTTCAGTCAAGGAAAAGGACAAAAATCAATAGCTAAATTACACGTGACTCTTAACCTGGGTTTGAACTGGGTAGGTCCACTTATAAGCAGATTTTTTTCAATTAGCCTGCAGAGTTCAACCGACCCTCTTAGTTTAAACGCATTGTTCAAGGGTCAATTGGAAACTGCATATATAGAGAGCCAATTTAAGTTAAGCATGGATTTTTGACTGCAGGTGATCAGTGCCTTTAACCCTTGCATTGTTCAAGGGTCCAACTGTATTTTATCTACAGTAAAATAATCTGCCCTCTGGTCTGTTCATTGAATAAACATGGAAGTCAAGAGACATGCTTTGAAGTAAGATGGCCACTTACTGCCTGTGTGACCTCAAGTAAGTTACTACTAGCAATAAAGCTCAGTCTCAATTATGAAATCTAGACAATAATTACTAAACTGCCATTAATAACAGCTGCTGCTAATACCAAACCCCTATCACTTTGCACAACTGCATTTCAATGATCAAAAATTAAGACAGCCCTACCTTTATTTTAACTTAGATGTATATATACAGTGTGGGGCAAAAATAGGTTTACAGTTGTGATTACGTGAAACATAGTTTATTCTTGTTACTATTTATAAGTATGATATTATTTTCCATAAAAATTGTAAACCTTCCTTTGCCCCAACCTGTATGTAAACCATCCAGTGTCAAAGTGACAAAAATTTTATCAAAAACTAGAGCACATCTAGGTAGTATGTTATGTGACTTTACTTAATAATTGACTCATATATATCACTGAATTTATCCAGCTAACAACAAATTGATACTTTTGGTGATTTTGAAAATATTTCTACCATGGTCTTGAATTAGATTTTTTTAAGTATGGGGCCTTCTTAGTGTCAGAAAAAGTATGCATGAAAACAAAATACACTGAGTGGCCAGATTATTATGATCTCTGAACGCATAATAATATAATCTGGCCACTCAGAGAGAGAGAGAGAGAGAGAGAGAGAGGGGGAGAGAGAAAGAGTGCACGCGCGCGCATATATATATATATATATATATATATATATATATATATATATATATATATATTAAGAGGCCCGGTGCATGAATTCGTGCATGGGTGGGGTCCGGCCAGCCTGGCCAGGAGCAGGGGTCATGGGCGGTTGTCCGGCTTGCCTGCTGGTTGAAATCCTGGTTGAGGGGACAATTTGCATATTAGCCTTTTATTATATAGGATATACACTGGCCAGATTATGATGCGTTCAGAGATTATAATAATCTGGCCACTCAGTGTAGTTAAGATTCATTGAGCACTTACTGTGTGTCATGCACTCTTCTGAATATTTCAACCATATTATCTCATTTAACAACCTATAGAGGTAAGTATAGTTTAACCTGATTTTATTAGAGTAAACAGACTAAGAGAGGTAAGTAATTTACCTTGCTAGTAAGTGGTGGAACAGAAATTTGAAACCAGACGATATGCCTTCAGAGTCCAAGCCTTATCCACTTACTAGTACCCTTCAAAGAAAAGCCAAATGGTTATTTATATCTAAAAACCCTGAAAGTAATAATCAAATTTTATAATTTTAATTCTGCTGTCAACATGTTATAAACTTACAAGAAAAACTAAAGGACACACAACTTTTAATTAATAAAATTCCTTATATTTTCGCACCAATTATTTATCAGTTTGGGTCTTCAGAACTTTTATAAAAGCATCTTTAGGAACTTCTATGTTGCCAACCTTCCTCAGTTTTTTCTTTCCTTCTGCTTGTCTCTTTAAAAGCTTCATTTTCCGGGTAATATCACCACCATACTGAAAAATATTTTAAAAATTGGAAGTCCAGATCACTCCATAGAAAAATCATACAATTACATAGTGACATCAATACAACAACCTTACAATTATTATCCATGAGTTCATGAGGAAGATATCTGCAAAGATACCTCTCTAGGCCTCTTCCTAGCGGATCCCAATTTTACTGCCTTTAAGAATGATTAAGGCTTTATTTATTTTTGGATGGAGATGAAGATCCCCAAGGAAACCCAGTACTACATTACCCATGTCAAGGAAGAGCTATCAATCTCCTTACTGATTCAAGGCTTGAAATTTTGGATTACTTATATATAGCTGGAGCCTAATACAGAAACATACATAGGCTTATATGTACCAGTCCCTGTGCAAAGAGTTTAGAAATAGTATTCATCATTTGATTCTCATAACTGAGCTAAGAATACTTTTTTTAAATAGACAGACAGCAAACTTGGCAAAATAATAGAGAGGTGAATTTCAATCCCATACTCCTTCCACTATTTAGACAAAATCTTTCCTTATAAATTAGATCAACAAACGTGTTATAAAATACTTTCTTAGATAGTGTTCTACATAAGGAAATTTTTATAAATAAGATGAAAAATATTTAAGAACACAAAATGAATATACAATCATAGTAAAGGTGAAATTTACCAATTTAAAAAGAAAACTTAGAGATGAAATAAAAGGGTATTATAAAAACCAACAACAGAAACCAATATATGTATACCCCCTTAATTTTAAACTCATAAAACAGAACTATTATTACAAAACAGAATACAGGTAGGTACGTACACATTTTGCCAAAACATTTTTCCTATAGGCTTTCACACTGTAAAAGAGAAAATGTTGTATAAGTACATAACTTCATTATACTATTTAAAAGTACTTTATTTTCAAATTCTCCTCTTTATTAAAAATTTAAATAATCGGGTCAGACCTATGTAAAACTGCCATAAGTAAATAATTAGATAGCTCAAATACTCTTATTTTAGTTTCATATATTTAAGATAAAATAGAAAATGAATTCAACATAAGTACCAACATACACTGAGTGGCCAGATTAGTATGACTCTGAACACAAAATAATCTGGCCACTCAGTGTATATCCTATATAATAAAAGGCTAATATATAAATTGTCCCCTCGACCAGCAGGCAGGCTGGCCAACCACCCATGTCCCCTCCCCCTGGCCAGGCTGGCCGGAACCCCCCCACCCGGCATGCATGAATTCATGTACTGGGCCTCTTAATACACACACACACACACACACACACACACACACACACACACACACATATATATATATATATACACACACACACACACACACTGAGTGGCCAGATTATGCATCCAGAGATCATAATAATCTGGCCACTCAGTGTATATTTTATTAAGAATGAAAAAGGTCAAGACTGTGGGTAGCATTGATGAAGCCAAATTCAAGCATGGTATGACCTTGATTATAAGAATTACTAGTGGCCCGGTGCACAAAATTCATGCACGGGGCGGGGCGGTTGTCTCTCAGCCCAGCCTGTACCCTCTGCAATCTGGGACCCCTTGGGGATCAGGCCTAAACCGGCAGTTGGACATCCCTCTCACAATCCAGGACTGCTGGCTCCCAACCACTCACCTGTCTGCCTGCCTGATTGCCCCTAACTGCTTCTGCCTGCCAGCCTGATCATCCCCTAACCACTCCCCTGCCAGCCTGATTGACACCTAACTGCTCCCCTGCTGGCCCGATCGCCCCCAACTGCCCTCCCCTGCCAGCCCAAGTGCCCCCAACTGCCCCCCTTGCTGGCCCGGTTGCACCCAACTGCCCCCCCCGCCAGCCTGCTCACCCCCAACTGCCTGCCCCTGCCAGCCTGCTAGCCCCCAACTGCCCCCCCACTAGCCTGCTCGCCCCCAACTGGCCCCCCTCTGCTGGCCTGCTAGCCCCCAACTGCCCCCCCCCGCCAGCCTGCTCGCCCCCAACTGCCCCCCCACTAGCCTGATCACCCCCAACTGCCCTCCCCTCCTGGCCTGATCACCCCTAACCGTCTATGCCTTGGCCCCACCACCATGGCTTTGTCTGGAAGGATGTCCAGAAGGTCTAATTAGCATATTACCCTTTTATTAGTATAGATGTAAGGTAATTTCTGGCTCAACGTAAAAACACTACCACTTCTACTTTCAAAAAAATTAATTACAAATGGTTATTATTTCATTACTAATTTCACCTAATGTGGGTCAACAATGACTAGGAACATAAAGAACAATATATTAGTTTTACAGAACCCACTTTAGGGTAAACTAAATTTTAATATATCCATTCAAGCAGTTATAAACTAATCTACTTCTGTAATGTGGCTGAGAATTTTGGAAAGTAAGAAATTGGATAACAGCTCCATTTTTATGTATTCCATAAAATATAAAAATCTATATTTTCTTTATTGTCTACCTCAGCATCCTTACGCTTGCTACCTATTTAAATTGCACTTTTCAGGATATTCCCAGGTTATCAACTCCTTTCTAACCTGTAGGTATTCATGCAACACAAAATAACCAACTCTAAAGCAAAATGGTGTTAGAAAATTAAACTCATTGCAAATATTGGCATAAAATTTGTTTCCAAGACTATATAAAAATCATGGTTGTATTTTACTACCACTAATACATTAGATTTGTGTTAAACAAGAATTGAATAGCGATTTCCATGTGAGGAGATAATTCTGATTTCCCAGAATTATTCAATCAAGGGGGGAAAATAGGGAATCACTGCAAGATATTTTCTGTACTTTCTGTTACTAGCAGAGCAGCTTCTTCAATGCTCTGATTTACACATCATGTACAATGAAAGACCAATTTCCTATACAAATTAGCCTATCTTCCATGTCTCCAGTATCACATGTGAAGTCTGTATTATAGAAAGCAAAAGCTTAACATGAGATTAGCATTCCTCTCTCACCTCTCTGATTTACAACCTGATTAACTCGGAGGAATGCTTCTAATAAAAACTGTAACTTAGTTTTGTCTTTTGGAAGAGTATCTCCAAAACCTTTTTAGTTTCAGTTCCTATCCTATGTAATAAAGCAGGAATATTCTAATTGACCATCATGCCCCAACAAGGATGGCGGCGCCCACAGCCAATAAGGAGGGAATATGCTAATTGACTGCCGCACCCTCAAAGATGGTGGTGCCCACAGCCACAATATGGTGGCGCCCAGTCCCCTCAGCCCTGACAGGGTAGCAGGTGCATGGCATGGCCAGGCCCACTCCCAGGCAGGTCCAGCTGCTCTGTGTGTCTGCCTCCGGAGTCCCCCAGTCCTCTCAGCCCCCCAGTCGCCCAGAGCCAGCCCGAGGTGCAGGCAAGCCTCGGATGGCGGCTCCCCAGCTGCCCAGGGACGCCCAAGGCTCAGGTAATCAGAGCCGGCCGAGGCTTGTGTTGCCGGGAGTGGCAGCAGCAGAGGTGTGATGGGGGTGTCGCCTTCCCCTGATTGCCGGGTCGCCTCCTGCCCCTGAGGGCTCCCAGACTGTGAGAAGGGGCAGGCCAGGCTAAGGGACCCCCACTCCAGTACATGAATTTTCATGCACCGAGCCTCTGGTTAGTTGATAATCTACTTAAAGGGCTAAAACCATAAAAACTTTACCCAGGAAACTCAATAATCATTCTGTAAAATAAGTGAAAATTAAGCAATTCCTCCAACCCATATATATCCTATTAATACATATGAATAATATCACCCCAAAGTGTTATATAAATAATTAAAAGTAACAATCATCACTTAAATTAGTGGAATTATGAGATTGTTTCTACAAGTACTAATAAAGCTTACTAGTAACCCAGTGATTTTCAACCTTTTTCATCTCATGGCACACACAAACTAATTACTAAAATTCTGCAGCACACCAAAAAATGTATTTTTTGCCGATCTCACAAAAAAAAAAGTATACTTTGATTCACTTACATCAGATGGCTATTGTGTTGGCCATTATCCATTTTTTATTTGACAATCTTAAGGGAAAAGAGGTCACTGCCCCTGACTAAATAGTTATGTATTGCATGTTTTGTTTTGCTTCATATGTTTTTATTGATTTCAGAGAGGAAGGAAGAGGGAGAGATAGAAATATTAATGATGATAATCATTGATCGGCTGCCTCCTACACGCCCCACATTGGGGATGGAGCCTGTAACCCAGGCATGTGCCGTTAGGGAATCAAACCGTGACCACCTGATTCATAGGGCAACACTCAACTGAGCCACGCCAGACAGGCTTGCATGTTTTAAAAAGTCTTGCAGCACACCCGTTGAAAATCACTGGCTTAGGCCAAAGTTAAGTTAAATTTTTCAACATTTCATTTCCTGGGTTTATTATTTCTAAAACCCACCAGTAACAAAAATGAATTCAACTCACGTTTCTCTTGCAATGATTTTACTTCCAATAGCAGCTTGGATTGCTATTTCAAACAGCTGCCTAGGAAGAGAATCCTTCAGACGTTCACATATGGCTTTGCCAACAGTATGTGCTTTGTCTCTGAAGAGAGAAAATTATTTACTTATACTAAGTAAGAATGTTTAAGTAATATTCTAGTCCATATGCATAATCAATCAATATAAAGGTGATTCCTTAAAGAGGTTCAAATGGACCTCATTTATCATCCTCCTATACAATAAAAGGCTAATATGCAAATTGTCCCCATGGGCGGGAGTTCAACTGACTGGGAGTTAGACGTGCGCTGACCACCAGGGGGTGGCACAGAACACAGCAGGCATCGGCTATGCGGTGCTGGCAGGGGGCAGCATTGGAGATGCTGCCATCCTGATGGGGCCTGACGAGAGCAGGACTGCAGCAGGATGGTGGAGCAGGTGAGTGGGCTGCGCCAGGCCAAGGTGGGTACGAGCAGAGGCCCCAATCGCCCCGCCCCGCTGGTCACCCCACAAATGGGCCCTGATCACCACCCAGGCCTAGGGACCCTACCTGTGCATGAATTTCGTGCACTGGGCCTCTAGTAAACACATATTATCACTTACTCTCTGATTATTGCAAAAATAACATGATTTATTACAGAAAATATAAAAAAACATACATGAGGGAATAAAAACCATTCTTAATGCCCTTACCTTCACCTATACAAAACCACTGTTAAACATATTAGAATGATGCCCTTCTAATTTTTCTATAGACTTGATTTTTACAGTTCAGATTATAGTTTATTCTACCATTTTACTTAATGAGCATTTTCATGTCACTAAATAATAATTTACAGTTTAGTCTTAATGACTTAAAACAGAATATATGAGTGCTCCATAATTTATTTTAATCAATCCGCTACTTCTTGAACATCTAGGTTATTTCAATTTTCATTATTATAAATTCCTTACGAAGAGAAAAACTTTTTATTCTCAATTCTACACCTATTATAAAATTCAAAAAAAAATTTCTTTTACTTCATCTTACATAGTAATCAAAACATTTCTTCCCAGGACACTATTCTTTTGATTATCATAACTCTAGTATCTTTTTATATTTTAACAATTTGAAAAGAGAAGCATGAAAAAAAAATGGAAACAAAAACTAGTACAGGGAAATTTAATTAATTACCTTTAAATTTTCAAAATGTAGCTGTCAAATAGAGCAACCAATAACTAAATAAAAATATGTCAACAGTGGTTACTTTCACATTTCATGACCAGTTTCTATTCTACTTACTTGTGTACAATAGTGATCAGCTCTTCTACAAAATTTCCATTCAGTAGAATATCCATTTTTACAAGTTCTGCAGTCTGGTAGCCTGCATCTTCGTAATCAAAACTAACAAGGAAAAATGTTCAAGTAATAGATTAATTTTTTTTCTTTTCAAAACATCTTGCCAAAACCGGTTTGGCTCAGTGGATAGAGCGTCGGCCTGCGGACTGAAAGGTCCCAGGTTCGATTCCGGTCAAGGGCATGTACCTTGGTTGCGAGCACATCCCCGGTGGGGGGTGTGCAGGAGGCAGCTGGTCGATGTTTCGATGTTTCTGGCTTTCTATCCCTCTCCCTTCCTCTCTGTAAAAAGTCAAAACATCTTTTTTTCTACACCACCATACCTCCCCACAAAGATTTAACTTTCCATCAAAATATTACCTATACATTCCAGATGAATGAATATAACTGATCACAGTAAGGAACAAATCTCATCTTTTTTTTTTTTTTTTTTACGGTACCCTGACCAGGGATGGAACCCACAACCTTGGAGTATCCAAATGATACTCTAAACAACTGAGCTACCCAGTCAGGGCCAAACTTCATCATCTTTTTACTTTGTGAGATGAGGGTCAAAGGCAGGGGAGCATCCTCTAAAGGGAGAAGGGAAAGAAACTGATAAGCCAGGCTAGGAAAATGGATCACTGAAGGCAAATGTCACCTTCTTTACAATGTTCCCTCCCAGCAACTGGCTGGCTGTAAACAATAGTATATATTAATGGATTCTTCTCAGATTCATAAGGTTTTCTGTGTAGTTTTCTATTTCCCCTTAAATAAATGCTATGGCATTGACAAAGAGCCATTAATAAATGAGACTTATGGATTTCAGATTTGGTTTTTCAGTTTGAACCTTCACAGGGCTTTTTTGAGGATGAAATGAGTTAATACATGTAAAGAGCTTGACCTGTACCTAAAAAGTGTTTAGAACAGAGCCTAGCACATATAAGCACTTAGTGTCAAATATTATTAGTTTTTAATATATATTTTATCGATTTTTTACAGAGAGGAAGGGAGAGAGATAGAGTTAGAAACATCGATGAGAGAGAAGCATCGATCAGCTGCCTCGTGCACGCCCCCTACTGGGGATGAGCCTGCAACCCAGGTACATGCCCTTGACCGGAATCGAACCCAGGACCCTTCAGTCCCCAGGCCGACACTCTACCCACTGAGCCAAACCGGTTAGGGCTTAATATTAATATTAATAATATGGTCAAAGCTTACATGCTAATCAAAACACAGGTTTAACTTATAAAACGGCAGTCCAATGAAAGAAAATCTCAATTATGCCTGCATGTCTTTCCAATTATGGACAAGAACAAATATATTCCTATTGTCATAATTTTAAAACAAGCTGGTACCTACAGCTGCAAATGTTTGGTTCCTAAACCACAACGGTTGCAGGGTGATTGATATTAATATTCTCTAAAACCAGATTATTGCCTAAAGTGTTGCTAAAATCCTTTCTTTCTTCAACAAACATCATTAAGCATTTACTGTATGAAAGATACCATGTTAATTGCTAGGCAAAATAGGAAGAGTAATAAGATACTCTTGCTGGTCAATATTTAAAACACACACAACTGTTTAAGTATCTGAATTGCCCATTACCTAGCATATCCAGAAGACAAGGATTTCAAAGAATCATAAAAATCCACCACAATTTCATTCAAAGGTAGGAGATATTTAAGCATAACTCTGTTTTGATCAATAAACACCATATTCTTCTGAACTGCTCTTCGAGCCTAAAAGTGCAGAAAAAAATGTGTTTAATGATCGCCTATTTAAATGATTATTTGAAATAAATATAGACAGATGCCAATTACCAATGTAAATATTTCCTTACAAATGCTGATGAGTGGACAAAATGAAGGAATATTTCTTTAATGCCTAGTAAAAACTTGCAAGCAATATTTATAATACAGAGAATCATTTTGTATTTCAATTATGGTATACACCAAAGCTTTTAGTCCTTTGGATTTAACAATTTTATCTTTTTTAATCATACAGTAATTTAACAATAAGTCAAATGTAACTACAAATAAAGTTCTAATTGCTTATTTTATAAATGAAGAAACCTAAGACCAGGGAAATTAAGTGATTGACCAAAGTTATAATATAGTTTGTGATAACAACTAAAGTTTTAGTCTTCTAGTCATCATTTTAGAGTTCTTTCTAATACATGTCAGAGTATTTCAAACAGGTATTTTTTGAGGACCATGATTATATCCAGTTTTTGGTATAAGTCATTTATTACAATGTGGCGAGGACTAAAGCAAAATGGAAAACATCTTCCAATTAAAGGTCTGTCAAGTATTACTATTACATTTCAAACTATATTCAATATCAAATACTCAAAAAGTCTAAAAGAAATTATACTTTTATCTACTCAGGACAAATAAGTATCAAATTTCTTTTCTTTGGGCTCATTTAAAATAAAAAATGTTTTTAAATCCTCACCTGAGGATATGTTTTTTTACTGACTTTTAGAGAGAAGAAAGAGGAAGAAACAGAGAGAGAGAGGAAAACATCAATCAGTTGCCTCCCGTAGGCACCCCAACCGGGGATCAAACTAGCAACCTGGTATGTGCTCTGATGCAGAATCAAACCCGAAATCCTTTGGTGTATGGGATGATGCTGCAACCAACTGAGCTACTGGACCAGGGCTCAAAATGATTTTTAAAGTACATATATACCTATATCCACATGTATCTAGATAAATATTGATATCTCTATATATGTATGAAAATTTGTTATAAAATTCAATGTGCTCCACAGAGAGAAATCTTTCAAAACTGCTAGAGGACTAAAATTTACTTTTATATCGAACTGTATTACATTTATACCTGACAAAGCATCATTATTTTTCCAGTATATTCATCTGGTGTTATAATAGTGCCCAAAACAACTGGCTCCAAATATTCTGTTACTTTTGATTTATCAGGGAACTGTGCAGGATTGATTATTGTAATTTCCTTTTCTCTGTATTCCTAAAAATAAAGAAATATCACCAATAGTTAAAACAAAATCTGAATAAACAATAACAATGTTTTAATTTAAAGTATGTTAGAATTTATTTTGCTATTGAATTTGTTGGAATTAATAAAAACAACGAAATCCCTAAAGAGTAGAATATTATCTTAATGTGTTTTAGATTTAAAAGTCCACCAATTGTAATCATTTAATATTATTAAGCAATATATTCTGATGATTCACATTTATTAAACATATTTTATGTACAATTTTAAAAAGTATGAAGAATACATTTTCTTCTACCCCTTATAAGGCATTATAATGTTTCCTAATTTTGTTGGAAAATACTTAAAGTTGTCAAAGTTACTATTTCTTTAAAATAAACAGATTGCCACTTAGATAGAATACAGTATTATCCCTATCATTAACTTAAAATCTAAAATTTCCTACACCAGGTAAGAATGAATGCTTCATTTGTAGTAAGATAAATTACTTATGACCAAAAATATATTCATCATCTTGCACTGGATTTAGAACAATATTTTCATTCCTAATTCAGTAACAGATTAGTATTGATAATGTGGTTATTTTACCAACTAAAACATTGCATAAATTATTTCTCATGTATGTTCTCCAACATTAATCATAAGATAATTCAATTTTTATTGCTATTAATCAAGAAATATTTAGTTTTAATAGCTAGTCAGCTAATGGTATACAAAGTGTCTCTTGCATTCTGCATACACGCACATGCATATACACACACATTTAGTTTTCCCTTTTATCGAATTCACAATAGTACCTTTATCAATTTTGCTGATGAAAGAACAGCTTTATATGGAACAGTAGGAGTTGTCAAAATAACAGAAGCATTATATTCTTGCTCTAGTCGCTGGTTGAAAACTTCCATATGCAAAAGTCCAAGAAATCCCAATCTGGGGAGAAAAAAATCAAACCCCAAAATGTTTATGTCCCATAGACTCTATTTTCTTTGATGAATATATTGTTACTTTGTGGGAAAGGGGTATATCATAAGAGTCATTCAAGCAATTCACATCATAATGAAATGTTAGTATAATTTCATTAAATAAGATTCCAGTGTTCCATTGGGATTCTATTTAAAATTGCTATAAAACTTACCTATAGAAGATGCATCCACAGTGTAAATTAGGCAGATATTGTTTCATTTCACTTTACACTAATATGAATTTATTTTCAGAAATGTTCCAAAGCAAGAAACCATTTAAACTTTACTTTTCAATAAACATGGAACAGTACAATGTAGTTGAATCTTACCTCCAGCCAGCACCTAGGGCAAGGCTACTATCCCGATGAACTGTCACACTGGAATCATTTAAGGTCAGTTTTTCTATAGCACTCTTCAGGTTATTATATTCAGACTGATCCACAGGGTACATTCCTGAGGACATAAGAATTTCTAATTATCACATGTGAAAAGCTGCCAAAGGAACAAAATATGCAATACTTCCAAGATCACAATTAGTCACTTAGCTTTTAAATAACTTCCTTAAATTTCATTCACCAAAATATGTTTGCAAAAAAACAAACAAACCTGTAAATATTAAGTTACACTGACTTTAAAGTATCTTGCAAGTTTCATAGCCTTAATAAATTTATAACTGGATTCATACTTAAAGTCATGTTTTTATGATTTTGCAAAAATGTGAGGAAAACAAAAAAGAACCATGAGAATTAGGCCTAGGAAAATACATTGTGCTTATTTCAATAAACAAAAGTGGAAGTCATTCCACAACCACAAATGAGACTCCATTAACGGATAAAAAAACAGGAGTAGAAATGAAAACTACACTGAATTCTGAATTCTCTATGGCAGATTATCCATTACAATCAAAGATAAATTTTGCTTTTTTCAATTCACTAACAAAAACTACAAAGTTACTGATTCATCAGATTCTTTCATCTGACAACTCAAGTCCTCACCTCTCAAGTCCTCCAAAAGCCAAATGACTGACTTTGCCTGACCATGGGGATCAAAAACGTTCATCATTCGCAAAGATACTTAAGGGAGAAAAACAAGGGCTGGATGCAACTTGATGACCTTCAATCACGTCTTCCTTTTTCAAATATCTGTAATTCCACAGTTGTAGAAGGTGGCGAAGTTATATATATGTGAGGTGACACTATTCTCTGCCATATCTACACTAGTACAATATTAAAAGAAAGGCCAGCTAAAGGGAAGGTACTCAGTGATAAATTAGAAAAGGATTTCAAATATAATGACCTGATATTCTAAGGAAACAAGTAGGAAATTCTTATTACTATGCTCTTTTATATATCAGAGAGCTTGTTTCTTAAGAAGTCTTAAAAAAATTTAGGAAATTATCTCCTACATAAAGTTTTACTACACATATGAAATTAGCTAATATGTAAATAGCACACACACACACACACACAAACCAAAAAGGATTTCCTGGAATTAGCTGTTATTTAAAATGAGCATTTCTAGTAAATTTTATTTCAATTGACAGAATAAGTTGACCCTCATCCTTTGACTTTGTGAGCTCCTCACCTGCAAATACCATTGGTTTCGCTGATTTAAACCCAGGCAAGGGCTCCACTGGTTGTTTATGTAAATACAATGTGTCTCCTATTTGTGCTTCAGTGACATCTTTCATCCCAGCAATCAGATAGCCCACCTGTCCTGCATATCTAAATAAAATTATTATATGGAAATATTTACTCCTTTAATGTTTCAAGTACATACTCACAATAAGCTCTACCTTCCTAGGAAATAATCACTTTCCAAACAAAACCTCATGAAATGGAAACTAAGTGCTACATATCAATTCTCAACTCTATGGATTATCAGCAAAGGAACACTCCATGCCTTAAACCCCATTACCAACAATAAGCCCAGGGCCCTTTTCATGACTCGGCCTACCTTTGCTCGCATGTTAAACACTAGGTGAATATAATGTAAATAAACACTGTGAAACCGATAGTGGCAGAAACATAAAAGACTTCTTGTAGTATTAAAATACTATTAGTGTATTGTTTTACAAATGTGCTTGAAAGAAGAAAAAGAAAAAAACAAGCAGCAGTAAATGAACTTGCAACAAATCTGACATCTATTTGATGTTCCTCTTGTAGTAAAAGAGCAAATCCAAAGATTTCAGTTTTAGCTTAGTTTTGGGTTGTTTTTTTTTTAAAGCAAATCTAAGTGATAACACACTGCATTAATGATCAGTATATGATATATATATGGTAGAATATAGAGAGACTTTAGAAATACTTGAATAAGATTAAGATAAACTACTTTATGACTCAAATAAAAATGTAATGAACAAAAGGTGCTAGTTTTAGACATATAACATTAAACTATCAAGTGAGATCCATATAGTCTCCTGGTTCAGTATCTTAATTTTTATACAGATAAGGAAACAAAGACCATAGAAAGCTCCAACTAGGTGCCCTAGAGTACTGATAGAATTAAATATTTAAAAATGAACTCAGAACTCAGTTTTTCCAGTGCACACTACCTTGCTAACCCAACATGTAGGAATTCTAGTTAATCAAAGTTCTAACATGAATTCCACACTAAGGAAAAGAATTGTGACATTTTCTTCATTACTTTTATGTTTAAAAATTTAATTATGAAAAATGTCAAAAGCCCTGGCTAGTGTGGTTCAGTGATTAGAGCATCAGCCAGTGCACTGAAGGGTCTCAGTTTCGATTCCCAGTCAAGGGTACATACCTGGGTTTGGGGTTAGCTCCCAGCCCCTGGTCAGGGTGTGTGCAGGAGGCAATTAACAATGTTTCTCTGTTTCTCTGTTTCTTTCTTTCTCTCTCTCTCTCTCTCTCTCTCTCTCTCTCTCTCTCTCTCCCCTCCTACTTTCTTTCTGAGAAGCAATGGGAAAAAATATCCTCAGCTAAGGATTAACAAAACAAAATAAAGATGCCGGATATGAATATAGATATGGGTGAAGGAACTATCTCTTTCACTGTCTCATCAAATGCATCAAAATAGAATCCTTATCTGCACTGAATCACAAAATTAGTTATGACTAGACAAAAGGAATAAAAATATATCAAATTATTATCCTTCACACATGAGATTCCTTTCAAAAGATCATTCACTAGATAGGTGCTCTATATAACCAGGTTTTGGTTTTTTTGAGTCTTCAAATTGGGATCATTCTAAGTATACCAAGTTGAGAAAGAATGAGATAGACATACAAGTGTATTGTACTTATTTACTAATATGTATTACTTACAGTTTATGAGTTGGCTGCTCATTAGGATTCAGAACTCCTACTTCATTAACTTCATATGTCTTTTGAGTATGTGCAGATACAATTTTATCTCCTTTTGAAACCACTCCATCAAATAATGCTACATTGGCTATCACACCCCTATACTGGTCAAAGGTGGAGTCAAATACCAAAGCTCTCAGGGGACTGTTGCGATGTACTTTAGGACTATTAAAAGTAAATACAGACATAGTAAATTAAAATCTTAATAATAAAATGCCTATTTTTAACTCAAATACTATGCTTCCTTTATTCTAGTACTGAAGAAAGGTTGACAACTGACAGCTAAAATAAAAAGATCTTTCTATAAAATAAGGTGTAATGTCTATTTTTATATTAGTTTTAATTTAACCTCGTTTTATATAAATGACTTTTAAATTACTTATAAAACTGATGACATATATTTGTTCAGTATTAAAGCAAAGAACAATAATTGTTAATATATTCATTGTAAGTCTCCTTCTTACAATGATTGTTACGAACAGATCCCTATCATCCTTTTTTTTTTTTTTCTCTTTTTTTTCTGTACTATATTTGCCTTCCATGTTACTAAATATACTCCTGTGGTCAAAGAAAATAAATACTTAAATTTATTTTTAAGTATTTATTTTCTTTGACCACAGGAGTATATTTACCACATCTACTAAGCTAAAATAACAGATCAAATAGATGGTTTTTGTGCTATTAAAAATAAACAGAACAGAAATAGCAGAAGACTTACGGGGGTATTCTTTCGATGACTGCCTGAAGAACACTTTCAACATTTGTTCCAAGTTTAGCAGAAATCTAAAAATATATGTGTAAAAACACAAACATTTAAAATTACCTTTTTTCTATCCTGGTGAAAGAACTTTATAATCACAGTAAAGAAAGAATTCTAACAGTTATCAATTTGTTTGAATATCATCGTAAAAGGAAGCACAAAGTAAATAGTATACTGACAAATGTCCTTCCAGTAGAGTTAGGTGTTTCTATGACTCTTGGATTAAATTACAAGAGTATTCTGATTATGATGTTGAAAGAGCAGTGGACTTCGACCCATATGTACTTCTTTGAGCTTCAAGTTCTTCATCTGATAAATAATCATTCGTATTTTGCCTAAGTTTCAAGGTTATTGTGTGGATAGAATAAACACTACATGTGGATGGCATGCAGGTAATTTATAAGGCATATCATTACTACTGTTCTCACACTGAAAAAGCAAAAGACTCAAAACACATGTGGGCAAAACTGGGGGGCAAAACTAAAAACTAAAAACCCTGAGAGAACCACTTCTCTAGGTTCTAGTACTTTTAAATAATCCTTTAACTCTTTGCACTTGCTTGCTTTTTTCTCGATTCCTTTATTCTAATGCTAACCGTGTCAAGTCACACTCGACATCCAAGTGCAAAAGGTTAAAATTATAACCTCTAATCCATTGAATGGACTACTTTTAAAAATTATCCATTAATCCTCCACTCCCTCATTTCCCAGAGACTCCAAGCTCTACTACTTACATTCACTGTTCAACCACTTTCTATTCTCTATCATAAGCAGATGGTAAAACCCCCACTGTGAATGCATCCAAGTATATGCTTTTTCTATGCTTATAAACAGAGTAGCTTAACATAACTGGAGAAAAATAAAGTTAACTGGTCTAGCTAGTTCTTTGTGAATTCATGACCACAGATCTCACTATGTAGTTAACACTGCCTGGCAGTCCCAGGATGCATACCCTGGTAAATTCACCTTACCACTCAGTAAAAGTAGAAGCTAAACGTTATAGTGTTGCACTGACATACTTACTACAAAAGCATGTAACACTGCAGTTTGGCTGTGGCTATTTAACACCCAAAACAGCATTAGAAAGGTACATTTAAAAATTCAAATTTAGCCCTAGCCAGTTTGGCTCAGTGGACAGGGTGTCGGCCTGTGGACCGAAGGGTCCTGGGTTCGATTCCGGTCAAGAGTTCAATCCCCAGTTGGGGGCGTACAGGAGGCAGCCGATCAATGATCGCCCTCATCATCGATGTTTCTGTCTCTCTCTCCCTCTCCCTTCCTCTCTGAAGTCAATAAAAATATATTAAAAAAATAAATAAAAGTTCAAATTTAAAATATAGTATTAACTTTGACATAAATAATATCTATTGTATCCTACAATTATTACCATAGCTAGCTCTTTTATATAGAGAAAGAAGTTATCTCTCAATCTCAAGAAAATGTACAAATACCTTGAAATTAGTTTGAACGTGCTCTTCAAAGAAAATATTTCCATAGAGGCAAAATGGGCATATATTAGGTAACTAGATCTGTAATCTTAAGAAAGTGATTAACATCTTTGAGCCAGTTCTTTCAACTGGATCTCAAGAATAATTCCCATCTGTCCTAACCATGCAATAAGAATTTCTGGTAAGGATCAAATGAAATATTAGTAAAAAGAACTCGGTAAAACTATAAAAACATGATATAATAATGGGCTATCAAAAAGTCTAAATTTCATTTACACCAATTAACTGAGATTTTCAAAATTATAACCAAGTCTTAAAATAAAGGTATTTTTACCTTAATACATTCATCACTTGGAATATCAAACACCTTTTCAATTTGTTTTACAACCCTTTCAGGATCAGCATTCTTCAAATCTATCTTAAAAAAAATAAGAATTCATTATGTCTTAATTTAATAAAAAATAAAGTGTATTTCCTACTAAATAGTATTTTATGATAGTTAAAAGCATAAGTTAAAAGCATAACTGACCCCGCTATGATTTTTCTTTCAAAAGTATTAATAAGCATGGCCACATTTACAAAGTAAAGAAATAAATAGCATTTTTGTGTCATTGTAATTACCTTATTTATAACTGGAATTACCGATAGCTGTGCTTCAAAGGCAAGAAAGAAGTTTGCTACAGTTTGGGCTTGAATACCCTGGAAAAATCAAGACACAGGATTTCTACCATCTATCACAAACTTTTAATTCAAGACCATTCCACATCTTCACCAAAAGCAGAGGTATAAGACAAAATATGGTACCTATACTTCCATGCATCTGAATATTCTCTGTGAAATTCCTTTTACTTCAGGAAGCATTTGTTAAAGGGGACTATGTTAGGCTTAGAGACACAAAGGTGAAACACAGACCCTTAAGGTCATCAAAGCCTACTATAGGATACTAGATGCCTCATTCACAAGTAAGGTCCCTTGGCCTGGCCTGCGGGATGGGGCCAAAACCCGCTCTCTGACATCCCCCGGGGGGTCCCGGATTGTGAGAGGGCGCAGGCCAGGCCGAGGGACCCAACCGGTGCGCCGGAGGTTGGCCAGCTGGGTAGGGACCACAGAAGGCTCCAGGGAATAGCAGCAAGCTAGCCTACCGGTCAGAGCGTCTGCCCCCTGGTGGCCAGTGCACGTCATAGTGATTGGTAGACCAGTCGACTGTCTGCCTCCTAGTGGTCAGTGCACATAATAGCGAGCAGTAGAGCGGCTTTAGCATATCATTAGCATATTACACTTTGATTGGTTGAACAGGTGACTGGACCATCAGATACTGAGCATATTAGGCTTTTATTATATAGGACAGCTGCATGATGCAGTTTATAAAGTCCAGTAGTTTGTATATAAAGTAGAGATTGACTTTCCTCTGGATTTTGAATGAAGAGTTTGTGAGAAACTGAATGTAACAAAAGCTTATTTTACATAGCATATCATGGTTCTTGTATGGTCATTTAGTTACTATGTTCATATGGTATGCTTATAACACAAAAGAAGTTGGTAATGTTATTAGTATGTTTCTTTAAACTTAACACTTCTCATATTATTACCTTAAAATCACCCAAAATGACCTCAAAAATAAAAGATTTATTTTCAACGTCTGTTAAAAATTGATATGAAAAACGCAGATTAAGAGCTGTTAAAAATTGAGGGTTTTTTTGGTAGGATATAACGATGACTTATTTCAACAAAAAGTACAATTAAACAATTTCTCTGATCAGCTTAAAAAATTTCAAAGAGGAACCAATCAATTTCAAAAAAAATACTTTAATGTAATAAACTTCAAATTAACAGGACCAAAGCATATGATTTTGGTTAAGTAAAACAATAAATCTTATTTTCTTCAAACAAAAAAATTATATTTCCAAAATGCATTTTAAGGAAAACATCTTGAAAGAACCAAATAGTATGTCACATGACATAAAATTAAAGATACCTACCTCATTTGCATCAACCACAAGTAAAACACCCTGGCAGGCAGACAGTGACCTGGATACTTCATAACTAAAATCAACATGGCCCTGAGAAACAAAAGATATTGATACCTCTAAATGTTAGCTACAATTTTTTTGGGGGGAGGGGCAGTATGGCAAATGTAAATCTAATGACTCCACAGTAAACAAAAGGTTACTTCTGTTTAGCCCACGCTGTGAAACAATTTACACTAACCTAAGAACAATGGGAAAACAAAAAACAAAGTTGTTTAATGTTCAATTTAAAAACTAAACAAGGATTCTTTTGCATTATCAATATAAGACTAACCAACAATGGAGACAAAATTAATATTAAACTTACTGGTGTATCAATGAGATTTAAAAGATACTGTTTTCCTTCACAATTATAGAAGAGAGATGCTGTCTGTGCTTTAACAGTGATTCCTCTTTCTCGTTCCACTTGCAATTTATCAAGAACTTGCTTATTATTCTTTGTTTTATCAATTGTCCCTATAAATAGAAATTCATAATTTTATATGGACTTTTAAAAGGAATACAGTATATAAAATTAAAACAAAATTTAAAAAGCATGGTAAAAGCAATGATCATTTACTCATCGCCATCAATTAAGTATGTAATATGAAATGAAAATACCTGTTAATTCCAGGAGCCTGTCAGCTAAAGTACTTTTGCCATGATCCACATGTGCAATGATACTGAAATTTCTAATATTTTCAGCAGGGAATCTAGACATGTCAACTTTTTCCTGGAAAGGAGGGAGAAATATTAGACTTACAAGTATAAATTTCATACAATATGAAACAAGTATACTGATTCAAAGAATATTCTTTTAGTCTTCTTTGAAAATTTTCATTTATTGCATCTATATTGTTTCTATTTTTTATTCCTCTAACAATAAAGTCACATATGGTTAAACTCATATTATAATCAATGAATTATAATGACTCATTCGCTGTCAAAGGTGACTATGAAACTAAATAAAAGTTCTTAATAGTATTTCTACCACTTAGAAGGTCAATGAGAAACTGAATTTATTTTCATAGGTGGAGAACACAAGATATCCAGAACTTATGAACTCCCTTAGAATACAGAGTCTAACAAAACTTCTTGAGGCAAAAAAAAAAAAAAAAAAAAGGAAAAAAAAGGCTATAGAAAAGCTGGGGGGAAATAAAAATGAAATCCTTTGCCTGCATCACACATTTAATTACCGGTTAGGTCTATTTAAAAATCTGTGCTCTTAATAGAATCTTCAAAAGTTTAATTTAGATACAATTTTGTTACTCAGCAACTTCCCTGAAGTGGGAGAAAGATCATATCAGCAAAAAGAACTCCTATTTATTATCTTAAAATTCAAAATATTTTAAAATACAACTCCTGACTTTTAGTTCACACATCTTAAATTTTTACCAGGACTCATTACAAACTGCTAAACAAATTGGTATTCAAGTAAAATATTTCAGCTTTTTTTGTACTCTAAACATTTTATTTTTCCAATAAAATCTATATTTTCTAATCAGCTCCCCCAAAAGTGCCATGAAATTACAATGAAATACAACATTCTTATGAGCTTTAAGTTTCCTTTTTATGAATGCTCCAAGAAAGAGAATCACGGTGCAACTATGTCTGAAAGAAATTCTGCAAAAAAAACTAAACCTGATCTGTCTGCCCTGTATGACCTCTTCCCCACCATTCAAGAGACACACTGGTAAGTTTAATACTAATTTTGTCTCCATTGTTGGTGAGTCTTGTATTGATAATGCAAACAAATCCTTGTTTAGTTTTTAAACTGAGCATTGAACACCTAACTTTGTTTTTGTTTCCTCATTGTTCTGAGGTTAGTGCAAATTGTTTCACAAGCGTGGGCTAAACAGAAGTAACCTTTTCACTGTTTAGATTTGCCATAATGCCCCTCCCTAACCATATTTAAGAACTGTCAATTGCAGTACAAATTCATTTTAAATTCCACAGTCATTTTAGAAATGGGGAAAACTGGTTCATTTTAAGACTTATTCCCCGCCCCCTCCCCCCAGTTACTCCTAACTTGCAATCAATCACTTCAATTTTCTGTCTACACTATGTCCCTTCATAGGTTATCAGATAGTGGAGTTTTTCAGACTCGCTAAACCCCTCCTGCCTTCTCCCACCGCAAGAACAGAGTCAGAATTGCACAGGTTTGCTTCGGCTGAAGTAAAACACCACGACACCACAGAAGCTAAGGCGTACCTAGCGCTTCTTATATTTTAGGACTAACAAGTTCTGTGCCTGCCATCGTGCAATCCTCACAAACGGGCATCCAATGTTTCATTAGCGTCTCATCTAATAAATGGAGAAACATCCACAGAATGGCCAAGGGGCTTGCCCAGGTCACGGGGCTAACACATTTCAAGAAAACTGAGATGATACTAGCAGCTCCCTCGGTAGGATTTCAGGAGTCCAGTAATCGATGCAAAGCGTTTAGCTCGCTGCCTCCCATAAACAATGAGTTACTGGCATCACTGAGGAGGCCACACGCGCAGCGACTGGTCCAAGGTCGCCGGTGAGAGGCGGGGAACCCAGAAACGCCAGCGGCGCGCGCTGTCAGCCCCGCCTCCGGTGCGGCACCGCCACCCGCGCGGCCGGGTCGTTAGTCCGAGGAAGCCCTTCCCACCTCCAAACCCTCCAGCGGCACCCTCCCGGACTTTAACACGGAGCTAAAGGAACCCGGGGCGGTCACCTGGCGCGCTGCAGAGCTGTAGAGCCTGTCCAGAGCCCCGCGGGTCCCCGCGCCCGGAGGCCAAGGCAGCGGCAGCGCCCGCCCCGCAGCCCCGGCGACCCACGCTGCGAGCGCGCGTCCGCGCCGCCACCAGCCCCGACCCGCCAGGACCCGCATCCCACCCCCGGGCGACCGAGGCGTCAGGGGAAGGTTCCGAGGCGCGACAGGAGCATCGCCCGTGGCTCGGCTTTCGCCAAGGCGCCGCGTTACGGGCGGCGAGGAGAATCCCACCAGACTTCCAGAAACCAACGGAACCAGGCGCTGGGACCGCACCGCCCCACCGGTGGCTCTGCCGGAACTCCGTAGACGGAGCGCCGCGCGCCGACGTCCGCACGTCGAGCGACGTCACGACGCTAGCGTGCCTCTGCGCAAGGGCGGCAGGACGTCAGGTGCGGGGAAGCTCTCAAGATCAGTTCTTGTTTTGTTCTTAGCGTAGCGTTTGGGTTTAGCTTTCCACCCCGGTAGCAGAATAACATTGTAATTGTTTTAAAGCACGGAAGGCTGAATATGTTGTCAGTGATATCGCTAATAGTTTAGCGCTTCCGGCAAGGAAACCGGCGGTGAAATGATGACAGTGTCTCCTAGGGAAGTTTTGGCCAGAAGTGAAGGTGGGAGAAGTTACCCTCTGAATGCCCTTACGTCTCCATCATCTTTCAGTTTGCACTTCAACGCAAGTTCATCTTGCCGAGGGCAGAGCTGGGCTACATAAGGCGGAGGGGGATTATAAGAGGGGATGAGGTCTAGTGTCTGTCTCCCTCCAGCGCCCTTGGGGTTTTCTGCAGTTTCTACGGGTTTGGTGCGGAGGACGGAGAAAGAAGCTGTGGGACGCCCCATTGACCATGGTATTGTTTCTCGTTGGTTCTTGGAACTGCTATAAATCGTGACTGTACAGTACTTGATCCACTAGCAATTGCTACTGACACCTTTGTTAGAGTATGAACTTCAAAAAGCCAACTTTTTAATTATTACTGATTTTTTTTTAGAGAGAGAGGAAGGGGAGGGGGGGGATAGATAGAAACACTGATGAGAGAGAAACATAAATAGGTTGCTTCCTGCATGGCTCCCAATGGGGATCCGGCCCACAACCCAAGCATGTGCCTTGACCCCGAATCACACCCGTGACCTCCTGGTTCATGGGTCCACGCTCAACCGTGAGCCACACCGGCCAGGGCAAACTCTACCCTCTTAATGTCGACTTCCTGCTCATGTGTTGTTTTAAATCCATTGTCTTCTCATTTCATCTGTTTTCTGACTCTGAATTTGACTTCGAAGATACGTGTGCATATTGGAATTTTAAGTTAAGGAAATCCAGTACATAACTCCATTTAAAGGACACTCTTAAACCACCATACCTTGTGGCCCTACAAAGGGAAGGGATGCCCGAGCTCAGAGGTCGGCAAACCGTGGCTCTTTGGCCCCTTGAGTGTTCTAAGGCCACTTCTTCAAAATAGACTCGCCCAGGCTGAAAACCGACTTCTGCGCATGGGCCACGAAGTTTCAATTGCATGGTATGTGTGCGCCCGCACGTGGTATTTTGTGGAAGAGCCACTCTCAAGGGGCCAAAGAGCCGCCTATGGCTCGCAAGCAGCGGTTTGCCGACCACTGCCCTAGCTGGTTTGGCTCAGTGGATAGAGCGTCGGCCTGTGGACTGATAGGTCCCAGGTTCGATTCCGGTGAAAGGGCACATGCCCGGGTTGTGGGCTTGACCTCCAGTAGGAGGCGTGCAGGAGGCAGCTGGTCAGTGGTTCTCTGTCATCATTGATGTTTCTATCTCCTCCCTTCCTCTCTAAAATCAATAAAAATGTATTTTTTAAAAAGACACACAAAAGGGAAGGGATGAAAATGGGCACCACTGTCAACCTCTCCAAGTTGTGGGCTCCCACTCTGCCTGGAGGACCTCACTAACACTGCAGATAAAGCCTGACAAACGGAGAGTGCAGTATAAATGTGGAAGCTGCGTTATAAGGCTTAATGTTTTTGTTCTTATTACATGAGAATAAGTGCTAATGGCAGTTCTTCTATTAGTTTCTATGCTCCACTGTATCATGCTGCACATCTTTCCCCTCAGGTCAGAGTGGGAAGTAGTGTGGTGCATGAAAAGCTCTATCTCCTTAATGTACATTGTCACTGGATGCCTCTTGTCTCTGACTCCACGAAGGGCAGCATGGAGTTGAGGGGGGGGGGGGGGGGGTGACAGTTCTCAGGATGCACAGAACCATCATTAGCAGGAACCTTCAGCCAGCCCCCTTCACCATATTTTCTTTCACCAGTCCTCCTTTCCATGAGGATTGACTTTCTCTAAGTGTGTCAGAACACAGGAGCAGGTGGCAGGGTTATTCCACTGATACTTATAAAAGCAGCATCCTTACAGCAGAGGGACAGCTGTTCTCTCTTCTATTTAGTGTAAAACTTAACTCTCCTGAGGTCTTGAATCTCACTACTTCTTTTCATATAAGCGAGCTATTCTGCATAAAGGAAAGAATATGCTGGTCAAAAATCATTTTCTCACTATAGACTCGGTTTTATCATAGAAATTTTCCCAGATTCTGGCAGTAGGTTAATTCCAAGGATTAGTTTTTCAGATTGTGGATTTATTTATCTTTTTACAAACCCCCATAGGTATGTTTCTAGTAATTGTCAGGCAAGTTTCTAGCCTAGTGCCATTTTGAACTAATTACCCAATAATTTGTTTTAAAAAGAAAATGAAATTGCCCAGCTGGTATGGCTCAGTGGTTGTGTCGACCTATGAACCAGAAGGTCACAGTTCATTTCCTGGTCAGGCTACAAGCCTGGATTGCGACTTGATCCACAGAAGGGGTTGTTCAGGAGGCAGCTGATCAATGATTATCTCTCATCATTGATGTCTCTCTATCTCTAAGATCAATAAAAATATATTTTTAAAAATTATTTTGTTACTCTGTCCACTACTTTCCCTAGCTCATGTTTGTAAATGAAAATATAAATACTACAGAGTAGAGAGTTACCCTTAAAGGGCTCCTCTATATCAAGCCAATGTTTGAGTAAATGTCCCATTAAGTTAAAACTCAAAGCTTTAAGTAGTGAGATTCTAGTGCCAAAAGAAGGTGGGAATACTGTCTTTTTAAATAGAATTTCTATATTGACAACTGGTCATTATTTTCCAAACTGCTATAACTACTTTCATGGACTGAATATAATAAAATATTCAAGTTAAACTTAGCATGCCTTGGAAAAAAACTTAATAATGGCTTAATTGCAAAGGTATAATTATGGCAGAGCATTGGGAAGGATTTCACCTTTCATTGCTAAAAGTAATATAGCCAATATATAATTTCACCTACACTAACTGGTATCTATGGGAGTTGGGTCAAAATAATAAGTGGTATCTTGGCAATAAAGTCCATTCTTAGCCTTTCTATTATTATTTCTTTATTAAAATGTAAGAGATGAATGCTGAAGAAGTATTTTATGTCTCATCACAGTCTGTTTGTAGGACACAACACTTGCAAATACTCCTCCCCCCACCTTTTGGTAAGATGATTTTTTATCTTTGGTGATATAGATTTATGTAGTATGGAAGTAGAGTTCACTAAAAAATATTTATGTATAATTAATGGGTGAATAAAGACTCACACTTGTTATTAATACAACTTTGTTTTCACCTAGAAGCATAATCAAAATAGATAACACTATTTTGAGCATTTACTACTTGCCCCCACTAGGTTAATTGCTCCTGTTGCAAAATTCTGTCTAATTCTCATATTTTATACACATTTATTTATACACATATATACACAGGCATAAGATATAACTTCTTGGAAAGATTTTCTATAAAAATTAGTGATATGAATCTGCTAAATATATATAAATTGAATTTATTACATTTAAAAATAATTATTATACTAATATGGTTACTAACAACGTACAACTCAACTACTGCTCATATCAACTTTCATAACTTTAAGGAAATTGTGTTTTTACTAACGTTCAGTAATGACCAAGCTAAAAACTTGAAATCATAATTTGTTATATTCCAATTTTTTCTAAGACAAAAGTGGAAGCTAGCAAATTAGAAGTCAAAGATAATTATGATAGCATTAATGATGGAAACCCTGTAATTTATTTTTTTTTTCGTGCCATAGTACACAGTAAGCTCCTTAAAATTCATGCCTTAAAACAGAATTTTATGTCCATTTTTCATGTGACTGTGTAACATTCAGGGCTGCAGTTTCAGGTTCGTGAAATAGAAGCAGCGTAGTCTTTAAAGGTCAGATGATCGGGAACAAATCTTATGTAGTATTAACAAAGGATTATGTAGAGAATACAGGCAAAAATGTATTTTTTTAAATTAATGGAACACAGAATGTATTGCATTTTTTCTGTCTTAATATAAGTAGGAATTTAAGAATCAATGTACATTAAATTGCAATAGAGATTGCCAAAATAAAGAATTACTATCTAAACACTGGTAAAAAGCCATTTCTCTGTTGGCAGAGATAGAAAATGATGACATTTTTCTCTTGGTTCATTGGCAGCTTTGTTCAGCTGAAAATATGTATTGGAGTTTGTGAATAAATATTATTTGTGTTTCCAAACAGGTATATTCTTTCTTTAAAGTATATTTTTTTATTGATTTCAAAGAGGAAGGGAGAGGGAGATAGAAACATCAGTGATGAGAGAGAATCATTGATCTCATTGATCGGCTGCCTCCTGCAAGCCCCACACTGGGGATCAAGCCCACAACCCGAGCATGTGCCCTTGCCCAGAATTGAACCTGCGACCTTTCAGTCTGCAGACCGATGCTCTATCCACTGAGCAAAACCAGCTAGGGCCAAACAGGTACATTCTTAACACCAGTGTTTTGGACAGCCATAGGTAGTCTTTTGGAAGAAACAGTCTGCATAATGAAAGGAAACTGGGCTGAATGAGAGAATTATTATTCCAAACTGGGTTCTGTCACATACTAGGTGTGTGACTTTGCACAAGTCACTTAGCCACTCTGAGCCTCTAGTTTCATATCAAAAGATTGTAGTAATGAAAGTAATAATCTTATGTGATTCTTAGATTGATAGATACTAATAGCAATATGCGGTCCTGAGTATGCACAATTAAAAATAGTGTTCATTCATCCATATAACCATTCATCCTTTAATACATATATGTATGTATTGTTGTCAGACAAAAGGCAAATTGTTTCAGATGTAGCTGCTTCAGCTCACAATCTCTTCAATACTTTACAGGTCATCAAAGAGATCTAAGAAATTACAAATGGAGATTATTTTCCTTATCCCCACTGCATTTAGCTTTCCTAAATGTTGTTTATATAATTGAATAGTTCAGATTTGGATAAAATTGACCATACATTTTTAGATAGTTGCTAAGTTCATCATGTTAAGATCATCCTATATAATAAAAGGGTAATATGCAAATTGACCCTAAGGGCAGAACAACTAGTCGCTATAACACGCACTGACTACTAGGGGGCAGACACTCAATGCAGGAGCTGCCCCCTGGTGGTCAGTGCGCTCCCACAGGGGGAGCGCTACTCAGCCATAAGCCTGGCTGACAGCTGTGAGCACAGCGGTGATGGTGGGAGCCTCTCCTGCCTCCGTGGCAGCGCTAAGGCTGTACGACTGTGGCTTAGGCCCACTCCCCTAAGCCCTCAGTCAGACATCCCCTGAGGGCTCCTGGGCTGCCAGAGGGATGTCTGACTGCCAGCTTAGGCCCGATCCCCCAGTGCATGAATTTTCATGCACTCAGGCCTCTAGTGTATATATATTTTATCTTTTTTTTTTATTTTCAATTACAGTTGACATATTATATTAGTTTCAGATGTACACCCCAGTGATTAGATATTACATAACTTACTAAGTGATCATCCTGATAAATCTCACACCCATCAGACATCTTACTTAGTTATTAGAATATTATTGATTATATTCCCTATGCTGTACTCTACATCCCAATGGCTATTCTGTAACAACCAATTTGTACTTCTCAATCCCTTCACTTTTTCACCCATATATTGATTTGTACTGCATATTATTAGGAAATCTTGTCTAGATTTATTCTTATAGGCAATAGAGCTCAAGGGTTTTCCTCTTACCTTCCATTGTTTGCCTCAAATAAATGATCCTAAGTCAGAGTTTAATGGGATTTGCCACAAGGAAACAGAATCTACCATTTCACTTTATCAAATTTTGTTTCTTCACCTTTCACTGTGTTTGTAAACTTTAACAAGTGTAATAAGATACTGTGTTTGGCTTTGGCTTTTGGCAAGCATCTGTTCAGTGTCAGAGTCAAATTTAGAAACACATATATAGCCAGCAGGTCATCTTTTCACAAACTGGTTTGTTATAAATTTCTCTAGCAGGTCAACATTTCTTGGAGGATTTTTCGACATAAAATAATATAAAGGTATGTATCTGATCCTTCTAAAAAACCTTGGCATTTAAACAAAATATAAAGCTGGATTGTGTAAGGACTTTATTGCCAATAGTCATATTACATAAAGCTTTGCATGTTATGAAAACTTACGTGTATTCTCCAGTGAAATTACTCTCTATGCTTTATAATAGCATTTTAATGGACTGAGAAAGTTATGCTATTAAATTTTAAATTCTTTAAATTATAAGTTGTTAAAATATTTAACATCCTCTGAGTCCTGATTTTAGCTTACATAATTTATAGCTACTTTTATGCATAATATTAATGAAAAAAATCTTGATTTATTAAATCAGGTATATGAATCAGTGCACCTAATTTTACAGAAGCTTTCTATACTTGTACTGAAGTGAGAAAATTTGACGTATTTGACAATTGTACTTGAGTATTTCTGATTAATGAGGCTCTGAGACCTAAGGCTGTTTATGAGATGCATTTGAAATGTATTATAAGTATTATTCCACAAATTACTATAACTATATAGGTTACTCCTAGTGATTTTAAAATGTACTACTTTGAAATAAAAAGTTTTTCAAAGAAAAGCAAAGAATAAAATGTTGAAGTGACTAACCATATCTGTCCAATTGAAAATATTCTCTACTCCATTCTCAAATTTTCATCCGAAGAACCACCATTACTTTGCTCTTACTTTCTCTCCCTACCTTTTCCTCCTCTCAAATCTTTCTTCTTCCCTCTGATATGCCTGTTTGTTAGGTCTAAATCAAGATCATGTACTCCCTTCACTCTCCAAAGTGAGTAGAAACTATGTAGAGAGTTTATTGGAAGACAGACTGTTTCCTTAGCAGAACTGAGCCTTTCCCCTCTGACTCAGCCAGAAGGGAGCAGAGAGGCTGTTAGCGCAGGAAAAAATAAATATGAAATAGTATTATTATTATCAGCCATTTGCTTTTCGACTTTGCAACAAGAATATATATATGCCTAAATGTAAAACTTTTAAACGTAAATTATTACTTATAAGTAATAATTGAAATAAGGAGCTGACATTGTTTAAAAGAAAACCTTCTAGATGTGTACCAAGTCTTAGGCTTTTTATCTTAAACTGCTGAGAATAAGGTATTTGGGGGGAAATGTTAGCTCCTTCAGATCAATTAACGTCAATTTAGGCAAAGTCATAGTCCTGGTGAGTGAAAACTTCAGAAAAGTTCATTGAAGATACATGTTATGACTTTTTAGAACACATTTCCATATCCTTCCCCCAATACTCAATCTACCCCATGCAAAGAATATAGTGTTCTCCGGTAAGAACCTATTTATTTATTTATTTATTTATTTATTTATTTATTTATTTTAATTTAATAAATCTTTATTGTTCAGATTATTACAATTGTTCCTCTTTTTTTCCCCATAGCTCCCCTCCCACCCCACCCTCTGCCCTTACCCACCCCCCACTGTCTTCATCCACAGGTATACAATTTTTGTCCAGTCTCTTCCCGCACCCCCCACACCCCATTCCCCCCCGAGAATTATCAGTCCACTCCCTTTCTATGCTCCTGATTCTATTATATTCACCAGTATATTCTGTTCATCAGATTTTTTTATTCACTTGATTTTTAGATTCACTTGTTGATAGATATGTATTTGTTGTTCATAATTTTTATCTTTACCTTTTCCTTCTTCTTCCTCTTCTTAAAGAATACCTTTCAGCATTTCTTATAATACTGGTTTGGTGGTGATGAACTCCTTTAGCTTTTTCTTATCTGTGAAGCTCTTTATCTGACCTTCAATTCTGAATGACAGCTTTGCTGGGTAGAGTAATCTTGGTTGTAGGTTCTTGCTGTTTATCACTTTGAATATTTCTTGCCACTCCCATCTGGCCTGCATAGTTTCTGTTGAGAAATCAGCTGACAATCATATGGGTGTTCCCTTGTAGGTAACTAACTGTTTTTCTCTTGCTTCTTTTAATATTCTCTCTTTGTCTTTTGCTCTTGGCATTTTAATTATGATGTGTCTTGTGGTCCTCTTTGGATTCCTTTTGTTTGGGGTTCTCTGCGCTTCCTGGACTTGTAAGTCTATTTCTTTCACCAGGTGGGGGAAGTTTTCTGTCATTATTTCTTCAAATAGGTTTTCAGTATCTTGCTCTCTCTCTTCTTCTGGCACCCCCATAATTCTGATGTTGGTACGCTTGAAGTTGTCCCAGAGGCTCCTTACACTATCTTTAAATTTTTTTATTCTTTTTGTTTTTTGCTTTCCGGTTGAGTGTTTTTTCTTCTTTGTATTTCAAATCTTTGACTTGATTCTTGCGATCCTCTAGTCTGCTGTTAGATCTCTGTATAATATTTTTTATTTCAGTCAGTGTATGCTTAATTTCTAATTGGTCCTTTTTCATATCCTCGAGGGTCTCGCTAAATTTATTGGCCTTTTCTAGAAAATTCTTGAAAAACCTTGTAACCATGGTTTTGAACTCTATATCCAGTCGTTTTCTTTCCTCCATTTCTTTCATTTGTGACCTGTTTCTTTGTCTTCACATTTTGGCTGCTTCCCTGAGTTGATAGAGTGGCTTTGTGTGCTAGGTGTCCTATAGGGCCCAGTGGCTCAGCCTCCCCCAGTTACCTGAGGTGGACACTCTTGGTGCACCCCTTTGTGGGCTGTGTGCACAGTCTTGTTGTAGTTAAGCCTTGATAGTTGTTGGTATCACTGGGAGGAATTGACCTCCAGGCCAATTAGCTGTGAGGATCAGCTGTGTCTACGCTGGGAGAACTTCTGTGCTGGAGACACCCTTATGAAACAAGACTTGCAAAAGCTTCTGTGCTCAGCTTGGATGGGGCGGAGTCTCAGGGCGGAGCAGACAGCATTGGTTTCCCGTCAGCCCTGCCCTAATAGGCCCCTGTGTCTCAGTGTCCCGTGGAAATTGCTGCAAGCACCTCTGAGAAAAAGCCGCCTTCGAGTTCCGCCCGCTGCCAGACAGTCCAGTTTCTCCCCGAATGAGTCTGGTTCCCCAGAGTCTCGCCCAGAACTGGAGTTCAGTGCAGTCGGGAGCTTTTGTCTCCCTCCCGCTTGAGAAAGCCAGCAAGCCAGGCATGTACTCAGTTGCCCGCCCTCTCCACGCGCTCGCCTCGGTACCTCTGCCTTCCGCAGTTCCTCTGAGTCTCAGTGAGCTTTTCTCTTTCCTGACAGTCCAGTTTCTCCCCGTGTGAGTCTGGGTCCCCAGTGTCTCGCCCGGAACTGGAGTTCAGCGCAGTCGGGAGTTTTTGTCTCCCTCCCGTTTGAGAAAGCCAGCCGCGCACTCAGTTGCTAGTTCTCTCCTCACGCGTGTCTCAGTACCTCTGCCTCCTGTAGCTCCTCTGAGTCTCAGTGTGCTTTTCTCTTTCCTTCTCGTTGTAGAATTTCCACTCAGCCAGCCTTCCTGTGGTTCTGGATAATGTTCATTTTCTCTTTTAGTTGTAGTTTTAAAATTGTTGTGCAAGGCAGCAGTTTAGGTGTTTACCTATGCCGCCATCTTGGTTTCTCTCCGTAAGAACCTATTTATCAGCATATGTCAGTCTTTGTAATATTCCAAAAGATGTTTTATTGACTCCTAAACTTTGCAGTAAAAAATATTCTTACTTTTTAGGATGTCAAACTTGGGACAATTTGACTCTGATTTTTACCAATCTAATTATACCATTGAGAATCAGGAGCAGAGTTGTAATGACTCCAATGCCTATGGAAATCTTTATGGATCTGGAGAGTAAGTACCTTATTTTGAAAAAATATGTTCTCATTTTAGAAGTAATAATATTATGGCAGGTAGGGAGGTTTCCTTGGAGGAACCAAAAGCATGTCTTTGTAAAGTGCCCAAGAAGAAATGTGAGGAAAGGGCAGAGAAATGAATTCAGTTCTCCAAGAATCCCTTTGATCACCTCAGACCCATTTATAGCTGAATGGCTTGACTCTCTTTTCAAAATAGAACTTAATAGGGAGCCTGAATATAGGGACTGTATTTTCTGTGACACTGCTTGAAAAACATATTTTATTCAATTTAATTAATATTTATTGAGTGCCTGCTGTGTGCCAGGAATGAAAAAGGGCACTATAAACCCAAAGATAAAGGAGAAATTCATAATCTCTTACCTCACAACATTTAAGATTTGAGGTTGTGGAGGTGCTGTTGTAATATGCTGTTATAACACAGTGTGAAAATTCCTAAACGGAACCAAGATAAACATATTTCAGAATGTGTTAGTAATTTGAGTTGACAGTTTAACTTGAGTTGAAATAAATAAAGATGATTAAAAATTTAGTATTTATCCTTTACCAGTGCCCAAAATGAGGGTTTAGAGTGAGAAGAATTTGGTTCAAGTTCTGGCTCTTGCATTTGTTCTTTGTGACCTTGGGAAAGACTTGACTTCCCTGATTGGTGTCTTAACTGAGAAATGAGGACATTAATAATACCTACTTTATGAAATTATCATGAAGAACATTTGTGATAATGTGCAGGAAAGTAGACATTTAAGTAAAACCACTATATAAATGTTATTCACTTATGTAATTACTAGAGGCCTAGTGCACGGATTCATGCACCAGTGGGGTCCTTTGGCATGGCCTGCGGGAATCGGGCTGAAACTGGCAGTCCAATGCTGCCTGCCACTCCTGCCTGCCTCTTCCGCTCATCCTGGTCCGGCCCCGCTGCGCCTGCCGCGGGCTCCTGCCCAGTCAGTCCCGATCAGGAGAGGCTTGCATCTGGCACCCATCTGTCAGCTGAGCGGCACTCGGGCTGTGAGAGTGCACTGACCACCAGGGGGCAGCTCCTGCATTAAGTGTCTGCCCCCTGGTGCTCAGTGCACGTCATAGTGACCAGTCTACTAGTCGTTCGGTCGCTTAGGCTTTTATATATGTAGATGGGTGAAGCCCTGGTCAGGTGGCTTAGTTGGTTGGAGCATCTCCTGTACACTAAAAGGTTGCAGGTTCTCTTCCTGGTCGGGGTGTGCACCAGAAGCAACTGATCGATGCTTCTCTCTCACATCAATGTTTCTCTCTCTCTCTCTATCACTCTCTCTGTCTCTTTCTCTCCCTTCTTCCCTCCCTTCCTCTCTCTAAAAACCAATGAAAACATATCCTCAGGTGAGTGTTTTAAAAAAAAATGGGTGAAAAGGACAAGGTCCTGTAGGATTGGCTCAATCACCGTAGAATCCAACAACAGAAAAACAACTTCATATTATTCCTTGGATTTATACCTTGGAAGGTCAAGAAAAATAAAAATAAAAAGGTGTTTCAGGCAAAGCAGTTTGAGCATTGAGGTATTATAGGATATTAACTCAAAATATATAATCCATACTGAGAGCTATCTAAAAATTTTCAGCTCTGTCCTCTTGTTTTATTGAAAGGAACCAGTCACCTTGAATTTCTGTTTCTTTTCTCCCTTCTCTGCTCCATTTGGGCTAAGTACCTGGGCAGCACCTGCAATCTATATTTTCAAGCTAAACTATCCTGAAATGTCTAATAAGAGGGTAATAAAGCTTTCCCCTTTAAGCAGGGACTCATGATCACAGCTTTCTTCCACACCCCACCTTGCCCAGTGAGGTTTGATTTTACATATCAATATTGCCCAGAAATCAAGATGACCAAGAGATGGAAGTTAATATAATCAAATGAGGAAAACTCTTGATTATATTGTATCAGGTTGATGGCCTTGCCTGCTTATTTGCATTTAAATCCAAATCCTTATTTGGAGGTGGTAACATTTAAATTGTAACCCACACTGCATGTCTCAGGAATTAGAAAAGGCCATCCTAGCTGTGGTGGTTTTATGAGTACATAAAACACGGACTTGGGCCAGCGAATTACTAGTGTACATCAAACAAACTCCAGAGATTTGACCTTTTATTCATTCAGTGAGTAGTTCAATTAAAATACTCCCCAAGTCAAAATAATATGTTGATCATCCTGGCAAAAGATATAGGAATCCAGAGGGTAGTTATAGTGTTATAATCAATTAATCTATCGCTCTGTCTCTGTCCTCTCCCATACCCCTCCTCCCCAATAAATGGGAGCTTCCTTTAAAAGGCTTGTTCAGCTCAATGGCATGTTAATTGGAAAGCTGGTTGACTGTACTTAACTAAAACAATGAAGATATTTATATTTCAAAACAAGTTATCTTATTTTAGAATGAACAAGAAAGAGGGTTCTCATTTTAAAATTTCTGTCCAGTCCTTTGGGTAGGCATCATTTCCAATCACTGCTAGTCAGTTATCTAGGCTATATTTTCCGACTATATGTATCCAATTTTTGAAATGGGAAAACTATTCAAATTATTAAGAAAAAGAAATAGATATGTCTGCAGAAAGGTGACAACTGGAAAACCCCCTTTGAATGTGGACAGTATATTTGGTAGGATATTATCAGACCAGTACTGAGTCATCATTTCATTGGAATCCCCAGGTCGATCATTCCCTGGTGTTAAACATAGCTAATGGCATATCAGTGGCACATGGTTACTGTGCACTCGCTGGACTAGCCAGGATTTGGGAATGTTACATAGGTTAACTACCCTAGCTACACTTTCCTAAACCACTCTACCATCAAACTGATCCTATATTATATGTTCTTACCAAGTTCACGTAGAATGCCCGATTTGACTGGCTCGATGGGAGACTTACATAGATGAAATGTTTCTGGAGGTTCTGACTAAATTCTTTTAGTCAACAGTGTAGATATGTCATATTGTTGTCTTACGCTGTTGATGGTATTGCAAATTCTGAAACCTTTGTCACCTCAGGTGGAATACACATACACTTGAATGTGACTCTAAGTGTGGAGATAGACTTACAATGAATGGGACTTATTTGATGGTACATTTTTTACCATCTGGTTTACACTCTGGCTCTCCATATGACACTGGGAGTGAGCGCACCACCTGTATTCCCCGAAGAACGTACTGACAAAGGAAAGCAGCTCAGTTAAAAGCTTCATGATGGAAGTCCAAACCTATAGTTTTAGAAAACAAAGCCTCCAATAAAATATGTAGTTAGTGATTTCGTGATGGAGTGCAGGGAAGCGTGTGCAATAACCAAGTCTGCAACACACAGAAATCAAAACTGAGTCTTCTAACAATGACCTTCTATATTTGCATCAGAAGATGAATGTTAAGTCTTGTTGATTCGGAAAGAGGTCAGAAACTTTCCCCAGCAAGAGACTATTCCTTATCTTAACACAGTATTATGTAAGTGAAGACAAACAAGCCTCTGGAGGTTTGTTGGAACATTATGGTACAGGGAATGAAAGAGGGAATATTGACGAATTGGTGAGCATACCAAGGACTTTTATGTAGATCAGGTGTGCGGTCATTGCTTTATGGCTCAGACACAGAAATCCTGACATGAGTAGAGTGGAGGTTCATCTGAAAGGAAAACATGGAATGGCGGGGATGTTGTCAAAGTCACTTTAGATATTCCAGGGAAACCAACATGGGAAAAGGCTAAAGGTGATCATCACAGAAGAGATTCAAACTCTTAGCCTCCTAATTGCATTGTTTTCTTTGAAAAAGTGACTAATTGGAAAGGCAACTATTACAGATACAGATGCTCTGCCAGGGTGTATGAAAGATGTTTAGAATTCTTTAGTGTAAGTATCAGGAAAAAAAGAACAGACAAATACTTAGCTAATGCTTATTGGTCACGTATTGTGTGCCCAACACTATTCTAAGCGCTTTACTTATTTTAGTGAATTTAATTCACCACAACTTTGAGTTCTATTATCTTCATTTTACAGATGAGAGACTGGGGCACAGAATGTGAGGTAATTTGTATCCTATATAATAAAAGCTTAATATGCTAAGTGTCCGGTCGTCCGGTTGGCTGTTCAACCCAATCAAAGTGTAATATGCTAATGATATGTTAAGGCTGCTCAGCTGCTCGCTATGATGTGCTGACCACCGGGGGGCAGACAGTCGACCGGTCGACCAGTCGCTATGACATGCACTGACAACCAGGGGGCAGACGCTCCAACCGGTAGGTTAGCTTGCTGCTGGGGTCTGGCTGATTGGGACTGAGTGAGATGGGCTGGACATGCCCTGGAGCCCTCCCATGGTCCCTCCCAGCTGGCCAACCTCTCGCATCCCTCCCCAGCCCCGATCGTGCACCAGTGGGGTCCCTAGGCCTGGCCTGAGCCATCTTGCAATCTGGGACCCCTCGGGGGATGTTGGAGAGCCGGTTTCGTCCCTACATCTAGTAGATTATAAAATTGGGATTTGAACCCAGGCAGTCTGACTTCAGTGGCTGTATTGGCTAACTACTCTACTTGGTTCAGGACAAATCTACCCTTGGACTCTCATTACAGGAAGAAATGTAACTCCACAGAGTCAGGCAAAAGAAGGAAAATCTGACCAAGAATGTTGCCAGTTCTAAAGGAGAATTTTGCAATCACTTCACAGTTGCCTGAAGTGGTGGGTATATCAGTCTGACTCATAATAGGCTACTAATTCATAGGCTTCACAGAGCAATTAGTAGCGTCCAGTCCATTCGTCCTGATTTGGTATTTTTTATGAAAGGATACTGTAGGCTTGAAAGACATCACTTTAATATCAGAGAATGTCATTGGCATAGTCATTCAAAATTGGAACCATCTAGTAAAAAAGGATAACACTAGAAGACATGGGAGTAAGTGTTGATTCAAGATATATGGTTAAAATTATGGTGCAGAGTAATTTGTCAGAGAAAGGCCTAAAACAAGAGAATTGGGTATTTGTAGGGTTTTTCTGGGTTGGAGTGTGGATTAATAATGTGATTATTTTGGTATAGCTTAGGTTTCCTTCACGGAGACATAGTATTAATTGCTATAGTCAATATGTACAAAGTTATAAAATAAAAAGAAAAACTTTAATTTAGAAAATGACCAAGATAATTTTTAAAGATAAAGAAGTTTGAGGTTCCCTTTATAGGAAAAATTTAAAAATTTTATTTTCTAAATAACAGTGGAGGGATTTTAATATTATCCCTCCATTATAACAAGGTCAATAGAGGCAAAGCTCCTGTTGAACATGTTTTGTTGGATGAAGTAGCAGAGAGGAATAGAGAGATGAAAAAGAAAAGGAGAGGACTTGGCTGGTACTGGACAATATTTTCTTGTAAAAATGTGTTTTGCTCTTGGCAGGGGTGGGGGTGGGTCCTGTACTGAATCCCCTCATTCATAGAGATTGCTTTGCCTGGAGTAATTGTGGAAGTTATGTTTCCTTAAGCCTGGTTATTAGCACCTGGGCATGAGTTTTGGTGAGGCCAGGATAATCCTATCTAATAAAAGAATAATATGCAAATTAACCATCATTCTGCTACACCCACAAGCCACACCCAGCAGCCAACCAGGAGTGAGTATGCAAATTAACCCAACCAAGATGGCTGCGGCCACGGAGCAAGCAGGAGGAATGGAGGAAGCCAAGCTTTCTGCACACCATGGCCAGCCCAGGCCTCCACTCAAGGCTAAAGTTTCAATTATAGAAGATAAATAAATCCCAATAAAAATGGCAGTAGCTACGGAGCTGGAGAGAGCAGGAGGCTTGAGTTGCCCCCGGTGATGGAGGAAGCCAAGCTTCTACATCCCTGGCCTGCCTTGGTCTCCGCTCAAGGCTACAAAGTTTCAATTACAGAAGATAAATAAATCCCAACAAAAATGGCTGCAGCCATGAGCGAGCAGGAGGCTTGGCTCTACTCAAGGCTACAAAGTTTCAATTATAGAAGATAAATAAATCCCAGATACCAGGGCCTCTGCTTGGGTTGCCGGGGTGTGTGGCCGGCCTGCAAACCACCACAGGCCCCTTGCCCAGGCCACCCCACACCCAAGGGAACCCCCACCCTGATCCAGGACATCCTTCAGGGCAAACCAGCTGGCCCCCACCCATGCACCAGACCTCAATCCTCCTATCTAATAAAAGAGTAATATGCAAATTGACCATCACTCCAACACACAAGATGGCTGCCCCTATGTGGTCAAAAATGGCTGCCCCCATGTGGACACAAGATGGCCACCACAAGATGGCCAGCTGGGGAGGGCAGTTGGGAGGGACCAGGCCTGCAAGGGAGGGCAGTTGTGGGCGATTAGGCCAGCAGGGGAAGGCAGTTGGGAGGGACCAGGTCTGCAAGGGAGGGCAGTTGGGGGTGATCAAGCCTGCAGGGGAGGGCAGTTAGGGGTGACCAGGCCAGCAGAGGAGGGAAGTTTGGGCAACCAGGCCTGCAGGGATGGGCAGTTGGGGGGGGACCAGGCCTGCAGGGGAGGGCAGTTAGGGGTGACCAGGCCTGCAGGGGAGGGCAGTTAGGGGCAAACAGGCTGGCAGGGGAGGAGTTAGTTATCAATCAGGCTGGCAGGGGAGTGGTTAGGGGGTGATCAGGCTGGCAGGCGGAAGTGGTTAGGGGCAATCAGGAAGGCAGGCAGGCGAGCAGTTGGGAGCCAGCAGTCCTGGATTGTGAGAGGGATGTCCGACTGCCCATTTAGGCCTTATTCTACCGGGATCGGTTCTAAACGGGCAGTCAGACATCCCTCGAGGGGTCCCAGATTGGAGAGGGTGCAGGCTGGGCTGAGGGACACCCTAATATATCAATAAAATAGTCTTAGACACTAGTCCATTCACTCATCTCTATTTGCCCCTTTCATTCTTCTAGAACTGGTTGCATTAAAAAAAAAAAAAAAAACTTATCTAGGGAAAGCTTTATCAACTAAGTAGCCATTCAGTTTCTTCTATATAATGCGTTTCTACCAGTACTTTTGATAGTGGGCCTACTTTGTTTAAAAAGAAAGATTAGAGCCTAGTCAGCGTAGCTCGGTGATGGAGCATTGACCTATGAACCAGGAAGTCATGATTCGATTCCCAGTCAGGGCACATGGTGGAGGCATGCAGGGGGCAGCCAATCAATGATTCAATGATTCTCTCTCATCATTGATATCTCTCTTTCTCTCTCTCTCTCTCTTCCTCTCTGAAATAAATAAAATATTTTCTTTTTTTTTAAAGAAAGATTAGAAATATGCCACATGATTTCATGAACAATTACAGTAATCAGCATATGGTTTGGAACAGCGATTTTCAACCTTTTTTTTCTTTTAATCTCTGTCACACATAAACGCTAAAATTCTGCAGCACACAAACATATATTTTTTGCTGATCTGAGAAAAAAAAGGTATAATTTTGACTCATTCACACCAGATGGCTATTGTGTTGGCTGTTGTCATTTTTTAAAATTTGACAATATAAGGGAAAAAAAGGTTAGTGCCCCTGTCTAAATAGTCAGGTTTTGCATTTTTAAAAAATTCTTGCAGCACAGCAACCAGTTGAAATTTGCTGCTGTGGGTGATTCAAGAAGTATATCAGGTCTCTGCCCTTAATGAGCTTATGGTGAGTTAGTGAATGATTAAATGTATATATTTTTCTATTTTATAGCTTTATTTTTCAAAAGAGGATATCTTCTCTTTCAGGCTTACTCATATAAGGGAGGATGAATATGTTATTCTTAGACTTCATATTAAGATGAATGTTGGAAGGAAAGTATAAAAAGCCATTTTGTAAGTATTTTAACATAAAGAGATCCCAGAGAGCTATAAAGTTTAGAATCCTGGGCTGTATTTTTAGCTTAGTTTAGCCTAAGATATTTTGATAGGATAAACTTAACACATGTTAATAAGGACAATTTATATTTCTTCCCCTTCCTTCAGAAAACACACAATTAAAAATGACCAAATAATGTCACACACTCTTTCTTCCTTTTTCTAGCTTTCACAAGAAAGTATTTACTAAGATTGTTGTTTTTCAGCTTCCTGACACAAATGATGAAATAAAAAAACAAACAAAAACATGGTCAAGGAAATGTCATGTTTGACAAGAAACTTCTTTGGACAAACTAAATCGCATACTTCAAAAGAGGGACGCTACTGAATGCTTTTAGTTAGGTGCTCACAGATCATTTGATTGGCAATAATTGTCTGGGAATGGCCAGAGCTAGAAAGTCTATTTCTTTATGGACAGCAGTCAGTTTATACATTTATTTTTTCCTATGAATTGGCTATACTGTTAAAATTGTGATTTACACTTGCTGCTTCCACACATTTATAAAGGATGTCCATGTTTGGTGATTGCCATGCATAGCAGTGAAAAAGGCAGTGTGTGTAAGAGGCAGAGTGCTCAGTGTGTGTAAGAGTCCAGCTTCAGTTCAGAGATGGACACCTGCTGCGCTCCGTGATTCTAGGCAAGTCATTCAGTCTCCAGGATCCTCTATTTCGCTTTCTGTAAAATGGGACTAAAATGACAGATTTTACCTTACTAAGTCTAATTACATGGGAAAATGTAAGAAAAAGTGACAGCATGTTGTACATAATCAATAAATATTAGTTGGTATGGATCAGTCTTCTAGAAGTCTTTTCATGACCAGTGACTTCACTTTTTTTGATTAAAGTTCAACTCTAAGCAAGTTATTTCTTTCATGCTTAAATATTCATAAAACCTGGGATAATTCATGAAAGAGAAATTGTAGTTTCCTTCATTTCCTTGATTTGTCATGATATCCCTTTCTTAGATGCATAAATACCAGTGTTTTCCTTTCTCTAGACAGCAAGCCATTGAGCAGCCTCCGCTTGCCTTTGTCCCACCGGAGATGCTCATGTCATCAGGTTACACTGGACAATATTTTCAGCCAGCATCCAACCCGGACTATTATTCACAATCTCCTTACGTTGACAGTTTTGATGAAGAGCCTCCTTTGCTAGAAGATAAGTTAAGGAAGTGCTGTTAATGTGTGTACAGCTCGAGAATAATAGCAATAATGAGCACGTAACGTGTGCTGTCAGCATGATGCATACAGTGTTTTGTGTGTGACTGTTCCACGTGTAAACAAACCTGCCTCTTCAAGACACTTAAAGCAGTGGAAGTCTGCCGCATGTTTGTGTGTGGGGAATCAGAAGGAGGTATGTGCTATTGCTACAGTTATCACAGGTTCCTTCACTGTTTCTTAAATTTGAACTCCCTGGCAATGTCTGGACAACAGTGAAGACATCATTTCGAAAAGTGGTTATATCAAAGTAACCACCCTTCCCACCCCACTTAATGAAACTGCTTCCCTTCCCACTTTACACATATAAGCGAAAATTTATTGATTATTTTTTCCCTTTGTGATTATCCCCATCAAATGTATAGTATGTTAGAAGAGAGAGCACTTACTATAATTTTGCATTTTGAATCTATGGAATTTCTAAGCTCTGCTCTAATAATGTTCTTCAGCTTGAGTGACTTTGTGAAAGTCTCAAGCTTCATCTATAAAAGATATGAAAAGGCCTTAGGCAGAATTTCTGCGATAAGGTGATGAATGACATTTGCCAGCTTTTTTTAGAGTGTACGTTAAGACAACCTATAAAATTATGAATGTATAATAAAACATCCCCTGCACAAAAACATGTTATCTGAAACTGTGCTTGTTTATGCCTTAAATGCTTTGTTGTCTAAAAGGCTTGTTTAGTTTTGTGTAAGAATGATAACTTTTGCTATTCAGTAATATACAATCAATATGTTAAAAAATACACCTTGAAGGCTAATAGTCAATTTGAGTCTATCAGACCAGAAAAATTACTGTGATATTTGGTATTTGTAGCATAGCCTGATGTTTGTGTTTCAAAGGCCAATGACACAATTTGCATAAAAAATAAATATATTAATTCATTTTTATAGCACTTACATATCTTATACTTCACTACCACTAGATGACAGTAGAACAATAATTTTGCATTCAAATTTCACAGCAATTTTTATCTTATTTTATATAATAAAGTGTAATATTAGATCATCTACAATTAATAATACTTATAATCTCATTTGCATACCTTGTAATACATTTGAAAACAAAATATAGCGTGGGGCAAAAGTAGCTTTACAGTTTTGTATGGAAAATAATACAATAATTAATAAATAATAATAAACTCTGTTTCATGTACTCACAACTGTAAATCTGCTTTTGTCCTACACTGTATTATGGCAATGTATTTTGGTAGAAAATACATAAAATCTTTTTTCTTATGAAAATATTTAGTATGTCTTAGGTTCGTTTACTGTTTTTTGACTCAATGTTGAAACATATATAGAAGTTAATTATTCTATTAAATACATGATTGAAATCAGTAATAATGTCTCATAAAGCATTTGATTTTCTTTGGGAATAATTATGCATTTTCAGAAAAAAGATATTTTGAATTAAAGGCCACTTTATTGTGGCAAATACTGAAAACATTATTAACATAAATGTCTAAATTTAAAATGAAGTTAGAAAGCAACATAAATTTCAGGTGAAATTAATTCACCTACTATATTTCTCAATTTTTTAAAGTCTGCTCTTTTAAAAATTACATTAGACATTCTGACCCAGCAATTTTCAACCTTTTCTTTTTTATCTCTTGGCACACATAAACTAATTACTAAAATTCTGCAGCACATCAAAAAATATATATATATAATATAATATAATATAATATAATATTCTGCAGATCTGACAAAAGTAGGCATGATTTTAATTCATTCACACAAGGCAGCTATTGTTGCGTTGGCTTTTGAAATTTTTTATTTGACAATTTAAGGGAGAAGAGGTCAGTGCTCTGACAAAATAATCAGGTATTGCATGTTTTAAAAATTCTTGCAGCACGATGGTTGAAAATCACTATTCTAACCTCATTTTAAGCTTGGCCGACTGCTTATAGTCTCCAAAGTGTATGTTCATTAAGAAATAATAAATACACTGTGAAAATAAAAAGAATGCAGCATGAATGTTATAATATAGATTATTTGCCCACGATTAATTTAACCAACCAGATTTTTTTCCTTTCAAGCTTGGGATAGTAGTCATCAATCTGAATGTGAAATGAGTGAGAGAAATGCTTTCCATCCTAGTTCAGACCAACTTCTGCCTGTCAGTCTGAAAAATGTCAAGGTCCCTGTTAAAGCAAGGCCTCTTGGGGTCATGGCCATTATTAAAGGTCCACCTGGCCTTCTCTGCATAGAAAAGTCAGCTTTGCAAGGTGTCCGGTGGTATGAGCCACTGCAAAGGTTGAACTATGTATACTCTGTAGCTGACCAAAGAGAGTTACTAAATTCTAGGAAGGGAAGTTGAATGCCACATACAAATGATTTAGGGAGACAATCCTTCACATGGGAGAATTGGGCTCAATTAAAAAAAAAATACAACCATTATATTGACTGCCCGTTGACTTGATAAAAAGCATGGATTCTATTGTTGTTGTTTGTTTGTTTTTGTGGAATGGGTTGTACCCTTATACCAACCACTTCCTACCTGTCCCACAGCCTCTGGCAACCACTTTTCTACTCTGTTTCTATAAGTTTGACTAATTTTTAAAATAAATTTTAGGTTCAACATATAATTGATATCATGCAGTATTTGTCTTTCTTGACTTGTTTCACCTCACATAATGCCCTCAAGTTCTATCCATGTTATTGCAAATGGCAGGATATTTTATTCCACCACCACCACTCATAAAAGGAAACAGTTAACTTTTCTCAAGAATTTAATCTTACCCTAGCTGGTTTGGCTCAGTGGATAGAACGTGGGCCTGTAGACTGAAGAGTCCCAGGTTCTATTACCTTCAAGGGCACATGCCCAGATTGCGGGCTCCATCCCCAGTAGGAGGCATGCAGGAGGTAGCTGATCAATGATTCTCTCTCATTGATGTTTCTATCTCTCTCTCCTTCTCCCTTCCTCTCTGAAATCAATAAAAACATATTTTTAAAAAAAGAGAATTTAATCTCTAAATACACAGACTCAACCACGCAGAGCATTTAGCTTGTTAGAATATGTGTGCACATCATGATTCCGTTTACTTGCCGAAAAGACCATTCCCTTTCTTCTCTGTGACATTTCAGGCAGGTAGCATTCTCCTCTCCCTAGCCTAGGCCATGTCAAAGGAAATCCCAGACCTGGGACAAATATCTCTAGTTTATCTCTAGTTCTTCTATGGCAGTGGTCGGCAAACTGCAGCTTGCGAGCCACAAGTGGCTCTTTGGCCCCTTGAGTGTGGCTCTTCCACAAAATACCACGGCCTGGGCAAGTCTATTTTGAAGAAGTGGCGTTAGAAGAAGTTTAAGTTTAAAAAATTTGGCTCTCAAAAGAAATTTCAATCGTTGTACTGTTGATATTTGGCTCTGTTGACTAATGAGTTTGCTGACCACTGTTCTAGGGAAAAAATTATACTATGTTTGATATAACAATATTTCCAAAGTGTGAGCAATGGAAATTGCAGGGAAAGGAAATGTCTAAATGGGCAATAGGATGGGACTTTGGGTCTACCGTTACATTTTAGTTTTTACTGTAGAATGTTCATTTCCCAATTTTCAGCTAGATTTTAAGCTTGTATTAGCTACGTAAGTCAGGGATACTTTTCCTTATGGAAGTATTTGTCTAAAATATTTCTCTTAGCTCATTGTTTGCAAATAAAAATTTAATCTTATTTATGGTTTAAATTTTTACTTGGAGTTTTAGATTACAAAGTTATAACAATCAGATTAAAATTTAAGCAAGTGAATCAAATATATTAACTTTAATTAAAGAATATTACTGATGTTTATTTTTCTAATATTTGATGTTTATATTTGATGTTCTATATTCTGATGTTTATATTTCTAATATAAATATTTTTCTATATTTATATTACCTTCCCCCCTCCTTTTTTTTTTGCAGAACTTGGAATTAATTTTGATCACATATGGCAAAAAACCTTGACAGTGTTAAACCCACTGAAGCCAGCAGATGGCAGCATTATGAATGAAACCGACCTGGCTGGGCCCATCCTGTTCTGTGTGGCGCTGGGAGCCACCCTGCTTCTGGTAAAGGACAGCAGCATCAGATTTAAATGTGTGTCCTTTCCAATGAGATTTTTGCAGAGTGCTTTGGAAACACAGAAGGCAGTAGGGCACTTTACACAGTGAAAATTGTCTGTTTAATCTGTGGCTACATTTTTGGGGGGTGAGATAGAGACATATTTCATACAACTATAGTGACAAAATAGAAACTGCCATCATGCATTACAACTGATAAAAAAAAATAGAAATTTAAATAAAATTTTAAAGATAAAATCACCAAATCAAAATTTTTTAACAAAGCAGGTAATCATTTAGGTCCTTATTGTTATTAAGAAAAAAATGTCAATCTGGAATAGTTGAAGGGAGCACATGAACTTGGGAAATATAAGGCTTAAATTTCATTTCTTGCTTTTTGTGAAATTTGTATTGTGACACCGGACAAATCCTTTCTCTTTGTTCATCATTTTCTTGGTTGGGGTGTATCTCTAGGGTATTTCTAGTATCCAATGAAGTCTGAGATGGGTCTTCATCTCCGTGATTCTTTTTTTAAAATATTTTTTAATTGATTTCAGAGAGGAAAGGAGAGGGAGAGAGAGATAGAAACATCAATGATGAGAGAGAATCATTGATTGGCTGCCTCCTGCATGCCCCTTACTAGGAATCGAGCCTGCAACGCAGGCATGTGCCCTTGACTGGAATCATACCCAGGACCCTTCAGTCTGCAGGCTGATGCTCAATCCACTGAGCCAAACTGGCTAGGGCAGTTTTATTCTTTTTATGATGACATTTCCCCCCACTAACTTTCACCATTTCCCTTGTGTATGTGCCTCTTTCATTCTTTATATCTGGGAATAATAATATCAAAATAAGCCAAAAAGATTTTTAAGTCACATATTTCCACCTAAGTTAAGTTTAGATAGCATTCTAGCTTATCATTTGGAAAAATGTTTCATTTTTAAAAAGAAAGAAAAAAAATTAGAAGAGGTTTATGATTTTATACCAAAAAGAGAATGATAATACATTAAAAACACAGGATGGCCCCAGGTGGGTGGCTCAGTTGGTTGGAGAGTCCTCCGGGTCAGGGCATGTGCAGGAGATAACCGATCAATGTTTCCCTCACATCAGTGTTTCCCTTTCTCTCAAATCAATAATCATATGCTCAGGTGGGTATTAATAAAAAACACAACACAGGATGAAAAATATGGTCAAGCTAGCCTGAAAATATATGGCTTTATCAAAGCATAAAGTGATAAACTTTGCAGGAGAAATAATGTAGGAAATTAAAAATTCTAGGCCTTGTTCACTTTCCTTTCTTACAGCTACTTCTCATAATTGTTTTTCTCCAATATAGTTACAATTTTTAAAAGTAGCTGTAAAATGTTATTTGCAATTATATACATTTTCACTTTTTATTTATTAACTACTTAATACTAGTATCAAAACACCGATAGAAGTCTAGTTTCTGCATGATAATGTGGTCAATAATCACAACATATTTATCTAGTACAATAGTATTTAGTGATAGCATCTATTTCTTTATTTGAACTACAGAAAATACAAATACTCTATAAATCAAATACTATATCAACTGGAGTTTTAATTTAGTCTCTAACCTCCCTTCTGTCTCTGTCACAGTAATTTGATAATCTTAGATTAAATGCTGCTAAGTAAGACCGTGTCAATTAATCAAGTAGTCAGAAACAATCAATTTAATATATTAACTCATCTTTCTTTTTCAAGTAATATAACAGCTGTTTGTTTTTTTCTGTAGAAATGCTACCAGCACCATCCTTTAAAGGAAATTATTAATTCCATTAAGATCTTTTTAGGGTGTACAATGTTATTTGGAGTTATTTAAGTATCCTCTCTTTTGTCATAAGTAGTACAAAGCTATATAGGCAAAGAAATCAATTGGAAGTAAGAAAATTGAATCTACCCTTAACTTTTCCTCTAGGTGTGATCTTGAATCTTTTGTTTCCTGTTTCTTGAACTTTATTTCTTCATTTTGAAGACAAAATAAGATTTATTAAAAGTGGTACTTAAGATTCCTTTCAGTTCTGAAATTTTGGGGAATATTTGAAAATGGATATTTTCTGAAACTTTTTAGGGAAACATTATCACTTCAATTTTAACATTAGAATGTGGTTACTTAGGAACTGATTCTGACACATGTAGAGCAATAAGGACAAAACAAACAAATAAAGTGGATATTAGTGAAGTCAGATTTAACTCAGAATTCATTTGAAGCTAAGTTAACCTGACTCTGGATATATCCAATTAAAATGTGAAGGATGAGCCTTTGCCTGGTAGCTCAGTTGGTTAGAATGACATTGTCCTGACATGCCAAGGTTGTGGGTTTGATCCCTGGTCAGGGCACGTACAAGAAACGAATGAATGCATAAATAAGCAGAACAACAAATTGGTATTTCTCTTTCTCAAAAAATATCAATAAAGATGTAAAAGATGATCTTATGGGCAGCTATATATATATACTAGAAAAAGCAAAAGTAAATCCAGAACCAATATCCAAATCTATTCATTGTCCCTGGAGGTGTAAGATTCACGGTCACATACTCATCATTTTTCTGATTTATGTTGACATAAAGGCACAATACCTTTTAGTGGACTTTCTTCATGCTGAAGAAGGCAAACTAAAAAGAACAGCTTCAAACACAACACAAATTTAGTTTTACTTGTTATTTCTCTCAAAATTCTTTTTACCCCCAATACAATAAAGATGAGTGATTTAAAGCTATGGGTCCTTAATTTTTTTTTTTTTATTAGATCTAATAGTGTGATCTGAAAAAAGAATATTCATGGTCAATATAACAGTACTAGAGGCCCGGTGCACAAAATTCATGCATGGGTGGGGGGAGTCCCTCAACCTGGCCTGTGCATTCTTGCAATCCGGGACTCCTCAGGGGATGTCTGACTGTCGGTTTAGGCCTGATCCAACCAGAAGTCAGACATCCCTCTCGCAATCCAGGACCGCTGGCTCCTAACTGCTTGCCTGCCTGCTCGCTCCCAACCTATTGGCCCCTAATCACTCTGCCTGCCTGCCTGATTGCTCCTAACTGCTCGCCTGCCTGCCTGCCTGATTGACCCTAACCACTCTGCCTGCCTGCCTGGTCACCTCCTAACTGCTCACCTGCCTGCCTGTCTTATTGCCTCTAACCGCTCGCCTGCCCGCCTGCCTGCCTGCCTTCCTGCCTGCCTGCTCAGTGCGTGTCATAGCGACCAGTTGTTCCGCCATTCAGTCGATTTGCATATTACCCTTTTATTATATAGGATAATCACATGAATAAGTATTTCAAATACAGATTTAGTATGAAGATGGTAGTGCAGGAAGGATCCTGAAAATTTTGGGGTTAAAAAGAAATGGAACTCTTTTTCTTTTATTTCTTTTTTTAAATTATAAATACTTCATGAGTATAACATTATAATTTGGCATCTCTATACACTACAAAGTTATCTCCCCATAAAGGTTGGTTACTATCAATCAGCATACAATTAACACCTTTTACCCCTTTAGTCCACTCCTTACCCCCTTCTTCTCTGCTCTCTGGTAACAAAGGATCTGGGATCTGTTCTCTGTAGGTAATTTAAAAAATAGAAGAAAAGAAAAAAAGGAACATTTATTTTCCATTTCAACTAAAAGCCCTGTTACAATTCAAAACAAATTAAAAAATGGCACTGGCCCCTGCCAAGTGGAATTGTACTTTAAATTGAATAAAATAACAAGAGAGCAAGATGAAGAGAAATGTCAATAACTGATATGGAACGGGACAATTTTGCTACCAAATTAGTTTCATTCATCATTTATTTTCCCCACCCTATTCACAAAACTTCTTGGGGCCAGGAAATTCAGACTGTGTGTCTTTTGGGTGTAGAGAAGTTGCTTTTCACCATTACAACTATCATTACCTTAGAATTATCACATTCAATTAAAATATTAAATAAAATGTTTACTACTTAAAAGTGATTTGAAAGTGTCACTATTTTCCAAGTTGAGCAAACCTACCCAATGATGCAGTGCATAACTGATGTGTTTTTTAGCATGTCCATTAGCATCCATAATGTTTTTTCACAAAATAATACAAAAGAATTCCAAAAGAATACAAAAGATATTCAATGAGAACTTACTCTGGCTAATGCAAGAGAGAATTCTGCCAGTGTAACCCAGGGACATTTTTGTGAAAGAACTTAGTAGTGACCAGCCTCCATAACTACAGAAGAAGAAGAGTTGAAAATAGCTGGAAAGTTTTGATCATTAAAATGGTCATAACATTCTCCAATACCCTTCATTAATAAATATTTCTTTGTTCTCTAAGACATAAGGACTTCACAAATAACAGCTATGGAAAAGGAAAAAAAAAATGACAGCTGAAAAACTCTCTGAATCAACTTACCAGATCCTTTGCTGTTTTTTAATAATTCCCATGAGAACCAAAACCAATTTATCCAACCTTTATCTAGAATTTCTAGTCAGTTTAATGTAAATGTAAAAACTAAATTCAATCTTGACTGGAGCGTTGGCATCCTCAGGTAGCCAACATTAAAATATCCTCTGTTCAATTAATGATAGATTGCACTTACCCCAGATGAGTTTAATGGAGATACTTCAGCTCCTAGACCCTAGTGCTTTGTGAGTGGTGGCTATTTTTATAAATCCTCAGAAGCTCAGTGGTATATCCTGAACACCAATGAATTCCATTAACAGTACCTCTTTTATGACTCATTACCAGGTAGTTTATATAAATCAACTTTTCATAAGGTATGTTCAGTTAACCTGGCATTATGAAAACAAAATTTTCAGTGGTAAGTTTGGGATATGCTGGGTAATAAAAGGTCAAATAAGTTCAGTTATTAAAGCTCCTGTAGTTAAGGACCTAAATTTTAGAGTCAGACTACTGGGGATCAAAGCCAACTTCAACCAATTAGCATTATTTTATTTTGGGGAGTTACTTAAACTTTCCGCCCCTCAATTTCCTCCTGTGTAAAATTGATAAAATAATGCTACCTATCTCATAGGATGGTTGTGTAGATTAAATATGTTATAGAAATGCTTAGAATAGACCCTAACATAGCAAATCCTATAGATCTTTGCTTAGCTTACCTAATAAAGAGGGAATATGCAAATTGACTATCACGCCATAACAAGATGGCTGTGCCCACAGCGGAGGCCAAGTTCCCGTAACGAGCCTTAACTAGCAATCAGCAGGGACCTGAGGCATGTGGTGCTGGGCCGGGGTGGGGGACCTGGGGATGCGCCCCCCGCCCCCCGCCTGGTGGGGCTTGACAGGGGACCTCAGGCCGCGCCCCCCCACCCTGGCGCCAGGCCCGGCAGGGCTTGACGGGGGACCTCAGGCCACACCTCCTGCCCCAGCACCAGGCTGGGGGACCTCAGGCTGCGTCCTCCACCCGGCAGGGCTTGATGGGGAACCTCAGGGTGCACCCCCCACCTAGTGGGGCTTGATGGGGGACCTCGGGCCGTGGCCCCTGCCCCGGTGCCAGGCTGGAGGACCTGAGGCCATGCCCCCCCGCTATGTGGGGCTTGATGGGGGACCTCAGGCTGCACCCCCCACCCACGGAGTTTGATGGGGGAGGGGCTGGCCAGGTCTGGATCTAGCCCAATGGGGTTGGGGCCAGTCAAGTTAGGATCTCGCTTGATTTCGAGGCACATGTGGGTGGGCGGGGACTTGACTCTGGTTCCTGTGGCGCACCCCAGACTCTGACAGGAGGAAGATTTTCATATACATTTTACTAATTTTCTTTCATCTCTGACACTTCTATTATAGAGAAAGGGCAAATAGCAATATTAAAATATTTCCTCTAATTAATTCCCTTTTAATGTGCACGAATTTCATGCACTGGGTCACTAGTATTACTAATATGCCTTGTAAATTACCAAGACTAAATTGGAATGTTTTTCATTAATTGATTCATTTATTATTTAACAAATATGGGGAGAAAATATATTCTTACTTATGCTCTAATAGGCAATCTGTGATAAAAAAATAAATAAACCTAAAAATATTTCATCTTCTCTAGCATACTTGTGCCATCCCAAATATAGTCAGGGTTGTTTGTTTTCAGGACCTGAATTCATAACATAGTCAGTGTCTTACCCAGAACTCCCAGTCTCCTGATAATTGTAAGCACTACAAAGATATGGAACAGCGCTGAGCTGATTGATTCTAAAATGCTCTCTGATTTGTTGACACCCTGATTTTCTCTTGATGCTTTCTGTGTATTCAAACTGTTTTCTTCTCCTTGTTTCAGGCAGGAAAAGTTCAGTTTGGTTACATATATGGCATGAGTGCCATCGGCTGCCTAGGGATTTATGCCTTACTCAACTTGATGAGCTCTTCAGGGGTGTCCTATGGCTGTGTGGCAAGTGTGCTGGGTTACTGCCTGCTCCCCATGGTCATCCTGTCCGGCAGCGCCGTCTTCTTTTCACTGCAGTAAGTGTCCGTGTTCGCTCATAGCCCCACATGCACAATCACTGCTAAACCGTGCCACACCAGAGCAACATTGACCTCTTCCCAATCATTTTGATGGTGGAGTTGGGGACTCGATGACTGTTAAAAGCTACAGGCAAGCCCAGTCATGGTGGCTCAGATGTTGAGTGTTGACCCATGAACCAGGAGGTCATGGTTCCATTCCCGGTAAAGGCACATGCTCCAGTTGCAGTCTTGATCCCCAGTGGGGGTCATGCAGGAGGCAGCTGATCAATGATTCTCTCTGATCATTGATGTTTCTATCTCTCCCTCTCCTTTCCTTTCTGAAATCAATAAAATTATATATATATTTTTTAAAAAAGCTACAGGCAGATTCAGGGAAGTATGCCAGTTTTGGCTAAGGTGCTGTTTCTATATCAATGATTTCAAAAATAGATTACACCAAGTAACCTTTAAAACTGGCACTTTGTGAGTTGTCACATTCTTCAATATGAGCTATTGTCATGGGTAATGGAAGATCTTTAAAAAATTCACTTGTTTGATTGTGGAAGAGTAAGTGCCTGGTGAACTGCTGACAAATTGCCTCAGCTCCCAGGCACTCTGTCTTCTAGGTGGGAAGCAACTGTTCTCTCTCAGCTGGGCTCCGTGTGGTGCAGAATTCCCAGGAACCCTGATGAGGATATTAATGCTAGAGAGTTTTATGGCATATGTGCTCAGTCAAGAATTTTTTTTTCTTTATTACTTCCTGAACAGTTAGTATTTGCAATTCAAAACCATTAGTAAGGATGCAGTAGCTAAGTTTCAGTCAGGCACTCTCCCGGGACAGCTGCATGTCACAACCACTTTGATTGGGGAGACCAAGTAATTACATCGTCCTTTGTCACTTGTTATGCTCTAAACCCAAGTAGAAATAAACATTTGCCACCAGTGCTCATGATTCCACATTGTAATGAGACACAATTTGTATTTTTTTCTTGGGGGATCCACATTTTAGGTTATTAACCCTACACTGGATAGGATATTATATAAAGAACTTACCAATACCAAAGATAGACATTTTAGAAAAGAATTTAATCTTTTTATTTAGATATAATCTAGATATATAAAAGGCTAAGTGACTGTCCGACTGGCCAACTGGCCGGTACCTATAACGTGCACTGACCACCAGGGGCAGATGCTCAATGCAGGAGCTGCCAAGCTGCAGTGACTTGGCAACGGTGGTTCTCTAGTGAAGCACCCTCAAACCAGAGAGGAGGGAGACCAATTCCTCGTGGGGCTGTGTGATTCCACCTTTGGCTGTGGGTTATGTTTTCCTGGGGCACTGTCGGTCCTGAATCTGGTTTACTACACACTTGCGTATGCATTCCACACCCTGTACGACAGCAACGTTGCAGAGTGCCCTCTCGCACTCTGGGACCCCTCGGGAGATGTTGGAGTGCCGGTTGGTTTCGGCCTGATCCCCACAGGCCAGGCCGAGTGACCCCATCTACCAGAGGGACCCCGCTGTTCACTCTGCAGATGCTCTTCAAGCCATGGCACTGCCCCAGGTGCTGCCGGCCTGGGAGGTTGGCTCCAGGGCATGCCCGGTCTGTCTTGCCCAGTCCTGACCTGCTGGCCACCACCTGGGACCACCTGCATTGGTCCCTGCACCGGAGCCAGCGCCGTGAGCAGGAATGCCCCAGCTTGAGCTTCTCCCCTCACTCCCCTCCCCCTCTTTCTCCTCCCCTTTCCCCCACCCCCCAGCCCCCCCACTCTGCAGACGCCCTTCAAGCCACCCGGCTGCCCCAGGAATTCTAATTAATTTCCTTTCAATGTGCACGAATCCATGCACCAGGCCACTAGTCTCATATAATTTTTTTTGTGTGTGTGTTAATCTTTACTCAAATATATTTTTCCATTGCTTTTTTAGGGAGAATGAAAGAGAGAGGGAAAGACAGAGAGAAACACATCTACTGGTTGCCTCCTGCATGAGCCCTGACCAGGGCCCAGGCCAGGGAGGAGCATGCAACCAAGGTACATGCCCTTGACTGGAACCAAACACAGGCAGGCTGACGCTCTATCCTCTGAGACAAACCGGCAAGGGCTCATATAATATTTTTATAGCATTATTGAAAATGAATTAGTTGGAAATGCTTTTAAGATATGGTCTCTTGCCCTGGATGGTGGTTCAGTGGTTAGAGCATCTGCCTGTGCACCAAAGGGTTGAGGGTTCGGTTCTGGTCAAGGGCAAGTACTTTGTTCGGTTGCAGGTTTGCTCCATACCCTGGGTCAGGGCCCATGGATGTTTCTCTCTCTCTCAATCTGAGACACCTCGGGGGATGTTGGACTGCAGGTTTCAGCCTGATCTTCCCCCGAGGGATGTAGTAGTGCTGATGTAGTAGTGCATGAAGCAGCAGGCGGCCGGGGAGGAGCCCAAGCTAGGGCTGGGTGCCGGGTTGCTCCCACTCAGTAGTGCTGCTGCAGAGGCAGGAGAGGCTTATGCCGCTGCAGCTGCACTTGCCAGCCATGACTCTGTGGTCTTGCGCCCATCGGTCAGCTGAACAGCACTCCTGCTGTGGGAGTGCACTGACCACGAGGGGACAGATCCTGCATTGAGCGTCTGCCTGGTGGTCAGTGCATGTCATAGCAACCAGTCGACTGATCATTTGGTCATTTGGTCACTTATGCTTTTATATATATAGATTCTTTTTTATTTTTTATTAAATGCTAGTTTTATTTTTTTATTTTTGATTATTTTTATTGATTTCAGAGAGGAAGGGAGAGGGAGAGATAGAAACATCAATGATGAGAGAGAATCATTGATTGGCTGCCTCCTGTATGCCCCACATTGGAGCTTGAGCCAGAAACCTAGGCATGTGCCCTTGACTGGAATTGAACCTGTGACTCTTCATTCTACAGGCCCACACTCTAGCCACTGAGCCAAACCAGCTAGGGCTATAGTAACATTCTTGAAAATAACTTAGAGCAAACTCTTATTTAATCAGCAAGTACTCCTCAACATTAAAAAAAAAAAAGAGGAATACAACAGAGAATGGATACTTTCAATGTATAAATACAATGTGAGTTGTAGGTATATTTATTGAGTTTTATCCATGGAAAAATTTCAGTTTTTGCTTATCAAGTTCTTTAGCAAGCAAGCTGTTCCACTTACTATGTTGTTTAGTACAAACATCTGACAAGTTAATACAGAGTGCAATTCTACAGTTTCTATTTTTATCAAGTGCTTTTGTCAAGGAATACTATAATGATTTATCATTTAAAAATTCTAATTTTTAAACATTATTTCCAGCAAATTTGAGACTTTAGGGCATTTTAAATGACTCCAGATTATTAGAGGAAGAAAATAAAAACTAAAACTCTTGGATTTTTGGAATCATCATAAGTATGGACCTTTTCTCATTAGATTTTCATTCTGAAATTATGACAAATAATTTAGAAATCCTTTAAGTTATATTAGAGGGAAATAAACTATCTGGCGCCTAAGACCACTATACTGAAATTGCCCTTTCAGTCTTATTACTATATCATTTAAATTAATCATGTATAATTTTACATTCTTGTTCATAAAAAATGGTAAATTAAATCACCCTAGGAATTATTTCTAATAGATACTAATTAAACCAGTGAATATAATATTTGTTAGAATACTTTTTAAATATTTTTATTTATGTTATATTGTATAATTTTTCACTTGTTTTACTTTGATTCAATTATTAAATTAGGTTTTCCTGTCATTGTCACAAACAAAAAACACAATTATCAACTTCAGATTCAACTAGGATTAACTGAGGAAGTGTAGTTTGATGGTGAAAAGAACAGTGTGCCAGGAGTTAGGAGATTTTGACATAATGCTCATTTTACTGTGCAATTTTTATAAGTCACTTCGTTGTTTTAAAGCTAGGAACTAGATAGACCTGAGATCTCTCCTAGGTCTTATGTCTTGTTTTTCTAAATAATATATTCTGTTTTGCACAGAAGAAAAGAAATTCACTCTTTACCACCCACACTTTCCTTTTTATCCCCAAGGTGATTAGACTTAATTACCTTACTTGCCCATTTCTTCTTAAAGAACCAGTTGCCTCCACAGTTACTTCTTAAAGATATTTATTTATTTACTTACTTTTTTATACGTAACTATATTTTCTATTAATTTCAGAGAGGCAGGGAGTGGGAGAGAGAGAGATAGAAACATCAATGATGAGAGAGAATCATTGATTGGCTGCTTCCTGCTAGGGATTGAGCTCGCAACTCAGGCATGGACCCTTGACTGGAATCAAACCTGGGACCCTTCAGTCTGCAGGCCAGCACTCCATCCACTTAGCCAAACCAGCTAAAGCTTGAAGATACCAATTTAAACAAATATATTTCAGCATTCTAAAAAGTCCACACATGCACATACAAAGCAATCCTTAGCGACGAAGTGGGAAGCAATGCTTATATGTGCCTTCCTGTTCCACGCATTCCTACTTGAGTTGTGTCAGACTTTGCTACTCAGACAAAATCCTGGGAAGTGGACTTGGGAGCAGTGGGCGCTGGGCACCCTACTGGAATGCAGTCCAGTAATCTTCTGCTCATACTGTAGGTACATTTAGGAAGAAAGTGTTGGAGAAGGAACTCTGTAGCTGTAAAAGAAGTTTCTAAACATAGTTTATGTAAAAGAATGTCAGGAGTTGTAATATGAATGTTGACATATGAGAGTAATTACAAGTGAATTCTTCTGTTGCTATTAAGTCCAGTTCTACTAAAGTATGAAATATTTAGCTTCTGATGGTGAATTTGACTCAAACATTTTCTAACTGGCCAAGCCTTTTAAGTTCATATGGTTCCTCACTCCCATTTTACAAATGAGAAAGTAGTTATAAATATTGTACCAAAGACATTTCAGAGGCAGCTCTGATTCAGTAACCTCTTTCTCCTGATGTAAGGTAACCATCTCTTTTGTCTTTGCTACAGGGGCACAATCGGTACTGTGCTGGCACTGGTCATCATTGTCTGGTGTAGTCTCTCAGCTTCCAAAATCTTCATTTCTGCCTTGGACATGGAAGGACAACAGCTTCTCGTTGCCTACCCGTGTGCCTTACTTTATGGACTTTTTGCCCTCTTAACAGTTTTCTGAAGAGTATTTGAGATGGCATTACAAGATTCTCTTTATTTGCTGTTCAGATTATTCTGGAAATATATTAGCTTTCAAATTTGGTAATATGCTTTATTGCTATTAAGAGATTAATAAGCAGAAAAACAAAAGTCACTTACAGATGATGCTCTAATAGCATGTTTGGTTTGAATGATGTTCTGCGTCTCAGTTTGATGCATTAAAACATTTAAGCATACTTTAAAATAAAAGGGATAAAGTTGTTGTACTGATGGATCCTGCTTTTCTTGATAAATGCATTTCTGAGAAATTGGAAGTAAATAAAATCACATGCTGAGTGGATAGTTAGCCTTCTGAGAGTACTTCATCAGGGCTCAAGTTGTGTGCGTATGGTTAGAGTAACATTGTGCAGCCCCTTTGGAGAATTGTAAGGGTGGGTTATGTAGGGTTTCATTTACCTGAGATTTAAATAACACCTGTCATTCAGCAACAGTTCTTTGGTCTTATCTGGACAATGCATTAACTCACCATATTTTCAAACGCTCACTTCCTTCTTACTTGGTTTAGATGCCATGGCTTATTATATAATTTCCCTGCTGCATATATCCTCAGTAACCTTGCCATTTGCTCCCTAGAGGAAATCCCACTTGTTTCACTTTAATTATACCACTGTATCTCAAATGGCTCCTCCGTATGTTTTTTTTGTTATTTTTTAAATTTTTTATTAACTGATTTTAGAGAAAGAGAGGACAAGAAAGAGAGAGAGAAAAAGAGCGATTTGTTGTTCCACTTATTTATGTATTTATTGGTTGCTGCTTGTATGTGCCCTGACCAGGGATTGAACCCACAACCTTGGCATATTGGGATGATACCCTAGCCAGCTGAGCTACCCAGCCAAGGCTTTGGTACTACCTTTTGACTCATACTACATTACTCTACTAAATTTGCTTTAACACTTCCTGAGATGATTATGTTACATAATTTCTTCACTCCTCGAATCTCTAATGTTTCTCATTTCTCACTTAGTTTATGAAACTTCTTTTTATTTCATTGGAAGCTAGAAACATCCAGAAAAAAAAATACTTCATAGTCCAATCACCAGATCTACCAATCTGCATGAATCTTTATAACACACACACACACACACACACACACACACGCACACACACACTTTGCATTCCTTCTTGTCCATCTCTTCTCTCCATAGCTAGCCCTGCCACTTGCATAGCCTTCACTTTCCTTTTGACCTATCAAAACTCATATCAGCATATAAACATGTTTCAGTTCTCCTATCTTAAAATAAAAATCCTTTCATTTAACATCATTCTCCATTTATAGCCCACTTCTCTGTTGCAAAAATTATTGAAAGAGTTGTCTATTATCTCTACCTTCACTTGATTACTATCTATTCTTTTTATTCCATTCCAGTATAGATTTCATCACTCTATTCACCAAGACCACCTTTGTCAAACTAGCAACAACCTCCAGAATGGTCTAAACCCAATGGTCAATTCTTGGTCATAATTTTATTTGAACTCTCACAGGGATTTGATTACCACTAATTCCCTTCAGCCCTGTGCTGTACTTACTTCTCCATAGACTTCTGGAGCATCACCCATTCTTGTTTTATTTTTTTTTCCTACCTCACTGGTGGCTTCTCAGTCTCCTTGGCCGGCCTTTCTTCTTCTCAACATCAAATCTCTTCTTGATCTATAGTCACTTGCCAAATAGACTCATTTCATTGCATAGCTTTAAAATCTAATGGCTCCCAAATTCCCATCCCTCATTTAACACTCTCTCCTGAGCTCTTAACATATATATATATATATATATATATATATATATATATTGTTCTCACACATAGCATATCTGAAACCAATAAGGGGGATAGATAGTAAATCGGTGGTGGTGGGGAAATAATAAACAAAATAATAATTAAGGCAATTACAGAACTATGAGAAGAATGCTAAGGTAGGAATGAGTAGAAAAGAAGGCAAAACAGTAGTAAATGTTAGACTTCTGTAGTTTATAATCCGTTAATGGATCTGTTAATGAAATAATGAGGTTTGTTTTAAGTTCTTGCTTTCTAATTGACTGAGATGGTCTTACTAACTCATTGTTTAAGGAAGATGAAGCAAGAATTTTGTTTGTTGTAGTGATTCTCTATAATATCACCATATTTCTTAGAGATATATTTATATTATAGACTTAAAACTTTTACCTTTTAGAAAGTGGTTTTACTAAAAAAAAAGTTATAGGTAAAATCTGCTCTAAATTCAGGATGTAAATTGAGACTTTCTATGCAAAAAAGGTTTGACTTTCTTTGCTTTGAAAATTATAGTATCTGTATAAAAAGCCACGAAACAAAATACCAAATATTTCCTAAGAGTAATAAGAATAAATTCTATTTAAAAGCTACTAATGGCAGAATTATGAATTATCTAAGAATTAATGTAAAAAAATATAAATGATCTCTATGAAAAGAAGTATAAAACATTAGGTCACTTTTTAATACTACAATATGTAGATAACTATATTATATGTCAGGATGGTAAAAATAGACTTTGTAAAAGAATATCCCCCCAAATAAATGTATAGGTTTAATATAATTCCAATTAAAAATCTAGGAGTATTTTTCTCAGACATTGGAAAAGTAATTTTAAGTTTATTCTGAAAAAATAAGACAATATGAACTGAAAAATTGGAAACAATCTAAAACTTTATTATAATAGGCAGTGAGTTAAAATAAATTATTCTTCATCTATGGCTTAATACTAGGTAACAATATGAAAATATTTTGGAAGACATAATGAGAAATTTCATGTATTAAATTTTTCTAATTTTGATATTTACTGAGGACTCACTATGCATTGATGTAGATGCTTTATATTATCAACTCACTTAAACTTCACCAGAACTCTTTGAAGTGCTCTTATCTGCACCTTCGTTTTGTAGATGAGACCAGCATTATTCAGCCAGTAACCAGGATTTGAATCCAAGAAGCTTGATTTCTGAGTCCATAACCACAGAGTAACACTGACTGTTACTGAACAAAAAAATCCCATTACATCTTCATGGCTGTCAACATGTCTACTATTTATTCTACTCAGATTTATCCTTTCTCCTTGACCTTGGCCAATACTAGACAAAGCCAAAGAGCTTTACCTGTCAGGGAAAAATAATACAATAAGAAGACCATAGAAAAATCTAGAATTACTGAGGGGACTAAAGTGATACTTGCATCACTCCTGGTTATCTTTCTGAACTCTTGTTGGAATAAGCTATGCGTATTCAGATCTAGTAAGAATTTGGATAGAAAAATCAACCCAAATGTAGGCCACCTTCCCCCATTCCCAGTGTGTATGCATTATTTGGGTTTGTATGAAATGGAGGTATTTTTCTTTTTAAAGAAATTATAACATTTATTTATGGTCAGTAGGGTATGTTACAGAGCAAATGATAAAGTGAATGGGAGCACATTTAGGGCATACAACTAGAAATATATCTTTTTGTTTTTGTAGACCCTAGCAAACTTTTTCACTTTCCCTTTTGCTCAAATGCTTTCTACTTCTATTATCTGAGAATGTAACATTTTTCTAGTTTTCTGTCTTTCTGGTTGGATAAAAGTTACAGATTATGAGCTAAGGGTAAATGGCATATTTGGAGTCAAGAGGTGGCCTTCATTTCCACAGGAATGATTGGGGACATGTGCTGAAAATAAAAGTCCTGAATTACTCAGACTCAAGTGCCCCAGTTCACAACAGTTTAACTAGGGCAGTGGCCTTTGCAACATTTTATGACAGATGCTTTTCTACTCTGCTCTGGCTCCCTGTGAAGAATACCAACTGTAAAATCACATTGACAATCTCCTGTTCCTCTCTCTCTCTATTTTTTAGAGCACTTTAGGTTCTATTCTGTTTCTTAGTGATGCAGTCAAAGATTTATAGCTTTGGAAATCAGTTTTCATTTTTAACTAGAAGTCTAAAATGATTTTAAATGGGTGTTCTGGGAGTTAATTTCCATGAGTGGGTGGAGGGAAGGGATCCCACACCACCAACAAGCAATTCATAGACAGCAGCAGGGTGTGCAAGAATTAACTCATTTCAGACACAACCTACCCAGCAAAAGCACCAGATCCCACAGGTTAACAGTCCCACAACACTGTTCACCCACTCCTAACCCAGGTTATTGCCTGTACTTCTGAACTTGGCAGACTGGCTATAAGTGGAGGTTCCCACAACCCCTCTTGGAGTTTGCTTAATTTGCTGTAGTAGCTCACAGAACTCAGAGAAACATTTTACTTATTGGGTTAACCAGTTCATCTTTAAAAGACACAATAAAAAATACAGATAAATGTTCAGATGAAAGCGTTGTGTAGGGCAAAGCATGGGGAAAGGGCTCACTCAGCACTTGCCTGTTCTCCCCACGTGTTCACCAACCTGGAAGCCCTCTGAACCGCCTCCTTTGGCTTTGTATGGAAGCTTTATCACACAGGCATGATTGGTTAAATCACTGGGCATCTGGCAACTAGCTCAATCTCCAGCCCCTCTTCCCCCTGGAGGTGGTGGGGAGAAGTAGGACTGAAAGTTCCAACCGTCAGTCCTAATCACGTGGTTGGTTTTCCAGACAACCAGCTGCCTTCCTTAGTTGTGTTCCAAAGGTCACCTCATTAACATAACAAAAGGCATCTTTATTGCTCTCAACGCTTAGGAAATTTCAAGGGTTTTAGGAGAGCTATGACAGAAATGGGAACGAAGACCAAATATATATGTATCATTATACTAGTAAATGATAAAATCATAGGTTTTTAAAAATTATTAATGTAAAAAGCCAACCAGTCTATGTCACAGAGAATCCATGATGCTGGTGACAAAATACATATTTTGAGGGGAAAATATCTAACTTTTTTAATGAAGGTAATATTCATGGGCTTTTACACTCCTGGTTAGCTATACAAGTGGTGAAAATGTGTACAAGGACTTTGATGAAGAAGAAAGAAAAGAAGAAAGGAAGGAAGGAAATTCTAGATTCTAGTCCTGGCTCTGCAGGTAAACAGCTTAATGACTTTGAGACCAATTTGTTCCTTTCTGAGTCTCATTTTCTTTACATAGAAAATGAAGTGAATGATACAGAGTTTGCAAGGTCCTTATGAGGACTAAATAAGATGCTGAATATAAATAACCTAGCCCAGTGCCTGGAATGTAATGATTACTCAATAAATGGAAACTTAACCACAGCTGTAATAGGTCCCCTGGGATGATATTATAAGAAATAATATTTGCTTTTCCATTACATCATGAATACAATGATGGGTAAAGGAAGATGACTTTGATATACATAGTGAAAAACAATTGTTTTGGCATAGTGATGCAAGTTGTGAATGAGATCATGTCAGGCCAGCTAAAGTTTTCTTTAAGTAATACTAAAATTAGCACAACTTTATGTATTTGAAAGAAGGGTCTTTGTTGAAGTTTTATTGTTTGGCTACCAAGCATCTGAACCTCCTTATATCTAAAGTATTCTCTATCTCCCAAAAAAGAAACAAAAACCGGCAGTTAAACCCTCTCTCTCTGATCCCTGGCAGCTATGGCATGTGAACTAGGATCAGCCAATTAGATCCTCTTGTTTAGCACCTGGAAACCCGAGAAAATGATAAAACAAAAGGGCACTGGGAAATACTCTAGGAAACAAGACGAGATTCAAACAATGGGAGTGGCTATGCATATGTAGCTGAGGTTACACCTGCTACCTAGACTTTTTCTCTGACAAGACCTATATTCTCTGGTCTCTTGCATCATGCCTTTTACCCAAGCTTGGTCTTTTTACCTTAAGGTTGATTCTTTGGTCTATCCTATATCTTTTTTTATAAATACCATTTTCTTTTAATAGTAACTAAAGTCAAATTCTGTGGGTTTTGTTTGTTTGTTTGTTTGTTTCAATCAAGAACTCCCAAGGTATTAGTGAACCAATGACCATTTCCTTAATTCGGTATCACCAAACCTTGGGAGTGCTAATTAGGTTTCATAATATAGGAGATTTAAATAAGTGTATACTCTTTAGACCAGGGGTCCTCAAACTTTTTAAACAGGGGGCCAGTTCACTGTCCCTCAGACCTTTGGAGGGCCAGACTATAGTTAAAAAAAAAAACTATGAACAAATTCCTATGCACACTGCACATATCTTACTTTGAAGTAAAAAAACAAAATGGCAAAAACACCCGCATGTGGCCCGCGGGCCATAGTTTGAGGACACCTGCTTTAGACTATTGGGTAAGACATAACCATTGTACTGTATGTAGCTCTCACATGCAGAAACCAAGCACCTAAACTCTGGCTGTAGAGGTACTAACTATCACACAAAACCACACACACACACACACACACACACACACACACACACACACACTTAAAACTGTAGTTGGGGGAGAGGATTTGATAACTAAAGTATAATTCCCAGACTCTTGAGTTGGGGGATGAGTTGAGAACATGGGTTGGGTTTTATCTGTCCCACCAGCAAACCTGAAACTGTATTTGATGCTGTATATTGTGGGACAATCCATGCAAGGATCAAAGCAGCATGTGGGGAGGACCATGTGAAATATTTCCTAGAGAAGGAATCCAGGGCTGGGGGAGGAGTGATGAGCTCCAGCCAGAGGAAGAGCACTCAGAGTGAAAAGTCCCAAGGACCCCAGTCACTGGCTGAAAGCACCGAGGTGAGATCACCACTAAACTAGGCATTGCCTCTTAAAATGTGGAGACTAGGGAATTCATCCTTATGTAATAGAAAGTGCGGGCCTCGTGGGTAAATGACCATTCTGAATCACCCTAGAGGGGTCATTGATGGAACGAAAGGGTGAGAGAAGCCAGTACAGGTACAGCAAGGTTGTGCTGGGGCCAGGCATAGTGGAGAAACTTTTATGGATTCTCTCGAGATTGTTTTTAGAGGCCCCACAATGCTGTTTAGTGTTTGTATGTTTGCTGTTCTTTATTTGCACACAGAGATTGGTGCAGTGAGTCCAAAAAATATGTAGAATATGCAAGGATATTTTTATTCCTAGCATTGTCTTTGTGAACACTGACTAAAATAGCATTTGTTTTATAAGTTTTTGGGTATGACCCTGGCCTTGTCTTTCTGCAAGGAATCAGAACCTGGTGTAATATTTTGTTTGCTAAAACCTAAACCCTGTTTATCTGCCCTGAGTCATGAGTGACATTAAGAAACAATGCTTAATTAAAACAATAAATCAGAAACAGAAACCACTCCTTGATGAATGATGTGCACTCAGGTTTACTTGTTGCTCTTAGAAATACCATTTCTAGGAAGGTGTTCCAAGTTAAATTCCCTCAGCACAAACTTTTCAATAAACCTTTCATCATGTACAAATGTTGATTATATATAAAATCCTTTAATAGCCATTACTATTTACTTAACATTATATTTTCATAGATTATGATATAAAAACTAGAGGCCCAGTGCATGAATTTGTGCATGGGTGGGGTCTGGCTGGCCTGCCCTGAAGGGGGCCATTGGGCCAGGCTGGCCAGGGGAGGGGCCGCGGGTGGTTGGCTGGCCGGCCCTGCTCCCCAGTCAAACTCCCGGTCGAACTCCCAGTAGAGGGGACAATTTGCATATTAGCCTTTTATTATATAGGACTAGAGGCCCAGTGCATGAAATTTGTGCACGGGTAGGGTCCCTAGGCCTGGCCAGCGATCAGGGTCGATCTGTGGGTCGACTGGCAGGGTGATTGGGGGCCCCCGCTGGCACCCACCTTGGCCAGCCTGGCACCACCCACTTGCCGGCCCCACCCCCCATCGCTGCCGCCGGTCGCCTCCCTCTGTGGGGCCACCAGCGGGGTGATCGGGGGGCCTCCAATGGCACCCATCTTGGCTGGCCTGGGGCCTGTAGACTAGGAGCAGCTCCTGCATTGAGCATCTGACCCCTGGTGGTCAGTGTGCGTCATAGCGACCGGTTGTTCCACTGGTAGTTCCGCAGTTCTGTTGATTTGCATTTTAGGCTTTTATTATATAGGATAATGAGAAATCCTATTTACTAACCATTGCTCTCAATCATAGCTTAAACTACTGCTGAGAAAATTCTTTTTAACTTGAGCACAGTGAACTGATCAGAACACTTCCTAGTTGTCATCAGAAGCATCCTGGGCCATGCACGCAGCTTCACCGAGCTTCAGGACTAGTGGCCATCCGGTTGTGAAAGGCTTTTCTCCAACATGACCTAAAACTGCCAGTGCCAGGCCTCCACCACAGCCTGGTGTGTGGCCAATGGGTATAGGCCAATGAGGTGTTTGTTTGTTTTTCAAACTTTTCCTCTGGCTTTCTGCTTTTTTTTTCTTTCATGGGTAGGAGGAAATAACAATCATTATATACGTATACAAAGGACATGAAGGAAGTATCTAAAAAAAACTATTATAAAGCATGCACCTACTACGTTTCAGTGTTTTATATAGAATGTTTCATTGTACCATCAGAAAATGCAATGAGACATGCTCATGGAAAATATAAGCTAAAGGAGTACCCTACCCTTTCTATGTGCTCCTGTGGAGTCCTGTGTCTGTCTACCCCTGTTGCAGGTATTAGAAAGTCCTATTTATTTGTCTATACCTTCAGTGGAGTAAAGTGTCTTGAGGATACTGATTATGTTAATTTTCTAGGGCTACCATCACAAAGTTCCACAGACTAGGTGTCTTAAAAAGCAGAAAAGTATCTTCTCACAGTTCTGGAGGTGAAAAGTCCAAGATCTGAGAACTAAAAACTTGAAGCAGAACTGAGAACAAGTTTGGTTTCTTCTGAGAGCTCTCATTGGTTTGCACGTGGCTGCCTTCTCCCTGTGTCCTCGCAAGTTCTTTCCTTGGTCTGTGTTCTTTTTTTTTTTTTTTAATTAATCTTTATTGTTGAGCTTATTACAGAGGTCCCTCTTCTCCCCCCCCCCCCAACTCCCCTCCATCCAGTTCCCACCCTGCCCCAGGCCCTTGCCACCCTATTGTCTGTGTCCATAGGTAATGCATATAGATGCATATAAGATCTTTGTCTAATCTCTTCTCGCACCCCCCACACCCTCTTCCCTCTGAGAATCATCAGTCTGTTCCATTTCCATACCCCTCATTCTATTCCATTCACTGGTTTATTCTGTTCATCAGATTTTTCATTTGTTTGATTTTTAGATTCAATCATTGATAGATATGTATTTGTTGCCACTTTGTTGTTCATATTTTTTATCTTTACCTTTTTCTTCTTCTTCCTCTTCTTAAAGAATACCCTTCAGCATTTCATATAATCCTGGTTTGGTGGTGATGAACTCCTTTAGCTTTTTCTTGTCTGTGAAGCTCTTTATCTGACCTTCAATTCTAAATGATAGCTTTGCTGGGTAGAGTAATCTTGGTTGTAGGTTCTTGCTATTCATCACTTTGAATATTTCTTGCTACTCCCTTCTGGCCTGCATAGTTTCTGTTGAGAAATCAGCTGGTAATTGTATGGGCATTTCCTTGTAGGTAATGAACTGCTTTTCTCTTGATGCTTTTAAGATTCTCTCTTTGTGTTTGCCCTTGGCATTTTAATTATGATCTGTTTTGATGTGGTCCTCTTTGGGTTCCTCTTGTTTGGGGTTCTCTGTGTTTCCTGGACTTGTAAGTCTATTACTTTCACCAGGTGGGGGAAGTTTTCTGTCATTATTTCTTCTAATAGGTTTTTAATATCTTGCTCTCTCTCTTCTTCTGGCACCCCCATAATTCAAATGTTTGTATGCTTGAAGTTGTCCCAGAGGCTCCTTACACTACCTTCATATTTTTGGATTTTTTTGGTTGTTGTTGTTGTTGTTCTGGTTGGGTATTTTTACTTCCCAAGAATTATTGATTTGATTCTTGGGATCCTCTGGTCTACTGTTGAATCCCTGTATATTATTCTTTATTTAAGTTAGGGTATGCTTAATTTCTGACCAGTTCTTTTCCATTGTTTTTGGCATTCTTGCTAAGATCATTGAAAGTCTCACTAAGTCCCTTGGAGGTTTCTAGAAGATTCTTGAGAAGCCTTGTAACTGTGGTTTTGAACTCTATATCCAGTAGTTTGCTTTCTCCCATTTCTTTCATTTGTGACATGTTTCTTTGTCTTTGCATTTTGGCTGCTCCCCTGTGTTTGTTTCTATGTGTTGGGTAGAACTGCTAAATCTCCTTGAGTTGATAGAGTGGCCTTGTGTAGTAGGTGCACCCCTTTGTCGGCTGTGTGCACAGTCTTGTTGTAGTTGAGTCTTGATTGCTGTTGGTGTCACTGGGAGGAATTGACCTCCAGGCCAGTTGGCTGTGGGGACCAGCTGCAACTATAGTGGGAGAGCTGCTGTGCAGGAGACACCCTTATGGAGCAGGACTTGCTTCAGTGGTGCTTTGGTGCTCACTGAGTCTGCCCCTTGAGTGTGTCACTTATGGATGTGAAGAGTTGTAATCTGATATGGTCTCACACTGACCACTGGGTACACTGGCTCTTGGGTCTCCAGGGAGGTGCAAAGTCAGCAGGAGCTACAGAGAGATCTGTAGATTTCTCCTCTTTGTATTGGGTTTGGAAGTGCCCAGAGAAAGCCCAGCTGTGAAGTAAGGCAGGCAGGTGCTGGTGCCGGGTCTTGGGCCTTTTATTGATAGGTTTGGGGCTCCCTGACCCAGCTGCAGCTTTTTAAACAGATTTTAGCCTGAGAAAGGACAGGCCATTCATATGCAAAGCTGTTGCCCACAGCTTGGGTGGGGTTGTAAATTGGATGAGGCGGGGTCTTAGGGAATCACCAGGGTGGAGCAAACAGAAATGGCTGCCAGTTAGCCCTGCAACCAGGGAGGTCCCAGCATAGGAACAATTACTGCTGCAAGTACCTCCTTCAGGAAGAAAGCCACCCCCGAGTTCCTGCCCCGATGACAGACAGTCCCATTTCCCCTCGTATGTGTCTGGGTCCCCCTGAGCCTCGCCCAGCACTGAAGCTCAGAAGAAGTGGGAGCTTGTAAGTTAAGTTCATGGTGCCGGCCTTTTAAGAGCAACAGCTGGGTCTCCAGCCACCTCTGTGTCACTGAGCCCCAATAGGCACTGGTTTTTACAGCCCGTAGTTCTGACTGCCCATAGGGACTTCTTTTCCCAGCTCTGGGACCCTGGGCTGGGCATCTGGTGTGGGGCTGGGATCCTTTGCTCCTACAGGCAGCCTCTACCGAGGTTATCTCCCTCTCAATTAAAAAAGCGGCACACCTGGGTGCCGGACCAGCTCATTCCGTGCCTCCGCACCTCCTCCCAGTCTCAGTGTGCTTTCTTCTTTACTTCTCTAGTTGTAGTACTCCCATTCAGCCAGCTTCCCAGTGGTTCTGGATGATGGTTGTTCTATATTTTAGTTGTAATTTTGATGTGGTTGTGGGAGGCAGCAAGTACAGGCATTGCCTATGCCACCATCTTGGTTCTCCCTGGTCTAGGTTCTTTATTTCATAATCTCCTCTTCTTATAAGAACACCAGCCATGGCATGACCGGTTTGGCTCAGTGGATAAAGTGTCAGCCTGTGGACTGAAGGGTCCCAGGTTTGATCCCGGTCAAGGGCATGTACCTTGGTTGCAGGCACATCCCCAGTGGGGAGTGTGCAGAAGTCAGCTGATCAATGTTTCTCTCTCATCGATGTCTCTAACTCTCTATCCCTCCCCCTTCCTCTCTGTAAAAAATTAATAAAATATATATTTTTAAAAAAGAACATCAGTCATATTGGATGAATACCCTCCCATATGACCTCATCTTGCCTCAAATACCTCTTTAAAGGTCTTCTCTCCAAATATAGTCATACTAAAGGTGCCGTGTATGAAATTCATGCACTGGGGGATGGGGTTCCTCAGCCTGGCCTGCGCCCTCTCACAGTCCGGGACCCCTCGGGGGATGTCTGACTGCCGGCTTAGGCCTGAACCTGGCTTCTGGCTGAGCGGCACTCCCCCTGTGGGAGCGCACTGACCAACAGGGGTCAGTTCCTGTGTTGTGAGCGTCTACCCCCTGGTGGTCAGTGCACGTCATAGCAAGCGGTCATTCTGCCATTAGGTCGATTTACATATTAGCCTTTTATTACATAGGATTCTGAAGTCCTGGGGTTTAGGACTTCAATATATAATCATTTTTTATGTTGCCACAAAGTTAGTGCTTGTTTCTATCATGCCACTGTTTGTCCAAATAATTTTCTAATCTCTTACTCAATCTGCTAAGAATGACTATTATTCCCATCTCCTTAAGACACTCCCCAACTGCTGCCCCCTTGTGTGGGATCTATCAGAAAATATGGCTGCTGCCAACTCCTTCCCTGTCTGTATACGAGTGCTATCCCCCTTCTTGAATCTGGGCCTCTTGTGACTGGTTTGACCAATATAATACAGCGGAAATGGCACTCTGCCAGTTCTGAGCCCAGCCTTCAAGAGGAATGCCCACTTCTGCTGCCTGGCTCTTGAAGCCTTGAGCCACTGTGTGAGGAGTTCAAGTTCCTCTGTGGAATAAGACCCCACAGGAAGGAGCATTGAAGTGCTAGAAATGTTAGTGAGGAAGATGTCTTGGGCAGATAGCTTTTACCTTGAGCATACGTTGATGAAAACTCTAACTAGAAGTATTGCATTTTCCTGGACACCATCCTTTGAATCTTAACAACCTCTGTGCTTATTCCAGTTCACTGAAGCCCCTGCCCTATTGTGCCACCTGGAATGGATAGGTTACCATTATCTCAGAGAATTCCTTTACACTAGCTCAGTACACCGAGTAGGCAGAGAGTGCAGTCTTGTCTTCTGTCCTTACCCAAGAGGTCAGCTGACTCTATCCAAAGGGAACCAAAGCCTCTAAACAATTTAATAAAATTAATGCATTTTTGTAGCATGAACTCTTGCACTTTTAACATAAAACCGATTCCATATAATTTTAAATCTATTCACTGAATCAACCATCCACTGAGTGGTTCTCAAATATTCTTGAACCTGAAATGCCTATTAAGGTACAATTGGCACTGTCAACATTCCTTGCACAATTTTAATGAGAAAAAAAATTGAAAGCTCACCTCTCCGTACGGCCAGGCATTAATCACTGTAATGATAGCAGGGAAGTAAATTAACGAATACTATAACCTCTTACCCTTCAGAAGCTAAGTAATCATAAAGGTACCACAGGAAAATTGGTTACATCTGAACCAATTTTTGTAAGGCGTGATGATAATTAAAAATGTTAAAAATCAAAGAGGGTTTTGTTTTGTTTTTTAGTTAAAAACTTGGAGGCAGTACTGCCATTCTCATCTTTCCCCCACCGTCACTTCCTAGATGCTGCTCAGGCCACACTTATACTCTCTTTCTTGCCACCCCCTCCTCCAGGGAACCCTTTGCATCCACTGAGAACTTAGGGCTCTTATTGTGTCTTGCTCTATTTTTATATTTATTTACTGATTTGAGAGAGAGATAAAGAGAAACATCATTTTGCTGCTCCACCTATTCATGCACTTATTGATTTATCCTTATATATGCCCTGACCGTGGGATCGAACTTGCGACCTTGTCGTATGGGGAATGACACTCTGATCAACTGAGCCACCCAGCCTGGGCTGTCTTGCTCTTTTCTCAAAGGGTCTGCATATCCATGTGGGTAGTGTGTCTGGCACAACATCCTTTGAGATCTTTCATGACTGCAGCAACCTTTATTTCTCCTCATTCAGCATCCTACCACCACAGCCACACTCTGGGCCTTGCTGTTCCATCTCAAAAGAAAAAGTTCATTAGCATTCTCAGTTTCTCAGTTCTTTCCTTTCCTTTCAGTATTATTTGCCCATCCCAGGACATTTCAGGTTTGTTTTTATCCAGGCTAGATATCACAGTGTCTCACATTTTCAACTCCCTAAGCCCTTTACCCTTCAGCTAACTTGCTTTGCTTAGCTGCATACAACTATAGATCAATACAAACTCCTGGTTTCCTAATTTCCTACTTGTTCTTATGGGAGCTGCTGGAAAACGATATTGATTAGTTTGATTTCAAGTTAATCTATATATATAAAAGGCTAAGCGACTGGCCGACTGGCCGGTAGCTATGATGCGCACTGACCACCAGGGGGCAGACACTCACCATAGGAGCTGCAGAGTGACAGCAACTTGGCAGAGTGCCCTCTCACACTCAGGGACCTCTTGGAGGATGTCAGACTGCCGGTTTCAGCCTGATCCCTGCAGGCCAGGCCAAGGGACCCCACCTGCTGGAGGGACCCCACTCACTTGGCAGATGTCCTTCAAGCTCCAGCACCGCCCCAGGTGCGACTGGCTGGGGAAGGACTGAGGGAGGTTGGCTCCAGTGCGCGTCCAGCCCATCTCACCCAGTCCCGCCCCACTGGCCACCTTTTAATTAATTTACTTTCAATGTGCACGAAACGTGCACTGGGCCTCTAGTAAACTATAATATCAAATGGGTTCTCATAGCAACTCACTTTTTACAAAAGTAAAACATGTTTATAAAGGAAATCATAAAGACAAATAAAAAATAACAAATTGTTCTTTCTATTATATCATTACATAGAAAAACTTCTTTTAAGATTTTGGTGCTTTTCCCTTCAATTTCATTTCTGTATATGTAACAGACAAAATGTGCCTATTATTTTACAAAATGTCCTTAATATTATAAATTGTACTTAGTTCATGTCATGGAATTTACTTCCAATGTCCATTTTTCAATGACTTCACAATATTCCCCCTGGAAGACATGTGTGAATATCAAAAATGGAGTCACTGATGTCAAAGAGCCCTACCTCACACGGAGCTGGGAGGCCACTGGGGAGTCCACCTTACCCAGGTCCACACCCAGGTAAAACTTGAGACTTTGAACTTTGTTGTTGTTCTCCCTGCAAGACCACAACCTAGATCTGACTTCCCCTGTATTCATGCCAACACCTGCCTGGGCCTTACTAACCCTCTTCAGACTATCCGGATGCTGTTAGACAGCGGATCGCACAGCCGATCGCGAAGTTTCAATACAACCTGTGACTTGTGCCTTTTTAAGCTCCAGCTTTCTTTGTCTTCTCTGGAGCACATTACAGGTCACTCCTGAATCTGTAACCCCAGGTCTAAATCCTCTTTTTCTTTTTTTTTTTAATCCTCACCTGAGGACATCTTTCCATTGATTTTTAGGGAGAGTGTAAGAGAGAGGGATAGACAGAGAGAAACATCAATGTGAGAGAAACACCTCGATTGGTTGCCTCCTACAAGAGCCCTGAACGGGGCCTGGGCTGTGGAGGAGCCTGCAACTGAGGTACATACCCTTGACCAAATTCGAACCCAGGACCCTTTGGTCTGCTAGCCAGTGTTCTATCCACTGAGCAAAACAGGCTAGGGTGCCAGATCTAAATCCTTAAAGACCCTGGATCAACTTTTGTTTTGCTTTGCAATCTTAGTTCTTTATTCTTTTACATACACCACAATTTATTTTTAACTTGACTTTACTGGTGATATTTAAGTTGTTACTGACCAGCAACTCAAACTTTTTTCTCTAAAACGAATCCCTAAAGATAGAAACTGGGAACTAAAAATAATAATAGTTTTGAGCACCTTGATGTGCTTTGACAAATCATCTTTGAGAACCTTGAGAACAATAGGTTCTAATAACCGTGGAAGTAGCAACTGTTTGTCCTGCATGTGGTACACTGAGTAGCTTATATAAAAGTAGCATCTAAAGGTCCCTGTTAATATAAGTGACGAAACATTTTGTGTGTGTGTTTGCTCTCTATGATTACTAATAAGATTAAACTTTTAACTTTATAAATTTGTGGTATCTATTATCCTCTATAATAAAATGGTAATATGCAAATTAACCATCACTCCGCTACATAAGCCACACCCACCAGCCAAGCCACACCCACCAGCCAATCAGGGCGAGTATGCAAATTAACCCCCATCCAAGATGGCTACAGCCACAGAGAGCAAGGTTTCCCAGGTAACAGAGGAAGCCAAGCTTTCCATAGCCGTTGCAGGCCTAAGCCTCCACTCAAGCTACAAAGTTTCAATTATAGAAGGTAAACAAGTTCAAACAAATGGCGGCAGAATGGAGCTTGAGAGAGCAGGCCAGGGTTGCTGGCGGCAACAGGGGAAGCAAAGCTTTCCGCACACCCTGGCCGGGCTCACCCGCTTAAGGCTACAAAGTTGCAATTGTAGAAGGTGAATTAACTGCCACAGAAATGGCTGCCAGAGCCCCAGGCATGGCTCTGCTCCAGGCTACAAAGTTTCAATTGTAGAAGGAAAATAAATTCCAGATACCAGGGCCTCCCCTTGGGTTGCCAGGGGGCGTGGCCGGCCTGCAAACCACCACAGGCCCCTCGCTCAGGCCGCCCCACACCCCAAGGGAACCCCCACCCTTATCTGTGACACCCTTCAGGGCAAACCAGCTGGCCCCCACCCGTGCACCAGGCCTCTATCCTATCTAATAAAAGAGTAATATACAGATTGATCATCACCGCAACACACAATATAGCTGCCCCCATATGGTCAAAGATCCTGCCCCCATGTGGACACAAGATGGCCACTACAAGATGGCCAGAAGGAGAGGGCAGTTGGGAGGCACCCGGCCTGCAAGGGAGGGCAGTTGTGAGGGACCAAGCCTGCAAGGGAGGGCAGTTGAGAGGGACCAGGCTTGCAAGGGAGGGCAGTTCGAGGTGATCAACCCTGCAGGAGAGGGCAGTTAGGTGTGACCAGGCTGGCAGAGGAGGGAAGTTGGAGGCAAACAGGCTGGCAGGGGAGCAGTTAAGAATCAACCAGGCTGGCAGCGGAGTGGTTAGGGGGTGATCAGGCTGGCAGGCAGAAGCGGTTAGGGGCAATCAGGAAGGCAGGCAGGCAAGCAGTTGGGAGCCAGCAGTCCTGGATTGTGAGAGGGATGTCCGACTGCCCGTTTAGGCCCGATCCTGGTGGGATCGGGCCTAAACGGGCAGTCGGACATCCCTCCAGGAGTCCCAGATTGGAGAGGGTACAGGCTGGGCTGAGGGACAACCCCCTGCCGTGCACGAATTTCGTGCACCGGGCTTCTAGTTTTATGAATAAACTAGAGGCCCAGTGCACGAAATTCATGCATGGGGGAGGGGGGTTCACGTCAGCCCGGCCTGCACCCTCTCAAAATCTGGGATTCCTCAGGGGATGTCCCACTGCCCAGGGATTGGGCCTAAACCAGCAGTCAGACATCCCTCTCACAATCTGGGACCGCTGGCTCCTAACTGCTTGCCCACCTGCCTGCCTGATCACCCCAAACCCCTCTGCCTGCCTGCCTAATCACCCCTAACCACTTGTTTGCCTGACTGATCACCCCTAACCGCTTTCCTGTCTGCCTGATGCCCCTAACTGCTTGCCTGCCTGCCTGATCTCCTCTAACCACTCTGCCTGCCTGCCTGATCACTCCTAACCACCCTGCCTGCCTGCCTGATAGCCCCTAACCACTCTGCCTGCCTGCCTGATCACCCCTAACCACCTATGCTTGCCTACCTGATTGCCTCTAACTGCTCACCTGCCTGCCTGATCGCCCCTATAACCACCTCTGCCTCAGCCCTGCTGTGGCAGCTTCGTCTGGAAGGACATCCGGAATGATGTCCAGAAGGTCGTTTGGCTGTCTGGTCTAATTAGCATATCACACTTTTATTATTATAGATAGATCATGTATTTACATTTTCTAAATAATAATATGAACTATTTCTATCTCACCTTCCCATTCCTCTTAGTCACTCTTAATTTTCATTGTTTTCCAGTAGTCACCCATTCCAATTCTACACCTTCCCAGTTTTGCTTCCATATTTTAGTTTACATTGAGTCTAGCTAGCAAAAACATATTTTCTTCTCCATTTCCATATTCTATTTTATATACTGTGCTGGTTTGTTTATTGATGATGCTAAATCAGTTTTCTTTTGAAATCATTTTTTTCTTTTGTGTGTTCCTTTGTATCACATGAGATTCTAGAAACCTAAGATATACTAGTATATTTACCAAAATTCCACCCACAAAATTCCTGGTAAGATTCCAATAGGTCTCTCATGCAAGATGTAGATGGCTAAAAAGAAGCAGAAAACATTATTCCTCCTAAGCAGAAGTGGACAAACATGGGTTTTGGGAGAAGGCAAATGCTTTGTGAGTATTCTCCTACCCTTCATTCAATTAGATGCTACAAACAGCTGAGATTATCATTGGCCCTTTCCCCCAAATTTCTAGATCTTTCAGGTTGGACCACAGGCAAAAGGCTTTGCCAAATAGGCCTCCTAGGGGAAGCTACCCTCCCTCCTCACAGCAGATTTGTTGCTCAGTCAGACATTGATATTCTCTAGAGGAAATGAAGTCAAGAAGGCAGGTTTTTGGGGGCCAGCCCTGCTTACACACATATCTAAGGTGACCTACTCAGGGGACCTTGGGAGTTTCCACACTTTTCAGGTACTTCCTTGTCTGAGACCTTATTAGGGGCCTTGCCTAAGGCACTTTCTCTACTTTGACTTTGACCTTTTCACTGCTAGCTCAGCCCCAAGTCCCCCCCACCAGCTCATGGATCCATAAAGATGTTCTCCTCATGGTGGTATGATCCCAGCCATCTGCACGGCATCCACCTGACCCCAGCCCAGTGCTCTTCTGGGGGGAAAACTTGGAACACTGGGAAGCCAAGGTCTCCTTTTGTCCCTTACCTGCACTGTCACAGACAGCCATGAAGGCTTGACTGTTATTTTCAGTTGGGCTTGTTGCCCTGATTCACCAGATTGCATCTGATTCCTGATCCCCGCCCTGGGTTCTAATTGCCTGTGTTAAATCCCCCTTCCCACATCCAATATCTAGAGTTCTTTTGTTCTGACAGAACCCTTTCTGATACATACATGTACGCAGTGTTTCTTCTTTTCCTTTTACTTCCCAGGAAGAAATATTACACTTTCTGCTCAAGGTTAATTCATTTCCTCAGTCATTTATTCACTCATGCATTTAGGCATATTTATTAAACATCTGGTACTGTGTTATTATCACCGGCACTGTGTTAATTCCTGATAATATAAGATGAAGACTTGGTCTATGCCCTGAAGGAGTACATTGTCTTATCCCTGAGACACAAAGAGGCAAATAATTATTCAGAAGTAATTATAGGGCATAAGGGTAGGGCCATAAATTCATGGGACTGGTGTCCTTGTAAGAAGAGAAGACACCAGAGTTCTTATTCTCTCTCTCTCTCTCTCTCTCTCTCTCTCTCTCTCTCTCTCTCTCTCTCTCTCTCTCCCTCTCCCCCTCTCTACTCATCTATTCCTCCCTACCTCCTTTCCACTTTCCATAAAAATATCAATGGAAAAAAATATCCTTGGTTGAGGATTAATAAAAGCATTAACTGTTAATGCTCTTGTTGAATGTACTTGCCTCTCTATACTTAGAAGTATTGACCAAGCACTGTTTGAAGGTTCAGGGTCTAATATGTTGCTTACTGGACTGTAATAAAAAAAAAATCTCCCTTTTATAATTGTAGTAATAACAGTAGCAATGTTATTTATTGGGTATTTATGATATGTCTAACAGGCAGCTAGATGTTTTATAAAACATATTTAATTTATGCAGTAGGCATTTTTAGTACCAACAGATGAAGAAAATAGGGATTACCTGGAAAAGATGCTCAAGGTTATCCAGCTAAGAAAATGAAGGAACTGAAAATGAAGTAATTTGCTGGTGAATGTTTAACAAACACGGAAGCCTGGGTCTGCAGCATTTGAGGCTTTCTGTTACACTCACAATTATTTCAAATTGTAAATGTGATGCCACTGACCTGGTAACAGCTGCACAGCAGCAAACCATTACATAGTTGACCTGAGAACAACATTGGGTTTGAAATCCACAGGTCCTCTTATACTTGGATTTTTTTTCAATAAATACAGCTGACCCTTCCATGGATTTCAACCAACCATGGTTGGGAAAAAAAGTATTTTTTTCATTCCTAACCATAGTTTCGCAGCCATGGATCCTCAACTACCTATAGAAAATACTGATTTCTTTTTTTAAAATTAAATGTATTGTGGTGATATCTATAATAATAAAAGCGTAATATGCTAATTAGACTGGATAGCTGAACGTCATTCCTGATGTCCTTCTGGATGAAGCCACCACAGTGGGGGCCGAGGCAGAGGTGGTTAGGGACAATCAGGCAGGCAGGCAAGCAGTTAGGGGCTATCAGGTAGGCATGCAGAGTGGTTAGGGGCGATGAGGCAGGCAGGCAAGTGGTTAGGAGCCAGTAGTTCTGGATTGTGAAAGGGTGCAGGCCAGGCTGAGGAAACCCCCCCTCGCGCCCCCATTCATGAATTTCATGCACAGGGCCTCTAGTTAGTTAGTAAGATTATAAAGGCTTCAAGTATACATTTCTATGACACATGATCTGTATATTGCATTGTGTGCCTACCACCCAAAGTCAAATCATCTTTCTTCATCATATATTTGACCCCCTTTATCTTTTAATGCCCTTCCACCTCCTTCTCTTTGGTAACCAACATACTATTGTCTGTGTCTATAAGCTTCTTTTTAAAAAAAATTATTTGTTCATTTATTGCTTTTCGTTTTATATCCCGCATATGAGTGAAATCACAAGATTCTTAACTGTTTATTTCACTTAACATGATATTCTTCTATTTGTTGCAATAGCAATATATATATATATGTTAATGGCTGAGTATTAAAAAATGATTTCAATGTACAGATGAAAAAATACTGTTTTTGATCAGTGGATGGTTGAATCCCAAAAGTGAAGGGCCCACTGTAGCTGTTTTCAGAGAGTCAAGAGTCATAGCTGATTGTGGATTTTCAACTGCGTGGGCGTTGGCACTACTAATCACCCTGCTTTTTCAAGGCCCAAATGCACTTCTACCATAAACATTGTTCTCACAAGCCTGGGCGAGCCAGTTCCCGCACCACTGTGTAACGGGAGCGTGACTCCTGAGTTTGTACATGGAAAACCTAGGCTATAGTTTCTCTTTTTGCCACTGGGCTTTGAAACAGTTATAATGAGTGTAACTTGTCAGGTGTATAATTTACAAGGATTTTGCTTTTTTGATGTTCCATCTCTTCAACTTCACAGCCAAAGATAAGTTTCTTTTTACTTGACAGTCAAAGATTGTATTCAGTTGGAAAGATATTGACTTCCGTCTTCAATTTCCATATCTTCAGAGGGTAGATTGGGAAGTTTCTAAAATCATATTGTTAGAAACATATGGGATCTGGAACACTGATTTTTAGAGATGTAGGTAAAACTGATACTTATTCATGCAACGCTTATTCCTAATCCTTTCCCTGCACAGAGAGCCTAAATTTTGTTCTGGCTTTATGTCTAAGCTTTGGTCAGTCCTTACGGTTCTAGACCAATGATCAGGTCCCATAAAGTTGGGCAATGTTGGATTTTAGTTTGGGCATGTTACCCAAATAAGGCCAGGGAGATAGGAAGCAATACCTGAGACCTGGAAAATGTTTCTGAGTTCTTAAACACAAGACACTTTCCTTGCCTCCCTTCCATTGGCATAAAAATATTTTGATGCCAGGAGCCATAGAATTATTACAAAAACGAAATAAGCTGACCAGCTGATTGTAACAGAGAAGGAAGATAGCAAAAACTTGGATTGCTACTGATGACTTGGAGCTGCTAAATTAATAACCCCATAGTTTCCCTTCCTCAAGTCTTGTACTGAGAACTAATAAACCCCCCCTTTTTTTGTTATTTAAGTGAGTTTTTGTTTCTTCTATTCTCACATATAGCCCTGTACTAAGACCTTTTTATCTCCGTTTTTTATTTGTTTGTTTGTTTAGTTTCTCTTTCCTCTGCATATCTTTTTTTTTTGGTTATATCTTGTCTTATTTAAATTTTTATAATGGGATACCATGACTGAAATATGACCACAGATTTGGGAGACTTTGAGTGATAGCTGGCAAAAAGTAAAGCAAACATTTCTGCCCCTCAAAACCTGAGGGCATCGACACAATCTTTTGGAACAAATTATTCTGAATTAAAAAAGGTAAATATTTTCATATTCTTATGGAGACATTTATCTGTGTGGGTGTGTGATAACTGGGTGCTCACTCAGCGATAAGAGCCGAGATGCAGAGAACAGGAGGGACCTGGGACCTGAATTTCACCTCAGTCTGAAGGTGAGAGTGTAAAACAATTGGTCTGACAAGACAGCTTGCTCAGAGAACAACCATATTCTCTGACTTTTTAGGCTGTCATGATGCTTTCAAAACACCACGAACTGTTCAGGTGTTTCTCTTTCATGTAAAACCCCCGCCTATATCGCAGAGTTTGCCAGCTGAATGTTGATGGAACCTTCTGAAGCCCAAATGAGAGCTGCAGTCTGCATCGACCAGCATGCCTTTCTTTTAGGCGGCGCATTTCCTGTGTGTTGATGACCCTGTTGGCAGGTATTCCTGCCTTTGAATTATGAATAGCACTTAGATGAGAAGTTGCTTGCTTATTTGTAAGCTGTATTATAAATCTAGGATTCGCCTCGGTCACGGAGTGGTGTCCATTGAGAAGGATGCAGAGTGCCCTCCTCCACACCATGTGGGGTTAGTATCAATGGTGCCCCTTTGCCAAAGGATGCTCATATCTTCTTCGGGCTATTGATACCAGATAGTGCTGATAAGATTTGTACTTTCCATAGTCCACATATTCGCCAAAGGGTTAGTTCTAGATGAAGTGGAGGTGGTAGCGAGGCCTAATCTCAGCATCTATTTAGACCTTATAACTACACAGACCAAAACGGTTTTGTTTGTTTGTTTTTTGGTTTGGTGCTTTTTATTCTGGCTGTTTTTTAGGATAGATTATGAGGCCGTTGGCATACAATGTTTAGGAAATAGGTCAATTGATATTAAACTCAAGTATGCCCCAAAGCTGTTATTTTAAATACACATTCTGCTCAAATTCCAGAAGGGAGACCATATTCAATTTAATCTTGTTTTACAATCTAGTTTTATCTTCAATATGATTTTGTCCTCTTTTTTTTTAGAAGAACGTGTTTGTGTGAATTAGCAGTGTAATTTGACAAAATCATGTTTACTTTCAGAAAAAGGGCATTCTTTTGACTTTCAAAGCCAAGTATATATTAGTTTACTCACCAAGATTGATGCATTAGGTAGACTTCTGCAGATGTTCTCATTAGGATCTTTTAGTTGAAGGAAACAGAAACTCACTCCAGTTTTATGGTAAGGGAACATTTAGGGCAATTAGAGAGACAGAGATAAAATATGATTCCACGAATGGAAACCGTAGTACAACTGATCATTCTACAAAGGGAACTTGATTCAAGGCAGCACTAATACTTTCTGCAGCAGGAGTTCATGAATTCTCAGGAGCTTGACAGCCGTGCCATGTTCTTTGTATTGACTTTTGCATATTTCTGCTACTCTGTCTTCTAACTCTGCTGTCGCAAAACGTCAGCTGGCTATGGCTCTTTATGACCCTGTCTCTAAACACTTCTTGGTCCCATCTGATCCTCCTGGCTTCTCTTTCTTCTTCTCAACTGCTATAACTCACAGGGTTAATTGCTTAATTTTTCTTGCTATCTAAAAGATAACATTTTTAAGATCTAGAATCTTATAGGACTTTTGTATTAGGATGCTTGTTTTTCTTCCATTGATTTTTAAACATTTTAATATATCAGTATTAACCTTCCTTATTTAAAAATAGCTTTCCCAATTTATTGTTTGCTTTTTAATTTTAATCAATGTTAAAATTTTATTTGTCAAATCATTCCATCACTTCTCCCTAGATTTTGCTTTTGTTAATAGTCTCAGAAAGGTCTCCTCCTTTATAGCATTTTGTATTTATTTCTCAACCAGTGTTTTTACATAGTGGTCTATGGACCACCTGAGCAGAACCACCTGGGTTTGCTTACTTCAAGTGTGGAATCCTGGTGCCCTGCCCTAGACCTATTTGATTTGATTACAAGGTGAGACCCAAATAATCTGTACGTTTTAAATCAAGAAAAAGGGTCAATCCTTTTGCATATTACAATTTGACATAGTTGACATATTTTTCTAGTACTTCATTAAGACTACAATTTTGTTTTAAATAATTATCAGAGGAGATTATTGTTTGAAAAAGTCTTTCAAAACAGAGTTATATAAAAATAAATGTGAAAGTTATGTTCCAATTCCTCCTGGGGGTTAAAAACTATTATTAATAAGTTTGTTTTGAATTCTTTAGGACATGTTTTCTATTACAGTGAAATTTTGATCATGTCTTGTGAATTGGGATTATATGATCTTAGAGACCAAGAATTGCTTTGTAAATGTATATAATATTTTTTTTATTTTTACAGAGAACTAATAAAAAATTAAAAAGAGTTATTTTGTATAGTTTATGGATTCTTCCAGTGAAAACACAGATTATGCATCGTGCTATGTTCTAAAGCTAATAATGATATTTAGATATACTTGTATAAAAATTTTAGTGCCACTTGCTTTATATTATTCAAAAATTCCAAAAGAAATGTTAAAAATTATTTATTGCAACATGAGCTGAAAATAGTAGTGAAGCTATTCATATTTTGTTTACTGTCATGTCAACCATAAAAAAAAAAGCTTAAAAATTCTGGTCGTGCGCAGTTTGATAAAATTTTCAAAAGACATTGAATGTCCTCAGAAGTGGCAGTTCTACATTGAGTGCCAAAATAAATGTTAATCTTAGATGACAGTTTGTCTTTTATCATGGCTTCCTATATATTATTGAACTTGATTTTGAAGATGATCTGGCTGGCTTACTCTATTGGTTGACCAGGAAGGAATTTATAATCATTATGTATACAGCAATGCAATTTTTAAAAAAAGTTTAATGTAGGCTTTGCATTTAACCCATCCTATATAATAAAACCCTAATAAGCAAATTGACCGAATGGTGGAATGACTGGCAGAATGACCGGTCGCTATGATGCACACTAACCACCAGGGGGAAGACTGTCAATGCAGGAGCTGCCCCCTGGTGGTCAGTGCACTCCCACAGGGGGAGCGTCGCTCAGCCAGAAGCCGGGCTCATGGCTGGTGAGTGCAGCAGCAGTGGTGGGAGCCTCTCCTGCCTCCGCAGAAGTGCTAAGGCGGGCAGTAATAAGCGAGGGGTCCCGGACTGCAGGAGGGATCCTGGACTGCAAGAGGGATGTCAAACAACCCCCAAGGGGTCCCAGACTGCGAGAGGGAACAGGCCAGGCTGAGGCCCCCACCCCAAGTGCATGAATTTCATGCACCAGGCCTCTAGTTTAGTATACTAGTATTTTAATTATACTACTTTATTTGGACACTGTGATATTGATTTCCCAGTGAAGTATTATTAAGCCATTGAAATACTTTCTTCTGAAAATTTACCTTGACCTAACCTCTCTATGGTAGAATACATGGACTTTTTAGCCCATGGCCTTTCTATTTGCTGAGACTATGGAATTTATATAAAATAACTAGTGACTATTGTTCTACACCAAATTTTAATCTGCTTACAAGTCTGGCTGTGTGACCTCAGGCTCATTCTTTAGACTCTTCTCTTCTCTTCTGTACCTAGTACTTGTTCCCAAGGCAGTGATCTCACCCAGTCTCAGAGCTTCAGATTCAGCTCTATGCTAAAGACTCCCGCATTTTCCAGGCAATTAAGGGCTGGAAAAGCAATGCTATATCCCCTCGGGTTGAGTGAAGGGACCCCAAGGAGAACCCTCCCTGGGAGTATTGCTGAAGAGGCAGAAACTTTCCATGGGAGTTTCTAAATCAAAAGCATCTTGGGAATGTTTGCCATCCTGTGGGAAGAACTGACTGAGAATGAAACCAGCACCGGGAAATGCATTGGGTTATAGATGGATTTTTGATTGATTCATTGAGCACATAAGCCCGAACAAGCTTACTCCTGATGTAATCTTTCTATTCACGCAAGCCAAAATGTACCTTTATTTGCTTGTCATTTTTAATAAGTTCTCAATTCTTTGCAAATGAGTCAATGACACAGAAATTACATAAGTAATAGCAAATGGTAAAAAATTTCAAATTTCAAATATTATTTCAGATGGTAAAACTTATACAAAGAAAAACAAAAATATAATTCTCTTTGAGAAATAGGATTATGAGTGTTGTTATTTAATGACTTGCTTTAATCCTCCAACTTTCTATAAGCATCTATTATGTTTATAGTTAGAAAGGCTGTAAGTCTAATTTTAGAAAAACTAGCTTTTCCATATTATGGATGTTGCTATTTGCTCAGCATTATTACTGACAAATATTTTTGTGCTTGAGGTTTTGCTTGAGATTTCAATCTAGTAGACTTATTTTTATTGGATGCACAATTTTGAGTTTATTTAAAAATATATACGTGGCCAATAGCTTTATCCCAATTCAGAAAAAAATTTTGTTTCCTCTTTTAATTGTGTGCTTTTTTAAACATATGAGTCCCACCTCTAAATTTTAAATATTCTCTACCTTCATTTGCCTATGAGTGATCTCTCTACTTGTTAGGGTGTTCTAGGCATATATTTTTCTATGTCTCTTTGCTTTTCAGAATGTAAATCACTGATGTATTTACTTCAACTGTTGATGTAAGTGCCTTGAAAGCAATATCTTGTGAGTAGCCATAAGTATCTATGATGGAAGGGGCAGTAATTGCTATAAGTGCTGCTACAACTGTCTCTGTAAAATACTAGATTTTTAAGCCTTTGCGTTTTGAAAATATTTTCAGAAGACCCAAGCATGATGTGCGCTGGCTCTTATTTTAGCTGCTACCTATAATTTATCCAAAATTATATTAAATCATAACTAAACATTGGATAAATTTTATATCTAAATTGAAAGAAACTATGATTTATTATAAATGAGTTTTGTCCACTATGTAAGTACTGGAAATTGCAGTGTGTGAGTAGCTAATGTATAAATGTACACGAGTATTAATAAATATGAGGCATTTGAATGTTAAAGGCCATGTCAGCATATAATTTTTTTTCTAGTATTGGCAGAAAAGTTTTATTTAGCTTAGAAGTTATTCTTTAAATATTTTAATATTCTCCCAAATACCGGAGGGGTCTTCCGCAATAAGAAGAGAAACTATTGCTGGGAATTCTCAAACAGAGGCTCAGGTATATTTGGCAGAGGCTGGATAGGAAAAGAATAGCATATGGGAATTTTGCCACTCTACCTATCTGTGTGAGGGTTATAGGAGCAGAGTTGACAAGTTTCTACATTAAAGTCAGCATGGATCAATTACAGAAGAGAATGAGAATTCTCTGAGACCTGTACAGAAGCTCTTTAAAAGGAAGTAATTAGCCCGACATGAACCAGTTTAGGAACAGAAGAAGGTTAGTGGGTTGGTTGGCGGGGCTGGGGGTGGGGGGAGGTAAAAATAGTAGAAACAGAACTGGACCAGACCTGGGACAGAGACAATCCCATGGGGACTCCTAACAAAGGGTTTCACTACATCTTAGAGCGGAAGGACTGATCACTCCTATTAAAATCATGTACCAGTCGTACTGCTTTCATATTCTTTGTTATCATTGCCACGCTTAAGACCACATCGTTTACTCATAGCATATGTTCAGTTCTTCTCCCAACTTTTTTGCCCATATTAATGGAGCTTCAGGGATTGCTAAACTGAACAGGAAGAACTTCAATTCCATTCAATTTAGTAAAGCAAATATTCTTAAGGGCCTGGTAAATGTCAGGCACATGACTCAGTGAGAAAGGTGAATAAGACATCACTTCTCACCTGGAGGCCCCAGACGGTATAATACAGTACTATACATAGCATGAAAATGGGGTGATAGAAGGTCACTTTTTCTAGCCTTTAGAGCTGCAGGGGACGAGGGGTGATGCTAGAACTGAACATCGAAGAGCAAAAGTGTGTTATGGAAATGGTGACAACAGCCATGGTTGGGACTGGAGAAAGGTGGAGGGTGAAGGAATATTCTAGAATCAGAAAATGAGATTAGTGAAGGGATATCAAGATCCTGCTGCTGTTAGTGAACAGGCCACATAAGCAACATGGCTTCTGTGACTCTTAATTTTTAAAGATGAGGAATATTTATTCATCTTGATTCAAGTCTCTATTAATTGTTAATATTAGAAGTTTTGCTTTTGTGAAGGCATATTTCTTACCCATTGGACACCTGGGTTTAATGTAATATTAAGGGTTCTGATGATTTTTGTCATATAATCACCTAAAGTTTGAAATTTTTGATTAATGAGGTTTTTTTTATTTTCTTGAAGTGTGTGTGTGCATTTTTTTTGTATCTTTTTATATCAAAGTGTGTGTGTTTTAAAATCTTATTGCCTCTTTTATTTCCTCCAAGTAAAAACATTGGTTAGATTTTGGAAAAAGATACATTTGCAAAAGGAAGATATTAGAAGCTTAACAAATACAAGTATCGCCTACTTTTCAAAAGTCTGAGTTATGACATGTCATTTAAACAGAAGACCTACATTAATACCTGCTTTCACTGACTGAAAGAGATACAAAGAGGATTTTCACTTTCATAGAAAAAGGCAAAAAGCAATTACACTCAGCATCCCAGCATCAAGCCACCATATCTTTGAACTGGGTCTGCGCTTTATTTAGATTTATTTTGTGCATCCATTTGCAAGATGTGTCCCAAGGTTTCAGAAAAGCCTAAGAGCTCATCGGGTGTTATGCTTAGTGTAAGACTAGATGTCATTGTTTCGATCATGGTGAAAGAGATAAAGAGATTATGCACGCATTGAACTTTGGGTCTGGCAACACTCACATTTTTTCCCCCATATAAATTAATGCTGACTGCTTCTTTTTACATCATTTCAGCTTACAAAATGTTTCTAAGGAATGCTCTACTTTCGGATAGTGAGGGTAACTTGTAAACCAATTGCTTAATAATTATAAGTGTTTACTTATTTTTAATATAATTATTAACCTTCAAAAATGTATAAATATACTCTTAATACCATATAATGTATTTGTGAAAACAAGTGGAAATTATAATAGACATAGTAAAAGAGGAAAAAAAACAGGACGGGAAATGGAATCAAAGTCTATAATTTGGGAATTTTTGTAAAGCTAGTGAGCCAGAAATGTCAAAAAATATTACATACTTCTGAGTTTGCCTAAAGCAGCAAATCTCTCAATCCCAGTTTGTTTACCTAGACTCTGTTGTGCCCTTTTTCTCTGCTCTCTTCTTGTAGCCAGTACATGGGGAACAGAACCTTAGATGTTTTCGAATTTAAAAGCTTTTCTGTGGGTCTCTTTGTGGATAAAATAATTTTCTCCATGGCACTTAAATGTTAGAATCTATCAAAATGTTAGCTACTGTTTTTATTTCTAAACATTTTTCTAAACGCCCCAGGTTCTATTTCCTGAAAAACTGTAATTTAATTATTTTGGTGCTATAAGGTTCTCTTTTTATTAGCATTGGTCTGTGATTTTTGTAATTCTTTGGAAGTACATTGAATTTAATTACAAATACATAAGAAACATTTTTTTTTTTGTAATATATGTCATCTGGACTTTCTGTCTTTAGGATGAGGTTTATGCTAAATGATTCCAGATAAAGTGCCCGGATCTATTTCTTCTCTTTGTTCTTTCTGTCTGCAAATATACAGACAAAAATTAGTTTGTATATTTTTATAGTTTGCAATCTTTAAGATTAGATTTCTTCTCTTCCTCAGCCACTTAACATAACTTCATTGCTTCATTTATCTTTGCAACGATAGCCAAAAGCTCTGAGTGTTCTATTTCCTTACTTTATATGGATTGGGAAGCTTTCAGTGACAATAGGTAGCTTTATTGACTCTATTGCCTAAATTATAATAATTCTCCCATTGCCTCTCTTGTGGACTAGCAATCATTGTGTGCAAATGGAGAATGTAATTGTATTTACTTAAAAAAAATAAGATTGTTTTAAATATTTTATTATATTATTGCAGTGTTTCTTCTTATTTTTATATGGTTGCATTACTCTTCTAGAATTATTTAACTTTGTGTTTTACAAAAACTAAAGACTCTAGCACAGAATTATTTTTAACCAAAGCATTAACAACTTAATTATTCACCTTGTATTACATTGTCCCCCCGAAAATTCAGGCCAACATTGAATGAAAATATTATGTTGTTAGGATCTGGAGATTGTTTCTGATAATACGTTTTTAATGGTCTTTATTTTAAAAGAAAGGAAGTTAAATACAATTTTGATTGGTAAGAGTTGACAGAAGAAGAGGTCAGAGACAAGGGAACAGGAAGGGTGAGGAATGGGGAACATGCAATAAGGTGTTAAACTGGGATATTCAAAGGGCTCTTAAGCCAGAACAAGGAGGATGGTTCTATACACATGGCCGGCATCTCTAGTCCCAGAGAAGAACTAAAGAGGGATAATATTCTCCTATCAATTGTTCACGTCATGTACCCAGAAGTGGTGTTGCTCAGAGAGCCAGGTCTAGCACCAATGATTGGGGCAACCTGTCTGGGCAGCTGTTGATCATATTATTGAAGTGTATTGCCCTGACTATTCCTTAACATCTCCCCCAGCCTTATTATGTCATTTCTTGAATGGCACCAGTATCCTACTATTGATGGAAGTTCTCCCAAACCAAAACTTTTGAGATGCCTTATTTCTACATCCCAGGGATTTCTGTTGCAGATCTTGTTTGTCACTGTATCCTTATTGCCAAGCTTAATGTATTGGACAGAGCAAGTTTTTAATAAATACTTGAATGACTAGAGGGAAATTATCCCCAACCATCTGATGTAGTTGTGACATGTAAATATGAGGAGGAATGGTGGATATATTTGGGGACAGCTTATCACAGGAGATGAATGATAAATAAAATTGTTTAAACAACCAATTGTTGCCAATAATTTGTCAATTTATCCTTTTAACAAGTATTTATTGCAGACCTAAAGTGATAGGATATAGCCTTTAAGAGTTTATAACAGGAAAAGAAAAGAATAAAAAGCCAAATTCCATCACTCGGAAATATTCATTCATCATTTGATATCTCTTTTTCTTGTTGTATATATAAATATGTTCATATTATTTACATATTTATATAATTTCACATCAATGTACTCACATAAGCATGCTACTTTATAACCTTTTTTGAGTAAATGATTTATTGTAGGACATATTTCTATGTCAAGAAATCTATAGCAATGTTATACAATGGGTGTTTGATGGACCTGGTGGTTTCATGGATAAGTTAGCACTTGCTGTAGAAAATAAATTATATTAATTTGTTTTCAAACATATTATAAATTTAAATTCTAAGATTATGATTTTCATAGAAACCTTTTTATGTTCTTAATAAAAATTAATGTTCGCCAGGGTTGTGCATGTACATAATGACTTGTTGGTCACTTGTTTCAGCTTACGTTAAATTAAGAGTCTAGATACTGAAGAAAATATTTTCATAGCATTTGCATATTAATGTTTACATTTATTAAGTTTGAAAGCTTTTTTATTCGGTTGTATTAAAACAGATCAACGGGTCAAAAGTTGTTCATTGATGGGCAAAAGAAGTGATGAAAATAGGAACAACAAAACTATAATTTAGACTAACATAATTTATATTATATTCTTATTGTTTTTAAACTTGGTCAGGTCTCTTTAGAGTTACTGGGAGTGTACTTGGACAAGAGAGTGGGAAGACTCAGAGGAATTGTTCAGAGGGTACAGTGTAAGAAATTGAAACTTTAGAGGTGGTTCAGTTTCTGGTGGTTCAAAGGTCTGGTGAAGTCCAGAGGAAGGTCATGGGGTCTAGGAGTATATTGATTATCATTGAGAACAGTGACAGAAATTTGTTATGAAGAGGAAAATTCTGGGGCAGGAGATAAAGGTCAATCGCTTTAAACAATTCCTCCAGAACAATGTTAAATAATATTGAGGATAAGGAAAGTAACTGTTTTATTCCTAACTGTAATAGACATGCTCCTACATGTCACCCTTAAAGATGGTGCTGTTGGTTTGAAATATGTATTTTTACAAACTATTTAAGAAAATAATTTATTTCTACTTTTAAAAAATCAGGCTCCTTTGACATCTAGCTACAAGTTCACACGTTTATTCTCTTAGATATATCATATCCATTAATATTTGAATACATTCTCTCAATATCACTTTCTATTTTTTCTGTCTTACTTTCACTAGTTGCTTGACTCCAACATTCTTTTGATCCTGTAAACCATGAACAAAGTCACCATTCTATACTCCTCATCCCTCTTGTGCCATCAATATCTTCTTTAGCCCTAGCTGGTTAGTGCAGTGGGTAAAGCATCGGCCTATGGACTGAAGGAACCTGGGTTTGATTCCAGTCAAGGGCATATACCTCTGATGCAGGCTTTTCCCAGGCCCAGGCCCTGGTCAGGGCATGTGCAGGAGGCAACCATTCAATGTGTTTCTCTCACATCCATGTTTCTCTCTGTCTTTCCCTCTCTCTCCCACACTCTCTAAAACTCAATGGGAAAATATCCTTGGGTGAGGATTAATAATAACAAAAAAATATATAAATATATCTTCTTTAAATTCCATTGACAATCATGGAATTTACGTGCACAATAATGATTACATGTATCTTCCTTGATCTTTCTCTATCACACCAGTCTGGCAAAACACCAACCCAGATCTCCATATACACATGCAACAATATTGGTATTAACAAAATAAAGTTGAGAGAAAAATGCTAGTCTTGGAAAACTAGGCAAAACCAAACAATTACTGAAGAATTTATTCATTAACAACAACAACAACAACAACAAGGAGAATTATAGTCACAAAACGTAAGATTGTGGTTACCTGGTTGAGGGTAAGTCAAGGAATGAGCTAGGGAAGAGCACATTATTGGTGATGTTCTAGTTCTTAATTTGAATGATGGCCTCATAAGTTCTTATTAATTATTTTGAATTATAATTTACATATATCTTACATATCCTCTCTAATAAAATGGTAATATGCAAATTAACCATCACTCTGCTACATAAGCCACGCCCACCAACCAAACCACGCCCACCAGCCAATCAGGGCGAGTATGCAAATTAACCCCAATCCAAGATGGCTATAGCCACAGAGAGCAAGGTTTCCCAGGTAACAGAGCAAGCCAAGCTTTCCATAACCATTGCAGGCCTAAGCCTCCACTCAAGCTACAAAGTTTCAATTATAGAAGGTAAACAAATTCAAACAAATGGCAGCAGAATGGAGCTTGAGAGAGCAGGCCAGGGTTGCCGGCAGCAACAGGGGAAGCAAAGCTTTCTGCACACCCTGGCGGGGCTCACCCGCTTAAGGCTACAAAGTTTCAATTGTAGAAGGTGAATTAACTGCCACAGAAATGGCTGCCGCCCCAGGCTACAAAGTTTCAATTGTAGAAGGAAAATAAATTCCAGATACCAGGGCCTCCCCTTGTGTTGCCAGGAGGCGTGGCCGGCCTGCAAACCACCATAGGCCCCTCGCTCAGGCCGCCCCACACCCCAAGGGAACCCCCACCCTTATCTGTGACACCCTTCAGGGCAAACCAGCTGGCCCCCACCCGTGCACCAGGCCTCTATCCTATCTAATAAAAGAGTAATATACAGATTGATCATCACTGCAACACACAATATAGCTGCCCCCATGTGGACACAAGATGGCCACTACAAGATGGCCAGCAGGAGAGGGCAGTTGGGAGGCACCCGGCCTGCAAGGGAGGGCAGTTGAGAGGGACCAGGCCTGCAAGGGAGGGCAGTTGGAGGTGATCAACCCTGCAGGAGAGGGCAGTTAGGGGTGACCAGGCTGGCAGAGGAGGGAAGTTGGGGGCAAACAGGCTGGCAGGGGAGCAGTTAAGCATCAACCAGGCTGGCAGCGGAGTGGTTAGGGGGTGATCAGGCTGGCAGGCAGAAGCGGTTAGGGGCAATCAGGAAGGCAGGCAGGCAAGCAGTTGGGAGCCAGCAGTCCTGGATTGTGAGAGGGATGTCCGACTGCCCGTTTAGGCCCGATCCTGGTGGGATCGGGCCTAAACGGGCAGTCGGACATCCCTCCAGGAGTCCCAGATTGGAGAGGGTACAGGCTGGGCTGAGGGACAACCCCCCGCTGTGGACGAATTTCGTGCACCGGGCTTCTAGTTTACATATATAAAGACAAAAGAAATGATATGTGCAGATATAGATTTTAGAAAGCTTCGTAAGTCCTTTATAAGAGTAGTAGGATTCATTCTATAGACTATTTAGACTGAGTGTTTTAAGAATGGGGGTAAAATGATAATATATGTGCCTTTAAAACTCAGTATTACTCTGTTAGCAATTTGGAAAATAAGTTACAAAGGGTCAGAATGGATGCAAAGAGACTAAATTTGTTGGTGTAGTGCAAGGGAAATCTAGTCTTACAGAGAAAGTCCTTTGACTGATTTATCAATTATTTAAAACTTTTGTTTCATTTCAATTTTCTCATTAGCTCAAAGGAATGCCTTTTACACCACCAGAACACAGAAAAGGTATTCATGGGACCAGGGAAGGACTCCTTGCTATTATTGATTCCCAGTAATCAAAGCTGGGTAAAAATAATCCACAGAGGGAATCATAGTTTTAAATTCCACAATTTTCTATAAAGCCCATCAATATTTAACTAATTTAACTCTATTCTCTCTTATTTATTAATGAAACTTTCTTAGGTTATACATTTTTCTCATAAGCTCAGTGTTAGCCACACACAGCCAATGTGTTTTAATGTTTAATATTCTTATATTCATTTTCTAAATAATTTCAAAGTAAGGTTTACATTCTTTTTGATTCCATTATTATTTTACAAAAGCACATTTTAAGTGTTTGTATTTTGGTTATTTATATTTTTTTTAATTTGTAGATTAATTAATTGCACTATAATCAGAGAATATAGTTTGCATTCCACTTTGGAGAATTAATTGACATTTTCTTTGTGGCCTAATACAGGGTCAATGTTTGAAATTTTTTAAAAACAATTTAAAAATTATATTCTTTAAGTGGTACAAACTTTTCTTTTTATAGAGCTATTCGAACAATCTGTTATTCAGATTCTTATTATTTCTTGGATTATTTTTGCTTACTGGTTTGATCAGCAACTGAAAGACTTTCAAACTATCTTATTAGTAGTACTAGAGGCCCGGTGCATGAAATTCATGCATGGAGGGGGGGTTTCCTCAGCCCAGTCTGCACCCACTCCAATCGGGGACCCCTTGGGGAATGTCTGACCACCGGTTTAGGGATCGGGTCTAAACTGGTGGTCAGACACCCCCTCACAATCTGGGACTGCTGGCTCCTAACCACTGACCTGCCTGCCTTCCTGATTGCTCCTAACCCTTCTGCCTGCCTTCCTGATCACCCCTAACCTCTCTGCCTGCCTGCCTGATCGAGCCCCCAACTGCTTTCCCCTGCCAGCCTGATCTCACCCCCAACTGCCTCCGCCTGCCTGATCACCTCTACCTGCCCTTCCCTGCAGCCTAATCTCACCCCAACTGCCCTCCTCTGCTAGCCAATTTGGTTCTGATTGGTCAGTTTCTATGCCGGTCAGCGTCAAAAGCTCTGCCTCCTAGGCAGCCATTGGCTCCTTACATTCACCCAGATTTGGTTCTGATTGGTCAGTTTCTATGCCAGTCAGTGTCTCTGGGCCTATCAACAGGGCCTGATCAGAAAGGCGGGGCTGATCAGCAGCCCAGGTGGAGGCCTGGAGAGAAATGGAGGTGTGGCTGTTGGCCAGGCCTGGAGAGAAAGAGAGGCAAGTTCTGATCAACGTTTGCCACGGAGGCTACAGATCAGACCCTGCCTCTCTCTCTGCAGGCCTCTCTCTGGGCCTGATCCACAGGCCCCTAGGCAGTCAGTGATAGGTAGGGTGCCAGCAGAGGTCCCAGTCAGTGCTGGGTCGCCATGGCAACCCAGCACTGACTTCCGGTCTGGTTGAGTAACCGTCATTGTGACCCTGGCTCTTCATTATATAGATGTTTTTCTGCTTCTATTTTTATTCAAACAGTTTTTCAAATATTTTAATTGCAAAGTAATTAAGTAATTTTACCCACCTCATTTACTAGATTTTCTTTACTTTAGCTTAGAAATAGATATATTTCCACCATAAGACCACAAACACTTCCAGGAGAGACACTATAGCTTATTTACTTTTTAATCCCCAGTGCTATCAAGCCTGGAAAACATTAGAGCAAAGAGATTTAAATACTTGGGGAATGGCAATATTCTGTGGTTAAAATTACATAGGATGTAAGACAGTGCCCTCTGGAGTTTACACTCTAAGGACATAAGCCACAAAGCCTGTGTGCTAGGTGGTTAATTCATTTCTTCAGGTAGTACCAGCCAACGGGGCTTAAACATCTTGCGTCAGTATCTCCTCTCCAGAACTCTCCTTTTAAATGATGAAAAACATCCTATTTCATAAAAATAATTATGTAGATTTTAGTAAACTTTACTGTGAGTAAATTCCTAATCAAACCGTCCAATTTTCTGGCCTCTAAGGTAGAAGAAAGATGTTCTATTTTAGGAAATTTAAAATCAGGATCTATACCTTATCCAATCTATTTTTATCTGTAGCATAAAGTGTTCTTTTGGAAATGGTTTAAAACAGTTTATATTTTGCCACCATTGTAATCATTATTCAATATTTACTGAGCATGTGGCAGAATCTATTTTAAAAATTTCATATCCTGAGCACATAAAACAAACAAAAAACCGTCAGAGCTTGCCAAATATTAATTGCTATTCCCTTTCCCTTGGAATCCTTACTAAAACTTTGGGAAAAGCATATATTTCTGAGCAATAGATCTGAGCTGTTAACTGAAACCTGCTTAAATTACTTGTCTATGAGGTAGAAACAGTAAGTAGGGTTCACCTTGGTAATTAAGGATGAAACTTTTAAACTGGATAAATGTAATATACAATAAATATTCTGGACGTGAGGACTAGTGAAAGTTTTCTCACACATCTTTCTCAAGGGGCCAGACTGGCGTGTCATTTAGGAGTGCTTTGTGTTGCCTGGAACAGCAGGCAGCATTCAGAAGTTTAGCAGAAATGTTTGTCCTTTGCACACAGCAAGCAGTCTGGAGGTGGGAAACCTGTATTTGTGAAGTGTCTCATTATGCTGGTGATGTCCTGTATCCCTACAGCTTCCCGGTGTGCCCTCCTTAGTGGAAGGATTTTTTTCTTCTTCATCTTGTCATCATGAAGAAAACCAGGTTTTCTTAGAAAGAAGGAGAAATGGATATTTCGTCATCATTGGCAGGGACCTTTCTTCTCATAGGAGATAGATCACTGGTGCCTGACATTAGGTGAATAATTCTACCTACCCCCTGATAGAAACGGACAGGCGAAACTGCTGTGAGCCCATGAGGTATCTTTGTAAGAACTTGAAAAGGTGACGTGCTGATGGAATGCAGCCCTATGTTGGAGCACAATGGAGCATGTCTTAGATTTCAGCCTCCCCTTCGCTGTTTGCTGAGTTCCTGTGTGCAGTGAACAACCGGAATGGCGGCAGGTGGCAGCACTAGGGACAGGACGGGAGTAAAGTAGGAAGCAAGTAGTGATTGATTTTGGATTCCTTGACAGATCCACTTGGTTCTAACTGCTCTGCCCTTCTTTCTTTTGGAAGCAAAGTTAACCATTCTCAACAGTTACTATGTGTTAGAAACTGTGAGACAGGTGTATGAAATATTTTGAATTCTTTTTAAAAAATATATTTTTATTGATTTCAGAGAAGAAGGGAGAGGGAGAAAGAGATAGAAACATCAATGATGAAGGAGAATCATTGATTGGCTGCCTTCTGCATATACCCTCCTGGGGATTGAGCCTGCAACCCGGTCATGTGCCCTGATCTGGAATAGAACCGTGACCTCCTGGTTCATAGGTCATAACTTAACCACCGAGAACACTAGCTGGGCAATATTTTTCATTCTTCATAAAATCTTCCTCATGGCTTATAAACTTTTGATAAGAAAAAGGGATAGGAAATATATTTCCCAGGGATATTTAAGATAAACCTCAAGTCCTTAAAAAATCATTGCGTAGGGTATTAAACAAATGAGAAGAGTTACAGTGATGATTTTAGGAGTATATGAAGAAACTGTCTCAAGGAAACAATATTTTCCTATGCAACTAGAAGGATGTGGCAAACAGTGCTGAAAAGGAGAACACTGAGGCTACGAGCATCCATCCTTCACTGTCTTTCTGCTGGATTTAGAATACTTCCCTTTACCCCTCAGTGTCAAATAATTTAACAATTCCCAAAAGAAGCACATAGGAAATCCCTCAACTATGATTGTTTTTATTCTATCTTTCCAGTTTCATCTTGATAAAGATGCTGTTGCCATCATTCTAAACATGATGGGTTTGCAGAACATAAGGTGTGATCCCTCTTTAAATAGAATGCTTGCCAATCATCCTTAACTGCTTTCTCTTGAGGTGCTTTGTCTTTTAGGCAGGGTTATCAAGAGTAAGCTCAGCTCCTTCTTTGAAGGTGCCAGATCTTATATATTACCTCATTACTCCTTGCCCTGTCCTCATCCAGCTCAGGATATTTTGCCCTGTTTCTTATTTAAAAAGAAATTAAACAATTGAAATACATTCCAAGTAAGGAAATGGCCTTCAAAATGCATACTCTATTTAAACAATAGCAAAGCAACATATAAGAGACTTAAAGAAGTCATCTTTCTTAGCTCTTATCCCACTTTGATCATATGTCAAACAGTTGCAATCTGATACCCACTTTTCTTATTGTTGTTTTTAGATAGTCTACAATCTTTCTTGATATTGTTTGGTGTTAATCAGGCTTGTGTACAAAATTTTCCTCACATCCATTTACCCATTCATTCATTATTAATTTCTAGTTTTATTGTATTGTATTCAGAAAGTGCTGTTTTTAGCAATTCTACTTTATGGATCTAACCTATGCTTTCTTTGTGATCTAACATAAGATTGATCTCTGTGAATTTTTTTTTTTTTTTGAGATGGACATGTGCTCTTTTTATTAGAGTGTAAATTTCAATATACATTTATAAAATCTACTTTATTGGTTATTATTGTCCATATCTTTTATTATTTTTGGTCCACTTGGTCTGTCTTGCTGAATGATTTAACCTCATTCTTATTTATTGATATGACTGACATTTTTTAACTGAACTCTTCATATCATTTCACATTATAAATTCCTATATATATTGTTTTCTGAATTAATCTATTTGGAAGTTTTGTGTTTTTGTTCCAGGGTTACCTTTATACCTACATTTTATACCTTTTAATGTTCTTTACCACATTTTCATGTATGACCAATTACTATCTGGGTTGTTGATGTTTAGTGTTAATTTGTATTGACACCCACTTATTGTTTATACAACAATCAATGAATTTATTCAATTTTTCTTTTTCTATTTCTACCTCTTCCCATTTTAAAAATTGAATTATTTTCTTTTCAAAACATATAAAATTTAGCCCAGGAGGCATGGCTTAGTGGTTAAGTGTCAACCTATGAACCAGGAGGCCAAGTTTTGATTCCCAGACAAGGCACAAGCCCGGGTTGTGGGCTCGATAACCAGTGTGGGGCATGCAGGCCAATGTGGGGTGTACAGAAGGCAGCTGATCAATGATTCTCTCTCATCATTGATTTCTCTCTCCTTTCTTCTTTCTTCTCTGAAATAAAAAATACCCTATCTAATAAAAGAGTAATATGCAAATTAACCATCACTCCGCTATGCCCACAAGCCATGCCCACCAGCCAATCAGGAGCGAATATGCAAATAAACCCAACCAAGATGGCTACGGCCACAGAGAGCAGGAGGGAGGCTTGGGTTTCCCCGGCAATGGAGGAAGCCAAGCTTTCCACCTGCACTTGTGGGCCCAGGCCTCCGCTTAAGGTTATAAAGTTTCAATTATAGAAGATACATAACCCCCAACAGAAATGGCTGCCACCACGGAGCAAGCAGAAGGCTTTGCTCCACTCCAGGCTACAAAGTTCCAATTGTAGAAGATAAATAAACCCCAAATACCAGGGCCTTTACTTGGGTCGCCAGGGGGCGTGGCTGGCCTGCAAACCACCACAGGCCCCTCTCCCAGGCCACCCCACGCCCCAAGAGAACCCTCACCCTGATCTAGGACACCCTTCAGGGCAAACCAGCTGGCCCCCACCCCTGTACCAGGTCTCTATCCTATCTAATAAAAGAGTAATATGCAGATTGACCATCACTCCCACACACAAGATGGCTGTCCCATGTGGACAAAGATCCTGCCCCCATGTGGACACAAGATGGCCACCACAAGATGGCCAGCAGGGGAGGGCAGTTGGGAGGAACCAGGCCTGCAAGGGAGGGCAGTTAGGGGCAAACATGCTGACAGGGGAGCAGTTAGGCATCAATCAGGTTGGCAGGGGAGTGGTTAAGGGGTGATCAGGCTGGCAGGCAGAAGCGGTTAGGGGAAATCAGGAAGGCAGACAAGCGAGCAGTTGGGAGCCAGCAGTCCTGGATTGTGAAAGGGATGTCCGACTGCCTGTTTAGGCCCGATACCCCGGGGATCGGGCCTAAACGGGCAGTTGGACATCCCTCGAGAGGCCCCAGATTGGAGAGGGTGCAGGCTGGGCTGAGGAACACCCCCCGCCATGCACGAATTTTGTGCACCGAGCCTCTAGTATATATATAAAACATATAACATTTATATATTATTCTATTAATCTTGTCTCTAGCCTTTGATTTTATCCTAAATATCTAATTAAATATGTACTTTCTTCACCACAATTCCCTTTGGCAAAGTTCCTCCACTTATCTCTTGGTTGGATGAAGGTCAGTCTCTACTCTTACTCAAGAAGAGCTCATGGGTACAGACATTTTTCAGTTATTGAATGCTTAATATTGTTTTCTATGGACTTGATACTTGAAGAACAGCTTATTAGCTGGAAGTGAAAATCCTTGTTTCACACTTCTTATCTTTGAATTCCTTGAAAAATGCTGCTCCATTGTTGCCTTTCTTATAAGGTTGCTTTGAAAGTCTGATGCCAATCTAATTTCTTTTTCCTTCTAAATTCTTTGATAATATTGTCCACAGACATTGGGGATTTTTTAAATCTTTAAGTTTAATATTTTAATAGTATCCATCACTGAATTGATTGCTGTAGGCAAATTTTCCCAGAAACTTGGTAGGTCATTTTAATATGCAAATTGAACTCTTCTTTTATTTCTGAAATGTTTTCTTAGATAATATTTTAAAATATTAGTTCTGGCCCATTATTTTGCTTTGTTTGTCCAGTACCTATAATAATACATCTGTTGAATTTTTTATGTTTTTCTGCTTTGTATCTTTCTGTCTTTTGTTTTGTTTTTGTCTTTTGAGTTATTTTATGATTTAATTTATATCCTTTTGATTTTTTTACTCCTTTTAGTTCATGACTGCTGTTTCATTTTCTTTGGATGCATTCTCTTTTGGGTAATGTGTAAATTTTTTTATCATTTAAAATTTTTATTTTGTTTTCTTTTTTCCATTTCTTTCCTGAGTTCAATTATTTGTCATCCATTCCTTCCTTTTTTAAAATGTATTTTTCTTTTTAATTTTTGAATTTATTATTTAAGGTGTTTTAGCTTTATATATTCAATTACATTTTTAAAGCTATTTAATTCAATGTGGAACATTGTTTTGTAATTTCCTTACATTTTTTGGGGGAGGGGAGGGTGCTTACTAGCAGAAATGTTTAATTCCCATTTTTTATTTTATTATTTTTAGTAGCTTTGTATAATAGAGACTGCTTGCATTTCTATATTTCTTATGTGGGAGTTTTAGGTTATTTGTGCAATTATAGTTTAAGAACATATTCTGTTAGATCAAAAGGCTGAATGACTTTTTTCTTTTCTTTTCTTTTTTGTAAATGAGGAGTCATTTTCTTTGAAATTTTCGCTTTACTTTTGAAAGATTCTAAAAATTTCCCCTTCCTGCTTCTTTTACCTGTAAGAGTCTCTCCTTTGCTTTTTACTTTTGCTGCCCCAGAAGTAGCACTTTTTCAAGACTGCCTCCTTGAATGCTGTGTGCTCACTTACATCCTTTTCTATGGTCAGTGTTCTGGTGGACCAGATCTCTTTCAGCGTTTTTGTATGTAAGGAAGACTTTCTCTTCCTGGTCATTGTTTTATCTCAATCTTTTGTTCTTTGCTTAGCACAAATTTTCTGGACTTCCCTACCTCTCTGCAAAGACTTGATAAATAGGTCTGCTGGAATTTGGTATTTATTTTATTTTATTATTCTTTTATTTACATATAATTTTAAGTTTATACTGAAAGAGTAGGAGTTGTGTGGTTTTTTTGCTTGTTGTTTTTGTTTGTTTGTTTGTTTGTCTGTACAGTTTGGGGAATGGCAAGAGAGATTCGGATTTAGACAATTGTGCAGCTACCTGGAGGTCCTCTATTGTTTCTGGTTCATAGATAAGAAAACCAAGACTTTGTGAGTTCAGATAATTACCAAAACCCAGCTTACATGTCAGAGGGCCACTTAACCACATACTGCCTCTGAAATTAAAAAATAAAAAACTTTAAAGTTGCAGTGCATCCAACCAGCATGTCTTATTTACAGTAATTACTCCAGGAAGCAAGATTGGTATGGTAGCAGAATAGAATATCAAAGTGGCCAAACGGTTTAGGGAACAGCTTTAAAATGATTTGTCCAAGCTCTAAAGGAGAATGAGTAAGGTAAAAACAGACAGATATACTGTGAAAACAGGCAATGTGAAACACAATGAGAGAAAGCAATTTCAGCAATAATGAAGGAGTAAAAAAGGTGGTGGATTGGAAGGATGCCACTTGTTTCCAGGAAGAGAAATCAGCATAAGAATCAGATGAAACAATTCACCCTAGCTAAGATTTGGAAACAGCCTAAGTGCCCATCAGCAGATGAGTGGATTAAAAAACTGTGGTACATCTACACAATGGAATACTATGCTGCGGTAAAAAAGAAGGAGCTCTTACCATTTGCAACAATATGGATGGAGATGGAGAACATTATGCTTAGTGAAATAAGCCAGGCAGAGAAAGATAAATATCACATGATCTCACTCATTTGTGGAATATAATGAACAACATAAACTGATGGGGGAAAATAGATCCAGAAACAGAGAAACATCAATCAGAACATCAAACCTCAGGGAAGAAATTGTGAGGTAACCAGAAACCCAAGAATGCCTGAGAACGCCTTTCTAGCCACGCTAGCAATCTTCAGATGTACAGTAATTTTACCTGCAATAAGAGGGTAAGTATTTTGGTCTTATGCTCCTGACCCTTCATGGGTAAGACCCCTTACGGGGGCTGATCCCCTGACTAATGTAGTTACCAATAATACCAAACACCTTGGTCATCCAGGAGGCCCATGGGTGGGGCAAGAAAGTATAAATACACAGGGTCTCCACCCAGCTTCCCTTTTGTATGACACAAAATCAAAACAATGCCCCTTTGTGTGTACAATTAAAGAGAGGTTTCTGGCTTGTGTGGACACCAAAGAAAGGGTGTCACTACTATCACTACTTGCCCCCGGTAGAGGTGCAGAAAATGTAACTAAGACCTTGTCTATATAAAAAGAAATGAACAGCCAGTTTGAAAGGGAATTGCCATGGACTAGAACAAAGAATATCCTTACATGATATTATTCTACACTGTCACTAAAATTTTTTCCCAGATTTGGATCACCCCCAGTACTTATAATAGTTCCTCGCACCCTTGGGGATTTAAAAAAAAATCATTTGTTTTGTGCTTGGAGACAAACTTAACACATCTCTTGATACTTTAGAATTATAACAGCATAATATACAATTATCCCAAGCAAACTTACAAACTAATTCTTTGAATTTCTGGCAGCAATTTAAAAAGGACATGTAAGGATTTAATCCTTTTCATTGTGTAGAGGGCATCCTGGGAAGGCACCTGAGCATTCTATGTTGGTCTCTCTTAGCCTTTTGGCCAAGAGAGACCCTCTTCTCACAATTCAATTGCTCACAGCTGTTGCATGAGCTCTCTGTTCATGTCGAGGTTGAAGTCTCGTGATGACTGGTGCCATGGATCTGTCTCTCACCCAGTGGGGCGAACTGAGCCCTCCTGGAGAAGAAACCCGGGTTCCACAAGATATGTGATCAGTGCTGGGTCCCTGCCAGCAGGCGAGGGGATCCCAAAGCAGGTGCTGGGCATGGAGGCCACGGGGGCATAGGCTACCAAGGAGACAAAACTGAACCTCACGTCACCCTGCTTGGCCCCGGAGGATGGCTGGTTAGCCAGAGACGGGTAAGATTCCTCAAGGAAGGAACAACCTAAGACAGGCACAGTCGCAGAGGGGCCATCAGGAGAGAATTCGGGGATCAACAGAGGTGGGGCACAGACCCTCACCCCCCCAACATTGCAGGGGCCTGAACCCTATCCCCTTCTGAGGGAGGTCTCCTGCCCCCAGGGCTGCTTCGTGCTTCCCAGGCCCAGCTCAGATCAGGACCCAGGTGACCGACAGAGACTTGGCCGACAGCAGCTGCCCTGTCACTCCAACAAGAATTGTTTGAGTGGTCTTGTACCCATGGTGTGGGGAAGTGGGTTTATGATATCTAAATCCAGCCTACCACCAGGAATGCTCAGGATCTACTCAAGAAGGCAAATAATCCCTTCCACTAATATTTACAGGGTAAAGTAAGATTGTTGTTAGAGTAATAAATTTGACAGTAAAATAGTAGTCAAGTTTTCAGGCAAATTTAAATTGGCTAGTTGAAACAAGCAAATATTCTAGAAAAATTAATTGTACTGGACAAAAAGGTGTTCCTAAAGTGTTAACTAAAATTTTTATTGGTACTTCATCTCATGATAAAATTGTGCATCATGTAATGAACCTAAAACAGTAATATTATAGTGCAAAAAATTAAAATTTAAAAGCCATCAAGACTACATTATAAAATTTTCAAAAGCCTCCTAACATTTAAATAAAAAAAGGAGGGGATAGTAGAAGAATATCATGTAAGGAAAAATATCCTGTAAGTAACTTACATCTAGAAAATTAATACTTTAGAAAATTAATTGTAAGGCTAAAAGCAAGACACCCATGAAAAACACACAAGTTGTCAAAACAAGCCAGAGGAAAATCATTTGGGCAAAAAATGCAATAGGATCCCAAGTCAAATTTATAGAAAATATTCCTTTATTAACCTTTGGTCGAGAATATGCTTGTATATTTTCAGAAAACAACTCTGAGACCATGTGGATTCCAGCAACAGAGAGGAATCTACAGGACTACTCCAGCCATGAAGACAGAAGAGAAGCAGTCCAGAGATGGAAGACGCTGACGTGGCCTTCCCATACTAGCAGGTAGCAGCTGTGCATCACTGCAGGTTGCCCAGGACCAAATCAGACAGAGTCGGACCTGCATTACCACCATTTGTCCACCATCCAGAACTGTAATGTCAGTGCTGACATGTACACATAAGGAACTGTTGGACATTGAAATTGGGTCTCAAAAGAACTGTTGGCCCAGAAAGAAACTCACTACAGACTGATTCATTTGCCTGTCACCATAACCATTATTGCTTGTCTCATTTTCGGTTCTTATAAATGTATTTCTAATAGCACATGATCTCACTCATCTAGGGGAAATAATGAACAACATAGACGGATGAACAAGAACAGACCCAGAAACAAGGAGGCATGGATCAGACTGTTGGGCCTCAGAGGGAGGGTAGGGGAGGGTGGGGGTAAAGGGGAGAGATCAACCAAAGGACTTGTGTGCAAGCATATGAGCCTAACCAGCGGTTAAGGACAACAGGGGTGTGGGGAGCGGTGTGGGATGGGGATGGGGGGATGAGGACAAATATGTGATACCTTAATCAATAAAGAAATTAAAAAAAAAAAGAATCAGCTTAAGTCCAAGATAAGTACAATTAGGGAGACAAACTTGCACTTTCCTGAAAGCATAAAAGCCCAAGAAAATTAATGGGCCATAACCAAACTTTAGGGTAATCCTCACCATTATTCACATCTATAAAATTAAGATTTGGATTTGCTTGGGTACATGTGATCTTGTTCTGAAAATGACAAGATGCATTTTTAAGAAGTAGTCACTTTCAAATATTTGAAGACTTGGTAAGTGAAGCTGTGGAGAGGACAGATGATTATTACTTAAAGGATTAGAGGGAGTGGATCTAGTGAAAATGCATAAAGATAAGTGCCTTTAGAAGAATTAAATATTCCCAATGATACATTACGTTTCCATGCCTCAGACTGATTCTGAGAAATGAATGGCAAATCCAACCTGTGAATCTAGGGGATGCTTAATGTGAAGTGTGAGTTCAGCATATTTCCCAAGAAATCTTAAGCTTTAAGATATTAAGAGACAATCACACCAGTCTAAAACCGTATCTGCCTAATGCCAGTCTTGTATGTTTCTGGGAAATAAGCTTAAGGCTTTGATGGGATGATTATTTATTTATTACTTTCTTATTCTTCTCAGGGGGGAGGTGGCCTGGTGCAGTAGGCAGATAGCTAATAATTCTGTAACTTTCAGCCTGTTATATGTTTTGGTGCTTTATTTCATATTAAGATAATATTTCTTCTATGCCTATTTCTAAAATCAATGAGTGCCTAACTCATAAAGAACAGAGATGAACATTTTAGTGGATAAATCTAACTCTTGGGAACACCAGCAGCATTTAACATTGTATTCCTGCTCACATGAGGGCACAAAATTTTACTAGGGAGATATACAAAAAAATGTATTGAAATTAAGGGACAACATTTTCTTGCCATTTGTAGTGAAATAAATCATTTATAGCATATGGTTATATATTTAATTTGACTTCATGGTTGATTGCTCTCTCCATCTTGAAATTTTCCTTGTTTTCACATTCTGACCATCTCTCTCTCTCTCTCTCTCTCTCTCTCTCTCTCTCTCCCTCTCTCTCTCTCTCTCTCTCTCTGTGTGTGTGTGTGTGTATGTGTGTTTCCCTCCTCTGGAGAAAACAGTGTATTAATATTAATTTTTTTATTTTGATAAAACACACAAAACACAGTCTTCATCATCTTAACCATTTTATGAGTACAAGTCAGCAATATTAAGTATAGTCATATTGTTGTGCAACGATCACTGCCACCCGTCTCCAGAATTCTTTTCATTTTGTAAAGCTGAATCTAATCCCATCCTACCTAATAAAAGAGTAATATGCAAATTGACTGTACCTTTGCTACACCAAGCCATGCCCACCAGCAATGCCCACCAGGAAAGCATCCGCCGGAGGCTTTTCCGGCCTTGGGCACCAGCGGGGGAGCCTGCGATGGATCGCAGGGAACTGGGGGTCCACTACTGCGAGGGGGTCTGCTCCTGTGGTGGATTGCAGGGAGCTGGGGTCACCTGCCCAATGGGCGGTGTCTGCGATCACAGGGAGCTGGAGGTCCCCTGCCCAGGCCTAAAGCTTTGGCCAGAGGCTTTAGGCCTGGGCAGGGCACAGCCCGTGATTGGTGTGAACTATAGAGGAAACACCTTTTCTGACTGCACATTGGCTAAGCTTCCTGTATGCCACTGGTAATATTCTTAGTAACTTGGGTAATAAGAATCCAAAAAGGCAATCTAGGGTTTTTCCACCTCACTTCTGGAGAAAAAAACTAAGGTCCGCTGCTGGAGGGCTAAGAAATGTCATATCCTGCCCTCGCTGGTTTGACTCAGTGGATAGAGCCTCGGCCTGCTGACAGCAGGGTCTGGGTTGATTCTGAGCAAGGGCATGTACCTAGGTTGCAGGCTCCTCCCTGTCCAGGGCCCAGATCAGGGCTCATGCAGGAGGCAACCAATCAAAGTGTTCCTCTCACTTTGATGTTTCTCTCTGTCTTTCCCTTTCTCTTCCACATTCTCTAAAAGTCAATGGAAACATATCCTTAGGCGAGGATAAAAAAAAAGAAAGAAAGAAAGAAAGAAATGCATATCCTATAAAATACACATCTTGAAAATGCCTAAAGAAAGTTGTCATTTTTTTCTTGGTGAAGGGACTGGAGTCCGTGTTGATGAAAACACCTTGGTGGCTGTGGTGACTGGCAGTGGCTGCAGCAGTGGGGTGATGGGGCTGGTGCCTTCCCCTGATCAGCCTGGTTGCCTCCCACAAAGGGAGGCCAGACTGCGGCTTAGGCCCGCTTCCCGTGGGGATCGGGCCTAAGCCATCAGTAGGACATCCCCTGAGGGCTCCCAGTATGTGAAAGGGGGCATGTTGGGCTGAGGGACCCCCACCTCCAGTGCACGAATTTTGTGCACTGGGCCCCTAGTTAAACAATAATGCCCATTTCTCCCTCCTTCCGGTACTTAGTGAATACCATCTACTTCCTATCTCTATATTTTTAACTAGTCTAGGTATCTTACATAAGGCGGTCATCCAATATTTATCTTTTTGTGACTGAGTTATTTCACTTAGCATAATATCCTCAAGATGCATCCATGTTGTAGCATGTCAGAATTTGCTTACATTATTTTCAGTTCTTTTGGATGTAGACCCAGAATTGGAAGTGTTGGATCATATAGTAATTTTTTAAAAGTTTTTGAAGAACTGCCATATTGTTTTCCATGCAACTATATCACTTTACATTCCTATCATCATTGTACAAGGTTCTAATTTCTTCACATTCTCATCAACACTTGTTACTTTCTTTTATTTTTTGATAGTAGCCATTCTGGAGGATATGAGGTGGTATCTCATAGGGGTTTTTATTTGCATTTATCTAATGATTAGTGATGTGTTGAGCACCTTTTCATGTGCTTATTATTTATTCACGTCTTCTTTGGAGAAAAGTCTATTTAAGTTCTTTACCCATTTTTGAAGTTGTTTGTTTTTGTTATTGTTGAGTTTTAGGATTTCTCCATATGTTCTGTATATTTTACTTTTTTCGCTTTTTTATAAGCATTTTTCCTACCTCCAATGATATCTCTAAGTGTAGTCTGAAAACTGTAATCAGAATCACTTGGGATATGTGTTTAGAATATATTTTCTCTGAATCCACCACTCTACCGATTGAATCAGTCACTAGATTAAGGACACTGGATGATGCATTTGAACAAGCATTTAACTTCAGTAAAACTTCACAAGTATTAAAATTTGAGAACTATTTCCTTAAATATGAGACCTTTCTAAGTTTTCTTTCCCAGCTCACTGTTCCCAATTTCATGGTTTAAGTACCAGCTACTGACACACTGACAGCTTTCAAAGCTATTATATCAGTTCTGACCATTTATTTTCATATAACCAGCAGACCTCAAAGTCAACACTTGCAAAAGTTAACTTATCATCTTTTCCTACTAACCTGCTCTTTCATCTGTTGTCTTCATTGGTAGCACCATCATCCACCTATTCTCTGAACTTAAAAATGTAAAAATTAGAGAACTGAAAATAATCCTTAATTTACCCCTCTACTTTACCCCTCTCTCTAACCAATCAGTGACTACCTTCAACAGGGATTTTACCTCAGTGTATTTATGAAACACTTCTGCTTGTCTGATTCAGCTATCATTGATACAGGTTAGTCTCAGCTGGAACACCTTCTCTCTCTCCTTTTAAAACCATTTCCTTTACACCCCCCTGTTTGGCCATTCTAAAGGCAAAGTATATCAGCTCAGGTCCCAACAGAAAGCACTGAACATTTTCAAAATAATATAATTCAAGGAAGTTTTTTTTTTTTCACAAATAAATAATTTTCACAAGTTTGTGTGTGGAGCAACAACCACAACAGATGGTGTAATAACCTAGTCATGTTGTTATCACCTTTAGGTTTCATGGAATGAGGTGTGGGAGTGACTACTGGAATATGGAAAAGTGAAGTGGGTAGAGCTGGCTGATTTGAAAGAAGTAGAGATCTTTGATTAATCAAGGGACACCCCAGGCTAAGGTGTATCCAGACCACACCAGATAAATACCCTCTTCTCACTCCCACTCTCTCTCTGGTCTCCTGACTGCAGAGCCTGTTAGCCAGACCCAACAGAAAATCAGAAGACACGAGAACCCCTCAATGGAGTCTGTACTGGTTAGTCTCCAGGGCAGAGCACAGAACTGAGAAAGGTGGAGAGTGGATCTAGAAAGGCAGCGGAACCATTCAGCACACAGATCTCGCAGCGTAGCTCCATTACTTATAGATTTGCACTCCCCCATCTTCTATTAGGCAAAATGTTTGTTCTTTATAAAGGACCACAAAGTATTCCTTATTGCCTCATTGCCTCTTTGTCGGGCAGCCCCTGCCATGTTACAGAATGCAAATTGCTTATGCTTCCATAATAAGCTCCTAGTATTCTCACCTCCATGTTTTGGTTCAAGCCTTTCCTTCTAGAGGAGATGCTCTCTTCCTCTTAACTTCTCCCAAGAAAGAGCTCAGCCATATCTCTGACAAACATCCCTCTCCCTAGCTTTTACAAAATCCTGACTTGTCTAGTTTCTGGTTCTCAATGTTGTATGAATTTCTCTATCCTTGATTTTATTGCATTGTTTCATTACTATCTATTAATGTGTTTTTATTCCCAGCCAGACTGAATTCCTTGAATTTAGTTTAGAGTCTCAGGGCTAAGCCCAGTGCTTATTGGCTGAAAGAAAAAATGAATTAGTAATTTTGCCCTGTCTCTTCTCTCTTGCTACTCATGTGTTAATAGTCAAAGGAATCATTTTCAGATTTCTAACAAATGGTGTGCATCTAAGTACCTCGCACTGGGGCTGCAGCCAGCATTAATATTGAAGTGGGTAAGTAATGGCCAATTTTGTTTCCTCTGTAATGGAAATGGATGGAAGGAAGATTCACTGTGGATAATTAGATTGATTTTAGTTTTACCACTTTAATATCCAGACAGTTCTTGAAAGTGATTGTTGTAATTACAAAAGGACAAGCTGATGCAGAAAGCCATTTTTTATTTTTCTCTCTCCAATCTAGACTCATTGTGCTTGTAAAAGAGACTTAATTCTTCTACCCCTCATTCTCAGCATACCTCCCTAAAAAGTACATATATCTTGCCCGGCCAGCATGGCTCAATGGTTGAGCATCGTCCTATGAACCAGGAGGTCACTGTTCAATTCCCGGTCAGGGCACATGCCCAGGTTGCTGGCTCGATCCCCAGGGTGGGGCATGCAGGAGGCAGCCAATTGATGATTCTTTCTCATCATTGGTGTTTCTATATCTCTCTCCCTCTCCCTTCATCTCTGAAATCAATAAAAATATGTTTAAAAAGTACATATGTCTCAGAAAGGTTTCAAAATATAGGGGGATATTTGGAATGGGTAGAGCCTCTCATTCACTGTAATGCTTTCAGGCAAATAAAGTGCCAAGGATATAATGCTGGCATCCACACTACAATCCATTATTTTTCATGATGACAGTGCTCTAGGTTCTATTTAAAATTTTACTTAGAATCATGGAAGGAAATATCAGGAGTAGGAAGACATTTTCTCCCCCTACCCCACCCCTATAACCACCATCACATCTTCTTGTAATTATTGGATAAAGTTCCTATTAGAATGGAAGTTCTGTTAGGAGAAAACATGGTTTGGATCGGTTGACTGTTACATCATTAACACCAAATATAGTGAATGACTTATGTTAGGTGCTCAATACATACTGAGGAATGACTAAATGAATGAATAAATAAATCTGCTAGCTCCAGTCTCTTGGTTGCTATATAACTGTGCTGTGTATTTTACATATGATTGTTATAAATCATGTCAAATAAATCATGTTAAATGTTCAAATAATATTATTTTATTATTGTGCAGCTACTTGTGGAGGAAATGATTGTAAGCATTTTACATGCATTAACTCATTCAGCTTTCACAATAATTCTAGAAGTAGGTATTATCATTATCACTGTTTCTCAGATGTGTAAACTGAGACAAAAAGTGTTTATTTTCCAAGGTCACATGCTAGTTATTACAGAGTTAATTAATCTGACTCAGTGCTCACCAAAAACCTGATTATAATTTGGCTCCTGTATCTTACCGAGAAAGAATTAATGGGTCATAGACAGGATATCTGTTTACTTCATACCATTTGGAGTTTCTAATAACTTTGACCTACTATTGTTATGCTATTTAGAAATATAGGTACAGTATTCTATAAACTGAGATTATAAAGCACACTTCGTTTTGCTCAAGGCATAAGGGTGGGAATTGTAGCATAAAGAGAACATACATGGACATGGAAAGCAGCACTGGGTGTGAATTCTGACCTTGACATTTACTGTGTAACCTTGGTTAGGCTCATTAACCTTACTGAGCTTCAACTTCCTCATTTGGCAAAAAAGGGAAAAATTTTGATAACTCTTCATAGAGTTAAAAGATTCAATGAGATAAATATTATCAGAAGTCCACTGTTACACCGCCACACAGTTGCCACTTGATGATTGGTGACTGCTAAGACTATATTATTTAAGAATGCACATTGCACTCTGCTGACTGACACATCCTAGGGAGGCAAGTTCACACACTTAGTCTTTCTCTATATGAACCAAAGGCTCTTTTCCAAATCCAAAATATGAAAGTAGGTAAATGTCATCCTATCATGAATTACCCAAGCCATTTCTTTCTTTATCTTTTAGGTCATTAAAAAACAAACAAAAATAATAACAGCAATAACAAACATTACTTGGAATTAGGGAAAATAAAGTTCTTCACAAGATCAGGATTTAGGTCTTGTATTTATTCTTATTGAACTTTGGAGGAGGGTCTTTTTAAATTAAAAAATATTAAGAATATCAAAGATTAAAGAAGCTTGTTGGGTGTCTCAATGAATGAGAACCAAGGTGTTTAATTCCATTTACTATTACATATTTTTAAAGCAAGATTATCACAGAAATTGATTCTGTACATAGATTGTAATATGTGTTCAGATGGGCACATTAACTTGCTTTTCATTAGGAAGGTCTTGGTGAATTGTCTTACAACTAAATGGTACCATTTTAGGTTATCATTATTTCCCCAGTGCCCCAAAAGGACTACCTAAATCAATATACTGTCTTTAGTTCTTTGCTAGCTTATTAAAAGAGTGTATGCTGGGGAGATCTAAACTCAAAATGTACTTTATTTTTCTGTAATTTTTTTTAATGAGTGAAAAGGGAAGTGTGCTTTCTGTTTATATATTTTGTTATGGGCTGAATTATGTTCCCTCAAAATTCACGTGTTGAAGCCTTAAGCCTCAATGTGACTATATTTAGAAACATGACCTTTGACGAGGTAATTAAAGTTAAATGAAATCATAAGAGTGGGCCCTAATCTGATAAGACTGATGACCTTATAAGAAGATGAGCTCTCTCTGCCTCTCTCTTTCTGCACACACACACAAAGGAAAGGCCATATGGCGACATGGTAGGAAGGAAAGAGAGGCCTCACCAGAAACTCCTCCTGCTGATACCCTGATCCTGGACTTTGAACCTCCAGACTATAAGAAAAGACATTTCTATTGTTTAAACCACCCAGTCTCCAATGTATTTTTATGATAGCTTGAGCAGACTAATATCAAAGCATTTCTTAGTATAATTTTAGTTTTTATATAGAATTAATATTAAATACTGTTTTCATAATGTCCACTCTAATAGTCCATTCTAAAAGAAATCACATCTTTTATTTCACAAAGTCTAAATATCTTAATTTTGCTTCATATTTTTAGGGGAAACTATACACAATTTGATATGCCACACAGGTTAATATCCTCTGTGAATTGTTCATAGAATTTCTTGATTACAATTGTGAATCCATCTAATAGTCAATTTGATGTTTATTTTCATAATTGCTGTATAGCACAATGTTATGTGGATGTTCAATTTTATCTAGAGTCAGTATATGACTAATACATAGTGAATGTCTTCCTAATGGTGCATGATTACAATTATAATAACTTCTATTTGACACAACATTATCTTTTCATGAATTTATGGCAGAGTATTTATATTAGCTACTTTACTGGAGTTTCAGTAATAAATCCCAATGCATTACAAGGACCAATTTGCTTTCAGGAGTTTTGTCTTTGTCTTTTTGAAGGTAAATACACTGGAAAGCTTCCTAGTAATGTCCGGAAGACAAATGCCAACCATTCCAAGTAGATTTCCCTCATGTTTCTTCAGTATGTGCTTTGTCTGAATAAGATTGCTGCCCTTTTAAAGAGAGCATTTTAGTCTCTGATTGGTAGTGGGCACAGATTTGGATAATCAAACAATAATTTTCACTGAGCTTTAAAATAAGCATAACTACATCCTCAATCAGATCCTGCACTCTTAAATCCTCTGTTTCCAACTGCAAAGCTCTCTGAGATTACCTTATTTTTTGTTTCCAACCCCAAAGCCTCTGAGGTTACCTCTTTTCTAAGTGTTAGAGGAGCCAGAGAGGGGGAATTCTGGAGTAAGAAATCCACAGAAAAACGCTGTGTGTTCTTTATTCTGTTTTTTCGGATTTTACTTTCAATGTTGTAGGTGCCTCTGGCTCCTTCATGTACTTATGTTAAATTCCCAAGTGAAAATTCACATACTTCATGTATTTCTAGGATATAAAATGAAAGCATCATAACACTGCAGAAATTCTGCCCAGCTCCAGGAGTGTCAATGATTTGTGGTGTTTCTTTGCAGGCAGCCCAATAACATGTCAGGAACTGAAAATGAAAGTACCTGTTGTCCTTTGGATAACCTTATGTCGTCTCTGAGGGTTTCTTAATGGTTTTCTTCTCTATTCAGATTCAGCTCCTGTCTCCTTGTCAAGACCTGACAGTTAATTTCCTGGGCCTATAAAAGACCATCTAGGCCCATGTATTAAGGAAAAGAGCTATTAAGAGGCCATATTGTAGGAGCACAGACTCAGGCAGTGGTTGGAGTTCAGTTTAAACCTGTTTCCAAAGAAAAGATATAAATGAAATACTATTGCATAGTTTCAGGATGGCAATAAACATATTTTCATGTAAGGACAGCAACTATTTCTTAAGACATGGTCCCTTGGGGTTGTTTGTGGAGAATTCCAGCCTGAAACTCTAGGTCCTAAAGAAAAGGGTGAAGGCTTTGGCCTGACCTCTCCTCCCCTACACCCCCCCCCCCCCCCCGCCACATATAGCCAAAATTTAGCTTGACTTTTTCAGAATCTCCACTTTGCATCAGTACCATCCAACAACAAGAGGGTGGACATGGATCTTACTTATGGATTTCAACTTCCAGATTTTCATCAAGAGTGGAAGCAACAGGTTGTGTGAAATATGAGATGCTGGCCATCCATTAGCTGGGAAGAAAACAAGTAAAAAAAAAATAGGCCAAGGGAAGTCTAGAGTCTAAACAACATGGCAACCCTCTAACCCATTTTTTCCAACCTTCAAGAAAAGGGACCGTTTTAAAATTAACACTTTATAGTAGGGATCTAGATCTTCTGTAAAAGACCATATAGTAAATATTTTAGGCTTTCTAGGCCATAGGCTCTTGACCCCAGCTACTGAAATCTGCCTTTATGATGACAAAGCAGCATCAGTAGTACTTCAATGAGTGAGCATGGCTATGTTCCAATTAAACTTGATTTATGGACACTGGAATTTGCATTTTGTAAGTTAAAAATGCACAAAATATTTTTTTTTATTTTTTTTTTTTATTGAGGTATTATATGTGTACATATCTTACCATTACCCTCCCCACCCCACACCCACACATGCCCTCACCCCCCAGAGTTTTGCGTCCATTGTTTATGCTTATATGCATGCATACAAGTCCTTCGTTTGATTTCTTATCTACCCCCCCTCTCCCTAACTTTCCCCCTGTAATTTGAAAGTCTGTTTGTTGCTTTAATGTCTCTGTAACTATCTTTTTGTTCATCAGTTTATAATGTTCTTTATTATCCATAAATGAGTGAGATCATGTGGTATTTTTCTTTCATTGACTGGCTTATTTCACTTAGTATAATATTCTCCAATTCCATCCAGGTTGCTGCAAATGATGAGAAATCCTTCTTTTTTATGGCAGCATAGTATTTCATTGTGTAGATGTACCACAGTTTTCTGATCCAGTCATCTGCTGACGGGCACCTAGGCTGTTTCCAAATCTTAGCTATTGTAAATTGTGCTGCTATGAACATGGGGGTGCATATATCCTTTCTGATTGGTGTTTCTAGTTTCTTTGGATATATTCCCAGGAGTGGGATTACTGGGTCAAATGGGAGTTCCATTTTCAGTTTTTTGAGGAAACTCCATACTGTTCTCCACAGTGGTTGCACCAGTCTGCATTCCCACCAGCAGTGCAGGAGGGTTCCTTTTTCTCCGCATCCTCGCCAACACTTGTCGTTTGTTGATTTGTTGATGATAGCCATTCTGACAGGTGTGAGATGGTACCTCATTGTTGTTTTGATTTGCATCTCTCGGATAATAAGTGACTTTGAGCATGTTTTCATGTGTCTCTTGGCCTTCCTTCTGTCTTCTTTTGAAAATATTCTGTTTAGGTCCGTTGCCCATTTTTTTATTGGATCATTTATCTTCCTTTTATTAAGTTGCATAAACTGCCTGTAGATGTTGGAGATTAAACCTTTATCAGTGCTAGCATTTGCAAATATGTTCTCCCATGCAGTGGGCTTTCTTGTTGTTTTGTTGATGGTTTATTTTGCTGTAATAAAGCTTTTTATTTTGATGTAGTCCCATTTGTTAATTTTCTCTTTAGCTTCCATTGCCCTAGGGGCAGTGTCAGTGAAAAAGTTCTTTTGGCATATGTCTGAGATTTTGTTGCCTGTGGATTCCTCTAGTATTTTTATGGTTTCCCGTCTTATGTTTAAGTCCTGTATCCATTTTGAGTTTATTTTTGTGTATGGTGTAAGTTGGTGATCTAGTTTCATTTTTTTGCATGTGTGTGTCCAATTTTCCCAACACCATTTATTGAAGAGACTGTCTTGATTCCATTGTATGTTCATGCCTCCTTTGTCAAATATTAATTGAGCATAGTGGTTTGGGTCGATATCTGGATTCTCTATTCTGTTCCATTGATCTATATGTCTGTTCTTGTGCCAGTACCAGGCAGTTTTGAGAACAGTGGCTTTGTAATACAGCTTGAAATCTGGTATGGAGATCCCTCCTACTTTATTCTTCTTTCTAAGGATTGCTGCGGCTATTCGGGGTCTTTTTTTATTCCAGATGAATTTTTGGAGAGTTCTTTCTAGGTCTGTGAAATAAGCTGTTGGTATTTTGATGGGGAGTGCATTGAATCTGTAGATTGCTTTGGGTAGTATGGACATTTTAATGATGTTGATTCTACCAATCCATGAACATGGTATGTTCTTCCATCTGTTTACGTCTTCCTCTATCTCTTTTTTCAGTGTCCTGTAGTTTTCCGCGTATAGGTCTTTTACCTCCTTAGTTAAGTTTATTCCTAGGTATCTTAATTTTTTTGGTGCGATGGTAAATGGGATTTCTTTTTTAGTCTCTCTTTCTTTAAGTTCACTATTGGTGTATAGAAATGCCATAGATTTCTTGGCATTAATTTTGTATCCCGCTACATTGCCGAATTCATTTATTAAGTCTATTAGTTTTTTGATGGAATCTTTTGGGTTTTTTACGTACAATATCATGTCATCTGCAAATAAGGACAGCTTCACTTCTTCTTTTCCAATTTGGATGCCTCTTATTTCTTCTTCTTGCCTAATTGCGGTAGCTAATACTTCCAGTACTATGTCAAACAGGAGTGGTGAGAGTGGGCATCCCTGTTTTGTTCCTGTTCTTAGGGGAAATGGTTTTAGTTTTTGCCCATTGAGTATGATGTTTGCTGTGGGTTTATCATATATAGCTTTTATTATGTTGAGGTATGATCCTTCTATTCCCACCTTGTTGAGAGTTTTTATCAAGAAAGGGTGTTGGATTTTGTCAAATGCTTTTTCTGCATCTATTGATATGACTATGTGGTTTTTATCTCTCAATTTGTTTATGTGATGTATCACATTTATTGATTTGCGGATATTGTATCATCCTTGCATTCCTGGGATAAATCCTACTTGGTCATGATGTATGATCTTTCTGATGTATTGCTGGAGCCGATTTGCTAGGATTTTGTTGAGAATTTTGGCATCTATGTTCATGAGGGATATTGGTCTGTAATTCTCTTTCATTGTGTTGTCTTTATCTGGTTTTGGTATTAGGGTGATGCTAGCTTCATAGAAGGAGCCTGGAAGTGTTCCTTCCTCTTGAATTTTTTGGAATAGTCTGAGGAGGATAGGTTTTAGTTCTTCCTTGAAAGTTTGGTAAAACTCTCCTGTGAAGCCGTCTGGCCCCGGGCTTTTGTTTGCCAGAAGCTTTTTGATGACTGCTTCAATTTCTTCCATAGTTATTGGCCTGTTGAGCTGTTTATATTCTTCCTGATTGAGTTTTGGAAGGTTGTATTTGTCTAGGAATATGTCCATTTCCTCCAGGTTGTCCAGTTTGTTGGAATAGAGTTGTTCGTAGTATTTTGTAACAATCCTTTGTATTTCGTCAGGGTCTGTTGTTATTTCACCTTTTTCATTTCTGATTTTGTTTATTTGGGTCCTCTCTCTTTGCTTCTTGGTGAGCCTGGCTAGAGGTCCATCAATCTTGTTTATCTTTTCAAAGAACCAGCTCTTGGTTTTGTTGATCTTTTGTATTGTTTCTTTGGTCTCTATGTCGTTTATCTCCGCTCTGATCTTTATTATTTCTTTCCTTCTGCTTACACTGGGCTTTTCTTGTTGCTCTCTCTCTAACTCTTTGAGTTGTTTGGTTAGGTAATTTATTACCATTGTTTCTTGTTTTTTGCAGTAGGCTTGTAGAGCTATGAACTTCCCTCTCAGGACTGCTTTCGCTGTGTCCCATAGATTTTGGATTGTTGTGTTTTCATTGTCATTTGTTGCCATGATGTTTTTTATTTCTTCCTTGATGTCTTTGGTAACCCAGTCATGGTTTAATAGCATGCTGTTTAGTCTCCATGTGTTTGATTTCTTTGGGTTGTTTTTATTGTAGTTGATTTCCAGTTTTATGCCACTGTGATCTGAGAAGAAGCTTGATATGATTTCTATCTTCTTGAATTTGGAGAGACTTTGCCTATGTCCTAACATATGGTCTATCTTTGAAAATGTCCCATGTGCACTTGAGAAGAATGTATATTCTGTGGCTTTGGGGTGAAATGTTCTGAAGATGTCGATTAATTCCATCTGGTCTAGTGAGACATTTAGGATTGATGTTTCTTTGCTGATTTTTTGTTTAGAGGATTTGTCCAATGGTGATAGTGGGGTATTGAAGTCTCCTACTATAATTGTATTGCTGTCAATCTCTCCTTTGATATCTTCCAGGAGTTTTTAAATGTATCTTGGTGCTCCTGTGTTGGGTGCATATATGTTTACCAGAGTTATTTCTTCTTGTTGGATTTCTCCTTTTAGTATTATGAAGTGGCCTTCATTATCTCTTGTTATGTCCTTCACTTTGAGATCTAATTTGTCAGATATAAGTATTGCTACCCCAGCTTTTTTTTCATTTCCATTCGCCTGGAAAACCTTTTTCCATCCCTTTACTCTCAGTCTGTATGCGTCCTTTTTTTTGAGGTGGGTTTCCTGTAGACAGCAGATATATGGGTTTTGTTTTCTTATCCAATCTGTTACCCTGTGTCTTTTGATTGGGGCATTCAATCCATTTACATTTAAAGTTATTATTGATAGGCACTTATTTGTCGCCATTTTTATTCTATACCCCTGTGTTCCTTCTTTGCTTCCTATTTCTTTCTTTCTTTTTTTTTTTTTTTACAGCAGACCCTTTAGCATTTCTTTCATTGCTGGTTTGGTGGTGATAAACTCCCTTAGCCCTTTTTTGTCTGTGAAGCTCCTGATTTCACCTTCAATTTTGATTGATAGCCTTGCTGGGTACAGTATTCTTGGATTGAGACCCTTCCTTTGCATGACTTTGTATATTTCATTCCATTCCCTTCTGGCTTGATGAGTTTCTGTTGAGAAATCAGTTGCTAGTCTGATGGGGGTTCCTTTGTATGTAACTGTCTGTCTCTCTCTGGCCGCTTTTAAGATTCTTACTTTGTCGTTGGTGTTTGCCAACTTAATTATAATGTGCCTTGGCGTCGGTCTTTTGGGGTTCATTTTGCTTGGAACTCTGTGAGCTTCTTGGATTTGTGTGGGTTTTTTCTTCCCTATATCAAGGAAGTTTTCTGTTATTATTTCTTCTAACAGGTTTTCTATTCCTTGCTCCGTTTCCTTTCCTTCTGGTACCCCTATTATCCTTATGTTGTTTTGTTTTGTGTTGTCCCGAAGTTCCCTTAGGCTCTCCTCATGCTTTCTAATTTTTGTTTCTAGAAGCTGTTGTAATTGGGTATTTTTTTCCATCTTGTCTTCTAGCTCACTTATGCGGTCCTCTGCTTCTTCTAGTCTACTCTTGATGCTTTCTATTGAGTTCTTTACAGCAGCGATGTCATTTTTCATTTCTTCTTGGTTCTTCTTCATTTCCTCTTGGTTCTTACTCATATTGTCGAATTTGTCTTCTATCCTTTTCAGCCACCTTATGACCATTTCTCTGAATTCTTTCTCTGATAGGTTGTTTGCCTCTAGTTCGTTTACTTCCTTTTCTGGTGATGCCTGCTTCTCTTTCCTGGGGGGGCTAATTCTTTGTTTCCCCATGGTCTCTCTTCTCCGGATGTCTGGTTATATAGTTCTCTCTCTCCGGCGTTGATTTAAAGGTACAAAATACAACACAACCAGGCACAACACACAAGGCACTTATTTCAGGCGAAATCTGACCTTTCCGTGGTTCAGTGAAGGGTTCCTTTGAATCCGAATGTTTGCGCCGATAGGGGACCGGTGTTATGAGGTGTCTACGGTAGTCAAATCCATAGAAACAAACTATAATGGTGGTTATCAGAAGCCAGTGTCTAAGGGCCAAGGAATCATCATATACTGGTACCAGCTGCTGAGAAGAAGCAGGAGTGGGATCCCAGGATACCTATGCCCAGGGTTCAGCACAGAGGAAGCAGGAAGCAGGCAAATACGCCCATCTCCAACTCGGGAGGCGTTTGTTAAAAAATGCACAAAATATTAATCTTCTTTTGACTTTTCAATCTGGTGTAGAGAGCAGATAGAGGTGTTCCCCATGACATCAGTTTCCCAAGTGTCCTAATATAAACCTGAAGAACCAGTACATATTATTAATATGTACTAATAATACTTACATTTATGTATAAGTATATGTATATACTGTAATTATATATATATATTTTTTTGAGTTTTCTAGTTACCACTCTCTTTTTCCCAGTGTTCATTCTCTACTTTTTTTAGTTCCATTAATACATTACAGAGAAAAAATACTTTTTCTGCAGTATAATGGGAAGAGAAAGAGAGACATTATACTTGCTACTTGTCCACCACTTACCCTCTTTTTTCCTCCCAGGAACAACTTTGACAATTGACTCCATTATCCCATGCTTACTGAATAAGTTAGCTTAACAAATAAAAAATATTGCACAATTTAAATCTTTGTTGAGAGCAATATAAAACAAAGTTCAGTAAGGGGAAGCAGAACTAAACACTCAAAAACTAAATATGACTGGAGACAACATGAACACCTATTAAGAGAATTGTCTGAATGCTCAATTTTTCCATAAATATCAAAGCCAGTTTTCCTCACTCTGCAGAATCAAATTCATCTAAATTCTCACCTTAATTAGTGGGGCTCCCTAAAAGAAGCCAAAAGGAATAAATGGTAATTAAATGCCAATTTTGCACAGGTAAAATGACTACAAATCACTTGCAAACTGAAAAACATAATCAGTAAAGGATCTTTCTCTGAGCAGTTCCTGGTGCCATAATCTGAATATATTTTATGTCATATTTAGGGACTCTGGGCAGGCATGAAAATTCTAGAGACTTGGAGTTCACTATTGTCTGGGCCAAGAATTGCCTTGGTTAATAAAAGCTTGCACTAACCAGTAGCAGTGGGGAAAGAGAGAAAGAAATAGATGAAAGGATGCTTTGAAGTAGAATTAATAACCTTAGTTGGTCAAATTGATGAAAACCTTTGTCAGTAGATGGAAATAGGTCACCTTAATTAAAAATTTTAAAAGTCAGTAAAGTGCTAGAAGAGAGAAAATTGATCCTGGTTAAAGTATGTGAATTTTGTATTTAACAATCTTTTTAAAATTTTAAAATTTTATTTTATTTTTCCCCATCACCATTTAGCCCCCTATGCCCTCTTCCACCTCCATCCCCCCTGCCCCCCACCACAATCATCACACATCCTATCTAATAAAGAGGAAATATGCAAATTGACCATCACACCATCACAAAGATGTCAGCACCCATAGCCACAAGATGGCCACGCCCAGTCTCCTCAGCCCCACCAGAGTCCCCCAGTCCTTTCAGCCCTGCTGGGGGCGGGGGTGAGGGTGGCAGGCATATAGTGCTGCCAGACCCGCCCTCAGCCCCCCAGCCGCCCAGGGCCACCCAAGGCTCAGGTAACCAGGGCCAGCTGAGGCTTGCACTGCTGACAGTGGCAGCAGCAGAGGTGTGATGGGGGTATCGCCTTCCCCTGATCACCAGGTCACCTCCCACCCCTGAGGGCTTCCAGACTGTGAGAGGGGGCAGGCCAGGCTGAGTGACCCCACCATCCAGTGCATGAATTTTCATGCACTGGGTCTCTAGTATTTAATAATCTTTATTAAAAACCCCTGCAATTTCCATGCTGATAGAGCTGATTTTAGTAATTATGTTGCCCTCCTAGAAGAATCTTCATTTTACCGAAGATAGGTTTCTCTTGCTACCTGTTTTTATTTTCCTTGGAGGTGAAGTACCAAGTACTATCTCCTGAGCAATGATTAGGTGTTATTCTCCATTCATCCTTCAGATCAGTACTCAATCCTTTGTTACTGGACTAAAGGGCTCTCATTACCTGCACGTGTCAAAGCCCAATAAGGCTTGAACAGGAGTTTGCAGCAAAGAAAGTAAGGGTTTATTTTTAGGTAGTGGCACACGCCTGGAGAAAGGTTAGCTAAAGCTCAAATACCTGGCTCCCAATGGCTTCCAGGGGATGGGTCACACGAAGAGGGCGTGTCATTAATCATGGTGACTAAGGGAGTTAGGGCTATGGTCAGGGTGGTGGTCTCTATTGATTGGTTGGTTCTATGGTAAAGGTAATTGATCAGTGCATCTGGTCCTGATGTCAGCCATGGCATAGCTTTGTCTGCTTTCACTGACTCAGCTGAAGCTGGAACACAGCTGAGGCCTAGATGTTATCTCTCATTTGATGAAACTCTGTATCTATGGTCAACAAACTTGAGGCTTTGACCCTAAGATTATTTGATGCTGATCAAAAGCTCATTGTCCTGAGGGCTTAATGCTTAAATGAGTGGATATGCAAGGGAGAAGGAGGCAGGTGAGTCAGGGTACTGGATGAGCCCAGTTTGAATCAAAAGGAAAGAAGAAAAGGTCACATTAAAGAAATCACTATGCGGTTACACTTTCCCACCCTGCTCTGGGTGACAGAGTTCTGGCTGCTGTGGACTGTATCTCCTACACTCCCTTTCCTCTGTTCAGCCAGTGGAGGCACCAGCAGGAGATGGGTGAGTGGGAGAAGAGTGAGGTCAGAGTGTGTATTTTCCCCATCCATGTGTTGGGCTGTGGTTTGATGGTAGTTGTGTTCCTGAAGCCACATCCCCTACTGGGGAAGACCCTCTCCCACCATTGCAGCTCTTATTGGCCTCCTGTGATAGCAACATCGGTCTCTCCAGATTAGAGATGACAACAGCTTCTGACTGTTGGAGTTCCTGATGCTTCTCCTTCTCTAGTCGGTGCCAATGACCCTGCACCATAATTCTCATATAGTCTCTTTATTAAAGTGCCCTAATTATCACTTCTATGTGTGTGGCGGGGATCCTGATTAATAAAAGGATTCATATTCTTGAAGCATTATTAATCCACCATTTTTTCCTTGATGTAAGTCTAAATATAATGGGTTCAGGTTTTTTTAAAATTTTTGTTGACTCTTTTTAGGGGTTCACTCCATTTTCTCCTCCTCAAATATTCTCCCCCTTTTCCCCTCCCCCAAGTGAGGGCTTCTAGACCAACTTAGTCACATTTATGATCTTTAGCCTTTTCTATACTCTCCCCATTGCCATTTAACCCACCTATTGTAATTAATCATTCACTTTTCTCTTTACACGTTCTTCTGCCTTATTTATCATTGTATTCTCAAACTTAGAAAGAATCCTAGAAAAACTGGTACTCAATAAATGCTTAGTGAATGAGTTATTTTCTAGGGATGAGTTGCCCAAGAGTGGATATAACACTGTGACTCTAGTAGTGTTCTAGAATAACCCATGTTTATAGCCATTATGTCAGTGTTCTAGAATAACCCATGTTTATAGCCATTATGTCATACTATCTGACATGGGCTTTTGGCCAGACTATCTTGTTTGGATCCAGTCTCTAGCATTTGTACTAGTCTGTGATCTTGAAGATACTTAAGACTCTCAATGCCACAGTTTCATTATGTATAAGATGGTGATAATAACAATACTGATTAAATAAGGTTGTTCTTAGGATTAATTGAGTTACTAAAATATGCAAAGTTCTTAGGATTGTGTCTGGTTACATAAATAATAATTAGGCTACATAAATATTTTCTACTATGTGTGCCACTTTTATGGATCTCATACAATATGTACCAGTGAGGAGAAAATTACAATATCAAATTTATGGTAAGCAAAGAGGATATTTCAAAGCTAATTGCAAACTGGACTTAAATACATCATCAGAATTTCAGTACCTCCATTAAGAGTTTTAAAAATACATAAAATTGATAATGTGGAATTGTTGGTCAGAAATTTGGTTTATTGTTAGGTTTTTAGAACACAGCTGTAGACCTTAACTTTTGCTTAGGCAGTGATCACAAGCCATAAGGCAATAATCTTAAAATAGCTCCTATGGGCATTCAACCTCAGGTAGCATTGTGTTAAATTTATCAGAAGATTTTTTGCATGATAGTTTATTATTTTTCTCTGAGTACTTGGGAAACATCTCACTTGATTTCTCTGCTGCAGATGATACTCACTAATCTTCCAGGAACTCTTGAAAGATTAAAATAAGACACTGGACAAGGTTTCTGGAGGTTAAGTCCTTCAACTGTAATCATATTATTCTGACAACCATTTCTATCATAGTGGTTAGTAGCAAATGTTCTGAAGTCAGATTTTGGGCTTTAAATATGCTCCACTTACTAGATATATTACTGCTTGGGTTGTCTATAGTTTACTTAACATGACATGGTGTGAGTATATTTTTATTTTAAAAGCAATCTTTCAATATTCTCTAAATTATTTTTAAATTTTAGATTTGATAAACACTAAATTCCACATTCCTCTTTCATTGTGTAAATTTTTTTAATCAATTTTTGTAGCTAAAGAATTAGAGTAATGTATTGTGTTTGATTACAGAAAATATTCTTAAATTTGGGAAAGAAAAACAAGATATAGATTGTCCAAGAGGAGGGTGAAAAGTACATCCTTAGGGAATGGTCCTTGAAAAACAGCCTACCCTCCTAGCAGCTAACACTTACTGACAATTTACATGGCCAGGTGCTGTTCTATCACATGCAAGATTTGACTCCTTGAGTCCTCTTGTGAGACAGGCCTATTATTATATCCATTTCACACATGAAGAATCCAAGGTAGGAAGAGGTTGAGTGATTTGCCCAAGATCACACAGCTAGAAAAATTGTGCAGGTGGCTATACATAGAGTACAACAAACTAGAGTGTTATATAAAATGGGGTCAGTTTAAGAAGGATATTCTTTATAATTCTTAAAAATATATGAAAACATTTTCATATATATATTATGTTAAAAAGAAATATCTATGGAACAAGACACTATCATTTAAATTTAATAGGTGAAGAAACTGAACCTCAGCTGAAACTAAATTATCCATGGTTCTAAAGGTAGATGGCTTACATGTGATTATTTGACTGGAACGGTGGAAAACCATACTTGGCTGCCAAGTTACAGAGTGAGGGACTGACAAAAAAAAAAAAAGAAAAAAAAAAGAAACTTATCTAGCTCTTCCCTTTTCTAGTTAAATGTTTCTCTAACTGAGTTTCATTGATGTCAGGATGATGGTAGAAATATTTCTGCAAGCTCTCAAGTTATCTATCCTAATTTTAAATATTGTTTTCAGTTTGATGATAATAAAATCCTAGAATAAGCATGCTCTAGATCCTCTGGATGACTACATTATTATAATCAAATAATGCTGGCGCTTTCAGTGTTTGCGATTGCCATGATTTTCATGATTGTCCTGAGTGTCATATACTACTAATCTAATTGTTGTGTACCAATTAGAAAAGAACAACTCTGAATGTAATACTGAATTGACTCCATAAAAAACAAAAATGTTACCCTCCTGCATTGGGTAAACAAAATGGTTCTTCAGAGAAAATGGTGGATGATTCGAGCCAACACAAGGATCATGGTGGTGCAGGCTTTCTGAACTCAGAAAACAAGTGCATACTAAACGGGACCTTATTGATTTTAGGCATGTGACCTAGTGGCTGCTCAGCAACACAGTCCTGCCCACGTCCAATGCAGCACAGTGGACAAGTACATGAACCATGTGGAACCAGCCTGGCATCAAATTTCAGCTGTGCTACTTACTGGAAGTGTGACTTTGGGAAAGTTTAGTTAACTTCTCTGTGTCTCAATTTTATCACCCAGAAAATGGGATTTGCAATTTTTCTGCTTCATGGGGTTGTGGTAAGACTTTCATGTGCTTCACATAGAATGATTTCTATCTATAATAATAAAAACATAATATGCTAATTAGACCAGACATTCTTCTGGACATCCTTCTGGACGAAGCTGCGGCGGCCGAGGCAGAGGTGGCTGCAGCAGCAGCAGGGGCCAAGCCCCTTGCATGAATTTCGTGCATCGGGCCTCCAGTAATATAATAAACTGTAAATAAGTTTAAAATGTAATTATTATAATTACTTTATACTAATTTTAGAAATCATTTTATTATAGTGTAACTAGAGGCCCAGTGCACAAATTCGTGCATGGGTGTGTGTGTGTGTGTGTCCCTCAGCCCAGCCTGCACCCTCTCACAATCCAGGATGGTTGGCTCCCAACCGCTCGCCTGCCTGCCTGCCTGATTGCCCCTAACCGCTTCTGCCTGCTAGCCTGATCACCCCCTAACCACTCCTCTGCCAGCCTGATCGACACCCAACTGCTCCCCTGCTGGCCCGATTGCTCCTAACTGCCCTCCCCTGCTGGCCTGGTCACCCCTAACTGCCCTCCCCTGCCAGCCTGGTCGCCTCTAACTGTCCTCCCCTGCAGGCCTGGTCACTCCTAAATGCCTTCCCCTGCTGGCCTGGTTGCCCCCAACTGCCCTACCCTGCAGGAATGGTCCCCCCCAAAACTGCCCTCCCCTGCTGGCCTGGTCGCTCCCAACTTCCCTCCCCTGAAGGCCTTGTTGCCCCCAACTGCCCTCCTCTGCTGGCCCAGTCACCTCTAACTGCCCTCCCCTGCTGGCCTGATTGCCCACAACTTCCCTTCCCTGCTGGCCATCTTGTGGTGGCCATCTTGTGTCCACACGGGGCAGCCATCTTTGATCACATGTGGGCGGCCATCTTGTGTGTTGGAGTGATGGTCAATTTGCATATTACTCTTTTATTAGATAGGATTGACATAAGATAAAATGCACACACTTAAACATGTGACTTCTTGCCTCCTTTTGTTGTAGATTAATTGACTGTATATGCGTGGGTCTGTGTCATTATACTGTTTAAAGTTTGTTTCTTGCCTAGCCAGTTTCTTGTGGCTCAGTTGGTTGAGTATCACCCAAAATGTTACTGGTTCAATTCCAAGTCATGGCACATAACTGGTTTGCAGGTTTGATCCCCCATTAGGGAATGTACAGAAGGCAACCCATCGATGTTTCTCTCTCATTGATGTTTCTCTCTTTCATTAATGCTTCTCTCTCTCTCCCTTTCTCTCTCTCTCTCTCTTTCTAAGCATGTCCTCAGATGAAGATTGAAAAAAAAAAGTTTCTTATAGGCAAGTTAGCTTGATTTTGCTATTTTATCTAATCTTGACAATCTCTGTCATTTGGGTTATTAAGAAGTTTTACAGTTGATTCTTGATATATGAAATAGTTACATTATGAAATTCCCACAATTACTGAATTAGTGAATATCTAAGCATTGTTCCTTGGGAAAATACAGTTAGAATCCTAGAGCTTCTAGCCATAACTGCTTTGTCTGCTAATCAATTTATAACCTTATCTTATGTGTTTCTTTTAAAGATACCTTAATTAATGTACATATATATATATATATATATATATATATATATATCAGAGAAGGAAGATGGAGAGAGAGATAGAAACAGCAATGATGAGAGAGAATCACTGATAGGCTGCCTCCTGTATGCCCTCCCACTATGGATTGGCCACCAGGGCATGTGCCCTGACGGGAATCAAACCATGACCTCCTGGTTCATAATAGGTTGACGCTCAACCACTGAGCCATGACATCTGGACAATGAATATTCTTGATTTACATTGAACACATGGTCATCAGTAATATAGTTCATGCCTGAATTAAGCTAACCTAACAAGCTCACAGCCTTCTTGTGCTTAGAAACATTATGCTTGAGGGTTTTAAATAGTTAAATCACCAACAAAAAGCACACAAAAAAAGAAAAAAATGTGGCACAAAATAGACCACAAAAAGAGCATTTGTTTATATAATGAGAGCTAAAACAAGAAGACAGAGTGTGGCATTATTTAACTTCATCTGAGAACTTGCATGTTCGGCACTTAAATTTTTCGCCACTTTGTATAAATCCATGAATTACCAGGAAAATGCAGCAAATATTGATTTGGAGTTTACAAATAAATGTTAGTGAGTAGACAAATTTGAAAATACAGAATCCAAAAATAATGAAAATCAACTGAATATTTAAGGTGATTATTGATATGGTAAGATTTAAAACTAATCATTTTTTATTTGTCTATTTTTTCTTCTTTTACCTGCCTTCTTTTGTATCATCCTACTTTTAAAATTTAATATATCTTCTTAGCTTATTAGACAAAACTGCTGTTTTTTCTTCTATTCTGTTTACTAGCATATTATAATTTCTAGAATACACCTTTAGTATATAATAACCATATTCATGTGATATACAACTTCACATATAGTAAATATTTACTTTCACATCCTCTACCTGGCCTTTGTATTATTGCTGTCATGGATTTTACTTCTATATATATCAAATATGTTCAAAGTAAACTTTTATTTTTAAATGCTTTAAAAATTGAAATAAAAAATAGTTTCTACTCACATAATTACTATTTTCTATGTTCTTCATCCCTCTTTGTAGCACAGGTTTTTATCTAGTATTATTTCCCTTCTTTAACTTTTTGTTTTTAAATCTTCACGCAAGGATATTTTTCCATTGATTTTTAGAAAGAGTAGAAGAGAGAGGAAAAGACAGAAATATCAATGTGAGAGAAACACATCAATTGGTTGCCTCCTGCAAGAGCCCTGACCAGGGCCCAGGCTGGGGAAGAGCTTGCAAATAAGGTGAGGTAACTTGCCCTTGACCGGAATAAAACCTGAGACCCTTTAGTCCACAGGCTAATGCTCTATCCACTGAGCCAAACCAGTTAGGGCTATTGTTCTTTTATTTTTGTGAGAGAGGAAGGGCGAGGGAGAGAGAGAAACATCAATGTGAGAGAAACATGCATCAGTTGCCTCCCACATGTACCCCAACCAGGGATGGAACCTGCAACCTGAGCATGTGCCCCAACTGGGAATCAAACCTGGGACCTTTTGGCACAGGGGACGACATTCAACCTGAGAAGTCTAAAAAGGGCTAATTCCAATGTAACCCTGATATTTGGTGCTTGTGATCTGAATCCATGCCAGCAAGCTCAGTGTACATTCTTGATAACCTATATTTAAGTCACTACCTCCTTCCCAGATACTGGTCTTGCAGAACCTGTTACTGTGAACAGTGCACTGCCCCGGAGGGAGGGTTATTAATGCTGGCGCCAGGCCAGACCACCAGATATGGCCTGGGGACCCCCAACACCTGGGGGCCTTCTTGCAAGGCCTGCGAAAAGGACCGGAAGCATAATCCATATTTGCAGGACAAAGACCACAGGGAGATATAAAGGAAAGCCCATGCATGTTCCTTCACTCAGATTTGGAAGGCTGTTCCCTGAGTCCGCCGGTGTATTAAACAGTGTCCCTCCTCTTCTTTGAAGGGTCCTTGGTTTTCTTTGGTCTTCTGCAACAAACCAACTGAGCCAGACTGGCCAGGGCAGAATTTTATTGTTCTTTAAAAGGTGTCCATATATTATTCAAATTGTGAAACACTATTCCAGTTTGAAGCAGAATAAGGACTTAGTGTATTTTAGCCTTGAATGACCTTTTGTTTTTAAAATAAGTCCTTTTCTTTAATTTGTTGTCTTGTTCTTTGCTTTACAATGCCTTCCCACACTATTTTATTTCTGTGACTCTTGTGATAGGAACATAAACTTTCCTCTCTCTGGTGTATACTCTCTATGAATCCTAAGATTTTACTTGTAGAGGCTGAGCATTAAAAGCACATATCAAATTTAGTTTCAATACATTAAACATTGAAAATTCTGGGATGGTTGATGATACTCTGAACCAATACAACTTAGATGAATAATGAATCATGAATCATAGGAAAGCACAGGGGCCCCAATAAAGACTTCACCCTTAATTTTTCCAGCTCCCCATCCTCCATCGTTGGAAGGTTTTCATGGCAATGAAAAATGGGAGAAAGGCAGAGAAATATTTAATCTTAGGACTTACAACATTTTTTTGAGGAAGTTTTTTTCATTGATCCTGCTTAAGATAGAAAATCATCTATGTTCTTTCATTAGGTTGGGCTACCCATGGCGACAGCAACTATGTGTATCTTGACTGCCACTAATTCCAACACTTAGAACAGTGTCCAGAACAAATGCTCAAGAAAAATATGCTGAATATCTTAAAAATAATATCAATACAATCTTCAGAGATTTTTTAAAAATCAAAGTATCTGCATCTCCTGTAATTACTTTTATTTTCCTAAGAGGCCAAAACTAAAGTACGAAGTGGAAGAACAAGATCTTGGTATCAGTTACAGCAGAGGTAACTGACAGATGTAATACCCAGTATTGCTGTTTCCATTAATTATTGGAAAACCTAGATTCTAACTTTCATGAGCAAACAAATCATATGTGTTTTGGTTCTTCCTACATTCTCAGGGCCTAGAACATGTGCAACAAATATATAATAGACACTCAACAGAAATGAAAGAGAAATTATTATTTAATATATGATATGATTATCAATCATCTGCCAAGTATCAGAAGAGCATATATATATATATATATATATATATATATATATATATATATATAAAGATATATTTTATTATATATGTATTTGAAATAGAGATAGATTTTTGTTCTACTCAACACTTGTTTCTTCTGAATTTCATTCATTTTCCTATCAATTCCTTGAAATATATTAAATTTAAATCCTGCTCTTTAAGGTATTGATTGAAAAAGTGACCTTGAATAAGCCACTTAAATTTTTGATGCCTAAGGTTAGTCACTCCTATTTTCCTCACTAGAATAGTGTGAGTATTAATATTTAAAATGTTCTGTGTGGTATTTGGTGTGGCCAAGAAGCCAAGTTGTCTTTGAGAGTTGTTTAAATTCCAATGACAATCACAGTGAAGAGAAAAAGAAGAATGAACCAACCCAATGGGAGAATTTAAGCAAAGAAAGGGACATGTCAGAAGTTGTGTTAAAGTAGAAGAGATGAATTACTTGTGGTGCAAAGAATAGGGAGAATACCCCCATCTCTATCACCTATCATCTGTTCATTCATTTAACAAATACTTGAATGCCTACTCTGTGCCAGATACTTCTAGAGGTAATTTCTTTCTTTTTTTTTTACATTATTGAATAAATGATTCCTGCTCTCATTATCTCTCTTACAGTCTGTCAAGAATGGGGGCAAGTAGAAATGAAGATAGAAAATGAACAATAGACTAAACAAACAAACAAACATTACAGGGTAAGATAGGCTTTGAGAAAAGGAAAACAGAATAAGGGAGTTTGAGGGATGATAAATGAGAGGGCTGCTAATTACAGTTTTAAATAGGTGAGATTTGATAAAAGACTTGAAGGAGCTGAGGAAATTAGCCATGCAGGGGTCTGTGCAATGGCTTTCAAGGTTAAAGGGACAGCTGAAACAAAAGCCCAAGGCTGTAATGCTTCTGGTGTGGCTAGAGCAGAGAGGGAGAAGGGCTGAGGAGAAAGTAAACAGGGAACGCTGATTATGTGCAGACTCATAGGCCAATGTATGAACTCCGGCTTTTACTCTTGGTCAAATGGGGAGCCTCTCCAGGATTTTAAGCAGAGGAGTGAGCTGAGCTGATTTTGGCTTTGAAACAGCTCTGACTGCTGTGCTGAGAATAGACTTGTTTGGTATGTGGGGGCACATGTAATAGCGAAAACAACTTTTAGAAAACTTTTGGAGTAAAATATACAAGAGAAAATGGTTTTGACCAGGATGGTAGCCATGCAGGTGGAAAAAAAGAATGGTCAGATTTTACATATATTTTGAAGGTAGAGGCCTGGTGCATGACAGTCGTGCCCTGGAGGGAGCGGTCCCTCAGCCTGGCCTGCGCTCTCTCACAGTCTGGAAATCTTCAGGGGATGTCCGACTGCTGGCTCAGGCCCACTCCCTGCCAGGAGGAAGATATTCCCCGAGGGGTCCTTAGCATTGCGGAGGCAGGAGAGGCTCCCACCACTGCTGCTGTGCTCGCCAGCCATGAGCTCGGCTTCTGGCTGAGTGGCACTCCCCCTGTGGGAGCGCACTGACCACCACGGGGCAGCTCCTGCATTGAGCATCTTCCCCCTGGTGGTCAGTGCATGTCGTAATTATTCCGCCATTCGGTTGATTTGCATATTAGGGTTTTATTATATAGGATAGGCAGTCTCTGTGGGGAAAGTTTATTTCTACTTCATGTGGTCTCAACAACATCTACTTTAATTTGATTCATACATGTGACTAGCAATTTGGTGCTGACTGTAAATTCATCTCCATGTGGGTCTCTTTATGAGGTTATTGATTATAAGAGGAAGCTTTTCAAGAGTTTCAGGAAGAAACTCTGCCACCTTTCATGACCTAACCTTAGACATTCTTTGGCCTCACTTTCATCATAGTCACAATCTTACCCAGACCCAAAGGGAGGAAATATAGACACCCCAAATCCCTATGGCAAGAACAGCAAAGTCATATTTTAAGAAGGTTACGTAGAATGGGAACTATTATGCAGTCATATTTGGAATATTCAATCTGCCATTGTCACTGTTGTGTCTTTGTGTTTTCCACATAGCAAAATGTCTGGCATATATTAGAGGCTCAATAAATACCTTTGAAATAATTAAAATGTCTTTATCAATAGTTTTCTTTTCCATCCACTATAATAAACTCCCCTTTATTATGGATAGCTCCACATGTTCTTTGTATTTTTTTCCTGTAAAGTATTCTACTCACAGGGAGTTGTTCTGTATAACTAATCCTGTGCTTCACCTGGATAGAACCTTTATGTCTTCCATTGGAGCCATTTAATCTATAAAATGTTTACAAGGAAAAGAGTTTCCCAATATTCCTCAGTTTTTCCTTGTTAGGATATTACCACTTTTCTTTGGAAAATATTGCATAAAACAGAAACTATTATTGTGCTAAGCAGTATAATTTTATGGAAACCAATTGGCTATCTTTTTGCATTTGGCCTTCCTATAAAACTCTGGACTAGACATTAAATTTTAGTTATTACAGTAACAAAAGTAACACATATATTGATTTGAGAAGTGCTTTTCTTCCTGTGAAGCCCAAAATCTTTACTTAATTTTTTTTCAAGTAATGAATTAAGAGCATTTGTTGCCATTCCTGAAATGGTAGTTATTATAATTAAACAGGAGTTATATTAACAAGATCTCCAGAAAGTATTGTTTCAAATGTGTGATAATTTCCCCCCTATTTCTACATTTACACATATAAATGGGTTCTGAACATATTGTAGCAGGATAAAAAAAAATCACTACTCTCATTTCCTAAAGATTTGGAAGATGGGCAATGACATTTACTGAGTGCAGTGGAATCTATACCGCATGATTTACAAATATGCAAACCTCTGAGCCTCAGAGAGGTTGTAACTGGCTCACTGTTTATCTGATGCTGTAGGCAGTTTGTGCTCTTTTTATTATAAAGAAGTTATTTTTCCCCCAAAACCATACTAAAACATCCTTAATAATTCTACTTAGAGTTGCTTATTTTAACAGAGGAACTGGTAATATGATACATATTTTCCTGGTAATTTGTTATGTGACTTTAGATCTAAAACTTTAATATTTGCTAGGAAGATTTTCTCAACTTCCCAACAAAGACAATCCTGTTTTATCAATATTTCCATAATACCCTTGTGCCTCTTAATAGCATACATTTTCACTTAATATAATAAATATTTTTTAAATATATATATATATATATATATATATATTTCAGAGAGGAAGGGAGAGGGAGAGAGAGAGATGGAAACATCAATGATGAGAGAGAATCATCGATTGGCCGCCTCTTGCACACCCCACACTGGGGATCGAGCCCACAACCCGGGCATGTGCCCTGACCGGAAAGCAAACCTGGAACACCTCAGTCCACAGGCTGACACTCTATCCACTGAACCAAACCAGCTAGGGCTAGACCTTTTTCATAGCTCTCTCTATAACACTTAACACAATGCCAGGCATGTAATGCTTCCATACCTCAGTTGAAGTCACATACTTATCTTCTTGCAGTGCCAGAATTCATACTTTGATTCACTGTTCATTAGCTCAGATTCCTCTAGAATTAAAGTTTGTACTTGTCCTTCCAATATTTTAAGGTGGAGTCCTTCTACCTGCTAACTCTAGACTCTTTGATTATGGTTCTATCTTTGTAGCCATTTTTTTCCAGTAGGATTTCAGTCTAAGATCTTCTCCATCATACTTTCTATCCTTTTCTCAACCATTGTTCTAACCATCAACATTGGTCTGTACCTTCTCCTACTGTCTAATCTTTAGAACTTCTCTGATGTTTTGTCCATCCAGCAGGACCACCTTTCTCTGCCCCTGAAAACTTTGATGAGGATCATTCTTCATTTCTTCCAGATGCTTTTTTGAAACCTGCTAGATTATAATATCTTATTTTTTTATGTAAGAAAAAGCAAACAGAAAACAGCACAAAACAACTCTCATGTGACTTTAAATCTTATAGGACTGCACTTGATCAATAAGTGCATTGAAAAAATGCTTTTCTGAGTTTGTAAAAGCTTCCATAGCAGTCATTTTAGAATCTAAAAGAACAGCTTTAAAAAGTTGAAAATACAAAGTGAAAATAATTTGCAGTTACCCTTCATATGGCAAAAGTACTTATGAGGCGATTGCTATTTGCCACTCTGTCTCAGAGGGAGAGGTTAGCACCAAACCTTTGTTCAGAAAAAGTCACTCATGTTTTATCGCTTCACCCAGCATCACTGTGGTACTGATGCTCAGACCCATGGTCTCTGGAGCAAATATGAACAACCGTCTCTGGTGAGACAAAACCACTGCTTGCCAAGACACCAAGATGCTGAGTTAGGCCATCGTCACAATGCTAAAAGCTGCCCTTTTGTTCTGCCATGGAGCCAAGTGCTCTGAAGCATTTTCTTTCTTTCATTTTTAAACTTATTTTATTGATTTTTTACAGAGAGGAAGGGAGAGGGATAGAGAGTTGGAAACATCGATGAGAGAGAAACATCGATCAGCTGCCTCCTGCACACCTCCTACTGGGGATGTGCCCGCAACCAAGGTACATGCCCTTGACCGGAATCGAACCTGGGACCTTTCAGTTCACAGGCCGACGCTCTATCCACTGAGCCAAACCAGTTAGGGCCAGAGCATTTTCTTAAGGCCACTGCCAATTTGATCAGCCGAGGCGAAGAATGGTGAGCCAAATGCAGCCGGGCCAGCTTCTGGGCTGGAAGAACCTGCTCCAAAGCCACGAAACTCCCGGAGGACGATAGGGATACGCAAAATGCTGAAGAGAGAAAACAGGCTGCCAGTCAGGAGACAGTCTAGTTATTGAGAATCTTCTATCAGAAAATGTCAGATACCTATATCCTAAAGCATTCAGAGAAGGCTCTGTAGCAGAAACTATCCCACCCAAAACTCTACCCTAGCACGAGCTGATCCCTTTATCTGTCTGACTTCTCTTTCGTTCTTGGACACCTTCCTCTAGCCCGACGGTCGGCAAACTGCGGCTCATGAGCCACATGCGGCTCTTTGGCCCCTTGAGTGTGGCTCTTGCACAAAATACCACGGCCTGGGCGAGTCTATTTTGAATAAGTGGCGTTAGAAGAAGTTTAAGTTTAAAAAATTTGGCTCTCAAAAGAAATTTCAATTGTTGTACTGTTGATATTTGGCTCTGTTGACGAATGAGTTTGCTGACCACTGCTCTAGCCTCATGGGACTCCTTCTGGTTCCCTGGACATGTTCCTGGGGTGCTTCTGCTCTTACTTCCATTAGGACTCAGCTCAAACACGACCAGACAAGTCTGCTTTGGCTCCTGATCAAATAACCTTGTATCCCTTCTCACTCTCATCCTCCTCACCATGCTTTATTTTTTCAGAAACAGTTTGGTGTATTACATATGCATATATTTGTTTATAGTCTATCTCTTACCATAAGGATTTAAGGTCTACAAGAGCAGAGATTTGTATTTCAGTTAATGCGACATTCTCCGACTATAGAACAGTGGCTGGCTTACACTAGGTACTCATTACATGTTTGTTGTATGGATTAATTTTAAATGTGTTGCCTCACTGCATAATGCATCCCACTTTGTTGTTACAAACTTCCGCTGAAGTCTGTTAACCATGCAAATATGTGTATGCATGTTTTGGAGGACAAATCAAGGAAAAGAGGCGATTTCCTCCTTTAGACTGATACAAAGCAGAAGAGAGAAATGAATGGGACCTGAATTAGTTTAAGATTTCTATTAACATTGGAATTTTTAGCTTACTTATGTAAGCCTCCCCACCAAACTCATAGAAATGATTGAAGGTCGGGATACAGGGTAAGGAACTCAGTCTAATTTTATTTAAACTAAATGATAAGGTGACCTCAGTTGAAATCTACATTACAATGAATGATGCCGGCTGCTCTATATTGTTTTATGTTCTGTATTTTATACACACACACACACACACACACACACACACACACACACACACACTGAGTGGCCAAATTATTATGATCTCTGAATGCATAATAATCTGGCCACTCAGTATATATATCTACACTAATAAAAGGGAAACATGCAAATTTACCATCACTCTACTACGCCCACCAACCAATCAGGAGGGAATATGCAAATTAGAAGGACAAAGATGGCAGCCGCCCCGCTGCTCCAGGTGCAGAGTGGCTGGGCTGGGCAGGATGCCTGCTATGAGAGGGAGGTTGGGGGGTGAAGGGATCTACAGGAGTGGCACTCGGGCGCAGTGAAGACAAAGATGGCAGACTCTGGCTGGAGCAAAGGCCTGGGTCCTGGGTACCAGAGGAAAACTGGTGCTGGAAGCCAAGGGAAGGAAGGCCTATTGCATGAATCTCTTATTATATATATTAGAGGCCTGGTACATGAATTCGTGCATGGGTGGGGGTCCAGCTAACCTGGCCAGGGGGAGGGGACATGGGTGGTTGGCCAGACTGCCTGCTGGTCAAACTCCTGGTCAAGGGGACAATTTGCATATTAGCCTATAAATTATATAGGATATACACTGAGTGGCCAGATTATTATGCATTCAGAGATCATAATAATCTGGCCACTCAGTGTGTGTATGTGTGTGTGTGTGTGTGTGTGTGTGTGTATATAATATAATTATATATATATATATATATATATATATATATATATATATATATATATAAAATTTGCTTTGGATCATGTGGTGGGGTCCAAGGGAGGAGGGAATCAATTAGTGGACAGGAAGTCCCACTATCATCCATCTGCTGCTTCATTGCTGGGCTTGTCTAGTTGTGTGTTTTATTACACTTACAAACACAAGAAAGTATGAAATATCAAAGACCACTGCCTACTTAATTTCAGTGATGCAGTGCTCCTCTGTCATTCAGGGAAAACTGTCCTCACTCTGCCTCTCGAGCTGTGATGTGACCTTCTTACAGATGCACAACTCTGCAAAGGGATGAGCCCACTAGCGGCACATGGGCACGTTCTCTTGTTTCAATGACACATGGAATATCCCTGACCAAGCTCTTCAGGGATGAAATCTCATATGAAGTCAGAATGTTAGAGAAGTTATGCTTACTCCCAAAAGCTATATTTTAAATTTCTGACAATGATTTGTGAGCAATTACGGAGTCATCTGAGGCTTTATAAAATCAGACTACTTGGGCTTCATGTGTTTTGCTCTGGAAGGAAGAATAATTTTTACAGTTTTTTCCAAGTTAATATTTTCTAGCCTCTGAGATGCTTTGCTCATTAATGAAAATAAAATCTCAAAATGACCCCTATGATGAGATATGAAATGTTACATTTCTGTCTTGATCACCATCAACCCTTAGTGCTTTTCAGTCATCATATTCAAAAAACGATGATAAACAATTTAAAATAAATAAAAACCTTACAAATTCAGAGAGATTTTCTAAATTGTTGGAACTTTAATAATAGTGTTCAAAAATTGGAGAATTTGAACTATCACAGGAAATAGCATCTATGAAAAAGGTAGAGTCCAAGGCTATAAGTCTATTGATATATTCACACAGAGGTTTATTATAAGCCTTTACTCAATAATACTTTGAGGACAATCAGAAGACACTAATACTTTAAGACCTGTGGACCTTGATATTTATCAAAGCAAAAGTGAGTCAAATCTCTAAAACTTGATATTAAGTCAGCATCAACTATTTGCAGTTCAAACTGTAGATGTCAATAAGCATTTTTTTTAATTTAGAATTTGAAGTCAGCTACAATGAGTGATTTTTTTCCTGCTTCTGCAGAACCAGAATTTATTTAGAGGCAAGTACTTCATGTATCTTGTTAATCTAAAAGCATATATAGAATTTCCATGTAAGTTTAACACGTAGAAGTAGAGTTGGAAATGGGATGCTCTCATTGGCCATTTTCATGACTGAATTAGCCAGTGTAATCTTTAAAAAAAAACTTAGAGTCAGTTCACTGAACTCCATATATAAAATATAATTTCTTGAATGACTCATGTGGCTGGAGAACATCTTCCTTGGCAGGTTATAGTTTAGTGCTTTGTTTTTCTAAGCAAAGATTAGGGTTAGTCACATCTTCATCAAAAACAGCATGGAAAAGTTGGCCATGAGGCCTTCTAGATGGTATATCAGGCAGGAGTGCAAGGGACCATGGGAATACACTGACATTAGGTCACTGGGTAAGAAGAGAGATGAGCAGAGATTCAATATTCCCTTGATGCTACTCTGACCTTAGGTGTAGCAAGATTAGCAATTATTCACCTCTTCAGTTGCTCACATTTTTTCTCCTCTTCTACCTTTCTCCTTACCTTTTCCACCTAATCCAGGTGTATTTTAATAATCTACACTAATAAAAGAGTAAGATGCAAATTGACCATACCTTCGTGATGCCCACCAACCAATCAGGAGTGAGTATGCAAATTAACCCAACAAAGAAGGTGGGTTAATTTGCATACGCAGGCACTGAGCGGCCAGGGGCAGGGCGGGATGCTTACGTCATCGCCATGGTGATGACATAGGCGTTCCACACGACCGTAGCCACTCCGGGCCTCTGGGCAGCATGGGAATGAGGAAAGGCAGTTCCAGGCTGGAACAAAGGTGGTGCCAGCAGCCAGGGGAAGGAAGGCCCATTCTTGCATGAATCTTCGGGCATCGGGCCTCTAGTCTTTAATAAAACCTTCAGTGATATAACTTTAATGACGTGAATAAATTGAGAGAGAATCTTTAATTAAAACAATCACCAGTTGATTTAGCATTTGTTCCTGAACTTGCTCCTTTTTAGAAACATAAGTGAAATTTTGGCAAAGGGCAAACTATCCCATTTCTTCATTATTCAGTTTGCTATTTTTCTACATACTGCTACTGGCTTTTTGACAAATTATTCCCCTCATACTTATTGGCTCTGGAAAAAGACCGGAGAGAAGAAAAGAAGGAGATAAAGAAAATATTAAATTTAGCAAGAGGCTTGAGGGGGAGGGGGAGGGTACCAGAACTAGAAACTACCATTGAGACCTCTAGATCGTTTACATGAAAATGTTTTAAAACTAGTCATGGGATAGAAATGTCAAGAATAATTGAGCATATTTAGTTTTCCTTGTAATCTTTTTGTATGCAGTCTGCTATTATTTAACGAAAGAATCTCAAGACAATAACCCCATTTTACCCCAATAAAATTACGTGCCTACTATCAGACAAGGACACCTCACCATGTGGGCCCTGGTACTGGTTGTCATCACTGCTAGATAACCCAGCTTTATTTTATGAGTCAGTTTAGACAAAGGAAATTGACAGGGTGATTTCAGAAAGAGGAAGAAAGAAATACACCACCAACAAAACCAAACAGAAACACACATTGAAGTCCCTTGAGGATTGATTGTGGAGTTATTTATGGAGTTATTTATGCCAAGATAAGTTGTTCCTGGGAAGCAAAAATGACATCTGAAAGAAACATGAACCTATTCCGTGGTCCCTTCTGAGGGCCCTCCCTGTTCTGCCTGTAGCTACCCTGGGAGGGAAGGCCTGTTTACCAGGAATTGATGCCTCTTTAGTTCTATTGTTAAGACATCCTCCAGCTTGGGGACCTGTCTGGGTACTGACTTATCACTTTGAAGTGTTCAGAAGTTTCTTTTTAATTTTTTTTTTGTCTCTCAATCCAGTATGATTTTAGCAGTTAATTCCCATGTCTCTTCTAGGGTATGCTGACTAGTAGACTTTTAAGACAGGCCTGTTCTCCTTTTTACAGCTGGGTGGAATATATTTGTGCTTAATCTCAGAGTTTGCTGAGAAGTGTGAGGGTTTAACTGTCCCACTAACTAAAGCCTTACAACACTCATAAGGGATTAAAAAGTACAGTGAGCCCTGGCTGGTTTGGCTCAGTGGATAGAGTGTTGGCCTGCGGACTGAAAGGTCCTGGGTTCAATTTCGCTCAAGGGCACATGCCCAGGTTGCTGGCTCAATCCCCAGTAGGGGGGGTTCAGGAGGCAGCCAATCAGTGATTCTCTCTCATCATTGGTGTTTCTGTCTCTCTCTCCTCTCCCTTCCTCTCTGAAATCAATAAATATATATATATATATTTTTTTAAAAAAGTACAGTGAGCAGTTTCCACCTCCATCCCCCATTTTGGGGTCTAAATTGAATTCCTACTCATCTGAGGAGAAATAATTTTTTTCTCATGTTGTCCCTTATTTCAGAGTGTTTCTTTTATTCCTAAAGGCAAAGTTTATGAAATTCTTAGGGAGAAAATGATTCGTGTATGTTTATTTCTAAAATCCTCTAAGATTTTATTATCCTATCAAACAATAAATATTCTCCAAGCACTGCCATGAAAACGAGAAAACATGATCACTTTCACTATATGTTTTTCCAAAAGAAAGATATGAGTTTTCTTTCACTGTCTAAATTGCAGAATTGCAAAGAGATAAGATAAAATATCAGTGGGTTCTAGATGTCATGCACTGTTTAGCATAGATAACTCTGAGAAAAGAAATAGGCTGTGAGGATCTCTAGTTATTTTAGTCTCCTTCTGGTTCAGGCTGTAAAGAGGATATAAGCCAGGATATTTTGCTAAGAGTTATTGCACCCTTATAATGTGAGAGAGTTTTGCTAGGTGCTAGATATCAGTATGTAGGAGGAAGGAGATACGGTGTGATAGAAAAAGACATCACGATGGAAGGGACATTGATTTTGTGCTCACACTCTCCCACTTTTTGCAGGTGGCCTGAGGACCACAATTTCCTTCTTTATAAAATTGGCAAAATAAACGTTGTAAGAGGAATTGTTCTGAAGGTCATAAATTACTTATGTAAAGCACTGTCATATTTAGTAACTTGTTATCATTATTACAATAATGGTTCTTGAACTTCAGGACATTATTATCCACTAAGGGGAGGAGCTGATAAATATACAACAAACAAACAAAAAACATTTTATTTATTTATTAGTACTTTTATTCAAGGTACTATATGTTAAATTCCTATGAGTGGCAGAAATACTTGCTTCTTCTCAAGTAGGAAGAAGCCACTGGGGTTTATTAGTTGGGAAGTCTTTGAAAAAGTGTTGGGGTTTGACTTTAGAACATCACCAGTGGAAAGTGAGACTGGAGAAAGAGTTATGGGAGTTAAATATATGAAGATATGAGTAGAAAATAGAGCATAGCAACAGATATGGGTTAAAAAGGACACAAAAATCAGCAAATACATTTCTAAGGGTTTTCCTCCAACTCTAATTTAAACTTGAAGAGCATTATTTTGTAGGGTTAAGTCAGTGTTTACTAAATTCTTACTGTATGCCTAGCTAGAGTGGTGAATAATGATGACATGGTCCCAAATACCTCACCTTGTACAGAAAGACAAAATAATAAACACACAATGAACAGAATAACAAAAACACAAGGTCTGAAACACCGCTCAAGAATTAGTCCACAGATGAGCTGTATTAGCACCATCTAGAACCTTGCTGGCAAGGCTGAACCTTGGGTTTCACTTCAGATCTACTGAATCTGAATCTGCATTTTTAAAAGATGCCCAGGTGATTTATAAGCATATTAAATTTGAGAAACAAAGAAAAATTAACTTTTGAATTAAGCCAAATGGAGGTCTTTGGCTGGATTGCTACACGCTATTTCAGTGGGGTGGAAGCCAGAGGAGACAATAGGTTGCGGAATGGCTGGGATGTAAGGTGTGAACACAGCATGTGGGCTTAACTTACACAATTTTGAATTGAAATGGGATAGGAACAGAGGATAGAGGCAGTAGATGAAAGGGAATACAGGGTCAAGAGAGACATTGAGAGACATCATTTAAGATGAAAGATTTATATTTGTGTGCATAAAGGTTACATTTAGGTGAGAGAATGATGATGAGAATATAGAGAATATCTGAGGATCAAGGTCCTTGAGAATGTAGGACAAGCTAAGATGCAACAGGGCAAATAGTGTGTGCTGGGAGAAGTGACACTTTCTATACTGGAGCAAAAGCGATGGTAGAAAGGACATATGCCCTATAGATTTATTGATGGGAATATGAGCAGCTCATTGTCTTTTGTCAAAGGAGCATAAGGCATGAATATCAGCTGTAAACAAGGAGAAGCAAAGATGGAGATTTGAAAAGTGAGAAGTTCATAAATTAATCTCCATAGAAGAACAATCTGAAGAGAAAGCAATGGTAGGATTACTAGACAGTGTAACCAGATAGTGTTCCACACCTATATAAATTTAACAACCCAAGTGTATAGTGAAATCTGCCCAGTTACATGATTCTTTTTTTCTTTCTAGCTGTGCTCGCTTTATGAACACAGGTGTAGAGAAGGCATATGGTTGGGTTCATGTAAGGTTGGGGGTTAATAATCAGAAGTTATCATTTAATATTGCAATGTGTCCAAATCAAGTTTTGGCAGCTGTTTCTGTCAATAGAAGTTAGAGGTTAGATGCAGATATTTAGCTCAAATTATAATAACATGGTACCTATTAATCACTTCCACTGCGCTCAGCTTCTGCATATATTTCCTGCAAACTTCATAGCAATGCTATGGCTTAGGCATGATTAGTCCCACTTTACTAATGAAAACTGAATATAAAGAGCATTCAGTAAACCTTGAATTACTAGTATAATACCAAGACTGAAATTAAGGCCTACTCAAGTTCCACCATCAAAATCATGTTATAATAATGAAATTTTTTTAAAAGAAAAAATGAGATTGGGGTTTGCTAAGGTGTTTTCTTTTCTCTTTTCTTTATCTTTTTGATTTATAGCAAAAAACTATTGGTTTTCATTGGACTATTTTTTTTTTGTCAGTGGCATTATGGAATTGAGTGAAAATGGTGTGTTTTCTCTTTTTAGTTATATATAATCAACAAATACCTATGCATTCTTGGAGACCTTGCCTCTTATATTTCCTTACGACTATGTAAGAAGTCTCAGAGGATGGTTTAAGCTAAGCGCCATGCATGGAATAGGGTGGGGTAGTCCTCACAAGTCTTTGTGTCTAAATCCTACAAAGGATTTATCTTAACTCGATACTTGTTTTCTTGTAAAATATGAGGGAGACGACATTTAATTTTACTGGTTTAAATTGCAAAAATGTTAAACAATAAAATTTCAAGATAAATATCAGACCAAAAAAAAAAAAATCAAATAACAAACGCAAATGTGTATGGAGGCCTGGAAGGAACCATAAAGGAATAAACAGGGTCAGAAAGATGATCGTGGAGGAAAACACAGAGCCTGCGGAAACTGGGCAGCTGCTCAATTTAACCCAGTTGGTGCCATGCAGAGATCCAGCAACATCTTCTAAATGCTCCTATTATCCAATAGAAGGTAGGCTAAAATTAGTGAACTATAAACATTTTTAAACATTTATGGGCAAAACCAAACAAACCAGCCAGCATAGTGTTAAAAGATAACATTTAAAAAGTTGACAGCAAAAATTAATTTGAACAGGTCACTATCAAATCGGAAATGGTTAGGAGAGTTCCTCCAGCAAGAGCCAGGGGAAGGACCTATAGAGAAAGTGCAGGAGAAAAGCCAGGAAATTATTTGATTGTAGCTTAAAGCCCAGTTGGCTGTTTGTGATTGGTTGTCCTTCGCCTTTTGATTTTGTAACTGAGGCATTGACAGACTTGGATTTGGGATTATTTCTGTAGGCCGCCAAGACATTAGAGCCAGAGACCTCAGGCTAATGGTCTCCTTGGTTAATTAATTTAACAATGGTTAGTCCCATGAGCCTCCAGTTTGCCCCTTCTGATAGAGACAGAGATCCTTTTAAATCTCTGACAAAGATCACAGATAACCAATTACCAATATTAAGAAGCCAGGCACCGCTTAAAAACTTTTCAAAAATGGCTCATTTGAGAACTATGATCTACTAGGTATGATTGTAATTAGATATCTTTTCATTTGTTTTTTAATTTATAGAAGTTACCTGAGAGAAAGAACTACCTTCCAGCTAATACAGGAAAATTAACAAAAAAAATGCTTTCTTTGTACAAGTCATGAGCATCTTTTTAACGAATGCGTAGGCAAAAAAGCTCCCTTATGAAAGAAAGTAGGGAATATCTTTATTCAGCAGTGGTTCTCATTTATGCACCAAGGAGTTCTCAAACTTAATCAGTTTATCATAATGAACTTCCCAAGGGTAGTCAACAAGAGCATTATAAGCACAGCAGGAAAGTTTTCCAACAATAATAATATTATGCCTCTTTCTGCATAAAGAATAACTTTAGCAGCTTTGTGTTTCAGATAAGTTAAGCTCATAAATACACAAAAGCCACAGTGACAAAAATTGCAGCCTATTAGCTAAGATCCACATGTGATAATTTCTAATTTCATCACAGGAGCACTGAAAATGTGAATAAGGTTTTGATCTAAGTGAATTTCATGCTATTCCTTAAATATGCCTCAGCCTTCTGTGACTCCACATTTGACATCAGATTTCTTTCGCTTTAACCTGACCCAAGTACTCCTGTCAAAATACTTTCTGCTTGCCAAGCCCAGGCTCAAAACAGCTTCCTCCCCACTGATCCTAGTGAATGAAGGTCTCAGCTATATGTATCTGTAACCACTTCAAGTTCAGGTGTGCTAAGGTAATGAGGAAAGGTAAGAAGTATGGATTGTAGACATTGTTTTTGGTAGAATAGAAAGAGTCTCATGAGTGAGAGAAACTGACTAAACATATTGGATTTGACAGCCAATCCACAGAGGTAAAACTTGTAAGGAATTTGTAAGAGTGATAATCCTTTAATTTCTCATGTTTGGCCCTGAGAGTGATAGGACCTCAGCTGGCAACTATAAATAGCAAGGGGAATGGGGCAGTCAGTGCAGAGGGGTGTGCAGCCCTGAGACTATAATCTATACTAGTAAAAGAGTAATATGCTAATTAGACCAGGAGACCTTCTGGGAGACCGGCCGGGGAGGGCAGTGGGGGCCATGGGGCTGCAAGGGAGGGCAGTTGGGGGTAATCAGGCCAGCAAGGGGGAGCAGTTGGGGGCGAGCAGGCTGACAAGGGGGGGCAGTTGGGGGCGAGCAGGCCAGCAGGCAGAGTGGTTAGGGGTGATCAGGCAGGCAGGCAGGTGAGTGGTTAGGAGCCAGCAGTCCTAGATTGCGAGAGGGATCGGGCCTAAACCACCAGTTGGACATCCCCCGAGGGGTCCCAGATTGGAGAGGGTGCAGGCCGGGCTGAAGGACAGCCCCTCCGTGCACGAATTTCATGCACCGTGCCACTAGTCTATATATATAAAAGCCTAAGCAGCCATCTGACCATCCGGTAGCTATGACGCACACTGGGGGGCAGATGCTCAATGCAGGAGTGAAAACCACAGGCATTGAAACATGGAATAGACTGATGAATCTCAGAGGGAAAGGGGGAGGAAAGAGGGAGAAGGGCGGGAAGAGATTAACCAAAGATCTTATATGCATACTAGAGTCCCAGTGCATGGATTCATGTACTGGTGGGGTCCCTCAGCCTGGCCTATGGGTATCGGACCAAAACTGGCTCTCCGACATCCCCCGAGGGATTGTAAGAGGGCGAAGGCCAGGCTGAGGGACCCTACCAGCACATGAATCTGTGCACCGGGCCTCTAGTATTATAATAAATAAATTGTGAACAGGTTAATATTTTTAAAAGGTTTTTTCCTTCCTCACAGTTTAGATATTTTGAATGTAATATCTAAAGGCAAAATTGTAGAGAATAACTGAGAATAAATTTTAATTGATACAAGAAGTATTCTGTTTCTTCACTAGTGTGTATTAAGTGCCTAGAACAGTGTCTGTAACATGGAAGGCATTCCATAAATATTTAAAGAGTGAATGAATGAAATGGAATCTGTATGCATAACCCATGGACACAAGTTCTTTCATTGTCTGTGTCCATGGAGTATGCATAATGGGTGGTGAGAGTGGGCATCCCTGTCTTGTTCCTGTTCTTAGGGGAAATGGTTTTAGTTTTTGCCCATTGAGTATGATGTTGACTGTATGTTTGTCATATATGGCCTTAATTATGTTGACGTATGATCCCTCTATTCCCACTTTGCTGAGAGTTTTTATCAAAAATGGGTGTTGGATTTTGTCAAATGCTTTTTCTGTGTCTATTGATATGATCATGTGATTTTTGTCTTTCAATCTGTTTATGTGATGTATTATGTTTATTGATTTGCAAATATTATACCAGCCTTGCATCCCTGAAATAAATCCCACTTGGTCATGGTGTATGATCTTTTTAATATATTGCTGGATCCAATTTGCTAATATTTTGTTGAGAATTTTAGCATCTATGTTCTTCAGGGATATTGGCCTGTAATTCTCTTTCTTTGTCTTTATCTGGTTTTGGAATTAGGATAATTCTGGCCTCATAAAATGAGGTTGGAAGTGTTCCTTTCTCTTGGATTTTTTGGAAGAGTTTGATAAGGATAGGTGTTAGTTCTTTAATTGTTTGGTAAAACTCCCCTGTGAGGCCATCCAGACCAGGGCTTTTGTTTGCTAGAAGTTTTTTTTTTTTTTAATTACTGTTTCAATTTTATCAATTGTTATTGGCCTATTCAGGTGTTCTGATTCTTCATGATTTAGTTTTAGAAGATTATATTTTTCTAGGAATTTGTCCATTTCATCTACATTGTCCAGCTTGTTGTCATATAGTTGCTCATAGTATTTTCTTACAATCCTTTGTATTTTTGTGGTATCAGTTGTTACTTCACTGCTTTCCTTTCTGATTTTATTTATTTGGGTCCTCTCGCTTTCTTTCTTGAGTCTGGTTAAAAGTTCCATCAATCTTACTTATTTTCGCAAAGAACCAGCTCTTGGTTTTATTGATTTTTTGTATATATATATATATATATATATATATATATATATATATATATATATATATATAGTTTCTATGTCATTTATTTCTTATTTCTGCTCTAATCTGGGCTTTTATGATTTTCTCTTTTTTAATTCTTTAAATTGTAGGGTTAAATATTATTAATATTTTAAAAAAAATTTTTTGAGGTAGACCTGTAGTGCTATGAACTTCCCTCTCAGGACTGCTTTTGCTGTGTCCTAGAGATTTTGGGTTGTTGTGTGTTCATTTTCATTTGTTTCCAGAAAGTTTTTGATTTCTTTCTTGATGTCATAGGTAACCCATTCATTGTTTAATAACAAGCTATTTAGCCTCCATGTGTTTGAATGTTTTTAGGTGTTTTTACTGTAGTTGATTTCTAATTCCATTCCATTGTGATCTGAGAACATGCTTGATCTGATTTCAGTCTCCTTGAACTTGTAGAGACTTGTTTTGTGTCCTAACATGTGGTCTAGCTTTGAGAATGACCATGTGCACTTGAAAAGGATGTATATTCTGCAAATTTGGGAAGAAATATTCTATAAATGTCAATTAAATCCATCTGATCTAGTGTGTCATTTAGAGTCACTGTTTCTTGGTTAATTTTTTGTCTGGAAGATCTATCCATTAAAGTCAGCGGGGTGTTAAAGTCCCCTACTATGACTGTATTACTATTGATCTCTCCCTTAAAGTCCTCCAGAAGTTTTTTTTTTATATATTTAGGTGCATCTATATTGGGTGCATATATGTTTACCAGGGTTATATCATCTTGTTGCATCGATCCCTTTAGTATTATGTAGTGACCTTAATTGTCTCTATGATGGCCTTCATTTTGAAGTCTATTTTGTTAGATATGCCCTACCTTTTTTTCATTTCCATTTGCATGGAAAAATTTTTTTCCATGCCTTTACTCTCATCCTGTGTGAGTCTTTTGTTCTGAGGTGGGTCTCTTGTATACAGCATATATTGGCAACACTTTATTTAGAGATCTAGATGAGCTTTAAGAACTGAAAAAATAAAAAGCAACAATTTTCAAGCCTTTCGAACAGCATCATCATCTTATATAGTAAATTCATATTTTCATAATGCTGTTTATGTCTACATTGAATAAACTGAAAGCAGTTTTAAAAAATTAGTGAATCAGCCCTGCTAGTGTGGCTCAATGGTTGACCATTGACCCATGAACCAGGAAGTCATAGTTCTATTCCTGGTCAGGTCACATTTCCAGGTTTTGGGTTCCATCCCTAGCAGGGTGCATGCAGATGCCAGAGGCAACCGATCAATTATTCTCTCTCATCATTGATGTTTCTCTCTCTCTCTTCCTCTCCCTTCCTCTCTGAAATCAATTTAAAAAAAATTAGTGAATCAACTATAATTAGTAAAAGGGCTACTGTCATCTGTTTTCTCCATTTTGCTATTACTGCCCTTTTCTACCAGAGCAATAATAAAAGTTACAATCATTAATCATTTATTATTAGCAAAGATTTTTGCTAAGCAATATTTGTACATAATTATTTTGCACATGAGAAATTTGAGACTTGCATGAAGTAACTTGCCTAAGGTTACAAGCTACTAAACAGCAGCAATATGGGGATTTGTACTGGTCATATTCCCTGAACCTCTAATCATTTTGCTGTGAGCATCATAGCAATGTCCCCACCACTCTATCAATGTTCTGGCTCTACTTCTAGGCTTCTCTAGGGTTTTTATACAGTACTAGAGGCCCAGTGCATGAAATTTGTGCACGGGTGTGTGTGTGTCCCTCAGCCCAGCCTGCACCTTCTCCAATCTGGGACCCCCTCGAGGGATGCCTGACTGCTGGCTTCCAACCACTTGCCTGCCTGCCTGCCTGATTGCCCCTAACTGCTTCTGCCTGCCAGCCTGATCACCCCCTAACTGCCCTACCCTGCCGGGCTGGTCCTCCCCAACTGCCCTCCCCTGATGGCCTTGTCCCCCCAATGCCCTCCCCTAAAGGCCTGCACCCTGCAACTGCCCTCCCCTGCTACCTTGTCCCCGCCACTGCCCTCCCTTGCAGGCCTGGTCCCTCCCAACTGCCCTCCTCTGCCGGCCCGGTAACCCCTAACTGCCCTCCCTTACAAACCTGGTCCCTCCCAACTGCCCTCCCCTGCAGGCCTGGTCCCTCCCAACTGCCCTCCCCTGCAGGCCTGGTCCCCCACAACTGTCCTTTCCTGGAGGTCCAGTCACCCTTAACTGCCCTGCCCTGTAGGCCTGATTGCTCCCAACTGCCCTCCTTTGCAGACCTGGTTCCTCCCAACTGCCCTTCCCTGCTAGCCCGGTCGTCCCCAACTGCCCTCCTCTGCAGGCCTGGTCACCTCTAACTGCCCTCCCTTGTAGGCCTGATCACCCCCCCTCCAACTGCCCTCCCCTGCAGGCCTGGTCACCCCCCAACTGTCCTCCCCTGCAGACCTGGTCCCCCCCAACTGTCCTCTCCTGGAGGCCTGGTCACCCCCAACTGCCCTCTCCTGCAGGCCTGCTTGTCCTTAACTGCCCTCCCTTGCCAGCCTGGTCCCTCCAAACTGCCCTTTCCTGCAGGCCTGGTCCCCCCAACTGCCCTCCCCTGCTGGCCTGATCACCCACAACTGCCCTCCCTTGCTGGCCTGATTACCCACAACTGCCCTCCCCTGCTGGCCATCTTGTGGTGACCACCTTGTGTCCACATGGGGTGGCCATCTTTGACCACATGGGGGCAGCCATCTTGTGTGTTGGAGTGACAGTCAATTTGCATATTACTCTTTTATTAGATAGGAAGAGCCAACACAGGTGGAGCAGATTGGGGTCCTCTCTGTAGTAAAAGCCATAGTAGGAACCAGGCAATCAAAGGCACTGGTTGATTTATGGAGCACAAGAGATTTGGCAGCAGTTCCAAATAAGAAACCTGATTCCCTGTGTGTTTTTTGGCCACGCGAGCCTGTTTTCCAGATTTCTTTGAGCACGTTCAGGTAAGCCCTATAGCTGTGTTCTTAATCTTTCTGTAATTTAACAATTTCAGTAGGTCAGCTAAAATTTTCTTTTTTCCCCCCTGTTATTCATCTTCCTCCTCACCCCCAAAACAGAGAAGAGAGTGAATTGTAATAGCTAAGAATTTAAATTATTTTAATCCAAAAGTATTTTGTTTTCCCTGCCTGAACCGTTATCATTTAACCTACTCTTATTTTACCTTTATGCTTTTTCTCTATGTCTGATTGAAGCCAGAATTATGAGTATTTACATCTCTAGCAATGAATATTTAGAATTGTTTCACAAAATTCTTATATGGATCAAGTTTCTAGTTTCTAATTTCCAACAATAGGATTCAAAGCAACAGTAGCCCTTCCTCAATTCCAATAAATATAAAGAGGTACTAAGAATAGAAAATTGAATATTCACACCCATGAACAACACTTGAATTAAAAACACCTTAAGACTTGGATTTATCATATTCAAAATACCTTAAGACTTGGATTTTTGTGTGGATCTCATAAAAGCTATGGATATAATTGGGACAAAAATCCATTTACTCATGCACACAACTGTGGACAACATTCTGCTGGATTCATTAATACACTGAGTCCTACCACAGATCCTTCACCAGAAAACTCGGAGATGAATAATTCCTGTTTTAGAGCCTCTTCTTCCTGAGCCGGGCATCAAACCCTACTATAAAGAATTCCACGACAAATCATTTCAGAAGCATAACCTAATAGAAAATTTAGCAGGTAAATCCAGTTTTAGTGCCTGCCAAATTCCTTACCTGGAAAATCATACTTCATAAGATCCTTGTGAGGATTGTATGAGAAAAGGAATATAATATTGCATAGAACAGTGCCAAACACTTGATAGGTACTTCATAAATTTTAACCATCAATAGCATTATCCTCTTCTCTATCTTTTCCTCCTGTTACTCCTTCATTACCTCCCTGAGGAAGTTTCTTTGAAGATCACCACATTTGTGGTCATTCTTTTAGGGTATTTTGGAAATAAACGTTTTATAAACATACTAGCATTATTTTGTTGGAGGGGCTATTGAACATTAGTCACCACTACAAAGCAGGAAGGGTTATTTAAGGATATGGCCTCAATGGTAAAGGTACTACGTCTAAATAAAAATAAGAAAACGTGAAAAAGGGAGGAATTATGGATGACATTGTTAGAAAATGCTGCACAACTGGAGAAAAGGTTATTTTCTATAATGTTTTCCTTTGAATTACCTCATTTTCTCAGATATTTGTTAGATGAAATCCAGACCCAGTCTTATATTCATTTCCATTAACATTTTTATGAGAGTTTAGTAATAATAGGAAATCTTTTTCCCCGTGCAAAGAAGCAAAGTATTAGATATGCAAAAAGAAAGTAATATAAATTAAAAATTAAAACCTCAAATTCAATTTATGCTCTTAAAAACCATGACTTCTCAAGTTCAGTCATCATCATTGTTGCCAGGGCTTGGTTATGGAATAGATGAGATAAATCATAAACTAAAATGAGTCCAACTTCAAAGTAAGTCATGTCTGTGAAACATGTAATTGTTTACAGTGATGTACTGTTATGCACACAGAGACCAAGAGGTGGAACACTTTAGAATGTTCTCATCCATGAGATAGTAACTAATGGACAGATGCACCTATCTTAGGAATTCTGGGTGTACTGCAGAAACTTAATAAGAACAAAGGAGACAATCCCTGGGGGCAACAAAATACTACCCATTTCTTACTTACTGAGGACCTTTCTGCAGTCTGAGGGGTCCCAGATTCATATAGGTCTCTATGCACAATGAATAGATACTGGGCAGCTAAGATGTTGGATCAAATCCAACAAAATGTAGAACAAAGATCACTTTATATTACAAGGTCAACTTAAAAAAAGGACAACCATGAAAAACATACTGCAGTGATCATGAATTTTCTGTCATAACTTGCTAAAATGTAGGGAATGCCACAGATACTTTATATGTAAATGTGTTTATTTCCCTTGACTATTGAGAAACTTTGTTCTTATATTCAAATTTCTAGACTTTGTTTTCACACATTGTACTTGCTGATCTTGTTTATTCTTTAGTGAAGGACACTGGGATAGAAGTACAAAGATGCTATAATTCACATTTCTTTTAGTCTGGGTAATTTCAAACTTTAGATAAGCCAGGAAACTATGTTAGGTATCAAAAATGGCAACTTCATTAATATACATATACACACAAACATATATATATAATATTGTAAATATTCCTGATGATTGACTTTTGATTTAATCATGCACCTGGTGCACCAGCGGGCTGGCTGTCCGCCGGTGCCCCAGGCCTTCTGAAAGCCTCCGGCTGCTGCGGAGGCTTTCGAAAGGCCTTGCGCCGGAGCAGACAGCCGGCCAGGTCCCCCGCTTTGGCCTTTGATCGCGGGGGAGCTGGCCGGCTGTCCGCCGGTGCCCCAGGCCTTCCGAAAGCCTCCGGGGCAGCCATGGCACAGACGCTGAGCTCGCGGCGCCAGTGGCGCCGCGAGCTCAGCGTCCTGCTGGCCCAATCAGCTACCCCGGCCACCCTGAGTCCCGCCCCCTGCGCCTCCTGCTGGCCCAATCGTGGGCGTAGCGGAGTGATGGCAATTTACATATTACCATTTTATTATGTAGGATATATATATATATATATATATATATATAATATTGTAAATATTCCTGATGACTGACTTTTGTAATACATGATTCAGATAATTTCACTTTTTCCTCTCTTTTTAAGTTAAATCCACATTGAAGCTGAGATAGTTCATGTGTGGATTTTGAAAGCTTGTCTAGGTGGTTTTATAATTGGACCCTTCCAGGTAGCATGAAATTTTGCTTTGCCTTCCCATTAAACAGCTGTGTTCCCAGCTGGGTCTGTTTGTTATAAATGAAAATGGCTCTTTAAATTTGCATTCTCTGCATGACCAAGCTTGGCATTAGAAGCAACGTCTGGACAATGGATGCCAAAGATAACCACCTAAAGATGTCAGATTGAAACTCTGGATCATGGTGTGTTAGATGGCATTATCAGCCATAATTATATATTTCCATTAAAACCAAGTGATGTGACCAATGGATCTTTGAAAGTGAATGACTTCCAGTCTTTGAATGTTTTTGTAATGTGACTGAGATGGATCCCCAGTGATACGTCTATGAAACATAATGAACTGTGAAATATGCAAGAATAGAGGTTGTGGCAATATAGGACACTTGTTGACCGGAATGATGATATTACTTTGCTTCAGGCCATGGGCTTATGGAAGAAGTGATTAATTTCTTCAAGTAGTACCCATCAAACATCACAGAATTGAGCTATATTTTTCTATTTCTTTTAGAGCTGTTTTGCTTCACAATTCATCCTCTTTGCCTTCCGTATTGAAGTCAATGGTATGTACAGACTTCCCACTGAAGTCCCCGCAGCATCTATAATAATTTAATGAAAATTCACAAGGTTCTATCAGTGAAAAAAGGCTTTTAAAAGGTAGAGGTTACTTTGCTTTTTTCTAAGCAGCATTTGCAGTTAACATCTATGGAAGAGGGTTGGGGAGTTGGAGCTACAAAAAAGTTAAATAAATGTAAACATATACTTTGACTTCCTTAAAAATTGTTTAAATTATTACTTTAAATTATTTTTAAAAGCTTGATCTGTGAAAATCAATTTAATACAACTAAAAGTGACTTTTTCTACCTCTTTGGAGACAATATTAACTTAAGGGTGCATTTTTAAACCCACTAACATTAAAAGATGCATATGTGTATTTTAAAAAATGGGTATATGTATAGTGAACTTCTCTGGAAAGTTCTTTAGTTTTTGTTGTAAATTGTTTTTAGATCCTCAACGCAATCCAGAATGGTTAAGAACCACATCTACTTAGCATGTTTTTCTCTAACTCATTTCAATAACATTTTTAGTTGAATGAAATCTGTTCAACCTGAAATGTTTGTCCTTTCTCCTCTACCTGGCAGTCTGTAATCACAATGTACCAAAATATCCTATTCATTTACTCTGTTTTCTGATTTAATCAATTTTCATCATTCATTATTCTGTTTTGCACTATCTGGTGAAATTTTGAGTACTGAATATACCTAATTGAAATAAAGTGAGACATTTTCAAGTATACTTTCAATGAATTAAGCCAGCACTGTTTTTGAGCAAGAGTTTTTGGGTTATAAGTAATAATGTAGTTTTTTCACGCTTCTCTTTTGTTATCACAGACATTGTACAGATGGATGGTAGAGTCTGAAAATACCTTATTAGGATTTCCATCAAAAGTTAATGTTTATTTAAAATAGAAACTTTAGCCTAACTGGCGCGGCTCAGTGGTTGAGCATCGACCTAGGAACCAGGAGGTCTTGGTTTGATTCCCAGTCAAGGCGCATGCCTGGGTTTCCGGCTTGATTCCCAGTGTGGCGTGTGCAGGAGGCAGCCAATCAATGATACTTTCTCATCATTGATATTTCTATCTCTCTCTCCCTCTCCCTTCTTCTCTGAAATCAATAAAAAATATTTTTTTAAAAATAAAATAAAATAGGAACTTTAAAACATATCAAAAGAGTTTAATTTTAAGTCATGTGACTATGTTTCTGTGCATTTATCTTTTCGCATTGAGATCAGATCCTTCAAGACATGAGCTCATTTTCCCTGGCTTAATCTAGGCAAATAAAATTAGTACTTCTAGTTCAACTTTCTATCCATTTGCATTAATTGAAATTCTAGCACACAGCTCCATTTAAAACTTAGCACCTGCACACTTTAGTTAAAACCCTTAAAATGATGTCATTTTTTTTTTTACAATTCTTCACCAAAATAATTTGATAATAGAATATAACATCCTTTATATCTGTCACTAAAATTGGTTCTGCTTATATACAGAAAATCAGATTAAAAACTAAATTATTCAGTCAAATCTTTCCCCCTCACAGCATTTTGAGAAGAGATAGTAAGAACATTCCACATATATCAAAGTTAATTCATGTTATTGTATTTAGTCTTCCTTGTATTAGTACTTTTTAATTTTGATCATTTATCATATGCCAGGTACTTTACATGCAGTTTCTCATTTGATTCTCATACACACAAGAGGTTAGAACTATCATCATTTTATTTCACGGGTGAGGACACTGCGACCGGGGGGGGGAGGACAGAGCACTTGCCCAAGACCACGCAGATGGTGAGCAGTGAGGCCAGCCTGATGACAGAGTGTAAGACTTAACTACACTGTTATACAGTCAGTCTTCCATATTGCTGGGATCCATATTGTTAAATTTGCCTACTTGCTCAAGTTTGCCTACTTGCTAAATCAGTACTTTGCTGCACTTTTGTGGTAATTTGCAGACACGTGCAAAACACTGAGTCACCAGATGTGCTTGTTCCCAGCTGAGTTCCAAGGCAGCACTCGGCCATCTTGTTTGAGCTTTCACAACGTAAGCAAGTATTTTTCTCATGGTCTTTTTTTTTTTTTTTTTTTTGCATTTTGATAACTTTTGTAGGTCATTTCTCTGTTTAAAATGGTACCAAAGCAGAAGTGCTAAAGTGCTGTCTAGGGTCCCAAAGGGAAAATAGTCTGTGATATGCCTTAAAGAGAAAATATATGTGTTAGGTAAGCTTCGTTCAGGCATGAGTTATAGGGCTGTTGTCTGCGAGTTCAATGTTAATGAATAAACCATATGTGTAAAATAAAGTGTCTTTAAACAGAACACACATAAAACAAGATTATGTATTGATGAGTGGATAAAAATGTGACCAAAGGCTCACAGAAACTTAACCCTCTCTTTCTTTGAGGAACAATGTTTCAGTATTAATTGATTGTTCACAGCAACTGTACAAAACAAAATTATCATGAATAATGAGAATCAGCTGCACTGCCCTTCAATAATAATCACTCTTTTGTGGTGACTCAGTGGCTGGAGCATCATGCCATGGACCAAGAGGTCCAGGGTTCCGTTCCCAGTCAGGGGCTTTGGGCTGGATCCCTAGTAGGGGGTGTGCAGGAGGCAGCCAATCAATGGCTCGCTCTCATCATTCATGTTTCTATCTCCCTCTCCCTCTCCCTTCCTCTCTAAAATCAATAATAATAATAATGCTAATAATAATTATTATCATCACTCTATTGAAGATTTGGTAGTCTATATCCATTACTTAATTTAATTTCTCTCCAAGTCAAGTATATTTGTCCCTCATTTTCCAGATGAGGATTTGAGGTAAGATTGTCACCCAGCTACTGTGTGATTGATTGTATGATGTTTGAATCAGGCTGTCTTCAAAGCTTTCATTCTGGGTTATAGTTATGACTGTGGCATACTTTTTTGCTTCATATGAATAACTCTCCACTTCTGGCAAGTTTTTTTTCTCACCTTCTCCAATCATTGAGTTTACATTCCTTATTTTCATGTCAATTAATTTCTATTTAATTTGTTTTATAAGAACTCCTTTAGAGATTAACTTTTTAAAAAAAATATTTTATTGATTTTTTACAGAAAGGAAGGAAGAGAGAGATAGAGAGTTAGAAACATCGATGGGAGAGACACATCGATCAGCTGCCTCCTACACACCCCCCACTGGGGATGTGCCCGCAACCAAGTTACATGCCCCTGACCGGAATCGAACCCGGGACCCTTGAGTCCACAGGCCGACGCTCTATCCACTGAGCCAAACCGGTTTCGGCTAGAAATTAACTTTTAACTGCTCTTTTTATCCCCCTTTTGTCTGAATCTTAAAATTATTTATTATATTGCTAAATAAAATCTTCTCTCTGTCAGAAAAATGTAGTTGCCTTAAACAAATGAATGCCATTTTTATCTCACATGTAATCTGGTTTATTAAAACAGAACGATACCATATTCTCAAAATTTAACAACTATCTCTGGCCAGGTGCCTCAGTTGGTTGGAACATCGTCACATACACCAAAAGGTTGTAGGTTCCTTTCCCGGTGGGGGTGGGTATGGGAGGTAACTGACCGATGTTTCTCTCTCAGATTGATCTCTCTCTCTCTCTCTCTCTCTCTCTCTCTCTCTGTCCCTTCCTCTCTCTGCAAAAATCAATAAGAACATATCTTTGGGTGAGGATTAAAAATAATTAATATAATTTAACAAATAACACTGCATTATAGAAAATTAACAGCAAACAAATGTTCCCAATTCTGACCAATTTTTGGAAAGTTAATTATTTCCATTATTATCTTTTTATTCATTCATTAAAAATATACTCATTGGGCACTGGATATGTATACTACATAGATTACACATATATTTCTTTTTGGTAGATAGAAGAGTTAAAAAATAATATCCATATTCAAATAGATCCTTCCTAATGTATTAGAGATTTAAATTAACCCAGTTAACTGGTATCATAGATCCTTGTAATCCTATATAATAAAAGCCTAATATGCAAATTGACTGAAAGGCGGAAAGACCAGTTGCTATGACACCCACTGACCACCAGGGGGAAGATGCTCAATGCAGCAGCACCTGGCCTACAGGCCCCAGGCCATCCAAGGCAGGTACTAGCAGGGGCCCTCCAATCACCCCACTGGTTGCCCCACAGATCAGCCCTGATCGCCTGCCAGGTCTAGAGACCCTACCCGTGCACAAATTTCATGCACCGAGCCTCTAGTATGATATCATTTAATTAACTGGGATAATTTCTTAGCAGAAATACCTAGTTTTATTTTTAAATCAGCTTTTTTTGGTTAGCTTGTTTCCCCATTTTATTTCCAAATAACTTCCTTTTTTGTTTTTTAATATAGTCCCATTTGTTAATTTTTTTCCCCCTTCATTAGAACTTCTTTCATTTACTATACCCTTGGGTAAACCACATTTTCTCTCCATATAAAAAAACTATTAAATTTGTATTTCTCCAGATTCATACACAAATATTACTAAACCTGAACATCCTTTTTTGTTTGTTATTTGCTTCAGTGGCACTATCATAGAATCATGTTTTATCCTACTCTTGGTAAAGGAGAAATCTCAATTATATTTCCCATGCATATACATATTAGGTGTCTTCTGAATGCCATCACTTCCCTCTGTAGCTTACCAGTATTCTGTGATATCCCAAGAACAGTAGGGAGATGGAGAGGTTCTCTAATCAAGACAGGCTTGGAGCAAAATCCCAGGGTAAAATCTGGCATCATTCCTACCAATAGCCAATGGACCATATGCTGGTAGCTCTTGAATGAAAGTCTTACCAATACATCAGCAAGAAGGAAAGTGAGATACTTCCAACACTCATACCTTTTAGGGATTCAGGTCTGGGTCTTAGGTCTGTAATCTTCTGTAAAAGAATAAGTAAAAACTAAACTCATTGTTTTACTAAAATCTTTCTGTTTAGTTGCTCTGTGAAGCATCAGGTAGATTTACGTAGGGAGTTTGGCACAGACGTCAGTGCTCTTGACTTAAGCATTAATTAACTCAAGCCATTTTTTGGAATGAGGTGGATTATAAATGAATTCATAAACAAACACAAACAAGGCAGCCTCTGAGCCTCAGCATGGATATCAGTGACGTCAGCATTTGAGTTAGCACCTTCAGTGCACATTTGTGATGAGTCTGGTTCTTCCATTAGTTATTGTAAGAAGCCTTATTTCCGCTAGTCAGTGCTGAAAGCGAAGAAAACAATGACACTAGGTCATTGTAAAGGAGGATAAATCCTTAGGGTTCACTTAAGAATCTGCTATCCTTCTCCCACTTCTTTACTCCAGGGATAATTTGGTAAGTATTTTAGAAAGGGTCAGGAGTTTTTTGTTTGTTTGTTTGTTTGTTTGTTTTTTAAATATATTTTATTGATTTTTTACAGAGAGGAAGAGAGAGGGATAGAGAGTTAGAAACATCGATGAGAGAGAATCATCGATCAGCTGCCTCTTGCACACCCCCTACTGGGGATGTGCCCGCAACCAAGGTACATGTTCTTGACCGGAATCGAACCTGGGACCTTTCAGTCCGCAGGCCGACGCTCTATCCATTGAGCCAAACAGGTTTTGGCAAGGTCAGGAGTTTTTAAAGAGTAGGTAGGGTCAGGTGAATACATATATTTTTATTTATTTAATTTAATTTGATTTAAAAATTTTTTATGTGGTAAAACACATCTAACAGAAAATTCACCATGAGTAACATTTTGTACATCCATTACCACTAATTACAGACTATGCTCATCACCTCAGAGAGAAACCTCATACCCTTAAATAATTATTCTCCGTTTCTCTCTCCTACCAGCTTGTGGCAACCACTCATTCTTTCTCTCTAGGTAGATTTGCTTATATCTGGATATTTCATACCATGGAAGCATTCTGGTCTCTTCTGTCTGGCTTTTTTCTCTTAGCTTAATGTTTCAAGGTTCATCCATGTGTAGCATGTATCTATACTGCATTTCTTTTCATGATGGAAAAATATTCCATTACACACACACACACACACACACACACACACACATATATATATATATATATATATATATATGTATATGCCACCTTCTGTTTATTCATTCATCAGTTGATGGATATTGGATTGCTTCCACCCTATGGTTATTGTGAATAGTGTTTCTATGAGTATTCTTGTACAAGTTTTTTCTTGAATACCTGTTCTTTGGTCTTTTGACTCTATGCCATGGAGGGAAATTGCTGGGTTACATGGTAATTGTATGTTTAACTTATTCAGGAACCAAAAACTTTCTATAATGCCTGCAGCATTTTATATTAGCAATGTACAAAAATTCAAATTTAATTAGTAACTTTAAAAAAAGGGAAAATAGCTACTGGTGTGAACAATATACAAAAGTCACTTAAGAATATTATGAATTGCTAAATGCCAATAACTTGAAATTCTAAGTAAATAGATATTTTCCACAATATAATATCCCAAAATTGACTCTGAAACAGAAACATTTTACAGATCAATAACTACTACTAAATCTTTTTCTCTACAAAGATGGTTTTATAGGTGAGTTCTACCAAACTTGCAAGAAATACGTGTCTATTTTACACAATGCATTTCTTATAGCAGAAAAGCAACAAAGGTGTGCAACTCACGTTTTGATGTGAGTGTAACTTTGATGTCTGTATCCGTCCGGGTCACAGAAGGAAGTGGTTGGCACACTCACACTGGGGAATTGAGAAGATTTTCATGAAGGAACTCTTTACAATGGTGTGGGCTGACTTTAGGAAAATCAACAGAGAATAATTTCACACTCAGGCTTCCAACAGTATCACTCTTTGATATTGTTGTAATCATAGCCAATATCACTCTTTGGCCTAAAGGGACAATTTGAGAAAATGATTTGCAAAATTTAGAGTGGAGCGGGGATCTTTGTCAGGGGAATGTGTCAAACTGCAATCTAATAGAAAGGAAATGGGGGGAGAAAGTACCCAGACTTCACTTATCTCTCACCCTTGAATCTCCTGCCAGAGGAGATCAATAACAGCTGTACCAGCAGCCAGAGAGCAAAGGAGCGCATTGACGCAATCCATTTAGTTGCATTCCATGCTATAAAGCAAGGGGAATAGAGAATAAATTCAGAAGGGCAAATGAAAGAAGTATCCAGAGGAATATCAAAACCAGATAAAGACACTATAAGAAAAAAAATATACAAGCCAATTTCTCTTTTGGGCATAGATGAAAATTTTCTAAATATTAATTAGCCAACAAAATTCAGCAGCATATTTCAAAAAAACACACCATTATCTCAGGAATGCAAGGACAATCAACATCAGAAAATGTAGTGACATGATTTGTCACACTAATGGATACAGAGGAAACAGCACATGGTATCAATATACACAGAAAAGGCCTTTGGCAATGTTCAAAATCCATTTGAATTTTTTTAAAAAAACTCTTTAAAAAGGAATAAAAGGAAACTTTTTTATCAGATAAAATATTATTTCCCCATCTCTATTGATACCCACCCCCAATCGCAATATAAAGCAAAACAAGCAAATTAAAACACACAAAGCAATACCAAGTGTTATATTTAATTTTTAAAATTTCAGAAGTGTCCTTCCAATACTAGGATTAAGTCAAAACTCTGATATACTATTGTTTAACACGGTACTGGAAGTTCTGTCCAATTAAATGCAAAGTGAAAAAAGCATGGATTTGAATTAAAAGGAAGAAAACAAATGATCAGTACCTATAATTAATTGATCATTTACAAAGAAAACCCTACACAATCAGGAGACAAACTGTTAGAATTATTAAGACACTGCAGCAAGATCAATATACAAAAATCAATAGCATTTCTTTGCAACAGCAATAACATTTAGAAATTGAAATAGAAAATGGGATACTGTTTACAATCACAATAAAGACTGTAAAGCTTCTATAAATTAACCACCCAATTCCTGAAATAAGAATGTTTAGAATTCATTCCCAATGGCTTGTTTACTTTTGCTCCCCACATCTAATCTACCATTACCTAAAATATTTTCCAAATCTATTCACTTCCCTTCATCTCCATTACTATCACCTTCATTGAAGCAATGATAGTGTCCAGATTTCTGTTCAATGCAGTCACCACAACATTAAAAAATTATTTTATTATATAATGTACAGCATGGTGACTGTAGTTAATATAGTTTGGTGCCTGAGTCTTATTCCAATCAGTTCTGATTCAATGCTTTTGTGGTTTGGTTTGTGCACTGGAATTTTCAAAAGCCCTTCTCTCAGGGGAACCAGGTGTGTTGCCAAGAAACAAAATTTTAATTTTAGAATAGTTTTATGTTTATCAAAAGTTGTCAGAGAGTTTATATATACCCTGTAGCCAATTACACCTAATTGTTAACATTTTCTATTAGTGACTTCTTTGAATGAATCTATACTGATCTAATATTATTAACTGACGTCCATACTTTATTCAGATTTCCTTAGTTTTTATCTACTGTCCTCTTCTGTTTCAGAATACAGAAAATATTCTTACAGCAATTCATAATAAAAATTGTAAATAAAAAACATGCGGAAGACACTTTATACTCATATCATTGGCAAAAATGAGAACATTGGGTAAATCAGTGGCTGTTAAAGTTGGCAGGAAATGGGAATCTTATGCTCCTATGCTCTACTTTTGAGAGTAAATTAGCCAAGTCGATTTTATGGAGTAAACTGGCAGCATTTTAGTAAAATTGAGCAGGTGCATACTCACTCTGGGACATATATACTCAAGAGACTTATATTCAGGCACACAAAAGACAACTATGAGGCTACTTACTGCAGTATTATAAAAGTTGGAGTCAACCTATAAGATAATCATATGTGAATGAGTAAATTACATGTAGCTATGCATAGTATAGAATATTAATCTGGAGGTAAAACCTAGATTTACATATAGCAACATGTACTAGATATTAGAAAAAAATGTTGGCTGGGAAAAATAAGGAATAGGACATAATGTAAAGCACAATGCTATTTATATAATGTTAAAAATACATATAGCCCCAGCCGTAGGCAGCTGCCTAGGTTGCCTTGTACCTAGGTAAGTGTTACACTGCTGGGAGAACAGCAGCCGGAAGCTGGCTGGCATCCTGGGCCTGGTTCCTACCAACTCTGTTGTTAACTATACCAGGATACCTGCATAATTAAAAAAAATACATATAAAAACAATACTAATTTTTATATCCTATATAATAAAAGCCTAATATGCAAATTGTCACCTCGACCGGGAGTTAGGCCAGGGGGTGGGGCCAGCCAACTGCCTGTGGCCCCTCCCCCTGGTCAACCCCACCCCAGCTGTCTGTGGCAGCTGCTAGGGACCCTACCTGTGCATGAATTTCATGCACTGAGCCTTTAGTATATATATAAAGCTAAATGAATATATTGAAATTGATTTAAAGACCGTGCATTAAGGACAAACTTTGGCACTTAAGAGGTAGGGTTAAGTTAGATGTAGAATAAAGAGGAAAGGCAAGTAAATAATAATAAAATTTAAATATGCAGAGTATAATCTACTGATGTTTTGTTATAAACTGAGGAGTAAGATCAACTCAGTTCATGAGGGTCAATAAAAGCTCTAACCAACCAACCATCTTGACCATCATCAACAAAGTTGTAAGGTATAAATAAAACAATTTGTTTTGATGTTCAATTTAAAAATGACAACATTCCATGTTTTCATGCCTCTTGAAGGCCTGGGGTGGGAATCAGGTGGAGCCGGCAATGAGGGGGAAAAAGTGGGACATCTATAATACTCTCAAAAAAATAAAATAAAAATGACAACATTTATTTTAATTATTATCATTAATAATTTAAAAATTCAACAAATATTTTTGAGCTTTCAAAGTATTATACTGGGCTCAATTGAGTACTGTAAAAAGTGTATTTAAGTCAAAGGAATTTTCTAAATAGTTTTATCTCATCAGTATGTGAATTAGCATGACATATACAGCAATTTTTAAATTCACATTATAAGCATATTATATATGTATGTATATATTATATAACATATACATATATATATATATATATATATATATATATATATATATATATATAATTGATTTCAGAGAGGAAAAGAGAGGGAGAGAGATAGAAACATCAACGATGAGAGAGAATCATTGATCAGATGCCTCCTGCACGCCTCCTACTGGATATCGAGCCTACAACGTGGGCATGTTCCTTTAGTCAGAATCAAACCTGGGACCCCTTAGTCTGCAGGACGATGCTCTATCTACTGAGCAAAACCAGCTAGCATGCTGCCTTTTTATTTAAAATATTACTTCTCATATACTAAACTCATCAATTTAAAATCCCTAGGGATTATTTCATTAGCATAATACTCTCCAGTTTCCTCCATGCTGTCTCAAAGGGTAAAAGATCCTTCTTTTTTACTGCTGCATAATATTCTATGGTGTAAATGTACCATAGCTTTTTTATCCACTCATCTACTGAGGGGAATAGGGCTGTTTCCAGATTTTAGCTATTGTAAATTGCACTGCTATGAACATCGGAATGCATATATTCTTTCTGATTGTTTCGGGTTTCTTAGGATACATTCATAGAAGTGGGATCTCTGGGTGAAATGGCACTTCCATTTTTAATTTTGGAGGAAACTTAAAATAGAGGGAACTCCATACTGTTCTCCATAGTGGCTGCACAGTCTGTATTCCTACCAGCAATGTACGAGGGTTCCCTTTTCTCCACATCCGCACCAGCACTTGTCATTTGTTGATTTATTGATGGTAGCCATTCTGACAGGTGTGAGGTGATACCTCATAGTCAGTTTAATTTGCATCTCTCTGATGATCAGTAACTTTGAGCATTTTTTCATTTGTCTCTTGGCCATATGTATGTCCACTTTGGAGAAGTGTCTATTTAGGTCCTTTGCCTATTTTTAAATTGGATATTTTATCTTCCTTTTGTTAACTTGTATCAATTCCTTATATATTTTGAATAGTAACCCCTTATCAGATATATCATTGGCAAATATGTTCTCCCATACAGTGGACTCCCTTTTCATTTCTTGATGGTTTCTTTTGCTGTGCAGAGCTTTTTATTTTGATGTAGTCTCATTTGTTTATTTTTCTCGTTAGTTTCCCTTGCCCTAGGAGATGTATCAGCAAACATCTCTACAAGAGATGTCCGAGTATTATGCTAAATAAAATAAGCCGGTCAGAGAAAGACAAGTATCACAAGATCTCAATCATATGTGGAGTCTAAAGAACAAAATAAACTGATGAACAAAATAGATCCAGAGCCACAGAAACATGGAACAAACTGATGAATCTCAGAGGGAATGCGGAGGTGGATGGGTGGGTGGGAAGAGATTAACCAAAGAACCTATATGCATATATGCATAACCCATGAATACAGACAATAGTGTGCTGAAGGCCTGGGGCGGCGGGGGCAAGGGTGAGTTAGAAGGGGTCAATAGAAATAAAAAGGGGACATAGGTGATACTTTCAACAATAAAGGTAAATTAAAAACAATAAAAATAAATAAGTAAAATCCCCAGGGAAAATCCATTAGTATATATTCCATTCTATTACTAATACTTGCTTGTCTTTTATAAATAATTTGTCATTATTTATAGTATCCTTGTCTGTGAAGAATAATTCTAAAAACAATTTTCGTAGCTACTGCTAAAATTTGAACTTGTACTCCCTTTTCGTTCCCCTTCTCTGTGAAATTGGTCAGATTCAACATTATTCTTAGATTCAAAGCTGTTATTAATTTATCATTACCATACAGCTTCTCTTTTATATGCAAAATCTTAGAGTACTAAAGACCTCTCCTTGACTGTACTGGTTATACATTCTATTACTACAATAAGATAAAGTCCAAAAACAGGCGAAAATAACCTCTCAACATTTATTTTTGTTCTGTAATTTATACAACCTTCTAATATAACATTTAAATTTTATTTGAACACAAGACATATTTTTAAATCAGGTTTATTACTATACATACTTTTTCAGGTAATAATATATCCTAGAGATCTCTCCATAGTCATATATAGAGATACTCTTCATTTCTGTGTACAACCACATCATCGTTTATGATGTGGCTGTACTATTGTTCATTCAACCAAACCCAAATAATGGACATTTACCGTAGAAGGGACATGTGGTCAGAATATCTTTTATATTATAGCTCCTTCGTCTATTATCTTTCTGAACTACTCAAACATAAGGCCCAGGGATGTTCTTTCTTAAGGCCCCTTTTAACTTTCTGGAACTTTCTTTTTACCTGTATTTTTTACCTGTATTAGTTGTCCCTGTTCTACTAATTTTGAATTTTGTTCTAAACAGGTTCCCTTTCCATCCTGAAGGTGGCAACACCAGCCCACTCTCCCTCCTCTGCAGGCCCAGGCACTGTGGAGCTTGGAGAGTATGGGAAATCTGCCTCCTCAGTTCTGTCATTCTTCCAAGGCTGTTCCTCTTTCAGGATTATCACCTGTGAGGATTATCACCCCCCGAACCCTGTCCACTTCTTGCATCTGTGAGATGCCTCCTCATTACTGCCCTCTGTCACAAAACTCAGACATGCCAGAGTTAGCCAATAAAAATTCAGGACACCCAGTTAAATTTGAATTTTAGATGAACAGTGTATAATTTTTAGTATGATTATGTCCCATTTAATATTTGGGACACACTTGCACTAAAAGTTCTTCAGTTTTGACTAAACGTCTTACATTCGATGTGGTAACCTAATTCAGGTTCTTTATATCCTTATGGGTAGACTGTGGGAGACTTAAAAGCAATGCCACCACAGTGGTCATCCACATGGAATTTCTATATTTTGTTTGTTCGGTTGGTTATTAAAGTTTCATGTAGGCTGCCTCTCCTACTTAATAAATGATTCTTTTTACTTCTTTGCTTTTCATTTATTTCAATTACATGATAACATGAGGTATGTTTCCAGAAAGATGCCGTTTTCTAATTCTCCCTTTCTGTAAATGTCCCGGGATATTCATAACTAGAGATGTGTTGCTGATTGAATGTTTGTGTCCCCCCAGATTCATAAGGTGAGATCCTAACCTCCGTGTGATGGTAGTAGGAGGGAGGGCCTCTGGGAGGTGGTGAGGCTCGGAGAGTGGAGCCCTCTCGAATGGACCCGTACCCTTCTAAAAGTGGCCTGGAGAGCGCTCTCTCCTCTTCCACCTCAGAGGACACAGTGAAGGCCATCAATGAACCAGGAAGCACGTCTGCTTTGAATCTGCAAGCACCTTGACCTTGTACTTTCCAGCCTCCAGAGCTGTGAGTAACAAATGTCTGTTGTTTACAAGCCGCCCAGTCTGTGGTTTTCTGCTATAGCAGCCCCAACTAAGACAAGCTGCACCGGTTTTCAATTCATCTAGCCCTGCTTCATATATGTGTGGTCAGGGGATTGATTCTGTTGGTGATAAGGTCTTTTGATAGGTCACTAATTTATAGTAAAATGCAGTTCATTTTGAAGTGATCTTTCCAAGTCAATAAAACATAGAATACTTGAAAGGAAGAATCACATATGGCCTTGAAAGGAGAAGGAGATCTTACGATAACATTTCAAAGAGAAAAAAAGAAATGCCTCAGTGTCTTAATGGGAAAGAACAAGAGTCCCAGCTATATGGAGCAGCACTAATTATCCATTCACAAATGGTACAAAGGCCAGGGACCAAAGGGAAGAGGACACAGCATTTTCAGCTCCTAAGAGAAGAAAGCGATAAGGAGGCCTAAATAAAGAGGCAACAGATGTGTCAACAGTTAAGAAAATGGGAAGGGCTTTTTAAAGGTCACAATAAATTCTTGAAATATTAATTGGTGCGTGCGCATATACATGTGCACACACACACACACACACACACACACACAAACTGTAAGAGGAAATGTGGACAAAACAAAACAAAGACAACAAAAATCTTCTAGATAAAAACAGCTACTATCTTGGCAATCTCCCCACTCTTCAAAAATAACAGTCCTCTCCCATAGTCAGGCAGAATATCAAAGAACGTTTAAGAATAGCATTTAGAAGAATGCTCTTCTTCCAGAATACCTGAATACTCTAAATCGGACCTTCCTATTGTACAGACACAGTCAATACAAGCAAGAACCAAGATTATAAGCAAAAAGGCCATACAAGCTACAAACAACAACAGAAACTGTGCAGAAACAACTTCACACAAAATGGTGTCTGTGATGGGAAAGTACCCATCATGGAGGGTAGAAAATAGTATGATTTGAATATTTTTGAAGGGAGAAAACAAGGGAAATATATGAGACTAATCATATTGTAAAGTGTTAATGAAGAAGGAATGAATTTAAAATTATTAAGGTACATTTCAACTAACTGCGAACCCACAGCGTGCCCTGCCACCATAGGAGGCCATGCTTCAGAGGAAGAAAGGAGAACAAGAAGGAATGTTAAGATACCAGGAGGCTGAGCTTGACCTAAATTTACAGCTTGTACTTCTTCATTTGTTTATATACTAGGAAAGTAAGCCATACTAAACAATACATACTTTGTATAAAATGACTACTTTTTATGTTGTTTAAATGTGTGTTTTTTTAAATTTTATTTTATAGTTGACAATATTATAGATGTCCCAATATTTCCCCCACCACTCCCATTGCCCACCTCCACCCAGCCCCATCTCCCCTTCCCTCTGGTCATCACCACACTGTTGTCTATGTCTATGGGTTATGAATATATGTTCTTTGGTTAATCCCTTCATCTTCTTTCATCCAGTCCTTCCCACCCCCCTGCCCTCTGACAGCTGTCAGTGAGTCTGTTCCATGTATCCACTCCTCTGTTTCTATTTTGTTCATCAGTTTATTTTGTTCATTAGATTCCACATTTAAGTGAGATCATATGGTATCTGTCTTTCTTTGACTGGTTTATTTCACTTAGCATAATACTCTCCAGGTCCATCTATGCTGTTGCAAAAGTTAAGTTCCTTCTTTTTTATGGCCAAGTAGTGTAAATGTTACCACTGTGGAGAGCAGCTACAGCGTTTGGACAGGTTCAAGCCTCAGATTAATGAGAGGGCACAGTTCTCTCATGGCAAAGCCACATGCAGGTCCCAGCTTAGAGGGCAAAGCCCTCCCAGCACAATTATAGCCAAAGGCTATGGTTGTAAGTTTGACCTTACGGTCCAAACCTGTGGTCCCAGGTGGCTGAGTGATGTAGGCTGTGGGAGGTGCAGCAAGTGCTGCCAAAACAAAGCTTGATAGAGTTCTCAGGTGCATGTAATTAAGTAGATTTGAAACTCATGAGAACATTGTAAACATCTTGACCACGCCCTTGCTTTGTCTCATGGGATCTGACTATACTAGTAAAATAGAGACTCAGTATACAGGCTGTGGCACTGTCTCTCCATCTGAGAACAGTGTCCTACCTGGCCCCAACTGTCTTCTCTTGTCTGTCTTCTTTAATCCTTCACCACCCCTCCTCAGGTTCATCCTTGGCTGTGCTGGGCGTGGTTCATACCACAGCTTTTTTATGCACACATCTACTGATGGGCACTTGGGCTGTTTGCAGATCTTGGCTACTGTAAATAATGCTGCTATGAACATAGGGATACATATATTCTTTTGAATAGGTGTCTCGTGTTTCTTAGGATATATTCCTGGAAGTGGGATTGCTGGGTCAAAAGGCAGTTCCATTTTTTCATTTTGAGGGAACTCCTTTTGTGTTAGCCTAAAGAATGCTGGGGGAAAAAAACCTCTAATAGCTAACAGTATTTCTTGGTCAGTTTTAATCATAACTTAGGTAGGCTCTAGATATTTTCAAGGTTTTTGCAAGCTTCTTGGTTATTTTTAGACAAAGATAAAAATAAATTATGTTAAGCCTTTCTCTTTGGAAGGGGAGAGTTTCCATACAAAAAAGAAATAATATTTTGGAATTCTCTAACATCTTGCCCTTATTGCCCTTTTTTGCAAATGATGATATTGAAAGAGAAAGGCCCTTAAATGCTAAGCAAAAATCAGGTGCACTGAAAGTAAAATGTTCAATTAAAAGTGACAAGAGGTAGATCATTAACCATCTAAAGTGTCATTTTAAGAACAACTTGAAAACCAACCTAAATATACCAGAGGAATAAAGACTACATAGATAAGAAATAGAAACTTAGATTTCAAATGAGAAGATAAGGAGGTAATTTTGATTTTGTTTCTTGAAAAATATATCAGTTTTAAGTGTGATAGGAACAGTTCTGTAATAATGAATGCATTTATAACAATAGGTTAAAATATTAGAACACACTGATAGTTATGCCCACAGAAAAAATAGGTAAAACTTTGTTAGATTCAACAAGACTGAGGAGAGCATATAGCTGCCCTGCCCGGTACATTACCCACCAGCCATATGTAGCTTTAAAGCATTTGAAATGAGGCTTGTTCAAATTTAGATGTACTGTAAATGTAAAATTCAGGATTTCAAAAACTTAGTATATAAAAAATAAAAATCGTAACAATATTTTATATTATGTATTAAAATGATAATGTTTTCAATATACTGAGCTAAATAACATACATTATTAAAATTAATTTCACCTCTGTGTAGCAAAAACTTTACCCTTGCTCAAAGAGAAGTCTGTTTATCTGCAAGTCTCGAGCCCCGGCAGTCTGATAATGTGATTTACAAAAGGGGCTCTGAATCACATGGTATCAGCTCAAACTTGGGAAGGGCTGGGACTAATGCTGGCCACGTGGGCAGATGACCATGTCAATGTGATGGAGCTCCAGTAAAAACTCTGGACAGCACATCTCAGGTGAACTTCCCTGGTTGGCAATACTCCGAGCTTATTGCCACACAATGATACTGGGCAAGTTCGCACTGTCCGTGCCTCTCTCAGGAGAAGACACATGGAAGGTCCATGTGTGAAACTCTCTTGGACTCATCATCTCTTCCCTTGACTGATGGAATCTGTACCTTTCACTGTAACAAACCCTAACCACAAATACAAATGCTTTCAGTGAATTCTAGAAAATCACTGAAATGGAGAGTGGTCTTATAGACCCTGAACTTGCAATGGATGGTCTTGAGGCCCTCAACCTCGCATTAGAAGTGAGGGTGGTCTCCTGAACTTTGCCCCTGTTTCTCTTTACTTTGTTTAACGTGGCTACTAGCACTTGTAAAAGTACACATGTCTCACGTTTACGACTTGCATTGTATTTCTTTTGTATGCCAAGGTAGAATCAGGCTCAAGCAGGAAAAAGTGGAATAAGGCATTCTGAGGTACCACAGCTCAATATAAAAAAAAAATTATTTAAATGGAAATTAGTTATTTAAGTACATACATTTGTTTGAATTCTAATCACCCGGGTGGAACACAGTGTTATAGATGTCATGAGGTTTATCCACAGCAGGAGTGTGTACCATTAGTTTTCTGCCTAGGCAGTGTTTGACACAATGCTTACAATACACTTTGAGAAAGGAGATTGACAGAAATTCTGAATTGGAGTAACTGAATAGGAAACAATTAATTCAGAAAATACATTATGAATTTTATTATTTTACTTATGAAACAATTTGCATCTTATTCTTGCTCATATTTTTGTTTTTCTTTCAGGTGTTTAAAGCATATTTGATATGTTATCTTATTAATCCTGGCCTTGCTCAATCAGGCATCCAAACAAAATTATTAGCTTGATATAGAACCTAAGTAAGAGATGTGAGGCAGGAAGCAGAAACCTGCATCTTATAAGAAGGGGATCAAGATTTGTACTAAGATATAGGATTTTAAGTACTAATACAAGAAAAGTGACAAACCACCTAAAAATAGAAGCAGGGAATAGACTCAAGGTTTAAGATAGACAGGTCAGGAGAATGTTGCCCAAATCTGATATTTACATCATTTTCAAGAATACCTGGGTTCTTGCCACATGGAATGCATTGCATTAATATTTATTGAAAGAATTAGAAATGAAATTCTATATAACTAGTGGCCCAATGCATGAAATTCATGCATGGGGGGGCATGTTCCTCAGCCCGGCCTTCACCCTCTCCAATCTGGGACCCCTCGAAGGATGTCCTACTGCCAGTTTACAGGGATCGGGCCTAAACCAGCAGTCAGACATCCCTCTCACAATCCAGGACTGTTGGCTCCAGCCGCTCACCTGCCTGCCTGCCTGATTGCCCCTAACCACTCGGTTGGCCTGCTCGCCCCCAACTACCCCCTGCCGCCTGCCTGCTCACCCCCAAATGCCCTCCCACCAGCCTGATCACCCACAACTGCCCCCCCTGCTGGCCTGCTTGCCCCCAACTGCCCCCCCCCCCTGCTGGCCTGCTCACTCCAAACTGCACCCCCCCACTGTCCTGATCACCTCCAACTGACCCCCACTGACAGCCTGCTCACCCCCAACTGGCCCCCCTGCTGGTCTGCATACCCCCAACAGCCCCTGCTGTCCCATCCTGGCCTGATCACCCCCCTGGTGACCCAAGGTCCCAGCCCCTCCTTTTATTCTTTTTCTTTTTTTTTTCCAGTGCCTCCTTGAGCAGAGGCCAGGGCCAGCCAGGGTGGGTGGGAAGCTTGGCTTCCTCCATTGTTGGGGCAACCCAAGCCTCCTGCTTGTTCCAGCTCCATGGCCACCGCCATTTTCATTGGGATTTATTTATCTTTTATAATTGAAACTTTGTAGCCTTGAGCGGAGGCTAGGGCCAGCCAAGGTGGGTGGGGAAGCTTGGCTTCCTCCATTGCTGGGGCAACCCAAGCCTCCTGCTTGCTCCAGCTCTGTGGCCGGCTGCCATCTTGGTTGGGTTAATTTGCATACTCGCTCCTGATTGGCTGGTGGGCATGGTTAATTTGCATGTTTCTCTTTTATTAGTGTAGATAAAAGCCTAATATGCTAAGTGTTCATTTGTCCAGTCGGTCATTCAACCTATCAAAGTAGCATATCTTAATGATATGCTAAGGCTGCTCAACCACTTGCTATGATGTGCACTGACCACCTGGGGGCAGACGCTCCGACTGGTAGGTTAGCTTGCTGCTGGGGTCCAGCCAATTGGGACTCAGTGAGACAGTCCAGACATGCCCTGGAGCCCTCCTGCTGTCCTTTCCCGGCTGGCCAACCTCCTGCATTCTTCTTCGGCCCTGATCATGCACGGGTGTGGTCTCTTGGCCTGGCCTGCATCCTCTCGCAATCTGGGACCCCTTGGGGGATGTCAGAGAGCCAGTTTCGGCTTAATGGAGGAACAACCAGTCGCTATGACGTGCACTGACCACCAGGGGGCAGACGCTCAATGCAGGAGCTGCCCCCTGGTGGTCAGTGTGCTCCCACAGTGGAAGCGCTGCTCAGCCAGAAGCTGGGCTCACAGCTGGCGAGTGCAGTTGTGGTGGTGGGAGTCTCTCCCACCTCCGCGGCAGCACTAAGGATGTCCGACTGATGGCTTCAACCTGGAGGGAGTGGGCCTAAGCCATCAGTCGGACATCCTCCAAGGGCTCCCGGACTGCGAGGGGGTGCAGGCTGGGCTAAGGGACCCCCCCCCCCCAAGTGCATGAATTTCGTGTACAGGCCTCTAATAATAAATAAATGCCAGATAATGGGGCATTTACTTCTTTCCTATTAAGAATCTCTATCCAACTGTCAGACCTTGATATGTGCTGTGTATGGACTTAAGGTATAGGAAGGGTCCTAGCTGGTTTGGCTCGGTGGATAGAGTGTCGGCCTGTAGACTGAAGGGTCCCAGGTTCGATTCTGGTCAAGGGCACATGCCTAGATTGTGGGCTTGATCCCCAGTAGGGGGCATGCAGGAGACAGCTGCTCAATTATTCTCTCTCATCATTGATGTGTCTCTCTTTCTCTCCCTCTCCCTTCCTCTCTGAAATCAATAAAAATATATATTTTTTAAAAATTAAAGGTATAGGAAGGGACAAATTCACACTCATTGTATGCTTAGTGTGTAATGGGCATAATCATGGGCACATTTAAACATTAATAAAATTAAAGTAGCAAATGTTAAAACTTTATTTTCACATGGTGATACTGAGGCTCCCATTCTTTGAGGAACTAGTCCAAAGTGAATAATCCAGGACTTGGAATGATTTTTTCCAAATGTCATGCAAATCTAAGATTGGTGGCAAATCCATGGCTAATAAAGAAATGTAGTTATCCTGATTCCCAGAATAACTGATCACCTTTTGCTTCCTCTATATCCTAATTTGTATATATTTATATTTTTTACTAGAGGCCTAATGCATGAAATTCGTGCACTGGCGGGGAGGGGGTGTCCCTCAGCCTGCCCTGCACCCTCTCCAACCTGGGACCCCTCAGGAGATGTCTGACTGCAGGTTTAGGCCCCATCCCTGGTGCCTAAACCTGCAGTCAGACATCTCTCTTGCAATCCGGGACCGCTGGCTCCTAACCGCTTGCCTGCCTGCCTGCCTGATTGCCTCTAACCGCCTCTGCCTGCTGGCCTGATGCCTCTAACTGCTCCCCTACCAGCCTGATCGGCCCCTAACTGTCTCTGCCTTGGCCCTATGCCACCGTGGCTTTGTTCAGAAGGACCTCCGGAAGATGTCTGGTCTAATTAGCATATTACCCTTTTGTTAGTATAGATAACCACCTTTCTGAAACAAGTGAGTATTGGTCGATAAATAATTTAATAGGTAGATGAGTAGATAGTAGATCACTGAGAAAGGGTTGTTGCTTACTTGTCTTGGTTTTGCTAATGCTGTAATTTAGATTTGAGATACTATTCTCTGTCATCCAGGTCTATTAAATTATATCTATCTTTTAAAGCCTATCCACCCACTATCTACTGCTTTTAGCATATTTTTACTTCTTCAATTAGAAGTGTTCTCTCTCTCTCTGCTCTCATAACACTTTGTGTATTCTTCAGTTGAAACATTAACCTTTCTCCTCTCTGTAATTCAATCTCTGTAATTTATAGGGTTTTTAAATTCTTCTTTCTCATGTTGTAAAGTTTATTTTTCTCAATTGATTTGAGAGAGCGAGAGGAAGGTAGAGGGGTAGAGAGATAGAAACATATATGAGAGAGAAACATCATCAATCAGTTGCCTCCTGCATGACCCCTACTGGGGATTGTGTGCAACCTAGGTATGTGCCCTGAATGGGAATCAAACCAGTGACTTCTTGGTTTATGTGTCAATGCTCAACCACTGAGCCACAGCAACTGGGTCCATGTTGTAAGTTTTTAATGACAGGGGTATATGTTCTATTTATTTTTATAACCTACAGTGCACTTAGCAGAGTATGTAATTGACTTGTTGAATTTTATTGAAATTAATTTGGTACAAACTTAGCTTTTACAGCTACTTCAAAGTTATTAAAACTTTTTGTATGACCAAAACATAAATATCATCTTTATTAAAAAAATATTTGGGTGAAAGCAACTGTTTCCTTTTATTTGAGTAATTTCCCCAAGATTGGGCAGAAAATTCAAAATTTTTGCTTTCATGGGCCACCATGTACCAAGCCATATTATATTTACTATCTTTCCAATGTTTGAGTAAATGAACAACATGAGTTTTATGGAATAAATGAGAGTAACATGGGTGGTAATGACATAATGAAAAATGGACATAATGAGAGTTGCCAGACAAAGAGCCAGTGCTTTTGTAGGGAGAAGAGTGAACTTAAGAACACAGAGATTGAAATTTATACAGTGGGGCTGTATTCATTATGTGTAATGATCAGAGGAGAGAAAATGGTTGAAAAATTGGGTGACAAGTAAATCTTGAAGTGTTTACAGATGTATTTGTGTTTACTAGGTCAGCATCTGGAGATGAAAAGAGATGATTTACGGAGGGAGAATGAAGACTTGCAGATGTTGTAAGGGATGTTAAAAGGATGAGACAGAGGAGAGTTCTGGATTAACTAGAGCAAAAGCAGATTGGCTGAAGCAATTTATTAGAGCAGAATAAATGAAAGAAATTTAAAATATGGAGATTTTTATTGGAAATTAAGGAAGGGGCCTGTCCTTAAACACTGGCTGAAGATTTAGATAACAATACTATTGAGCTAGCTGCTTGTGCATGTGTGTGCACTCTTTGTGTTCACATATCTCAGTACATCAAATTAGGTATGCAAAGCCTATGAAATGTGTGCCACAGCAAAATGCCATGGCTCTCTTTACAGAACTCTCTATGCACCTCATAAAGAGTGTACTGATTCTTGATTCTTACCGCTTTTGTGACAGATTACACTTTTCAGAAATGGCTACAATATTTTTATTTTATTTTGCATATTTTATTTTTTAAATTTATTAAGTTTATAAGGGTGATGTTGGTTAATAAAATTATATAGGGTTCAAGTGTAAAATTCTATGGTACATCATTTGTATATTGCATTGTGTGTTTACCACTCAAAGTCAAATCAACCCCATGACCCTCTTTCCCTGCTATAATATTTTTAGTCTCACATGCTCTTCCAGAATGTTTCTACTCTCCCTTCAGCAGTAGAGTTTTGTTTCCTCCCCTTCAAACTGGGAGGGCCTTTGTGGCTACCTTGCTTAACAAAATATGATAGAAAGACACTTTGTGACTTCTTAGGTTAGATCAGGGGTCCTCAAACTTTTTAAACAGGGGGCCAGTTCACTGTCCCTCAGACCATTGGAGGGCCAGACTATAGTTTAAAAAAAACTATGAACAAATTCCTATGCACAGTGCACATATCTTATTTTGAAGTAAAAAAACAAAATGGCAAAAACACCCGCATGTGGCCCGCAGGCCATAGTTTGAGGATGCCTGGGTTAGATTATAAAACACTAGAGGCCCGATGCACGAAGATTCGTGCAAGAATGGGCCTTCCTTCCCCCGGCTGCCGGCACCAGCTCCCCTCTGGCACCGGGACCCAAGCTTCCCTCACAGCTCCGGCTTCATCCAGAAGGTCATCCAGAAGGACACCTGGGAGGACATCCGGTCTAATTAACATATTATGCTTTTATTATTATAGATTATTATAGATGCTCTCCTAGATAGAGGCATTGTGGTGCTTTAATTGTATTTTAAAAATCTGATTTGACTGATGTACTTTTAAAAGTAGAATCTGGAGGTATACAAATATCAATATTTATTGTTTTAGCAGTACATAGAAAAATTAAGCAGGACCACAAATACCTATGAGTAGTCTCACTGCTAATTAGTCACACTGTAGATAAACAATGTTCCCATCATAATTTTAAACTTCCTGTGTGTAGAATACTGAATTGGAAATAAAAGAACTGGAAAATAGTCCCTGTTTTCAAAGAGTTTGTTATCTAGGTAGAGATGGAAAACAGATCCATATGAAGAATAATTCAGAACATATACAACCCAAATATAAATAGACGAGAGGCCCTGTGCATAGATTTGTGCACCAGTTGGGGTCCCTCAGCCTGGACTGCACCCTCTTGCAATCCAGGACCCCTTGGGGGATGTAGCAGTGCACGAAGCAGCAGGAGGCCAGAGAGGAGCCTGAGCCGGGCCTGGTGCTGCCTGGCTCGGTGTTCGGCACTCCTGGGATTCTCGGCACTCCTGGGCCGCTAGCTGCTCCTAGGCCACTCGTCACGCCTTAGCACTCCTTAGCGCTGTGCTTGCCAACCGTGAGCCCGGCTTCTGGATGAGCATAGCTCCCACTGTGGGAGCGCACTGACCACCAGGGGTCAGCTCCTGCTGGTCAGTGCGCATCATACGACCGGTCATTCTGGTCGTTCGGTCGTAACGGTTGCTTAGGCTTTTATATATATAGACTAGGGGCCCAGTGCACGAATTTGTGCAACTTGAAAGGAACTGTGGGTCGCAAGGCTGTGGTGGGCACAGGGGTGGGTCTTGGCCCATCCTTTGCGACCCCGCCTGGCCCCTCCTGCCTCGGCTCCTGGTCCCCTGTCTGCCAGCAGCCTTGCTCCCACAGCCGCCGTTCCCATGAGCTGATGGCGCCAGCCCTGCTCACACCCGCTGATGGCACAGAGCGATTGGGGCCAGCGCTGGCAGTGGGTGCAAGCAGTGGCTCCAGCACTGGCAGCAGGTGTGAGCGGGGGCACTGGCAGCAGCTGCAAGCTCTGGGCAGGACTGCGGCGTGTGGGAACAAAGAATTTTCAGTAACCACCAGAGGCTCGCCCTGATGACAGTGACTGGCACCCTGCCTTGGTCTGGTGCCCCGTCTCACCTGCTCCACCATCCCCCTGTGGCTGATGCCTGCCATGTTCCTTGCTCTGATGCCTGCTGCCGATGCCTGCCATGTTCCATGCATGCCCCCTGGTGGTCAGCGCACGTCATAGCAACTGGTTGTTCGGCCAATTTGCATAGTAGGGTTTTATATATGTAGATTTTTATTTATACAAGCTATATTTAAGTACTGAGAGATCCAAGAGTAAAGTAGTAGGCATAACTTTTTCTGTTAAAAATTATAAAGATTTAACACATTTTAATATGTGTGTTTAAAATTTGTTATCAAATGCACATTTCTAAATATTTAAGCATGTAGTGATATGGTGCTAGATCATTGTCCTTATTACTGAAAACTACTAAGTTGATTCCCAAATTTTGAAAGTGCTATTAGCACTTTATCTTATCAATTTGGTGAAGTTACTGCCACAGGCTCAGATAAGTAAGCACTACCAAGGACCTACTAGTAAGTCACTTGACGTAATGTTCAATATTTCATGTAAAAAAGTCCCAATGACAAGAGAAGCAATACTACTTGTAATCAGTATTTATTTATCTCAAACTATCAGCATCCACACATACAGTCAAAATTTTTAATGGTAGATTTTCTGGGGACATTTATTTTAAAATTTTGATTGCTTCTTTTTATTTATTTATTTTAAATAGATTTTTCGAAAGAGAGTGAGTGAGGAGAGAGAGAGAGAGAGAGAGAGAGAGAGAGAGAGAGAGAGACATCAATTTGTGTTATTCTACTTATTTATGCATTTCCTGGTTACTTTTTGTATATGCCCTGACCAGAGTTCAAACCAGCAACCTGCAACCTTGGATGATGCTCTAACCAACTGAACTACATGGCCAGGGCCTTGATTGCTTCTTTTTATTAAAAATATTTTTCATTGATTTTTTTTATAGAGAGGAAGGGAGAGGAACAGAGAGTTAGAAACATCGATGAGAGAGAAACATCAATCAGCTGCCTCCTGCACACCTCCTACTGGGGATGTGCCCACAACCAAGGTACATGCCCTTGACTGGAATCGAACCTGGGCCCTTTCAGTCCGCAGGCCAATGCTCTATCCACTGAGCCAAACCGGTTAGGGCTTGATTGCTTCTTATTTGATTTAAGATAGTTATCAAGCATCTTACTAACTGTAAACCTCAGGTTGAAGGATTCATTTCACAAATTCAACTCACCCTGTGCACCCTACTGGGGATCAAGCCAGCAACCTGGGCTTATGCCCTGACTGGGAATAGAACCATGACCTCCTGGTTCATAGGTCAACCCTCAACCACTGAGCCATGCCAGCCGGGTTATTGATTACTTTTTATGTGCCAGGCATTAAGTGCTCAGATATATTGCATCATAATCTATACAAGCTTTCATTAATGTCTTTGGGTATTTAATTTCCTAGGGTTTTACCAAGTGTTACCTAACCTTTAATAATGCTTCTGTAATAATTGTAATATAGAGCAAGAATTCATATCAATATATTAAGATATTTAAATTACTGGAATATGCTATATAACATGCACATTCAGCACTGATACTTGGAGTTTCCTAAATGCCTCATTTGCAAAGGTTTCCATTTCATAGCATCATTGAAATTCTCAAACTGGTATGTGAGATTTTGAGGTGAACTAAAATATAGTTTTACTAGAGGTCTGATGCACCAAATTCGTGCAAAGGGATCAGCCCTCGCAGGCCCGGCTTCATCCGGAAGGTCGTTCGGCTGTCCGGTCTAATTACGATATTACACTTTTATTATTATAGTCTGCTTTGCAACTTTCCCCAGTTTCTACAGCAGTTGTTGAATTTGTAGATGGTCATTTCCGTCTTATATTCAGTCATTTCTATCAATGTTTGCCCTGCTCTGGCAGCAAACATTTTACTTTTTACCTTTCAAGAAGCCATAGACCCTTGGCTTGGCCCACTTTTCATAAGAATGAAAAGCAAAACTCACTCAAATGTCACCCACCATTATGGGGGTGTGATGGGTATGAAAGGGAAGCCACAATTCTTCCACTGATAGAGTTATATTATTTTATTTCTTCTTTTAGAGCTTTTCCTTTTTTGGCTAGAGAGATGTTTAGATGCTTCAAGGTCCCCATTCCATGTGTCCGTGTGTTGATTCTATTCAAGTATTGAATTCCATGTGTCCGTGTGTTGATTCTATTCAAGTATCTCATTACAAGTTCTGTAATAAAATCTTTTAAAAGACATGTTATCTTGCCTAATTCTTAAAGCAAGTGGGTATTTAAGAGTCATGAATGCTCAAGAGCTGTGCTGTACAAAACAGCTGCTACTAGCCACACGTGGCTATCGAGCATGTGAAATGTGGCTAGTTCATACTGAGATGTGTTATAAGTGTAAAATACATACTATATTTTGAATATCTAGTAGGAAAAAATATAAATTGCATCATTAATAAATATTCATATTGATTGCATGTTGAAATGGTAATAGTTTGGCGATATTGGGCTAAATAAAATATATTATAAAAATTAAGTGTTACCGATCTCATTTTTACTTTTTTAAATGTGGCTATTAGAATATTTAAATTAGGTGAATCGCACATTTTTACAGGACAGCCCTGCTCTAAAAACCACAAAGCTTCCAATACTGGAAAGAATCTCAGGCTTTTGCTTAGAATTACAAATACTTGAGATGTTTCTTTGTTGTTGTTTTGTACAACTTCCAGCTGCCTTGTACAAAATAAATAAAAGGATTGCATGAAGATGCTTATTACAAACCCAGTTTCAAAATCTTAGGCCTTTGGCAATATTTGTGTTCTTTCATTGGTCCATTAGGTTCTCTCTGCCTCAGGTATTGTAACTTCAAAATTGGTGTAACATTTTCAGTGGATATGGCTTATAAGGATCAATGAATTAAATGTAGTTTCTAATGCTCCAAAGAATAATGTGTTACTTATAAAAAATTTTATCACAGATCTAGTGCTTTTCTGGTGTGTTCAAAGAGAAGGAATCCTAAAGCATTAAATTAAAAAGAAAAACATTAAAATCTGTGTATTTTAACTTTTAATGGATAAAGTTCATCTATATTATTATGATGTTTGAAGAAACTGCTTTGTGGCACAGTATACTCTTCACTTTAGCACTTCATAAATGAATGAGTCTTTATATTTATGAACACAAAAGGATGGATAGCATGTTCAATTCTCCCTCACCATAAAGAAGATTCTCATTTGCATTTTTATCATCACTCTTTATGACAAATAATGCTGATCTTGCAGATTGTACTTGTGCTATATACAATGGAAATTAAGGTGAGCTTAAATGCAGATTATTTTTATTTGTGACCCAAGCCTTGGAGTTAAAAGACCAATAAAACATAAGCCATTTCTCTTGCTCTAGTTGAAAGGGAAATGGAGAGATTAATGAAGAGATGATCAGGATTGGAAACTAGGAACAAACAGAGCTGTTTCCTCCTGGCTCTGTCCCCGCCTCCACACACGTTTATTAAGCATCTCCTATGAATCAAATACTGAGACGATGAAAGAAGAAAACAATCATGTTACACAGAATCCTTTATTCGTCTTGGGAACTGAAGTCAGATTGTAGTTTTAAAAATTCTTCAACTGCATGTAGCTCATGCAGTTAAATAGTTAATCATGACATTTGGTTGTAACAGACCTTCCGACATTTCTCCCTGCACTTTAAAGCATCTATGGTAAAACCATTATAAGGGATTAACCCCCACTTAGTCTTTCTGCAGTCACTGCTCTCAGGTCCACATAGTAAATAAAGATTAGAAGATTGGCATTTTTTTGTTATAATTCACCCTCCTCCCCTCTCCACTCCATTTTCCACTTTAATGCAAGAGTGAAACAAAACAAAACAACAACAGCAACAAAAAACTAGTTTTACGGGGTGAATGGGGCGAGGGAGGTAAGGAAGGGAGAGAAGGAGGGAGCAGGGAAGAACAGACAGATGTGCGGAAGCAGGGAATAAAATGCAGAGTTGCTGTCCTTTTCGCATTTGTTTTTGGAGGTTCCCTGCCCACTAATCCCGGCTCCCAGCCAAGTAGCTTCTCCTCCCGGCTCGGCCCCCGGCTGCGCCCCCTAGCGGCGGAGCCCGGCAGCCTGCGGCTGGCGCTTATCTCTTTAAATGACAGCTGTGGCTCGGGTCCCAGTTCTGGGCTTGACGTCAGCGCCGCCTCCCCGGCGGAGAGGAGTAGTTAGCGCCGCGGTCCGCGCTAGGCACTCGCGGCTCGCTCGCCAGCCGCCGGGGCGGCGAGTTCTCTTCGCTCCGACCCCTCCTCCCGCCCTCCCCGCGGGGAGGCGAGCGGCCGCGCCAGAGCCTCTTGCAAGTCTCTCGCACACTTCCCCGCCGTCGCCCCAAAGGAGCGGCTGCTCCTCCCAGCGCCTCCGCCGCCGCCACCGCCACCGCCGCCGTTCCCGCTGAGCTCCTCTCCTGCGCTTCGCTCCCCCGATGGAGCCCGAGCGCCGCGGCCGCCGCCGCTGCCCCGAGCCCTGAACCGGGCCGCCCCGGCCGGAGGAACGTGCCGTCCGGCCCGAGGGCGCACCGAGCGCGCGCGCCAAGGCCGGGGGGCGCCCCCCGGGGGTGCAGGGCACGGGCTTCGGGATCGAGAAAGTGCGGCTCTCCCTGGTCCCTCGGTCGGAGGCGGGGCGGACCATGGCTTTGAAGGACACGGGCAGCGTGGGCACCACCATCCTGCCCATTAGCGAGATGGTCTCCTCGTCCGCGTCGCCCGGTGCGTCGGCGGCAGCGGCGGCGGCGGCGGCCCCGGGGTCCTGCGCGCCCTCGCCCTTCCCCGAGGTGGTGGAGCTGAACGTGGGCGGTCAGGTCTATGTGACCAAGCACTCGACGCTGCTCAGCGTCCCGGACAGCACCCTGGCCACGATGTTCTCGCCCTCCAGCCCCCGGGGCGGCGCGCGGCGCCGGGGCGAGCTGCCCAGGGACAGCCGGGCGCGCTTCTTCATCGACCGGGACGGCTTCCTCTTCAGGTACGTGCTGGACTACCTGCGGGACAAGCAGCTCGCGCTCCCCGAGCACTTTCCCGAGAAGGAGCGCCTCCTCCGCGAGGCCGAGTACTTCCAGCTCACCGACCTGGTCAAGCTGCTGGCGCCCAAGGTCACCAAGCAGAACTCGCTCAACGACGAGGGCTGCCAGAGCGACCTGGAGGACAACCTCTCGCAGGGCAGCAGCGACGCGCTCCTCCTGCGGGGAGCGGCGGCCGCGCCCTCGGGCCCCGGAGCGCACGGCGGCGGCGGCGGCGGCGCGCCGGACAAGCGCTCGGGCTTCCTGACGCTCGGCTACCGCGGCTCCTACACCACCGTGCGGGACAACCAGGCGGACGCCAAATTCCGGCGGGTTGCGCGCATCATGGTGTGCGGGCGCATCGCGCTGGCCAAGGAGGTCTTTGGAGACACGCTCAACGAGAGCCGCGACCCCGACCGACCTCCCGAGAAGTACACGTCCCGCTTCTACCTCAAGTTCACCTACTTGGAGCAGGCGTTCGATCGGCTGTCCGAGGCCGGCTTCCACATGGTGGCGTGTAACTCCTCGGGCACCGCCGCCTTCGTCAACCAGTACCGCGACGACAAGATCTGGAGCAGCTACACCGAGTACATCTTCTTCCGTAAGTTCGCAGGGTTCGCATTTCCTGTCTCCCCCCCCCCCCGCCCCCAACCCGGACGGACGGGGCGTCTCGGAGGGAGCTGGTTAATTTAATGAGCGCGGGGGGCTCTCCCTGCGCGCCCCCGCCACGGGCTGTGCGCTTTCTCCTCCCGCGATCTCCACTTTGTCCCTTCGGAGCGCGTAGTTCCTACGCAGTCCTCGGTCTTAACTTTATTGATTTTTGTCCCTCTCCTCCACCTGCACCCGGCAGCCCCCGGCTCCCTTCTACTGCGGAGGGCTGGGAGGAGGCCTGGGAGACCTGGCTGGGCACAGGGGTTCTCCTTTTTCTCTCGGCGTCTGCGGGAGTCCTGGGGATCAATTTATGGGCGTCTGTGTTCCCTCTCCTCCGGAGGGCAGGGTAGCTTGGAGGCGCCGCCGCGCACCCCCGGGAGTACCTCCTGTTGGTACTGGTCTAGGCGCACGAGCGTCCAATTAGGGGTGGTCTCCGAAGGAGGCATCCTGAGAAGTGGTGACTGTGCCTCCAGAGCCCCCCAGGGGGCGGGGGCGTGGGCGGCTGGTGGGAAAGAGGTCTCTCCATCGACCCGGAGAAACCTCAGATTTTCCCCGCGCCACTTGTCATCTGTAATTGCTGGGTGTTTTGGACAGCGGAAGGTGGAGGGAACCAAGGAGTGTGCATGTCTGAGTGCTGTTGTCAGGGTTGGAGAGTGCGTGTGCACGCATCTGTGTGTGTGTGTGTGTGTGTGTGTGTGTGTGTGTGTGTGTGTGTGAGAGAGAGAGAGAGAGAGAGAGAGAGAGAGAGAGAGAGAGAGAGAGAGATTGATTTCCTTCTGGACATCTCAAATGCAAAGGGGGTGGGGAGTTTCAGTCTACTTCTCCAGGGGGAATAAATCCTGGGATATTGTGAAATGAGGGAATGAGGGAGAGGATTTGGAAAGCATTTGGCATGATACTTTGTGCAGTGCCCTTCAGGAGGGGGCCCTGTGGATCAAGTTCAAGAACTCCACCGGATATCCCTGGGGCTTGGGGGATGGGGAGGCGGGGCAGGCCCAATTCTCAGTGACATTTAGACAGTGAGGAGGGCCACAACTAGAGAGCTGTTTGGGGAAATGAAAAGCCAGCTGGGATGGCAGCAGGAACATCATTTGGCAAACGGTGTTTCTTTGGCAAGACACAAGAAGCTTTGGAATGTGCCTATACTACCTATACTACGGGGGAGAGCACCATTGGCCCTCTATGATAGAAACAAACCAGTGTTAATTGTATTTATTTACTTTGGTAATTTACTCACTGTTTGGGGATTAGACAATTTTTTGCACTTTAGTTTGACTGGAGGAGTGGGAAGTCTCCTTGCACAGGCACAAGCTTGTTTGGAAGGTGCTCATTGAATATTCTAGTAACCTTTGAGGTAGTGTGATAAAACACAGCAGGCTCAGTCTTAGAGTTAGATTGTCTTTTTAAACAGAGTGGATTTTCCGAGAAAACAAAGCATTTCAACAGAGAAGCAAAGAAAGTGTCCACTGAAGTGGTGGATAAAAATCTAATTGTCTTAATTATATCAAAGTGCTATTACAAGTTGCACAATAAAAAGAGAAAAGCCACCCAAAGGAAGGTCTTTTTTTATTTGCAAATATATAATATCTCTTCACTATATATTAAGTAGTTAAACTATTTAGCAGTATTCTTTACATCTTATCCCTTATTAGCATTTGAGATTTTAAACATTTATCATTTCAACATGGATATATTTTCAAGCATTTCAGAAGATGAGATGAAATGAACTTTTGACTCTCGTGGTTAGTGATTTTTGTTAGAGCAGATATAAGCATATGTTCTGCAGTTAAGTTTCTTGCATTTTGGAATCTTTCATAGATTTGGTCTTTTTGCCCTAGAATATCGTGGACTTAAACATGTTCATTAGTTAGATGATAAAGAGATAATAACAGGTTATCTCTACATTATAAAAAAATGTCCTTAAAATATTATATTGAAGTTGGAAACTCAGCCAATTTAACTAATAAGTTAATTTGAGAGAGATATTTGGAATTCAGAATATTTCACTCCTGGGGCTAGAAGAAGTGTTAACAAAATAAATAGTCATATTATGAATAACCTTTTGCAGAGTATTCACATAACTAATGAGCTCTGAGATTCATTCATAAAAATCCCAGAAAGGAAGCAACCCCAAACTTTCCTCATTAATTACCCTGTGGGGGAAAATTTCAGATTAAATATTGCTCTTTTGAAGTGTTATTCCAGTCATTGGCCAGCCTAATTTAGTTGTCATTTTAAATTTATTATGTAAAGTTGATATTGAATACTATTATACATACACTTATTTTATGTTTTATATAGCTTGCAGCATATTTTCACAAGTTATTTTGGATGGGATTCCTTTTAAAATTGGAAATGAAAATACACTGTAAAATATTTGTATTTCCATCTTATTCAGTTTAGGTAATGGTGCAAGTATATAGCATATAATTACCTTGTTTAGCGGTCTTTATTTAAAATGAATATCAGTATTTCTCATTAAAAACAAAATTATTGGATGAAATTGTTTGTTCACTATGTTTCAAATGCAGAAGAGGGCCTTACCTTTTATTTTTCCTTTTGACACAGTACTTTCAACAAATATTTGTTTAGTGTGTAACATACATCAGTCATGTTAACATACTTTTAAATTCAGGCTGCACATGAACTTAGTTTGAAGCTTTGCTAAAACTACAGAATTGTAGTTTATACACTCGAATGCCAATTTCAGCTCCTCACCTACCTCCTTTTGCCCCTGTATAAATAGGAAGAGAGTGGCATATGGCTCAGTAATTGCAACACTTGCTATTTGCCAAATGTGTGCTATTGGTTAAATTATTTAATTGTTCAATGTCTCAGTTTCCTCACCACTCTAATCCTATATAATAAAAGGCTAATATGCAAATTGACTGAACAGCAGAACGACCAGTCGCTATGCCATGCACTGAACACCAGGGGGCAGACACTCAATGCAGGAGCTGCCCCCTGGTGGTCAGTGTGCTCTCACAGCGGGAGCTCTGCTCAGCCAGAAGCCGGGGAGCCCAGCGGGGTGGCAGGAGCCTCTCCCGCCTCTGAGGCAACACTAAGGAGTGGTGGTCAGGGAGGCGGTAAGGAGGGAGCGAGGGCTCTCGGACTGTGAGAGGGATGTCTGAGTGCCAGCTATCCCCCAAGGGGTCCCAGACTGCGAGGAGGCACAGACCAGGCTGAGGGACCTCCCCGAGTGCATGGATTTTCGTGCACTGGGCCTCTAGTATAATTATAGTACCAATTTAATAGGATTTGAGAATAAACATAAAGTGCTTAGAACAGTGCTTGACCTGTAATAAAAGTTTACAAAGGTTAGCTGTTAACAATTATAAGTAATAGAGTACAGATTTTATTATTCTTGTTAATGTTAAATTTTAATTTTGCTTTATAGTAAGTATAATTTATTAAATTTTAAAGTTAATTGGAGAATTATTTTGCAATTAAATGATAGCATAATAAACTTTCAGAAATTTGAAACAACCAATTTAATAACCAACTTCTTTCCTGGAACTTGAAATTTTCAGGCCAAGTTCAAGTCACCTAGCTTTGCGAATCATACTCCAGTTAGTTTCTTTGGATTAACTCCAACAGAAGCCTTTTCTGATTCGGCGCCAAGAAGTGTTTTAACGCTGTCCGCTAGGACTTGAAATTTTGGCAGTATTTTCTGCCTGTATCCAAGTCATTGGGTTGTAATGCTAAAGGTTATATACAGAACATTAAACATTGAACACCAGCTTCATTTAGCTACATGGACACTCTTATCTATTCTCAGTCATAACTCATTATTTTATCAATTCATTTAGACTCTGCAACATGTACTAGTACTATTGCATTTCATATTACTCTTTTAATAATTAAGATGGATTTCTCTTTCTTGAAGAAAAATAGTGATTTATTGGGCTTTCTTTTTTGAGGGGGTGTCTGTTATGTGTATTTCTGGCTGTTTTTCACAATATCTGCTTGAAATGTGATACACAGACCAACATATTTAAAACTAGCATTATATATGTCCTTCATTTCTCCTAATCAGTGAGTTTACCGTATTACTGATTTATTGATCTTCTGTTACAGTGTTTTGAGTTTTGCGCTCCATATGTTGACGGACTAACGTGGTGTCAAAGTACACCCTTCTCTAGGGTTTCTCTGTATATCTATTTTTGTTGTGCTGTATGAGAGTACCAGATCTAGGAATTAATGCTATTGTGGAACTGGGATGTGAAGTCTAATTCGTCTTACTAGATTTTTATTAAAAAAAAATTAGCACTAACCAGTTTGGCTTAGTGGATAAAGCATCGGCCCGCATACTGAAGGGTCCTGGGTTTGATTCCAGTCAAGGGCATGTACCTTGGTTGCGGGTGCATCCCCAGTGGGGGATGTGCAGGAGGCAGCTGATCAATGTTTCTCTCTCATTGATGTTTCTAACTCTATCCATCTCCCTTCCTCTCTGTAAAAAATCAATAAAATATATTTAAAAAATTTTAATTTTTTAAAAAATCTTTATTGTTGAAAGTATTACATATGTCCTCCCTTCCCCCCATTGACCTCTTGTAGCCCACCCACATCCTTTGCCCATTTTTTTATTGGATTGTTTGTCTTCCTTTGGTTAAGTGTTCCCTATATATTTTGAAAATTAACCCCTTAGCAGGTGAATTAATGGCAAATATGTTTTCTCATGCTGTGGGCTTTCTTTTCATTTTGTTATACAGAAGCTTTTTATTTTGATGCAGTCCCATTTGTTTATCTTCTCCTTAGTTTCCTTTGCCCTAGGAGATGTATCTGTAATTGCTACAAGAGATATCTTAGGTTTTGCTACCTATGGTTTCTTCAGTGTATGAAAGATGGGAAAATGCTTAGTGCTAAGAAAACTGGAAAAACACATACAGGACAGTGAAATTGAACCCCTATCTCACACGACACACAAAAATTAACTCAAAATGGATCTAAGGTTTAAAACATAATACCTAATACCATACAACTCCTAGGAGAAAACTTAGAGAAGTTCATCAATATTGATCTTGGCATACTTTTTTTGAACATAATACAAAAAGTACACTCACACACAAAAAAAAATCATCAAATGGGACTACATAAAACTCAAAAGCTTTTACATAGCAAAAGAAACAATTAATAAAATGAAAAGACAATTTACAGAATGGGAGAAAATTTTTACTAACCATATATCAAGTAAGGGGTAATATCCAAAATATAAAGAATTCAGTCAACTTAATAACAAAAAATAAATAATCCAATTAAAATGGGAAGAACTAAATAGACATTTTTTTTTCTAAAGAAGACATCAAAATGGCCAGTAGGCACATGAAAAATGCTCAACATCACTAATCATCAGGGAAATGCAAATCAAGACCACAGTGAGATATCATCAAGAGGACAAGAGGCAACAGGTGTTGGCAAGGACGTGGTGAAAAGGGAACCCTTAAATATTGTTGGTGGAAATGTAAACTGGCCAACCACTATGAAAAATTATAACACAGAATGACCATATGATCCAGCAACTCCACTTCTGGGTATACACCCAACAGAAATGAAAACAGAATTTCAATGAGATATAAGCACTCTCCATCACCTTATCATAGTATTATTCACAGTAGTCAAGAAAACATGCCAAATGTCAGTCAACAGATGAATGAGTAAAAAATGTGGTACATATACACAATGGAATATTATTCAGCCATGAAAAAAGAGGACATCCTGACATTTGCAACAATATGAATGGACCTTGAGCATATCATATTAAGTGAGATAAGTCAGACACAGAGAAGTACTGTATGATATCACTTATATGTGGAATCTACAAATGTTAAATCTGTAAAGAGCAGAGAGTAAAGAGCAGTGGTTGGGGGAGGGAAATAAGAGTAATGGTGTTTAAGGGCACAAGCTTGTAACAAGAAGTTATAAGCCATAGAGATCTAAACACAGTATGATGGATATAGACAATAATATCTATACTAATAAAAGGGTAATATTCTAATTAGACCCGGTCTACCAGCCATCTTCTGGATGTTCAACTTCCTTCCGGACAAAGCCATGGTGGTGGGGGCCGAGGCAGAGGCCGTTAGGGGTGATCGGGCTGGCAGGGGAGAACAGGTAGGGTTGAAATCAGGCTGATAGGGGAGGGTAGTTGGAGGTGAGATCAGGTCGGCAGGGGCGGGCAGTTGGGGGCGACCAGGCTGGCAGGGGAGGGCAGTTGGGGGCAACCAGGCTGGCAGGGGGGGAGCTGTTGGGGGCTACCAGGCCGGCAGGAGAGGGCAATTGGGGGCATTAGGCAGGCAGGCAGGTGAGTGGCTAGGAGCCAGTGATCCTGGATTGTGAGAGGGATATCTGAAGGCAGTTGGACATCCCCCGAGGGATCCCAGATTGGAGAGGGACAAATTAGTATGCATTCAGAGATCATAATAATCTGGCCACTCAGTGTATATCCTTATGCATTATTGCAAAATATATATTCTGTTTTAACTTTTATATATTTTTAATTTACATACATATGTCTGCCATTAAGAACTTTCTTTTTAAGATCCTTTCCTTTTTATGTGCCCTTCTAAGTGATTGTTACTGAAATGTACTTCCTGGTGTGTACTTTCCCTAACTAACCTCTACCTCCACTGATGATCCACATTTAGATTTCTTCCACCTGTCATGGCCAAGCCTACCGTGGACCTGTGTGAGAACTTTTTAAATACACATCTAGGAGGGGAATTAGTGGGCCACTGGGGATGCACTTGGTTAAGGACTGTCAGATTGCTCTCCAAATGAGTACACCAGTCTTCACTTCTAAGAATAGCACATGAGAATGTCATTATCTCCACTTCCCTGCCAACTTGTCAAAATTCAGTTTCTAATTGTTGCAAAAATAGAAGAAAAGTGGTAGTTCATTGTTGTTTTCAATTTCATCTCTCTAATTACTAATGATGGAAAGGTAATTTTTAGCTCACCAGTCTCTGTAGATTAGAAAGATTTTGAGTAAGCAGGTCAAGAGGATCCTCTATGGTGTAATCTTAGGCTACCTTCTTTTCCTATTCAAATTTCAACGGCAGCAACAGCATCACAAACACATGCTCCTGCGTAAAATGATGAAATTACTCTTCATGCAAATGAATGTTTATTATCCTTCTTCTCAAAGGGGACACCCCCGAGTCTCATCGGCCCTGCCTCCATCTGTGGGTGATGTACATACAGTATTTTGTATGAGGTATGAAGGTGATTCCTTATGGAATGGTCTCTTATGAATTAATATTTTAATATATGTCACTTGCCCTCAATGCAGTCAATAAACAAATCTGACAGGAGCAGGATGACTTCAGTGAAAGCTTGTGGTCCAAGAAGGGGAGAATGGAACCCACACAGCATCGCAGGTCTTGCAGCAAATTCTGCTGTGCAGGCCTGTCAGAGACTCCCTTTCCTGCCAAGACAATAAGTGCCTTGTCAAGCCTATCTGGCAGCACCTGGTTTTGCTACGGAGCACAACTCCCTTGCCTGTTGTCCTCCATGGTCCCTTCCTTTGCCTTCTGGGAGATTCTTACCTGTCAGTGGTCTTCCCTGGCCACGCCTGAGGCAGGCATTTGGGCGGGGCACCCTCTTCGCAGCTGCACAGATTCCCCAGCTCACTTCCTGACTGTGCAGGCTCAGCGGCCTGCAGGCCTGCAGGTGGCTTTAAGGATTAAATAGCTTATGCTATTGATGGCCAGTTTTGCAGTTTCTGGCAAAATTGTAGTGGACTTTTGGTCAGTTTCATGAGTGAATTAAGAGCGAAAATATCTCCTCTAATGTAATTTTTATACCTGAAAGCTATTTTGTGGCCTCTCTGAGTCACTCATTTCCCCTCTCAAATGAAAGGTTTAGGAGTGTGGTGCCAGCTTTGTCAGCGGGCGGTCTGCTGTGTGAAAGAGTTGTACCTCCTGCTAAGGCCGCACTTTTGTGGTTATATTTAGTTACTGCTGTTTTTTTTTTAACTTAAATTTCTGTATTGTGAACATTTTAAACATCATTGAAAAAAGACAATTGTCCAAAAAAAACCAACTCCCATATATTCATCTCCTAGATTCAACAGTAATAAAAATATAACTGTATCTCTGATGTTCTTTTTTTTGCTAAAGCATTTTAAAGCAACTCCAAAATATTATGTTATTTCAAATCTACGTACCTTGGTATAAACAAAGAATGGGTATTTTTTATATCAACACTATTCCATTATTAACTTTAACTAGATGCATAATGATTTTGGCAATATCTGATATGTAATCCATAATCATATTTCTTAGATTGCCTCAAAAGTATTTTTTATAGTTGTTTCTTTTTTTAAAGTCGGGATTGTACATTTTATTTTTATGTGCCTGTGTCTTAATTAATATAGGATAGCTCCTCCTCTATCTTTTCCTCTGTCCATCTCTATCTCTATCTCTATCTCTATCTTTTTATCTCTATCTCTACCTCTATCTCTCTGTCTCTGTCTCTATCTCTGTCGCTGCCTCTCTCTGTCTCTTCACATGTAACACCATCAGTTTGTTTCTAGAAACAGGGTCTGTTGACCTGATTAATGCCCCATGTTCTGTATGTAGCTGCATGCTTTCTCTGTCCCTATATTATCTGTAAGTGAATATTAAATTGAGCATATTTAACTCAGCTTCTTTTACTTCTCTGGGGGGGAGGGCAAGGTGATTCATGGTGATTCTGTGTGCTCCATTAATATTTCAACTCACAGGTGATCATTCCACAAGTATCATGTGAATAGTGTCAGTCTGACTCCCACCAAACATTTATCTAGTAGTTTTACCATTGATGACCATTATCTGATGCAAATATTACATTAGGGACTGCAAAATTATGACTTTTCTAACTTTGTCATTTCTTCTACATTTGGTAGGTGGAATCTCATAATGAACTTTTCTCAAAAACTACTAAAATATAGTTCATAGAGGAAAGGCAGGGAAAATGCATAATTCTTATTTCTTGTCATTTTTCATAGTAAGGAATTGGTTCTCTAATAACTTCCAATGATATGCAGTGAATTGTAGCTGTTGCTATGTTATTTCGGTGCTTCCCCCCCCTTTTCTGTTTTAGTAGTTACCCTTGCTCCCCTTGTCTCTCTCTCTCTCTCTCTCTCTCTCTCTCTCTCTCTCTATCTCTATCTCTCTCTCTCTCTCTCGTAGTTGTGAAATCATGGATATTTTACATATTTGAGCATTTCAGTCAATGGTATTTTGGATGCTCAAGCAGTTCCGTCTTTGACCAGCGAGAAACTCTGTGCTCTTTTGACACAGCCCATTAAGTCCTTGGAACATTACTTGCTGTTATGTAGCCACAACCTTTAACTACTTGGGTTGGTGGTATAGAAATAGCTCCCTAAACGTCCAAATTACAGGACTCTCCTTCACCTTCTCTTACGGGCTTCAGGCGAAGGGATTAAAGAGCACCTCATTTGCAAGACCTGTGTCTTCTTCTGCCTCTTTTGGTGGGCTTGCTAAGTGGGTCTTTCTCCCTGATGAGACTTTGCTGAAAGAGGCAGGAGCAAACACCACACACTAATATTCTGAAATCCCCTGGCATTGTATTTCATGCTATAGCTATAGCTGGCACGTGTCTACCTTGTAAAGTACAACAGATCATCATGTGATCCAGTGGTCACCGTCACATAATAGTTGTTGCCAGTTTCCCCACCTGTAGCATTGTTATCCTGTGGCCAACCACCTGACTGCCTCCCTGCTACATTAAACCCCCAGCATCCTTCAGCCTTTGTTATTGCAAAACGGGGCCATCGTCCCGAGTCCAGGTTATATTTCCTAGCCGCATGAAGACCAAATGCACTCTAGTTAGTTTAAGTTGAAGGGATTTATTAAGGATATGCATATCTTACAGAATCAAAGGAAGGATTAAAGAAAAAGACTCTAGAGGCTGAGCTCAGAAGACTTCCCTGGAGAACTGCCCCTGAGGAGCTGCTGCCTTTGCCACCGTCAGGGAACCGAGAATAAAGAATCTGCCGGCACAGCCACAGGCCACATCTCCCCAGCACCATGCCCCGTGCCCAGCCTCCCCTGAATGAATGACGTCTGTGGGAGGACTACTCAGTGGTGGAACATGGATCACACTCAGGAGTCCATCTCAATGGAAATAGGAAATTATTTTCAGCTATCTAGTCTCATCATGCCCAATCACTGTAGCCTGTACACTCTGTGTCTCATTAGCATTTGAGAAGAACACCTGAAAGATGATCATTTTTATTAAAAATACCTGCAAATATTTTAATATTCACACACATCTCATTTTCGCAAAGACATCATTGCACAACTCCCTTTATGGGCATTCCTTTATATACTAATCTATAGCAATAAAAGGGTAATATGCTAATTAGACCGGATGTCCTTCCTGGCGTCCTTCTGGATGAAGCCAGGGCTGGAGGGAAGCTGGTGCCAGCAGCTGGGAGAAGGAAGGCCTACTCTTGCACACATTTTGTGCATCAGACCTCTAGTGTATGCATAATAGAAATGAGACTAGTAATTTTAATCTCATCATTTCAGTGCAAGTTATCACTGAGGAAAAAGTATAGAACGTAGGATCACAGCTTGGAAATAAAAAATACCTGAGGAATAGTATTTTTATATTGTAGAAGAATGTCATTCTAAAAGCTAGAGTCTAGGATAAATGAATGTGTGCTACATTGTTGACTATAGTTGTAGTAATGCTATAGTGTATATGGATTCTGGCAAACGTTAGAGAAAATTAGAGGATTTTGGTAAACCATTTGCTTCTGTCACTTTATAGTTATTGCTTCCACAAAAATCACTCGAGTACTTTGAGGCTATTTCCCATCTCTCACCTGAAGAATGATCTGAGCATAAACGAGATGATACTTGCCAGGTGTTTTTAGCACTTCAGTTGAATCGTGTGGTGTAAATTGAACTAGTAGTAACAACACATAGATTGTTTGGAGGTAGGATCTGAGGAAGAAGCTGGCTAAGGAACTTTCTCATTTTCTTGTAAGAGGTAAGATACAAGCCGAGGTTCTTCCCCAGCAATTTTCCAGGTGAATAACTTGCCTGGCAATTAAACGTGAATTTACGTTTGTGAAGTGTGAGATGTAGAGCAGATGTAGGAAAATCACAGGCAACACTAATAATGCCTGCAGTCCCACAGGAACTCAGGAATGGCAGCAATTACTGGTGACTTTAACTTCCCAGAGAAATTCACTGTGAAACCTGACGCAGATGTTTTGGCCAGACGAGTTACGGGGATAATTTCACAATAGCTCTGCTCTCCCCTTCCTGTGGCGTGAAGTCTTGCACTGTATCTGACACTCAGTTACCATTCCTTGATGGAAGTCGTGAAGGATGGTACGTGCTAGTTGGTTTTTAGAATTTGAAACTCATGTTTCTTCAGTTAGAGAGGACGATGTTTTAAAATTGTATTTACTCCCCGTGTCTTACTCAGTGAAGCCTCCCTCACACTGTGTCTGGCACCAAATTGTCACTTGGCACAAGTTTATTGATTTAATTAGGGAAGCTGTGTGATGGATGAGTAGAGACATATGACTGGGCTTAAGGAGGAGGGCTCCGGAGTAAACCAGGGCTACCTTCAGATCATAACCCTTTTGGTTCATACTTGTCTGACTAGGGGTAAGTCATTTATCATCTGCAAACCTTGGCTTCCTCCTTTGTAAACTTATTGGAATGATAGTACATATTTCAGAAGGTGCTCTGAGGATTAAATCATAGGATGCATATGAAATACTTGGCCCAGCAACGTATTCCAAGTCCAGGTTTTCTAAAGTTAACTATTACCTATTCATAAAGAACAATGGCAATACAGAGGAGGTGTTTCGTGCCTGCACTAAATGGAGGGTTCAGGGAAGGCATTGGGGAAAAGGTGACATTGCAAATTATGGCCAGAACGGTGGGCATCCCAGATCAGTGCTTGGGAGCTTTGCCAGGCACGGCTTGTTAGAGGCTAGTTTGGTTTGGCTGGATTCCAGAGACTGTGTTGGGGGGAAAAATCTGGAAATGTAGGCTGAGGAAAGCTGATGCAATACATTTTATATCAGGGAAAGGGTTTTGAACCTGAAAGTGACATGATCAAATATGCTTATTCAGGAAGGAAAGATGGCAGCAGAGTGACACAGGGAGCTGGGGAAACCGAAGTTACTTGGTCAGTTGGTGGTTATTGGAAAGGCTCAGGCCAAAGGTGAGCCACTGTGCTCTAGTAGTGATAGGGAGAAAGAGATGGATTCTAGAGCTACGTCGGTGGTATAATCCATTAAACTCTGGGAGAAAGGAGTTAAACTGTCTGGCAACTATGATTCATTTATTCCCTTTAACAGAATGATACCTTGGGAGAAAGAAAAGAAGGGAGGTCCAATATCCTTGACAACTGGCTTTCTAAGTAAGTGGATGAATGCTATTTCTAGGAAGAGGAGGCCCTATCTAGTAAAGGCTTTGACCAGATGACCCTGGCTAAAGGATGGCTTACCGTAAATAAGGACAGAATCTATAAGGCTTGGCTCCCTGGAGGTTACCATGTAAGTTAGTCATTTCTCTGGGTATATAAAATGTAGAAGTTTTATAACTTAATGTATCTGTCTCTGTGAGGAGCCCCATAAAACCTCCCTTGAACTCTTCATCGATCATTCTAGGTCAGAGAGGAAATATTCTATGGGGAAAAGAAGGAACTGGAGAGCCACGTGGGATGTCGTAGACCACTCTTTGTTTCACCCTTGCCTCTATTCTTTAATTTATTAGTGGATCTTGATACCCCAATCTCTTTTTCATGGGAGTCTGCTTTGGTGTTCTGATTTTGTGTCTTAGCTCAAACTCTGTGACCTACTGGATGTGAGGGAGCGGGAGAAAGAGATATAGAGGATGACTCCAGAGTTGGTGACAGTCGTACCTGAGATGGGGCATACTGGAGGGCTTGGGCCATAAGGTCAGTGCTAAAGCTGTTCAGTGTGAGGCATCTCTGAAACTTTCAGGTGGGGATGTCTCAAATATGGTCCTGGAGACCAAATGAATCATCAGTGAGTTTGGAGAGGCAGAGGGCTGTAGTGAGGCTGCTGAATGAGTAGATAAAGAGGAGCCTGGGAATCATATTGAGAAAGGTCAATTGGACATTGGAAATATCAGAAGAGAGCAGTGGTTGTGAAATTTATGGGAAAAATAAGTTTTAAGCAGAAATAAGTGAGTTTTAAGCAAATCAGTGTAATGCTACAGAGGGTTGATCATAGATTAAGACAGAAAAAATCAATTAGTTTGACCAGTTAGGAGCTCATTAGTGATTATTGAAATGATCAAAGAAAATTATAAATTTATAATGGTGATAAATTGCATGACTGGAATATGGTCTCTGGTATGGATGCAAAAGTAGAGAGGGTAGATAATGGGATTCATCCAAGCTTGTGGATTCTTAGTGTGGCTGCTATGAGCAGAGCAAAGCTAGTTAAGGGTGCTGATAACAGAGCAGTTGATGCAGCCGGCTGCTTGTTCCAGGATGGGTAAAGAAATCGATACGCCATGCTTGTTTAAAGAACTTGTAGTAGTATCACCTGGGCTGTTGCTTAAAATTGAATATTTGTTCCCTGCTGAATTACTAGTAGAGTCTCAGGGGATAGTGCTTGAGAATATATTTTTTAAAGCAGCTTTCCAGATTAATGTTTAAGAACCTATTTAATTATAAACAAGCTAGTTCTGAGAAAAATTATGGTCTTGCTAAAATATTCAGTGAAGAAAAAAACAGAACAGAGATCTTTATGCATAGAATGCTGTTAATTATATTTAAAAAGATGCAAGTCAATGTTTATACATTAGAAAGGCTGGAAGGAAGTGCACTTAGCTATTTGAAGGATTTTAAACAACTTTTATTTATTTTTTGCCAATCTTTTAATCACAGCTTATGTTCATTTTATAATTAAAAATAAATTATAGTTATTAAAAACCAGTAGCTAATAAAGGATATATTTCTATATACTTGATTGTAGCTATGGATATAGAGAGATGTAGGATAGTGCCTTAAAAAGGATGTTTTGATAAGCATAGAAGAAAGAGAGGATAAAAGCATTTTATACCTGAATTAGGTTTAGAGGAAATGCTATCTGAGAGGAACATGGAGGAAAAGCAGAGCTTTGTGAAAAATTAATTCCATGCACTTTATAATTTTGCCAACCTCTAATACCCAAGAGACTACAGATGTTCAAATAAAATTACAGGTCACTTGTGGAGTCAGTGCACTTATGTAGTGAGGCTATCAGTCTGAAAAAAGCATGAAATCATGAATCCAGCTGTGTTGGGATAATTCCAAAGGCTATTTTAGAGAAATGGCTGAACTCTAGCATAGATTACTAGTCACGTGGGAGTATATCTTTAAAAAGCTATCCTGATAAAAATTGGGTACAGGAAGGCAGAATAGTCTGCAAGACTTAGACAAAAGAATTTGTTTTTTTGCATTAAGTTGTGTTACAGGGCTTGTTATACACAGCAAATGGCAGAGCCAATTATTATAGACTAGATTCCTTAAAGAGGGATATAAAAAGCCTATCTAATAAAAGTGTAATATGCAAATTGACCATCACTCGAACACACAAGATGGCTGCCTGCATGTGGTCAAAGATGGCTGCCCCCATGTGGACACAAGATGGCCACCACAAGATGGCCAGAAGGGGAGGGCAGTTGTGGGCGATCAGGCCAGCAGGGGAGGGCAGTTAGGGGTGACCGGGCCAGCAGGGGAGGGCAGTTGGGTGGGACTGGCCTGCAGGGGAGGGCAGTTGGGGGCGACCGGGCTGGCAAGGGAGGGCAGTTAGGGGGGACCAGTCCTGCAGGGGAGGGCAGTTAGGGGTGACCAGGCTGGCAGGGGAGGGTAGTTGGGGACAACTAGGCTTACAGGGGAGGGCAGTTGCAGGGGGGAGACCAGGGCTGCAGGGGAGGGCAGTTGGGGGAGACCAGGCCTGCAGGGTAGGGCAGTTAGGGGTGACCAGGCCGGCAGGGGTGGGCAGTTGGGGGAGACCAGGCCTGCAGGGGAGAGCATTTGGGGACAACCAGGCTTACAGGGGAGGGCAGTTGAGGGGGGGGGAACCAGGCCTGTAGGGGAGGGCAGTTGGGGGCAACCAGGACAGCAGGGGAGGGCAGTTAGGGGCAATCGGATCAGCAGGGGAGCAGTTAGGCATTGATCAGGCTGGCAGGAGAGTGGTTAGGGGGTGATCAGGCTGGCAGGCAGAAGTGGTTAGGGGTAATCAGGCAGCCAGGCAGCGAGCAGTTGGGAGCCAGCAGTTCTGAATTGTGAGAGGGATGTCTGACTGCCCATTTAGGCCTGATCCCACCAGGGACACACACACACTCACACACACACACACATACACACACACACACACACACCCGTGCACAAATTTTGTGCATCAGGCCTCTAGTGTATATATATCATACTTAACTTCAGGGAGCTTGCAATGTAGTAGGGAGAGAAAATAAATGGGATCTCTATTCTGAAGATAATGGCAAATATTAAAGACTTGGAAGCAAAGGAAAACAGAAAGGGAGTAGATTATAGTAAGAAAAGCCTTTGGGAGGTGATTACAAGAGTCTAGGCATGAGAGGGCCTTAGCTTGAACTGATGATAATGAGAATGGAAAACAGGAGATAGGCCCTAGCTAGTTTGGCTCATTGATAGAGCATCAGCCCACAGACTGAAGAGTCCCAGGTTTGATTCTGGCCAAGGGCATGTACCTTGGTTGCAGACTCGATTCCTGGCCCTGGTAGGGGTGCTTGTGGGAGGCAACCAATCAATGTGTCTCTCTCACATTGATGTTTCTCTCTCTGTCTCTTCCCTTCCCTTCCACTGTCTCTAAAAATCAATGGGAAAATATCCTCAGGTGAAGATTAACAACAACAACAACAACACACACACACAACAAACACAGAGGATGGGCATGAGAAACACTGTGAAGAAATAATCATTAGGGCTGTGAACTGTTTGAGTACAAGAGAAATAGGGAGGTGGAGTCAAAGAGGACTCCAGTGCTTCAGGCTTAGATCGAGAAAGACTCACAGGAATATGGAGGATGAGAGGAAGGACTGACGTAGGGGCAGGAGGGAAATGACAGGTCTAGTTTATTACATCAAGTTGGTCATTACAGTCACAGTCATATCCATGAGAATGTGTAATTCTCTCTTCAGAGCACATCTTCATGGAAAGATTACCAATAAACATTTTAAAGACATAGATCACCAGGGGGAGACACAAAGGTTGGGGATGAGGCACATGTTAGCTCCAAATACTTTTCTGGTCACTAACTCAGGATAACAAAGATCAATCATATGCCATAGTCACAGTTTCCCTACCTCCAAAACTGTTAATTCAAAATCTCATGAATCATAATATTCTTTCCTATCAGTATTCTTATGCTATCACTCTATATTACCACTTTCTCTCAATTCAAAAGCCTTCTTTTGTTCATTGCCCTCATTATCTGATCTAGGTTACAGGTTTGTAATGGTAGTGACTCTCCTGGAAATATCTGGAACACTCTTATTCCTCTTATTCGCTCCCTGCCCAACCTCCCACCCCCCGCCAAGCCTTTTATGGCTCTGAGTAGACCCAGCTAGCAACTTTTCCCTCCTATAACCCAATAGCTGAGAGCTGCTGGAGAAAGTCACACAATAGAACAGATCATTTCTACTAAAATTCCATGGACACCAGTCTTAAATAGACATTCACCACTGCCTTAGAATTCTCCTGTGCTTCTGTGGTAAGCTCTTCTAATCTTCACAATACAGTTTTATTATAACTTTTTTTTAACCTCCAGTTACCTCCCCTATTCCTTACCTCAGTCTCAGCAAATGTTTCTGCTTCTTTTTTTATAGAAAAAAATGGAAGCCGCTACATTCATTCATCTTCCTGCCCATTCATCTTCCTGCTGCCAAACCTACAAATCTATGCACAGCTGAGTCCATCTTATCTGCCTTCCCTTATGTTACAATAACAGAGGAACTTTTTTTTTTCTTCTCTGTCCTAGGATGCTTTTCTGCTCTATGCTCTGGGTCCCATCACTTCTATCTTATTAGAAATATTACAAGAATGCTTCTTATTTTTGTGTTTTGGCATTCAGCCTCTCTCTGAATTGCATCCTTCCCTTTAGCTTTCAAACTTGCCAGAGTCCTTTCCACTAGAAGAACAATGAAATGCCCCCTTTTCTTTATCCAATTACCCCCTTACACAGCCGAAGTTTTTGAAGGTATTCCTTATCTCTAACCAATTATCTCTTTGCACAACTGAACTTATTGAAAGAATGGCCTGTATTTTGATGTCAATATTTCCTTGTTTTCACTTTATGCTTACATCTTAGCATACTCCAGTGTGGCTTTTGGTCCTCAGCACATCTTTAAAACAGCCTCTTCACAGGTCTCCAGTGTTTTCCATCTATGCATTAAAACCAGCAGCTATCTTTATTTCCTCATTTCTTTCTACCTCTTATCAGCATTTGCCTTGTTGACTATTCTGATAGTCTTGAAACACACATTTTTTTTTGGCTTCTGTGCATGTGGCTGTTCAGCTTGTGCCTAACTGGAGGACAAAAATCTAATGTGTGATTCTCTATCCAAGCCTTGTACAAGAGCATGGACCAGTGTCAGATCAGAAGAAAGAGAAGATTTTTCTATTCATCCATTCATAAGGGGCACTTTCAGGGTTCTTAATTTTATGACACAATAATATACTTATCTCTTTGACTTTTCCTTTTGTTTCCTTTGTGGGTTTATCATTCTCTACCTAGCATTTAAATATTAGAGTTACTTGATTTGTTCTCTCTCACAGCTCACCATTCCCATGTTACTCAAAGTTCACCATCACTGATCACTTTCTTACATGTCAATAGCTCCCAAATTTAGGTCCATAACGTATACTTCTCCTTTGAGGACATACCTACCCAAATCCTACTGGAAATTTCTGTGTGAATATTATGCCCAACTTAACAAGTGCAAAATTCATAATCTTCTTCCTTCTTTTTTTCCACTCCTACCACCACCTAATTCTATTTTAGTATTGTCTCTTGCAGTAAATGGCCATCTTATAACATTCTGATACACAGACCAGAGACCTATTAATCTTCCTTGACACATCCTTTTACTTGCTTTTCTTTTAGAGTTGAAAGGAGTTGTAGGCATTTGTTCATTTAGAAGTATTTAATCTGAGTGAACCCTCTAACATTTGATTCCCAAATTTCTGTGCATAATCTCTGAACAGTTTTAGGAGAAAAGAAGGTCGCTAGTATTTATGAGATTCTCATAGGGGTCTATAATCCATATATACATATATATATACATATATATATATATATATATACACACATATATACACACATACACATACATATGCATATATATATATATATATATATATATATACATATACACAGTATATATTCAGTGTTCATAGGTCAGTGGGATTAAAAAAGCTCATATTTCTTCATCATTGTTGACTCAAATAAACAATAATCTCATGGTACATTTATTACTTACTTTTTTCCCTGGCTACCTTTCTAGTCTCCATTTGTCTTTAGAATCCTGACTTTACCTTTAGAGGGAGATGAAGTTCATTGTCTCTTGTGGACCCTTCTCTGGACCAAGAACTTTTTTTCCAGCTTACATTAACAGCAATTGGGTCACATTTTATTAAGCAGACAGGCTTGTAGACAGTCTCTGGAAACACAGCTGTGTCAGTTAATGAACTGCAAAGAAGCTCTTATTTCACTGATGTCTTGACAATTCACAGGATAATGAACAGAAGGGCTGTTACTAATGGAATATTTTGTGTTATGGGTGTTACGATTGCTTACTTCAAAAATTGCTAAAGAATAGGAAAATATGTACTCTGCTCTGTGTAATGGGTGCTCAGTGAAGACACAATATAAGGATCTCAACTTTACAATTTGGGTCAGGGGTTCTCAACTTCAGTACTGTTGACATTTTGGGTCCAATAATGCTTTGTTATGGGGGTTGAACAGTGTAAGAAGTTTAGTACTATTTCTGGCATTTACCCAATAGATACCAATAGCACACTCATCTTGTGCCCTTTTCCCAGTTGTGACAACCAAAAATGTCTCCTGATATTGCCAAATGTCTGGGGTGGTGGTGACAAAATTGCCCTAGTTGAGAGCCACTGACTTAGATCAATGTTAAAATTTATGCTGGAAACTGAAGCAGTCAGATTCATGGTTAGTAAAATCGAGTTGTGGTAGGTCAATCTCTTTCTTAGCCCAAAACAGCAACAAAAACGACAGCCATTACTCCCACCCTTGGGCTGAGGGGATGGAAAGGAATGTTTGCTGGATACAAACCAAGTGCCAGGTGCTGTCCTAGGCCCTGGATGTTATTTCTTTTACTCCTCCTGATAGCCCCATGAGGAGAACATTGTGGCTCTCATTCTGCTACCTTGAGAATTGAGACAGGGTGATTAAGCTACCTCCCCAGGGTCAATCATCTGATCGGTGGTGTGGTTGGGAAGAAACCTTAGCCAGACCCATCTCTAAACCTAATTTTTTTCTGCCTCATTCACTGTGCCCTTAAAACATCTTTCTTTGAAAGTTTCATTCTTTCTGTCAATGAAAACATGGTTCTAAGCATTCAGTATTCTGTTTTAATTTGTATATATTAATAAAATTATTAGCTCTGCTTTAAATGTGATATGGTTTTCTGTTTTAAATGAACACAATAAAATTTTGGGAGAGATCCTTTAAAAATATATCAACTCTCAAAGGAATTCTAATATAGTAGATTCTTTCTTGCCTATGGGGTTAGCTCTTCCCCCACTCCTATATACCCACATTGAAAATCACACTAATACAGGTATCTCAAAGGTATTCACTCCAACAATTGGTAATGGAGAAAAACATCTCATATTACAAACACCTCAGTTCCTAAATATTAAGGCCTTCTTTCTTTCTAATAATACAGTTTGATAGGTTTAAATTCAGGACTTTTCATTGTTCCCTTGGAGAGAGGGGCCTTACCAGGAACCAAATAGCTAGTAAGCAGGTAGTAAAACTAAGGAGGGGTAAAATTATAAGTTAAAGATATAAATGTCAAGCTTGGCTGGTGTGGCTTAGTGGTTGAGCATCTATCTATAAACCAGAAGGTCATGGTTTTATTTCCCATCAGGGCACATGCCCAAGTTGTGGGCTCGATTCCCGGTGTGGGGTGTGCAGGAGGCAGCCCATCAATGATTCTCCCTCATCATTAATGTTTCTCTCTCTCTCTCTCTCTCTCTCTCTCTCTCTCTCTCTCTCTCTCTTCCCCTCTCTCCCTCTCTCTCCCTTTCTCTCTGAAATCAATAAAAATATATTTTAAAAAAGATGAATGTCAAATCTGAGATTTCTGTTTCATTGCTAAAGAATGCAGTGTATTACATTATGCATAGACATTTAGAAAGACATTGCTAAGTAATAAAATAAGAATGAATGGCATATATTTTAGGCATAATTAATTCCCATGCTGATATCACAGAATTGCTGTTAAGCACAGAATAATTTAAATGAAGGGGGAAAAAAGGAGATCCATAGTTAAAATTGGAAACCAAGCATTGTTATGAACAGGCCATTGTCACTTTCTTCCCTATATTATAAGAATTCTGGGCTTTCTCGCAATAGTTGCTACATCAAACACTGAAACATCTGAAACAGATTTCCAAGGACTTCATGTATCACAAAAGGTAGATAAGGGGTATGGAGGTAGACAATACCCCTGTCATGCATATGTTGTGACTGAAATTTGTGAATCTATTTGGATGGGTGCTCTTAGAGCCTAGGTCTCAGAAATGTATGCCATTCCTTGGAAGAAAATATATGCTATATGTCACACTCAGTAAATATCATAAAACCAGAGGGTTTGAAGAAACATTTTGCCTTCAGGAAAACTCGTTTATGCTATCTCAGTTTTCTGAATTAAACAAAACATAATAAAATGACCAAAAGAAAAACAACCCAAAAAACAAACACAACAATTTTAAAAACACCTCCACAAAGAGATTCCACAAGTCTCTTGCCTTTCTGTTGGAAATTTATTACCTTCTTCCAAAAAGAAGCTTAATATCTGTCTCTGGATGAGGGTCATTCTAGGAACTGAAGGCCACTACCCCTATTCTAAGGATTCAATTGTAATTCCTTTAGAACCATCATTTTCTGACTCTTCTGGTTAACTTCCTGACAGTCTTATAACACTTCCCTCTATCTCTTTAACATCTGAATTGCTCTGTTAGGAATTCTTATTTAATTTATTGAGAGAGACTTTGCCAGGATTTTCCTGATCTTGTCTCTGAATGCCTGGGGAGACACCTGGAACAAGGATATGAACTCACCTATACTTTCAGTTCCCAGGGGTCTAATGCTTTCTTACCAGCACACAGAGTCTCCAGCAACTGAGCAAACATATAGCCTAGGGCTGGCAAACCATGACCCGTTGTGAATTTTTTGTAAATAAATTTCTACTGGGACACATCCATGCTCATTCATTTCCCTGTTAGCTACCTTCATTTGTAACACAGCTGAGTAGTTATGACCCAGTCCATGTGGTCTCCAAAGCTAAAAATATTTACTATCTGGCCCTACGAAAAAAATGTTTGCTGACCATTGATCTCTTCTTCCCAGTGCCTAGATTTATTTTGGCTAATTAAAATTAAATCACTGCTGCCTTTGCTCAGTGGTTAGAGTGTTGGCTTGTGCACTGAAGGTATTGGGTTCGATTCCAGTCAAGGGCATGTACCTGGCTTGCAGTCTGGTGGGGCACATGTGGGAGGCAACTAATCCATGTGTCTCTCTCGCATTGATGTTTCTCTCTCTCTCTCTCCCCCTTCTTCCCTCCCTCCCCCTTCTTCCTTCTCTCCCCCTCCTTCTCTCCCTCCCACTATCTCTAAAAAAAATCAATGGAACAAAAACTTAAATCACTGCTCACCTCTTTTCTCTTCCTGCAAGCACCTCACTTTCAGTTGGCTGCCCTGTGGCCTTAGCTCTCCAGTAAGTTCAGGCTGTCAACCTGCAGTGTGTTCATTGCTGAAGACTGAACATTTATGTCTCATCTAAATTCATGTGGGAAAGCCTCATGCCCAATGCGTGTATGGTATTGGGAGGTGATTAGGTCATGAAGGTGGGGCCCACTTTCAAGGGATGAGCGTCTTATAAAAGGGCCCTGGAGGGCTCCTTCACCCTTTCTGCCGTGTGAATACCCAGTGAAAAGAGGGCTGTCTGTGAACCAGGAAAAGGGATCTCACTAGACACTGAATCTGCCAGCACCTTGATCTTGGACTTCTCAGCCTCCAGAACTGTGAGAGAGAAATGTTTGTTGTTTATAAGCCACCCAGCCTGTGGTATTCTGGGATAGCAGCCCAAACGAACTAAGCCACCCACCATTTTTTGTTTCAAGTTTGAGGAAGGCCTTTCAATTCTCTACATCCCCAAGTGATACCCCAAAGTCTCCATTATTCCTCCCTTCCTCCCCTTTCCCCCTTACAATGTATCTGTTGAAGAACCCGGGTAATTTGGTAGATTTTCCTACAAGATTGTTTATTGTGTAGCATTAAAATAATATGGCTCCTTGCTTTTCTGGAAGCTTTTTCCTAGCTTTTTTTTCTGGGCCTTCTCATTTCTTCCCCCCTTTTATCTCTCTCCGGCTCCAGCAGTTTTTCCTCTGTATGGAGTCCTGTTCAGAAAGGCAGCTTGGAAGGTTTTTTTAGAAGTCACGTGGAGATACATAGTATTTGTTTTTACCATTTTGCAGATGAGGAGACCAAGGCTTGCAGAAGTTTTAAGTATGGCCCTGGCCTGTGTGACTCAATTGGCTAAGCATCATCCCATGCACCGAAGGGTCACCTGTTCGATTCCCAGTCAGGGCATATGCCTGGGTTGTGGACTTGATCCATAGTTAGGGGCAAGCAGGAGTCAGCCAATTGATCAATGTTTCTCTCTCCTTCCTTCTCCTTTCTTCTCGCTATAAAATCAACAAAAACATATTTTAAAAACAAGAAGTTAAGTATGATTTGCTCAAGGTCATACACTAGTAATTGGGAAGGTGGCATTCTAACAAAAGCATGTAGATTCTAAAGAAAATGCATGCCTTGATCACTGCAATACACTTGTTGTTAGGCAAAACCTGCTTTTATGTCTTCCTTCCTTCTGCGTTTTCTCATCCACTGCTTTAATCCTCTCTAAGAACTTCTGAAAGTAACCTCCTGATCCTTTGTAGCTTCCTCCATGCCCGCTAATATTGCTCTGACCCATGGCTTCCCCAATAGAAACAAAACAAAAACATTAAAACCTCTGTGATAAGTTCTAACCGGTCAGAAAAGTATGCGAATGGACAGTATTTTAGTTCACATTTTATTGCCACAGAAGAAAGTTCAACTGTTCCACCACTGAATCTCGCTTATTTTTTGCCCTGTTTTTAGTGACTGCCCATTAGAAGTGATTTGTTCCAGCCACATCCATCTATTCACTTTCAGTAGCGATGCCCTTTAGTTTCACCCTTGTTTATGCTCATGCTGCCACCTCTTCAGATAATGTTCTCTCTTCCCATTGCCATTTTTTAAAGCGAGTTGCTTAGGTGGCCTGATCTGTGAGGCCTTCCTGAGTTTCTTCCAGTGCTGTGTTAGAATTTATGGTTCCTTAATGGGCTCACACAGTCGTTAGAAAAGATCTATATCACAGCCTTCATCCGAGTGTGTTTAGGTGAGTTTTTTGTGCATCTGCTAGACTCCGAGTTTACTGAGGAATGGGGCAATGTATTATTCATCTTTGTAATCCCAGAACCTCCACATTACTTGGAACAAAGTACTCCAATCAGTTTTGTTAGATGAACCCAATTAGTATGAGAGAGTTTATGTTGCTATTATAAGACAAGTTTTAGCTTCTTGGTTTGAAAACAAATACTTAACAATTGCATACTTACGTTGTCTTTCTGTTATTATCTAATAACATATATTCAAAACTATGCAGACATAAGCATGGATAAACAGACAGACAGCATTTTAATTTTTCGATATTTGCCCCCAAATTAACCTTCTATCTTGCATGACAGTCCTCTGAGAATTATCTGCGTGTGAATAATATTTCTTCATGTAGCTCATCATGCCCTGCAAAATTAAATATTTTAACATTCGTAATCAGCTTTCCCTGTTCTCAGGTCTAGTGTTTTAAAGTCATTTAAACAGATTGAATTTTAGAAATAAACTAAACACTGCGTTTATAAATCCAAATGCAGATTGATTTTATTTTCAACAGCCTCACATACTTCGTCAGCTTACATTTCCATCATTCATTTATTCATTCACTCATTTAATAAATCACTCACGTATTAAAAGCTAATAGCTGTCATTTCTAGATAGGTCTAGAATTTCCCCAAGTCAGGGGTGATAGACATTGCTGGAAAAGATTGTGCTTTAATTTTTTAAAATCAGAATGAGACAAGAGATTAGCCAAAGAACACATATGCATAGCCCATGGACACCGACACCAGAACAGTGAAGGCCAGGGGTGGGGGAGTTGGGGCTGGGTGGAGGTGTGCAAAAGTAAAAAATGGGGGATATTTCTAAAAGTGTCTACAATAAAAAAATAAACAAATCACAATGAGATAGACATTTTAGGACATTAAGAGACATAGACTATACAACATAGTTTTACTATTTATTTTTCTGATCAAATACAGTCTTGATATTCAGAAGTTAATTGAACTGTCCCTAGTCCTCCACCTGAAGGTCAAATTCTTCAGTTGTCCCAGTGGGTCTAGGCTCCAAGTTATTATTCCCTTAATGATGGGCATTGACAAGTGAGGATGTCTTACCTTACAATATGTACCTGACATACTTTACCAGCCGAGAGGCTCCTGTTTCAAAGGGATGGTCTTTTGGCTCCTCTTTAGGGCAGAAGTTATTGGTCTTTGGATGACATTCATACATAATTTCCTTACTTCAATTGTGACATTTCACAGATAAAATTAAGAGCAAATCATTTCTAGGATTAGAGGACATCTGAGGTTCTTCCTTATTGCACCATGCAGTTCTTAGTTTTGGAAAAAGACACAGACTTTAGGGCAGCGTGGTCAGGAAAGTAGGTACAGTACACAGTACACAGTGTGCGGTGTCACCAGCTTCCAATAATAAAGGGAAGCTTGTTTCCAGTGGGTGTTGTTGGTGTGTTTTTCAGGCCTCATGGAGGAGATTCTCCTCAAGGATCTGCCATAGACAGAGGTACAAACCCATATAATGCATGGTTTCTCCCCAGGTAGTGGATCATCTCACCAGTAAAACAAATGGGCGGGTGTGAGGTGGAGGGGGTCAATGGGAACAAAACAAACAAATAAACAAAGGGAACATCTGTAACACTTTCAATAATAAAGACAAAAATTAAAGAGTAGTGGATATTTCAAAAAACAAACAAAACAGTGTGGCAAGGTCTTCCGAGTCAGTGCATTACTAGAAGAGATGATATTATTATGTATTTAAAAATTATTTTGAAAGCTAATGTTTTCAAAAAACACAATTTGTAGATAAAGCATTCTCCTAGAGAGTAAAAGTTATGAATTAAAATTTGGACATAATTTTTAGCAAGCTTTGTTTTCTAATTTCTGTGGGATATATAATTTAAATTATGAGAATTAAGTTAGCAAACCCCAATAAGACACCATTCAAGAATTTTAAAAGAATCCATCTTTTCAGGGCCATTTGCCGTTCAGAGCTTGGGGCTTTGAAGTCAGACACAGAGGGATTCAACTTCTGACTTCTTATTAATTGTATGACCTTAGAGAGATAGTATCATTTCATCTCAGTGTGATGCCTCAGAAATGATTTTGAGGATTAAAAAAGAGTATGATTGTAAACATTTACAGTATAGTGCCTGGTAAATAGCAAGCCCTCAAAATATATTTACTCTCTTTATGTTACTACAATAATGCTCCTGAATTAGTTTTAAAATACTTCAACTAACTTATTGTGTATCTAGTCAAGAAAGTGTCAAAATAAAAGAGAGTGAAATAAAGGTGTTGCAAAGAATTCATGGCAAGGCACCCAGACTTTAGGAAGAGCGGCCGTGGATGTAATCCTCAGCCATGAGAGGCAGACACTCCGATTTGTCGGGATGCATCTTTGTAAATAGACTTGGGATTATCAGGAGGTGCTTTCTCCCTTTGGCTCATTTTTATAATACAGTTCACTCCCCAGAGCACTTTCTTCCTATTTTATATTCTAAAAGCCAATTTGGTCATTAGACATTTTCATTGTGAACACAGAAGCTGATCCAAGGGAATTGCATTGTTTTGTGCACTTTTTATCTAAGCGGCTTAAAAACAATTGGATCTCCTGACCAGTATACCTAGTGTACTGTTTCTTCTAATCAATCTTTTGCTTTTCTTCAGTGTTCCTTTTCAGTACTCTATGAGGTCCCACCAAATCGGTTTCCTAGGGCTGCTCTAACAAACGACCACAAACTTAGTGGCTTACAGCAACATACATCTTCCAGTTCTGGGGGTCAGAAGTCTGAAGTGGCTTTCAGTGGGTAAAATCCAGGTGTGGTGAGCAGGGCTGTGTTTCTGGAGGCTCTAGGGCACAATCTGTTTCTTGCCTTTTCTGGCATCAAGAAGCTGACTGCATTCTTTGGGTCCTGGTCCTCTTCCATCTTCAAAGCCGGACAAGTAACATTGCACACCAGTCTCTCTGTCCCCCTCTCTGTCTCTGCCCCTCTGTCTCCCTGACTGAGTCTCCTGACACGTTCTTTCACTTATAATGACCCTGTGATTACATTGGGCCCTTCTGGAAAATGCTGGAGCATTTCCCCCCATTTCAAGATCCTTAACTTAATCGCATTTGCAAAATCTCCTTTGCAGTGTAAGGTAACATATTTACAGGTTCTGGGGATTTGGGGGTGAACATTTTTTTGGGGAGGGCTTTATTCTGCTTACATTAACCACTTAGAGCAAGCATGTCAACCCAACCCTCAACGAACATTTTTGCGGCCCAGCCAATATAACGATATGTAAGAAACGTTTTAATAAAAAAATTTTTAATTTAATTTTTACAATATCCTGTTATACATAATTATTAATAACAAACTACAACATTTGCTAATGACTGATTACTATAATCGTGTGGCATTCATTTCCCTTATTCGCCTTACACGCAGGTGCACCATTTCTCACCACTAATACCAGCAGCGAATATTTTAGCAGCCGATTGCCACGTCATTAGTCTGGGACTGACTCATTTGGTGTGTGCAACAGGAAATATTTCGCTTTCGGAGAACAAGAAAAATAGGTTTATTTGCGTTACACTTATTAATTTGTGGTCATTAACTGTCTGGGAAGTTAATGTTCAAGAAAAAATATTAATTTTTTATTAAAATGTTCTATTACTTTATGTTAACGATGACTCATTTATTTCGGCCTTTTGTATTCAGCATGTCTCTATCGAAATAAACCTACGTTTCTATGAAAATTGAAGCTTTTGTTTTTTTGCGGCCCACATGAACTTAAACCTTGTTTATTTGGCCCGTTTTAGCCTTTGCGTTTGACATGCTTGGCTTAGATAGTCTTTCTGTGGTACAGTAATACTCTTGGTTACATAATGACACCTTTCACATTTAACAATGATGCAATTCTATTTTCAGACTGCTCTTTAAGTATATTGATTTGGGAAAAATCTAGTTCTTTAGGCAGGTTAACAGCTCATCTTATCCATTCTGTGTTAAATTTACTAGTTCAACTCTTAATGGCTAATGTTTTATTCAAGTTCAAATACTTCTTTTACTTACCAACTAGATATCATAAGGATGTAGGTAATATATTTTAGAGGTTTCTATCTATAGAGGTGAGTTTTATCTTTTAAAATGGAAAGTTTCAACCACCTGGGAAATTTACTTCTGGGGAACTGCTCATTTTCTAAGGATGCCAATTCAGTTAGATGTTACTGTACCTTACATAGGAATAACTTAAATTTTAACAAGTACTTTAATCTGTCTCCTCATTTAGATATACTTATGCTTTTCATTGTCAGTTTAGGAAAATTATGCAATGAATTATTTTGAATGCCTTTCATATATAGATGCAATATATTTGAATTGACTTGATGTGATATAATAGGTACTTTATTATAGAATTTACTGTATTAAACAGCAAACTATAAAGACAGAGTAAGCAAGTGATAGTAGGCATACACTATCAAGTCATGTTATAGATCCTGAACTAGTGCATTAATTGCAATAGCAGGGAAGTATGATCATGACAGGGTGAAGTTGACTAACAGAAAAGGCTCAGAAGAAAGAAAACGACATTTTTTGTGTTTTGGACCAGCCCTTTGAATAAACAGAAATGTTCTACATTGAATTTCAAGCAAATAGCTTTATATTACATTAAATAATTGACGTAATTGACAATGTGGCCAGAAAAATTATAGCATTAATTTTAAATTGCATTTTGAGTGTCATTGTAGTAAGTGCTTTTCTTTCCCATTCCATTATCTACTTGGAGGCCATTCTGTCCGATTAAATACTCTTAAAATTTGTACTCTTAGGCCAAGCTCTGCCTACCAAGTTTATCAAAGAAAATAAAATCTTCTAAGAATCCCTTTCACGGAAGGCTGACTTTTCAAGATGTATGGCTCTGTGCTGTCTTCTTATAAATGTATTGCTTTTAGAAGTTATACTAACTCTTTTGAGCCATTAAGCTAATGCATAACATCTTACGGATATTGGGTTTTGAGATATTGTAACTTGGGAATCTATTTATAATATCGATCCTTTCTTCACTAGAATAACACTTTGGCAGTGACTTTGGAGTGCTCTGAGCTAACTCAGGGGGTCAACAAAAGGTTGGTAGCTGGAGGTGGCTGGAGAGATAATTTTGGTAGTATGAAGTAGCTAATGTAGCAATATATCTTGATTGCTTTCTTTTATTCTATGTATTTTAGTTGTCATAATCTTTTTAAAAATTATTTTTTTATTGATTTTAGAGAGGAAGGGAGAGGGAAAGAGAGATAAAACATCAATGATGAAAGAGAATCATTGATCGGCTGCCTCCTGTATGCCCACACTGAGGATTGAACCCGCAACCCGGGCATGTGCCCTGACTGGGAATCGGATCGTGATCTCCTGGTTCATAGGTTGATGCTCAATCATTGAACCATGCTAGTCAGGCTGTCATAATAATCTTGTAAGGTAGGAGCTGGTAGCCCCATTTCCAAGATGAGAAAACTGAGTTTCAAACAGATGTTAAATTCCTTACTATGATATATTTTTTAAAAATGAAATTTATTAGAGTGACATCCTACCTAATAAAAGAGTAATATGCAAATTAACCATCACTCCGCTACATCCACCAGCCACGCCCACCAGCCAATCAGAGTGAGTATGCAAATAAACCCAACCAAGATGGCTACAGCCACAGAGAACAGGAGGGAGGCTTGGGTTTCCCAGGCAATGGAGGAAGCCAAGCTTTCCGCTTTCCCTTGCCGGCCTAAGACTCCACTCAAGGCTACAAAGTTTCAATTATAGAAGGTAAACAAATCCAAACAGAAATGGTGGCAGCCACGGAGCTGGAAGAGCAGGAGGCTAGGGTTGCCCCTGGCAATGGAAGAAGCAAAGCTTTCCGCACACACTGGCCGGCCCAGGCCTCTGCTTAAGGCTACAAAGTTTCAATTATAGAAGGTAAATAAATTCCAGATACCAGGGCCTCCGCTTGGGTTGCCAGGGGGCATAGCTGGCCTGAAAACCACCATAGGCCCCTCGCCCAGGCCGCCCCATGCCCCAAGGGAACCCCCACCCTGATCACGGACACCCTTCAGGGCAAACCAGCTGGCCCCCACCCATGCACCAGGCCTCTATCCTATCTAATAAAAAAGTAATATGCAGATTGACCATCACTCCAACACACAAGATGACTGCCCCCATGTGGTCAAAGATCCTGCCCCCATGTGGACACAAGATGGCCACCACAGGATGGCCAGCAGGGGAGGGCAGTTGGGAGGTACCAGGCCTGCAAGAGAGGGCAGTTGAGAGGGACCAGGCCTGCAAGGGAGGGCATTTGGAGGCGATCAACCCTGCAGGGGAGGGCAGTTAGGGGTGACCAGGCCGGCAGAGGAGGGGAGTTGTAGGCAAACAGGCTGGCAGGGGAGCAGTTAGATATCAATTAGGCTGGCATGGGAGTGATTAGGGGGTGATCAGGCTGGCAGGCAGAAGCAGTTAGGGGCAATCAGGAAGGCAGGCAGGCGAGCAGTTGGGACCCAGCAGTCCTGGATTGTGAGAGGGATGTCTGACTGCCCGTTTAGGCCCGATCCCAGTCAGACATCCCTCGAGGGGTCCCAGATTGGAGAGGGTGCAGGCTGGGCTGAGGGACAACCCTCTGCCCCCCTGCATGAATTTTGTGCACTGGGCCTCTAGTTGGTTAATAAGCTCATATATCTTCAAGTGTAGGATTCTATGACACATCATCTGTATATTGCACTGTGTGCCCACCACCCAAAGTCAAATAATCTTCCTTCACCATATATTTGATGCCCTTTACTTTTTACTACTCACCGCACCCCCCTTCCCTCTGGTAAACACCATACTGTTGTCTTTGTCTATGAGTTTTTGTTTGTTTTTCTCATTTGTTTATTTTTGCTTTCAGGTTTATATTCCACCTATGAGTGAAATTATACGGTTCTTAACTAGATAAGTTTTTAAAATTAATATAAAAAGTAGATATCTTCTCCATTGATCACATGGATAGCTGCTCTCAAGTCTCTTTCCAAATTATTTACTCTGTCCAATTAGTACACAGTGTTTTACTCTAAGTACTTTATATTTTATTCCACATTCAAGGAATCAGAATTTTGTCTTCTTGTAACCTATACCAGTTGGTTGTCTAGAGCTACTGGAGCAATGTACCACAAACTAGGTGGCTTCAAACAACAGAAACGTATTCTTTCACAGTTCTGGAGAAGTGTCTGCAGGACCATGCTCCCTCTGAGACTGCATGGAGCCCTTGTGTTTCTTCCTGGTTTCTGATGGTGGCTGTCAATCTTGCGTCCCTTGACCTGCAGCTACAGCACTCCAGTCTGCCTCTGTCATCACATGGCATTCTCCTCATGTGTCTGTGAGTCTGCAGATGGCATTCTCCTTTCTATATCTCTCTCTCCTCTTCTTATAAGGACACCAGTCATATCAGAATGAGGGCCTACCCTACAACAGTAGGACCTTACCTTAATTAATTACATTGGTAACAACCCTATTTCCAAATAAGGTAATATTTTGAAAGCCTGGGAGGATTTCAACATATCTTCTTTGGCAGACACAATTCAACCCATAACACCATGTGTACCATATTTGGAAAAATGCAGTGTTATTTAATAAATTGTGTATTTTGGCATTATTTTTTCAGATTTTTTTAAATCAAAAGATGCCACAAATAATGATTGTATGGAAATAATTATTGTACTTTTTATAAATAAGTGGTTCTCTAAGTTTGTTTCAAGAAATACAAGTTGCCCTAACTGGTTTGGCTCAGTGGATAGGGCGTCAGCCTGCGGACTCAAGGGTCCCAGGTTCGATTCCGGTCAAGGGCATGTACCTTGGTTGCGGGCATATCCCCAATGCGGGGTGTGCAGGAGGCAGCTGACCGATGTTTCTCTCTCATCGATGTTTCTAACTCTCTATCCCTCTCCCTTCCTCTCTGTAAAAAATCAATAAAATATATTAAAAAAAAAGAAATACAAGTTTTTCAAGATGCTCTAAGAAATATGGAGTGTTGTAGATAATTGTGGGATATTCTGAACCATATTCTACATTTTATGTACCCTAGGACTTCTTAGGTTTTTAAAGTCCCTAAGAAGTCCTATGTAAAATCAATTGAATCTAATCCTAAATTTCCCAAATATGTTTGATGTTGGAAACTCTTTATCATGTAACAATTTTTATTTTGCACATCTATCTTGGGAAATGCTGAATTAGAAGATCACAACGTTAATATTATTGTCCCTTTTCATTAAAAACATGGGCAGATTACTTAACCTTTGTATGCTTCAGTTTTATCAATTGTAAAATGAAAAGAATAATTGTAGTTGTATTATAAAAAATATTGAGACAATTAAAAGAGAAGAACAGGCCAGGAGCAGGATGCGAAAATGGCTTGATACATGTTTATTATTATTTTGAATAGTATTATTTATAGTCAAGATTTGTCACTAGACATTAGTCCAGAGAGATGTCAGGATACATCAAATAAAAGTTTCATACTTATTAGATTGAACATACTTTTTATCTAGTTCACAGAATGAAGAGATTATGTATTTTATTTTGTAAGTATTTAAGGGCTTTAGCTGTTTTATAGCAATACCTCAAGAAATAAAGAAAAAAGGTTATATTAGAATCAGTTTAATGGGTATGGTAGGAGGGAATTGTGCAATACGTTTTAGAAATAGTTTTGTGGAGAATGATTAAATTAAGAAGGTTTCTCATTAAGAATACTAGTCATTTTATTGTGCTATTAATAAAAATGATGCCCTGGAGCAATTGAAATGTATAGGCTGAGAGAACTTGTAATAGAAGCCCCAGAATACTTTCCTTTGGATTTTTGTGTGTTTGCTTCTGTTGTCCTTTATGTAAAAAAAATCAGCTAATGATTTTTTCCCCCTGTTTCTCAGGTGTTTTATTTTATTACTTATTCCAGACCTTGCTCTTTTAAAATATACAGTAAAGTGAAAACCTGATCATGAGTGTTATTCAGTTACTTTTAACATTATAAAAATGGCTAAAAGATTATTTTTTCTGAAAATTCTTGAGTATATGTTTCTACATGGTTAAAATTTCTAGCTCAGTGGATAACATGTTACTGTATTATGTCCCATAAAGTGATACTTTTGTGTAAGATAAAGATAGCTCCCAAATTGCCACTTTACCATCGTTTATTAGTCTCTAAATGCCCCCCTATTCCCAGTGAGTTTCACAGAATCTCTCCAAATGGGTACTGCCATCCCTCTTTCAGGTAGGCCCTGGGAGTCCGAAGCTTGTCTTCCAGCCTATTAGAGGATGCAAACCACTTTCCCAGCACAACTTATGCTGCATGACAATTCTGTCTTAGAATAGCTGCAGACTATGTATGGGGTCTCCCATGGACATGTCAAAATGTCTCTCCATTCTTTGTCAGTCATTTCACTTACAAAAATTATAATGCAAAAAGAATAGTTAAAATTTTCCCACTCAAGTAGGTATTCCTGAATTCAAAAATCTTTTACATTCATTTCTCAACTTCACAATATATTAAGCTCTGTCTGGCAGTGTCCTTTGAAGGAATTATTGTATTTTATTATTATTATTTTGTAATGAAAAATTCTAGTTAAATGCAGCATATTTACCAGGTATAGATTATCAATTTTTTAAAAAGCTCATAATACATAGATGGTATAGGCAGCAATAAAAGTACAAAAATTATTTCATTTTTGTTTAATAAGTATGTAGGGATCATTTAGTGAGTCAAGGTCATAATTTTAACAAGTACTTTATGATTATATTTAGAAGTATGGATTTGTGTTTAATAGACTGTCAAGTAAAATCACTTGTCCATGTCTGTACTTTACATACACTGTTTCATTTAATCTTTCATTGGTCACATGAGTTTGGTTTTATTATCCCCTATATTGCAGACAATGAAGCCAAGGTCCAAGGATTTAAATTGTCCTTCACAGTAGATAGATGATAGGGCTAGGACTTGACCTCAAAGATGCCTGAAATCTCAGAGTATCTTTTTCCTACTCTACTGTGCTGCTTCTGGTGACATAAGGACAAAGAAAAATCAGAAAAATGGTACGACCAGATTAACTCCTATGAAGTTAGGCAGTGAGAAAGTAGGAGAACATTCCTTAAAGGGTTAGGGTTAGGGTTAGGGTTAGGTGTGGGGTATGGGATGGAAAATGAGAAAATAAGAGAACTAGGATTGTTTGCAGGAAAATATTCTGATCATAATGGTAGGGCTTGATAGCAAAAAAAAAAAAAAAATAGGTAGTGCTAGCTTCAATAACAGACTGGAAAGCATAAAATTGTATCAGTAGGTAATGAAAAATTATAGAAGGATTTGATCTAGAGTGATGGAATGTCATGATGAAAGTAGTTAATTAAAAACACATGTGATAACTATATCAGTGTAATTGGAAAGTGGTAGACTTTGAAGTACTAAAATGAATTAGGAGTTTTCATAGTAATTGAGATGAGAATGAGAACTTAGACTAGGTTAATAAAATAGGAGATTTTTGAAGGTGGTATCTTTTGCACTTGTTTTAGGAGTGAAAGAGATGGATGAAAGAATAAAATGTGTGTTTTAAATAATTGGAAGAATTGTGATATTGATTGAAGTAAGGGCAATATAAAGCAGAACATTTTTGAGGAAGAAGAAGCAATAAATTTAGAGAATTGTGGTTGAGGGTTGGGCAATAATACGGATATGTCTAGCTGGCTATTACACAGATGGAACTGAACTCGCGTTAGCTGAGAATTAAGGAGAAAAATTAGTCATCTATATGCATTTAACACCCAAGATTTGTGTCCTTATGTTTATTTAGTTGTCATGCTTAATTAAAACATTTAACTACCCAACTTGAGCTCTTAAAATTAACCTGAGAACAGAAACATTTGTAAATACAATATGTAAATTTGAAGCTAAAAATAATGTGACAAGAAGCACAGATGGGATCTTCTTCACTGGAATCATGAATACGTTTCTCAAAATTTTTTCTTCTCCCTTTCTATTTTCTTTTTTTTTTTTTTTTTTTGGTGAAGCTATCATTCCTATAGATATTTATGCTCTTAAAACTTTTTTGTAGATTTGAGATTTTATACGTCTTATTTGAGTTAAGAAAAGAGCCATATCTTTTAATGCATAAAATTATGCTTTGAAGTTGACTGTCCAAGCTATATTTAACTCATGAAAGATATCTATTATATACTCTGGGTGTTGTGCTGACTACCAAAGACTTGTCCCTTTTCTACTTTAAGCTCAAAAATGATATTCACTGTCTATCCACCTCCTCATCCTTGGATGCTGTCCCAGTACGGAAAGAGAAAGGATACCCAGAGCAGTATAAAGAATGCAGAAATGTCTCAGTGTACAGGAGACATGATATATTTTTTTCACTGGCTGTAACTTCACAAAGAAATGCAAAATGGAAATGTTGATCTCAAAGAAAGCAGAGCTGCCAGAATAATCATGACAGTCTTCTAGGCTGCCCACCCATGTTTTCTACTCTTGTTCACTTCCTGGCAATCAAAACTTGCTTGAAAAATGTCTCCAAATAGAAAGACTTGCTTTGAGATGAGAAAAACCATGCTAATTCTTGTGGTCTGGAGGAAACAACACCTTCAAAATACTTAGAGGGATAACTGATCTGATCCCTTGATCCAAAGCTGAACACTGACAGCCATTTGACTTTTTAGTTTTTACCTTGGATTAAGATAGAAATGAATAACATTTTTCTTAGTATTTGGGCTAGTTGAGTAGCATGCTAGAGAAGAAAATTAGAAAAGTGACTTGAACTAACTTTGGCCATGCCTTCCTCTACTGTGATTTTAAGGACCTGGCTGATCAGATCTTTGACCCTTGCTAAGACAAGATTTTGCAAGTGATTTAAAAATATATATATTGTTTATTGATTTCAGAGAGAAAAGGAGAGGGAGAGAGAGATAGAAAAACCAATGATGAGAGAGAATCATTGATCAGCTGCCTCCTGCACTCCCCACACTGGGGATCAAGCCTACAATCCGGGCACGTGCCCTGACTGGGATCGAACTGTGACCTCTGGTTCATAGGTCAATGCTCAACCACTGAGTCACTCCGGCCAGGCGTGATTTCTTTTTTAACCTAAGATGATGTATGGATATTTAAAATCCTTTTTCTTTCTTTTTTTATTTTTTGGTTGGAACAAAAGATGGTATATTTGGTCATGAATATTAGATCCAAGAAGGTAGAAATCCAGACCTAAATTAAGAAGCCTCATGAATTTAAATTTCGAAAAATAAAAGTGCAGTTATCTACTCTGACCTGTAATTTCTTTAGGCTTTTCAAAGCAGCTGTGTCCTAAGAAATCCAAAATTTTTTACTTCCAACACTGCCAAGTGAAGGTGAACTGTGATTATTATGAAACAAGAGAGGCATTTAGCACCTGGAAGTCTGACCTAAATTTTCTCACCATTTCAGGGAATGTTCAAAGTGAGATTGCTTGACATGCTTCATTACTTTTATGTGACTTCAAACATGAAATTAAATGTAAAATGATAGAATCTTGAATGAGTGTGAATTAGAGGATTTCTCAAAATGTGATACGTGAGGATTTTATAAATTAGTTATCCAGTTCATCTATTTCATTATTCCTTATTCCCTGGGGATTCTGTTCAACAGGCCAGCTCTTGAGGTCATTCAGCTTATTTTCTCTTCAGGATTCTATCTCCTTAGTCCTGAGGTAAGTCTCGGATTATACTGAAGGGGGTGCTGATGTTTCAGGAGAAATTGTATGCACAGCGTTTATGCAAGTAGTGTCCCATTAAAAAATTATGTATAGCCCCGCCAGTGTTGCTCTGTGGTTGAGCATTGACCCATGACCCAGGAGGTCACAGTTTGATTCTTGGTTAGGGCGCATGCCTGGGTTGTGGTCTTGATCCCCAGTGTGGAGGGTGCAAGAGGCAGCTGATCAACGATCCTCTGCCATCATTGATGTTTCTATCTCTCTCTCCCTCTCCCTTCCTCTCTCTGAAATCAATAAAAACATATTTTAACAAATGATGTATAGACTTTAATATAAAAATATAAAATGTCATACTTAGTTGTCCTCTTGGCAAGGCCAGCTTCATGTAGAAATGGTTGGTATCACTAGACAAAATGATCCTGATTGGTATTTTAAATTTTTCTGTATATATAGAAATAGGAACGAGATATGGAATATAATATGAACATAGCCGGGAATTTAGTGTCTAAAATTTAAGGAGAGTGGAATATTAGGATAAAAAGCCACCTTCTCTTTGGCCATCCAAGAAACAGTTTTACTACATGACATTTTAAAGAGGACCATTTCTTTTCAAAATACAGATAATCTTGTATTGGAATGGAAACTACATGTTTTTCAATGTCAAAATGATTTTGACTTTAGAGATTAAGCCATTGAATCCTGGCATTTTATAAAGGCATCAGAATTATGAGCTAGGAGTGGATCCTGTTTTTTTAGGGACGGAATCCAATACAATGTGGGGGCAGGCAGCTCTCCTGGAAGAATACAAAACAAATTATAAATACAGAATTAGTACAAAGTGAACTTATCTTTCACATGAGGGAATAAATTGCAACACATGCACATTGGAAAACATGACAACTGCCAGAAACATATCAAAATCCATAAAAACAACAGTCTTTAAAAATTGTTAATTGCCTACCGAGTTTACTTTTTTCACTACATTTTATGTTCCTGTACTCTTAGTGTCTGCTGAGGGCTGAATTGTGTTCCCCTTAGATTTACATGTTGATACCCTCACCCTCAGTATCTCATAATGAAGATGGGCTTTTACAGAGGTAATTAAGGTCAAGTGAGGCTTTAGAGTGGGCCCTAAAATAGTCTGACTGGCATCCTCCTAAGAAGAGACGATCAGGACCTGAAGGGACACCAGGCATGTGTGCTCGCAGGGAGAGGTAGCCACCTGCAAGCCAAGGAGAGAGGCCTGAGGGGAAACCAAACTTGCTGACACCTTGGTTTTGACTTTTAAAGTCCAGACTATCCTATGTAATAAAAGCCTAATATGCTAAGTGTCTGGTCATCTGGTCGTCCGTTCAACCAATCAAAGCATAATAGGCTAATGATTGCTAAGGCCGCTCAACCGCTCACTATGACGTGCACTGACCACAAGGGGGCAGATGCTCCAACCCGTAGGTTAGCTTGCTGCTGGGGTCCAGCCGATCGGGACTGAGCGAGACGGGCCGGACATGCCCTGGAGCCCTCCCGCAGTCCCTCCCTGCTGGCCAACCTCCCACGTCCCTCCCCAGCCCCGATTGTGCACTGGTGGGTTCCCTCTGCTTGACCTGCACCCTTTTGCAATCCGGGACCCCTTGGGGGATGTCAGAGAGCCAGTTTTGGCCCGATCCTGCAGGCCAGGCCAAGGGAACCAACTGTTGCATGAGTTCATGCACTGGGCCTCTAGTGAGAAAAATAAATGTGTGCTATTTAAGCCACTCAGCCTGTGGTATTTTGTTGTGGCAGCTGCAGCAAACCAGTGCTATTAAAATGATTTTCTAATATTTTCTACTAGAGGCCCGTTGCATGAAATTTGTCCAAGGGTGTGGTCCCTAGGCCTGGCTGGTGATCGAAGCGCAAACATCTGGCGTGCAAGGGCAAGTCCCAGTTGACTTCTGGGCCCTGGGCAGCACCTGGGCCCCTGCATGCCCTCCTCCTCCTGAATTATCGGGCCCCCGCCCGGCTCCCTCAGAGCCTGGGAGCTGGGCAGCAGCCCTGCCCCCTACCGCTGCCACTGGTTGCAGTCTGTGGGGCAATCGGCAGGGCGATTGGGCCCCGCTCGCACCCGCCTTTGCCTGGTGCCACCCTCTCACGTGCTCCACCATCCCACCGTGGTCCCACTCTCATTGGGGCCCATCAGGGTGGGCAGTGCCTCCACTGCTGCCCACTGCTAGCGCCACATAGCTGACGCCCGCCATGTTTCATGCTGCTCCCATTTGTTTATTTTCTGCCTGTGGATTTTTGCTGTCTGTGGATTCCTCTAATGTTTTTATGATTTCCTGTCTTACATTTAAGTCCTTCATCCATTTTGAGTTTATTTTGGTGTATGATGTAAGTTGGTGGTCTAGTTTCATTTGTTTGCATGTATCTGTCCAATTTTCCCAACACCATTTATTGAAGAGACTGTCTTGACTCCATTGTATGTTCTTGCCTCCTTTGTCAAATATTAATTGAGCATAATGGTTTGAATCGATTTCAGGGTTCTCTATTCTATTCCATTCTGACCACACACTTTTATTGCTTGGTGCCAAAGGACACATTTTATATCCTATATAATAAAAGGCTAATATGCAAATTGTCCCCGTGACTGGTAGTTTGGAAATTCGACCAGGAGTTTGACCAGGGGGCGGGACTGGCCGGCCAACTGCCTGAGGCCCCTTCCCCTGGCTGGCCTGGCCTGATTGGCTCTGATCGAGGTGGGCTGGCTGGACCCCACCCATGCACAAATTTGTGCATCGGGCCTCTAGTCATGGTATAATCTTTTGTCTATGCCTTTGTGTAACAAGGATGAATTCATTGTGCCGGTGGGTAGTAGAAGTGTTCTTGGAAACCACTTGTACACTGGGATGGCTGCATAATGGAAGCTACTTAAAATCATTTCAGTATATCTAACTACATGTATTCCTAGTTCAATTTCCCTTAGCCAGAGTCCCGAAGTGCTTACAAACACTCCAGTGCCACCTGACATGGGAAGCAGACAACATTTATAGCCAATTGCAGTTAAAATGCCATTTGCAAATCTTATGAAAATCTAAATGTATACATATTGCTAGGGCCTCTCAGGGCAAGCTTAGGCTTCTGGATAATCCAATTTCTTGGACTCAAGAGATTTGCCTAAATTCATACAGTGGTTAGTGGGACCACTATGGTAGGTCTATTTATGTAGTTTTCTTTCTCTTTCTTTTTTTAAGCATGGATTTATGCATTTTATTTTTTCTAATATAGTTAAATGTCATATGACAGCCGATTTAAATTAAATACTAATTACTGATATTCTTTTAAATACTTTATCTAATGCCCTGAGGAATATTTATCTTAATATTTTTCTTGGGATATTTGCATGAATAATTTATTGTTTTCATTACTCTGTTGCACTAAGGTTTTCCGTGCTTAAAAGAGAAAATAAGCATTTGAGGTTGAAAGGCTGAAATTCAGATGACACTGCAATGAAATATCAAATAGCAGCATGACGAAAATGTGAGAAGTAAAATTGCAACTCCCTGAATTGTCCTTTATTTTGTTGCTCTTATCCAGAAAAGCTAAATAGTCATTCTATATAGTCATTTTTTTTTTTTTGGCCATATAGTCCTTCAAATGCCAGGTTTATTTTACCTTTGTGAATTCAATTCTTGCTCTAGAATGTAGATTTTTATATTAAAATTTAAAATTAAAAAATATAGGGGGTCTTGAAATACCCGAATGAATGTTTGTTGAACTACCTTGTGCTTCATTGTGTATTTCAGTTTGCATAATTTCATGGCTCTTTGTATACAGTTATTTGGGGACAGGTATGTTTCTCTTGGTAATATGAAAATAAAATTCTTTTGTTTAATACCGTAGTGACATTGCAGTTTCTGGATGGAGCAGTGGAGTTAGAGACTTTGAGTGAGTATTAAGGAGGTGGGAATAAGAGGAATCCCTACCTAGACTAGTAATTGCTTTCATTTAATTAAGATTGAGTGTCCTCAGTCCTGTGCTAAACATTCTACATATGTTAACTCATTTAATCTGTAAAACAATGACAACATAAGTAGTATTCCCATCTCCATTTCGCAGATGAGGAGACCAGGGCTCAGAGAGGTAAAGTAACTTATCCAAAGGTGACTTAAACCCAAGTGTTTCTGACTTCAGAGCTCAGATGCCTTACCTTTAGCCTATACTGCCCCTTTGTCTTTGATGGCGTGTCAGTGACAGCTGTAAGCAGATGTACACCAGAGAAACACACTAAAAACAAGCAAGGATGAAAACTCCAGTCATTCCAGAGAGTTCTAAAGGATTCGTGCTTCTGATATGGTGCTTTAGAAGAAAAGTATTGAAAGTAGGAATCATAAAGTCTTGTTTGAAAGTATTCAGCATCATAAGCCTATAGCATTTACTTATCATACCAAACTGTATCTTAAATAATACATGGTCAACCTCTTTCCCCTCCCCCCTTCCCTCTATGATTCAAAGGTCTGGAGGGTGGGTGGGCGGGAAGAGATCAACCAAAGAACTTGTATGCATATATGCATAACCCCTGGACACAGACAATAGGGTGGTGAAGGCCTGGGGCAGGGGACCTGGGCGGGTTAGAAGTCAATGGGGGAAAAAGGGGACATGTGTAATACTTTCAACAATAAAGATTTCTTAAAAAAAAAAATACATGATCAAAACAAAACCATAAAATTTATCCATTGAACTGAAATAAAATAGCCACATAGTGAATTCCCATGAGATTGGTTGAGCTCAGGATTGAAGGTGCTAGAAAAACTGCTTTTGATGTGTCATTTTTTCCGCCCTTTTCTCAGGTCTGAGCATGGTAACAGCATTCTAGAAGAGATGGAAACTACGAGACAGGAAAATTGTGGTTTTGACCCGAGTTCACTATCTATTGAAGTAGTGGGAAAGTAGATGAAATTCTATACTTCAAAGATTTTTAAGTGTCTTATGTCTGATTCAGACACTCAACAGATGCGATGGGATAGGCAATATAAGACTTTATTTTAACGTTTGAAGAAACTTCATAAAAACTTATTACAGAAATTAAATATGAGAAATTTAAACCTATTTTCTTCTAGTAATAAAATAATGCAGATTTATTTGAATATAAACAGGCAGCTGAAATCTCAATTATACAATTTGAAAATATACTATGAACAGTAGAGTTGGTATTAATAGTAAATTAACTAGTTTCTAAGTAGTGCAAGGTCTCTTTTTATCACCAAAAAATAATGCAGGATTAAAGAATGATAGTGGGAAATTCAAAGTTACTTGTGAGTCCATCTGAAAATATGATGAGTTAGCTTAGCTATTATGATTATATTTATTTCCAATACCAACTAGGATACGTGCTCAGAAAAAGATTCATCCCCATCACAGTGGAAGGGACAGAAATACCCTCTCACTTAAGTTTGGGCCTTTTCCTTCTGTTGAGTGATTAGTGCTAGCAGACCTTAGTTAAAGCCTTACTCTGACTAGATTGCTTTCAAATCATCTTGTGAGGGAGCCCATGCTATTTCATAGAACATTTTTCTCCTTGAGTCCCCAAGCCATACGCTCTCTGTATCTTTAGTAGATACCCTGTATCCTGCTGGGGGACCATCACTTGTGAATTGTACTAGCCTTTTCTAATCCTTTAAAAATGGCCATTGGTCTTTTCTTTCCTTGAACCTTTGCCCAGGACAGTTCTTCCACCTCTGCTTCCGCTCTCATCCCCTTCTGCCTCCTCTGTGATCTTGCCCACATCCTCAGTCTCTCCCTGTCCCCTAGCTCTTTTGCCTTTACCTGCATCCAAACTCACATCTCTACATGCCAACAATTTTTTCCCACCATTACTTCCATTTCAGTGGTGTCTCTTCACTGATGTTTCTTTTCTTCCCTTCCCTTGCAAAAACCAGTTTCCTGAATTCTTTGACTAATCAATGATCGTTTACGTCTCTGCAATATAGCTTCTGCCTTTCAATGTTTTACTGAATCTGTTCCATGGGTTTATAGGATGACCTCTTCGATGTGGCTGCAATGTTTGCAGTATGGATCAGCTCTCTTCTCCCCACCTGCAACTCTCTTCTCCCTCAGCTTCTGTGACCTAGTTCTGTTTTGGTCACCTGCATAGTTCTGTTTTGCCCAAACTTGCCAGTTCCTTTTCCTTCTCCTCTATACCAACTGTATGAAGACTCTCTTAAAAGTTTTTATCATCAAATCTCTTCTCCCATTTGTTTACTGACTTAAAATTAAATCCAACCTCCATACCATGACCTGGTCCTGGCTATTTTCTGACTTCAGCTCATGCTTCTTTGGCATCAGTATGCTTCAGTCCTGAAAGGATCTGTGTCACTGTGGCCTTCCCTCTCTTCCAAGAGCCACACGTGGTCTTTCCTCCATGTGGGCTTAGTAAATGCTATACCTGGCTCTTCCCGTGCTTGGCTGTGTCTTCAGTTTAAAAGACTACCTTCTACAGAATAGGTCTGCTCTCTTGCTACCCAGTGAAATCAGCTGTGAAATGAGCTTGTTCAGGATGTCCTCTAGAGTTCGTTCTGGATCTTTAATTCTGTGATAGACCTAAATGACCTAAGATGATAGAGTTGAAAGGCCACTATAATGGCCATCAAGTGAAATACCTTCAAGTATCCCCTTCATTACCTCTGTGTCCCCAGCAGATAGAATATAATGGATTCACAGTGGATGCTTAATGAATAAATCAGTTGTCACCGTGTGACTTAAGATAAGTCACTTCTTTTTGGACTTCATCTTTGATGTTTATGCTTCAGTTTTGCTTCTTTAATTTCTGGTGAGAAGTAGATAGAAAATCTAATCCTTTCAGGACTAAAGGTAGCAAATGTTAAAGAGGACATATTTAACTAAGGTAACAGGTCACCCTCTTCTTGAACCCCTGACTTAATGGGCGGCAGTGATTGACTTCTTACACATACTTCCAAGGAATAACTTAGGCAGTAAGAAAAACAGATGAGAGGCTTTCACCTCTAACAGCACAGAGCTGTATCAATTTCAGTTATTTACCTGAAACATGTCATTTTAAAGATTTTCTTATGACTCTTTTATAAAATGAAATGCATTTCTGAGTTTCATTCTCTGAACCCAGGGATAAATATTTTAATTTTCTGTCCATGATTTCCCTACAGGAATATGGCTGTGAAATGTGTTCTTTGTATTAAAAAATAGACATGGGCAAAAGGTAATTAGTCTCTCTTTTTAAATGTTGATTTAACTGTAATTCATTGTGCTTGAACTGCTTTGTAAGCACAAACAAATTAATTCCATTTGTTATATATATAATTGCAATAAATTGTGCTTGAAAGAACAGTTCAAAATTCTTGTAATATTTTCTCACATTGTAAATACATTTGCCAGTATATTTTAGTTTTAACACATTAGCCACAATAAATCCTACAGAAGGACTTAATTCCTTTTGCAAGAGAAAGATACGATCTCATTAATAAAAAAATAGATAAGCAAAATAGAAACATTCAAGAATAATAATAAAAGTTATTATAAGGTAACCACCCAGAAAATACTATTATGAAAATTATGCAGGTGCCATTATAGTCATTTCCTTATGTAAGACTTGCCTCCATAACTTCATTTTAAACTCTGAACATAAACTCCTACTTACCAAGTAATTATTGTCTGAAGTGTATATGTATATGTTCATCTGTGTATGATGTGTAGGTGTATATACTATATATACATACATATACTTTCTATTTACATATAAATGAATTTCATAAGTATATGTGCATATATTATCAATATTTATACATGTAAATATTATAGAAGTAAGCTTTTAATATTTCCTACTTTTGGTCAAGATACTTATAAATCAGTTAAAATTATTTCACTAGTAAGTATGTGACCTATAAAAGGGACTATTGATTCTTAATATCTATGTGGTTCCTTTTTCTGTAAGCTGATTCATTTAGATTTGACATGATATCTTTATTTTATATCCAATTAATAGCAATTCATAAGCTGGCTAACAGAACCTGAAAAACTGTGCCCTAAACAAATTAAGTGTGTGTGTGTGTGTGTGTGTGTGTGTGTGTGTGTTTAATATTCATGTACAGGGTTTAGATGGAGGCACCTAGAAATGTTATTGAGGCCCTATTGTGTCCATTTATTTGCTGAATTAAACTAAGGTTTATGTGTTGTTTTTGTCTTTGAGACTTTGGCCTGGTTTAGAATTGTCATAAAAAGCCCCGAGAAGGAATGCTTCATCTGTCCATATCGTTCATATGATAGCAAAAAGGTGTGTGTACTGATTTGAGCTCAGCGTGGTTTTATGTTATTGGATAGACTTGAGTTTGAAGCCAGGATTTTTTCTTGAGGAATAAAATTTAAAATAGAAATAATAATGACTACATGATGGGTTTTTAAAAATTTAATTTAATTTAATATTTTCAATTACAGTTGACATTCAATATTATTTCATAGTAGTTTCAAGTGTACAGCAATCATACAATTTACAAAGTGATCCCCCTGATATTTTAAGTACCCACCTGGCATCAGACCTAGTTATTGCAATATTATTGACTATATTATAATTTGTACTTTTATTTTCAAGATTTTAAAAATGTTTTTCCTTTATTTTATTTTATTATTTTTCCCCCGTTATCATTTATTCTCCTACATGGGGGAAAGAGGGCCTCGTGGGGTTTCGTGACAGTAAATACAATTATATGGGAATACATATTGCACAAACAATGGATTTTCCTTGAAGTAACTTGCAAAAAGTCCAAAGGGGTTCTTTTTTTTTCCTGAGTTTAGGTTTCTTTTGAGACATATTTTGATATTTCTGTTGGGATTATGGAATTTGGCAGCTCAAAGAAAGAAAGTACTTAAATTCCACTTCTATGAATTGTGTACTTGGGGTAGTTACTTGATCTTTCTCAACCTCTGGTTTCTCTGTTTCTCTGTCTGTATTAAAGGGCATAGTAGCACTTACTCTCAACTAAATAAAATGATGCAATTAAAAACTAGTCCTTGCCAGACTACTGTGGAATCAGTAGATGATATTTTCCAATTCATCTGAGTTTGCTACTCATAATTATGTTGTAGAGTGAATGTCTTGTATTTTGAATTAAATACTACTTTTGATACTTTTTAATGACTTAATTGAAAGTAAATAAACATACAGTATGGTTGCAAAATATTATGTGCTCTTGGACTCCTATTATCACTGATAAAATAATACTACATATTATCAAATTTAAAATAATTGGTGTGGCTCAGTGGTTGAGTGTTGACTCATGAACCAGAAGGTCTCGGTTTTCTTCCTGGTCAGGGCACATGCCCATGTTTCAGGCTCATCCCCTGTATGGGATGTGCAGGAGGCAGCCAATCAATGATTCTTTCTCATAATTGATGTTTCTATCTCTCTCTTCCTTTCCCTTTATCTCTGAAATCAATAAAACAAATTATTTTTTTCAAATTAACTGGAAAACTATAATATTGATACTGGTTACTTTTACATTAGTAATTCATAAGATAATTTAATATTCTGACAATTATCATTCAGAAACTTCATTGCTTATGCACAGTAGTTTTAAAAGATGCTCATTTGAACTTTATGCCTAGATTTTTTTAAAACGGAGTTGAATATCTACAATGTTAGGTTGGTAGATAGTCTTTTTATTTCCCACAGTGATCCTTAGTAGCTGCTCTGTTTTGAAAATATAGAACATTGACTAATGTTATTGGTGTAATTTTAGTTGCCTAAGTTTTTTGTTTAAATATCTATTTTTTAGTCCCACTGGTGTGTGCACAACTGTAGTATACGTTTAGAAATTTTTGACATTAATTTTTTTCTAAGAATTATGTTATTTGCAAGACCAAATCGATGTTCTTTTTATTTTTTAAAAATATATTTTACTGATTTTTTACAGAGAGGAAGGGAGAAGGAGAGAGAGTTAGAAACATCGATGAGAGAGAAACATCAATCAGCTGCCTCCTGTATACCCCCTACTGGGGATGTGCCCGCAACCAAGGTACATGCCTTTGACTGGGATTGAACCTGGGACCCTTGAATCCGCAGGTCGACGCTCTATCCACTGAGCCAAACTGGTTAGGGCTCGATGTTCTTTTTAAAATAATTTTCTTTATAACTATAGGAAAATACCATTACCTTTGTTTTTGTTCCTACCATGTCTCCTTTACTGAAGCCTGATCCTACATTTGAAGAGCCAGAAAAGCAATAGTTTGCTATGATGATGCTCCTAAAAATACCTACCCATCTAAGGCTATAGAACTGTTCTCACTGTAATCAGTGCTTGTATATTGGAGGAATACATCTCTGCTGTTGTCATAATACTGCATCTTCCCCACATTTTGTGGCACAGTATTTCCAGCAGGAATTGGGATTCAGTGTCAGCACTTTTCCCAACTATGACTTAGCAGTGATCAGTATTCTTGCTTTGCAGGCTGGGAGGAAAGTGCTTCCTTGTCCTTATCTGTTCCGACAATTTGATGTATTTCAGTTTATCTCATGAATATCAGTGGGTGATATATTTGGCATTTCACAAAAATAGACGTTTGTCAGCTGTACAGCACTATAGTTTATAATAGACTTTATAATGCAGTGTTCAAGGAAGAAATTATGATCCATTGAGAACATTCCCTGCTTGTACACCAGATCTCACCATTTTTACACTTCTCCTCACCTAGTTATTCGTAGCTTCACAAGGTTTTGTTGGTTTGGTTTGTTTTTGTTTTTGTTTTTAATCATCAGCATGATCAAAAGTACTTACTAAGCATCTTTTTTTATGGTACTTATAAGAATGAATCAGCTGCTAACCTTCAGATGCTCATGAATATCGACAGCGGAAACCAAGGTGCAATTCAGTCTTCTCCAAGTACACTCAAGCCATTTAACTACCGTTTGACTTTGATGCTGTGAATACTCAAATTCAATGACAGTTGAAACTGTATGATAACTAAAATCTCAACCCAGCAGCTCAACTTGTGTGTATTTATTTGTTTTAGTATTTAAAAGATATGGTCAACAAATATGCTGTTTAATAGATATTTAGTGCCTTGTTTTGAAGAGGTCCATGTTCTCATCACTGTAGGAGGTCCCTCTAATACTTCCAAGACCCTGGAAAAGGTCACATGGTACACCCATCCAGAGAACCAACTCTCTCTTCTTCCACAAATCTGAATGTCCTTTCTCAGCATCAAGTTAAGGGAGAGAGAGGCTTATTTAAATGTTAGTAAAAACCTATAGGTCCAATTCTATAAATTGAAATGAGCACCAGTCTAAATAATAAGATATGTATAATTTAAGAGAAGGTAAATATAGCTGCTTGACCAAAAATTTTTTTTAACTTGGCTGCCAAAATTTCTGAAATTTTCACTATTGGCAAGACCGCAAGTCTTATTTTTGGTTCACACTGAGTTTTGGCATGGGCTGTAAAATTTAGACTATACCTGCTGTTTGGCTTTAGCTTCAGGCTCAGGTTTTAGAACACTGATTTGCTAAATGCCCTATCTGTGTCATTTTTTGGCAACCTTGAGCTTGTGTGGGATCATAAATATTACCATCATATGATGGTACATCTAATCAGTGTAACAATAATGCAAAGTATATTTGTATTAATTTAAAAAATCTGAACATGTTTTATTATTTAAACATTTTATTTGTGGTAAAATAGCAAAATTTATCTTAATCATTAAAAGTATACAGTTCAGTAATGTTAAGCATACTCAGATTGTTGTGCAACTCTCTTAGTCAATTTCAGCTGCCATAACAACATACCATAGACCAAGGGGCTTATAAGACACCAGACATGTATTTCACATAGTTCTGGAGTCTGAGAAATCCAAGATCAAACAGCAGTAGATTAGAGTCTTGTGAGAACCCACTTCATAGATGGCTTTAGTGTTTTGTTCTCACACATTGGAGGAGGCAAGATTTTACCTTGGTGCCTCTTTTAGGACACTAAGCCATTCAAGAGGGCTTCATCCTCATGACCTAAGTATCTCCAAAGGGCCTACCTCCTAATCCATCACATTGAGCATCAGCTTTAACATATGAAGTTGGGGAGGACATAACCTTTAGACCACAACAGCAACCAATCTCAGAACTCATCATCTTGCAAAACTGAACCTCTGTACCCATTAAATAACTCCTTATTCCCCTTTTCCGAAAACTTCCAGCAGCCACTATTCTTCTTTTGTCTGTATGAATTTGACCATTATAGGTACCTCACATAAATTGAATCATATAGTATTTGTCTTTTTTGAATGCTTTATTTCACTTAGCTTAATGTCCTCAAAGTTTATCCATGTTGTAGCATGAGTAGGAAATTCCTATTTTTAAGGTTGAATGATATTCCACTTAGGTCGAATAATATACCACATTTATTTATTCATTCACTTGTGGATGGACACCTGAGTTGTTTCCACATTTATTTTTTGATCGATGCTTCCTTAAAACTTTTTTTTTTGTATTGATTGTAGAAAGAGGGGAGAGAGAGAGAGAGAGAGAGAGAGAGAGAGAGAGAGAGAGAGAGAGATTCATTGCTTCCTGCATGCCCTGACCAGGGATTGAACCTTTTGGTGCATGGGACACCGCTTCAACCAACTGAGCCACATCAGCCAGGGCAGCTTCCACATTTTAGCTATTGTGAATAATGCTGCTATGAATCTGGTGAAAAATATCTTCTTGAGACACTGATTTCAATTCTTTGGGTGTATTTGGGTATGCACGCAGAAGTGGAATTGCTGGATCATATGGTAATTCTATTTTTAATTTTTTGAGGAACTGCCAAATTATTTTCTATAACCACTGCATCATTTTATTTTTTTAAATGTATTTTATTAGTTTCAGAGAGGGAGAGAGAGATAGAAACATCAACGATGAAAGAGAATCATTGATTGGCTGCCTCCTGCACGCTGCACACTGGGGATTGAGCCCACAACCCCAGCATGTGCCCTGATTGGGAATTGAACAGTGACCTCCTGGTTCATAGGCCATCCACTGAGCCACGCCAGCCAGGGCCACTGCATCATTTTACATTCTAGCCCAACAGTACACAGGGTTCCATTATTTTTCACCTTCTTGAGAATGCTTATTTTCTGTTTTGTTTTTAAAAGTATTAATGAGTTTGAAGTGCTATCTTATTATTTTGATATGCATTTTTCTAATGATTAGTGATATTGACCATTTTTTTCTTATGCTTGTTGGCTATTTGTATTTTTCTTTGGAGAAATGTCTATTCAAGTCTTTGCCCATTTTTAATAATGTTTTTTTGTTAGATAGTTACAGAAGTTTTTTTTATATATATTCTGGATATAATGTCTTATCATATATACAGTATGCAAATATTTTCTTTTATTCTGTTGATTGCTTTTACATTCTGATATGTCCCTGATATACAGAAGTTTAAAAATACTTTTTAATTTTTTAAAATTGATTTCAGAGAGGAAGGGAAAGGAAGAGAGAGATAGAAACATCTATGAGAGACACATTGATCGGCTGCCTCCTGCACGCCCCCTATTGGGGATCAAGCTCACAACTTGGGAATGTGCCCTGACTGGGAATCGAACCTGGTACCTCTTGGTCCATGGGACGATGGTCTGGGCCAGAAGTTTCAAATTTTGATGTAGTCCAACTTACCTATTTTTCTTTGGTTGTTTGTGATTTTGGTGTCATATCAATGAAATCATTATCAAATCCAAAGTCATAAAGTTTTCCCCCTCTGTTTTCCTCTAAGAGTTTTATCTCTTAGGTGCATTTTTAGTGATTTTTATATTCGATGTAAAGTAAGGGTCCAAATTCATTCTCATGTTTGCATTCTTCACTCATTCTTATGCATGTGGGTATTTTTTTTTCATTCTTCACTCTTCTGCATATAGATGTCCAGTTTTCTGAATACCATTTGTTGAAAAGACTGTCCTTTCTCCTTTGAATTATCTTTGTACACTTGTCCAAAATCATTTAACCATATGGGTTTATTTCTGGGCTCTCTGTTTCAGACCATTGGTCTATATGTCTTTCTTTTTTTAAAAAAAAAAATATATTTCATTGATTTTTTACAGAGAGGAAAGGAGAGAGATAGAGAGTTAGAAACATCGATGAGGGAGAAACATCAATCAGCTGCCTCCTGCACAACCCCTACTGGTGATGTGCCTGCAGCCAAGGTACATGCCCTTAACCGGAATTGAACCTGGGACCCTTCAGTCCATAGGCTGATGCTTTATCCACTGAATCAAATTGGTTAGGGCTACATGACTTTCTTTATGCAAATATCAAACTCTTTCGATTACTTTAACTTTGTAATATGGTTTAAAATCAGAAAGTTTGAGATCTCCAACTTTTTTCTTTTTCAAAATTGTGTTGTCTACTCATATTCCATAAGAATTTTAAGATGAATACAGTATTTTATTTCTGCAAAAAGTGCCATCAGAATTTTAATAGGGATTACATTAAATCTGTATATCAGATCACTTTGGGTAGTATTGGCATCTTAAAAATATTAAGTCTTCTAATCTATAAACACATAGATGTCTTTATATTTATTTGCATCTTCTTTAATTTCTTTCAATGTTTTGTAGTTTTCAGTGTATAAGTCTTTTACCTCTGTGGTGGTTAAATTTATTACTAAGTATTTTATTCCTTTTGGTCCTATTATAAATGAAATTGTGTTCTTAATTTCCTTTTCATGTGATTTATTGTTAGTGTGTAGAAATGCATTTGTTTTTTTGGTGTTTTGTATTATGTGACTTTGCTGAATTTATTTGGTCTAAGCATTTCTTTTTTGTATGTGGAAGAAAATTTTTAAAAATAGGTAAACGTTTTAGAGGTAACTTAAAGTGAAAAAAATCTTATGTGATTTATACACTGAAGTAAAAGTTAATGTGAACAAAAAAATCCTACAAAGAGGAATATTATGGCTTCTAATTTTATTAACAAAAATATTTATTAAAATTTTCCAAATAAATATTAAAGTACATTGAAATCTAATGGGTCTATTAAGAGTGATTCCATTAACTAAATGTCCTTTTTTTTTTTTTACATAACAAAAGTTAAAGAAGTGAGAAACTGAGAAATGTTTCAAGAAATCAGAAATAATTTAAATAGTTTAGATGTCTGACTTACTCTATTTTTGTAATTTGGCAATCTCCACTTGTTTTAAAGGTCAATTATTAACCATAAACATCTATACATATAAAAGGCTATTATGAAAAGTGTCCCTTTGGGAGTTTGACTGGGAGACCGGGAGTTTGATCGCTCGCTATGACGTGTGCTGACCACCAGGGGGTTGCGCGGAACGAAGGAAAGCCCCGGCCACAGCAATAAGGCCCCTATCAGCCCTGATCACTGGCCAGGCCTAGGGACCCTACCTGTGTATGAATTTCATGTACCGGGACTCTAGTAACATATATATGTGACTAGGTATTGTGTGAGGGATGCAGATATTTTTCATGTATTTATTCTTTTCTTAAAAATATATATTTTTATTGATTTCACAGAGGAAAGGAGGCAAGAGAGATAGAGACATCAATGATGAGAGGGTATCATTGATTGGCTGCCTCCTGCATCCCCCATACTGGGGATAGAGCCATCAACCCCTGTCATGTGCCCTGACCAGGAATTGAACCGTGACCTTCTGGTTCATAGGTTGATGCTCAACCACTGAGCCACACCAGCCGCGCTTCATGTATTTATTCTTTATGCTGGATCTACAACCATAGTTTTTCATTATAAACAATCAAATAACCAGAATTCTGATATCGCATCATTTTTTTAATTATTAATCCTAGTGTCAAAACTGCCACAAAACATCTAAAATTCTCTTAACTCTTCTTAGAAACCAGGCTTTCTGAGAATCTGTGAAAACTGATAGCCCAGGGTCATTTCTGTTTTATTATATTCACCTCATGACTTTGAACATGACTTTATTTCTGACTAGTAAATGTGCCCCACACAATTTTTTTTTGTGATATAAGAGGACAACCCTGCGTATTTTGTTTGTTTTATATAAGGAAATCATAGGAAGCATAACTTAAAAATTATTTTTCATTAACTATGAATACTCATGTTGAAAAAAAAACAACAACTAAGAACCTACCAAATCTTGAAGTCTTTTACCCCAAGAAACAAAAATCTTTGAAGCCATTTACCCATTCTTGAGAACAATTAGAAAAGGATAATTTGGGGAATTATTAATTCTCATTTGTGGTTTGACCAAAGTTGTTATTATGTAACTAGCATATTGTAGTGAGAAAAAATAGGACCCTTGAAGTGAGACAAACCAGGCTTTAAATCCAAGCTCAAAATAGCTTTTTCATTTTAGGAATATTAGTTAATTGCATTGAGTTTCAGTTTCCTCAATATTGACATGAGTACAAAGATAGATAACCCATAAAAAGCAAGTGAAGCCGAAACCGGTTTGGCTCAGTGGATAGAGCGTCGGCCTGCGGACTGAAAGGTCCCAGGTTGACTCCGGTCAAGGGCATGTACCTTGGTTGCGGGCACATCCCCAGTAGGGGGTGTGCAGGAGGCAGCTGATCGATGTTTCTCTCTCATCAGTGTTTCTGACTCTCTATCCCTCTCCCTTCCTCTCTGTAAAAAATCAATAGAATATATTTTTTTAAAAAAAGCAAGTGAAATAAACGCAGAGAACCTCTATTATGAAACCTGACACATGTTAGGTGCCCAAGAATTAATGATCTGTTTTTAAAATTTATCTGCGACTTTCTCAACAGCCTCTAGGTCTACTAAAATGTAGGTAAAATTCTTCTTACTACATGCCAACATGCCTCTGTATCTTGATTGTCCTTCCTCTTCTGGGAACACCTTTATATACTGTTTTGCATTAGTCTACACTTAAAATTTGTGTCCACCCATCAGTATATAGGAAAAATCTGTTTCATTATCTAGAAAGTTATATGTAATCTCGGCTAACAAACATTGACCATTGCCTACAGGATAGACTGGTTTTGAGAATTGCCCAAATTCTACTGAGAAGTCCGTAATCTTCACTTACCTTGCTACCTATGTAGCTATCTGAACGATTTTGTGTTATATCTGAAGAATTGTACTCGGGGGATGGTGGGGAGAAATAGACTTATGCATCTTTAACCAAGCCTGGTCTTTCAGTGCAACAAATGGTGTGTATGAAATTTCACAGTGTCTAATCCAAGGATTTTATCATAACTCGAAGTATTACCTGGATGTCTGAAATGTGAGTGAGCCAGAGAGGGAGAAAGAGCGAGAGAGAAGGAAATGGAGATTGGCCCTGGGAGAGAAGGAAGGAAGAGAGGCAGGAAAAGCGGAAAGAATGAGGTGGGAGAAAAGAAAACTGGTCAGTATGTTTTTTTATTCATTTATTTAACATATTATATTTATTATCTAGTTGGTGCCAGGAATCATGCTAGTCCTGGGCAAATACTGATGATTAAATAATAGTAAAAAATAGCTAAGCTTGTATAGTACTTACTATGAGTCAAGTCCAAGAATAAACACTTTAAAAATATTAAGACATTTAACTTCATAACATCCTGTGAGGTAGGTATTGTTATGTTCCTCATTTTCCAAATGTGGAAACTGAAGAATAAACAAACAGACTATGTACATATAGTCACTGAGTGGCAGAGCCTGGATTCGATCTCAGGAAGCCCTGCTCTGGAGCCCTTACTCTTAATCACAACATCACAACACTGTATTAAACCTTCTTGAGGGACCATAGTCCACGAGTCTAAGGGGAGGGACATAAAGGAGAGGGACAATTGATAGACAACTGTTAAGATGAAAAACGTGGGAAGATAAGGGAACAAACAGGAGAGATTTCTCTCCCTTGGGAAAGGGATTCATTCCAGAGAAGGCGAGATTTGTACCTGCTGATGGTTAATTGGAGTTCAGCCAAGTGAGAGTAGGAAGAAGAAAGCCCAAACAAGGATGAGCCCCGTTAGCAAAGGTACAGACTTTGCATTTACGTTATATAAAAGAAACAGTATTTGCAACAGCTACATCACTCTATATTATTGAAGAGAAAAGGTTCCCTCCATATTTTTCTTGAGCTGCTGAGAGCTATCATGCGGATTTCAAAAGCCATTGATACAGCTGGGATTTTAATTATAGTTGTGCTGTAATAAAAGATAATGAGCTATATCTCTGTACCAAGCATGCAACTTGTAATGATATCTCAGGTTTTTTTAAAAAATTGAAGCAGTGTCTCTGAAATGTGGCCTGATTTTCAGAAGTATAAATTAGGACACAAATCTGTGCCTGGAAAAAAAACATCCTGTTATTGGCTTTAAGACCTTTCCTTTTCAACACAGTGAATGATGTTTATTAACCCGAATTCACTGGATTGTGAGTTGGATTTGTTAGTAAAGTGACTGAAGGAAAAAGTAACCCAGGTTTCTTTCTAGAGAAGTGAATAATCAAAATTGAATGAACAAAATGAATAAACAATAATAAACAACAGATGTCCTCTTTTTCTTCTTCTTGAGTGCTTTACCTCTCTTCCATCCCCTTTATACTCCACCTGTTTCTGTAACACCTGGCTCTGCTATCATCCCCTCCATAAAGCTGCCTTGATCTCTAGGTTGATCCTGTAGCCTTTGCCTCTGTGTTGATCGGGTAGTCTTCCTCCACACTTATTGCCCACACCCTCACTAATAGCTTTAGCTCACCAGTGCATCTTCTCCATAATTATGTATAATTCTTAGTACATGTGTTTGTATTTTTTTTTGAACTGTGAGCTCCTTGAGGGTAGGGATTGTGTTATATTCAGTCTAATGGATTTCATGACAGACTGTGCTTATTTAAAAGACTGAATCACCTAATACCACTATTACCTAATGGGGAATAATGCTATTTTAGCTAGAAAAAGCAAATGCATGGCTCCTCAGAAATACAAAGATTGTCACCAATATTAACCAATACTTTCTTTCTTTCTTTTTTTTATTTTAATTTCATGGCCAGGATTGGCCTCAGATAAGCAGAATGTAACTTCAAGCTCCACATAAATTTTTTGGAGCATAAATTGAGAGCATCTGGAAAGAAAACAAGGATAAAGCACAAAGTTTTAAAACTGGGTAAAACCTATTCAAAGAATAAGCAAAGGAAGAGAGCAGATTCATCTGAGTCACTAACAATTGAGATATTTCATTTCATTATCACAAGAGCCTTGGGATATAAATTCTGTTACCCATATACGATGGATACACTAAGGTACAGCCATGTTGTAACTCAGAGTAATACTAACTAGAAAGAACCACTCAATAGTCTGGACTTTATTTGCAAACTTGTTTGTATGTGTATGTTTTAGGATTGGGGGTCACATAATATATACGTTGCATTCTCCTTTCTTCATATAATGTTTATTGGAGCAAACTCCAGTGGCCTTAATGGCCTTTGAGAATATACTTTCAATGACTGACTGTCTATATTCCATTTATTTATCAGTCCATTCACTCATCACCTACTTACTGAACAGTGCTGTGTGCCAAGCAGTGCACTGTACTCCAGGGATATAAGAGCCAATAGATAAAGTTCCTACTCTCATGTGACTTACTTTAAAGATATAATTTCTGTGGTCTGTCCTGTTGGTTGGCTAACTCAGCATTTATTTCTACTTCCTTCTCTCTACTTCCAAGAATTAAGGCTGGAGCCCTAACCGGTTTGGCTCAGTGGATAGAGCATTGGCCTGTGGACTGAAGGGTCCCAGGTTCGATTCCAGTCAAGGGGATCGATCCTTGGTTGCGGGCACATCCCCGGTAGGGGGTGTGCAAGAGGCAGCTGATCGATGTTTCTCTCTCATCAATGTTTCTAACTCTCTATCCCTCTCCCTTCCTCTCTGTAAAAAATCAATAAAATATATTTTGAAAAAAAAGAATAAAGGCTGGAAAAGAAAGACTTTCTCTACTTCTCTTCTAGGTAGGGTTGGTTGGCAATGTAACATAGTTTAGCATGTGGGATTTAAGTATAAGTTTCCTGATGGATTTCTGGTATGTTTTTGCCGTTTTTTTTTTTTTTTAAGAGGACTGATAGATATTGAGTTTTTGACCATTATATCCCCTTTTTCTACCTTGAAAGATGATGTCTGAGCTGTATCTGCCATCGTTCAACAATGAGAATGCAAGCAGCATGCTAAGGATGTCAGAACAGAAGTATGGAAAAATTCTGGGATCTTAGTGGCATTGTTGAGCACCTAAAGCCATGTCAGCCACTACTTATCAATAGACATTATGTAAGAACTCTTATTTGCTCATTTACATTAATTCAATTTCCTATTATTTGTAGCCATGTAGAGTCCTAATGTTACCTATTATTTAACCATCTGGCTATTTTATTGTCTTTAGGTTACTTTACATTTTTCTAATTTTAAAATTATACTAGAATGAATAATATCATATGCAAAATTTTCAGCCCACTTGTAATTATTCTGATAAGTTTCTAGATGTATAATTACTGTATATATGGCATGGTTTTGGATGCAGTTTGGCCATATTTCTAACATGACAATTTGAAACATTTTATAATCTCAAATAAAATAAAATACCTAATTCAAATGGCTGGTGCTTTTTAACTATACATTTTCAACTCATCATGTCCTTTAAGCTATAGTAAAAGTAGATATGAGTTCTGAAATACCTAGGCAATTTTTAACCCAGAAAATATGATGAGAATTTGTGTAAATTTCAGGAAAATTCCATCCAACAGGTATGATATTTATTTTAAAAAAAAAAACAACTTCAAATGAGCAGAAAAAAATTCCAGTAAAAGCAAATGTACTCATCTGTTATAATCTCATTTCTTTTATTAAAAAATAATGGTTATCAAATAAGTTCAGCAAAACTGAAAAGACTTTAATTGTTTACGTGCTCCACAATTTCTATCTTTTGCACATAAAATGTGTATATCCTGCTAGCAGGTTGGAATATTTTTTTCTTAAACGTACTCTTTTCCCATTTTGAAATATGGAGCATATACTGAACTAGTAATTATTCTTAGCTCTCCTGTAGAGAAAGAAACAAAAAACCTTTCCTTTAGGAATTGTTTTCTAGAATACTAAAAATGACCTAAGTAGCACAGATAACTCTTAAAGGAGCTTAAATAAAATTCAATAAAAAGAAAGAAAAATAAATCTTTCTCCAATCAATTTCAGAAAACTATGCTAAGGGAATACTTCTCCTTATTTAATGTATTCCTTTTCCAGTAGAGTCCTTTTATGCCAGTAAGTACTCTAAATTCCACCTCTAATGATTAGGAATATTTTCATTTTGTGTCTTCTTTACACGGGTGTGTATTCAGCTACTACTTGAGTAGAGTCACGGGTGTAGAAAACCTGGATGACCAGCTAACATGTAACGCTGCAAAAAAGGACAGAAGGAGCTGAGCAGTGTCTCTACTAATGACTCACTGAAGTCTGGTCAAGTGTGAAATCAAGTTAGAAACACCCCAGCCCAGTTACCAAGATGTGCCAGAAGGTAAGATTTCTAGAAAGTGTGTTTCCTTAACGTTAATCCATTCTCAAAATATCATTGACCTTCTTATTTAATTACAATATAGGTTATAGTTGCTTTCTCTGAAGCAGGTGATTTTGAAAACACTGAAGGGTAAAGATGAGTCCAGCAGGGTTTATATTTTGTTGCCTCTGAGCTTCTTTATCTTAATAGTTTACACGACGGCTTTTCCCCTCAAAAAACCTGTTTTTGGTTTGGGTGCCAACATTCATATTTATCTTTCTGCTGCTGACTAATGCCAATGTCAAGGGATCTAAAGCACAGCAGGTTCTGTATTTATAGGGTTATTCATATACTAAATGTGGACCTCACCTTAATCCCACCAAAAATAATTCTGTGCTTGGGCATCCTGCTGTGAGTTTAGTGTCACTGAGTTTTAGCAGTCATTGGCTGAATTCCAAAGTATGGCTCATGCAGAATCTGATTTGCTTTCAGGAAGATATAAACCAGGCACTGATGAAACTGGTCAAGAAGCTAAATGTGATGTCTGTGAGATCCCAGTTTTATCCTTAATCTCAAAGATTGTGCATGACTGCCCATATCAGAGGATTTCAACTCAATGCCACCTTTACTATAAAGCAACCAAAATATTTTCTGAAGAACAATATTTTTCCCTACTCTGTAAGTTCATTTTTTAAAGATTCCTATCATAGCTTTAGGCAGCAATCTTCAGAGATAGCTTTAAAGATTGTATAAAATCATGAATATCTTTGGATGGTTGATGGTTTTTACGGTGCCATTTGCTGCATTTTATACAGCCAATAGCTGAAAAAATATTTAAAAGATCATCTGCCTAGATCATCACACTTATACCAGTAGTTACCTGTAGTCAACTCAGAGATTTGCAATAATACCAATTTAGTTAATTGGATAGATGGTGGCATTAATTCTAATTTCAAGTATGTTGAGTTCCCCTACTTCATAGTCTCTTCATACACTATTCTTATTGTAAACTTAATGTACAGTGTAAATGTTGTAGTCTGATGTGCTAAACTAGAACCAGTAATAGAATATAACCTCTAAGAATTCTGTTAGCTTTTAGATTGATTGATTGATTCATGTATTTATTCATTAAATGAATGATTTATTGAGTTCAGGCTGTGTACTAGCATTAGAACAGTAAGCAAAAACAGACATGTTCCCTGTACTCTTGGAGTTTATTGTGAAGTAGGGGAGACAGGTATTAATAAAACTGATCAGAAATTTCAGCTATGGTAAGAGCAACCAAATAAGAGGGTACAAAATGCTATGTGATTGCATAATAGGGGACTTCATCCAGCCAGGGAGGTCAAGGAGGGCTTCACTGAGTACTTGACACTATTATGTAGAGTAGAAGGAAGGTCCTCCTTGATCTCCCTGGCTGGATGAATTCCCATTGGTGCCATTATTGGTTCTAGTTTAGAAGAAGAAATGAAGAAGGTCCTAAGAGCCTGTGGCAGAAGGGAGCCTGTGGCAAGTTTGAGAGACTGAAGGAAGCCAGGTATGGCTGTAGTGGAGAGAAGAATATGGCTCACTGTGAGGTTGGACTGGTTATTGATAGTCACTCCAGTAGGATCTTAAAGTTCTTAGGAGCAATGGGAATTCAGTAAAATATTTTTAAATAGGTGATTCAGGGAGCAGAGTAGAAGACATATATATACTAATAAAAGCCTAGGTGGCCCTCAGGCCTTCGTGTCATCACAAGATGGCCACCCCCGTAGCATCACAAGATGGCTGCCACAAGATGGCCACCACAAGATGACTGCCACAAGATGGCCATCACAAGATGGCTGGCAGGGGAGGGCAGTTGTGGGCTATCAGGCTGGGAGGAGAGGGCAGTTAGGGGCGACCAGGCTGGGAGGAGAGGGCAGTTAGGGGCGACCAGGTTGGCAGGGGAGGGAAGTTGGGAGTGAACAGGCTGGGAGGAGAGGGCAGTTAGGGGCGACCAGGTCGGCAGGGGAGGGAAGTTGGGGGTGACCAGGCCTGCAGGGGAGGGCAGTTAGGTGTGACCAGGCTGGAAGGGGAGGGCAGTTGGGGGCCATCAGGCCAGCAGAGGAGGGCAGTTGGGGGTGACCAGGCCTGCTGGGGAGGGCAGTTGGGACCAACCAGCCCAGCAGGAGAGGGCAGTTGGGGGCGACCAGGCCAGCAGGGGAGGGCAGTTGGCGGGGAACAGGCCTGCAGGTGAGGGCTGTTGGGGGTGACCAGGCCTGCAGGGGAGGGCAGTTAGGGGCGACCAGGCTGGCATGGGAGGGCAGTTGGGGGTGACCAGGCTGGCAGGGGAGGGCAGTTGGGAGCAATCAGGCCTGCAGGAGAGGGCAGTTGGGGGTGACTGGGCCAGCAGGGGAGGGCAGTTGGGGGTGACTGGGCCAGCAGGGGAGGGCAGTTGGGAGCGATCAGGTAGGCAGGGAGGGCAGTTGGGGGCAATCAGCCCGGCAGGGGAGTGGTTAGGAGGTGATCAGGCTGGCAGGCAGAAGGGGTTAGGGGAAATCAGGCAGGCAGGCAAGTGGTTAGCAGACAGTAGTCTCGGATTGTGGGAGGGATGTCTGACTGCCGGCGGGATTGGGCCTAAACTGGCATCAGACACCCGCCGAGGGGTCCCAGATTGGAGAGGGTGCAGACTGGGCTGAAGGCCTCTAGTAACATGATAAAATTCCTATTCTAAAGAAAAAGTTGGAGAGAGGAGAGTGTATACCTATCATTTGGTTAGAGCTTTCTAGTATTTTACAAATGACAGAAGTCGTTTGCTTAATCAGTTTTCTAGAAATTGGTAATGATTGTAATTCCTGTTACTGTGAATTATTGCTACAGTATTTATTATGATTATTATGAGTCAGTGAGATATGTCCTTGAATTTATCAAAGTTGAGTTGAATTTATCAGAATTTTCTTTCATGGATAGTGCTTATGGTGTTGTTTCTAAAAAGTCATTGTCAAAACCAAGGCCATTTAGATTTTCTCCTATGTTGTATTTTAGAGGTTTTATAGCTCTGTCTTTTACATTTAGCTCCATGATTCATTTTGAGTTGATTTTTGTGGAAGGTGTAAGGACTGTGTTTATATTCTCTTTTTTGCATGCATATTTTTAGTTCAAGAACCACAAATGTTTTTTGTACATGCTTGGAACTCTCAAACATCCCTATGTTACTGATATTAATTTATAAGTGTGGCTATAGATTTAGATAAAGTTCTGAATATTTTGCTACTTTTCAACAGGTTTTTTGAAAACCAATAAACTGACTTCTGTTTATTCTAAGAGTCTTTACGTAAGGATGTGCTCACTGGTAGGAACACTTCCTAATATCCAATTTTCATAGAACTGGCATGTTGTTTAGGGATCCACAAAGTTCCATTCAAAAGTTGATGCAACATCTTTTTATACAGTTCTCCATCAACGGACATTTAGGTTGTTTCTACATCTTGGCTATTGTGAATAATGCTGTAGTGAATGTGAGGGCACATATAGCACACAATAGAGTATACAGATGTTGTATTAAATAGTAGTACTGCTGAAACTTATAAATGTTTTTAACCAATGTTCCTCAATAAATTTAATAAAACATGCTATAAATCTTCACATATGAAAAAATGAAAAAAAAAAGTTGTTGCAAAATTATAGGTGTCCTTAGAGGATAAATTCTGTTTCTTACATCTCCCCTCTCTGCCCTGGTCTTTCTTGAAGCTTCTTATTTTACACAAGTTTGTAATCTATGTCTTTGCTGGCTTGTAGTGAACGTCATTCACTGATGCTGGAAGCAGACTCAGCTACTGGTAAATGCTCTGGCCCCTGATCCATGCCCTTGGAGACTAGCTGTAGTCTCAGTATTAATATGTGTAGGAATACATCAAAGATGCATTTTTTCAATGTCTTCCTTTAACCTTAGAATAAATAACATGGAAGTATTCCTCTTAGTTCGTCAGCTTTGATATGACTTACAATGGAATAAAAAGACCCTAGAGTTTCAGTTCTTAATGCTTCTCTTCTAATAGTTCTGTGTTTTGATACTATGGTGACAGACATCAAGGAAATAGAATTAATGATGCTTTCAGTTGATTTGAAATAGAAATGTATTTTTAATTCCTCTAGCTTCTTATTTAAATTACCAGCTTTCATACAAATTCCATTCTGGCATAAGTGAATTGAAAATATCAACTTCAAGAATTATTTTAATTCATATAACACCATGCTTACATTTGCCTGATTTTACCAGGTTATTTTTAAACCTAAATTATAGAAATATTTTTTAAAAATAGAGCATATGGCTTAAATATTATAAATATATCTTGTAACACTTTTGCTATTTAGAGGATTATGTTTGGAATTGCAGGTTTCATTTCATCTTACCTGAACTGTGTTTATAATAACTTCATGATACCCCTCACTTCAATCTTTTCCTTCACTGTTTTGCCCCACACTCTACATACAGTATTTGATCTCCCACAAATAACACACTGCTCATATTGTAGGAACTGTTCTGCATTGTAGTGTCGAAACAGCATGGGTCTTGGAGTAAATACCACTTGCTATCTCTGTGATTTTGGACACACTTCCTAATATTTCTATGGCTCAGTGTCCTTAACTATAAAGTGGAACACTATTAGCAAACTCATAAAAGTTGGGATTATTATTGAATGGATGTAATTCTTATTTCTTAATACTTATCATCTGCCTAAAGAATAAATTATAACATTTTTTAACTTGGAATACAGAATCAGTCAATATTTTGGCTCAGAAAACTCTGAACACTTAATTAACTCATCTATATGTGGCCAGCATTTTAGCCAAAGCCTTTTCAGAGATCTCCTACCGTTCTTGGCTTCTCTATTCCTGTACCTTCATCTCTATTTATATTCTGCTGCCTAGAGTTTCTTTCTTCTGATCTTTCCGATTTAGTGAAATGCTGCCAACTCATTGAAGCCAACTGATTGCTACCTCCAGATTCCAAGTGTATGACATTGCCAAATTCAATCAGGTGTAGCCAGCCTAAAGTGACCATTTTTCCTCCTGATGTTGATAGGACACTGATTTTGCTTTCTTCTGACATGTAACAGTAACTGTTTTGAGGGATAGTTACTTGTGTAAGGTCTTTTATAAGAGATCATGAGGTACTCAACATCATAGCCAATGGTATAACCATACATGCTTATGGCTCTTAGAACAGCATTGGACACAAAGTTAAACATTTTCAGTAACCATTTGGTAAATTAAGGTATCATTTACCTTTTTAATATTAATAATTATCCTATTATTTCAGGATTATCTCTCCTACAATCACTATACCATTAACATCTGGGTATATTTGTGTTTTTCCTAGATTGGCTCAAGAGAACTTATTTGTTCACTTCAGCAATGCAGAGTACATACATATCACTCTTAAGTATTTGTATTACTATTGTCTAGAATACTAGCTCAAATAGACTATTAGCAAAAAACAAAACAAAACAAAAACCAAAAAAAACACACAAACAAACCCCTAATGTATCAGATCTGAGGCATTGTTAATTAATAATTTATATATTTTTTAAATGCAGGTTATTTCTGACCCAAAATCTGAACACACAGGGCTGTATTGCTAAATGAGTATGGTTTTGTGCAGAAGAACATATAAAAAAATGCCCCAACTAATTCTTAATACCTCATTATATACTGTAAGGCTAAGAAAAGCTTCTTAATCTGTCTAGTACTTTTATACATTTTCAGGCAATATTTACATAAACTATTTCTGACAGGACGATAACTCTTCCAGTCTTAATCACCCCAAGGAAAGTTGGTTTCATAACCTCCCTTATACAATAAGGATCTTCACAAATGAGTGCTGGTACATGAACCCTAGAGCTATTGCAGTGACAGATGAAATGTGTCAATGAAAAACTTGGAATGAGTAAGATCAAGGAAAATATGGCACCTTGCTTGAGATTAGGTAAGCATAAAGCATATTGGAAGGCTTGTAACGATGCATCTCAGGAAAACTGCTTTGAGGGAGAGAATGAAGAGATAATGAACTGTGATGGAAGGGGAGAGGGAAGAAAAGAGCATTTGTGAAAACTAAAAAAGAAATATTGGGGATTAAATGGAAAAAAAGCATATGGAAAGAAATACTATTCCCATAAGTAAATGAAATAGAAAAGGCACATTGTCTAGAGTGTGCCAGCTGGCCGGATGTTCAAGGCCACTCTGAGCGTGGGACTCCTAATCAAAGTGTTCAAGGTTTAGTTGCTATATGCAGGTGCAAAGCAAGGACAAAGCAAGCTATGCACTGCGCAAGTGTGCCCTTCTATAACCCAAGGGCACACTTGCGCAGTGCATAGTGTCTGGACTGTCCAGTAAGTCCCCAAAGCAATAGTGACTGAGGTCACTATTTATCATAAAGGATCTTGTGTTTGAGCTTGTATATAAGTATGTTACTGACCAGCCAGAGGAGGCTGCTGTTATGTAAGGCTGGACTGCTTAGTGAGGCTGTAGCTCTAAGGATGGCTCCTATATAGCTCCTATGTTGGAGACTACTGCTCCTCTGTAGGAAAGATGTATTGTTACCCAGCTGGTGTATGGCTACTGTATGGGACTTTACTCTGAAGAGCTGCTTTGTCTAATAGCTCCTGTCATAGTAATGGCTTCTTGGGCTACAATAAAGACTCTCATATACCCTCAACTTCTCACTTCTTCTCCGTCCAATACCCGGCGTCCAAGGAGGTCTAGTCCCTGTCAGAGGGGCTCGGACCCGACAGAGGCTTTCCTAAATAGCATCTTTAAGAGATATTTGATGTCTGTTGATCTGAAGTTTAAAAACTGCGAGCTGTCGGCTTAATCTTTAACAAAAAAATACTATGCAATTTTAAACCTGTAAATACTACATTTTTATGATGGCTTTTCTCCAAGGACTCCTCAAGAATTTCTCTATTTTCACTTTGGTTAGTTTTTAATAAATGAATTAAATATAAGGATTCCTTCTATTCTGTTTTCTTGATGCTTCTGGCTGTTTAAAAAAACACACAGAACAAAACACTGGATTCATTTAATAAAGAAAACTCTTGTTTGTTGTTCTACCTCTGCACACTCCCAGCAGATGTAAGGATAATTAAAACCATCCATTAGTATAGTTGTTGTTTTCCTCCTGGCAGTTTCAGTTCTGTTTTTATTTGACTGCATCTACATTTTCTTTAAGAATTGCATGAATGGCCCATGAAAGATAACTCTGTGACCCTGGCTGGCACTGGTAGAAAAGTGTGTGGAGAATAAAAGGGAGCAGGGCTTTTAACAGTTTCTGTTATCTTTCCTTTTAGGCCAGGTGTCCATAAACTAAATGAAAATTTCATCGTTTCTTAGAGAATTTGAATGGTGTGTCCAAACCAATCTGAATAATCTACCTTTTCATTACATTACTTTTAAAACTTATGTAAAATATTTTGTTAAAATAAGGTCAGGTATCCATAAAGTAAATAAAAAAAAGAGTGTAGTTTCTTAGAGAATTTGGGTGGTGTAACCTACATTTTCATTATATTACATTGATAATTTATATGTTCCATATATTTCTTTTTTAGAATGAAACATTTTATTAAAATATAAAAGAGAACATGTAGGTGTTGGGTTGCTGTTAACTTCTATCTACTGAAAAAATATACTGAAACATTCCTGGTCCCTTGTGTCTTGATCCTGAGAAGTGTGGATATGTTTCTATATGTCTGTATCCTCATTGTAATAATCAACTCTCCTTTCAACTTTGCTGAAATAATTCATTGTTCCTTGTTTTTTTAAAAAGTCACTTGCGGCCCAGCTAGCATGGCTCAGTGGTAGAGTGTCGACCTATGAACCAGGAGGTCATGATTCAATTCTGAGTCAGGGCATATGCCTGGGTTGCAGGCTTGATCCCTGGTAGGAGGTGTGCAGGAGGAAGCCAATCAATGATTCTCTCTCATCATTGATGTTTCTATCTCTCTCTCCCTCTTCCTTCCTCTCTCTGAAATAAATAAAAACATATATTTTTTAAAAAGTCACTTGTTTATATCTATTCACTAGACATCACATAAAGGCAGAATAATAATGTCTGGTTTTGATAAGTGGTAATGTCTCAAAGATATTTAAGGGAGAACTATATGCATTTTTTTTTATAATAAATCACTTATCTGGTCTTAATCTTGCGTCATCTGGTCTCAATCAGATCAGTATTGAATTTATTCAGGATGGTCTTTGGTGCTAGAAATATTGTCAAAGCCTAGAGAAAAGATAACTGGGCTTAAACTTTGAAGTAAGTCCCCAAAGCAATAAGACCAGCCCTGTCCGGATTGCTCAGTTGGTTGGAGCATCATCCCATGCTCCAAAATGTTGCAGGTTCGATTTCTGGTCAGGGCACATACGTAGGTTTCATGTTCAATCCCCAATTGGGGTGTGTACAGGAGGCAACCAATTGATGTTTCTCTCTCACATTAATGTTTCTCTCTCTCTCTCTCTCTCTCTCTCTCTCTCTCTCTCTCTCTCTCTCTCTCTCTTCTCTCTCTCTCTCCCCCTCACTCCCTCCCTCCCTCCCTCCATTCTCTCTCTAAAATCAATGAAAACATACCCTTGGATAAGGATTTTTTTCAAAAAAGCAGCAAGACCAAAATAAGAGTTCAATAAGTAAGGAAATCAATGGTATTTGGATAAAATGAGTTAATTATGTAGGGTGTTTTGAATTTTATGTTACTTCATTATAGGAGAATGTACATGTAGAAACAGTTCCACTAGTATTTTCTATATATTTTATTTCCCTTTCAGTCTCTGAGGTGTGCTCACTGTCCAGTGTAAATAATTGGTGATTTAGATGACAGACAGGTTTTGTAAATGATATACTAGTACTCAGAACTTAATTAATTTTATTCCTATAAAAAGCTTTATCCTGCCATTCATTTCAATAAAATACCAATGGGATAAGGAAGTCATATGACTTTATTTATATTCTAGGGAAAGCCTGTTAAGGGCAGGAAAAGTGCATTCAAATATTGCTAAATATATAAATCTAGGCAGAAAACAAAGTCAAAACAAAGATTTATGTAAAAAATTACAATATCTTCTATTAATATACATGGAACTTTGATATTTTTAAATATTTTTATTTGGAGATTAACATTTCTCATTTTATTTATTTTTCATTTTGAATTTTTATTGCTATGGCAACTATTCAGAAAAGTCTGTAAAGCAAAATTATGTACTTCATTTAACTATTGCAAAACCAACACCCGTGCAGCCACCTCCAAGGATAGGATATAGATCTTTGCCCTCTCAATCACCATCTGTGCTTAAGTCTTCCAAATTAATTCTGATGCTGACTTTGTTACTTATTTAATGGTATTAATTTTCTTTATAGTTTTAATTCCTAGGTGTGCATCCCTACCCATGTTTAGTTCACCATTTTGTAAAGAAATGGGATGATGCAATATGTATCCTTACGTGCCTAGCTTCACCCCTTCCCAACATGATGTTTGTGATATTTAATAAAGATGTTGCATGTAGCTGCCCTTTTTTTCATTTTCATTGCTTTAACGGAATTTACTATATGGGTACTTCACTATTTTTAAATCCATTCTACCTCTCATGGACATTTGAGTTGTTTTTAACTTTATATCTCTTGGGTGTATATGTAGGTGTGGAACTGCACTGCTAGGTATATGTATTTTCAGCTTTAGTAGATGATGCCAAACTGTTTTCCAAAGTGGTGCAACTATGCACTCCCATCTCCCACTTGATGTTTCCCCATTACTTCACCTCCTTGGGAATCTTTTGTATTTGTCAGGTTTTTAAATTCTAGCCACTCTGATTGGTATATTTTAGTATCTTGGCATACTTTTAATTTGCTCATCTGACTAATGAGGTTGAGTTCTATTTGGCCATTTATGAAGTATTAGTTTAAATTTCTTGCCATAATTTTTATTGGATTATTATTTTTTCTACTAATTTGTGTGATTGATATACACACAGAGCATAAAAATCCTCTGTTGGTTATGTCTTTTGTGAATATCTTCTCCTCATGAGTGGTTTATTTTTTTAATTCTCTTAATGCTATCTGCTGGGAACGTAAATAACTAATTTTTATGTGGTCCAGTTAATCTTTTTCTTCATGGTTAATGTTGATTGTGTCCTGTCTAGGAAATCTTTCCCTGCCCTATCATAAAGATACTTTCTATATTATATTCTAGAAGCTTTATTGTTTTGCCTTTTAAATTTTGCTCTATAATTTGCCTGGAATTGATTTTTATGTATTTTGTACAATAGCTGTCAAATTATTTTATTCTAAGTGGATATTGAATTGTCCTAGAATTATTTATTGAACATGTCCTTTCCCTTCTGTATAAAGTACCAACTTTGTTTAAAAAATGTCCTTATATGCACACATCTAGTAATACACTCTCCATTTTGTTTCATTTGTTCACTTCCTTGTCCTTGTGCCAATGCCACATTGTCTTAAAAACTGTATTTTTATAATCATTCCTGACGTACCACAGAGCAGGTCTTTGCGCCTTGTTCCTCAGTAGTGTCTTAGCTATTCTTGGCTCTTTGCAGTACCTTAGATTTATCTTTCGGCTGATGCTATACACATGGGAAAGAGAGCAGAATATAATTCTTCAAAAGAAAATTGGGTGCTTTCAAGAAGAGGGTTAGAGTGCTGGAGAGCAAACAAATTGGAAAGCTTCCTGGGATGAAGAATGTGCTCTTTGAGCCAGCCTTCTCCATTATTGGGCAATACTGAAGTCACTTTCTTTATCAATTTTTAAAGATTCTACTACTTGGCTTACTTTTTATCTCTTTTTTTCTAAAGTGATTTTTTTGCATTCTAAAAATACTACATATATTTAAAAACATTTCTTTTTGCAGGTAGTATTGTATAAAACAAGAAGTGAAAGCTTTGAAGTTTCTTCTAGAGCTATAGTAATTTTTCCTCTATGCTAGTTCCACATGTTTGTCTAAGTTCAGCCTTCTGAAGCAAGAGAACGTGTGTCTACTTTTTGTTCACATGACAACACTGCAGGTGGTTGAACAATAGCTGTCATGGCCTCCTTAAGTGCTTCCCCCCATGTCTTATGTGTCATGTATTTTTAGTTGTTAAAATAAATGTTTTTAGTATAGACAAGCTATCATTAAAAGAGAAAATGGAACTGTTTCATATGCTTTCATAGCATATGTAGGACACTTGTGGAATTTGATTTTATTACTAAAATTCAGGACAGAACTGAATAGACTGGCTTGACATTCTGTATGAAGCTTCACCTGTTACTGAATTTTTACCTCAGTATGAGTGCCTGTCAATAGAGTATTATACACACACACACACACACACACACACACACACACACACACAAATGACATTTTTGTTTAGGACACTGATGCGATAGAAAGAGCATAATTTTGGCATTAAAATGCTATGTGTCTATATCGTGAAAGTTTTCTAAATAATGAAAGTAGTAATCATAACTCTCCTTTTGATAAAATAAAAGCCAAAGAAAGCATTACTTTAGTTTGTAAAAGTCACTGCATTGAAAGATTTTTAAAGTGCCTGTGTCAGTAGGTGCATCAACTCCTTAATGAATGGAAGTGCCATTTCAAGGTCACATGCATGTAATTTAGTTCCCATGCAAACAGTTAATAACAAATGTTATCAGTTCTCTTAAGGTAGAGAGAGGTTTTTATTGAGAAAACAACACAGCAATAGTATGAAGAAAAAAATAACTTTAGCCCATGATTATGTCATTGAGATACATTTCTTAATATTGTCCTCCTAAGTTGTATAATTTATAATAAAATGTTCATAATATATAACTATTCAGAAATGTTTTTTAAGAATAATACATATTTGTATTGGTAGATATATCCTTTAAAAAATGAGTGCTTGTTACTCCATAGCTTGAGTATTTTAAAAACTAATTCATTCATTTAACTTTTAATGAGTATATATGTCTTTTGATTATAACAAATAACATTGCAAAAGCTTCCCTGTGAATATTTCTATAATAGATTACTTGAACTGGAATTATGGGGTTCAAAGTATTTGTTGTCAACTTTTTTTATTGATTATATGTGTCCTTATACCCCCATTGCCCCCCATCCTACTCATGTACTCACCACCCTCGTGTCTGTGTCCATTGGTTAGGCTTATATACATGCCTACAAGTCCTTTGGTTGATCTCTCCCTCTTACCCCATCCCCCCTCCCTTCCCTCTGAGGTTTGATGGTTTGATAGATGCTTCTCTGTCTCTGGATCTGTTTTTGTTCATGAGTTTATGTTGTTCATTATATTCCACAAATGAGTGAGATCATATATTTATCTTTCTCTGACTGGCTTATTTTTCTTAGCATAATGCTCTCCAGTTCCATCCATGCTGTTGCAAAAGGTAAGAATTCCTTCTTTTTTACAGCAGCGTAGTATTCCATTGTGTAGATGTACCACCATTTTTTAATCCACTCATCTGCTGATGGGCACTTAGGCTGTTTTCAAATCTTAGCTATGTTGAATTGTGCCGCTATGAACATAGGGGTGCATATATCCTTTCTGGTTGGTGTTTCTAGTTTATTGGGATATAGTCCTAGAAGTGGGATCACTGGGTCAAATGAGAGTTCCATTTTTAGTTTTTTGAGGAAACTCCATACTGTTCTCCACAGTGGCTGCACCAGTCTGCATTCCCACCAGCAGTGCATGAGGGTTCCTTTTTCTCCGCATCCTCACCAACATTTGTCACTTGTTGATTTGTTGATGATAGCCATTCTGACAGGTGTGAGATGGTACCTCATTGTCGTTTTGATTTGCATCTCTCGGATGATTAGTGACTTTGAGCATGTTTTCATATGTCTCTTAGCCTTCCTATGTCCTCTTTCGAAAAGTATCTATTTAGGTCCGTTGCCCATTTTTTGATTGGATTGTTTATCTTCCTTTTGTTAAGTTGTATGAGTTCACTGTAAATGTTGGAGATTAAACCCTTATCGGATATAACATTGGCAAATATGTTCTCCCATGAGGTGGGCTTTCTTGTTGTTTTGTGGATGGTTTCTTTTGTTGTGCAGAAGCTTTTTATTTTTATGTAGTCCCATTTGTTTATTTTCTCTTTAGTTTCCATTGCCCTAGGAGCTGTATCGGTTAAGATATGGCTTCAGTATATGTCTGAGATTTTGCTGCCTGTGAATTCCTCTAATATTTTTATGGTTTCTCGTCTTATGTTTAAGTCCTTTATTCATTTTGAGTTTATTTTTGTGTATGGTGTAAGTTGATGGTCTAGTTTTGTTTGCATGTATCTGTCCAATTTTCCCAACACCATTTATTGAAGAGACTGTCTTGACTCCATTGTATGTTCATGCCTCCTTTGTCAAATATTAATTGTGCATAGTGGTTTGAATTGATTTCTAGGTTCTCTATTCTATTCCATTGGTCTATATTTCTGTTCCTGTGCCAGTACCAGGCAGTTTTGAGAACAGTGGCTTTGTAATATGGCTTGATATCTGGTATTGAGATCCCTCCTACTTTGTTCTTTCTGAGGATTGCTGCAGCTATTCGGGGTCTTTTTTTATTCCAGATGAATTTTTGGAGAGTTCGTTGTAGGTCTGTGAAATATGTCCTTGGTATTTTACTGGGGAGTGCATTGAATCTATAGGTTGCTTTGGGTGACATACAACATCAAATTGTTCTCTAATGACATTGTGATTTCCACTCACACCAGGCATGTGGTGAGAAAACATTGGTTTTCTCACATTCTCTCCAACAGTGAATAATAGTCACAATCTAATGGCCACCATCTTTTTATTTTGGGTAAATCAATAGTCCTAAAATGACATTTCATTACAATTTTAATTTTTTTTGTTAAAGCAATTATAATTTGGGACCATTTCAATACATTTTCCTGAGAATATCCTCATTTTTAATTGGGTTATTCATATTTTTATTATTGAAATAATCACTTTATCTTAGAAAAGAAGAAAAAATATTAATATAGGGGGTGATGTGTGCAGGTACCCCCCTGGTAGCAGTATGGGACAAGAACTGAGTTTTATAGCTCCTAAATCAGTATACTTTCCGCTGCCTCCTGTTTTTCTGCTGCATCGTGTTTATATTGTAATGACCTTGATGGAAATAATTCTTGAACTGCTAATTAAGTGGTGACCCTACCTTGAAATTTTAAGCAACATATTTATGCTCATGTAAATTTCAAGAAAAATGTAGCTTCAAGCAAAAGGACAAAAAACCTGACCTTGTGAAGTCCTTCCTCTATGGATTTGGTAGAAATTTCCAACTCAGTGTCATCTCCTATATTTAGATACTTTAATAGCTATTCAAGGTTACCACAAGAAAATATTTCTAGCAGTATTTATTTCCTCTCACCTGTTGTTTATTTATTTTTTACTATACTGTGAACAAGAAAAAAGAAACACAGAAAAGATGAAATTCTCAACATTTAATTGAAGAATATTTAAATGTTTAGACAGGATCTTGAATCTTATGTCTGATATAATTATTCCTTAACTTTTATATTTTATTTTATTTTGATGATACTTATTTGATTACATTTATTCAAATGTAAGGTATAATGAAAAAGGAATATATCTACTTTCATACATATACAGACTTTGGGCCTTTTCTTATTCACTTTTCGGTAAGTTACAGAATGTTGAACATCATATGCACAGCTGCCACTCACTCCTCTGAAGGATTTACTCAATTCTGGTGATTCCTTTGAGCAGAATAGAATCTCCATGGACTTTAACTTCACATCCTTGTTCCCTGTTTTTGAGAATTTGCTTTCGGAGGGGAATCCTCTGTCATTCAATAGTGATGTTAACTGACCCTTAATCAGCCTGAAATATTCTTATAATACCGTTCAGTTATTTGGTCTTTTGTATTGGGAGCCACTGCAGTTATTTTAGGAGTTACAGAGAACAACACTGAATTCATTCACTCATTCATTCAAATGTATTGTATTTCTCTGTGTTGGTAATGATGGAGGAGAGGGGAGAGAAGGAGAAGTGGTAGGCTGGTGAAGAAAGGACAGGGGCTGAGGTCACAGCATAGTGTCTGAAGGCAGGTTGCAAGAGAGAGAGAGAGAGAGAGAGAGAGAGAGAGAGAGAGAGAGAGAGACCATGCTCCACCTACTACCACCTGGCCAGGGCAACAGTTGCTTTTGAGTTTTGTGAAACATGACATGACATTTTACAAAGGAGGATATCATATATATTCTTGTACCATAATAATACTTTATACACATTTTAGATCATGTATAAAATTGTCTGCATTTTTTACTATTCAGAGGGTTCAAAATATTGATCTAAACATGGGGTTATTGAGTCTTATGACAATTTCATGTCATAGCCATCATACTCATTAATATCCTTATACAGACAAAGCCTCTCATTCAGTTACACAAACCACAAGTAGCTAAGAGAGAAATGAAATATGCCTGACAAATTCTAGTTCACTGCTTTTTTTTTTTTATTTGATGCCATCATGCATAGGCTCTAGGCACCTGGCAGGAGGTGGAGAAAATGGGAATTTAAGAACATGTTAAGAGATCTATAGATTGGAGCAACTGCTCCTTTTTTTTTTTTTAAATATATTTTATTGATTTTTTACAGAGAGGAAGAGAGAGTGATAGAGAGTTAGAAACATCGATGAGAGAGAAACATCGATCAGCTGCCTCCTGCACACCCCCTACCGGGGATGTGCCCGCAACCAAGGTACATGCCCTTGACCGGAATCGAACCTGGTACCCTTGAGTCCACAGACCGACGCTCTATCCACTGAGCCAAACCGGTTTCGGCCAACTGCTCTTTTATAATTGTCAACTAATAATGCTTAGCCTTCTCTCTCTCTCTCTCTCTCTCTCTCTCTCTCTCTCTCTCTCTCTCTCTCTTCAGTAAAAAATCATGATGCAAAGAAATGTAAGGAGAGAAACTACATCTGTTATTATTAACTCACACCAAATTGCTTGGGATCTTTGGGATCTTAATAAATTTTAGGTAAAGTAGGTAAAAGGTTAAAGAGAAGCATCTTTCAGACTGTCAAACCTAGAGGTAAGGTAGGGGAGGGTGGGGGAAAGGGAGAGAGATAAACCAAAGGACTTGTATGGATGCATATAAGCCTAACCAATGGACACACACAACAGGGGGGTGAGGGCATCAGTGGGGAGCTTGGGGACAATCGGAGGTAAGGACACATATGTAATACCTTAATCAATAAAATAAATAAAATTAAAAAAAAGAAAGTTCAGTGAAGGGGGCATAAAGAAGATTTTTGATGCAATGTTAGACACCCTTAAACTATCATAAAAACTATGAAACTTATGAAACCTTCAGTGTTAGCTGGAAGGATATATACAACTGAATCATGAGAGGCAAAGTCAGGATGGGATGGAGAAGTTCTCTATAGTGTATCTGTATGCATAGGGTTGAATGTGTGTGTTCATGAGTAAGTGATCATTTTGTAAGTTATTGTCGATGATAATACTCAGATTTTGTATTTCTTTAACTTTTACTATAAATTGTATTATTTTCTACACTTCTGTGAATTTTTTTTAATGATTATATTTAAATCTTTCAGTGGCCTTATTCATTTATTAAGTATTTTAAGTAACTGTACTGTACCATATGGAATACAAAGAAATAAATCTCATTCTTAGAGATTGATATTATCTAGTGGAGAAGTGTTCTAATCTGGAGTTCTCCATTGTGTGTCCAGGCCCTCAATATGCAGACCAAATAAATGTTCTCTAAGACACTGGATGGTAATTTATTCTAGTTATGTAAATATCTTATTTGTGTAAGAGTCAGATTCTGAGAATTCTGACAGACAAAACAAAGTCACCAAGAAATAAATGAAAACAATTTCTCAATAGATACCTATTGCAAAGTCCATATCCTATATAATAAAAGCCTAGGTGGCATCATGCCTGATGCTGCCACAAGATGGCCGCCACAAGATGGCCACCACAAGATGGCCGCCACAAGATAGCCACCACAAGATGGCTGCCACAAGATGGCTGCATGCACAGCAGAGGCGGGGCCTGGTGGCTGCTTCACACGGTGAGGCCTGGGGGTCCCGCAGCTCTGAGCGGTGTGGAGGAGGCCAGTCCTGGCGTCACCGCCACCTCGTGCGGAGGAGGCAGGTCCCAGTGGAGGAGGGGCAGAGGAGGGCAGTTGTGGGTGATCAGGCTGGCAGGTGAGGGCAGTTGGGGGCAATTGAGTCAGCATGGAAGGGCAGTTGGGGGTGATCAGGCCAGCAGGGGAGGGCAGTTGGGGGCGATCAGGCCAGCAGGGAAGTAGTTTGGTGTCAATCAGGCTGGGAGGGGAGCAGTTAGGGGGAAATCAGGCTGGCAGGCAGAAGCAGTTAGGGGCAATCAGGCAGGCAGGCAGGCAGGTGAGCGGTTAGGAGCCAGCAGTCCCGGATTGTGAGAGGGATGTCCGACTGCTGGTTTAGGCCCGATCCCTGGGATAGAGCTTAAACCGGCAGTTGGACATCCCCTGAGGGGTCCCAGATTGGAGAGGGTGCAGGCCGGGACACCCCCCTCGTGCACAAAATTCATGCACCGGGCCTCTAGTAGAATTATAATAGCTTTAGAACCACCCATCATGGCAGGGAATATTTTTTAAATTATCTACACAGTTGTGTTGCCTAGTTAATAAATTTGCCATCACAAAATATTAACAGAATGGATTAGTGTTACTGAAAGTTGAAACTCTGTATCATGGTTCCTAATGAGGATGAAGACATAAGAAGCAACATGCCTAGCAATAAAGCAAATGTCTTCATCAATCTCATTAACTCCAGAAGGCATGATCGCATAACTGCATAATTTAGTAATCAATATTCCCAAAGGCTATATTACCAAGAGAAAGAATAAGCTATATTTTGGTATTCCTGATTTAAAAGACAGAGAAAAGCATATAGTAATTTTTTGATAATTATTTAAAGATTTTAAAAATTTTGTATTTATTGATTTAAGAAGAGAGAGGAAGGGATAGTGAAAGGAGAGAAAGAAAAGAAGAAAGGAGGGAAGGAGGGCGAAGGGAGAGAGAGAGAAAAAGAGAGAGAGAGGAGAGAGACGTCTATTTGTTGTTCCACTTATTCATGCACTCTTTGGTTGCTTTTTGTATGTGTCCTTACTGGGTATCAAACCAACAACTATGGCATTGGGGTTGACACTCTAACCAACTGAGCTACCCGGGATAAAACTTACCTGAAAACAATTTCCAACATAACTATTGGCTTTTGAGTTTTTCTCAATTGACTCTATTTTTCAGTTTTCTATTCCAATTTTTAGTTATAGAAAAACAATTACCATATCTAATAAAAGAGTAATATGCAAATTGACCATCACTCCAGCACACAAGATGTCTGCCCCCATGTGGTCAAAGATGGCCGTCAAAAGATGGTCAGCAGGGGAGGGCAGTTGGGAGGGACCAGGCCTGTAAGGGAGGGCAGTTGGGGACAATCAGGCCTGCAGGGAGGGGCATTTTGTGGGGGGACTAGGCCTTCAGGGGAGGGCAGTTGGGGGTGACCAGGCTGGCAGAGGAGGGCAGTTAGGGGCTATTGGGCCAGCAGGGAAGCAGTTAGGCATCGATCAGGCTGGCAGGAGAGTGGTTAGGGAGTGATCAGGCTGGCAGGCAGAAGCAGTTAAGGGAAATCAGCCAGGCAGGCAGGCGAGCGGTTGGGAGCCAACAGTCCTGGATTGTGAGAGGGATGTCCGACTGCCCTCGAGGGGTCCCAGATTGGAGAGAGTGCAGGCTGTGCTGAGGGACACCGCCCCCCCCCCCATGCACAAATTTCATGCACTGGGCCTCTAGTACAAAATAAAGTGTTAAGGCAGCTAAAACTTTTATTATTTACTACTTCCTATTTCTTATGTTTTTATTAATTTACCTGCAGATATATCAATTTTTAAAAAAGAATAGCATTTCATGGTCATTATTTTTCACTCTTTCTGCCTTTCAGAGCAGGAACAAATACTTACTGTATTAAACCTTCTGGATACAAGATCTTTGCTAAATGTTTTTGCAAAGTTGCTGCCCTCATGTAGTTTATATCTATGATACTGTAAGGATGTGCTAAGTAAAAGCAACACAGCATAGAGCTTACAAGTAGTGTAACATTAGACAACTTATTTATCATCCCTGTGCCTTTGTTTCCCCATTTTTAAGGTAGGGATAATAACAGAACTCACCCAATAGGACTTTATGGAGCACAAATACAATAATTCGCCCTGAACCCTTAGAGAAGTGGCACCTACTAAGTGCTCAATAAGTTAGCAAAAGAAGGGTGTGTTATGATGGTTCAAAAGAAGGAGGTAACATCTTCTTTAGGCTTCAAGAAAAATATGGTTTCTAAGATGACAAGAGGAGAGGCAATGCTCTGAAAGTGGAGGCTGTTTCAGGTGGGAGAGCCCAGGTTTGCGGATGGGACTTTGTGTCATATTTAAGGAAATGCCATCCAATTGCATTGGTATGCACAGTGAGCATGAAGGAATATGATCAAACTAGATGGAAACTGTGGTCAGGGAGTGGGAAGGCTGTTAGGCCAATCTAAGAAGGCTCAACTTAATTTAGAAATTACACACCCCCCAAAAAAAAAAAAAAACTCCACAAAAAACATCAGATGTGATTAAACCTGGAAACTGATATGATGAAAATTTTATCTTAGTAAGTGAATATATTCAGTTTGTTTAAAAAGAGATTGGAGGAAGAAAGACGTGTTGTATGTTATTGCAAAAAAAAAAAGAAGTAGGTTAGTGATAATAAGACTCAGAAATAGGGAGTTAAAGATGGATGTTACAAAATTAACTTTTGCTTCTATTGAGTATCTACTAGATTTTTCTTATGTTGGTTACTGAGTAACCAATAAAAATACTTGGAATAAAGAAAGTTTTCCCATCATGGTAGCATAACTGGATTTGGAGTAGCGTTTTCAGTGCACAACTAGGACACTGGATGCTTTTACATGTTGAGCAATGGGAAATTCAGGACTGTGACCACTGAGTAAAGAAGAGAAAATGAGGATAGCTCTGTGATCACCTTGACTTTTTTCTTGAAAACATTTTTCTAACCTTGATGTAAGGAGGACAAGCCAAGACAGAGTCCAGTAGTCTCTGTGCGTTGAGATCTCCAGACATCCTTGAACTTCTGGTCTATGAACATACAAGTTGAAAACCAAGGACACAAATTGATTTTGCACCAATCTACATTATGTGTTTTTTTCTTCTGAAGAAATATAGCAGAAATAATATGGAAATCTAACTTGGATTTATTTATTTATTTAATTAAAGTTGGTACATTATGTTTTTATTTTTTCTTTATTGATTAAGGTATTACATATGTGTCCTTATCCCCTCATTGCCCGCCCCCCTCCAATCATGCCCTCACCCCCCCTTGGTGTCTGTGTCCATTGGTTAGGCTTATATGCATGCATGCAAGTCCTTTGGTTGATCTCACCTCCTTACCCCCACCCTCCCTTAACCTGATTTTAATACTAACTAAATGAATCTGTTTGGATACTTTCAATGTACAAAATACTCTTTTAATAACAACAAAATTGATCTAATTTCAGTTTTGTGCTGAAAATATCAGATCATCTTGCACATAATGTTATTCTCAGCACATCATTTATTCCTGCATGCCACAGTTACTTACTGACAGCCGGGAGCTGTTCCAAGTGCTAAGGATAAAATAGTAAGATCAAGTCTATTTCCTTATTAAAACTTCCATTCTTGGGGAAAAATTAAATAATTGATATGTAAATTATGCCAGGTAATTATCAGTATGTGAAAACAAAGCTCAGTAAGGGAATAGAGTAAATGGGGGAAATTCTACCTTAGACTGGGGATCAGGGAAGCAGAGGTTCTATATTTGGAGAAAGTTCTGAATGAAATTGAGATACAGAGTGAGTCAGAATTTACAATGTCAGTGTTCCAGGAAGCCAACATGGAGTTCATTGGCAAAGGTGATATAGTCGTAGTCAATTCATGGGGATAGAAGTCTGATTGCAGTGGATAGCTGGAGAGTAGGTATTGACAGTTCTTTCAAGGACTTTGGCTGAATTAAGGCCAAAAATAAACATTTGTTAAATAAATGATGGAAAGTATGGTCTGGTTTTTCTGATTCATTGTAATGCCATTTTACATTGATGGCATTTCATAGATTTGTGGCTGTCAATTGTTTTCTAAACACTGACAGTTTTTTATTCATTTCGCCATAGTATATCTTTTGTGGAGCCATCATGCATAAACAGATATCCTTAGAACATTACTACATAATCTCATGAGGTTATGTGGGAATATTTATTGAGGATCTCCTATTATAAATGCTAGAAGCTCCAGTATTTATGTTTATGTATAAATACATACACTGAACTTGACCTCATGATCTACTTATTCTTGGAATAAATGAAAAACAAAATACAAAAAAAACGGGTGCAGAAACAAACAAAAGAACACATGGCAGCCCATGAATATTCCCCCAAAATGGTTTGTTTTGTTTTGCTTCTGTTTTAGTCTAAATGATGGATTAACATCCGCCTGGAATGATTACAAGGTTTGGACTGTGAAACTTCAGAAGATGGGTAAGCTTTTATTAAGTATTGGGAAAATGGTTTGGTGCAGAGAAAGATGTTCAAAAAGGATCAGAGCCGAAACCGGTTTGGCTCAGTGGATAGAGCGTCGGCCTGCGGACTGGAAGGTCCCAGGTTCGATTCCGGTCAAGGGCATGTACCTTGGTTGCGGGCACATCCCCAGTGGGGGGTGTGCAGGAGGCAGCTGGTCGATGTTTCTCTCTCATCGACATTTCTAGCTCTCTATCCCTCTCCTTTCCTCCCTGTAAAAATCAATAAAAAATATATTAAAAAAAAAAAAAAGGATCAGAGGTAAAACATAGGCAGGAAAGTAGGAGACACTTTCAAGGCTTGGCAAGTGATCTGATTGGATGCATGCAGAGGAGAAAGAGCTGTGAAAGGGAATTAAAGTGTACTAAGTGCTTTTTGGTCCTAAAGTTATCTCAATAAGTTTTTGCACAATCCATGTCAAGTGTTCTTATTTTATTAATGAAGAAATCGAGCTGAAAAGTTTATATACCTAGTAAGTGGTGGATAAATTCAGCATTTCAACGCTTATCTTTCCTGGCTCGGAAATTTGTTTTTTTCCTGCAGTTTACTGTTTTAGATAAATTCAGAAAGAATGATTTGGCCCAGATTTTGGTGGGTATTTGATGCTTAAAGACTTTTAATTTTATTACTAAATAATAAATACATTTGATACTAGACCTGCATGATTTAAACTACGCAGGTTCACTTACACACGGCTAATGTAAACATACAGTTGGCCCTTCACAGCCCAGGGTTTCACATCTGCAGATTCGACCAACTGTGGATCAGAAACAGTATTTTCAAGTTGCGGGTGCAGAGGGATGACCTAAGTCAGTGGTCGGCAAACTCATTAGTCAACAGAGCCAAATATCAACAGCACAACGATTGAAATTTCTTTTGAGAGCCAAATTTTTTAAACTTAAACTTCTTCTAATGTCACTTCTTCAAAATAGACTCGCCTAGGCTGTGGTATTTTGTGGAAGAGCCACACTCAAGGGGCCAAAGAGCTGCATGTGGCTCGCAAGCCGCGGTTTGTCGACCACTGACATAAGTTATATGCAGATTTTTGACTATGTGGGCACAGGTGGCCCTAACCCCCACCTTGTTCAATGGTCAACTGTCCATAATAAATAGTAATATTAAATAATATCAACGGCTTTTCGAATAGTTATTGGTACAATCAGAATTGTGCTTTCAATGGTCAACTGTACATAATAAATAGTAATATTAAATAATATCAATGGCTTTTTGAATAGGCATTGGTACAATCAGAATTGTGCTTTGGAAAATTAGTCGGTTAGCTGAGTCTAGAACTGTTTGTTATGGAGAAGTCAGGACAGAACACAGCACACATAAGTCAAATGTAGCCATGTCCGGGGAAGGCATGAAGAGGATGGCAGCCGTGGAGGTGCCACCCGGCTCTCCCTTCCAGAAAGAACTTGATGTTCAGTGGAAGTTGTATAGTGAGTAGACAGATTCCTGCTGTTAGTGCTTTCAGGATCCACAATGGCTTTTGATTGAGAGCCACGCTTTTTTCTGGGTGGTTCTTTAACCATAACTGAGCATATCAGGGGTTCTAGTGCCTGAACATTTCTGCCCAATAATAGAGCTGCTTGTTCCTTAGCTCCTCACGGGGTTAGCCAAGACTGTCAGATCTTTGCTGTGGTTTGAAGCGCTGCCTGCCGAAACCTGCTTCTCTTCTTCCCACAACGCCTTTCCTTATTTATTTATTTACTAGAGGCCCGGTGCATGAAAATTCATGCACTCAGTGGCAGGGGAGGTGGTGGGTGGGGGTCCCTCAGCCAGGCCTGCACCCTTTCGCAGTCCGGGAGCCCTTGGGGGATGTCCCTGCAGGGAGCAGGCCTAAGCTGGAATCTGTCCTCCTTCTGCGGGAGGCGACTGGCAGGCCGATGGGGGTGGGGGGGCGGGGTAAAGGGTAAGGGAGGGAAGACAGAAGACAGTTTCAGCCAGCAAGTGGCTGGCCCTGCCCCACATTGCCCTGCTGCCACCGGTGGCCTCCCTCTGCAGGTGGCCAGCCCCGCCCCCCAATTGCCCCTCCACCACCGCCAGTCGCTGCCCCCCCCCGTCCGCCCGCCCACTCGCCGGCCCGGCCCCCCACTGACCAGTCATTCCACTGTTTGGTCAATTTGCATATTAGGCTTTTCTTATGTAGGATTCATTCATTCATTCATTCATTCTGTATTTATTTATTTATTGAATTTATTGGGGTGACATTGGTTAAGAAAATGATATAGGTTTCAGGTGTACAATTCTATAATACATCCTTATTTATTGTATTTTGTGTTCACCACCCCAGCTCAAGTCTCCTTCCATCACTATTTATTCCTCCTTTACCCTCTTCTACCTCCCCCCACGCCCCTTCCCTTTTGGTAATCACCATACTCTTGCCAATGAGTTTTTTTGTGTGGTTTTTTTTTCTTAATCCCTTCACCTTTTTCATCCACCCACTAACCTCCTCCTTTGATTTCACTTATATGTGGAATCTAATGAACAAAATAAACTAACAAACAAAATAGAAACAGACTCATAGATACAGAGAACAGACTAACAGCTGCAACTCATTTCTTTAAACATTTTTCAGATCTGTATCCCAATCTGAAGGCTTTCCCTACCCAGACTTTCTTCTTCCCCTTTTATCTGTCACAGATATTATTCCCAAAAAATCACATGTGTTCTTAACTCCATCTCAAAAATGTTTGTCCTAGGATGATTGAAGTGTAAAACTGAAAAAATGAAGACAGATGGTAGAACTGTTGCTGAATGCTGCTGCTGATGGTGATGATGATGACAAGGATGATAATGACGATGCTAATGCTAATAACAGTGACTTTAGAATCACTTTTTTTAATAGTCTCACTCAGAAATACAGTTTATAAATGTGCAGTTTCTAGAACTGACAATGCATCTAAAGAGAATCTAAGGAACAGAGAAAAAGTAAGAAAAAAAGGAGGCTCAAGGGTAGAAGAGGAGGACTTTGCCAACAGATAGAAGAGAGTTTCTGTGGGAGGAGTGAATCAATACCATAAATTCTGCGAAGCTGCCAAAGAGGGTGAACACAGCGGGAAGGTCACGTTTCTTTCTTTCTTTCTTTTGAAACGTGACTTTGTTCTTCAATGTGATCATAAATGACTGAGCAACAAGAGCGAGAGGGGTCACAATCCCTAGAATTTTATGTCTAGAACTTAATGATGTAAAAAACTCTGAGTGAACATCACTTGCCCTCTAAGGCAATAGATACATCTTTTCTTACAAGTAATTTTGATAAGGAGTTAAGAATCATGATCAGCTTCAGTTAAGACACACAGATATTCATTATTAGAATGAATACCATTGATGATAAGAATAGGAGCTTTGAAGACAGACACGCACATGTAGTTTGCCTTTATCTTTGTGATTCTGGCCACTTTGCATTCATTTTCCACTCTGATTGAAGCTTAAGTTCGTGTATACCCATATTTTGTAGAGTGTGACTTTCAGATTCCTGTTACATAGGCCATCTGCATTGTTATAGTTATTTAAAACTGTGTTAAGAAATGGAAAGTAGAAAAATAGGGTTTTGAATTATGGCTTTACTTGTCTAATGTTTAGCCCAATTAACTGTGTCATTTTCTTTGGTGATTTTCACAGCTGATCCAGTCTTTACCATGCAAACTCATGTGCTCTTTCTTCTGCAGTGTAATTATTTTAATTACGTTCTTAACTCTGCCCTTCTATGTTATTTGAAGCTAGACATACTCATTAGGAAGGAATAGTTTATTTCCAAGTAAAATTGGGCTATAATTCCTATAACCTGCTGTGTGTATTTGGAGAACAGTTCTCCAACTGTGATTTCAATATTACATTATTTATCATGAAGGAAACTTGCCAACTTATTTCAAGTGAAAGGCCAAGATTATGCCTTTTAGGGAGAATAATGGCATTTTTTTTGCTATAAAAGTATTGACTTAATTATTTCTTTAATGGTACTAGGAGAAACATGTGACTGCCTGCCTTATCATTAACATGATTCTGATGTATACATATAATATTAAGTTATATTTAAAACTAATTTAAAAAGAACTTATATCTGACAATACAATATACAGATGATGTATTATTCAGCTGTACACCTGAAACCTAAATAATTTTATTAACCAATGTTACCCCAATAAATTAAATAAAAAAAAAAGACTTGACAATGTCCTAAACAGAAAAAAACTCATAATTACAGAGCAGACTGATGGTGGCCAGAGGTGAGCGGTTTTGGGGGACTGGGTGAAAAAGGTGAGGGGATTGAGAAGTACAGATTGGTAGTTACAAAATATGCATGGGGATGTAAAGTACAGCACAGGAAATACAGTCAATAATATTTAATAACTATGGATGGTGCCAGGTGGGTACTGGAAATATCACTTTGTAATGTATATGATTGTCTAATCACTATGCTATATACCTGAAACTAATACACAATAACATTGAATGTAAACCGAAATTGAAAGAATATAAATTAAAAAAAAACTAAAAAGAAAATTAAGAAAAGTACAGATGCCCTGTGGAACACCAGTTAGGACCTAAAAGATCTGTGACTTTTGAGTTCTCAGCTGTAGAAATCAAAAAACCACAATACGTATAACAAAAATCCTACCTAATAATAGACAAATATGCAAATTGACCGTACCTTTGCTATTCCCGTGATTGGCCAGGAGGCGCGGGGGGGGCGGGACTCGGGGTGGCCGGGGTGGCCGATTGGGCCGGCGGGACGCTGAGCTTGCGTTGCCAGTGGCAGCTCGAGCTCAGCGTCTGCGCCATGGCTGTGCTGCGGCACAGAAGGGGCCTCTGGGGCAGCGAGCTCACGTCCCACCGCGGACCATCAAAAGCGTGGGAGCTGGGTGCCTGCCCGCTCAGGCACCAGGCCTTTCAGAAGCCTCCGCCGCGCTGGAGGCTTCTGAAAGGCCTGGTGCACCCAGCGGACAGGCACCCAGTTCCCCCCCTAAACGTGCATGATTCAATCATGCACTGGGCCTCTAGTTAATAAATAAAAGACTTGACAAAGTTCCCATTTCCACCATTGCATTTACCTAAATGACTTGTTGAGAAACATTCTTCCTGACCTTAGAAGCCCACTCCTGCCTCACTCCTGGGGCTCCATGTTATCTGGTCCCCACAGAAGCACAGAGGCCTGGCCGCCATGGCTCAGTGATTGAGCATCGACCTATGAACCCAGAGGTCACGGTTTGATACCTGGTCAGAGCACATGCCCAGGTTGCTGGTTCGATCCCCATTGTGGAACATGCAGGAGGCAGCTGATCAATGATTCTCTCTCATCTTTGATGTTTCTATCTCCCTCTCCTTTCCTCTCTGAAATCAATAAAGATTCTTATGCAAGAAGTGGAACAAAGAAGAGATGTGCAGTTTTAAATCCCATTTTGCTTTAATTGCCTGTGTTGGGAAAGCCTTGATTTCTCAATGTTCTCCAGAAAGTTTGAGCAAGTGAAAGACCAGTGACCCCCTTGGCTGGTATTATACAATTACAGCGGAATGAATATAGAGACTTCCCTTATCTGTTGCTCATTTGCTGGGAAGGTCCACTGGATTGGTAACATAAAAACAGTGTTCTCTGTTTCAAATTAATTCAGTTAAAAAGGTACTTTGAACAAGGGAAGCAATATTAGTGTAGACTATTTCTAAAGAATGCAACTTCACTACTTTTAGAGTTTAAATCAAATTACTAGATTTCACATGGCTTGCTTTAATGAATAGATAATAATTTGTTGTTAGCGCATTAGAGAATTAGGGTTTCTGAAACTTTTGACAATGTGTGAAAATAGTCTCATTCTTTAATTAATTTAAAGCATTCTTCCCAGAATCTTATCTGTGATATTGTATCATAATGTGGAAAGCTTATGTGAAAAAAGGAAAACCAGAACTTAGGCGCTGTTTAAATACTGTATGAACAATTCTGAATTAGGAGAGTAAAAAATAAATATGAGGTTTTTGCCACAGTGTAGTAGACATTGTTTATTCCTTATGCTCATGCGCTCCCTATTCACATATTTAATAGAGGGGCCCTTAAGGGATGATGGACAAAATTGGTAAATCCTCCAGCTGCCTTACTCTCTCAGAGCCCCAGTAGTCCACAGCTGAAGCCCTTTCATTAACACACCTTGTATTGGCTTCTCTTCCTTGTATCATGTACCTCTCCCCCAGTACTGCTTCCTGGGGTCACCTCCCAGTTCAGCTACTTGAACTCAGATCTGTTTTACAGGGCTTGCTTTGGAGGGTTCCCAACCTAAGACAATTTGAAATAGGGAAATCAGCATCATCTTTTTTTCTCAAGTACCAACTAATTACCTATAAAAATGATGTTGAATTTATGGAATGCATGAAAAGTAATTTATTCACTATATTGACATTATTTATTCACTATATTGACATTATTAATTCACAACAGAGAGTGAGTTAAAGAAAACTACACTGCAATCCATTTTTAAAAAGACTATCTTGTGGATCAGAACATACATAATGAAGACATTTCTCTAATTTAATAGAACCCCCCCAATCACACACACCCTCCCTTTTCTGCTTTATTTTTATCCATAGCACTTGCAACTTTCTACCGTATCATATAATCTATTTAAGTTTATTGTTTGTCTTCCTCCATTAGAAATAGTTATTGTTTGCTGTACTCCCCTGCCTAGAATAAAGCCTGACCCATAGTAGGCTCTCAATAAATATTAGTGGAATGAGTGAATGGATAAAAGCTTTTTTATATAGTAGTCAAATTGTAATAAGAAAATTGCTTGATGAGCATGGAATCAAAATTAGATAAAATAAAAATTTTAAAGTATAAATGGTATAGATTTATTTTTTACAAAAATAAAATAAATTGTATTTGAAAGACTTGAAATTTTCAAAAATCTTATAGTTTTATATTAAGTTATTTTATTGATCATGGATGTCAGAGTGTTGATAATGATGATGTATTTTTATCTAATATAATTTTCTCATTAATTATACTAAGGGCATATATAAAAATTGTGATATAAAATACCTTACTTATTAATGACTGCTAGGCTTTAGTGATAACTAAGCATGTTTAGTTGAAAAAAGCTAAGGAATACTGCATCAAACAATTAATATGAGCAGGCAAAGGGATATCTCAATGGAACTGTTTTTCCAGGATCAAATATTGTGGATGGAGATTAAAAGGTCTCCAATGACTGATAGCCTTATGCCTTTGGTGTCTTTAGCAGTGCATTCTGGACCTAGTGCTTTAGTTCCCACTGATTAACACTAAAAAAAAGCTGACTCACTTGCCATCCTCTTTGCTTTATGCAGCCATCATTGATATACCAGAACTGGCTTGAGCCTTCTGTGGTCCAGAGTCTTTATTACAACCATGATTGTCATGGGCCTTGACCAGGGGAATTTAGATGACCCTTTGATTCATTAGATGTACCTAATGCTGATATTACCATGTTTAATAAGACCTGATTAAAGCTTTGATATAATGTGAACAATTGCTCATTTCTACGGGTTGCATGACAATTTTGAGAGGGTCTAGAATTATATCCTTATTCACAGCATCTGAGCAGCAGCCTCTATTTTATATCTGAAACCATGACATGGCGGTATTCAATGTTGTGGGCCATAGGATCATCCTAGATATTGTGTCTGGAGAATCTAAATCTGAGGAACCCTACTGAGAAATTTGGTACACTTAGGCTTATTTTTCCATTTTCTGCCGAGCTCATGAGATATTCAGTCCAAATCTTAGTAATTTTGTTCTTTCCTTCCAAATATGTACTTTACTTTTTGTGTCCATGGGCTTATAAAAAACCAAAGTTATAATCCCCACCCCTTTTACAAAACATCAAGAGGTCTGCTGTTTTTAAGTAAAAGGGTGTATATTTTGTTAGGAAGAGAACCAGTTCTATAAAAGAGCCTTGGTCTACGGTGATTTGGAGCATTACAAGTTTCTCTTTGTGCCTCGGCTACACAGTCATCTGTGTTGCAATATCCAGTTTCTTTCATGCAGCCAAGAGATGGGGGTGATACTTGTATCTGTATATATTTTGGTTGGAGTTGTTTTCGTTCTTTCTCTGGAATTTGAGGTCTGTCACTAAAAGTGGCTTCTGGTCACTTATTCATTAATTAGTCCCTTGGTCGGCAAACTGCGGCTCACAAGCCACATGCGGCTCTTTGGCCCCTTGAGTGTGGCTCTTCCACAAAATACCACTGCCTGGGCAAGTCTATTTTGAAGAAGTGGCGTTAGAAGTTTAAATTTAAAAAAATTTGGCTCTCAAAAGAAATTTCAATCGTTGTGCTGTTGATATTTGGCTTGGTTGACTAATGAGTTTGCAAACCACTGAATTAGTCCAATCATGTGATGTAGTTGCTCTGGGTGATTAACAAGCTATCAGAAGGAAACTGGTGAATCAGTTAGTGTCTGGATTTCAGATGTAGAGAAAGTTTGTGAGTGGTTGAATTTGTCACTTGCATTCGCCCCATTAAGGAGATATCGGAGTTAGAATTTAAAATGTCTAAAATATGTATAGATGTGGGATATAAAATATGCCAGCTCCTGTAGTTTGCTGCAACTTCTTTTCAATAAATATCTTTGGAATGAGAACCTGAGCCTCTGGTTGCAGGAATCATCTAAGACCTTGGGCAGAATGATTTTGTATTCCTGAAGTCATTTTGACAAAGCCAAGCCTTTGAGTTACGTAAATATGTAATTGTCATTTGAAAATGAGATTGAAAACTACTGTAGAACTTTCAAGTGGGGTCTGTCAAACAAGAAAGAACTGAGGCTTCAAAGCAAACCAAGAGTTTATTTGGGATCTTAGGAATTCAAATTCTGGAGGCACATTTCAGGAGGAAACAGAAATGTCCTCCAAGGTGGTGGGGAGGAGAAAGACAGAGTTTATAAAGCAAACACCGCAGGCTTAGATAAATTGCTTTGAAAGAATTATAATTGCTGTAGGCAAAAACAATTAAAATGAGTCTATATAGGATAGATTACTATACCAGTTGCTAGGTTGGAGTTCAGCAAAACATGCCTCCTTCCTAGAACTGCAATAGGATAGGCACTATCTAAAAGTTCATGTTCCATCCAGTGTGGATGAGCATAAGACCAACTTCCCCAATGGCCTGCAGGCTCCAGTTTAGAGTCCCTTGATATTAGTGACTCCATTGCAGACGTTTCCGTTCATAGATTCTTTTGAGATCTGAGTCTATTCAGCTACTCAAATACAGATGGAGCATTTTTATATCTTTCCTTTAATAAGTTTTACGTTAATAGTAAAACATAGCCACTGAACTCAACTAGATTGACATCTCCTCTATTAGGATACAAACATCTCAATCTGCGCCCTGGTTCCCAATGTTAAGCCTTTTGAACACATAGCTTAAAGCTTAATTTGTGATTCAGAATTGCTAAAAACTTTATTTTGTCTCTCATCTAGATAATCTATATCTTAGTTTTAATTTATGTAATACATTTTGTGTATTCTCCCCAGTGTGTGGTGTTCTGGAGAATCTTGTACTTGGGAATACAGTGTAGTGGAAGTGATAAGGAAGAAACAAGGAGAGACCAAACACACACACACACACACAAAAACAAAAAACCCAACACCAAAATCAAACAAGCAAAAGCCCCACAAAACTCTCGTTTTCCTTAAAAATGAAGTAATAAGGACTTTGGATGAGTTTATTTAGGAATAGCAGAGGGAAATTGCACATTGGGACAAGCAAACTATGGCCAATCCTAGGCAAATGCAAGGGGACACAGGAAAGTCAGCTTTCACGAGGTTTAGGAGGCAGTTGGGGAGGGCTGCTGCAGGTTTTTATTGGCTGGAAGTGGTGGGCAGCTTGTTGTTGCTGGGTCAGAAGGAATTTCCTTCTGGGGTGGTGTGCAAGCTGCAGTGAGTAACATGCTGCTAAGAGCTCACTTTTCCTGGTTTTCGGTCTCCATTTGATTTGGGTTCTATTTTATTCATTTTCACATCTTGAATATTTAGATTATACTTATGTTTGGGTCATAATAAAAAGGCGTAAACTTGATCAGTATGTACACTAGATACATAAAATTTTCATTTTTAAGTCAATCAAACAGATTCCAATGATGCTAGCTCTCTATAGCACTTAACATCCTGTGACTACTATATGGTAAACTATGGATATGTAAATGGTCATTTAGCTATTTAGCTAGTGGGGACCAATGGTCTATATATATATACTGTAGATATTAATAGAGAAGTTTATTACCACTGGTAAAGGATTTACAGGGAAGAGATAAAATGAAGGACCGCATCGGGGCTACTTGACTGAGCATTTGATAGGTATTCATTCTTCCTTTCTGCATAAAATTATTCTTGACTGCAGTCCTTATTTTTATTTTTGTTTTTCATTTTTTAATTTTTCCAATTACAGTTGGCATTCATTACTGTTTTATATTAGTTTCAGGTGTTCAGCATAGTGTTTAGACATTTATGTAATTTATGAAGTGATCCCTCCGATAACTCAACCATATATATATGTGTGTGTGTATATATATACACATATATACACACACACACACACACACACACACACATATATATATATATATATATACACACATATATATGTATATATATATATATATCTTTAAACTACTTATATTGGTTGAATATAGCTTCAGAATTTATCACTTAATGATCAATTTTCTGTTTTACTTTATGTAAGTTTATCCAGAGAGTACATTTCAAATAATTTCCTTAGGGCATTTTATTCCAATTTGCAAAGAACATGTTTGAGAAAATTTCCAATTTTCTTTACTATGTTGGCATCTAATATTCATTCTTCTTTTACATTTATTATTCATGAAAATTGTTTATATTAAAAATACAGGATTTTGAATAAGTTAATAATGATTTCTATGAGAAATTAAAAAGTAAAAGTTAATTTATTGTTCTTAGTACTCGATAAAATATTCTCAAACTAAGAACTGAATTACTGGGAAGGAACGAAAAGTAAGTTCCAGAAATACCTAATAAAGAAAGTAGAAACTGACTAAGCTATTAAGGCTTAAGAAACATGCTGAAGTAGTTCAGTTACCCTAACAGGTATAGAAAAGACAGTGAAGTTGGCTCTAGGGACTTGATAAAAGAATACAGAAACCAGGAAGAAGAGAATAATGTGAGCCAAAGCTGAATTAAGAACAGTGAAGAGGAGGGAGCACATTCAACTACTTTCTTCCCTGCTATGTCAAGAAATGTGCATTGCTAGTGGAAATGGGAAGTTTATAGCATTGTTTCTCAAACTGAAGCCCAAAGACTACCCTCTTTTCACATTTTGTGGGCATTCCTTAATATTAAAATTCTGTGTTTTTAATTCAATGATACTTTTCAGAAAATTACTCTAGGTAAATTCTGGATCTATGCTTGGCCATTATGTCAGCATACCAGATTTGATGCCTGTATTTGCATATTGCAGTGCTTCTTTAATTTTGTGGCCTGTAACAAAGGAGAGGGGAGACTTAAGGTAGAAAGGATGCGTGTGAACTACAAACCAAGTCCTAATGTCATGGATTTTGTACAATTGAAGATTCCATAGTTTGAATAGAGAAAAATAGAACTAGTTCAGTAGCCAGCACATACACATACTGAATTCAAAAGACCCTATAATGCGGTGGCCAGTTCAGTTTTCACATAGTAAATACTAATTTAGTTAGGCATAACAACATTATCTGGTTCTTTATATTGATGTTGATATTAACAAACTTTGTTACTTAATTGTGTTTTGTATGTTTTGATTAAATAGTTGCTAAAGCAAGACCTAAAAGCTTAATAGGGGTACACATCATTACATGTTGTTGATTTTGAATTTTGTTTTATTAAGATGTGATTCGCATATAGTTAAATTCATAGCTCTTGTAGGCTTCAACGTTTGTCTATCAAATGGTTTTCAGTTTTTCCCTTCAAGGGACATTTGACAATGTTTGGAGGCATTTTTGGTTGTCACAACTGGGGAAGAGCAAAATGAATGTGCAGGATAAAGGCCAGGTATGCTGTTGTTCTATAATTCACAGGATATCATTCCACAGCTAAGAACCATCCAACCCCAAGTGTCAGTAATGGCAAGAGTGAGAATCCCTGAACAAAAGGCATTTTTGAAAAGGTGATATGAATATGGAGCATGTGTGATGTGTGGTGATATAAAAATAGAATCATTTATGAAGGGATCAGTATGATGGGTTTGTCTTTTCCTATTAAGATTTATTTTTTAAGAGAAGTCCTAATACAGCGAAAAAGAGTTTTCTCCGCTTTCATTCACTTGTTTGCCTACTTCATTAGTGATGAAAACAAGTGAGATAATGAGATACTATGTGAAAGTGCTTTGTGAGAAGTAAAACAGTACATAAGTAGAATAGCAATTGCAGGCACTCAAGATAATAATCATGCATTGAGTACTTATATGCTGTATGGTTCTACTGAGGGTGAAAACATTGAATACTATTTCATTCATTTCTGCGTTGAAAAACGGAAATTTGTAGATTTGGGATTAATAACTTTGAGAAGTGGAGATACTTGATTTGAAACAATGTTTTGGATATTTGTAGAACAGGTACATTCAACAGGTAAGGGTCTGGCACCATCTTCTCTCATCTTCATTGCAGCAGAGCAGACTGCGATAGAAAAAGATGAGTCAACTGCTATGAAGACCAGTGGGGAAAATACTGGCTCCTATAGTCCAACTCCTTCTATGAACATTGAGAACACTGACATTTAGAGCTCAGGTGACTTACTCGAGATTCTTGGTGAAATTTAGGGCTTCTGAATCCTTACAGTATATATTAGCATATTGCATTAAACTTTATGCCTGTTAAAGAATGATGATCTGAGAGAATTTGATGTATTAATTGAGGATATCTATTAGTTCCTGTGGAGTAACTGTATAATAATTTCTTATCATTTGTGCCTTATTCCAGGCTTTTTTTTAAATTGGTCTTAGAATGATGCTGTTATTTGTAGGAGCTCATGTAGGGCCTTTCTCTCTCTCTCTCTCTCTCTCTCTCTCTCTCTCTCTCTCTCTCTCTTTTTCTCTGTGTGTGTGTATGTATGTATATTTATAGACAAACATACAGTATATATACACTGAGTGGCCAGATTATTATGATCTTTGAACGCATAATAATCTGGCCACTCAGAATATATATATATATATATATATATATATATATATATATATATATATATATTAGAGGAGGCCCAGTGCATGAATTAGTGCATGGGTGTGGTCTGGCCAGCCTGGCCAGGGGGAGGGGACATGGTCGGTTGGCTGGCCTGCCTGCTGATTGAGGGGACAAATTGCATATTAGCCTTTTATTATATAGGATATACACTGAGTGGCCAGATTATTATGCATTCAGAGATTATAATAATCTGGCCACTCAGTGTATATAATTACATAAAGTATTTGTGCCAAAGCCCTCCTTTCTGACTCAAACAGAAAAGTGATAGAAGCTCTAATTCAGCAAAATCACACGTCTGTCATCATTAAGGCCATCATCATCATCACAACCAACCCTGGTATGAAATTATATGCCTACATTTGCTATATACCATGTGCCTTGCATATATGTCCTCATTTAATTTTCACAACCACCTTCTTGCTGGCCATTTTTTTTTATAACTAATATGGAGACATTTCACTAAGGCTCAGAGAAGTTAAGGAATTTCACTCAAATTCAAATCTTTGGTAACTATCAGACTCTGATTTATACTCAGGTCTCTCTGAATGTGTATTCTAATGTTTTTCCATAATGCATACTACGGTTAACTGCTTAATTTTGTTGTTGTTGTTAAATCATAAAAGCTACTACAAAGGTGGGTTGGAGCTCTTGCAAAACAGATAACATCCCGGGGTACTGATAACTATGAATAACAAAGCTAATGCCAACTGAAATATGAAACTAAACCCAAGAGATGCAAACTTCCTAAAAAATTCCTTAAGAAGAGAAACTGGTGCATTGGAGAAGAGCAGAACTACATAAAACATGACAGTGATCAGTGACAGTGTTATGGAAAGATAAGGACAGCTTTGGCCTGAGGTTTTCAAGCGAATAGTCCGTGTGGGTATAATTTTTACAAGTGAAAAATCCCCCTGAGGTATGACCCAAATGTGTAAATCTTACAGGAAAATCTAACAGCGTACTGCTGATGGCTGGAAGACTAACCAAAAGATCCACCTACCTACTGCAGTTCAGACATATCTAACCTGAGATGCAAGGCTTTTCATTATACTGAACAAGAGAATGACAAGAGGAAAAAACTGACAGACTCGTGTGCATTCCCCACCCACCTCCCCTGGAATTGTTGGGGCTTTTCTACATAGAACAGAAAGTGGAGGCAGTGGCCAGATTGTGAGGTATTGAGACATGAGGTTTCATGAGATGTTTCTCATGGTACTCTTGGGAAATTCCAGCAGTATGGACTCACACTTACTGTTTTTTCCTGTAAGGTAAAATCTATGAGGTCAGATTTTAGTTTTATTTGGAAACACTTATTCCAAGATATATAGAAAGCGATTTATTGGGATTATTAAAAATGATTTTTAGATTTTGTGCATGCTACTCCACGAATACTTCCCTATGTGTCTTGTAAAAAACATGGTAGCCATATTAATTAAACTTTAAAATCTACTTTCCTTCTTCCCTGTCACCACCAGTCCGGGTGGGCAGTATGACATTGAGAAATAAAAATGAATGATTTGACTCCTTTGTAACTAAAGAAAATTATTCTGATAAAGTATTATTAATATTACATTTAGAACAAGTGCTCTACATTCTCAACTCACTTTTGTTTTTCATTAAATAAATGTGTATTAATTGCTATAATATAGTACAAAGATTTATGTTGGGTGCTCATGTTTTAATCTGCACAGAGCAAGGTAAGAGCTAGTCGTATCTCTGTTAGAATTAAGAACATGAGAATAATGGTTGTGTCACACTTTATAGAGCTTTACAGTTTATAAACTATAGTTGACCCTTGGCACCAACCCTTGCATAGTCAAATGTAACATGTAACTTTGGACTCTGCAGTCCATCTCTCGTCATCCGTGGGAGATTGCTTTCAAGACCTCTGTGGATACCACTATCTGTAGATGGTCAAGTCTCTTATGTAAAATGGCATAGAACAATGCATACAGCTCTGGCCAGGTGGTTCAATTGGTTGCAATCAATTGATATTTCTTTCTTACATTGATGTTCCTCTCCACCCCCGTCCCCCAAACATCAATAAACATATCATTGGGTGAGGATGAAAAAATGCAGTCAGTCCTCTGCATCCACTGTTTTCAATCTGTGGTTGGTTGGAACTATGGATGGGAAACCTGGGGATATGAGGGCTGACTGGATATTTACTGAAAAAAAATACCTATACATTTCAAACCTCTGTTGTTCAAGCATCATCTGCACTTTCATAGTCATTTAACTTCATCCTTTCAATACTTCTCAAAGTTCAATGTGCAGAAGAATAATTTGAGGATTTTGATAAAATGTCAGGTCTGATTCAGCAAGTCTTGGCTGGGGCTTGAGATCCTGCTTTTCTTACAAGGTCCTGCTTGACACCAGTGTTGTTGGTTCACTTCTAGCAGTGAAGGACCATTCCATCGGTTCCTCCTTTTTGCACCGGAGGCAACGGAGGTTAGTGAGGCTGAAGGGCTAACTCACAGTCAGGTGAGACCTCACAGTGAGCTCACTGAAAGTAAAGCGCACAGAGAGACCATTTGAAAAGAAGCAGGAGATAAAGTCATAGAAACCTATTAAAACTGTGTAAAATGGAAAGAAGGCACTTTTTTCTCAAAGTTTTCAGAATTTTTGCCAGAAATGCAGTTGACTTGTAAATGATCATTTTGTTCATATCTTAACAGGCTATTTTTAAAAAGAATAGATTTTTAGAAGAAAAATAGCGAGGTTATTTTTATCTAAAAATGTAGATAATTTATTCTTAACAATATTGAAACCCATGACACTAAGGTAATATTTAATTCTTATGTAATGTTCCAAAAGGAACCTTCTGTTACTTGTGGTACCTACCCATAACCCCCAAATTTCGCAGATCATCAGAGAGATATTTAGTGTCAGTATGTAGATGAAAACACAAAAAAACCCTGGGAGGATTCATGACGTGCAATACGTCAGCTCAGTGAGGATGGAGTGGGGACTGGACTCAGTGCTCCTTTGCCGTGTTCTCTTCTCCTTAGCTGCAAGGGAGTGACAGGCAAATTTAGTCTCCCCTGATAGTCAATAATGAAGTAAAGCTCAGAGCTCTCTGAAGATTAATGGATTGTCCAAAATAACTTGTGGGTAGTTAAGGTTCGACTCAATAAAAGCTAGAACCATTTCCCTTAGTTCAGTTCAACCACATCTATTATTCGTTGAAGCCTAAAAGCAATTCTCAGGATGACACTGATTATTTAACAGCCCGACTCTCCTGATCTTTGTTAGTGCAGAATAGTTAATATAGTTAATAGTTTTGTGTCCCTAATGGGAAATCATCTAAAATTATTTTTATTGAGTGTTTACTATGTGCAATAATATAGGGTGGCCCCCAAAAAATATATGTGCACTTTAACAGCTGACAGCTCAATTTTGAAAATGAAATGTATTTTAATAAACACTACCTTTATTATTATTAAACATGTGTATATATATTTTGGGGGGACACCCTCTATCTGTACATTTGGCAGGTGCCCTACATGTATACAGTGAAAATTGCCATAAGCTGAGAGAAGATACTTGTAGTAGAGCCAAATGATTGGGATTGCCAAAGAGTGTATACATGCACAAAGTGGTCATTCAATTGTGCAAAGACCTCTTCCTAGGTCAAATGTGTTTGCTAGAGTCAGTTGCTGTTAGGAAAGATCCTTTAAAAATAAGTCGGTTCCAACCTGTTGCCATTGACATCAACACACTGAGCAACTGTGTGGTTTATTTATATGTAGATGCTTTATGCACATTGCCTTCTACAAGCAATTATTCTAATTATTACATTTGTATTTGAAAATGAATACAAAGTCAGTTGAACGTAAAATTAGTATTTGATGTGAGACAGAGACTTTACTTTATTTTAAAAGAAGTACCCCTGAAGGAGCTTATAAGTTCCCAATGTGCTTTGAAAATTAGTATTTTAAAACTTTCTTAAAATGACCAGTGTAAGATTATAAATTCTTAGCGCAGTGTCTGACACAAAGCAAGTGCTCAGTAGATGACGCACTTGGTAGTGACCCATTAAACCTACACAACAGCTCTTTGAGTTAGGATCTACGTTATTTTGTCCCCCATCCCCAAACCTCCTTATCCCCAGCCGACAGATGAGGTTATTGAGGCATAAATTTGTTGAGTTATATGCCCAAGAACACACAGCTAGGTGGTGGTAAAGCTGGCATGTTAACACAGAAAGTTTATATTCAGTGACTTGATATTCTTAGTCCTTCCCTTCTGTAAAGATTTACCTAAAATAATAGTCATAGTAATACTATTAATGCTAAGTAACTGTACCTCAGACTCCTATGTTCTTTGTGAACCTGGATTCTTTCACTATATCCTTAGGGTTTGCTCTCAGTTCCAGTATTTATAAAGTCTTGCAACAAGAGCTACTGATGAGAACATTATACAAACAGTCTTTAGCAACCCCATGTATTAATTAGGAAATATTTTATTTGCCAGAAAATGTAAAACAGAGACCTATAATTATAAGAAAATAGAGACGTTGAGGCTGAAGTTAAAGTGCTTCATATTTACTTAGAAAAAAATTGGCTTCTAAGACTAATATGCATGAAAAACTGAGGTATTAAAACTGGACTTAATTTTAAGTTGTTTTCAGATGAATTGCCCAAACTGATAGAGGTAAATCACATAAAAAATTGTGTTTGCAATTTCACTTCATAAGGAGTTTAAACTTTCTTGCTACAAATAGAAATAAGTCTTTTGACCCCTGACTTTTTATGCTTTATTTGTTTGAACTGATTTTTATTTTATCACATATTAAGAGCCATACATTTTGGCCAAGAGCCCATTAGAGGAACAAATCTTCCTTGAAAATGTTCTGAAACAGGCTTCATTTTCATCCTTGTGTGATTTTATTTCCAAACTGAGAGCCAACTGGAGCATGTCAGAAACAGCTGATGAGTAGATGAAGTAATGGCTTCTTATATAACAAAATTAGTTTTCTCATTTGGAAGAATAAAGGGACAAAGAATATAAGGCAGTTGATTTCACTGTCAGAATACATGTTACCTATGCCTGGGAGTAGAGCTTGCTTTAAAAGGTTCAGATGTGGGGCCCTGGCTATCTGGCTCAGTTGGTTGGAGTGTCCTCCCATAAACTAAAAAGATTGTGGGTTCAATTCCTGATCAGGGCACATATTTTGGTTGTGGGTTTGATCTCAGTCAGGGCTCATTTGGGAGGCAACCAATTGATGTTTTTCTCTTACATTCATGGTTTTTTTCTCTCTCTCTCCCTTCCTCACTCTCTAAAATCAATAAAAAAAATCCTTGGGTGAGGATAAAAAAATAAATAAAAATAAATTGGAGGTTCTATTAGGAAGACAAGAGTATCAGTCATGGCCACACATAGTAAATAACAAGAAGGGAGGAAGCTCACTAGACAAACAACTTGGGCATAGAGCAGAGGAAGAAAGACACAACTGGTTTATTAAAAAAAAAAAGATGAGCTAAAATGTGAAAAACAAAATTATGCTTATGCTTTAAACAAACTGTTTAAACAAATGCAATGGAGAGTGAAAGCAATTATCTTGATAATTCAGGTCCCAGACCCTGCAGGAAAGTAAAATATATGGGAATAGAGCTGAGGCTTTTAAAAAATATATATACTAAGGGCTTTAAGTAATAATGCTCTCTAAATCAAACTCTTTTACTCATAATTCTAAATCCATAGGGCAGAGAATGGAATCCTGATTTTTAGAAGAACGTAATCCTAAGGGTATAAACAGCTACCAAAGAACATGTGTGTGCACGTGCGCGCACACACAAACACACACACACACACACACACACACACACAATGATTAGTTCTGTGCTATTGTTCATGAAGGTAACAATGACCCAAAATATGAAGTGGTACATGTTAAGTATGTACGAAAAGCCCATCACACATGCTCAATTTATTTAATGAGTGAAACAAGCAAGCAAAAGACCAGAACAGAACCGAGTTGTGAACATAAGAGAAGCAGCAATAGCACACAAGGGATAAGCTTTTCAAATTGGATGTTGTAGAGCACATTTCGGACGTGGCCATTCGCACCATGGCTGTCTCACGCACTTCAGTTTTCTCTGTATATCCAGAGATTCTGTTTTGAGAGGTTATACATTGAGTGTAGGTTTTTCCCACCTCACCACTCTTTGTAGGAGATGGAAGATATGTCTTGTATCTTTATAAGTTTCTTCCTGCCTTGATTTGAATTTCTTGTGCCTTATAACATACATTGATTATATCTCTCAAGAATTAGGGATTTGAGGATACACCTCTTATGTAGGACTTTGTACATATTTTTTCTAAGTATGGAGAGTCAGACTAAGCAAGCCTACTGTTAACATTTGCAGACCTGGGGCAATAATATATATATGTATATATAAAAGCCTAGTGACGGAACGGCAGCGGAATGACCAGAACGGCCGGTCAACCAGTCGCTATGACGCGCACTGACCATCAGGGGGAAGATACTCAGTGCAGGAGCTGGCCCCTTGTGGTCAGTGCGCTCCCAAGTGGGAGCACCGCTTAGCTGACAGGGATGAGCAGTGCCCCCACAGCAGGAGCAGCCACTCAGAGGGCGGGTCCACAGCCGCTCGGCTGACTGGGACGAGCAGCTGCTCCTGCTGCAGCTGCTCAGCTGGCTGGGATGAGCGGCACTCCCACAGCAGGAGCAGCTGCTCAGGGGGAGGGTCCACAGCCACTCTGCTGACCTGGATGAGCGGCACTCCCACAGCAGGCCGATCCCCACAGGCCACACCCCCCACCAGTGCACCGTGCACTGGGCCTCTAGTCTATATACACCAAGTGGCCAGATTATTATGATCTCTGAACACATAATAATCTGGCCACTCAGTGTGTGTGTGTGTGTGTGTGTGTGTGTGTGTGTGTGTGTGTATGTATGTGTATACGAGGTCCGGTGCATGAATTTGTGCATGGGTGGGGTCTGGCCAGCCTGGCCAGGGGGAGGGGACATGGGCAGTTGGCCGGCATGCCTGCTGGTTGAATTCCTGGTTGAGGGGACAATCTGCATATTAGCCTTTTATTATATAGGATATACACTGAGTAGCCAGATTATTATGCGTTCAGAGATCATAATAATCCTGCCACTCAGTGTATATAAAAGGCTAATATGCTAAGTGTCCAACTGTCCAACCGGTCGCTATGATGCACACTGACCTCCAGGGGGCAGATGCTCAATGCAGGAGCTGCTGAGCTGCAGTGACTTGGTAGTGACAGTTCTCGGGTGACGCACCCCAAAACTAGAGAGGAGGGAGCCCAATTCCTTGGGGGGCTGCACAATTCCACCTTTGGCCATGGATTATGTTATTGCTGGAGTATTGTTGGCCCCGAATCTGGTTTACTGCACACTTGCGTTTGTGTTCCACATCCTGTATGACAGCAACTTTGCAGAGTGCCTTCTTGTACTCCAGGACCCCTGGGGGGATGTTAGAGAGCTGGTTTCGATTCCCACAGGCCAGGCTGTGGGACCCCGCTCACTCCGCAGATGCTGGGGAGGGACCACGGGAGGTTGGCTCTAGGGCATGTCCAGCCCAGTCCCACCCCGTCAGCCACCTTCTAATTGATTTCCTTTCAATGAGCATGAATCCGTGCACTGGGTCACTAGTATATGCTAAATGTATGAATATTTAAAGTTGTATATCAAATTACAAATATTAAATAGAACAGGTTTTATCCCCTGACCTGCAGTTTTTTATTTTATTCTCTTCTCCTTGGGTTCCCCCTGGCTTTCAAGGGCCTTACACACACACACACACACACACACACACACACACACACACACACACACACACACAGTGGAGGTATTCCAGATTATACATCGCATCTCCTTCCTGCCACCCTCCAAGTAAGCATCAGATATATTCAAATAGACAATTGTATTTTAAGTTATTTTTCCCCCAAATTGTAGAAATGTTAAGGTAAATAACACTTAGGAAGTCTTCCCTAAGATTATTCACTTTACCGTGTTTTTCCTCATGACTATATAATCTGATTTTTAAACAATTGGCTTGGCAGGTACATTACTGGATAAAGAAAATGAAGTTTAGGGATGTCAAGTGAGTTGCCTAAAATCAGCTAGTGAATGTAAAGCCCACCTAAGTTGGAACATTTAGATTCAAAATCCTTGCTCTTAAAAAGAGAATAAATTGGTAATGTGTTGGTGAATTAATTAAACAACCAAACATTCAGAAATTAAAAAAAAACTCTTAATTAATGAAATTTATACATTAATCAAAAACTTCTCCAAGGAAAATTCAATATCAATAATGTGGCTTTAGCAGAAGAGTTTTTATTGCTAAAACACGATTAGGAACAATTACGGGGTAATTGAACAAAAATTTAAACAAACTTTGAAAGTTATTTTATGGTGAATATTTACTAGTTAATTTTAGATTGCAAACTAAGTGTAGTCTGTTACATACATTCTTTGTCAATATTTTATGACTATGCTGAAATATCTCAGGAGAACTTGGGAAAAAAATGGAAATGCAATTGCTTTCTGAGAGTTAAACTGTGAAGTCAGCACATAATATATCAGATCAGAGATATGCAAAATTGCCTTAGAGAGAAAGATTAGCTTCCTGAATTGCAAGCCTAAACTTAATCTAATTGAATATATTAAAATATCAAATGAAAGAATATGTCTATCAGAAAGAAGTTAGAAAGTGAAGCATAGAAAAGAGAAGGTCCCAGAATTAAGAGTTGACTGTGTTGATCCAAGTACGGTCTAGGGGAGAACAAGTCTTTTCAACAGAAACCGAACATTCCTGGCTCATTGCAAAGGCCATTCCTAAAGTGGGTGTGTACACATCAGGCCGTCTTACTCTGCCGTCAAATGTTTACTTTATTAAACTATCTCTCTTTGTTCTAACTCATTCCTCTCCAGCCTTCTTCTGATAAATATTTTGTTTCCTGTGTATAATGGTGTATGTGGCTGCTGCTGATTTGTTGTTATATATTAATCAAGAGGCATTCTAGTATATGAGACTGTTAATTCTCTGCCCAGCCTTCTTTCTTCTTAACCACACCTGCTATTTCTGTAATATTTTGAGCTTATGTAAATAAACAACAACTACCTTTTCCAGACTCTCTTGCAGGATGTTAAAGCTGGGAAAACAGAAAGTCAAAAGATCTCATGACATCAGACTGTCAAACCTCAGAGGGAAGGTAGGGGAGGGTGGGGGAGAGATCAACCAAAGGACTTGTATGCATGCATATAAGCCTAACCAGTGGTCACGGACAACAGGGGGGTGGGGGCATGTGAGGGGAGGGTTTTGGGATGGGAATGGGGGGGATGAGGACAAATATGTGATACCTTAATCAATAAAGAAATTTTAAAAAAAATCTCACGACAGTGGTAATGCCGAATTGTCACACCTTTCCTGAAGTACTTACCCACGAACGTGTTGTTATATGGAAAACAAAGCAACTGTCCCCTGTGGATAAGCCACTTTAGACTCTCTGTTGCCTGCACCCAAATGCAATCCTAAACTACACGGTAAATCTTACAATCAGCCCTTGGAAGACCGTTGTCATAGAGCAGAGAGGATGGCAAATTAATTAAGTCCAGAAATGATAATCAAGTGTACACTCTGTGTAACCTTCTTGGCGGACCGTTATACATAAAATAGCGTCGCTTCTGATTTTAATTATTAATACAGTAAAAAAGGGGGTTAAAGAGAAGACGGACAGTGAGAATAAATGAGTACAAGTAAAAGTAGTATTATGATAAATGATTTGGAGGAAATAAACAGACTGAAGTGATGGGCAAAAAAGGCAGGACGTGTTTGCCGAGGTGGCTGGTGAAAGCTGCTGTGAACCAATGGCACTTGTGGAACAAAATGGAACAAGTGAAGCGTGAGCATTGCAAGGAACAGATTAGAGGAATGGAGAACCGCACGCGCAAAGGCACCCGGGAATGCCCTTCATGAGGTCTCCCAGAGTCATGACCAGGCTTCTCATATGTCTTTAATATGGTTGTCCTTTCACATACCTTCTTCATATGTTTTAAAGCAAACAAAGTGCATTAGCAAAGAGGAGGTATTGATGGGATTTTTTTTTTTTTTTTTTTTTTTAGTCAGGAATCAACAGTGGATTTTGCCTCATTTTCCTCTCTTCCATTCTTCCAGTAACCATTGCACAGGGATATATAGATTCATTAACATTGTCCCCATTTTCTCAAACCCAACCACTGGGATGCTTTACTGTTATGCATCCTAGTCTTTCAATTTCAAAACCTTTCCTGAAAATGCATTCTAGCAGAGTCTTCTAAGACTGTAATTATGCTTCCAAAATAAAAACGCTTTATTTAGTTTGGTCTACTTTTTAGTGATTTTCTCTACACTATCAAAATGTAGAAAGCCATATTTCACAATATTTACAGGAGAAAAAGTACCAATGATTAGACATAGCTATATATCTGAATCATAACATGTCTTCTTGTAATTTAGGATGGTACCAGAAACAAAAGTGAGATTTCTGTTGAAGAAAATTCTGAAATATCCCTGAGTGCACTTGAAAAAAAACCTCAGGTTTTTTGTTTTTGTTTTTTAATTTCCTCTAGGTCAGGAGGTCCCAAACTATTTCACAAAGGGGTCATTTTTTTAAAGGTGAAATTGTATCCAAAAGGATGGTTAGAAAGTGTAGAAGGCGATAAGAGTAACTTCTTCCAGGATTTGATGATGTTTTATGTGAGCAGGGTATAAAACTGTTATCCTCTGCTAGTCCCCTTCTCAATGGGATATCATGGAGACACAGGGAGAGTATGAAGAACACCAGATTGTAGAAACACCTGGGCTTTTCAAATTTCAGATCAATCACTCTTTGGCATGTGTAACCCTTTGCAAGTTACTGTTCTGAGACTTAATTTTCTCATCTCTGAGAGAATAGTACTTCAACTTGGAGTGAGAATTTAATTAGATAATTCATTTCCACAACTATATAAGGGATGGATCATAACATAGAAATACTTTATCTCCATTACTTTAAATTTAAACATTTTACTCTCTAATTTCTCCTACTCCCTATTCTATTCTTACACTATCTTGCATCCTTTTTAAATTTTTTTTTAAATTTTCTTTATTGATTAAGGTATTACATATGTGTCATTATCCCCCCAGTGCCCCGCACACCCCCCACTCATGCCCTCACCCCCCTGGTGTCTGTGTTCATTGGGTAAGCTTATATGCATGCATACAAGTCCTTGGGTTGATCTCTCTCCCTTACCCCCACCCTCCCCTACCTTCCCTCTGACGTTTTATGGTCTGATTGATGCTTCTCGGTCTCTGGATCTGTTTTTGTTCATCAGTTTATGTTGTTCATTATATTTCACAAATATCATGTGATATTTATCTTTCTCTGACTGACTTGTTTCGCTTATGATAATGCTCTCCAGGTCCATCCATGCTGTTGCAAATGGTAGGAGTTCCTTCCTTTTTACAGCAGCCTATTAGTATTCCATTGTGTAGATGTACCTCAATTTTTTTAATCCACTCATCTGCTGATAGGCACTTAGGTTGTTTCCAAATCTTAGCTATTGTAAATTGTGCTACTATGAACATAGGGGTGCATATATTCTTTCTGATTGGTGTTTCTAGTTTATTGGGATATAGTCCTAGAAGTGGGATCACTGGGTCAGATGGGAGTTCTTAAATCATCTATATTTTCTCTCTATCAGTTACCTCCTATTTTTACTTCCTTCCTATTCATCTTTTTTATTTTCTTTAATTTATTTTTTTTACAAATCACTTTTTTTATTAAGGTATTATATGTGTACATATCTTACCATTGCCCCCCCCACCCCACTCCCATTTATGCCCTCACCCCCCAGAGTTTTGCGTCCATTGGTTATGCTTATATGCATGCATACAAGTCCTTTGGTTGATCTGTTTATCTTCCCCACCTCTCCCTAACCTTCCTGCTGTAATTTGACAGACTGTTTGATGCTTTACTGCCTCTGAATCTATCTTTTTGTTCAACAGTTTATAATGTTCTTTATTATCCGTAAATGAGTGAGATCATGTGGTATTTTTCTTTCATTAACTGGCTTATTTCACTCAGCATAATGTTCTCCAATTCCATCCAGGTTGCTGCAAATGGCTGCCTTCCTATTCATCTTAAACATTATGGTCAACTTTCCCTTAGTCTCTTGCTAATCTTCCAGTTCCTTATTGGGTAAAACCCCAAGTCTAGATAAACCTAACTGTGACTCTTCTGCGCCCTTATTTGGACTGTGGAAAGCTCTTACAGAAATTCTCAAAATGAAGCTTGCTTCACTTTAATAGAATGATACTGCCTAGCTAGGATGACTCAGTGGTTGAGCATTGACCTATGAACCAAGAGGTTACCGGTTTGATTCCAGGGGTGGATTAAGGGCTCCATCCCCAGTAGAGGGTGTGCAGGAGGCAGTGGGTTGATGTTTCTCTCATCAATATTTCTATCTCTCTATCTCTCCCTTCTCCTCTCTCTAAAATCAATAATAAAAACATATTTAAAAAATAAATAAAATAATGATACCTACCCTTAGTTGGATCCTCAGTACTTTTTCAGTATTTCAGTGTTATCTAAATCATCTCTCTCTTCCATTATCTATGGCTGCTATTTCAACCTCCTGAATTTCCTGGGCTAGATAACACCTAATATACATTGTCAGCTGGGAACTCCCATAGAACATAAAAGTGATAAAATAAACTATTGTGACCTACTGCTGTCAATTTCTAGATTGTATCCACATCAGTCCTTTCCTACTATCCTCCCATCTACACATTTATCTAAAGTAAATTCTTCTTTAAGTGCTCTGAATTCTATTCTTTTCTTCCTCTTCAAAGATATGATTCATAACTTATTCCTTCTCCCTCATTCTCTTTTTCTTCTACAAAAATCTTCCTGTCTCAAAGTTCCTTTCACTGAACTTTAAATTTGATATTTTCACTTCTATTTTAAAAAGGAAAAACAGCAATAAACAAGCAAAGCTCCACAATTCAATCACACATTCCCGTGAAGCCACATACCAGCCTAGTTCTCTCCCTCAGAGTTGAACACTAGAAAGTTATATATGTTCACTGTCTCTTTCTTCAAATCTCAATTATTCCCCAAGCTACTGCTCTTTGTCCTCTTCCCCTCCACTCCTCTTAACCTGCCATCTCCTAGGTAACCAAGGACATTCTTGTTTCTATATCTGCAGGCACTTTTCCACCCCCAATTCGTTTGAAATTTCTGCAGTATTTAGCATTATTTATTATTCCTTCTTGTAAAACTTTTTCCATTGGAGTTTCATGGATTAGATGACAGCTTGAGCACAAGAATCTAGCTCACTTATTTCTTAATATTTTAATATATTTTTATTGATTTCAGAGAGAAAGGGAGAGGGAGAGAGAGATAGAACAATCAATGATGAGAAATAATCATTGATCGGCTGCCTCCTGCATGCCCCACACTGGGGATCGAGCCTGAAACCTGGGCATGTGCCCTGACCTGGAATGGAACCGTGAACTGGTTCATAGGTCGACACTCAACCATTGAGCCATGCTGGCTGGGCTAGCTCACTTATTTCCAAATGTTTTGTGGGCCTATCAGAAATATCATGAAAAAAGAAGATAAGATACAGTTACAATGATAACAAATAAATAATTTATGCCAATAGTGAATCAGAGATTTTATGATAGTTGAGATATAGAAAGCAGATGGCATAGGATTGATATGGAATATACTGCAGACATCAGAGACAAGCAGGGATTTCCCAAGGAAGTCCAGAGATGCTGTAGGTTGAGTCAACAAATTTAAAAACTCCTGGAAATTACCCAAGTTATTTATTAAGTAAAAACCTTTAGATGACCTGAGGCAGATGCCTTTTTTTCCCTCTTCCTATTATAAACTAACTACCTAGCAATTGGAGTTTTTGACATCAAGATAATTCTGAGAATTCTTCTCTAAACAGAGAACGTGATCTACCTGAGCACAGCTACTATTGAGTATTAGAATATGAGAAAGAATTATCATAGAGCTTAAGAGTACTCTAGGCCAAGTGCTAGCAAACTTTTGTTCCTCACAGGAAATACTTTTCATTTTGCAGGCCATATAGTCTTAGGCAGCAACTACTCAATTCTGTGTAAACAAATGAGCATGGCTGTGTTCTGATAAATTTGTTATATACATGTCAACTCCTGCCATGGATTCAAACACAAATAAATATTAACAATCCAGAGAGGGACATAGGAAGAAACATAGTTTCATCGAGCTGTAAAATGATTATCTGTACTGCCAAATTACTTACTCCTCATTCAGGGAAGTATAGATGTCTGACTTCCTGTTTCTTATCTATGCAACCTACCTTTTGACATGCCCAATATGTATACAAAAATTGCAGTTGGTTTTCCAATTCAAGATAGATCACCTTAAAGAGACATAACACACTTGGTGAGAAAAAAAAAACCTTACCCACACATATTAGCTAACATAATACATTTAGAAATGGACAACAACAGGTCATATGGCATCTGAAAAAAAAATCAACATCATCAGAGAAGAACTAAAATAAATTAAAAAAAAACAAAACCTGGAGGATTAGAGATAACTCAGAGAACAAAACAAAACAAAACAAAAAACCTTAAAGATAATTTTAATTGTCCTTATAAAGACTTAGGTGTAAATTTCATCTATTGGGAAAAATAACTATGAAATTTTAAAATGAGTATGTAAGTAAAAGGACATTTGGAGTCTGAATGGTAAAAATGGACATCATTAAGGTGTATCAGTGGAAGAATTTATATCAGACAGAGCAACAAATCAGCTGAAAGATGAAAATCAAGGAAATTGGACAGAATTTAGACAAAAAAGAACAGATGAAAATTATGAAGAAAATCAAATGATAAGAAAACTAAATCAGAAGTGTTTAGTGCATGTCTAAAAGGAGTTTTAGGGAGAATAGAGAGACACTGGTGTACCTTATTTCACTGTTCAGCCTGTTTCCTGACAGCTTTAGTCCACAGGCCACGTGACCACATGATCATCACATTCACTGACCTGCTTTAACTCTAGAGAGTGTGCTCAGTGTGCTCAGTTAAATGCGTTCAACATTCACAGAGTAGTGGTACTCACCACACCTTTGATGCCAGGGACCCATGGATCTGCATTAGTAAATTGTCACCTTGCTCAGACTGGAGTCATGGACAGATCACAGGTATAAGTCCCCCCTTTTTCTTGGAATGCTGCAGAAGGCATGCTTGGGCTGGACACAGCTGGGCACACTATAGGACTGTTACAAGAAAGTGACACACACCCCTGATACACCCATTTTTGTGTGAGATGAGTGTGCAAGTGACCTCCAAAATGGGAGAAAATAGTCTGAGTTTGGAAAAATAGTGTGGTCCAGAATATCAACTAGTATTGGAGTGTGGAGACTTCCAGCTGCCTACGAGCATCAGGCTTTGGGGAAAGGTAAGAGCTTACACAGCACTCCTTGTTGAGAGAGGAGGGAAACCCTAGTCTCAGCTAGTTCACTGCCAGGCAATTTCTGGAGACTCCCTGGGGTCATTCATTGAACAAACCTGTTTGTCTTCCCACAAACATTATTGCATATATAAAATACCAACAACAAATACAAGAATCAAACCATCAGTATACAATGTGTGTGTGTATAGCAACACACATATTTATGCATAAAGGAAAATGCATATCAAACTTTAACCGTAAAGGCAGCAGAGGGTGGGGTATAAGCCATGCTTTCTTTAGGCATCTATGTAAAATTCAAACTTTGCTTTCTAGGTGCACCAGATGCATTTAGAAGTTAATTTTGTCTTCATGTGGTAGTTTAAGTCTGTTGGTATTTTTTTTCCCCAAGTTTTATGCCTTGAATAATTTTTAATTACAATTGCACTTAAAAAGTGAATAATTGAAAAAAGAAAAAATATACCATTATTATTAATCATATGTCTTTATTGTAAGCTAAAATGTAACAGATTAGATCCCAAGGATGTACGTCCTGATTTGAATGGCCTTTCTGTTTGCAGATACAATTAGGAAGTCAATTCGGTTCAATGTAATAGTCCATTCAGGTGAGTTATCTGGCTTAGAACCCCTAACACTTATTGAGAAGCTAAATGTGTTTTGGGAAACAAAGATAATTAAAATGCTTCCTCCACTCTTAAGAGCTCCCAAGGAACTGCATACTTCAATTGAAAAAAATCTTTGGAGAACATTTTCCAATGTTTAACAACTTCAAAAATCTGAAAATATACCTTTCCCCACACTTTATGTTTTATCTAACTTTTAAAAAATCATCAATCAAGATATCTAAAACTCAAAAAAAAGAAAGTGGGTTGTGGAACTGAGAGTGGAAGGTGACACATAGAAAATAATGATCATCCTTTATTTCTGACAGGTGTCTACAAAAATAGGAGTGAGCAGTTTGCTTATGACCCCAGATCCCCTTCAGTTGTTTTAGTTGTTTGGTCCAATTATGTATTCTCTGTAAAAATGACACAGGATTACATAATGACAATGCAGAACCTAAGAGGAATACAAATATAGCCTCTGCTTTTGAAATTCAATTTAGGGGTTGAGATGAAAATAAATTAATTTGGCCTCTTGTTTTGCAGATCCCCAATCACTTTCATCTCAACTATTCATACTGTAAGGCACATTTGTTCATTACCTGCTCGCTTTGGATTTGTTTAAACTGCCGTGTTTTGTTGAATGTTACGTACTGTGTGTGTTCACATGGTTTCCAATGTTGTAACTACAGGCTCTCTATCTGACAGGCAGAATGGATGGGTGTTCCCATATGGGGATGGACATACCCGTGGTATTGGTTGTTGACCCTTGGGTTTCAAAGTGTAACTTCCTTATAACAACGTTAAAGTGGATGACACTATTTGCTATATGTAAATACGGTTAGGAGTGGAATATCCAATTTTCATTTTCGTCTGACTGATGGGAATGTAATGGATAGACATTATCTCTATCCTTGTGGTTAAAGGAGCTTCTCTTATTCTTACAGAAAATGCTTTGGAGATTGAAGGCAACTCTATGTATGATAGGAAAGTAATGGGGAGAGAGAGCTTATTGCAGATATTTTCTTTGTCATTTAAACTGAGGATTTAAAATAATTTTGAAAATTTTGGAAGAGAAAAATGATGGGAGAAAGAGGATATTAGAACTAAAGGTTGTTTATGTGTCTGATTCTAAGAGATGGGTAGGAAGGTTATTTATGGAAGAATTTGAGGGCCTACATGTGTCTTTAAAGAAAAGATCTTAAACAATTATGTACCTTAAAGGGTATTATCAAGCCTGAAATTCAGACCTATATTAAAATAATACAAGGTAGTGAGAAATGGGGATATATGCATATGATTTCACTTACATGTGGAATCTAAAGAGCAACATAAATGAACAAACAAAACAGAAACAGACTCATATTTACAGAGAACAGACTGATGGTTGACAGATGGGAGGGGGGATGAGGGACTGGGTGAAAAGGTGAAGGATTGAGAAGTACAGATTGATAGTTACAAGAGAGTGTTTGGAATGTAAAGCACAGCATAGGAAATATAGTAAATAATATTGTGATAACTATGTATGGTGCCATTTGGGTACTGGAAATATCAGGGGGAGCACTTTGCAAAGCTTATGATTATCTAACCACTTTGCTATACACCTCAAACACATACAAAACAATATTGAATGTACACTGTAATTGAGAAAATTAAAAAATAATTTTAAAGACAGCAAAAAGGAAAATAAAAACAAATAAACAAAAAATGGGGTGGAGTATGGAAGTATGTGCAAGATGCTTTGCGGAACTGCTGGTGTGTGATCTATACTTAACCTTCCAGTCAGTAGGAAAGAAATGGATTTATCATGGCTAATCTTTTCTACTGAGTTCAGAAAATAGCTGACTTGTATATAATTACAAACACATACACACACAAGCCAAAATAAAAGTAAATTCCTTACAATATCAAGAATGATAAATTAAAAGATTTTCAGAAATTAAGGTAGGATTTATAATTGAAATGTGTCTTAATCACAACTACAGTGTCTGCACATTGATGGGAACTGATTATGTTGGGATGCTTGCCTTTTCTCATTTAATCTTATCACCTTCCTTGTAGTGCAACTAATGTTTCCAAGAAACATTTGGAAGTTTAAATGTTATGATAAGATAGAAAGCCTATAATAGTGAAGTAAATGTGTGTTTTTCCCCCCCTGAAAGTGACTAACCAGCAAATCAATTGTTTAAACCAGATCAGGAGACATTAGACCTTAGTTTGCTGAATATGTGTTAAAATTTGTACTTTTATTCTCAATTTTAATATTTTGATTATTTCATAAAACACTCCATGCTCTTTTTTATTGTAGCACTAAAAATCATCCACTTCAACAACACTTAATTATACTTAGTGTTTCTTGGTCTAGAATTATGTACTAAGGCTGGTTCTATATTCAAAGCTAGATTATTCACAAAGTAATCATTATACAAGCAGCATACTATCAATCCGTTTATTTCATTGGACTACATCTAATTTTAGTTTCAAATTGATTTCTAAAATGTCAAATGTTTCAAAGTGGTACACATAATAAAAAACAATTGTAGTTCTTCTCAATTGGATATAATTTACTAACACCAGGAACTATGCTTTTAAAGAACATACAGTTTTTTGTTTTCTCCTATTTTTCTTTTTAAAGCATCTCTCCAAGGACTTACAATTCTCAAAATGATGTGAATTTTATGATCGGATTGCCTCCAAAGAGTCAATACTCTGTTAGGTAACTGTTCTTCACATTATTATTATTTTATAGATGCAATTACTGCATAACTATATTTTAAAAATCAAGTGTTGAGAATTGGGAAAGGAAGATTATGGTCCAATAAAACGTAATATTTAACTTTTTGAAAGTCATAATTAGTTCCATTTTATCTCAGCTATACCATTCTAATAATGTGTGTTGCTGAATATTTTATGAGAAAAAAATAAATATAGCTGAAAGATTTTACTGGATTCCCAGATTGTCGATGCTCAGAATAATACCATTTGTAACGTACATATCTTACAAAGAGACTGAAAGTTCTGTGAAATATTACTTTTAAATTATTGCAACTAGATAGTTTTGAAATTAAAATTCATTTAATTCAGATACCTGCCTTTAAATGTTAGTTTTAAATTCATGAATTTGTTCTGTCAAAGATGAGTCAAGGAAATGCATATTTGTCTGACCTGTATTTAGTTAAGATCATTATTCAATACAGTTATGACCTCTAGGATTAATGTGCTGATTTGGGGCAAACTCCTGGATTTTCTAATTTATCATTGTACTGTGAAACATACATGACAGTGAGTCAACATTTATTTCTTCATATTTCATTAAAATTTTAGTGTCTTAGTGAATTTTTGTTAGTCTGCATTTTTATAATTGATTATTGCATTACTTTATTTTTAAATTGCCATCTATGTTTGATTATTTTTTATCTTTAAATGTACTCTTCAAGGGACAGGCCATAAACATTAAATAAGATGGGTTGTGTAGATGTAAGCATATTTGTTCTCATATGTTTCTTCTTATAAACATTCAAGTTCATCCAAGAAGATGCATCCATAAATCAAACTAAAATACGCACTGAATGAAATATTGCGATTCCACCACTTACAGATCTTGAACATGGAATGGGTCAAATTCTACAGTTTGTTCTTGCTTCCTCTTTTCCTATTTACATATGGCTCTTCTGCCAGCTTATGATTAGTGTACAGTCTATTAAATCAGCAGAATGAGATTTAGATAATCTTAATGAACTGTCGGAATATGGAACAGGTTGCATACTTTTTTAGAGGGAAAGAAGAAATTTTTAAAAAATTTAATCTCTATGTAGGCATGGATTTAGTGCTTAATGAGCACCTGATTGATTAAAATACACTAATATATCAATTTGAAAGTTTTGTTACCATATCCAGCTATGAGACATCACATATACTTAAATATTATTTTCTCATCTGGACCCATGGAAGGTTTTATTTAACTGAATTATATATAACAGAGCACCTTCATGGAATGGGAAAATACTGCATCTACATATAATAGTAATTGAATATTTGAAAAATAGACAAGGAATATATTTCATTATATGGAAATAAGCCATAGTGACTGTAACAGTGGGTTGTATTCCCATGTTTGATATGGCTTCTTATAATTAATAAATCTGTCTTTGGTCTGGGTCTCTTTAAAATATGCATTGAACTTCTACACTATTTAATTTTATGGATTTTTTAAAAGATATTTTATTAAGTACATATATTTATGGGCAACAAGACTATGCATTTAAAAAATTGTGTATACAAGGTAGCCTGTTTTGTGATAATTTCTACTTTGCTCATCATATTATTTGATATACAGAAAACACCAGGCTGATATGCAGCTTGAATCAGGGTGTTTTCTCTTGTGGTTTGAAACCTAATTATGCAATTAATTGGAAAATAAATTACAATGGAAGTATCTTGTGTTAAACCCGGTGGTCTATTATTTTTTTAAAGTAAAGCTTCACATTGTTTTTATAATCTGACATCACAGTGACATTATATTGAACTTCAATGAATATTTTTGTCTTATTTGACAAAGCTTATGAAAAATATACATCTTGTGCTGTGCTATTTTTAAAAAATGATATTTCTCTTGAAAATAATGATGCGTAAAAAAACCATAGTATGAATTCACAATGTGAGTGAGTGGGCATTTCCCATAATGTAATAGACCAGTTTTCAACAATACTTCTGGATGCGTTAGCTTAATTCTAACTCTATAAATTTGATTAATTCTGGACATTAAGTGCAAAGAAAGTATGTGGTCATCGTTAATAGAACCTGAACATGGGCTTGGAAGACCTTTTCAGTTTCTCCTTATGTGATCTTCCACTTAGACATATAGCCCCTCTACAGTACCATTCGCAAACATTCACCCTGACGGCGGTGAAATTCTTCAGGGATGGGACTTCTTCACTGGCTTTGCTCGTTTTGTGATTAGATAACTTTTACTAAACTGTCCTTCCTTATATTCAAACCAATTCTGTCCCTATAAACTCTTAGTGACTGTTCCTGTTTTTGGCTGCTGTGGTTAAATAATTCCTCATATATGTGAAGACTGCTGAAGTCAAAACGTCCCTGGTACCTCCAGTCATTCTCCCTATCTTCTGGTGTTTCTGATTCCCTGGTCACTCTGTGCTGGCCATCTATAAAGAGCATCTACTTTGTTAATTAGAGGCTTCTGGTTCTGCTTTTCTTAATGATCTGTGGCAGAGAGCTAGTAGCCTATTCAAATCCATTTCCTTCTTTACTAACAGAAGGCTAGTTTTATTAGAGACAAATCCAATAAAACACACATTTCTTAGCTCCCTGAAATGGCCATTAACTAACTTCTGGCCAGTCTCATCTACGCAGAAAACATTGGCTATGTTTTCCATGAAGATATCTTCACAAGGGGATTGACTCACATAGATGGACCTTTTCTTCTTCCCTTCTACTTTTTGGCTGTAATTCAGAAGCAAGAGGTGGATCAGTCATCTGGTGCTTATAAGGCAACACACACTTGCTAAGAATGACTGGACAGCAGGATAGAAGGGCAGTAGCTCTTCCATCTTATCTCCAAATTGCTCTTGATATGAGAGAAAAAGAATTCACTAAGTTGTTTAAAGTTTTCTTGTTAAAGCATTTTTTTTTTTGCATATAGCCAAATAATATCTAATATACATTTTAAAGTATAGCTCTGGAACTAGGCAGTGTTGAAGATTCACCAGCCTAATTTGGTGATTTTGCCAAAATATGGCCATGGCATTTCTAAGGGTACCATATATAATTTTAAATATTACATTATACTATATACGTAGGTTAAATTTGTCTATTGCAATTCTCATGTCTTTTTATTACATGAACTACCATTCAACTAAGTCTTCTTATATCTGGATATGGTTTTTAAAATCTAAAATGTAAGGTGTGTCACAGGGGCAGAACACAGAGCCTTTGGAGTAAACGGGCCAGACTTTCAGGCTTATTTTGCATAAATTCTTTGCCGCTCATTTTTTATTATCTGCAAAAACAGGGTTAGTAACAATTGCTTCACTGGCTAAAAAAAGCCAGCACTTTGAACAGCACGTGGGTTCTTGAGCCAGCTTCTAGCCTACCTAGACCTTTGAGAATCTTGATTTTATTCTCTAATATATTAATTTCTCCCAACACTAAAAGCCCTGGTTATTTGATGCGAGTATTCCACATGGTTCTCCATTTACATAGGATAGTAGCTGAATAATACATTGTAAATAATAATGTTCTAAAACTTTAACATGCCCATGAATTACCTGGTCATCTTGTTAAAAGTGCAGTTTCTGATGTATAGATTCAGGGTCCTGAGCTTCTACATTTTAACAATCTTCCAGGTAATAGCAGTTCATAGATTATACTTTGAATAATAGGGATATACACTGAGTGGCCATATTATTATGACCACCCCATCAGTACTTCGTTGGGCCACCTTTTGCCTTCAATACTGCGGCAATGCTTGGCATTGACTCCACGAGATGTTGAAAGTTGATGCGAGTAAACTGACACCATGCCTGATGAATAGCACTGTCCAGTTCTGTGAGATTTGATGGTTGTGGAATCAGCTGCCTGATGGCTCTTTTAACTTCTCCCATCAATGCTCAGTTGGATTGAGATCTGGTGATTGTGGGGGCCACTTAAGCAAGGTAAAGTCTCCCTCATGTTCTTGAAACCACTTCTGCACAATACGAGCACCGTGGTATGGCGCATTGTCTTGTTGGAAGAAGCCATCTCCATTGGGATACGCCATCAACATGATAGGATGAACTTGATCAGCAACGATACTTAGGTATGTTGTGCTATTCAGACATTGTTCCACATGAACTGAAGGGCCCAAATCATGCCAGGAAAACATGCCCCAAACCATAACACTGCCCCCACCAGCTTGAAGGGTTGTATTCATGCATGTGGGGTACATGCTTTCATGCTGTTTCTGTGAAATTCTCACTCTGCCATCTGCATGATGCAACTGGAAACGTGATTCATCAGACCACATGACTTATTCCAATGCTTGACTATCCAATCCTTGTGTTCCTGTGAAAATTGGAGACGTTTTATCTCGGTAACTGCAGACAGCAAAGGTGTTCGAACAGGTCTTTGGCTTCCATATCCCATACGATGCAGTGTACGGCTCATTTGCCTGCAAACGTCAGGTGGTCATAATAATCTGGCCACTCAGTGATTAACTTTATGATTTCAGCTTCCATATTCCAATTTGTGCAAACATTTTTAAAAATTATTTTGACCATATAGTCCACACAGCTGGTAAAACATGAACTAAAGAGACAAATTATTTTTGATAACAATATGAGAAAATGTTTAAAGTATTAAGGAAAGGCCACAGGCTTAGTATCTTCGGAGACATGTTGAAATTCTAAGGAGTGGTGTCTAGAAGTTCCTGTAAGTATGGGAGTCATTGTTAACTGTATTTACCATTATTAACTACTATTAACCACAAGTAACCATTTTAAAGGGGAAGTGAAATAAAGAGAAGTTACTTTATGAGTTTGGGTCTGGTACAAGCCTCAACTCATTGGATTGCTCATCCCTTTCAGACAAATCTGTTCACTGAGGCTGATTTCAGAGAGTTGTTAATATTATCAAGTGTATTATCACTCCTTGCTATTTATTACTGAACTAGGAATAATCAATGATGTTGTATCTGGAGTTTGCAACAAAAGAATTTGTTGACTCACATAATAATCCAAGTGGTAGAAAGGTTAGGGAAAATACTTTTTAAATGAAAACTTTCTACTTCAGGAATTCTGCCTTGATTACATGATTTTACTTAATAAGTAGATAGTTATTGAGCATGTTCTATGTGTCAGATATTCCAATCCTTATTCAAATCTAGAGTGAATTTTAAAATACCACTTACCCACCTTTTCTTATTGTTTTGTTTTATACTTCTTGGGCTTAGTAAAAACAAACAAACAAACAAACAAAGGCTTTAATAGGGGGGGACAAGGATTCTCACGGATCTGGGGATTTAGATGGTCACTTGGTGATATTTACAGGTAAAATAAAACTCAGGTGCTTCAGGTTTGATAATGCAGCCATCTCAGTACATAGGACAGCTGGAGGCTGTAGTGATTGCATGTGCCCCACCACAGCTTAGTGGTATATGAAGTTTTATTCATGTGGCTTCATACATGTTGCCATATTGATTTGTAACCTGAATTTGTATTTGTCATACAGTTGTGATTTTGAAATACTGTACTCTTTCTGCTAACAATTTGTTAATTTAAATAACTTTTAATCTCTTCCTCTATTTAAGAAAATTAAAAAAATTAATCCGTGTTACTAATCATCCTAGCATGGATTAGTTTGAATTGAGCATAGGGTGGAGTTCCGGGGCAGGGAGTGGTGGTGGAGACATTGAGCAAAAAAGAAAAAAAGGGTGATGATTGCCAGGGGAAGGGAGTTAGGGGAGGGTATAGGGGAGATAAATGCTGATGGAAGGAGACTTGACTTGGGGCAGTGAACACACAATACAGTGTACACATGATGTGTTGTGGAATTATGCACCAGAAACCTGTATAATTCCAATAAATTCAATAAAAATAAAAAAATTAAATTAAATTAAAAAAACCATACTATAAAAAACATACACAAAGCACAGTATGGTAATTACCAGAGGGAAAGGGGTATCGGGGGAGGTAGAAAAGGGTAAACAGGGGATAAATGGTGATGGAAGGAGACTTGACTTGGGGTGGTGAACACACAATAAAATATACAGATGATGTATTATAGAATTGTACACCTAAAACCTATGTCATTTTATTTAACCAATGTCACCCCAATAAATTCAGTCAAAATTAAAAAAAATATATAAATATACTATTATAGTGTTTAATTTTTTTGCTAGTTATTACATATTAGAGGCCCAATGCATGAAATTCATGCAAGAGTAGGCCTTCCTTCCCCCGGCTGCCGGCACTGGCTTCCCTCTGGCACCTGGTACCCGGGCTTCCCTCACAGTCCCTGCTTTGTCCGGAAGGTCATCTGGAAGAATGTCTGGAAGGACATCTGGTCTAATTAGCATATTACGATTTTATTATTATAGATGATAGTATTTTCTCTTGTTGCAATCAGATTGCAGAGTTGATTATATCTGCATCACTTAATAGAATATGCCAATATTTAAAAAGAGATGGCAATACAGAAAATAATTTTCTCATAAAATATGTGAATGTGCTCTTTTTTTCTGATAGCCTGATTGGAATTAAATCCATTTTGGAAGTTCCTTTACATTTATTATTATCTTATAATACTAGCAATAAAAATCATGAAACAGAAGCTATGTCTCAAATAAATACCAGACCTTTGGAGGACTAGAATCTCTCCTAATTTACACATAAATGGGAAGACTTAATTATAATGCAAAACAATATGTTACATCTCCATACGTCATTTCAGACAACTTTGAATTTTCATTACTTATTAAAAATAGATAACTGTCAGTTTTTTTAAAAAAATTGCCCACTCCATTTCTTTTGCAAGAAGAAAGGAGCACACCATGGTTTGCTGCCTCACTCTGTGTTTTATTGGAAGTATCCTGGAGTTCCATTATGTGAGAATGCTGCGCGTGGCAGCGGACTTGGTGGGCCGCAAAACATGATGACCTCTCGCTCTTGAACGAGGAATAGGAAGAGTTTTTCTTTGAAAAGGAGACGGAGAGGACCCTGGTGAACATGTGTTCCAGGGTTAGATAAGGATTCTGTGGTGCTTTTCTGTAGGTGATGCAGCTTTAGTGCTGGAGATCCTTGTTCATACTTTTCTGTCTTCCATGAATTTTCACAAGGATATGTTCAGTTCTAAATGGGGGCGGGGGGGGGGGGGGGGAAATTATACCTAACACGTTAAAATGAATTTTCTCAATGTTTGTTTCTAACCTAGGTGCATGGCAATTTTTAAAGAACTTTAGAATAATTAAGATTTTATTGCTAAAAAAAAGTATTTTATTGCTACTGAAAACTTAGAGTTAATTCTTTTTACAACTATATGCATTTTACTATGTTTTCACCTTTGTAGGCTATTACAGGAGGTAAATGACGTTGTCAAAAGACCTTCACTTAGTACTTTATTTGCCGTTTATTTCAGGTCTGACTTCTGCGTTGTGTTCGGCTTTTCTGGATCCAATGAGGCTTATTCAAACTAGAAATCTTTTCACCTGTCATTAAGAAGGTAGCATTTGTCCTTTGGTTACAGATCCAGTAGGTGTGAACTTTAAACTTCTTAATACTCCCTTCTGTCAGTTGAGGGACTGTCAGGGTGACTGTGAAGAAGCATGCTTTAGGGAAGTTCTCCAGGGTGCTATTTCCTGTTGTTGCCCAAGGCTGTCAGCTCTTCCCTGAGGTGATTTCCTATGTGTTTGCAACCTTATTCCTGCTTACACAGGAAATGTAGGTAAAGCCAGTGGCGGGGTGGTGCTTTTCCCACTAATTCATTTCAGTTCAGTTTATTTTACAAAAAGTAAAGTTAGTGTGAGGTCATTAGTGTGAGGGAGGTCTGTGAGGAAAAGTAGAGAATTTGCCATTGATGTATGTGGGGAACAAGGGCTCTTAAGCCTCAGTGGATCTGGAAGGGCGCTATAAGTCCCCGTCTGAGCACAGAGAAAGAGTGACCTTGGACCCAGTGTCTTTTCATTATCCTGCATCATTGTAGTGTATATTTCCTGTATAGACATCTTGTGTGTATTTCCATTATAGCTCCTATTCCACACATCGACTTGAATACTGACAGACTCTATGCCAGACACTGTGCTCCTTGTGAAGGGAAAGAGATAACTAGGATGGTCTTGACTACGATGGGTTCAGTCTAATGAATGGCAGGCTCAGATACGGATACACCAATTACAATATGTGCAATAAATAGATGTTGAACCTACTGTGTGCTTTAAAAGCTAGGACTGGCAACTAATGAAATTGGCCTACTCACAAAATCAGAAAAATGAAGGAAGATCTACTTTTTGCTTTTCCAACAAAGGAAAATTTAAATTCTTTCATATATGTGTGTAGGTTTTAAAAAATTTATTTATAATCTCTTTTTGCACCATGCTGTCAAGTAACAGGATCTTAGCAGTCTTTGTTCTGCTGCCATATTGCTTTTAATAACAAATATGATCAGATACAAATTGGAAATATTTAAACCCAGGAAAACAACTATTGATTTGCCAGACATTTAAGGGAAATAGGTAGGGAAGTTTCAATTGTTTAGGGACTTACAATTTTTTAAGTTATCTACCAAATGAAAATTTAAAAAAAATGTGAATATAGTCAGATACAAATAAAATATATATTTACCTGCAACATTTTTAAAAATTAAGTTGTTTTGGTTTTTTTGGCTTTTCTTCTCTTCCCCTGTCAATTAAATGATGAGGACCTTAAAGGACCTTAAAGACGGGCTCACCTGGACCTCCCATTTAAGAGCTGTTGCTCCAGGGCCAAACTTGAAGTTGCCAGCATCTTAGTTCTAGAAGCCCCATCAAAGGACATGCTTGTAGTCCTCTAGTTGTTCTGTCTTTATAGCCTTTTATCTCCTCTTGCCTTAGAACATATCTGTGGGGAAGCACGTGATCTGGTTGGAAAGTTTGTAAGGAGGAAATTCTGACTTAGGGGAGTTGGCTGAAGGCTGCCGCCCCTAATTGTTCCTTGACCTTTCCAAACAAGTCTGTGTACATGCAGACCCTCGTGTGTTTACCGGAATCTTTATGCTTAATCTTTAGACGTCCTTGCTTAAAGGACTCTGCAGACACATGTGACCTCCCAAGAATGCTTACCCTACTTAGTGTATCTAAAAGTTAAACTTTATCTCAAACTGCTGTTACAATAAAAGCCCGAAGAGGCAGGCGAATGAGGCTGTCTGGTTCCTATAGCCAGGCAGTCCTTTGGCCCTCTCTTTCACAGACACGTGTGTCAGAGTAATCATTCATCCATCGCTCAGGGTCTGCTGGTCAGCCCCAGCACATATTGTTTTAACTTTTCCCTAGTTATATAGGGTTTTAACTATGTTCTCCTTGGCCTTAAGATTCAATGGAAATGCCTCAGGATATTATGAGGGGGAAAAGTGGGACTTGAAATGTGAAGGGTGCTGGTTTCTCATTCTGTTTTTTTAACAAATCAGCTCCTCTTTCCTTTCTTCTGTGTAGTGGGCTCTGCATACAATTCACTTAGGAAAGCAAGTCCAAATTTTAAAAATGTAAGTCTGAAAACCCATGCACGTGGAGGAGGGTATAGGGGTGGATAAATAAAAAAAACCCGTGGTTAAATGGTTAATTTTGTTTTGTGTGAATTTTTCCTCCATTAAGAAAAAGAGAAGAAAAATAAAATCCATGCACAAATTGATGTGCAGAATGCTATGCATAATCAGCATTCTTCATTCTTCAGTTCTGTTTATCATGATATATGGTGAGAAGTTGTCAAGAAAATAAGACGTCATCAGGATTTTTTTTTTTTTCAGTATCCATGGATAGGTACTCTGTGTCACATTTAGCCAATGCTTTGATAAATCAAAACCAGGTAATCTTACCATGGTGCTGGAGGGTGATAAGGAAATAGATTTGAACTAAATGGCATGAGAAAAGAATATATTTTCTTTTGAAAAATTATTTTCTCTTATTTCAATGAGAAAATCTGGTTTTGATTTATCAAAGCTTTAGTCAGAAATATGCTCTTATATTTAAATCTTGGGCATATTTTGATGGCTCCTTAGGTAGCAGTGGGCAAGTATGGCTTATACAATTGAAGCTACTAAGAGTCAGACCAGCTTCCATCTTTCCTACATTACCATACGACTATAGGAACCCAGGTGGTCTAAGAGGAGGGATGTCTTGGAAGGAGTAACATAATTGTTTATTTTTCCTCCTTTATATTTATAATAGAGGCCTGGTGCATGAATTCATGCACCAGTGGGGTCCCTCAGCCTGACATGTGGGATTGGGCTGAAACTGGCTCTCTGACATACTCCGAGGGGTCCTGGATTGCGAGAGGGTGCAGGCTAGGCCAAGGGACCCCACTGGTGCACTATTGGGGCTGGGGAGGGACGCAGGAGGTTGACCAGCCGGGGAGGGACTGCAGGAGGCCTCCAGGGCGTGTCTGGCCTGTCTCGCTCAGTCCTGATCAGCCAGACCCAGCAGCAAGCTAACCTACCAGTTGGAGCATCTGCCCTCTGGTGGTCAGTGAACGTCATAGAGCGGTTGAACAGCCTTAGCATATCATTAGTGTATTACGCTTTGATTGGTTGAATGGATGGCCAGACGACTGGACACTTAGCATATTAGGCTTTTAGTATATAGGATGGAACTTACATGTGCCAAGTTATTTCTATGACTTAGCTCCACAACATAATATCATTTACATAATAAGTTTTGAATGTCAATTTCACTAAAACCTTGCTAGCCATAAGCATTATCCTTTGTCAATTTTTAAGCAAAAAGGCATGGATTGTATTAAATTAAAATTTAATTATTGGTCATGCTAAATTTTTGTGTTGATAATTTAGATAATAAAATGTTCATCAAGATTGTTGAACGAATGAATAAATGGACTTACCTCGCAATGCAATAATCTTTCTATAACATTTCTGATAAGGAAGGCTCCTTTGTCATTGTTTTTTCACAAGCTGTTTGACAATGTTTTTATGCTAGAGCCTGTTCTCTAACTCCAAAATGCTGAAAGAGTTTTCAAGTAACTGTGCTTCAATATTTTTAAGTTTGTTCCATTTTTGGCCTGGGTCAAAAAAGTATAGGGTTGTTTTTTTCTTTTCCTTGTATCATCAAACAATTGATTAAACACTATCAATCAACCTAACACATGGGAATCTTAGTGGGGGGAAAAGTCTGAGAAACCTAGATTATGAAGTAATAAATATTGTCTTTTCTCTGATGTTTTCTTATATGAATCAGATGTCATTATAGTCAGTATGCTTCTTCTAGCAATTACACCTTTACAATTTCCATGCTTGAATATAGAGCTACTTATGATTGTTTTCCCCCTTCAAATATAAATTGAGATGCAAAACTGAGTTCAGAATCCTGGCAGCAGTTAAGGTTAATATTCTTCAGAAAGTATGGGGGATAAAATAGTTTGGTTTTAAATTTGGACAAGCTGAACACTTCTTATGGAAATAATTTTTTAAATTGATTTTAGAGAGAGGAAGGGAGAGGGAGAAATAGAAACATCTGTGATGAAAGAGAATCATTGATCAGCTATCTCCTACATGCCACATGAGGAGCTAGCCTGAAACCCAGGTATATGCCCTGGCCAGGAATCTAACCCTGAGCTTCTGGTTCATAGGTTGATGCTCGATTACTGAGCCACACTGGCTGGGCTCTTTTGGAAATAATTTGAGCTCAGTAACTTGGTAGATTATATTTGATAATTTGACTGAATGGGAAAAGTTCATCAAGTAAGTAGAAAAAAAAACTCTTAAATAATTTTTAAAAGAAAATTGCATTATTTGAAAAAATCAAATTAAAAACAGAGGTGTTACTTTCCATATAATTCCGTGCTTAGATAAGGTTTCTGTTCAGATTCTGTTTTTTAACCTAATTGAAAATTTATTTATATCTTCTTGGGGGTATTTTATCAACATCTTTTAATGATCTTACAATGATAATCTATAGTCTCTTAACAATTAGAGATTTGTGTATAAGGAATCTTGAAAAGGACTTCAACCATAGGAGATACAGAAAAAATATTAATCTTAATCCCTATGTATACATATAGCAGAACTCAGTTGAACTGCTTTAGAATTAAAAATTATAATAAAAAAATTGTTTGGAAATGGCTGCTATTTCTGAGATAAAATTTAATTCTACAGAAAATTCTATAATAATTTTTGAGGTTAAAGAGTTATTAATGAAGACTAGACCTTACTTATAACATCTTGAATTTTCTACCCCAAAATATCTAATTCTGATAACTAGTCACTAAAAAAAATATGCATTATCATCTAATTGTATTTGAATGAAAGATAAATAGGATCAAAGTTGTCCTAAGAACAATTATACTAACTATATTTTGACTTATATTTAATTTTTCTTATATGTTGTTCTGTGATGTTTATGTTAATATATTGTGAGAAATTATTGGCACTGGAGAGTAGAATCTCATATAATGTTAATATTGTTCTATTATATTAATACATAATATATATAACTATATTAATATATAAAATTATGTTATATATAATTTATTTTATATATGTATATAATGTGTATATATATATGAATATGAAACACAACTATTTAGAGAACATTTTACATATATCAATTTGTTTAAAGCTCACAACTATTTGTGAGTGTGAGATAATATTCCCATTTTATAGATGGGAATTCTGAAGATATTCACATAAGAATGAATAAGACCAAAATTAAAATGTAGATTTTTTAAAAATATGATTTCTAGGTATACTTTATTGTTTTTATAAAAATTTATATACTCATAAGAAAAACTCAAATAAGATTCAAAATCTGACTTTGCAACAATAATCATCACCTACCTTCTCTGAACATGTTCCACAGCTGCATCTCTCAATATACGTAGGTGCAGAAAAGACATGAGAAGGTTAGATAGCTTGTCAGAAAGACATGAGTTTTGAAAATGGGATGGTGCGATACATTTTCATATAAAGATAGAAAATATTGATTTAATTTTTACTTCAGTGTAACTAAAATAAAGAGGACAGTAGTAAAATGGAATATTGAACTTGAATTTTTCTTCATTAAAAAAAGTTACCTCTAAATTTTAAAAAAATGGCCATTCCCTTAAGTGCTTGGCATCAATGTTTTTAACTGTTTCAACTATGCAAAATATCTTCTTACTCCCTGCAAGAAAATAAAAATATATTGCCTTTCAAAACCCACAATTGCTTAATTTTCATATTGAAATGGATCCAGTAATAACCATTAGGTATTTTTGATTTATCACTAGTTTTCATTATTGAAGTACTCTGATTAATTTCTCGGTTGCCTCAATTACATTGTCAGTTGGTATGTCTATGTGTTTTTAGAGAAAAGCTTCCATGGGCTAAATTACCTAATCTCTTGCATAGTTGCCAGTGTCTACTGATTATAGATGAAGGAATACTTGTCTGAGTATTCAATTCCTGATTTATACTTTCACATTAGAATTGCGCAGTCATTTTTCAACTGTCTTCCAATGTTAATAATGTGCAAGTTCTAAGTGCCTTTTGCATTGGAAAGTTTTAGAAATCTTCCTAAATTGCTTTAACGTTTTCTTTTAACAGATGACTTTGAGGATACTAAAGATATTTAGCCTGGAGAAAGAAAATTATATACATCTAACTAAAGTGCTATTAGCAATAAGACAACTCTTTCTTATTTTGTTTAATCAGGGCCAGGTGCCCTTTCTGTATTTTATAGTATTCTGTGATTTCTAGTATACAATATTTGTGAGGTTGTTTTATAATCATCTGATGAATATCAGTCATTCCCAAACAAATTTTTAATTATAATTTTTAATTCTAAAGTGGTTCAACTGATTTTAAATGATTATTTTAACTGATGTCTGAGGTTGTTTTATAATCATCACATACAGGTCTAGACTGTGAATTCCTTGAGTTCAGAAACATAATAAGCACCCAATCTTTTCTTTTTTTTTATAATTCAGAAGGCTTAGGTTTATCTTCTGTTGATTTGTAGTGCCTGCCAAGAATACTGTGTGGAGAGTGATTCTGAGGTCACTGGCGGCTCAGCAAGAGTGGGTAAATTGATCAGTTAGCAATGTCTTCACTGAGCCAAAGAAGTAAAAGTGGTGCCAAAGTAGCAAATATTGTTCATCCTAGATTAGATGCTATTTATTTGCCACAGATGGCAATATCAGGACTATTAGATAAATACTCCAGGAGGTGGATTTGGCTCAATATAATAATCAGTGTTCTAATCTATACTAATAAAAGGGTAATATGCTAATTAGACTGGGAGACCTTTCAGGCGACCTTCCGGACATCCTTACAGACAAAGCCATGGTGGCAGGGCCAAGGCAGAGGTGGTTAGGGGTGATCAGGCCGGCAGGGGAGGGCAGTTAGGGGTGAGCAGGCTGGCAGGGGCGGGGTAGTTGAGGGCTAGCAGGCCAGCAGGGAGGGGCAGTTGGGAGTGAGCAGGCCAGCAGGTGGGGGCAGTTGGGGGCAACTAGACCATTGGGGGGGCAGTTGGGTATGATCTGGCTAGCAGGGGGGTAGTTGGGGGTGATTAGGCTGGCAGCAGGGGAAGTTAAGGGTGATCAGGCAAGAAGAAGGGGGCATTTGGGGGTGATCAGGCCAGCAGGCAGAGTGGTTAGGGGCAATCAGGCAGGCAGGCAGGTGAGCGGTTAGGAGCCAGCAGTCCCGGATTGCAAGAGGGATGTCCGACTGCCGGTTTAGGCCTGATCCCACAGGGGATCGGACATTCCTCAAGGGGTCCCAGTTGGACATTCCCTGAGGGGTCCCAGATTGGAGAGGGTGCAGGCCGGGCCGAGGGATACACCCCTTCACTCACTAATTTTGTGCACCGGGCCACTAGTAATTAAATAAATTTAAAAAGTGAGTTCAGTGCTAAAGTCCCTGGGATCGGTGACATTCCTTTCCCTAGAAATTTTAGAGCATAAATTAGCAAAATATTTGAAAAATATCAAATACTATATGTACTTTCTACTCTGATTCTAATCTTGTAGGAAGTAGTTTACCAATATGACCAAGACATGTTAAGGAATTAATTTTAAAGCAGAGAAATATTATGTATATGAAATAATTTTTTACATTTCAATTTTTATTGAACTTACGCAAGTTTTTAGGGTTTAAATCTATAGAACAATTTAAACCCGCAAGTTTTTAGGGTTTAAATCTATAGAACATTTAAGTAAGAGTAAATAGTCTTTGGGCAAATGTTTGAAGATGCCACAAAACTATAGCAAATGAATATCCCCTACCTTAGAGAAAATAATAATACCATCTACCAGGTTACTTAAGCTAAGAATCCAGTAGTTACATTACATCCATCAATAAGCCCTGAAGTCTCAATCCCAAATCTGCCCTCTTCTTTCAATATCCACTGTCATCACCATCTCTCCCTGGTCTACAGAAATGCGTCTTCTTTGATACATATTTTTTTCACCCTTGTTCCTGTATCATTCATCCTCCATCCAGGAGCAGAAGTGTCTTTCTTAAAAAAATAGGCCAGATCATGTCACTTTCCTACTTGAAATACTCCAATAGTTTCCTAACACAGTAGCATAAAATTTACCCAAGCTTCTTACCTTTACCTAAAAAACTCTCCAAGCATCTATCTCTTGCCTCCCTCTCTGATATACCCTCTGTCCCTTGACCCCTGTGCCCAGCCACCCTGGACTTTTTACAGTTAGGCGATATTGCAGTATTGTAAGTGAGGAACAAGGGTGGTCATATTGGAGATGAGAGGAGTTAGGTATGAATGCATTTTTGAAGGTAGATGCAATAGCAGTTCCTGGCAGATACTTTGTGACAGAAAGAGGATTGAAGGATGACTCCAAGGTTTCTGGCCTGAGCACCTGGAAGGATAGAGTTGCCATCAATTAAAATGGGAGAGGCTAAGTTGGAAGTATATTAGGAAGAGAAGGACAGGAGTTTCTTCTGGGAGATGTTGAATTTGAGATGTCTAAGAGTTGAGTATATGAGCCTGGTGTTGAGAAGAGAGGTCTGGGCTGAGATAAAGTTCTGTGAGTTGTTGGAATGTACATGGCACTTAAAGTCATTAGTCTCTACATTTACCAAGGGAATGAACATGGGTGAAAATGAATCTGGTACTCAAAATTTATTTGTATTTTTGCATATTTATGCCTGAGAAGCAGAGATGTTATTGATAGACACTTTATCATTTTGGTTTCTGTGATAGAATGGTTGTCTATATTCATTTTACTGAAGAGAAAACTAATGAACAGAAAGGCAAAAGACACATTTTTTTTTTCTTATAAAGAACTCAAATAATTTTAAATATATTTTTTTATTGATTTCAGAGAGGAAGGGAGCAGGAGAGAGAGATAGAAACATCAATGATGAGAGAGAATCATTGAACAACAGCCTCCTGCACACCCCGCAATGGGGATCAAGCCCGAAACCTGGGCATGTGCTCTGATCAGAAATCGAACCATGACCTCCTGGTTCATAGGTTGACACTCAACTACTGAGCCATGCCAGCTGGGCACTTATTGCTTCTTCTGATAGTTTTTTTTAATAGAAAATTGAGGTCTTGCTGGGTAGATAAAAAGGAGGGGCAAATAGTCTTTGCAAAAGTGATTTTTTTTTAAATTTCTTTATTGATTAAGGTGTCACATATTTGTCCTCATCCCCCCATTCCCATCCCACACCCCCCCCACGGATGCCCCAACCCCCTGTTGAACTTAACCATTGGTTAGGCTCATATGCATGCACACAAGTCCTTTGGTTGATCTCTCCCCCCTCCCCCCACCATCCCCTATCCTCCCTCTGAGGCCCGATAGTCCGATCGATGCCTCTTTGTTTCTGGTTCTGTTCTTTTTCATCAGTCTATGTTGTTCATCATTTCCCCTAGATGAGCGAGATCATGTGTCACTAGAGATATACTTATATGAAATGAATGTGAGATGAGCAATAATAGTTATGCTGACAGGCAAATGAATCAGTCTGTAGTGAGCATTGATATTGGGTCTCAAAAGAACTGTTGGTCCAGAAAGAAACTCAGAACTCAAATAATTTTAACTGCCAAATAAAAATCAAGTGCTATTTTATTTTCTTGAAATTATTCTTTTCTTCAAATAATCGTAATTTATCAAGTTTCTTTTAAAAAAATATTGTGACACAAAATTACTATGCAATTCTAAAGTATGTCATAGTAACTTTGCCTTTACTATGGTTTCAATATTTAGTAGTTTATTGTACTTTGATTCTTTAAATATTGTTAACTATTGCTTATTTGTAATAGCTCATTAGTCCTGAGAGTGCTTACTATAATTTCTCAACCATTCCAGATGAGTTCACATTTGCCATAGGAAATGAAGAAGAATACCCGAATTATGCTTGATATTTATGTAGCAATTAGGTACTTTTCTGGGTGCATAGAACTTAGAAGAATTAAGCTGTGGTTTGTAGTTTAGCAAGCCAGATTTATTTCACTGGTTTTGGAATTCCTTCTCACTCATTTTAAAACATTTGTCAGCATGCTATTAATTCTCAGGCCACCCTATTTGAGGACATCCTTTGGGGGATGAATATTTTGAATGCGCTAGACCAGCCTCTTTATTATACAGATGTGGAGTGCAAGGCCCAAGAAGCTAAGGATGTCTGCTTCTGACGCATTGTAAAGGATCACTCACGTTATTAATAGTGTTTAATATCAACCCTGTGCTATTAAAGTTGTCCAGTCTGGATTCAAGGTTCTTTAAAGTTGCTCTCAATCTTTTCTCTGCTCGTACATTTTGAAGACGAATTTCTACTAGCATTCTGTGCTAATTAAATGATAGTGGAAAAGCATTTTCCATCATTACTGTTGAAGCAGAAACAGTAAATCACCACAGGTACAAATTGGGAACTCTGTCTTAATATCATTAGGCCGAAGAAAGCACACGGAACACTCTAATCAGTCAAACCCCAGTATTTAATGAGTGTACACATCATTTTTTTTTCAGAGTAGTGCTCAGGAGAAGTAGATGGACTCAGGGATGCCTGCAACTCAAGCTTTTTCCAGTTTAATATGTGGAAGAGAGAGAGAAGAATACGTATTCCTTCTAAATCTAAATAGAAAATATGTACCGTCTTAGAAATGAAGACTGTTGAGTTGCATTCTATGTGAAAAATCAACCCATAAATTTAACTCTGTTGCAATCAATAAATACTCAATAGCCAGGAATAGGAATGTGATCAGCATTGGTTAATTTGGGAACATATTACTAGAGACAGTTTCACAAATTGACTGAGATTAGCAGAATTTTACAGGGTGTGAGGCATGTTGTATAGTGGAAATAACATCAGATTGGCCACCTCCTTGTGCCAAGCCTTGCTATTTCTGACTAAGTTGTGCCACGTGAGGCAAATTAGTTAACTTCTCTTAGCCTCATTTTAAAATCAGTGTAGTTGGATTAGGTAATTTTGAATCTCATAGCTCTGAAACTTCATCATTCTTATAACAATGACAGTTTTCTGAGAGAGATAAAAAAAAATTAATGCGTACTCTAAGCTACCTCTGGAAAGACCATCTCATTATGCACAATACTCATAATGAAACAGTGTAACCACACTTCCTTTTTCTCTCAATTTAAACTCATACTGGCCTGGCCTGCATGCCTCAGTGGTTAAGTGTTGACCTATGAACCAAGAGGTCACGGTTTGATTCCCAGTCAGGGCACATGTCTGGGTTGCAGTCTTGATCCCCTGTGTAGGGTGTGCAGGAGGCAGCCAATCAGTGATTCTCTTTCATTGTTGATGTTTTTCTCTCTCTCTCCCTCTCCCTTCCTCTCTGAAATAAATAAAAAGAGAGTAAAAAGTAAAGTCATACTGAAATGATAGACAAACAGAAGGAACCCAAGAAGAAAATCACAGGCACCATCTCGGTAGTAGGGAGCGAGAATTCCATCCAGATTTGGCAGGTGCTATGGGATCATAATGGAAGGAGTGTAGGTAGCATAGAGAAACTTCCAGAGAGTGCAGAGAGAGAAGCCTTCTATTATTCTGGCCAGCCAGGAGGAGAGCTGCATGCTAGGAAAGGCATCTGTCTCCTTTTACAATTTGATCCCTGGGGGCAGTGTCCCTAGCCCAGGGAAGCTGTGAGGGAAGGCATAAAATGGAAGCTTGTCCTTCTTCCTCACTCTGGAGCACACCATTTGTTTGCTTGATCCTTAGTCGAGAGATTACTAATTGCCATCAGTGAAGTTTGAATATCTGGATGATCCTAAATCTGAGGAGAGGATGCTACTCTTGGCAATGATGGATGAGTTGAGTATTTGGGGAGAAGGAAGATATCCCCAATTGCTTTAAAACCCAAATTAACCTTCCAAGGGAGAAGATGCCCCAAGACTAGCAGTATAGGTTGTGTATTGCCCAGGTATTTCTACCTTTTTTAGGAAACTTCTGGGGCTGTCTTATACCATTGCATTGGAGAAGACAGGCCATGGCTCTCTTTGGTTAATGGGGTCCTAATGTATGTGTGCTTTGGCCTCATCACGCTCTTCAAAATTTTTTAGTTTCTCAGAAAGGTAAGAGAAATCTGTTTCCCCAGCAATTCCCCAGCAGTTTCATGGCATCATGACCAAGGTGATTGAAAATTCCTGACCTTTATTAATCCTAGATTAAGGTAGGAGCCAAGGGTTAGGCACCAGTTGATCATAAACCCCACTACTAATCATTAGTTAATTAATTATTAGGGGGGAGGGGAAACTGATGACTAATTCCCCCCTGGTATGGTCATCAGTTATTTTGTTGTTAGTAAGCTTTTGTTGAGTGGAAGGAAGGGATGGAGGGAGGGAGGGAAAGAAAGAGGAAGGAAGGAAGGAAGGAAGGAAGATTGGTAAACAGCCTACTCCTCACATGGGTATGCAAAGTGCAGCAGCTTCCAACACTGAAAATCAGCTTTTCCCACCATGATACACAAGAAATAAAATGCTGGTAAAGAACACTATGAAGAGGCAGTTGCTTTTATGTTTTAAGACCATAATTTGTATTTTAATAGATTCTTGGCTTTAGGAAAACTATATTTTAGCTTCTGCTAGTTCATACACATAAATCTGAAATAAGCTTGTGTCTTCATTTGTACAGTTTTTGGATGACTAAAGACCCCCTCTTCCTAAAACTTTGGGAATTACCAAAGACTTTCAATCTCTTCTGCTGTCATGACTATATGACAGCTGTGGGTACTTTACCCCATCTCTTTTTTAAATTTTCACATAAAAAATAAAAGGATGGAAGGGAAAGGAATGGCAGGAACAGAGAGAGACACAGACAGACAGAGAAGGGAAAAGTAAAAACATCGCAGAGATAATTTACCTTATATTTACACCCCACTACCTATAATGCTAAGAACCCATCTTTTACATTACTATTGCCCCTACCCACTTGGAGTTTGAGGTTATCTAGTCTTAACCCTTCCAAGTGATGGCTTTCTCATTCCCATGTTCCTTTTTAAGGAAATGTTTTCCATCTTTTCATACCCATTATTTAAGGAGCAATGTAAAGTCTTTATGCTGTGTCATATATAGAAGTTTTATTGTTTGAGCAAGACATTCCAATATTAACTTTTATTCCAAGCTCTCATCAAGACATATTTTATTAGTAAATCACTTCATCTTCAAAAAGCCATTCTGGATTAAAAAAAAAAAAGACTTTATAGTTTTGTATATATGTAGAACCCCTTAATCAGCACAAATGATAAAGTAACATTAATACATGGAAATGGACCACACTACAATATCTAAATTGATTAAACCCCATTCCAAAGGCAGGAGAGTAGATTTTTTTTTGCTTTATAACAAGTTGCTTGGTCAATGTACCCCTGATTTGAGGCCATTTTAGAAAGCAGGATACAATTTATTAGGGATATACCTCTGAATCAGACCTTAAACCCTTACTATAATGAACAAGTAATTTTCAACCAAATTCCTGACATGGGCCAAAGAATCTATATATATAAAAAGCCAGCGACCGGAACACCATAACGACCAGAATGACGGATTGCTATGACGCCCACTGTGACCAGCGAACCAGCCTGATCAGGGGATGGAACTGGCCAGTCAGCCTTCTGCAGCCCCTCCCCCCAACTGGCCCTGCCCCCAATGGGCCCCCACCACCCTGATCAGCCCGGAGCCCCTCCCCCTGGCCAGCCCTGCCCCTGATCACAACCCCTACCTCAATAGGGGGCGGGGCCAGCTGGCCAACCTCCTGCAGCCCCTCCTCCCACCTGGCCCCACCCCAGATTGGCCCCTCCCCAACCCCAATCAGGGGCAGGAATGGCCAACCAACTCCCTGCAGCCCCTCCCCCAGGTCACTGGCCACCTATTGGCCCCCCAACCCCATTTGGGGGTGGGACTGGCCGGCCCACCACCCACAGCCCTTCCCCATGGCCAGCCCCACCCCCGATGGGCTACCACCACCCCAATCTGCCCGTGGTCTCTCCCCCCAGTCATCTCTGCTCCTGATTGGACCCTCCCCACCAATCAGGGGTGGGGCTGGCTGCTCAACCTCCCACGGCCCCTCCCCTGGCTGCTGTCCCCCATTCGGCCCCCCATCCCATTTGGGGGTGGGGCCCACCAGCCAATGGCCCTTGGCTTCTCCTCCCAGCCAGCCTGACCCTGATCAGCTTGATTGGGGTGGGCCAGCCAGCCAACCTCCTGCTGTCTCCTCCCCCGATAGACCCGGCCCTGATCCACCCCGATTGGGGCATGGCCAGCCAGACCCCACCCGTGCATGAATTTGTGTGCTGGGCCTCTAGTGACTATATAAATATCTACATAATATAGTTAAGTTCAGATACTTAGAGCTAGTCCAACTTGATAATGTAGCATGGTAGAACAGTGGGAGAGACCAGAAGAATAGCTCACAAGAGCTAAGATGAGACCAGTGTAATCTTATAATGAGCATTTTATTTGGCATGGAGCTTTACAATTTACGGGTTCAGGGAAAAACTGAAAGACTTTAGATAGTGATTATAGAGATTAAAAATGAAAAAATTAAATTAATTTGAATACCCTTGGTGGAGGAAGATCAAGGATGAGATATCTCTGAAAAACACCTGACATCATTTTAAAAGAATGGCATGACAGTCTTAGACTTTCCTAAGGCTGGAAGGTGGAATCTCCTTATTAGCAAATTACTTTGAGGAGGGACTAAGTTATTTGAAATAATTTTTTAAGCTTATGAGATATGGCTGTCTAAAACTAGTATTTTAAAACCATTGCCACCGTATCTAAATCTTGGCCAAATGTTCAATATTATTAAAACAAACTCTGGAGTAAAATTTAAGGAGTACAGGGAGTTTTGTAACTGGCAGATACTATAGATCAGGTAGGGTTTTATAAACTTTTTTACAAATTAGAAGGGTAAGCTTAATAAGACTATCTTTTTCTATTGTTGCCTATGTAAATGATTTAAAATAGCAGAAAGACTTATACAAAGAAATAGAAGGTTTTAGATGACAACAATCTATGTTTTTACTCAAACTTCAGTATTGTTTTTAATAAACGTGACTGGAAAAGAGTATGGAGATTACACAAAAAATTAATATATCTATGACATGATCCAGCTATTCTGCCTCTGGGTAGTCATCTGAAGAATACAAAAACATTAATTTGAAAAGACATGGACAAGTGTGGTGATTGCAGGGGGAAGGGGAGAAAAGGCAGGCATAGAGGAAATAAATGTTGATGAAAAAAATTAAACTTAATGAAAAAAAAAAAGATATATGCATCCCTATGTTCATTGCAGCATTATTTACAATAGCCAAGATTTGGAAACAGCCTAAGTGCCAATCAATGCATAAATGGATAAAGAAGCTGTGGTAAACATATATAATATTATATACATCATAATATATATTAGATATATTCACTCATATAATAGAATACATACATATAATATGATATATATATAAAATATAATATAATACTACTTAAGCATAAAAAAGATAAAATCTTGCCATTTTTGACAACATGGATGGATCTTGAGGGTATTATGCTAAATGAAATAGATCAGTTGCAGAAAGACAAATACTGAATGTTTTCAACCATATGTAGAATGTAAATACAAAACAACAACAAAGAAACAGACAAAAAACATAGAAGCAGACAGCAGATTGGTGGTTACCAGAGGAGAAAGGGGTGGAGGGAGGGCCAAATGGACAAAGGGGGTCAATTGTATGATGAGAGATAGAAACTAGACTTTTGGTGGTGAGCATGATATAGTATATTTGAATGTTGAATTATAATGTTGTATACCTGAAACTTATAGCCTATCTAATAAAAGGGTAATATGCAAATTAACCCTCACTCCGTCACAAAGATGGTGGTGCCCATAGCCACAAGATGGCAGCGCCCAGTCCTCTCAGCCCCGCCAGAGTCCCCAGTCCTGGGGGGGCAGCTGCTGAGAGCAGGCGGCAGCATGAGCACACGGCGACAAGGCAAGCGTTCCGTGCCCAGCTGTGGATGGGCCTCTGGGCCACAGAGAGCCCTGGGCAGTGGCACGGAGCGGCCAGGCCCTGCAGAGAGCTACTGGTGCACGGATTCGTGCACAGGGCTACTAGTAATATTATAAACAAATGTTAGCTCCAAAGTTATGCCTAAGTAAATAGGCATAACTAAGAGACTCCAACTTAACATCTCCTAATCTTGACAAGATAATTATAAACTATATTATCATTATAGCATTTTTAGATTATTATCGATCATTGTTTTCATTTTGTGAACATCTAGATTATTTGGCTTGTTAGGCTAGTTCTGTAACATGAATTTTTCTTTTAGCCGTGCTATTTCTTAAAAAAACATATTTCCCAAGAGAATTACTCACTTATCAATGGGAAAAATTAGGAAGTGACCATGTGTGAAGTATCCTGGCAATTCAGTTTACAAGCTGCTTTTCTGAGTTCAGGAAAGGTGATTTCTTTTTTCTGAAATATTCATTTTTTTTTCTCTCACATGGTTCAATGACTAGAACAAGAGACATTTTCAACCTTTTATAAGATTTCTAATTCATATTCCAAACCTTTGCACTCTTTCAGTAATGAAAAATTCATTAAGGTTTTAAGATGCCAACATTGAACGGTATTAGTTGTTTTCCCACAGAAAATGTTTATGGGGAAGTCTGTTAAAATACATATGACCAAAGTACACACATGCTTTTCTTTTGCAAATTATACATTTGCTATGAGAGAGTGTGCTTTTAAATCCAAATGAATAGTCAGCACCCTTTTAATGTACGTATTTTTACTTGTAAAAGAGCAACATGGAGAAAATGACACATTATACTGGCCACAGGGAAAGAATGTTACCTTGTGAATATTTAAAACATTTGATTTTTTAAAAATTGTGAAAGTTACTTTTTTTAGGAAAAAGCCATAACGTTCAGTATTCTTTAAGCAGATTTATAATTTACCTATTGTTTTAGTTTCCAATTTTGTTGTTAGCTGTCTACCTCTTCAAGTCATTTAAGAAAATTTCTGGTTCTTAATATGTGATGTGACTCATCAATGAGGGATAACCTTCTACTCTTCGTGTTTTCAGAAATACCAACAACCCTGACCTTATTGAATATTAACAGTGAGCAAAGGAATTTGAGTTTTTATATTTGAAAAGTTTTTTATTCTGCTTTTGTGGCATTGCAGTAATAACTAGATTTCAGCAGCTCCAAAGGTCTGTGCTGCCTGAGAGTAGAGACCCCACCTATCTCACTAACCATTGTGTACCCAGTGCCAGACACTGTGCCTGGAGCGTGATTAACCTGAAAACAAACCTGTTAAATTAATGAATGACTCAAAATACACAATGCTACCGGCTGTGTCTGTGTTTCTAATTCATATGTACACACTGCACAAATGTATATGAGCTTTTGGTGACATGAATTCTTTAAGAATTTTTAAACCATTAAATTAATTTCATATGCCGATTATCTACAATGCTATTCTATATAGATTATCACTTTTCAAGGAATATAGTACATGGGAATGCACTATTCTACACATAGTTTAAATATCTTATGATTTAAAGTTCTTCAAGTTTAAAAGTGCCTCATGTTGAATTGTCATTGTACATTTAGACATGAGTATCAAAGATGGGAAAACATTATGCTGGTTCCATAATACCTCCTAGAGGTAGCTCTAATATTTTATTTAAGTTTGGTTAATGTGTTCATCATTTGTCCTTCTGAAAAGGTCTATGGGAAAATACTTCTGTTGCTAAATTTGGCGTGGGGGGAGGGTGGTGTTGTTTGAAGCTTCTGGAGAGTCACTCTGTTTGCATCTGTTAGATTGAACCATATAAACATTCCATATTTGACAGATACAAAAACAGCAGTTACTTTGGCTCAGCCTAGTATATATTTATGTTAATAATATTGTAGGTATTTAACAATGGGCAATTACTATTTATAGCCACTTAGTGTGTATCTTCTCATTTCCTACTGACAAAACCCCATGAGGTGTATATAATCATATTATCTTCATGTGATACAGGAATTAGGGTCACACATTCAGTACTCTAGCATTGGAATTTGAATACTAGAACTTGGAAATCTGCAGACTCTTAATCATTACGCTCATCTGTCTCCCAAAATGAAATAATTATTAGCAAATTAATTATCTGCTGTACTCAGTATCTCTCTATCATGATTGATTACTATTCATTAGGTTGACTATTTCTTCTAGAGGATTGCAGTTCTATGTAAATATTGATTGAAGATGAACTCCAAATGAACTCCAAATGAAAGGACTTTGAAATGCATTATTATTCTGACAGGCAATGATGGTTATAATAAATTAAGCTTTTAATTAATAATCAAAGTGTAAACACTTGTATAACTTGCTGTTTTTCTTTATGGATTTTAGCCTCAATTTGGTTCCTATGTTTTTAATTTTCTATGGCATGTGGAAGGGGTAGATAGTGTGCAGTCATCATTATTCTTCCTAACATTCTATTTATATGTAGTCAACAGGTGGGTTAATTATTTTACATTCTTAAACTATTAAAAAATAGGAATGAAAGAAGAGAAAAGTTAGGAAACGCATATTGGGGGAAAAAGAATGATATTCTGAGAAAAAGTAGATTTAAAAGAGAAACTCTTCTTATTCAAAAGTAGTAACATTTGAAGACAAAATTCTAATTATCTTGACATAGAAATCATCTAGAACAAAATAAACATTAATGTAAATATAAACACATTTCTTATAAAATGAAATTATTGTTGAAGATATTAGTTTTCAACAAACTGTGCTTTCAGAAGTTTCTCTTTATGTGGAATACACTACTTAAATTTTTTGGAACAACATTATACCAAGTTATTTATTAATCTCAAGTAATAGGACATAATAAGTATGTGAAACTTTCCAATAGAGGTCCAATACTGCTTATAGGTCTTTATAATTTTTTTAACAATTTCTTTCTTTTTTTAAAAATATTTTTTATTGATTTCAGAGAGGAAGGAAAAGGGAGAGATAAAAAAACATCAATGATGAGAGAGAATCATTGATCATTTACCTCTTGCATGCCTCATACTAAGGATCAAACCCGCAACCCAGTCATGTGCCCTGACTGGAAACCAAACCTTGACTTCCTGGTTCATAGGTCAACACTCAACCACAGAGCCACATTGGCTGGGCTAGGACTTTATAATTTAATACAGATACTCTGATAAGGTTTGACAAATGCCCTAATATGAAGGGGATAAAACAAAATTGACATTAACTTATAGGAATTCTCATAATGGTTTAGATTTTATATTGACTAAGTAATAAAAGGACTGAACTCTGGGCAGGCTTTGAGTAAGTTTCAATTTTGAGTTTAAGAGTGAAAAGGAGCAACTCTTCCTTATTTTAGGGCTAATTGTAATTTTAGTAATAATATTTGCTGAGTACTTAAAATGTGCTAAATACCATTTAAAGCACCTTACCCTTTTAAACTCACTTTATCTTCATAACACCCTTTGAAGTAAAAACTGAATTTTCCAAATTTTACAGATGAAAACATTCAGGCAAAAGAAGGCAAGATATTTGCTCTGAATTCGTAAGTCTTTGGGCACAGACAAATGTGGCTGCATATCCCAGTTACTTGGAAACAGTGAGAGAGATTGGAAACCTTTCCCAGTAAAGAAAAGAAATGACACTTGTCATTTTGTCAGGGACACAAAGCCTTTTTTGGAATTCCCTTGGATTCTGCTAAGGAAATGAGTACAGCTACATTTGGATAGTACAAGCAAGCGTGCTGATGGACAAATGATTCTTCTTGCTGTCTTGGTGGCAAATTCAACTTCTTATGCCACCTGAAGGCTGTTGACAGATGCATTTTAAGGCATTAGTGATCTTCATAGCACTTTTAAATATTTTAAACCATTTTTTCCCAAACTGGGTATTGTCTTCCCTTCCCTTCTTTTTTATTCCCTTTCCTTTTTGTTGTACTTCTATTTTTACTACTCTCTGTTCTTTTGAAAATAAAAGTAAAATACAGTGACAAATTATAATTTTGTTGCAATATGTAGACAGTAAGACTGTGCAGTGTTTATATCAGGGTTTAAAAAATCAACAGACAACAATTAATAAGGAACCATTTTAAGGGCCCCAAACATCAATGCATTTACATAAGCAAATCCATTAGCACAGACTCGAGGTTATGACAACATGGTGTTCCATCTACTCTCTTTAAAAGAATCCAGAGACACTTCCATGGTTTGTGTAACTTGTTTTCTCTGAAAAATAAAACAGCTCATTTCCTCATCTACCTAGATTTCGATACTCAACTTAATGTGGATAGAGGGAAAGAAGCAGGTTTTCAACTTACTTGTTAAGCTAAAATATGATAAAATTAAGAACATCATAGTATAGGAGTAAAAAGAAAAGCTACCATATGATTTCCATTGACGCAATGGCAGAAGAAAGAACACCTCGGAGTGAGATTTTGAATTCTCATGAGGAGAGTGATAACAATTACACAAAAACTCAGGCAGCAAGCAGCCCCTTGCCCTAAACTGATCTCTCAATATGGCAATTTCACATATGTCAAATTTCATAATACCACCTGAGCTCAAGTTTTCATACAAACTACAACATCAGAAAGTCTCATTTTTGAAGCTTAAAAGATACCCTTGAGAACACTGAATATTAATTTTTGAACAAACTGTTACACTTTCAATTGAGAATAGAGTACCAGGTCCAGTTTCACTATTATGCCTGCGTGCCATTGCAATCCCACTTAATATTTTTAATAACTCAAGGGGGGAAATATGCCCATTAAAGAAATTATTTTCTTTTAGGTCTATTCCAGTTGTTTTTATCTACCATAAGACATTGATGAAAAAAGTGATTCAAATACAATTTAATGCACACTTTCTAGACAGCAAAATAATAAAGTCTTTCCTTAGCATTAATTTAAAGAATAAATGCATGTTTAAACCTTAAGGCACAAGTTAATATATAATTAATGTGAATTATACCCCTTATTGCATTTTTACTCTCTTATCATAAGTTATTTGATATCTCCTCTTCTGGATCATGGATAAATGATAGACAGACAGATAGATGATAAATAGATAGATAGACAGATAGATACATAGATGATAGAGAGACACTGACCTTGATCTTATATTTGATCTAATATCCCCTTTGGCAGCAATGGCTCCATTTTTCTGCTTAAGAGAAAAATACTTTGAAATCTCTGCTTCCCCATCTCCCATTCTCTCTTTTTTTAAATTAAATTTATTGAGGTCACATTGGTTGATAAGATTATACAGTTTACAAGTGTACATTTCTATGATACATGATCTGTATATTGCATTGTGTGCCCAGCGAATAACTCGTAGAAAGCTGAAGTCCATATAAAAAAACGAGTCTTCCTATCAGATTTATATCTAAGATATGGAATTGTGCATGTGACATGTTAAAAATTTTTACAGTAATTGAAAAAATATTTAAGGCTTTTAGGAGGATAAGAGAAACTGCACAGCTCAGTATACCTCAAAGAACAGATCTATCATGAAAAATTTGCCCATAGACTTTTTTGCTCCTACCAGAATTTTCTAGCATTAATGGTGTCAAACAGTTCACAAAAGTGATGATATAATTCAGGCAGTTTCTGTGGAAGAAAACATCATGTTTAGGGAAAGGACCGGAAATAAACATGTGGTCATTTTTTTTTTAAATTTCTGAATTTGCTTTCAGAACTATTTGTACAGATTAGAAGAAATTAGAAGAAGCTGCCAAAGAAAATACATTTCCATTTCAAGAGGTTTGGGAGAATAAAGTAGCCTTACTTTGGGGGCTGGCTTAGGAGGTACTTGGATTTAAAAGGATGAGCTAAATCTTAAAATTACTTTCTGCTCTATTGAATCTCTGGTTCTATAATCCTATGGCCATTTCTCTTTGAAAAGGGAAGTAGAAGTTTTATTTGCCACATTCAAAGTGGTAGGGTGACATGTTTGTACTAGATTTAATATAGGAACCTGCCAGTGATAGTTGAAGAATATGTAATTTCCTCATGGTGCAGGAAATTACTATCTCTCTAGCGATCTTGCTACACGTAGAAGATCATGTATTTTCACTAGAAAGATAGGTAGGTAGGTAGGTAGGTAGGTAGGTAGATAAATAGATAAAACAAGCAAAACTAAACCAAAGAATCTCCTTCGTAAAAAACAAACAAATGAAATTCCTGGAGGCACTATCCCAGACCCAGCACAGAATCTTCAGCTGAAAGTTTAAATGGCATTGGTGGTGTGAATTTTGAAAGGGCTGCTTTGCTGTCAAAAAAAAAAAAAAAAAATTCCTAACTCACTTTATTAATTGTGGAAACCATATATTTAGAAGTTATTGGCTCTAAATGACACACTAATAGTTAACATTTGTGGGTACTTACTATGTCTCAGGTACTTCACACCAATTTTACATTGTAGGTGTCATTATTATTCCCATTTTAGATGAAGAAACTGAGACACAGGGCAGTTAAGTAATTTCCCCAAGATCACACAGTATGTAAGTGGTGGGACCAGATTGAAATCCAAACACTGTAGTTAAAGAGCCCACATTTTAAATAATTTGGCTGGTATGTCGATGTAGGTATCGAAGACTATCCTTGTAATCGATTTAGATTAAAGGAAGGGAAGCCATTATGAAAACAAAGTGTGAGACCATCCAGGGAAATGTATTAAATAGTCTGTTTGGGTTTTATGAATTTTTAGTGTTACAACTCCCAATTGAAATGTTGTTTCATTCAATATTCCAGCTATTCCCTTAAATTTAAAACATTTAATAAATTGAAAAAATACTATCTATAATAATAAAAGCGTAATATACTAATTAGACCAGACGTCCTTCTGGATGACCTTCCGAATGAAGCCAGGGCTGCAAGGGAAGCCTGGGTCCTGGGTGCCTGCCGGCAGCTGGAGGGAAGCCCAGGTCCTGGGTGGCAGAGGGAAGCTCGTCCAGGCAGCCGGGGGGGAGGAAGGCCTGCTCTTTCATGAATTTCATGCATCAGGCTTCTAGTAGTAAAATATTTATGTCCATGAATCATGACTTGCCTTTCCTGTGAGCACCTGGTTTCTTTGAGGGCAGAGACTTTCTAACTCATTTTTGTTACCTCTTTAGTTTCTTAAAACAGCAGTGTCTACGCAATAGACAACTCAAACTATATTACATTTAGCTGAAAGGAACTAGTGAACTGCAAGAAATTTAGAAGGGCACACTTTAGTAACGTATCTTTCTTCCTATTGTTGATGAGTTTACCACGGATATCAGCAGCCTGTCTAGCTGCTTGGATCTTTGAAAAATGGGAATTCAGGTCAATGGATAAAGACCTTGTACCTGGACAGTGGGATATTTTTTCTTCATGTAGAGGTAAAGAGGGAGAGTAGAGGCCTTGTCCATTACTAAAGCCTGGATCATGGCTGCCTAGCATCCTCACCCATCCATTCTGTAGGCAGAGAGCAGCCTGCACCGATGACATCAGTGTGCCTATTAAGGAGAATTAGTGCAACACACTTAGTAGGAATTGAAAGACATCTTACTAGGAGTGACTGTAGCTAAATGGAGCTTCTATTATGATTTTAGTCTCAATAGGGACATGGGAACAAATAATTAGAAAGGAAATGATTGCCATTGTGTCAGCTTTGGGAAATTTTTTCTATGTATATTTCAATTAACTATTCAATTAAATATGCATGACCTCATGGCAGTGCTCTGGGGATAGTTGTAGCCTCCGGCGAGGCCCTCAGGCCCTGAGAGAATCTTTAAATTTTTAAATAAGACCTCAAAAACACCTTGGTTAATATTTTTGATGAACTTATCCAAGATGACTTTTGAAATCATTTCAATTTTTTTAAATGTTTTAAATTTTCCACAGATTTTAATCTTCCCTGTTGTCTATCAAAAGAAATTTCTGGGTCACATTCTAAATACACTTTTTATTGAAATATCAAATACAGAAAAATGTACATAGAAATAGTGATGTATTTTCATAAACCAAACACCCTTATATAGTAATCACCCAGACTCAGGACAGACTACAGAACCAAAATGCACCTCTTTTGCTCCCCTGCAGGCTCTCTGCTGCCCCCCAGGGGTAGCCACTATTTACATTTCTGTAATCATAGTTGTTTTTTTTTTAATTTTATGTAAATTAGGTCATACAGCATTTATTGTTATGTGTGGAACTTCAACATTGTTCGTAAGGTGATCCATGTTATTTCATGTATTTATAGAGTGTTCATTCTGATTGCCTCATAGTATCCTACTGTGTGACTAGGCCACAATTTATTTAGCCATTCTACTCTTGGGAGGCCACTGGTTTCTAGCTTGCAGCATTACAAATAGTGTTGCAGTGAATATTGTAACACCTCTTTTAATAAATGCATTCCCTGATAAGGGAAGCCTGGAGAAAGAAATAGCTCCTTCATTGGGTGCATTTTGTATTACTCCTCCTGTAACAAATCACCACAAATGTAGTAGCTTAAGACAACGCCCACTTATTATATCCAGTTTTGCAGGTCAGATTCCCCAGATGGACATATTACTGGTTCCTTGAGGAAAGAATGAGGTAGTTGGGGAATGAGGAGGTTTTCAGTATTTGGGACTTGGGTAAGTTTTAGCACCCACAGCAAAATAGAAGGAATGACATAGGTTCTGCTAGAGTTGAAGTATTGGTACCACAAAGTCTTCATTAGCAAGAAAGGCTGCACTTAGTGCAAGGATTATTTAGGGGGGAAAATAACAGTTTACCATCACAGGTAAGAGGCTCTTATATTTTTGTGCCTGGGCTCAGGGTTAAACAAAAATATCTGTTTACTCACTGCACTTGCACAGGGTTTAAGTTTTGAATTTCACTCCTCAGCATGAAAATTATTTCTGGAGTTGAGAAACCCCTAGGGCACTGGTGAAAACAAGTATAAAATTGCTTAGAGAGGTTTCCCCCCCACCCAAATGGTAAAGATCTACACTAACAAAAGAATAAGAGGCAAATTGACTGTACCTTCGCAACGCCCACCAGCCAATCAGGAGTGAGTATGTAAATTAACCCAACAAAGATGGTGGGTTAATTTGCATATGGAGGCACTAAGTGGCCAGGGGCGGGGCAGGATGCAGGTGCTCCAGGCCTCTGGGCAGCATGTGAAAGCAGAAATGCGGATCCAAGCCGGAGCGAAAAGGCGGCTCTGGCCAGAGCGAAGGGGGTGCCGGCAGCCAGGGGAAGGAAGTCCTGTTCTTGCACAAATCTTCGTGCATCGTGCCTCTAGTTCTTACATAAAGATAGGCACACATAAATATGAGCTCAAAATTACCATGTCTCAAGCAGTGACAGAATGAATGATACCAGACTTTTCCTTAACAACACAAAACTGGACAAGATAGTTAACAAAGCTGTCTTCAGCATTGGGCAATAGACAGAGAGGCTGAAATTTTTGAGACAGGAAAAATAGATGACATGGTCCTCATATTTACCCAGGCCCTCCTAATGAGAGCACTTTCTTCCCCACCGCGCCGGCAAGAAACACCCAAGCTGAGAGGTGACATATGTTGCTGAGAAGATGAGATCAGAACTCAGGGCTGCTGAAGTGTCTCAAATTTGCAGAAAAAAACTGGAGAAGATAAACTTTCCATTGGGAGGAATCAGACATCTGTGTTGATGTTCACTGCAATCATTTGGCCAAGGGCTGGGCTGTGCATGCGCAGGATAAGACTCCTGGAGTTCTAGCAGAGACAGGGTGCTGCAGACTCTGGGAATTGGATGCAAGTCTCATAGACTGAGCAGCACATAAGTCATCATATCTTGACTCTGTGTTTTCCTGTCAGGACCTGCATTTGAGTTTTTTGCCCTAAGAATGGTACTTACTTAAAAATATTTGGCTGGGCAAGATTAGAAATTAAACACAAAGCTTGCAAGTTTCGTTTTGCAAGTCCAAGCTGGGAAATATGTTCTCTAGATTCTGATCAATAACTGAATAGTTTGCTATTTAGTTCATCTGTCTTTTCTATGCCTTGGCATATACCACTGAAAGAATGCAGTCAGGATTTCCAGTATTCAGCTTGGGAATCTTTTTAGTCAAACTCATAGATTTATTTTTCTTTTTTACTATTATTGTAGGTGATATTGTTGCCACATTTCCCAGCACTGCTCACCACAGGTTGTCTTTTTTCAATAAATTTTTTTCACTGTCTTTTCACTAGACTCTAAACCTTAGAGCCCTTCCAGCTTCCGCTCACTACCAACAGCACATATTTAAGGCTTTTGTTATATAGTTGCACCACACTTGCAGGACCAGCTTCTGTTTTGGTTACTTCTAGTGATGTAAGCAAACCTCTAAAATTCATTGGCAAAATATAAAAATAATCACTTCTCATGGATCTTTGGTTTGACCAGGTAGTTATTCCACTGGTCTCACTTGGGGTCACTCATGTGGCTGCAATCAGATGGTAGATAGGCTAACATAGCCAGGATCTTCACTCACATTGTCTTCTGGAGAATTAGAAAGGACTGAGAAGACTGGCTGGTGCCTCTCTCTATACCCATTTGGTCTCACCATGCAGGTAGCTTCTTTATCTGGATTCCAAGAGTGAGTATTGGAAGCTGTGAGCTCTGTTATAGGCTGGGATGGCATCACTCCTGCCATGTTCTATTAGGTTCTGTAAGGCAAAACCAGCCAAGATTTAAAGAAGACACACATGAAACCATATAGAGGGCAGTGACAATAATTTTCAGCCATTTTTAATCCACCAGAGATAAATGCTTTCAAATTAACCATTTATTAAAATGGAAGAAAGAAAAAATTAAAAATATGGATAAGGTATATCTCTTAAAAATTTGAATTTCTATTAAAAAACCTTCCGATAAAAGAAAATCTTGGACCTTGATTGTTTCACTGGTAAATTTTATGAAACAAATAATAAAGAAGATCAACAAAAACAAATGTATTCTTTGACAGGTCTAATGTACTAGAAAATCTTTAGCAAGATTGAACAAAACAAAGGAGAAAAGTTATTAATTAAAAAAATGTGAGTGTGTGAAAAATAAAGCACATAATGCTTTATTATGCATACGTTTATTTCAATGTTTGGGGAACTTTAACAATTTGATTCACGAAAATAATTTAATATCTGAAACAACTTGTAGCCTGTGAACAGTATCAGTACATCAAAGGCTACCCTCAAATACAAAACTAAACACTAAGCGAGGAGGTTTTAAAGGTCAAGTCATGATAAACTTCAATTTGTCATTCCTCATAACATGCAGGCTATTTCAGCAAACAAGGAAGCACCTGTTTTCAATTAGTGATGCTACTAGATAACTGAATACAAATTTTAAGCACCTTTTAGGAAAAGGGAACCATAGGCCATGATATATGTGGCTATCAATGTAAAAGTATTAAATAAAATGTCAGTGCATCAATGCAGGAGTGTAATTTAAAAAATACAGTAGGACAGGTAGAATATATTTCAGCAATTAAGACTGGGTTAACATTAGAAAAATCTATTATTGAAATTCTCTACCATAAACAATAAAGGTAAAATAACCTCTCAGAATAACCTCTCAGCACATACAGGAAAGCATTTAAAAGTTCTATAACTAAACATGATTTAAAAAGAAAGAAAATCTTAGGAAGCTAGAATGTTCTTAACTCCAAGAAGTTTATCTTCCAAAACCTATAACATATGTCATACTTAATGGAGAAATGTTACTGACCTTATTTTAAAAAATTCTTTATTGTTTAAAGTATTACATATGTCTCCTTTCCCCCATTGACCTCTCCCTGGTCGTTTCCATCCCCGCACCCAGCACATACTCTCACCCCCTTACTGTCTGTGTCCATGAGTTATGCTTATATGCATGCATACAAGTCCTTTGGTTGATCTCTCACACACACCCCCTCTTCCCCCCTCCCCTGCTTTCCCTCTGAGGTTGGGTGGTCTGTTTGATGCTTCTATGTCTCTGGATCTATTTTAGTTCATCAGTTTACGTTGTTCATGATATTCCACAAGTGAGTGAGATCATGTGATATTTATCTTTCTCTGACTGACTGGCTTATTTTTCTTAGCATGATGCTCTCCAGGTCCATCCATGCTGTTGAGAATGGCAACAGTTATAGCTGCGTAGTATTCCATTGTGTATATGTGCCACAGCTTTTTAATCCACTCATCTGCTGATGGGCACTTAAGCTGTTTCCAAATCTTAGCTATGGTGAATTGTGCTGCTATGAACATAGGGGTGTATGTATCCCTTCTGATTGGTGTTTCTAGTTTCTTGGGATACATTCCTAGAAGTGGGATTACTGGATCAAATGGGAGTTCTGTTTTTAATTTTTTGAAGAAACTCCATACTGTTCTCCACAGTGGCTGCACCAGTCTGCATTCCCACCAGCAGGGCACAAGGATTCCTTTTTCTCCACATCCTCGCCAGCACTTGTTGTTTGTAGATTTGTTGAAGATAGCCATTCTGACAGGTGTCAGATGGTACCTCATTGTTGTTTTGATTTGCATCTCTCAGATGATTAGTGACTTTGAGCATGTTTTCATATGTCTCTTGGCCTTCTGTATGTCCTCTTTCATTTTATTTTAAAGGAGGAACAAAATAAGGATGCCAACTACTACAAAAATCTATAGCTTTCATAAATGCCAGCAATAAGTAATTAGAAAATCTAATTTTAAATAGATATTATTTACAATAATGACGAAAACAAGGTACTTAAGAATAAATCTAACAAAAGTTATGTGGAACTTATGGAAATATGTATTAAGTCTCAAAGACAGGCATAAAAAAGACACAAATAGAATGAGAGATTTACCATGCTCATTCTTGCAAAGACTCACTGAAATAAAGATGTCAGTTCCCCCTAAATTAATCCACACATTCAAATTATTCTCAACCCACCAGTGTGTCTGTTCATTTTTTGCATTTGTCTAACTGATCCTAAACTTTATATGAAAAACTGAAAGGATGAAAATTCCAAAGTCTTAGTATTTTTTGTAGATGTGAGAGAAAATACACCTCACTAGATGGTAAAATTTGTGAAAAATATATGGATGTTAAAATACTTTGACATCAGTGAAGGGATAAATATATCAATGAAAATGAATAAACAGCTCCAAAATAACTTAGCATGTAGGAAAAATAGTCAGTGTCACAGGTGACATTAAAATTCATTGAGACAAAGGATGGATTGTTTTCATTAATGGTGCTGGTGAAATTGGCTATCTATGTGAAAAACATCGTAAAGAAATATCTTTATGATCTTGAAATTCAAAATAACTTCTTAAATAACAATTAAAAAAGACAACCAAGAGGGAAAAGAATGAAGTGTGATACATTTGGATACATAACTGTGTTGGTTTTTTTTGTTGTTGTTTTTTCCCAAAACCCAAAATGACCAAAAAAAAAAAAAAAAAGGAAAGAAAAAAACCAAAGCTTTTAAAGTGTAGATAATATTTGTATTCTGTATAAATTAAATAGCACTTTCAGGATATATAAAGAAACCTCTGCAAACAGGTTAATAAAAACACAGTTTGATAATAATGAGCCAGTGAGCCCAGGATAGATCTAGGTAGTTCACCAAAAAGGACATCTGAATTTTAATCCTGTATAATCATCATCATATATAATAAAAGGCTAATATGCAAATCGACTGAGTGTCAGGATGACCAGTCACTATGACACACACTGACTACCAGGGGCAAACACTCAGTGCAGGAGCTGCCCCCTGGTGGTCAGTGTGCTCCCACAGGGGGCGCACCACTCAGCCAAAAGGTGGCGGGAGCCTCTCCTGTCTCTGCAGCAGCACTAAGGATGTCCGACTGCCAGCTTAGGGAGCCTCTCCCCCTGGGGAGCGGGCCTAAGCCGATGCTCAGATATCCCCCAAGGGCCCCCAGACTGTGAGAGGGTGCAGGCTGGGCTGAGGGACCCCCCTGAGTGCACAAATTTCATGCACCTGGCCTCTAAGTAAACATATAAAATAATCATTAATTTTGATTGATTCATCTGATTTACTCACAATCGGAGAAAAGCAAAATCAAACCTAGGGAATTAGTTTGGTGGGCAATGAACTTGGACTTTGGAATCAGATGCCCTGGGTTCAAATTCTGGCTCTATAGCTGTCTGAGTGGCTTTGGGAAAGTTACTTTACATCATTCAGCCTCTGTTATCTCAGCTGTAAAATGGACATGAAAATAATAGCTTCTGCCTATGAGTGTGTTATAGCATATTAATTATTTGGATTGTGTTCAATGTAGTCACTTCATAAGTTTAAGAAATCACTTAAAACAAAAGGGATTTTATTTAACACTAATAAAATGGGCAAAAAAATTTTACGTCAGATAATGGCCTGTGTGGAAGGATAAGAGAAAACAAGAACTGACATATTTCTGGTGAGAACATAACACCTATTTTTAAAGACATTTTGGGAATAGTAAGATTGAAGATACCAGTACTCTTAGTACTCAGCATTTCCACCTTGAAGCATCTAAGAGAAAAATCTCACGCATGGACGTGTATAATGTTACATATGTACATTTTGCATAAGTCTACAAAGATATCTATAGCCACATTGTTCTTTAGAGTTAAAAAATGTACGAATTGTCAACCAGTGAAGAATAGTGAAAAACTGTCAACACACCAAAATCCTATCTAATAAAGAGGTAATATGCAAATTGACCATCACTCCAACACACAAGATGGCCATCCCCATGTGGTCAAAGATGGCTGCACCCATGTGGACACAAGATGGCTGCCACAAGATGGCTGGCAGGGGAGGGCAGTTGTGGGCAATCAGGCCAGCAGGGGAGGGCAGTTGGGAGGGACCAGGACTGCAAGGGAGGGCAGCTGGGGGCGATCAGGCCTGCAGGGGAGGGCAGCTGCTGGCGATCAGGCCTGCAGGGGAGGACAGTTAGGGGTGACCTGGCCAGTAGGGGAGGGCAGTTAGGGGTGACCCAGCCAACAGGGGAGGGCAGTAGGGGGAAACCAGGCCTGCAGGGGAGGACAGTTAGGGGCAACCATGCCGGCAGCGGAGGATAGTTAGGGGCAATCGGGCTGGCAGGGAGCAGTTAGGCGTCAATCAGGCTGGTATGGAAGTGGTTAGGGGGTGATCAGGCTGGCAGGCAGAAGCGGTTATGGGCAATCAGGAAGGCAGGCAGGCGAGCGGTTGGGAGCGAGCAGTCCTGGATTGTGAGAGGGATGTCCGACTGCCCATTTTGGCCCGATCCTGGTGGGATTGGGCCTAAACGGGCAGTCGGACATCCCTCGAGCGGTCCCAGATTGGAGAGGGTGCAGTGTGGGCTGAGGGACACCCTCCCCCGTGCACGAATTTCATTCACCGGGCCTCTAGTATTATAAATCAATGAAAATGAACTAAATCTATGTGCTTAATTTTCAAAAGACAATATTTAGTGGAAAAACTGGCTGCAAAATATTGTGTATGGAAAGGTTGCCATTTATGTAACTTAAAAAATCAACGTCTTAATTTGCATCATTTATGGATTTGTGTATATGTAGGGGAAGCATATACCTCAGCATAGGAATGACAGACACTAGCTTTAGTACAGTGGTTAACGTGGAAGTGACGAGGGAGTAAGGTCTGAGGATGGGACAGAAAGTATGGCACTGGCTGTATCTATAATATTGTGCGCACGCACACACACACAACACACACACACACACACACACACATATATGTGTATATATATATATATATATATATATATATATAGAGAGAGAGAGAGAGAGAGATAGAGAGAGAGAGAGAAGGAGGGAGAAAGGGAGAAGTATGAATCTGTATAGACAAACAGAGGGAAATTTTGGAGAGATGGGGGAGGGACAAATATGAATATGATTATCATTTGTGCTGTTTATAAGGTACTGTATATTTGAATATAGATTGGGGGTTGGAACACTACAACCTATGAGCCAAATTCTGCTTGTTATCTGTTTATATAAATAAAGTTTTATTGGAATATAACCATGCTCATTTGTTTACATATCATCTATAGTCTCCTTTTACATTCTAATGATAGTGGTGAAAAATTGTGACAGAGTATTGAGACCTTCAAATTCTAAAATATTTCTTATATAATTTTTTCAGAAAAATGTGATGCTTAGTATAGAATACAATATGTGCTTTTTCCACTTATTTAAAGTATTTTATGCTTCTTATATATGCATTAAAATACAGTGATTTGTAAATGAAATTTATTTTTGCAGTGATTTTATTCAAAAGCCATATTAATGGTAACTTAACTTCCAATATTTTTTCAAAGATGAAAGTCAGAGGAGCTTATGTTTAGTCATGAGGAAAAAAAATGTTAACCTCTGTCTTTGTTCATAAGAAATAATGAGGATATGGGCTTCTTCCATTATGATCCATGTCCCAAATAAAATTTAATGAAAGTCCTACATTTCTCACTGCAGCTTTCAATCCTCAGAACCATCAAACCTCCTCCATCTACTCTACACCTCTTTCTGCAGCCCAATATTTCACAGGCAGAAAAATCTTACAATATTAGGTATTGTGTGTTTTTTTAGCTGAGACATAAATGTATGGGAAGAAAGTGAATTAGTAAAATAAGCTAGTTAGATCCTGAACATAAGGGCTCAAACACAATAGAATTTTAAATGCATTATTATTAATATATTTTTCTCACAAAACATTGTAAGGTAGGTATACCACAAGGATGGAGAGACCCCTTTACATGCAGGTTTTCAGGGACCCAGGCTGATGGCAGCTTGATTATCATCCAAACATGGATTTAAGGTCCTCTCTGTATCATCATCCCAAAGGACATTAAAAGGCACTCTTTGAAATGTTATGAAACAGGGCTGGATTATGACACAGATTACATTTGTTCCTATTCCATTGGTGATAATTTGATCATATGACCACACCTAACTGCAGATCCATTTGAGAAGTGGGGTCAAGCTAGTTAGACCTGTGCCTAGCTACTACAGAGAAGGGAGCATACCACAGATAGGGATTCGACTTACAGGCAAGAAAGTGTCGTGTTTTAAAAGACTAGAAAGAGTAGTAGAGTAGGCCAGCAGATTTTTCTTTTGGGGGGGTGGGGAGTGGTATAATGTACTTGGGTGAGAAGTAGTGTTATGGGGGGAGCACAGGAAGATATAACTAGAGAAGTAACCAAGTCCCATATCAATGGGGTTGCCAGAAAAATAAAGGATGCCTTTTAACATTTGAATTTCAGAGAAATAATGGCAATTTTAAGTATGTCCTATGCAGTAATTTAATTTGCTAAATGCGGTAATGCTACATATTCTGCCCTATGCAAGAACATGGATAACCTAGAGGAGAGTGTGTTGTGTAATATAAGCCAAGCACTGAAGGACAAATACTGCATGATTCCACTTATATGAGATGTTTAACATAGTCACATTCATAGAAACAGAGTAGAATGATGGTCGCCAAGGTACGGGCAGGGGGAAATGGGATGTTGCTATTGAACAGGTATAAACTTTTAGTTACGCAAGATGAATAAATTCCAGAGATCTGTTGTACAGCATTGTGCTTAAGTTAACAATACTGTATTGTGCACTTAGAAATGTGTTAAAAGGGTAGGTGTCATGTTAAATGGCCTTACCACAGTAAAATAAAGTTTTTAAAAATTTTTATAATAGTCTAGTAAAGAGAGTTTAGGGGGGAAAAAGAGAGTAGTGACCAAAACAGTATTGCTAGTAAAAAGGAAAATAATCAGGAAATAATGAGACTTTATAACTAATAGAAGTGAGTGATTAGTTGTATGGTTGGAGCATGGGTCACTAAAAATGGATCTCAGATGACTTTTTCCATTTGTAAGCATTGATTCCATAAACAGAGATAAATAATATAGAAAAAAGCAGGGAGGTGGGGGGCAGAGACATTGGGGGAGGCAGAAGAGGGTACGTTTTGGACAGTTTGATTTTAGTGTTAGGTGCTCAGGTATTGATAACCAGTTGGCAGATACACATACCATTTTGGAACTCCTGTGAGATGTCTGGACTATGGGTACAAATTGGAAATAGTCACTCTATAAATAATACTATAAATAATGAGAATTATCAAGTTAAATAAAAAAAGCACAGGGCCTGTGACACAATTCTGTGGAATGGTACAAATTAAGGGTATGCAGAGCAAGACAATCCAGCAATAATCAAATGGAATAGCAAAGAGTAGGAGAAGCAGGAGCATAGAGGCCAAATATATGCTGCCCATCTCAAAGGTTATGGGAGAATATGTTGAAAAAATGGGAAATTGTCACTGGATTTGGCAACAGTCTTCATAGTTGGTTGTAGCAAGGGTGTTTCCAGGGGAGGATCTGGGGGTAAATACGGGAGGATAAAGTAAGACTGATGACTGAGAATGAATGTGAAGCAAGGAATTAAAAGCAACAAGAATTGATGTCTTTTTAAAGAAGATAACACACGATAATTGGGAAAGAGAAAAATAAAGTAGATCCAAGCCAAGGAGGGTTTTTGATTTTCATAGTAGGAGAAACTTAAGTCTACTTCTTCAGAAAGAAGGATGTTTGTAAAGATCTTGGAGAAATTAGATATGGTCAATGGAGCATGTTCCTTGAAGAAATGGAAAACAATGGGTTAATAAGCATAACTGGGTTGACTAATTCAAAGAAGAGAGAGGTACCTCATCTTCAAAGATGGAGAGAAAAATGGGATAAAATGTAGATGTGTTTGGTTGTTTGGAGAGTTGTAGTTCAGACCCAGTGACTTCAAATTCCTTTTTAAGTAGGAGATAACCATTTGCCAGGAATGAAATGCATTTGAGGGTTGGCTTATCTAGAGGATTGTTGTAAAGGTTTGGGGTTGATTTCTAAGAAGTTTGAACCAATGAAATGCTAGGATATATTAGAAAAATTTTCCACATGATAGATAGAAGTACATTGTCCAGATGTTTTCATATATTGGAGTCTATTATAACTGTGTCAGCAGTTTGGGGGGCCAATATTATCTTCTTATTTCTGATGCTACTGCAAACTAATAAATAATTGTTTTGTTTGTTGTTTGTTTGCTTGTTTTAGTGTTTACTGTATTCTCACAATTTAAAAAATATCTATATACTAGAGGCCTGGTGCACGAATTTGTGCACGGGTGGGGTCCAGCCGCCCCTCGCAATGGGGGCCGATTGGGGCTGGGTCGGCAGGGGGCAGGGGATGCAGGAGGTTTGCCAGCCGCCCCTGCCCCCGATTGGGTTTATTTTGGGGGGGGGGGGCAATTGGGGCCCCTATTGGGCCAGATGGCCATCACATTGTGCATCATAGCAACTGCTCATTTTGGTTGTTCTGTCATTCCGGTTGCTTGGTTTTTATATATATAGATATAAAAAGTCAGTGACAACAACTGAAGGCTCCACCAAACACCGGAAGTCAGTCCTGCAGTCAGTGCTGGGTTGCTGTGGCGACCCAGCACTCACTGCTGAGGGGGCTGCGGATCAGGCCCGGAGAGAGGCCTGGAGAGAGAAGCAGGGTCTGATCCATAGCCTCTGTGGCAGCTGTAGATCAGCCCTTGCCTCTCTCTTTCTCTCCAGGCCTAGCCAGCAGCATGCCTCTCTTTCTCTCCTGGCCTCCGTGGGGGCTTCTGATCAGGCCCGCCTCTCTGATCAGGCCTGGAGATAGGCCCGGAGACGCTGACTGGCATGGAAACCGACCAATCAGAACCAAATCTGGGTGAACTGTGAGGAGCCAATGGCTGCCTATGAGGCAGAGCTTTTGACGCTGACTAGCATAGAAACCGACCAATCAGAACCTAATCTGGGTGAAATGCGAAGGCAGAACTGAAGGTGGGGGCTGAGGAAGGGTTTTAAGGCAGTTGGGGCCAAGATCAGGCCTGCAGGGGAGGGCAGTTAGAGGCGATCAGGCAGGCAGGCAGAGGCAGTTAGGGGCGATCAGGCAGGCAGACAGAGGCAGTTAGGGGCAATCAGGCAGGAAGGCAGGTGAGCGGTTAGGAGCCAGTGGTCCCTGATTGCAAGAGGGATGTCCAACCGCTGGTTTTAAACCAGCGGTTGGACATCCCCCAAGGGGTCCCCGATTGGAGAGGGTGCAGGCTGGGCTGAGGGAACCCCCTTCCCCCATACATGAATTTTGTATACTGGGCCACTAATATATATATATATATATATATATATATATATATATATATATATATATATAATATTGGAAGCACTTGTAAAAAGCACTGGGAGGACTACATGGATTACATAATATGCTCTGAATCCTTAAATTATTCAAATTATCCCAAGCATGTTTTATCTATCTGGAAGCATCTTAATTTTAGAAAACTAGTTCCAGAGTGTTTCGTAAGTGTCAGCTGATTTTTCTGCTATCAGTCTTCTACTGGATTTATTGCTTGGTAAGAAAAAATACTAATTAAGTTGACTTTAGTGCTGGCATATGGTTATTGGAATATTGACATTTTAATACCAATTAGACTACATCCTTAATCTCATTTTCTTCATAGTCTCCTTTATCACTTTATTGAATTATGATAATAATCTTATCTTTCCTTTCTATTTATATCTTAAAAATAATTTTCTTTTCAAAGAAAATTAAAGTAAAAATTCACATATCATTAATATCTGCTATAAAAGCCATAACACTATAAAACCATACATGTATGTTAACCCAGACCCTATATATATTGTTAGCTTAGTGTAGCAGTTGTTTCTTTGTCAGATCATTTTCTGAGGCTTCCAAATATAAATAGCTACCTACATTTTTATAGTTAGCTGCCAATCTTAGCCTCTTTTGCATATTATTTTGAGTATGATAGATCCTACATTTTTTTCAGTCATGTTATAATTATACTAATATTTAATATATATTCTATTTATTTTTATAAATGCAGACAATTTTAAATGTTTTTATTGATCTTGAGAGCGAGAGGAAGGGAGAGGGATAGGGAGATAGAAACATCAATGAAAGAAACTTCATCCATCTGCTGCCTCCTGCATGTCCCCTAGTGGGGATCAAGCCCACAACCCAGGCGGGCATGTGCCCTGACTGGGAATTGAACCAGTGACCTCTTGGTTTATGGGTTGATGCTCAACCACTGAGCCACACCAGCTGAGCTCTATATATTTTAAAACATTCCAAGGACTATTAGTTTTATTTCCAATCTTCCTACTTCCATCCCTTCTCCAGAAAACCAGCTAGCTCTAATGTCCCTTATTCTCATTATTCTCACCCATAACACTTCTTTTTGAACATGTTTTATAGAGTTTTGAAAGACACAAATTAAAAAAGTTTGTACTTTTTTGCCTATTTAGAAAATTGGTACAGGAAAGCAGGAAAGAAAGATTGGGTATGTTTATTTTACTCTAAGAAAAAGTGGGGGAAATTGTGGCTGCTAAAACAAATTTTCTGCAATCAAATTTCAGAATCACAAGAAAAAATCAGGCTCTATAGACATTTTTGTGTTTGAATATGGAGATGAAACGGACATTTGAACCTGTTTTAAGGACTGGGAGCAAAAGTTTCAGCAATAGAATGTGAACATTTTGTTTAAATTAATGTCTCCAGGTAATAAGGTTGCCAGAAAGTCATTTCTGAAAGACAGGAGGAGTTAGAGTGTCTGGAAAAAAAAAACCCATGTAGTACAAAGATTACTTGTGGGATTGTTGTTAGATATTAACCAATGAGAAGTACCCGGGAGGATGCAACATGATAATAGACAGGAAGGTTTCTACCACCAGCCATTCTCATTCTCTTCCTGTTCTTTTGCTGTCTAATGACAAGGCAGCTGCGTGGCTTTGGAAGTAGATTTGGATTTTGAATTCTGTCAGTGTCATTTCTTGTAAGTTGATGATCCTTAGGTTAATGAACATCTCATGAGTCACATTTGTCCCAACTTTTGTAAAATGAAAAGCTGGCTGTGATTACCAGACGATTTATTAAAGCCCTTGAATCAGAGTCTTGACCAGCCCAGGGAAAAGGAGCTATGCCTGGGAATCCGGCAGGGTCGCGTGTCCAGGCCTCACCTTGGGAAGACCTCTGCATGAAGACTTTGGGAACTACCTCTCAAAGATGTCATACAGATAGTAGCACAGAAGTGGAGGAATTCATGGAAGATATTCACCTTGCCCCTGTGAACTCAGGCTCTGTGGTGGTGTACCTTAAGTATGTGATTTTTATTAATACTGAAATTATTCTCTAAATACAAAAGCTGTGACCATCCTTGAGGTAGCAACAGGATCGGCTTGTCAGAATGCATAGGTTTTGATTTATTTAATGTGAAACGGCAGCACACGTTTCTGACTGCTACTTTAGCATCCCTCCACAGTTACTTGGCTGGAACCTGCAAAGGAAGTGGCCTTTCTTGACCTTAAAACTGTCAGCTCCCTTCTATCTTGTTTGTTTCTTTATCCCTCTGTGGCTCTCTGTCTTTGTGGTTCAACCAAGTTCATATCCATATTCCCGCTCCCCGCCTCTCCTTTTCACTTACTTCTTAGTTGATTTTGGACGAGTTATTTAGCTTCCTTATGTTTAGGTATGCTCGTGTGCAAAATGGGGTGAAAATCAAACCGATCACAAAAAGGTTGCTATGAAAATGAAATAGTATGATATAGTTAGAGCATTTAAAATGGTATCTTGCACACAGTAGGAGAATCTTTTAAATGTTTGTTTTATTAAATACAGGTTTTGCTTCAGAGGAGTCAGTGGACTGGAGATTGTAAAGGCTGAACCGAGGGCACAGTCCAGCTCACAAAGCCCAGGTATAAAGAGCAGGCGGGTCTCTGTGCTGTCTCCTTTGCATAACTCAGTGTTCACAATGAGGATAATTTACATGGGCTAAATAAATGCACATGAACTCAATTCATTAATGACTACACACACACACACACATATACATAGTCTTGTTTATTGTTGTATTAAATGCAACCTCCTAATTTCCTTTCAAAGTTATGCTAGAACGTTCACAAGATAATTTTTTATTTATTTTTCAGTCACTTATAGCCCTACATATTTTCGATCTTTTATGAAGTACACCAGTGTTATAACCATGATTTAGTTTTCTTTCTCCTAGATGAAAAGATAAAAGTGCATGTAAAAATCATAACCAATGCTTGGCACCTAGCCTAGCAGAAAGTAACTGCAGTATAGATTAGGGATTTCATAATAGGCAAAATGAGGTCAGGGTACCACCGAGCTTTGAAATGGAGCTGGGGAAGAGTTGGTATGGAGGCAGCTGCAGGAAAATTAAGTGTGGATTTTGATCTCAAGAGAGATGGTGTTTCTGCTTGAGATTATGGAGAAAGGCTTAGTGGGGGGAGACCTTGTAGCATGTCTTCATCTGAATGGCTTCTGACAGGTGGTTAACATAAAATAAGAATTCCTTTCTATTTCACTACAGTTGAACAATAGCCCAGGGTACTATGTGGATTCTGCATATCCCCAAATACATTATTGTGACCATGGCCAGCTGATCTTTAGAACTGCAAGAATGTCAGGCTTAGAAGAGTTTTAAAAGCTGCTGCAGGGATGCATCTCTCTCTCTTTGGGTTCCTGGAGATACGTGACTCCTGTTCCAACCTTTAGAAGGGTGAACGAATCATTCATGAACACAAACAAGAATGAAATCCTGCAGCTGATAATAATTCTGACTCACGGGTGGAGTTAAAGACATACATTAAAAACCTGCCGGGAGCAATACAAGACGGAGATGAAAGCGTGTGGGGCTGCGGCACCTGCTGTTGGCAATCACCGACCCTCAAATCTCGCTTTAATCTCTGCAAAGGAAGGGACTAGGGAAAGGAGTTGCCAGCAACTGCAGGATAAAACAAATGTGAACAGTGAAGGCTATAGGTCTCTTAAAAACAAAACATGTAAATCTCACTCAATTGCTGTTTTGCTAGAGGGACACCATTTATGGCAACTGAGAAAGGAATAGTTATACCTCAGTTTCAGTAAACCATCTGTTAGTGTCTCAGGCAGTTTTACAGATGGATTTAAACAAGCTTCAAAGGGAGCCTGATTCCTACAATGGAGACAGGCAGTGGAGTCCTGACAAATGGCACCAGAAGTTATCACGGTTTCCACAGGAGCCAGGATTAAGTTCCATCTCCAATTTCTTTATTACTAAATCTATATGGGGAGGTGGTTAGCATAAAACCGTGGTCGGCAAACTGTGGCTCGCGAGCCACATGCGGCTCTTTGGCCCCTTGAGTGTGGCTCTTCCACAAAATACCACGGCCTGAGCGAGTCTATTTTGAAGAAGTGGCATTAGAAGAAGTTTAAGTTTAAAAAATTTGGCTCTCAAAAGAAATTTCAATCGTACTGTTGATATTTGGCTCTGTTGACTAATGAGTTTGCCGATCACTGGCATAAAAGAAAGAGGAGAGCTTTACCAAATATTAAAGTGACGTACCCTCAAGACCAAGAGAAACCAGTTAGAGGCCAACTCTTTGGAAAATGTGGAGGCCTACTCTGAGAGATGCAAGTGCAAGCCCATCAAAAGACCCAGGCACACCTCTCTTTGTGGGAGAGGGCAAGACCAAGAAAACGATGAAACAACACCACCAAATGGTGAAGTAGCATTCCATTGTGTGTCTATCACATATTCTTTGCTCAATCATCAATCGAAGGACACTTAGGTTGTTTCCATGTCGTGGCTATTATGAATATTGCTGCAATGAATATAGGGCCATATATATATATATATATATATATATATATATATATATATATCTTCACAAATATGTGTTTTCAAAGTTTGGGGGTAGATACCCAGAAGAGGGATTGCAGCCATGAAAAAGATGAAATTTTGCTATTTGTGACAACATGGATGAATCCTAAGAGCATCATGCTAAATGAAGTAAGTCAGAAGGGAAAGGACAAGAACTGTATGATTTCACTCATATGTGGGATATAAAACAGAAAGCAACAAGTGAACCAATAAGACAAACAAACTCATAGACACAGACAACAGTATGATAGTTACCAGAGAGGAAAGGGGTGGGAGGAGGATGAAGAGGGTAAAGGAGGTCAAAAGAAGGAAGTAGACTATGGGTGGTGAGCACACAGATGGTCTATTATGGCATTGTACACATGGAATTTATTTAATGTTATTAATCAACATTATCCCAACAAATTTAATTTAGAAAGACATTAGAGATTAAGTAGTAAATTAAAAATGGTAAAATTCTTATAATTAAATTCCAATTGGCAAAGTTATATTGCCCTTGATAAAATATCCCTGAAGTGTTAAGTGGAACATGCATTCTTTCTCTATCCAAAAGGCTGCAGAATTCATACCATTCATGAAGCCAGCTCAGACTTTTTCCTATAAGAACATGTAACAATCAGAGGCCTGGTGCACAACATTCATGCACTGCGGGTAGGGGAGTCCCTCAGCCCGGCCTGTACCCTCTCGCGGGGAGTGGGCCTAAGCCGGCAGGTGGACATCCCTCAAGGGGTCTTTAGCACTGCCGCTGAGGCTGGAGGGGCTCCTGCCACTGCTGCTGCACTCACCAGCTGTGAAGCCTGGCTTCTGACTGAGTGGCGCTCCCCCTATGGGAGCACACTGACCACCAGGGGTTTGCTCCTGCATTGAGCATCTGCCCCCTGGTGGTCAGTGGGCATCATAGTGACCTGTTATTCTGCCATCTGGTCGATTTGCGAATTACTCTTTTATTATATAGGATAACCTAAGTAAGTTAGAGGGTCAAAGATGATTCCCTGAAGAAGGCAAGCTTAAACTGAAATAGAAAACATGAAGAACAGTTAACTATGATAAGGGTGGAAAGGACATTCCAAGTAACACTAACAGCATATACAAAGGCCCTGTGACAGGAAGGAGAGTGTTGGGTTTGAGGAATAGAGAACAGTAATGGAGTTTGTAGTAAAGATGAATCCTCAGTGGGAGAAAATTCCAGAGCTCTAATTCTGTCAGGGACTTTGCACTTCATCTTGAGAGCAAGAGAAGATATTGGAAGGTTATGAGTTTTGTTTGTTTTTTCTTTATTTCTTAGTGTTGTTTGAATAGAATGTTTGGAGAGGGAGTGGTGACAGGAGCAGGACTGAGTGTTATGCACACATGACTGGGAACTGTGAAATTTGGACCTCAGCTGTTCCATCAGTTGCTGCATAATTTCTCAGCAGTGTTTCTCCCCTCCAACAACTGAGGTTTATATAATGAGTCATCCACTCCTCTGATGTGCCTACTCAAACCGAGTGGGCAAATTAGAGATCGTACAAAATGTGCTCAGGGTTAAATAGAGAATCAGGAAAGAGAGGTCTCTCGTGTTATTTCATTCTTCACTGTAGTGGTTGCTCAACTTCCTTTCAGGGTGGAGTAATAAAGATCATTCTTTTCTTCTTTCTGAGTTGAAAACTAATTGAAATGATGTATGTGTTAGATAGATGGAGATCAATATGTTTGTTTTACTATTGGTCTATCTGAGTTGGAGAATACAATACAATACATCTAGGTCACAGTTGTGACCTGATAGTGCCATGAATAAATTTTACTCATCTGTAACTACAGGCCACCCCAGCCCATGAAACCCACTCTCACCTCCTAAATAGCAATTTGTAGGGCCAGAGGGTGTTCTAATAAACTCAACCTGTAGAGGAATAGCAACTCTTCTTTTTCTTGCAGGGGGAATGGGAAGCGAGAGAGGGGGGAGTGAGAGATAGACTCTCTAGAACCATTCACCTGTCAGATATCACTCCTTCCCTGTGGAGGAATAAGAAGGCATGAAGAGAGAGGCACAAAGGATTCTTTTCATATTCTTCTTCCTAGGAGAACAGTAGAAATCCCTTCCCTACTAGAGAAACAAGAACTGTGAATGTATGTCCACCCTCCATCACCGCTATATAACTGTATTTTCATTTTTCTTTGTTATATTTTGTTTCTTCAATATTAGCCCTTTCTACTTGTCCTCCAAGTAGACATACGTACATAGAAATCGGTGTGTACATTTCAGGCAAATTTAAACACCGCATCCCAGTAGGAGAAAAGTAATTATTATTTTTTCATATATATATATATATATATATATATATATATATATATATATATATATATATAAAAGCATAAAAGCCATGGTGGTGGGGCTGAGGCAGAGGCAACTAGGGGCGATCAGGCCAGGAGGGGAGGGCAGTTGGGAGCAATCAGGCCAGCAGGGGTGGGCATTTGGGGGCGAGAAGGCTGGCAGGGGGGCAGCTGGGGGAGAGCAGGCCAGCAGGCAGAGTGGTTAGGGTCAATCAGGCAGGCAGGCAGGTGAGCGGTTAGGAGCCAGCAATCCCAGATTGTGAGAGGGATGCCCGACTGCCGGTTTAGGCCCGATCCCTGGGATCGGGCCTAAACCGGCAGTCAGACATCCCTCGAGAGGTCCCAGATTGGAGAGGGTACACGAATTTTGTGCACTGGGCCACTAGTGTATGTGTATGTATATATGTGTATATATGCATGTGTGTGTGTGTGTGTATTTATATGCATATGTATATTTATATATGTATATATAATTTCAATACTATATGTATACATATGTAAGATTGAAATACAGTCAACTCACATTTATCAAAACCATAAGAGGGATCGAAGGAGATAAACACTTCTTCCAAAATGAACTTCTTTTAAAGTGATACACTTGGTTTCAAAATACATATTTTTCATATTTGTCTTATACGTACATTAAAAATATCATCCTTCTCTTTTAGATTCATTTTTGAGTGAGGGCCCCAACCACTGTTCACTGAGTGTCCAGAAACCATGAAACCAGCTACCCCAACCTGGAAAGAGTACCTGCAACTGAGGGGAGAGCTGTAGGGGCTCTGGCCCCAGGTCAAGGAACACAGCCACAGCCACTAGACTTCTTCCTTGACCTCACCCTCCAGACTCCAGGAGGCTGACCTTTCTGTCCTGTATCAGCCATGCTCACTTGCACTCTGGCATCTGAGAGGGTTCAGGCGGTGGGGGCACTGCAGGACAGCAAGAGCACAGGACAACAACGAGGTGAAGGTATTGATTTCCTGGCTCCCATTCTCATGGCTGCAGGTGGGCAGTGGCTGTGTTCCTGGACCTGGGGCCAAAGCCCCTACAGCTCTCCCCTCAATTGCAGGTACTCTTTCCAGGTTGGGGTAGCTGCACTGTCTTCTGGCCCCTCAGGTCTAGAGACACGGTGAAGATCCCCCCTGTTGCTAGCCCTGTAGCACTTCAGCATCTCTTGTTTGGTTCCTTTATTCCCACTCACCCGTTATCAGTAGTCCGTTTAGTAGCTTTTACCCCAACAACATCTTTGAGTTCTCTGTTTCCTATTATGACCTTGATTGATACAGGATGTCATTGTAGTAAAGGCGACCTATGTGTAAAATTAAAGCCAAGAATGCTTACGGCATTATGGCATGTTTGCGGGGAAGAATTGATTTATCAGAGTCTGGAAAAACTGGAATGTGCCAGGCAATTGAGAGATCTATAATATTATTTCTCTATTAAACTTTGTATACTATATAAAATAACCATAATTACAAAAAAGATCTAATAAAACAATTTTACTGAGAGACTGAAAGCTATGTGGTCCATTACCTGCTTAGGGATTCCATTTCACCCAAGCTATTTTCAATGTATGTTAGTTGTAATGACATTCAGAAAACTATCATGACAAATAAGGATGTGAATCTCAGTTTTGCCCCTTACTTGCTGGGTGACTGTCAACTGGATATTTAACACATTGAAGCCTCAGGTTTCTGAGGTACAAAAGGTTTTCAGGGTTGAGTGAGATACTGTGTACAGAAAATTAAGCACATTGCTTGGCAAGGTTTAAATGCTCGCTCATATTTCTTAATAGTGTGTTATTATCATTATTATCATTCTTATTGCTCACCATTGGTCAGTGCTGACATATTTTGATATACCGATCTTATGATCTTGACTTGTAATCAGAGTTAGACAACAAGCAAATGTCACCTTCTTCCTAACAATCTTTTATACATTTTCTGTATGCTTTACACTGTTGCTTCAGTCTCAGGGCCTCTACCCATCCTATCTTTAAAGGAAATGTCAATTATAAATGAGCCCGAGTCTGCCTTTTCTAGAAAATTACTTTAAATTTGTTTCCTGTGCAAGAGTGATAATTTCAGTAATGGAGTCTTCACTTTTGTAAGGTTCACATAGGAATGTAAAGGTCCTCGGAACATAGACTGTGTCTGTAATAGTTCCTGCTATTTCCCAGCAGGGCCTGGTGTATAGTAGTCTCTTATATGTTCATTGACTAAGGAAGTAGGGAGGGTGGGCAAAAGTAGTGACTTTTTGTTCTGCTCTCTCCCTGAGTCAAAGCGGAGAGATGCAGTGAACACCTAGTTTGCCCTTGACCAGTGCTCTCCTCTCCTCTGCTAACGTTCACTGTCCAGTTGGCACCTGTGAACAATTCTAGAGAAAAAGTGAGGTCCAAATTTTCTCTATTCATCCTAAAAGACCTTTTCTTCAGCTCTCGCCTTTGATACCCAACTACCAAAGGACACCTCCTGAGACCATCCTTACTGTCACCTACAGAATCCTCTTGGAGCTTAGCTTTTACATCCTCATCAGATGGAGTCAGTTCTGCCCTGAAGGGTTTTCCTTCACCCTCTAGAGTAGATTGGAGCTTCATGTTGTCTCCTGCCAGCCCACTGCCTATATGCTCATGCCTGGATACCAGGCACACTTGATTGTAATTGCTTATATTTTATATAAGCTCCGTAAGAGTAAAAACCATGGCCATTGTCAGTCATCACTTTCCTAATCTATGAAGTTTAGATGTTGATAAGAGTAACTCTATCCTGGGTTGTTTTAAGGACTAAATAATGCTTATACTCAAGAGGCTTAGGCGAGTGTATGACACAAGGTGAGTGGTATGCATAAGTATTAGCTACATTATTAAAAAATTTACCTTATAAAGTTGATAGTGTTTTAAACCTCATTTTACAGAAGAGAAAACGTAGGCATGGATTTCACAAGGTCATAGAGCTAATAGGAAATAATATATAAATGAATGAGAAAATATTTTAAACCATCCCATTTACAGACTGACTCTTTATTGAAATGCTTTACATTGTGTTTATGTCAATAATGCACAATGTTAAAGAGACCTGGATTCTTAGAAAAATACTTAAAATTGTTAGGTACCATATAAAGTGTGCTTTTTCAGAGAATAGTATTCTTCTGGTAAATTTTAGTCTTAATTTAAATGTTTAAAACCTTTGCATTCTCCTGAGATACAGAATTTATATAAAAAAATAAGACAAGGACAAAGCAACATAGTATACCTGACAGTTCCATGTGACAGCAACCTGGTTCCTAGCCTTCACTTCATTGTATTGAACCTGAGGCAATGGTATTTGCTACATTCAAGCAAATTTAATCTTAATGAAATCAGGGGTTGACAGATTCAAATGCCATACAGAATGCTGAAGTGGTAAACAGCCCAATGGGATTGGAAGACCACACAGCCATGAGATGAATTAGGAAGCTACATGAAAAGGATAACTTATATTTAAGATGATTAGATTCACCAAAACAGAAGCACTCTGAATTAAAATGAAAGATAGAAAAAACGGTAAAATAATTGATCTTCAATAAAGTGTTTTGTGGCTTGGAAATTTCTTTAAGGCAGAAAATATTAAGACTATTTAAAAATCTTATAAAATAAAGGACCCAGATCAAAATCATATACTAGTAAAGTTAAAAACCACAATGAATAGTAAGGAAAATGCACATTTCTTTTCTACTCTCTCTCTAGAAAGTGTTTCATAAGATAACCACCTAAACTGATTTGCTTGCTTCTAGAAAATTGCAAAACAAAAATTTAAAAACCAACCAAACAAAAAACATTAGCTAAATTAGTGTCTTATAAATTTTTAACTAAATTTTGCATTTATTGAACAGTGCATTATACAGTTTAAAAGTTTTGCATTTATTAAACTGTGAATTATACAGTTTTACTACCATAAAATGTGTAACAAAAAATAAACAACCACACATTTCTCCTACTTCCCCAATTTTAGCTCCTCAGGGGCAACCATTTTCTAATTTTATCATTTACCTCCATATCTCTAGATGAATATTTAATATCTTATTATTTAAATATTGAGTTAAATCGAGTAGGTATAAATAATAATATAATGAACCTATGCTTCAACTTAAGAAATAAAGTTCACCAATGACAGTAGAACTTCCCTTTCCCCAAAGGAAACTGTTTTCCTACATGTGTTCTTTATTATTTTTATTACCCCATCATTGTAATATCTCAGTCCACTTATTTTTTCATCATCTTTTAGAGGGTAAAACTAACACAAAGTCGTTTCTTCTGTTAGTAGAAGGGTTAGCACTGCTGAGTTCCTTTTTTCTTGTAAATTGAGTGGCCCCTATTGTGTCCCACTTTATTCTCTAGCTGTGCACCTTCCTTGAAAACTGAGGTGTTTTAATGACTCTTACAACCATTTCAGTCAATCAGAGTCCATGCTAGGTAGACTGGCCTTATCCTGGGTCAGGATCACAGAAGGGTGGGTTTGAGTCTCTGAGGTGCTGCTGAATTTTTGGACAGCTCCCCTAATCAGTCCAACTATTAATAAAGGAGGGTGAAATTTTGGCCCTGGAAAAATAAAGACAAGATCTTGAGATGTTAATCAGGAAGAAAGATATGAGGGAATATTTGAGCAATATGAAAGAGCCTTTTACTCTACAAATTATTTCTGAAAATGCTGTTTCTGGATTTCTTACGTGTTCAGTTAAGACTCATCTGAGTATTATCAAAATGTAGATCACATTTCAGATCTATTGAATCAGATTATTAAAAGTTAGGGCCTATAAATTTGCAATTTATCCAGAACACCTTCTCCTCAGATGATTAGGAGTTTGGGAACTAGTGGTAGGGGCAATATTATTCAATTTTGAACTGTGTACTACTTCATTATGCACACATCCAAAGATATTTATTTTAGCCGTTGACTTTTAGAGCTGCCAATCTGATTTCATTTGTGGAATCACTGCCTAGAATCAACCTGGCAACAACTTGTATTCCATCAGATAGACATCAGAGAGTCAAAGGGTAAAAAAAGAGAAAGAGAAGGAGAAAGAGAAAGAGGGAGGGAGGGAGGGGAGAGAGAGAGAGAGAGAGAGAGAGAGAGAGAGAGAGAGAGAGAGAGAGAGAGAGAGAGAGAGGAAGAGGAGAGAAAGAGAAGAAAAGAGGGTTGATTTATTCCAGGGTTGATTTAAAAACATATGTAGTTAATTTTTCTAGTATGTCTTTCTGATACGTGAAGAACATTTAAAAATTCATCAATGGGATACAAAATTGCATCTTAGTGCTTCTAACATGATGCTGAAAACATTTAAACTACATATCAACGACAACATTCCATTTTGGAATACAGCTTCATTATTGTTTGAGAGAATAATATAAAGGCCAGATGTAGTATCTGAAAAAATTAAACTAAAAACCAAAATTTAAGCATCAATCAAATCAATATCAACAAATCTACTAGGTAATTTTATACAAAATTTATTATAAACAAATCCCTTTTTGTAGTTGAATGCTTTGCATGAACATCTCCAGGCTTACAGTGCTTGCTAATTATAGTGTTCTAAATTGATTTTCCATAAATAGCCACTTAATGTGTTATAGCATTGATTGAAGCAATTATAGAAAGACCCGAAAATCAGAGATAGGGCCAGTGTGGGGAGAAAAAGGGTAAGACATATGATCTTTTCCTTGCCCACATATGAAACAAGTCACACGGCAGCTGCGGGATGACTGGGATTATTGGCTGACGATCAACTCTTGGCGCAGGTGTTTGGAATCCAAAATAATCACCTAAACATGCATGTCTGACTTTGCCATTACCACTTAGTATCTCCTGCTGCCCAGTGGAGGAGCACTAAACAAACACAGAGAATTAGGCCCCAATTTATAAATTTGCAAGCAAAATCCAATATTTCAGGGCATTTGCTTGGAACTCCCTAGCACAGATGGCCAGATGGCTCAGAAACAACCCTCTTTTCCATCTATTATGCTTGAGAGTCTGAGTATTTCCAACTGGTAGCTGAAAATGGGATGTTCTAATAAGATCTCTAAATCCCAAATACAAGCTTTGAATATTAAGAGATTTTAATGGCAAAGCCGAACTGTTTGTCTGAAGACTTCCTCCCTGAGAAAGAATACTAAAAATATAAGCAGCATATTAATCCTAAACTTTGGGTGCCTGCTGAGAGGCCCTGGGACATCTGCATTCTGCTGTAGATTTCTGCCAGTCATTGGGTCTTTTTGCATCCTTAAAGAACTTTTTAAAAAAAGAAATACTTCAGGAGGAGTTCATTTGGAAACTCTAGTGAAGCCCCTTGTAAACAATGCTTCTTGGAACTGAGCTTTGTAATCCAGATGAGGAGAAATGGAGAAATTAGTACTAAGCAGTACCATTCATTCTGAAATAACTGTATGATTCACAATCATGTTAATTATGTTAATTTTTTATAGTTATTACCCCAAATATTTTAAATTTTATATCTTTCTTTTTTTAAAATATATTTTATTGATTTTTTACAGAGAGGAAGGGGTAGGGATAGAGAGCTAGAAACATCGATGAGAGAGAAACATCGATCAGCCATCTCTCGCACACCTCCTACCAGGGATGTGCCCGCAACCAAGGCACATGCCCCTGACAGGAATCGAACCCAGACCTTCCAGTCCTCAGGCCGAAGCTCTATCCACTGAGCCAAACCGGTCAGGGCTAAATTTTATATCTTTCTTATCTCATTTATTTTAAGTTGGTGAGTTGAATTTTATTTAAATAACTTAATTTCTATAGTCTCTTTACCTATATGGTTAAGTTCTGTGGGCAGAGAAAATAGCCTTAATCACTTTTTATCAACTGTTGCAAATAATGCTATATCTTGCATATCTTTAGTAATAACAATAATAGCATCAGATGTTTATATAGAATTTACCATGTGGTGGGAGTAGTTCTAAATAATTGTACAATTATTCAATCATTAGAACACAAATTGTACACCTATGGATGAGGACATGGGGGGGGGAGGTAAGGGCAGAGGGTGGGGTGGGACATGGGGGGGGAGGTAAGGGCAGAGGGAGGGGAGCTATGGGGGGAAAAAGGAGAAACAATTGTAATAATCTGAACAATAAAGACTTATTAAATTTAAAAAAATCATTAGAACAATGTAGTGCCATGGATATAGATATTCATCTTGGAGATGTGTGGAAATCGAATAACAGAGGTTATTCAATGTGCCCTAAGTCAGAGTTATAAAATAATAAGGCTGAGATTTAAACCCAGTAAGTTTGGCTTCAGATTCTGTGTATTTTAAATCCAAAAATTGGCAAGAAGTTTGAAAATACATGATAATTTATCTGAGTAACTTTACTTCATTTAAGTCAAGAGGACTACTCATTGTTTTACCAAGTGTTTACTGAGATGCTATGTGGTAGGAGTCACTATGCTATGCACAGAAGGATTAGCACAATAAATGAATGAGACAGATACCCTGCCCTCTTGTAGGTTACATTTGAAGGAGGGACACAGATGATGAATATGCTAAGGTAGATTATGAAGCTGGGACAATGGGCAATGGTGGAGCTTTAGATTTGTTGGACAGGGAAGACATCTTGGAGGAGGTGAGAATAAAAAAAGAAAAGAAAACCCAGACATGCAAAGAGCAGAAAATTTATTGTCTTACAGTTCTGGAGGCTGGATGTCCAAAACCAAGGTGTCAGTAGGGCCATGCTCATTCTGAAACCTGTAGGGGAAAGACCCTTTATTGCCTTTTCCACCTTTTGCTTGCCCCAGTTATTTCTTGGCTTATGGCAGCATAATTCCAAATTCTGCTCCATTTTTACATGACATTCTCCCTAAGTGTCTTCACGTCTTTTTTTTTTCTCTATGCAAGACTATCTCTGTGTCTGCATGTTTTCTTTTTATAATGACACCAGTCATTAGAATATAACCTACTCTAACGGCTTTATTGTAATTTGTAAAGATCCTATTTCCAAATAAGGTCACCTTCTGAAGTACTGGTGGTTAGGACTTCAACATACCTTCTTTTTTGGCTGGGGTGAGGTCAGGGGAGCACAGTTCAACTCATAACAGTTAGTTTCCAGAATTATGTAGCCATACATATTCTAATATAGGTATGTATTAGCAGTAGGGACTATCTGTGAATCTCATCCTCAACCCCAGGGATATTGTCTCTCAGGAAACATCCATTGGTGCCATTTCCTCCTCTATCATCCAAATATCAGTCTTGGTGTTAAACAGACAGGAAAAAATATGGATGCCTTGCTCATAAAAACCATTTTCTGAACAAGAGATTTAAAATTCAAAAACCCTTGAAACCTAGCACAAGGGTTGGTTCCTCATCACCACAATGAATACAAATACTATTGGAGTAATGTAAGGTCAAAAAAGTAAAAAGAGAAATTAAGTTAAAAAGCAGTAATGCAAATAGACACATAATAAATACCTGATAAACCATGTTAGAACCTAATAATATATTTTTAAAAATGAAAAGTTCTATAAAGGCTAAATGGAAAAAAAGAGTTTATAGGAATAGGAAAGTAGTAGGAAATGGATGTACCATGAAAGATGGTTTGGCAGAGACTGTAACTGCCCATCAATGATTCATGCTCCCCACTGATCCTGTAAACTTGTTGCTGGTAAGTAGATGCTTATCCAGGGACCATATTTCTCAAATACTCTTGAAATTAGCTGGGGCCATATAATTAGTTCTCAGCAATGAGATAATGACAGAAGCAATGTGTGTGACTTGTTTGGGATTAAAAAGCACTGTCCCTTCTCTGTCATCTCTTCCTTACTTGCAAACTGGACATTGATGCCCAGGTTGACCTTGAAAGACTTGTTTTGAGTGACTTTGTGAAATAAACTATCACTCTCACCACACTTCACCCCACACCACTAACAAAGAACATCTGCATTGAACTGTTACGTGGATGAGACAATTTTTTAAAAATATTTTATTGATTTTTCACAGAGAGGAAGGGAGAGGGATAGAGAGCTAGAAACATCGATGAGAGAGAGACATCGACCAGCTGCCTCCTGCACACCCCCCACCAAGGGATGTGCCCGCAACCAATGTACATGCCCTTGACCGGAATCGAACCTGGGACCTTCCAGTCCGCAGACCGACGCTCTATCCACTGAGCCAAACCGGTTTCGGCTGGATGAGACAATTTTTAATGTATATATTTTTATTGTTGACAGTATTACAGGTGTCTCTTATTTCCCCCCTTTCCCCTTTTCTACCCACCCCCTGTTCCACCCCAGACCTTTACCACACTATTGTCTGTGTCCATGGGCTAGGCACTTATGTATATACTAGAAGCCCGGTACACGAAATTCGTGCATGGCGGGGGGTTATCCCTCAGCCCAGCCTGTACCCTCTCCAATCTGGAACTCCTGGAGGGATGTCCGACTGCCCGTTTAGGCCCGATCCTGGTGGGATCGGGCCTAAATGGGCAGTTGGACATCCCTCTCACAATCCAGGACTGCTGGCTCCCAACTGCTTGCCTGCCTGCCTTCCTGATTGCCCCTAACTGCTTCTGCCTGCCAGCCTGATCACCCCCTAACCACTCCGCTGCCAGCCTGGTTGATGCTTAACTGCTCCCCTGCCAGCCTGTTTGCCCCTAACTTCCCTCCTCTGCCAGCCTGGTCACCCCTAACTGCCCTCTCCTGCAGCGTTGATCACCTCCAACTGCCCTCCTCTGCCGGCCTGGTCACCCCTAACTGCCCTCCTGCAGGGTTGATCAACTCCAACTGTCCTCCCTTGCAAGCCTGGTCCCTCTCAACTGCCCTCCCTTGCAGGCCGGGTGCCTCCCAACTGCCCTCCCCTGCTGGCCATCTTATAGTGGCCATCTTGTGTCCACATGGGGGCAGGATATTTGACCACATGGGGGCAGCTATATTGTGTGTTGCAGTGATGGTCAATCTGCATAGTACTCTTTTATTAGATAGGATAGAGGCCTGGTGCACGGGTGGGGGCCAGCTGGTTTGCCCTGAAGGGTGTCCCGGATCAGGGTGGGGTTCCCTTGGGGCGTGGGGCAGCCTGAGCGAGGGGCCTGTGGTGGTTTGCAAACCGGCCACGCCCCCTGGCAACCCAAGCAGAGGCCCTGGTATCTGGGATTTATTTTCCTTCTACAATTGAAACTTTGTAGCCTGGAGCGGAGCCAAGCCTGCTGCTCCCTCTGGGGCGGCAGCCATTTCTGTGGCAGTTAATTCACCTTCTACAATTGTAACTTTGTAGCCTTAAGCGGGTGGGCCCGGCCAGGGTGTGCAGAAAGCTTTGCTTCCCTTGTTGCCGCCTGCAACCCTGGCCTGCTCTCTCAAGCTCCATTCTGCCGCCATTTGTTTGAATTTGTTTACCTTCTATAATTGAAACTTTGTAGCTTGAGTGGGGGCTTAGGCCTGCAATGGCTATGGAAAGCTTGGCTTGCTCTGTTACCTGGGAAACCTTGCTCTCTGTGGCTGTAGCCATCTTGGTTTGGGTTAATTTGCATACTCGCCCTAATTGGCTGGTGGGCGTGGCTTATGTAGCAGAGTGATGGTTAATTTGCATATTAACATTTTATTAGAGAAGAAGTTCTTTGGTTAATCTCTTCTCACCCCATTCTTCTCCCTTCTGAGATCTGTCAGTCTGTTGTATGCATGCATACCTCTGGACCTATTTTGTCAGTTTACTTTGTTCATTAAAGTGTACATGTAAGTGAGGTCATGTGAATTGATCTTTTTCTGACTGGCTTATTTCACTTAGCATGCTGGTGTCTAGGTCCGTGGTCGGCAAACTGTGGCTCGCGAGCCACATGCGGCTCTTTGGCCCCTTGAGTGTGGCTCTTCCACAAAATACCACGGCCTGGGCGAGTCTATTTTGAAGAAGTGGTGTTAGAAGAAGTTTAAGTTTAAAAAATTTGGCTCTCAAAAGAAATTTCAATCATTGTACTGTTGATATTTGGCTCTGTTGACTAATGAGTTTGCCGACCACTGGTCTAGGTCCATCTATGCTGTCACAAAGAGTAAGAGGTCCTTCTTTTTTATTGTATTAAGTCATTGAAATTTAAGTTTGTCTGGTTTAGAAGCTAACATTGTCCCAACAAATGTAGTTGGACATCATTGAAACTGCAAAGACGGTGGCAGAAAGAAGGGTTTTCTGATAGAGGAATGGCATAGGAGTAAAGGTACTGAGAGGAGAAATCATAAAGGAAGGAGACCAATTTGGCTGGAGTCCCTCTACTGAGGTGTATTTGGAGATAAGCCTAACCAATTAGGTCTTGATCATATATAATGGAGACTTTCAAATCAGAGAATGGGTGCTCATATTTTATTCATGAGGCAATAGAGAGCTGTTAAAGAATTATGAGCATGGGTGTTATATATTCAAAGACATTTTTAAATGTTTTTCATATTTATGTATGAATACTATGTCTCATTGAAGAAAGGATTATAGAAACTTTTGAGATATTAATCTGGATTGGATTGAAGAGAGAGGAAACAAGGAACTCCCATAAAACGTATTTTAATACTTTGGTCTAAATCAGGGATCTGAAAATGTTTCTTAAGGCCAGGTAATAAATATTTCAGACTTGTAGGCCATTGTGCTGTGACTACACAACTCTTCTTTTGTAATATGAAAGTAGTCATAGACAGTATAGAAACAAATAGACATATTTCATACGTTTCAATAAAACTTTAATAAAATTCCACTTCTTCAATCATTGGAGGGGAGGGCAATGGAAGGACAATAGAGTACAGTAATATAACACAGAGAAGTCAATCAAACAGAATTTGCAGAGCTAGAATTTATAATAATTTCAATGTTGACTCTATAATCAGTGTACTTTGTTATCTGCTACTACTTAAGCAGGAGCTCCATGAAGGAAAGGCTCAATGGTATTCATCTAAGGTATTAGAAACATGGTAAGTATTTAATTAAATAGTTGCTTAATTAATTAGATAAATTTTGACTTACTGAATGTGGAAAGTAACGAAGAATAGATGAAGACCCCATGTGATTCAGAATGACTATGAACCTTGAGTTAATGGAAAATAGTCATGCCATTATTAGAAATGTTTATTTCTTTGAACAAGTAATCTAGCCCTTCTTTACCTGGATGTCCAAGAGCCATTTAAAAATTGGCAGATATAAATTCAGCATTTAATTTCCCTTTGTCCTCAACCCTCAAATCTAATCTTCTAGTGTTCTCCGTTTTCATCAATGTTGTTGCCTTTTCTCTAGTCACTGGAAACATAAATTCTATGAGCCATTCTTGTACCCTGACTTAGAGGAATGGAATTTTGGAAAAATAGAGGAATGGCATAGGAGTAAAGGTACTGAGAGGAGAAATCATAATTCAAGACTCTACCTATGAATTAAATTTTTAAAAGATCCATATGTATTATTGCAGAACAAATGTGCTTCCAATATTGGTACCTTCCTAGTATTCTCTACATCACTGATAAGTCAGTTGCTTTTCTGGTTAAAACTGTTCAATGATTTCCTATTGAATTTGGAATAAATCCATACTCCACATCATGACCTACAGACATCCATAATAAATCTTTTATCCACATCTCCAATCTAGTGTCAAGGTTACTCTCCACCTCACCCAATAATAGCCAGTCATTCCTAAAAGTTATCAAACCTGTTTTTGCTTTCTTTCTTTTTGCCTAGTTCTTCCTCCCTCTCTTTGCATAATAGGCAGGTGTGGTGGCTTTGTTCTTGGTTGACTAAACTAGAATTCCCAGATTTCCCTTCTGTGAATAGCTCCACATTAGATTTAAACAATAGATATATTTTGTACAAGACTTGGAAAGTGATAATGAAGCAGCAGGCCCATTTTTTACTCTCTGAATGATGATATAGAGCACCAGGAACTACATTGGTTGCTCACGTTTTGCAGTGTGGCAGCATCCTCTTTCATAGCTCCTCAAGCCCTGGCCAGATCTCCAACTTCAGCTTCTCTGGACCCTAGGTATGTGTTTGCAGCTGTGGAGAAGGGATTAGTTATTCCTGCAGGTCACACACAAAATCAAGGTTGGAGTTCTTGAAAGACACACACAATTTCAATGGTTGTCATTTTTTATTTGTCCCTGTAGGGTACAGATTTGTCATTTTCTAGTTTGTCCTTGCTGTCAACCACATTCAGCTTTCATTGATGACTTCTAATCTTCATTATTTGATAGCAACTTCAGACTCAACTCTGCAAACAGAGGCAGTAGGCTGCCTAGACTGTCCCATCAGTTTTCACACTGGCATATAGGCTAATTCCTTTTTAAGTTGCTATAGAATCATAAAGACTCGAAGCCACGAGGAAAGTGTAGTATAGATTTCACAGATTTAAGGTTATAAGTTTGGAATATAAAACCAAGACTGACCCCTCTGACATACACATGATTAAAGTCAGTGAGGCAGTTCTGCGTAGAAACTTTTCTTATAACTTTTAGGATGAAACTTTCTAGCTTATTCACTGATAACAACAATTTTACAGTCAATGTCTACTCATTTTCCTGTGTTCCAACTCACAGTTCCTTTTTGCAACTCTGAAATTATACAAAATTGAAGTCTTCCAAAAATTATTTCAATTTTAGCATGATTTCCACAGAGTTTCTTTTAGTTTGCATCCAATTAAGAGCTAGAAACCATTTACCAATTTATTAAACTATGATAGAAAAATAAGTGTGAAGATATAACAAGATCTCTTAAAGGTATCCTAAGGCTGAGGGAGAATAAAGAAAGATAACCTTGGAAGAAGGTCTTCCTTCCTGTTATGGCTCAAATTGTGTCCATGAATATGTTGAAGTACTAATCCCCAGTACCCCAGAACATGTGACCTTAATTGCAGATGCAATTAATTAAGTTAAGATGAAGTCTTACTGGAGTGGGGTGGGCCCCTCATTTAATATGACCAGTGCTCCTATAAGAAGAAGACCATGTAAACACAAAGACATACAAGAAGAATGTCATGTGACAACAAAGGCAAAAATTGGCATGAAGCATCTGCAAGTCAAGGCATATCAATGACTACTGGCAAACTACCAGCAGTTAGTAAGAGGCAAGGAAAGATTCACCTACAGGTTTCAGAAGGAGTGTGGACCTGCCAACACCTGGATTTTCTTTTCTTTTATTAAATACTAGAGGCCTGGTGCACAAAATTTGTGCATGGGGGAGGGGAGAGTGTCCCTCAGCCCAGCCTGTACCCTCTCCAATCTGGGACACCCCTCTCACAATCTGGGACTGCTGGCTCCTAACTGTTTGCCTGCCAGCCTGCCTGATTACCCCCTAACCGATCCCCTGCTGCCCTGATTGATGCCTAATTGCTCCCCTGCCAGCCCGATTGCCCCCAACTGCCCTCCCCTGCTGGCCTGCTGGCCTCCAACTGCCCTCCCCTGCCGGCCTGATTGCCCACAACTGCCCTCTCCTCCCAGCTTTCTTGTGGTGGCCATCTTGTGATGACATGGGGGTGGCATTCTTGTGGTGGCCATCTTGTGACAACATGGGGGTGGCCATCTTGTTGTGGCGGCCATCTTTTTTTATTGTCTAAAGTTTTACATATGTCTCTTTTTTCCCCAATTGAGCCCCCCCTCAGTCATTCCCATCCTGGGCAAGCCCCCACTACCCCAGTATCTGTGTCCATTGGTTATGCTAATATGCATGCATATAAGTCCTTTGGTTTCTCTCTAACCTTTCCCCCTCCCATGCCATTTGTCTTTGGATCTATTCTTGTTCATCAAATTATGTTGATCATTATATCCCACATATGAGTGAGAGGATGTGATATTTATCTTTTTCTGACTGGCTTATTTCGCTTAGCATCATGCTCTTGTGAAGATGTTGTGGCAGCCATCTTGTGATGACATCGTGCGATGCCACCTAGGCTTTTATTATATAGGATGTTTTTATTTATTTCAGAGAGGAAGGGAGAGGGGAGAGAGAGATAGAAACACCAGTGATGAGAGAGAATCATTGATTGGCTGCCTCCTGTACACTCCCTACTGGGGATCAAGCCTGCAATCTGGGCATGTGCCCTTGATTTGAATTATGTAAACCTGGGACCCTTCAGACTGCAGGCCAACGCTCTATCTACTGAGCCAAACCAGATAGGGCAACACTTTGATTTTAAATTTCTGGCCTTCAGAGTTGAAAGGCAATTAATTTCTATTGTTTTAAGCCACCCAGTCTGTGGTACTTTGTTATACAAGCCCTAGGAAACTAATACACTCTTGATATCTAGGATCAGACCTCCTTGGAAAATGATGTTTCAGCCCAAAGACTGGAGAAGTTGCCCAGAAAAGAGCCCTCTGTGGCATAGGTGAGCAGTAGCTGTTGGACACCAACAGAGACAGTTGGGACACCAATCTTGGCATGCGTCCTGAATCATGCATTGTTTATGTTACACAGACAGTAGCAATATCATCACTGCACCTTGCCAGGTCTGTGAGGTCCCCTAGGAGTTGCCTCTTTGGGCACATGGCTAAAGTTGAGCACATGGGCTTTCCCTACACACACACACACACACACACACACACACACACACACACACACCCTGATGAACCTTGCAGTAGGAGAGCAAGGAAAAACAAATTGCAGCACAGTGGAACAAGAGCTTCTCCTTTCTTCCCGCAGTGACCCACCACCACCCTGCCCTCTACTCTCATTGCTGAATATCATGCTCATCATAAAGGAGACATGCTTGAAATTCTTAAAGAGCCCAGTTCTTTGTAATAGAGAAGGGATGAAGGTGAATTCAGAGCTGTGAGACAGTAAATTGATAGCTGCCACAGAGTCCTTTTGGAGTATTAGTAACATTCCAAGGATAATCCTGGAATTCCTGCTGATGACATTTCCTGTATTTGTACCCTTCTAAGTCCAGCATTTTTTAAAATATGTTTTTATTGATTTCAGAGAGGAAGGAAGAGGGAGAGAGAGAGAGAGATAGAAACATCAATGATGAGAATCATTGATCAGCTGCATCCTGCATGCCCCCTAGTGGGGATCGAGCCTACTACCTGGGCATGTGAAACTGTGAAACTTTCCATCTTCGACCCCAGTTCCTGATGGGAAATCAAACTGTGACCTCCTGGTTTATAGGTTGAGGGTCAACCACTGAGCAACACCGGTTGGGCTAAGTCCAACGTTAAGGAGTGATGATAACATACATTTCTAGCATTTCAGGATGATGGATTTATTTGTTTACTCAAGGGTGTGTGTGTGTGTGTGTGTGTGTGTGTGTGTGTGTGTGTGTGCGCGCGCGCGTGTGCATTTTGTGTTATGTGCACACAGCCACCTATTGGTACTTAGGCCTAAAATTCTCTCAAAATATACTAAGTAGATGTCCAGGACCCTCATGGTCTAGACTCAGAATAGTAATATTATCAAAAGAAGCACTTCAACCAAAAGTAATTTCTTAAACACTGTAAAGGGGGACATAAAGCTCAATGTAAATTTTCTTTTTTTTTTATCTTAAATTTGTTTTCCTCACATTCCAGAGTATTGCATCCTTCATCTCAAATACTCCAGAAACTTTCCATCTTGGACCTCAGTTCCTAATACCTGCTGTCCTTCTCTGACTGAATTTATCTCTATTCAGTGTTAAGATGCCTCAAAGATCTTAGTGTGGCCTGGTGAATCCCCTGAGGAGAAAAGAATACACAGAAGTCAAAAGCAAACTGCTCCTTAGATGGTAACAGGAGCAGGATGTCTACTACTCAGACTTCATTTTGATGATAACATCTTTATTAAGGAAATATGACAGGGACAATAAATGGTGTTGGGGGCAGGATCAGGGGTTGAGTATGGTATAGTTCCACCATACTCTTGCCCTAGTCATACCTTAGTCAACTCTTCAAAGATATTTCTTATGTATCTTTTAGCAGTGCCTCTTTAACTGCTACTGTATCCTAGGTGTTGGGCAATAGGTATATCCTTCCAGACCTATTTGCTCTATTGTAGAGACACATGTGTCTTTCAATTTATGCTGGGTACCTCTCATTCTTGTTTCCTAAAGCTACATTGGCCCAGGAAGGGTGGAAGACAGGGCTTAAGGAAGTAATGTTAAGAAGGCCTTTGACTCAGCAACTGTAACCAAATAGAGATAATATGATATTCCATGTTCCTTACCTTTGAAACTAGTGTTGATGGCCCTTACACACTTCCTAGTTGGTACTGATGTTTCATTGTTGCTTCCACAAATATTTATCTTCTAGCCAATAAAATGTTCCTACAGACAAAACCATCCCTATACTCCCCTAGACCCAGCTTTAATTTTGGGTCAAGAATCATAATTCCGTGGGTCTGTCATTCCAATAGACTGCATCATTTCTCACCAGGAGTCTTAGAGGTTCTTGGGGAAATGATGCTTTGGATAGCAGTCATGAAATTGCATGATGTATAGTCTGGTGATCTTTATAACATGTTATCTCTATATTGTAATAAATTCTCACTTATAATTGCCACTCAGAAAATTAGTAGTAAAGATCATTTTCAGAAATATTAATGTCTGTTCTGTGCTATTTTATTTTATTCCGAGTCTCTCTTTATTAAACTTCAAAGTGCCTTTTGGCTACAGTAAATGTCAAAGTTTCCTCTTTCTGCACTCTACCATATTATCAACCTTTGAGTATTTTTTTAAGCTTCTAATAAGACATGACACTGTATAGGGGACCTGCTTCTGGTTTTATATTCAAAGGCTTATCAGTTTAGACAAACACTCTGCTCTTCTCACATTTGCTGGTTCTTTTCTTTCAGGAGAATTAGACAGAATAATATTAGTGTACTAGTTTCCAAAAGCCTCTTTTGTATTATATAATTCTGTGTTCATTAAATCTCTATATAAGGTTAATGAGGTATTTCAAATTGGGAAGGTAAACATATCCTCAAAACAGACTTTGGCTAAAATGCATGATCAATTCCATGCAGTATTTTATGTTATTTCTTTAAGAATTCTGAATTAAGAATATAACTTATTGGCCTTCTAATTAAGCATCATAATGAAAATATATAAATGTGACATTTAAATGACTTAGTTCTCAATTAATATTAAGAAAAGTGTTTCTGTATAAACATGAACTATTTAAAAGAATGTTATTAAAATTTAAATAAGTGAAGAAATCTATTATTTAATATAAATTTTATTTAAAATTGAATTATACTCATCTATGTTTTTAATTGAAAAAAGAAAACACATTTTATGATGTTTTATTTTCATTTGATAAATGGTTTGCTACTTATTTAATTTTATTCTGGTAAAATACTAAGCTGCATAACATTGCTTGTATTACTCTATATATAGGTCACGAAAATGCATGATTTCCCTTTTAAGCAGAATTGAGAAGAGCTTTATATGAAGAATATTGCATTTTTTTGTATACTTAAGACATTCTTCAAACAGAAAGAGAATAGAGACAGGGTAAAGGATGGGACTTAAAGAGTTTACATGGGTCATGTTAAGTCATAAACAATTAGTGAACAAGTTGGTCAAGAGGAAATTAATTATTTTAGATATTCAAAGGATAAAGGGGTAAAAGTATAAGGGCAGGTATTTTGCCTTATTTCAGGGATTTTTCCAATCTAGATATGGGAACAAAATTGATATGCATGAAAAATAAATGAAGTATACAAATGTGCATAAAGTAAGTAATGATGATGAGATGGGTAGTTAAGATCATACTGCACTTTAAGTTCAAAGGAGCCAATATAATGGAATTCATTCATGAGAGTCAGTTTTAATATGGTAACAAATGGAAGAAATATTAAAATTAGAATTAGGAACCATAAGTTATAGTGCTACTTCTGCTACTTTTTACCTGTACTACTTTAGAAAAAATCATAATCTTTCTGATTTTTAATTTCCTAATCTGTAAGATGAGCTAGTTAAAGGACTTCTTTGTTACAACAATAATACCTACTATATCTATGTGTATAAAAACCCTAAGCGACCTGTTGACCGTTTGACCAGTCCACCATTTGATCAGTCGCTATGATGCGCACTGACCACCAGGGGGCAGATGCTCAACTCAGGAGCTGCCCCCTGGTGGTCAGTGTGCTCCCATAGCAGGAGTGCTGCTCAGCTGACCAATGGGCACCAGAAGCCAGGCAAGCACAGCTGCAGCGGCGCGAGCCTCTCCTGCCTCCGCAGCAGAGCTGTCAAGCAGCGATGGCTACAGGCGCAGTGGGGTCGGGATGAGCAGGAGCGGCGTGGTGCCTGGCCCGGGCTCCTCCCCAGCCACCTGCCGCTTTGTGCACTACTATATCCTTCAGGGGATGTCAGACTGCCAGTTTCAGCTTGATTCCTATGAAACCGGAAGTCCAACATCCCCCAAGGGGCCCTGGATTGCGAGAGGGCGCAAGCCAGGTTTAGGGACCCCATCGGTGCACAAATCCATGCACCTGGCCTCTAGTGTTCTAAATAATAATCGTTCTACAAGTAGATGCAGATAAACTACTATCAACAATCTTTAAAGACTCTTAGGCTTCCAGGGGAAATCATCAAGGGTCAAAAAGAGATCAAAGAAGAAGAGCAAGAAAAGATGGAGAAGGAAATTTGAATAATGTGTATAAACTAACTGCAGGCAAAACCTGTATGGGGCAAACAGCAATAAGGGAGCTAAAATAACTGAGAATAGATAAGGAAGCTAAGCATGCATTATCACAAGGTAGAGATGCCAACCTGATATTCTGTATTAATCTAGGGCTATTATAGGGGGGATGTCAAATTGGGGGTAACCTTGACCAACTAGAAGGAAACCCAAATGCTTTTTGCAAGAAAGTAATCTAAATTTAAGTCCTAAGGATTCTTATACATTATTGTAAACCAAATATGAGCCACACAAAAAAATAGCCAGCTTATAAGTAAATGAGATACCATTGGTGAGAATTACTATGAAAAGGAACATTGCCAAAAAACTAGCCAGCAAAGAACCAAGTAGAATGCTTACAAATAAAATTAGGACAAAGTATAACTTAGAAATCAAAGTAGAACTTTTAGAAATCCAAAACATAACCAATATCAAAAAAGACTCAAAACATGAGTTATATGTTGCAATTTAGACATAAATGAAAAGAGATCTTATGAAACTGGAGATAGTGATTCGGGTTGTTTTATTGAGCAGGGTGATTTCTTTCCCGGATGCTTGTCCAGATGGATTAAAAAAATGAAGCTACGGACAAAAGGTGGTAGGTGAAAAGTACAGAAACTTTATTGCAAGCAAATACTACCTCTAAACCTTAATTCTAAATTCTAAGCCTGCAACTCTGTCCCTCTTGGTGCAGAAGGGCCTTCTAAGAAAGGTGTCCTCTAAGTTCCTAATCCTAAGACTGTGTCCCTCCTGGATGGACAGAGGGGCCTCTAAGAAGGGTGACCGCTGCTTTCTTTGTCTTGAGACCCTCCTTTTCTACTGTGAGAACTTAGCCCTGTAATCAGCTCCCAGGACCCCCACGTCCCCATTCTTCCTCATTTGGTCCTCTTATCTGTTTAGGTTGGACTCACTTTTGATTTATCTTGTGGTTTTCTCCCAATTGTGCTGCCTGGAGATGTCTTATCTTATAGCTCTCTCAGCGATTCAGGTCAGGGCTACTTTTGGTCTAACTTATGGTCACTTTAATTGCTCAGGCCAGAAATACCGCTGTCTGTCCTTGGTTTATGGCTGTTTTAGTTGTTTAGGCCAGAAATGTTTCCATCTGCCTGTGGCATTTCTCTGTCCTCTGAATAAGTAAGATAAGCACTCCGGCATCTTCATGTCTCCCATCTATGTATTCCTCCCCCATGGACCCTCTTCATTCCTAAAACTCCCTAAACTTGCCTATTTTATCTCTAGAACTCCTTTTAATAGGGATGGAAAAATGACCCACAATGCAGTTTTTAGGTAAAAAGGAGTTAGAAATTATGAAAGAGTGTACAGGACATGAGACATAGAATGGAAAGTCCTATAAATAAAAAAAGTAAAGGAGAGACAACTTGAAAAACAATAATATAAACTATTTTAGTAGAACAAACCTGTAAATTCACCAGCCCAAAGTTTAAGTTTTATAAAAAGAAATAAACAAAATAGATACCTATTATGTTATAGAGAAACTACAAAACAAAAAGGCTGAGAAGAGAGTCAGAGAGAGAGAGAGAGAGAGAGAGAGAGAGAGAGAAAGAGAGAGAATGGGAAAGAGATAAACTAGCAAAATGAGACAGGGTTTAGCCAACTTTTTCTGAAAAGGGTCCCAAAGTAAATGTTTTAGGCTTTGAGTGTCACGAGAATTATAGTCTCATACTCTTTTTTAACCCTTTAAAAATATAAAACCCATTCTTAGCTTGAGGGCCTTATAATTATAGGACTCAGGCCATAGGCTAAAGTCTCCCAACCTTTCTAAAAGAACCTAGACAAAAGAAAGACCAGCTAAATGACAGTGAGACTTCTCTACAGCTACAGTGGCAATCAGTTGATATTGGACAAATACATTTACATTACTAGGAAAAAATACAGTCCAGTTAGAAATATGTCCTCAGCAAAATTATTATCCTTAGAATAACAATAAACATTAAAAAACAGATAAGCAAGAGCAGAAAGTTTACTATAAACAGGTCCTCAAAGTTATTCTATAAATGAAATATTTTAAGAAGAAAATAAAACACTCTAGCAGAAAAGCACAAGAGCATAGAAATGTGTTCACCTGTATGAAAAATGACATATGTTCCAAAATTAATGATTATGTCTAAACTAGAGGCCCGGTGCATAAAATTCATGCATGACTAGGGACCCTAGGCCTGGCCAGCGATTAGGGCCGATTGGGGCCTTCCAGCTGCCAGCTGGGGCCTTCCTTCCCTGGCTGCTGGCTGCCAGGTGCTGCCTGGGGCCTTCCTTCATTCCGTGCTACCTTCTGGTGGTCAGCGCATGTCACAGCAAGTGATCAAACTCCTGTTCGAACTCCCAAGGGGACACTTTGCATATTAGCCTTTTATATATATAGACTAGAGGCCTGGTGCACAAAATTCAAAATTCATGTACCGGGGGAGAGGGGGTGTCCCTCAGCCCAGCCTGCACCCTCTCCAATCTGGGACCCATCGAGAGATGTGCGATTGCCCATTTAGGCCTGATCCCATTGGGCCTAAACAGGCAGTCGGATATCCCTCTCACAATCCAGGACTGCTGGCTCCCAACTGCTCGCCTGCCTGCCTGCCTGATTGCTCCTAACCACTTCTGCCTGCCAGCCTGACCACTCCCCTGCCAGCCTGATTGATGCCTAACTGCTCCCCTCCCTGCCCGATTGCCCCTAACTGCTCTCCCCTGCTGGCCTGGTCACCCACAACTGCCCTCCCCTGCAGGCCTGATCGCCCACATCTGCCCTCCCTTGCAGGCCTGGTCCCTCCCAACTGTCCTCCCCTGCTGGCCTGATCGCCCACAACTGCGCTCCTCTGCCAGCCATCTTATGTCCACATGGAGGCAGCCATCTTTGACCACATGGGGCGTCCATCTTGTGTGTTGGAGTGACTGTCAATTTGCATATTACTCTTTTATTAGATAGGATTGTGAAATTACAAAAACAGTAAAAATAAAGCAGATGTAGAGATCTAATGAAAGGGGGAATCTTTGTCAAATAGAATATTATTTATGAACATTAGGTAAAACCATAATGAACACATTTCTGCCTCTAGGTGATTGGTGCATTTTCTCTCTGTTACAGTCCCAACATGCTCGTGTGACATGTCCTGCTGTTACTTCCACATCAGTGACAGTGACTCTCTGCCTACCCCCAGAGATCAAGCTTTCCCACTCCTCTCTTAATGTGAAGTGGAAACTCTCCTAGGATCTACACTGCTTAGTGTCTGGCTACAAGCCCCAGGCTCCACACACATTGTGAAACAGGAAAGAATGGTCCCCCTCCATCCCACCTTCCTAGCAGAGATGAGGTCGTGCCCTTTCTCCATATTCCTGCAGGACATTGACTTTATTTCCTTCTTCCAGCATTTGTTTATCAGATTTAATTGAAATTTTGTGGAGTTTTTTTTTAGTAATTTTTTTTCTATGTTATTAGCAAAACCAATAATGGGGAGATGCTCTTTGAGGCAGACAATAATAATGAAATAGCATTAAAGGAACCACTTATTTTCAGAGCAAACTGCTTTATAATTTCTTAATCACTTAAATCTATATTCCCATTTAATAAGACTTCTTTCTTGGTTATTTTATAAAAAACATTTCAAGATTATCTTCTCCCTTTCAAAACAAAACTACTGTGATTAATAGGGGATAAACATTAAATAAAGAAAAATGCTTTAGCATTTTTTTTCATGGCCACAGATATACCCAGAGAATTAGAGAATTGGAAATACTCATTACCGTGATTATATGATTTTGTAAAACTCTCTCTTATTTTAATTGTGGTAAGAACAGAAAACATCAGATCTACCCTCTTAACAAAATTTCAAGTGTGCAGTGTATTTTAACTCTAATCACAGTGGTTTAGAGCAGATCTTGAGAACTTTTCCATCTTACATAACTGAAACTATACCCATTGAACAGCAGCTTCCCATTCCCAATGCTCTTAGAGGATTTAGTGCACTAAAGGAGCATTATGTTTTATAGACGGGGAAAACACTTTCAGGGAAAGAATTCTGAAGCAAAGGTAAGAGGTAACTACTATCTGGTTACCTGTTAGAATATTTACATACTATCAACAAAAATATGTATGTTGGGCATGTAAACAGAGAGATCTCAACCTGAGTTTAGATACGTTAATTGCCTTCTGACCTCGGCTTTAATTCTGCTTTTTATTAGACCTTTCCTCCAATCTAGAACTCCCAGCAGTTTTCATTTCTTGGAGTTATTTAGCTAGAACTCCATCATCTCCTTTGGTCTCTGCAGTGTAGCTCCTCTGTAGCTATCCAACTTTACATTTCACTACCCAGTCTGTGCAGGCTTTCAATGTGTCTCAGCATATACTAGGTCAGTGGTCAGCAAACTCATTAGTCAACAGAGTCAAATATCAACAGTACAACGATTGAAATTTCTTCCTTGAGAGCCACATTTTTTAAACTTAAACTTCTTCTAACGCAACTTCTTCAAAATAGACTCTCCCAGGCTGTGGTATTTTGTGGAAGAGCCACATTCAAGGGGCCAAAGAGCCGCCTGTGGCTCGCGAGCTGCGGTTTGCCGACCACTGTACTAGGTGTACCGGTTAATAATGGCGGATTTTGTAATCAAAGGAAACATGATAATTTCAAGAGAAACATCAAAAGTGCTTTATTCAAAGTAATGTCCATCGCTAGCTACACATTTCCCCCATCTTTCAGGTAATTTGTGGATACCATCCCAATAGAACTTTTCTTGTTTTGAGGCAAACCATTCAGAGACCCAATTTTCTACTTCTTCGTATGTTTTGAAGTGCTGCTCAGAAAGTGCGTGTGCCATTGATTGGAACAAGTGGTAATCTGAAGGAGCAAGGTCTGGTGAATATAGCAGGTGGATTAATACTTCCCAGACAAGATCTTTTAATGTGTCTTTTACTGTTTTTGAAGTGTGTGATGGTGCATTGTCATGAAGCAAAATTACTTTGCCGTGTCTTCTAGCCAATTCTGGTCATTTCATGATCAAAGTGTGGTTCAAATTGATTATTTGTTGTCAGTAGCAATCAGTATTAAAGTTTTCACCTGGTTTTAGAAACTCATAATACACCACACATTCTTGATCCCACCAAACGCAGAGCATTGTCTTCTTTCCGATGCGATTTGCCCTCGATGTTGATGGTTGACCTCGATCAACCCATGATTTTGTGCATTTGGGATTCTCAAAATAAATCCACTTTTCATCGCCAGTCACGATTTAATGCAAAAAAGACTTTCTTTCATGCCATTGAAGCAACATTTTACTGATGACTTTTTAGTTTTCCATTTGTCTTTTGTTCAGTTGATGTGGCACCCATTTTCCTTCCTTTAAAATATTTCCCATTGCTTGTAAATGATTGGAAATTGTTTGCTGAGCAACATTTAATCTTTCTGCAAGTTGTTTTTAGTTTGACACACATCTTCATCCAATAATGCTTGTAACTGTTCGTCTTCAAACTTTTTTGGTTGACCTGGACGTTCTTTGTCTTTCACATCAAAATCATCACTTTTAAAGCATTTAAACCAGCATTCACAAGTATCTTGAGATGGAGCATGTTCACCATAAGTTCCCTGAAGTATTCAGCAGCACTTTTCTTCAAAATAAAGTAATGAATTAAAACTTTCCAGAAATGCTTCTTTTTTGGCACAAAATTTGACATTTTTAAGTGTAAAAATATCTATGATGTTAGCACCTTCAGAAAATTTGACATATGAAGTTTTGAAGCTTGCTGTCAATACAACAAAATAGCATACATATCAAATCACATATATATCAACATATGTGTAACTCCATATATTGAAAAAAATCCGCATTATTAACCGGTACATCTAATATATATGTATGTGTATGTATGTATATATATGTGTGTATGTGTGTATTTACACATACACATACATATACATATATATATACTAGATGTACCTTCCCCTGGCTGCTGGCACAGGCTACCCTCTAGCACAGTGGTTCTCAACCTTTCTAATTCCGCGACCCTTTAATACAGTTCCTCATGTTGTGGTGACCCCAACCATAAAATTACTTTTGTTGCTACTTCATAACTGTAATTTTACTACTGTTATGAATCGTAATGTAAATATCTGTGTTTCCCAATGGTCTTAGGCTCTACAGCAGTGGTTCTCAACCCACAGGTTGAGAGCTGTAGAGCCTAAGACTGCTGTAGAGCCTAAGACCATACACATACATATACATATATACATACATATACATATATATACTAGATGTACCCACAGGTTGAGAACCACTGCTGTAGAGCCTAAGACCATCGGGAAACACAGATATTTACATTACGATTCATAACAGTAGTAAAATTACAGGTATGAAGTAGCAACAAAAGTAATTTTATGGTTGGGGTCACCACAACATGAGGAACTGTATTAAAGGGTCACAGCATTAGAAAGGTTGAGAACCACTGCGTCTAGCACCTGGAACCCGGGCTGGCTTCCCTCTAGCCACTAGCAGGCACCCGGGACCCAGGCTTCCCTCACAGTCCCAACTTCATCCTGAAGGACGTCCGGTCTAATTAGCATATTATGTTTTTATTATTATAGATATGTTTGTTTCTTTTCATTCATAATCTTATATTTTTATTTTACACATGGTAAAAGGAAAGAAGACCTTTTTTTCCTAAGGGCTATAAAATAAAATGTCTGCTGACTTGAAGAGTGAACTCAAAAATATGAAAATTATATTTGAACCTTATTCCCTAGTGGGTATCTTGCCTTTCGACAGGAATTCTGAATCTCATATACTTTTTATTAAGTTCTCTGGCACATCACATCTCTTTTCTCTGTTTCCCATCGCAAGAGGAGTCATTTTAAAGCAAGCCCTGCTGTGTATGCATAATAAAAACCCTTCAGAAAAGCCCCATTTTAACATCATTAAATTTATTGTGTGTAAAGGAGTAGAAACCCAAGATTCCAGAACAAACACATTTTTTATTTTTTTGCTTTAATTTTTCTATTAAAATATTTAAACAGAAAGTGGGTGCCATTTATAAAATAACAAACTCTCAAATGAAATCCACATGCAAGGAAATTGAATCCTCTTAATAAACAAGTAAATAAATTTCCACATTGTCTAGAGAGTTAGATAGTGAATTAAAGATGAGCCTTCAGCTGGTTTGTAATTTTCTGCCTTGGCATCAGTTATCAAGTCAGAACTGATAAGCACTGTAAAAATAAACATATCCTCCCTAATCTTATTTCTAATTCCTAATAGGATGATGCAGACTTTGCTTTACTCGGTAATTACAGTATTTATAATTGGGGGAGGGGGTTCCAATGGAGTTTTATGAGGACAATTGAATGGAAGAGCAGGGCAATGTGTCAGTGAGAGTTGGGAGGCACAGAGCTTCAATAACTGCAGGCCAATTATTCTACTCCTAGACAAGATCTTTTCTTTTTTTTTCTTTTTGGATAAAAAATTTGCATACACTGCAGTTTTGGAGCACACTGAACTTCTCATTTAGGGTTCTATGTCATAGTGGGTAGGCCTGAGCAATTTTCTATGTGCTTTTTATCTTGTGGGCTTATATGATGACTCTAATTAGGGAATGCTTCATTTTTTGGAAGTAGTGATAAGAGGTGGAGGACCAATATTCTACTCATTAGGATGCATTCTGGGGTGGCACAGTTCTCTGAAGGTTCCTGTAACTGTGCTCCCCACTAATTACTTCCCCTTCTAGCTGGTCTTTCATGGTGCCAGGATACACAAGGGCAGATTTGAGAGGTGATACCAAATGGTATTGACTCAGTAAAACTTCAGTAAAAATAATTACCGATAGTGCCTTTGGTTAAACCCTGAATGCAATTACTGTACTACAAGTATGGTAATGATTGGAAACTCTGTACAGAGATCATTGCTGGGGTATCAAGATATTCTCTTTTCTAAGAAAGCTAAGTGAAACCTCTTCTTAAAGGCGATGCTCAAAGATTCAAACTCTGAAATAGACGCAGGGTTTCTTAGCCTATCACAATTTCCTGGGACTTCAATACATGCCTCTCGAGTTTCACAAGAAGTTCTGGTGTCACCATCCAAGTCATAATTGGTCATCTCAGCCTGGTCTTTGTACTTGGGATTCTCATCCTTGCTTACTCTGCCTGTTTATACCACTATCTACTCAGCAGCAAGCCATTCCCCATGCTTGGAGCGCAGAGTGAAACTCCTCAGGCAAAGCACTTTCACCTTTCAGCCTTACTGTAGCTTCCTGGAGGAAGCAGCGATGTTTTCCTCTAGGAAGGAGTTTTTAATGTGCTATGCTCAGTGCTTGTGTAGCAGTTGACATGGGTAACACATGCTGGCAGGGAAATTTATCACCTCTACAGAATGAAGGAGATACATGTTGGCTGACATTAACTTTCCATGTTGATGCACACATTTGTCGAGAAAACAACTTTGTATTCCAATAATATGGGACAGAGCAGAAGGATGTGTGAGAACTTTTCAATCAGAATGGGAATCAGAACAGAACTGGAGGTGGGTTACCACTTAGAATAGGGTAGGCAGGGTTGAACTCACTGAGACGAGATTGACCAAATAGCACATGAAAGATTATGTAACATGATGAATCATTCACACCATATTTTACCATTTGCGTTGCCTTTAGATATTTACTCAATTATTTAGTTAAAAATATTTGCTGAGTAGTTACGAAGGGCAAGGCCAAACATGTTGTGAAAGACACATGTTAACCTCTATGTTACATATAAAGAATCCGGCTTATGGAGAGTTCAAGTAACTCATTCAAGGTTAAACAGCTGGGAAGCAACAGCACGAGTACTAGTATAACCTCTCTGCCATCTCCAAGTATCTTCTCATCTGATATTGGGCACAAATAGACTCAGCAAGGTTGTTGTAAATTCAGCTCTTAGAAAAGGAGTGGACAAGTAGTAAACGTTTATGTTGAGTGATTATTATTGTTAATAGCACATAATAATAATATATCTCATGTAATCTTCACAGACAAGAAGATTACATGAGCATTGTAATCTCATTGTAGGGAGATGTTTAAGTAACCTCCCAATGGTCACCTCCAGCCAAGAAGTAGGCAGGCCTGATCTAGAACACAGGACTGTCTGTGCTCAAAGCTTGGCTTGTGGCAACTATTTCAGGCACAATTCCTTCTCAGAAGTTTCCAGTTTAATTGGGGATGAGCAGAAAGGGGTGTGAGTTTAGATGACATGATCTGGGAGGGGCATCTGGTCCCCCGGAGCAAGGAGAGGAGTCCGAAGGTCAGACTGAGGACTTCCCTGCTTCAGTACATGGGTCACTGGATAGACAGCTCCGCTCCCCTTCCAGCAATCCACAGGAGACGCTCGTCAGAGGCAGCCATGACCTGGTATTGGGTGTGGTAGGGTTTCATCTTGGTTGCTCAGCTCTGAACGTTCTATACATACTGTGGGCTTGTGGCTGGAGGCCGTTTTGAGTCAAGGCAATAGATACTAGGTCTTGCCAGTAGGAAACACTGGGCCCTAATGGCCCATATCCTTCTTCTGGGATGTTTGCAAACTTCAGAGCTGAAAAATATCATCCCCATTGAAACAATAATGAATTGGGGTCTAAATTGTTAGAGTTCCTTCTTGAAAGTCATTCTGCCAGTTGCCAGCAGAACTGAAGCCAAGACTCTTATCGTGTCTGCCCACCTGCTCTTTTAATCACAAGTAATGCAAACATACTCATTGAAAAGATTAAAAATTAAAGTGTAGGAGGAGAGCTTCCTTTCATTGTTCTTAATCCCAGGGTCTTCTCCCTAGAAAAGCTACCCTTATTAGATTGGAGTGCTTCCTTTCAGCTTTTAGCATCTTTTATTTGTGACCCGATTACTTCTAGGAACAATGCATTTTGCTTTGCTTCTCTATGCCATGAACCTTAGAGGGGCCAGGCCCAAATGTGGGGTGGGGGTTTGAAAGGGTTCTGTAATTGTCTGGTTCTGTCTGTGACATGGTAAGTTTATTTCCAGAGTGCAATGATAACAAAATTGTTTCTCCCTAACACTAATTCCATTTTGCAATATTTTCATCACCAATAAATATGATATTTTGACCATCATCTTTCAGTTGGGTCACAATAGATTATACACTGAGTGGCCAGATTATTATGACCACCTGATGTTTGTAGGCAAATGAGCCGTACACTGCATCGTATGGGATATGGAAGCCGAAGGCCTGTTCGAACACCTTTGCTGTCTGCAGTTACCTAGATAAAACGTCTCCAATTCTCACAGGAACACAAGGATTGGATAGTCAAGCATTGGAAAAAGTCATGTGGTCTGATGAATCATGTTTCCAGTTGCATCATGTAGATGGCAGAGTGAGAATTTCGCAAAAACAGCATGAAAGCATGCACCCCACATGCATGAGTACAACCCTTCAAGCTGGTGGGGGCAGTGTTATGGTTTGGGGCATGTTTTCCTGGCATGATTTGGGCCCTTTAATTCGTGTGGAACAACGTCTGAATAGCACAACATACCTAAGTATCATTGCTGATCAAGTTCATTCTATCATGTTGATGGCGTATCCCAATGGAGATGGCTTCTTTCAACAAGACAATGCACCATGCCACAGTGCTCGTGTTGTGCAGGAGTGGTTTCAAGAACATGAGGGAGACTTTACCTTGCTTAGGTGGCCCCCACAATCACCAGATCTCAATCCAATTGAGCATTTGTGGGGCAAAGTTAAAAGAGCCATCAGGCAGCTGGTTCCACAGCCATCAAATCTCACAGAACTGGACATGCTATTCATCAGGCCTGGTGTCAGATTCCTCGCATCACCTTTCAACATCTCGTGGAGCCAATGCCAAGAAGAATTGTTGCAGTATTGAAGGCAAAAGATGGCCCAACGAAGTACTGATGGGGTGGTCATAATAATCTGGCCACTCAGTGTATTTGTTGAGTTGTTTTTAAAGGTGATCACTAGTCTTTAATTTTGTGCTGGTAGCATGATCCTATAGAAAGTTTACATTTTTATAAAACAAGTTCAACATGCTTTACCTTTATTGATTCTGAGTTTTTTTTAACCAGCATAATATTATTTTCCAAAAACTTTACATATTCTTCAAGTGCATTGATAGTTTTATTATTTACATTTGGCTCTTAATTAATCCAGAATTTATGTTTATATATAATATGAGGTATAAATATATTTTTTTCCAAATGGATAGGAAACTACCTTAATACAGATAACTGAATAGTGCGTTGTTTCCCCATTAAATTGAAATACCAAATTTCTATAAGTACATGTTTTGGTTTCTGCACTTTTCACTCCATTTCATTGACATGATTTTCCACATCGTTGCAATACTAATAAAGTTTTAAAGTATAATTTAATATCCAGGAAGGCAAGTCCCTTAGATTTTTTTGTATGTCTCAAAACATGTTATTCTTATTTTTTTTCTAAATTATTTTAACACCAGTTTGGCAAGTTACATAAAATATCTTATTGAGATTTATGTTAGTCTTGCATTGCATTTATACATTTATTTTGAGATAATTTCATCTTTAAATGTTACTATAACAGGGAACATATAGTTTTTCTCCATTTATTTATTTTCTTTGGGTCCCTCAATAAAGTCCAATAATACCAAAGTTTCTTCATCTATCTTTTGTTGAACTTATCCACAGTTAATTTAAAAATTTATGTTGCTGTGTGGAGTGTGATCTATTTTCTATAAAATATACTTTTTTAATTGGCATTGCTGATGTAAAAGAAAGCTGTTACTTTTTACATGTCAATCTTCTACCTAGCCTCCTTATTAAACTGTTAAAGAGTTTGTCAGTTTTTCTGGATCATATCATGCCACCAGAAATAATGATGTTTCTTTTGTCCTTTTCCAATAGTTCTATCTATTTTTCTCTACTTATGTTATTGATGATATCCTTCTGTACAAAATTAGCAGTATTAATAGTATGCATATTGGACTTAATAGACTTGGATAGAAATATTTTTATACCTCTATTATTAAGTTAAGAAATTATTTTTTTTCCAATTTTTAGGTTGGCTGTTTTTTGAAAAAATTAAATCAAGTATGGGTATTGTATTCTGTCTAATGTTTCTTTATATATAATGTGATTATTACATTATTTTCTCATTTTTGTCTTGCATTATATGTTTTATAGTGAATAACTGTCTCTATTTTTGAAATAAATATTACTTGGTTATGATACATTATCCTTTTGATAGTTTATCGAATTAAAGTTGTATAAATTGTATTTAAGATTTTTAAATCCAGGTTCATAAAGAAGATAGATCCACAATATTCTTTTCTGTATGGATGTTCCTTTGGATTTAAGGTCAGGGTTATTGATGCTTACAGAATTGATTAGGAATTTTTCTTTTTTTCCGTTTCTTGGTTCAGTTTGTATAACATACATCTTATCATTTATACCATTTGGATATGCTTCCTTATTAGATTAGATCTTGAACTTAGATCTAGATCTTCCTTAGATTAGATCTTCCTTTAAAAATTGTTATTTACCAAGATTACTTTTGTCTCTTTTATTAGTTTACTCCGGGCTTTGGGTTCTACTGAATCATTCTTTTTTATTTTTTCCTGTGAGTGTGTGTGAAACTAATGTGTTCTCTACTCTTCTTTAGACTGATTCCATCTGCTTTGTGTCACCCAGAATTTCCCCAAGATCTGTTCTGTTAGTGACACTTTTCTTGTTTTGTAGCAAAGGCAAAGATTTAATTCATTCATTGTCTCTCTCTGCACACCCCCGCCCCATTAAAATTTAAAAGGTTTTGTAAGAGATTGGGAAATACAAAAATGGCCTGACATTTTTATTCAATCTCCACCATTTCCTTTCCTGTCCCTTTTGGACTATATACACTAGAGTAGGAAATGCTCTGTAATCTTGATGCCTTATTCCCTGGTGATTTTATGAAAAATAGAGTACTAAAAAAAGTGATGGGAATTTGACTCATTTTCCTTATAATTGCTTTGAGTTTTTTGGAATGTACTGTGCTAAAAGGTAGTATTTCAAATAGAATACGTACTACCAACAATTGAATTATCAAACTATCTTTTTCTTATTGACAACATAGTTAAAGCATAGAGCAATTTAGAAACATAATACTGGAAGATTTTTATTATAAAGTTCTTTTCTGGTTAAATGTATATTTTTGTTATTATAAACAAAATTGACAAAAAATTGATAGAAAAAAACAATAATAAACAAACAACCATTCTTATTTTCTTTTTGATCTACAAAATCAGAATTATCTCAGTCTTCCACTAGTGTATAATCTTTGGCTTTGACCTTGCCATTTTTCAGGCAAAATAGTTCAGTCTATTAAAGGTAAATGGATTAGCCAGCCATTCAAGCAAAGGAATTCTGAGTCTTCAGTCTTCATCTCAACATATTTTCTTTTTTTCTCTCTCTAATGCCAACATGCAGTCACAATTGTATTAAAATAAATTATACTGTAAATCACAATTCCCAATTAATTAGTGATCTTTATATAGTATGGTCCTTGTAATTGAGTAATTGTAGCTCTAGTTTAGATCCTTGTTGTGGAAATGTTTGCCCTAAAAGGAGTGCATATATTTGAATTTTTTATTCCAATTGTACAAAATTTGTTTCAGTTTTGTAAAGTGAACAAAAGGTGGGCACCCCAGGTTACTTTCACTGAACTACATAAAGTCATTGCATACTATTCATTTTTGCGAATCCTGTGTTCTCATCACTTCCTGGAGACCCATTCAACATGCATCACATGGCGAGCACACTCGAGTCCTAATGATTCATATGGTAAATGATTATCTATCTTCAAGCTTTGAATGAATAATTATTAATATATATTGTAATTAAACATGGATTTCCAGATGCATCCCCAGTGCAAAGGCTTCCTTTACATGGCCATTTTGCTTGATCCACATAAAAGGTGTTACCAGTACATGATTTTATCTTATAATGGTTTCATTAGCACCACTGCACAATTTTTTGCTTTTAATCTTTAAGGCTTTCATGTCAGAAAGGGAGATTGATGATACTGCTGCTATTGAAAGATTAGGTTTAGAGTAAAATGCACTATAAAGTGATATGAACAGTTCAAGGCATCTCAACCCTGACAGAACCGACTCATTATCTAATTAGACTCTGAAAGCTCTTTGCAAAAAGTGTCTGGCCTTATGTCAGGACCGTTCTTGATCAAGAGGTGAACATCATCGAAAGGTTCAACCTTAAAGGTGCCTCATTGTACAAGTATAATTCTGGTATCTTAGAAATTACAGTGCCTGACAAGTCATGACTACAAATGAGTCTCTCATTTTCACTGTTTCTTCTCTGCTATAATTCTACATCACCTTATATATATTTTTCTAATAATGTTTTAGCTTGGCCAGTGTGACTCAGTGCTTGAGCATGGACCCATAAATCAGGAGGTCATGGTTCCATGCCCAGTCAGGGCATATGCCCAGGTTTCAGCTCGATTCCCAGTAGAGGGTATGCAGGAGGCACCAAGTTGATGATGTTTCTCTCTCATTAATGTTTCTATCTCTCTATCTTTCTTCCTTCCTCTCTCTCTAAAAGTCAATAAAAGCATATTTTTTTTAAAAAAAAAGGTCTAATTATGTTTACCCTGTAAATTTTATGGTTAGAATTTATATCCTAAATATATAATTTTTTCTTTAAACCATACCTGTTTCTCGACCTGTACCTATCCAGTCAAAGTAAGAGGTTTGTTTTTAATTTTTAAATTCACAAAAAATATTCATTGTAAAGATATTGCCACATTAGCATTTGTTTTCTAATGGAAAAATCTTAAGTTTTATAAATCAGAGTTGCTTGGTTAAAGTGGTTTGGTCCCAATAGTGGTCACAGGGAACTGAGTTAGAAAGCACAGTCCACATTTTCATATGTTTAGTCTTTTTTATTTACTTTTTATTAAAATAGACATAATATAAAATAGTCCTTTATTTCAAATGATCTAAAGAAATTGTAACTCTCAAGTACAATTAAACACTTTTATCCCAAAATGTTTATAGATATGCATCTCAGTTTAATTTTATCAGGGATTAAAATTCATGAGTAATTCTAGCTCTCCATTGGCATTTCAGGGGAGCTCGCTTAAACACCATGGTCAGGATTTTTGAGGCATTGACTCTCAGAGCTTAACTCAGCATCAACTCAGAAATCTGACCTCCCTTTGAATCTGTCTCTCTCAAATGTGACCTGTCAAGTTATGTAACCTTCTAAGTCTCAGTTTTCTCTTGTGTAACATGGGCATCATAGGCACTGAGCCTTACAAAGTTATTGTTAGAACTATATGAGTAGCTACGTGTAATGCACTTAGCATGGTTTTTGGCCCATAGTAAGTGTTCAATAAATATTCCTTATTACAAACCTGCACTCACTTGGTAAACTATGAATGAAGTAAAACTGGTCTGGTTGCATTACTCTGTCTCTCTAAACTCAGGAAAAGATGACACAAAGTGACATGTTGCCTTGGGATGGGATGGTATGGTATGAAACACTTATTTTACTATAAAACATCGTGATTCTGAATTTAACCACACTTACATAATAAAGTACATAGTGTGTGTGTGTGTGTGTGTGTGTGTGTGTGTGTGTGTGTCTTTGTGTTTACCTTGTACCCCTATCTACTTTTGGAGACAGACCTTCTTCCCCAGGACACCTGAAAGGATTAACATCTTAGTCTAGGACCATCAGAGTGCCTTCCCCACCCTAGTCACAGGTTCTAAGGCAAGGACAGGGGGCACATGTCCCTGTTAGTCAAATAAAAGTCAATCTCCAGGACTTCCTAAATTATATATATTTCTATTATAAAGATTTTCTCGGGGGGGGGGGAGGCTAGGAGGGCAATGGGGCAATAAGGACACATATGTAATACCTTAATCAATAAAGAAAAAAACATTATTAAAAAATACATGTTTCTCAAAGTCCATGGATAAATACTAAATAGCTTAGCTGGGGCTCAACTCAGATATATAAACAAGGCAAGACTTGGAAAGACCTGTACAAGCTCAGCCACTGCTCATGAGAATCCATTCTGCAGTGTCCCAGCGTGGTTTTCCAGACTTGTATGGAAGCTTCGGGCTTGGTTTATAGACTACTCTGTCAGAGATTCTCCCTCAGGCTAGCCTCGAAACCATCGTCCCTGTGACGTCCTACCCCAGGCACCGGGTTGGGGCCTGGAGCCACACCAATTTCATGTTGGATACAACTTATAAAATCCACTTTTCTTCACCCATGTCCCAAAATATAAATAGTGAACGAGGCAGAATAATTTTATGAGGGTAAAAAAGATGATTGCTTTTGTCAAAATTGAAAGGGTTAATCAAGAAACAGGGCTCTAACTTAGCTGGGGCGGACAAAAGAAAGCTCCTTCTACAAACCTAAGCCTTGCACCAGCATGCCCCCCGAGTGGTTATTTTACAGAAATTCCTGAAGACCATAACCCTTGCGCAGCCCCCAGGAAGAACGACGTCTGGCTAAAACTGGGACGGGGGCACAATCCTGATACATGTCAAGCCGAAGGCCCCCTCTGCAGCTCTCCCTGAGCACATTAAAAGCCTGATCCCTTCCCACTCACCACTGATTTCTTTTTCGAACTCAGTCCACCTGCACCCAGGTGACTTGAATAAAGATCTTTTTGACAACAACAAAAAAAAGATTTGCTCACACTGATTATATTTTTTATGCCTGACTCATTGTAACTTTCTCCACCTTTTCTGATCAGTAATTTAAAATGTGAATAAAAGTTTAAGTTTATGCATGAAGGACTGTTAGAATTCTCCCATGACAAATACAACTAATACGTTGTCACTCAACTTGCTTCAGGAGGAGAGGTTCCACTTATAGTTCAATGTTATTTGCATCTAATAAAATATCTAAACAGGTTGGTGAAAAATGATTTTTCTGATAAGATTAATATTTTATTTTTTCTAAAGTACCTAACAGGTGGAGCTGGCCGGCGGGGTTACTGAGTCAGACACCCAAACATGTGAAAAGTGCCCTTTAGCTCTCATTCTCTTCTACTGTAGTTGTGCTGGGAGACTTAGTCACCTGCAGTCACATCTGAGAGTTTTTTGGCCAGGCATGTAAAGGCCTTCTCTTTTTTCCCCCCATCAACTGTTCAAAGTATCCCAGGGGTGTTCTGTTATTGAACTGCCCAGATTACTTGCCTCCCAAACCTCACTCTTGCCTCGGGTTATGGGGCTGGGTTGTAAGGCATTATGATTGGCCCAGGCTAGGTTATAAATTCACTCCTGTAGCCTGGGGCTTGGGGTATCCGATATAATAAAAGGCTAATATACAAATTGTCCCCTCAACCAGGAGTTTGACCAGGGGGTGGGGCCAGCCAGCCAACTGCCCGCTGCCCCTCCCCCTGGCCAGCCTAGCCCGATCGGCCCAATCAGGGCTGGCCAACCGGACCCCACCCATGCACAATTTCATGCACTGGTCCTCTAGTGTTACATAAGATAGATAGTGGCATCAAGTATATCCTCACACACATATACCAGCCAGTAAAGAATTTACTCCATGTATATAAGTATGGTATAAAATGGAAATCAACCTATCATTTACATAGGTGGAGAATGGAAGACAAGAACACATGTAGCATTTAGGATAATATTAATAGCTCCAATTTGGCTTGAATAGAAAGTGGGAGTAATTGAACATGACTTTTAGAGTTTAAAATGGGACTGTGCCACGGAAGTTTTGTTTATGGGGCTACGAGGTTTGGATAAGTTTCAGAAGGCCATTGACATTCTCTGAGAACAGGTACTACAATAAGAGCTGGTTTTTTTTGTGTGTGTGTGTTTTTTAAATATATAACTAGGCTTTTAGTGTGCATAGTAGGAGGTAGAGATTACAGATGAAAAGTTCTCTAGAAGGTCATTACGATAGAGTCAATAAGAGGTTAGAAAGTCATTGCAGTGGATTCAGTAAGAGTTACTGAGGTTCATAACTATGAGGGTGAAGACTGATAATGAGGGAAGTGAACGAGACATTATCAAAGCACACTTAATGATTAGGTAGCTGTTCATATGAGGAGGGAAGCAATAAAGGAGTAGAAATGGGTATTATGAAAATGAATCTAAGATTTCAAACCTGTTGATTAACAATGTGGTGCTTTTTATAAAATAGAAGACATACAAAGAGGAACTGGTTTATAAGGAAAAAATAGTGCAGCAAGTTTTTAGAATATGGTATTTGAAGTTTAGGAGATGTCCAGAAATCAGTAAAATCATGGAGTTTGGAACTTCAGGGAATGATCAAGTGCTAGACATGTTGGTGGAATCAGTTATAGATAAGAGACAGTTCTATTATTATATATATACTAGAGGCCCGGTGCATGAAATTCATGCACGGGGGAGGGGAGGGGGTGTCCCTCAGCCCAGCCTGCACACTCTCCAATCTGGGACCCCTCGAGGGATGACCGACTGCCCGTTTAGGCCCGATCCCACTAAACAGGCAGTCGGACATCTCTCTCACAATCCAGGACTGTTGTTTCCCAACCGCTCGCCTGCCTGCTTGCCTGCCTGATTGCCCCTAACCACTTCTGCCTGCCAGCCTGATCTATGCCTAACTGCTCCCCTGCTGGCCTGATTGCCCCTAACTGCCCTCCCCTGCTTGCCTGGTCACCCCTAAATGCCCTCCTCTGACAGCCTGGTTGCCCCCAATTGCCCTCCCCTGCTGGCCCAGTCACCCCTAACTGCCCTCCCCTGCCAGCCTGGTCACCCCTAACTGCTCTCCCCTGCTGGTCTGATTTCCCCCAACTGCCCTCTGCAGGCCTGGTCCCTCCCAACTGCCCTTCCCTGCAAGCTTGGTCCCCAACTGCCCTCCTCTGCAGGCCTGGTCCCCCCAACTGCCCTCCCCTGCAGGCCTGGTCCCCCCAACTGCCCTCCTCTTCCAGCCTGGTCACCCCTAAATGCCCTCCCCTGCAGACCTGATCGCCCCCAAATGCCCTCCCCTGCTGGCCTGATCACTCACAACTGCCCTCCCCTGCCAGCTATCTTTTGGTGGCCATCTTGTGTCCACATGGGGGCGGCCATCTTTGACCACATGGGGCAGCCATCTTGTGTGTTGGAGTGATGGTCAATTTGCATATTACTCTTTTATTAGATAGGATAATATGTGTGTTTGGAGGGGTGAGTGTGTGTGTGTGTGTGTGTGTGTGTGTGTGTGTGTGTGTGTGATGAGAGAATAGAGTATGCTGTGGGAACAGATGTGACTAATGTCAGAAGACTATAAACCTCATTATGCAAATAATGGTTGACCTATATAATTGGGGAAAACTTTGACTAGATGAGATAATTGTTTTCCAGAATCTTAAAGGCTATTGATTGGAAGTGAAAAAGCATTACAATCTGGCAGAGACTGCAAGATATTGTATTTTAATAAGGAAACTAAGATCCTATAATTCTAGTTATTAAGAATAATATTGTGTTCATTTATTTAAGATGCTATAACTCAGTATCTGCCAAGGTCCCAACATTAAACTAAATAAACTTGCATTGGTTTCCCATGACTGCTGTAACAAATTACTAGTATTACCCATGGTGGCTAAACCAACAGAGATTTCTTTGCTTATAGTTCCAGAGGCCCAAAGTCTGAAGTCACTTTCACCAGCTGAAATCATTGTGTCAGCAGGGCCACATGGCCTCCAGAGGTTCTAGGGCCGTGGTCGGCAAACTGCGGCTCGCGAGCCACATGCGGCTCTTTGGCCCCTTGAGTGTGGCTCTTCCACAAAATACCACGGCCTGGGCGAGTCTATTTTGAAGAAGTGGCGTTAGAAGAAGTTTAAGTTTAAAAAATTTGGCTCTCGAAAGAAATTTCAATCGTACTGTTGATATTTGGCTCTGTTGACTAATGAGTTTGCCGACCACTGTTAGGGGAAACTCTGTTACTTGCCTCTTCAGCTTTGGTGGGCGATAATATTCCTTGATTGGCAGCCGCATCACTCCAACTGACTCTGTGGTCACATTGCTTCCTCTCCTATCTGTGCATCAAATATCCCTCCAATTTCCTTTTATGAGGATACCTGTGGTTGATTGGGGGCCCAACTAGGAAACCCAGAATAATTTCAAGATCTCAAAATCCTTAATCATCTGCAAAGACTTTGTCATATAAAGTGACAGTTACAGTTTCCAGGGATTAAGATCTGATATATTTTTTGAGGCCACTACTGTGCTTTATATTTGCTTTACCCTACTTAAAGCAACTCAAGGAGGAAGGTTCCATAGTTTTATTCTCTCTTAGGCAGGATAAGAAAACGAGTCTTGCAAGACACCTTTGACCTAGCTAGCAGGTGTCAGGACTTCACTTCAAGCACAGTTTTGATATTTGTAAAGGCTGAGCATTTGTTCCAATGGCCACACAACATGAGATTAAACTCTGCTGTGAGCATGTACATTCCCATTTTGTGCTTGCTGTAGTGATTGTACACTGAGCTGCCTCCAGAATAGGCCCACTTTGATAAACCTCCAAGTGGATAGAGATGGCACTCATGTTAAATAGTCTGACAGCTACAAAGAGTGGCATCTCGCTGACCTTGTTGGGAGTACTTGAAAACCTTTATGGGCAGGCAGGCACTTAAGATCTGAAGAGATCTGACAAATAACAATTCCCTCAACTATGACTTTCTGCCTGCACTTGTGCTGCTCCCAGAACCCCAGAGCATTAGCCTGGTTTTGTGGTGTGTGTGTGTGTGTGTGTGTGTGTGTGTGTGTGTGTGTGTGTGTGTGTTTGCCTCCTCCTCACCATCTCTGCATCCCTGTTGTCACCAAGCCTTTTTCCTCAGGTTTGAGACAGCTGTTTAGTATTTTATAACAGGCAACAATAATTTACAACCAGCATGGTTTTATGTTCACATAAATTTGTTATACACAGCACATCATAAGTGCAACCCCAATTTGTATTTACAGAACGCCTTGTTTTCCCCTCCTGAGCCATCCGTCATGTTGTAGATACAAACTCTCATTAATCTTTGCCACGCACCATGTAGGTTTTCCGATCCACAGTTTATAGATGTGGAACAAGTAAGAGTAGGCTTGTATTAACAAGTTGGAAGAACAGATAAATTGTCCGTTTCATACAGCATGTGCCAGGGAAAAGAGAGGTCATTAGAAAATATGTGGCAAAAAACACAACAACCATCTGACAATATCAATAATAAGCAATGGCAGAGTCAGCAGTGGGAACCTGGGAGGGAGCACAACTTAATGCCAGGGTTTAAAAGGAGCCTGGCACCTGTCTGGTTTTGTTTTTTTGGATTTTTTTTGTCTGTTTGTTTTTCTTTTTAAACACAAAAATGGTGAATGTGCCATAGAATCCCGGCTTCCATGAGTGAAATGTGCAGATCAGTTTTAAATGTAGACCTCTTTTTTTTATGATCTTTGCATTTTTTTTATTAAGGTATTATACATGTGCATTAAATGTAGACCTCTTGCAACGGGTCTACCACCATGTTGCAAGTGCTAAGGCTCCTGAAAAGACAAGTGAACACCGAATACTATTTCTACTAGAAATATGTAGGTGCAAGTATCACGTAATCAGTAAATCATATGACGTATCAGATAATCCTGTGAGATAAAAATTCTTCAGTAGATGAAAGAGATTGTTTTTCCTTGTTATTTATGCTAACTAAATATTTTTATTTCCCTTTACTAACAGAAAAGGGATAATATAAGCACCTTCCCCAAAGAATATTTTTAGTAACTAGAATGGCTGTGAGGTCCTTCTTATAGATTTATAGTTAACCGTAAAAGTTTCATCCTTTCTCCTTTTTTCTTCTTCTTGGTTACACCCTGTAAGCTCAGTTATACTTGTGTTTATCTTTTTTTAGTTAAAACAAACCACAAAATAACTTCTTTGGGGCTAAAACAATTCCCTATGTGCTTAAACATTTTTTAGTATATAATACTGATTTCATTTAATTTAGTAAATGAATTGTTATGAGCCTAGTCATGGGAGGGGGTATACCAGAAAATACAAAGATTTAAAAAAAAAATCACAAGAAAAATACAACCCTCTGTTCCAGAGTGACTAATGTAGTTTGTATCTGTGTTTGTGTGTTTGTTTTGTGGAGTAGGACATACAGAGATATAAGTTAAAATTAGTAAAGAAATAACTATTCATAGGCAAAATAGGCTTAATACTTTGAGATAGACTCAAACACTGTGCTATGGGTCAGTAAGAGAGTGAGAACTCACAAGAAATTACACCCAAATGTGAGAAGGGAAGATTTTATGCTGAAAGCACTGTGTGGAGCGGCTTCTAAAGGCATGGAAGCAGAAAGAAATACAATCCAGATGGAGAGAACCAGGCATGGATAAGGCAAGGCATTTCCCAGAAACTACAAGTGTATTTTGGCTGCTCTGTGGGGAACACTGCAAGATGGACTGGGGTGATAAAAACTGAGGACAGTCCTCAATGCCAAAATGTGGCATTCAGGTTTCCTTTCGCATAGGAACTCTTTAAAAGGTTTTTGTACAAGGCAGGGGTTGGGGGGGGGGGGGGACTTAACCCTTTGCACTCGCTTGCTTTTTTCTCGATTCCTTTATTCTAATGCTAACCGTGTCGAGTCACACTTGACTTCCGAGTGCAAAAGGTTAGGAATTAGACTACAGGGATGTTTATATGGCAATGGTGTGAAGAATAGTTTGAAGTGAGACTAAAGTGGAGTCAGAAAACTGGGTAAGAGACACGGTAAGAAATAATGAGAAACCTCTTATAACTGGTGAACATAGGAACCTAAGTGCAAATCTAGATTCAAGAGCCACTGCAAGGCTAGAATTACAAGACCTGGAAAGTAATTGGAAATAAAAGATGAATCCACTGGGTAGCCAAAGGTGACCTTGGATATCACCTATAGAAAGAACTAATAGGAAGACACAGATGCATAGCATGGGAGGAAGGTGGTAAGATTACTTTTGAAAACCTCCTCCATTATAGGTTCAATTAAATGTATATTCTCTCACATTTTTCCTAATGCTATATCTGCTTATTCCCTTTATTAGTATCTTTGACTCAGTGATACAACAAATCAGCCTCCTGAACCGTGTGATACAAAGAAACAGAGGACACAGTCTTGGCCCTCATTGAAATGGTAACATTTTTGAGGAAGATAGGATACCAGACGTGTGTGGCTTTGGGATGGACATCTGTGTGGGGATGATGGGAACATTCTTACTATGCTGTGCTCACTTAGCTGAATATTTAGTAACATAAAAGGTAGCGGATACTAAGTACCAAATGAATCCAGTAGTAGATTCTACAGGAATTCATAGCAATGGCAATCATTTTATTATTTTGGTTAGTCAATTACTATGATCCAGGCTTCACAGTAGGCTAGAAAGACCCAGTTTCTGCCTTCCAAGCATTTACAATTAGGGACTGGGAGACACATTTAGATGAGTAAGTACAGTGAAAATGAATAAGCACAAGGAGAATCAGAAGAGTGTGTTAGTGACCAATCATGTCAGGACGAAAGGAAGGAATACCACAACTTGTTTCTTTTTTAAGTTGCATTTCTTTATTTTTTTCCTGTCTCTTTTATATCCCTTCATTCATAAAAGTGGTTAAGTAATAGTAGTAGGGACTATATAGAAGTTAATTTTTATTTATTCCTATAGCCTTTTTACTCTAAAATGAATGTACCTTCTGTATGACTTTTAAGTTTCAATTTACTATGAAAATGTATCTGATAAATTAAAAATGATTTCATTGCTTAGCTCAGTCCAAACAGAATTTACTCCTGTTCCCTTCCTCATGCCCTCGTCAAACTTTAGTTACAGCTGCACTACTGTGCTTATACCCTAAGCCTGCAATGCTGGATATCGGGGAGTGTGTGTGTGAGTGTGTGTGTGTCCTTGCTCTTGTGACTAACACTATGCCTGGTACCTCGTAGGTGCTCAACACATGTTTATCTGATAAAAATTGAGTTTTTTTTCCTTTTGATTTAAGCGCTTAAAACTCAAAGGCATGTAGTGCTAATATTTAAGATAGATTGGTTCATTCTGTTCAAGTACCACATAAGCATTCACACACTATTGAGTTTAGTACTATTAAAGGGCAATTTCCCTTCTGAGAACTATGCTTGTTGCAGAGATATTTTACATATCCAGTCTTTTTCTTTATCATCACTAGGCAGGTAAAAAAAATAAATGGTTCTCTCAAATGTGCAGTTGTTAACATAGACTTCACTTGGAAATGCCTGTGCATTTTGAGAAATAATATGGAAGAACACATTGAAGATGCCCACACTCACAACTAACCAGAGTCGGTGTCTTTTTTAAAGACAAAAATAGTAACAATTAAATTCTTTACTACACTATTGACCCAAAGACTTAGAAAAGCTATTATTTCCTCCTTTTTATGACAATGTAATATAACCCAATGGAAGTAATTGAAAGCCCTGTTTTTTTTCCCAATTTTACAAATTTGGTCCATTGTCCTTCAATTTATTTTATGTAGTTTAATGTAATGTTTTTACTGTTGCTTTTAATTCACATGTTTTCATAACTTAAAAGAGCTTTTGTGTTTTATTTTCTCAAATAAGTTTCTGTTAGTACATGAAAACATAATGCTTAATAATCTCTCAAATCTATTTTAGAGAACTTTATAACAAAGTTACTTTGACAACAAAATTGCTTTGACATTATCTCCTTTCTTATTATAGCCATGTGACAGTATTACTATTCTTATTTTATTTTTAATAGATTAAAAAAACTGAGACTGAAAATAGCTAAGAGATTGCCTGCAATTCATTTGCTCATAAGTACCATGTAGAGAGCCAGAATTAAAATGGAAGTATTTGTATTCCTCATTCAATCCTCCCAATATTTAGATAAACAAATATGCCATACTATGGCCAAATAACACTGGGTACTTATGCTGAACTAGAGGCCCGGTGCACGAAAATTCGTGCACTGGGTGGCGGGGTTTCCTCAGCTCGGCTTGCCCCCTCTCAGAGTCCGTGAGGCCTCAGGGGATGTCCTACTGATGGGGAGTGGGCCTAAGCCACAGTCTGGCCTCCCTCTGTGGGAGGCCACCAGGCTGATCAGGAGAAGGCGCCGCCCCCATCACCCTGCTGCTGCCAGAAAGACAGAAGGACATCCAGAAGATGTCTGATCTACCCAGTCTAATTAGCATATTACCCTTTTATTAGTATATATAATAATAATTGACATTTTGAGCAAGTACCCATGCAAGGCACTTCCTAAGTACTTTACATGTGTTGACTCATGTAATCTTTGTCACAACTACATGAAGTTTAAACTTAAGTAAACAGAGACCCTGCCCAGCGAGCATGGCTCAATGGTTGAGCATTGACCTATGAACCAGGAGGTCACAGTTTCATTCCCTGTCAGGGCATATTCCCAGGTTGCAGGCTCAGTTCCCAGTGTGGGGCTGCAAGTGCAAGAGGCAGCCAATTAATGATTCTCTCTCATCATTGATGTTCCTATCGCTCCTTCTCCCTTCCTCTCTGAAATCAATAAAAATGTATTTTAAAAAAAGAAAGAAAATAGATACTCAAATAAGGTAAGGATGTGAGCCCAGCCAGTCCACACTGTCCTGCTTTAGACATCCTTCCTATTGCTGTCATTGCTGACAAGAATAGACTTAATGAAACAAATGTGAGTCAATAATGTCTTCTAGGACTACTCTTCCCACCGATTAACTTAAAAAAGTTATCCTCAAATCTGTAATTCTGTGAAGTACTTTAGTGGAAATTGAATTTATTTCCCCATTCTAAGAGGGAATTTTTATTAATGGTAACTCTTCAATGTTTTATATTTAACTAGAGGCCCAGTGCACGAAATTTGTGCACGGGTGGGGTCCCTAGGCCTGGCCGGCAATCAGGGCTGATCAGGTTCCCTCCCTCCTTCCCTTACCACCCGCATCCACTTCCACCATCCCCTGTTCTCCATCCCAGCCTGGGGCCTGGCCCCAATCAGGCGATTGGGACTTGCCAACTGGGGGGAGGGACTGGGCGGTTGGCTGGCAGGCCCCTTTGGCAATCAGGGTGCCTGCAGGTTGGGGGCAGCTCCTGCATTGAGTGTCTGCCCCCTGGTGGTCAGCACATGCCATAGCAACCAGTCGCTTAGGCTTTTATATATAGAGATATTTGATTAGAATTTTACTGCCTGGAAAATCCCTTCTTATGTATTATATAACTTATAACTATAGAACTTTATTACATTAATGAAGTTAGGGGCCAATCCCAGAATTTTAACCATCAAGGACCAAATATTAAAGAGGTTATATGACCAGCACAAAAGTATTTGGTAAGTGTACCAAGTTCAAACCCATATCCTCCAAGGCTCTTCCAACATTGAAGTGAAATATGAGCATAATAAAAATGTGTGTGTGTGTGTGTGTGTGTGTGTGTGTGTGTGTGTGTTTTGAGTGCAGAGATTTATTTTCATGAATAAATTGTAATGCCATTAGGCATAATAACTGTATATAATTTATTTAGCTAAAGCATGGAATTTATGAAACTCTGTATTCTCCCTAGGGTATGTCATTAAGCATTCCCTCCCATTGAATACAAACAGAAGGAAGCATTTGATTTTATGTTATCTAGGACAGTTTACCCTTGACAGGTCTGAGCTGCACGGGTCTAGTTATACACAGATTTTTTTCAATAAATAGAAAAATACTGAAAATGCATTTTCTCTTCCTTATGATTTTCTTAATAACATTTTCTTTGCTCTGGCTAACTTCATATTGTAAGAATACAGTATATAATACATATAACATAGAAAATATGTGTTAACTGTTTATGTTATCAGTAAAACTTCTGGTAAACAGTAGGCTATGAGCAGTTAGCTTTGGGTGAGTCAAATGTTGTGCATGGATTTTCAGCTGAGTGTGGGGTGCCCCAACCCCCACATTGTTCAAGGATCACCTGTGTCCTTCTGTACTGTCTCCCACTTGGATGTTACTCTTTCTGCCTGGTGTTGCTATCTAATGTTCTATCCCCATGCCTATTAACATGAAATCATTTCTCATTTATCCTTAAATATAAATTGGTTTTTCAGGTATTTGCAGTTTACTGTCATTCCTTAGTCATTCGTGGGAATGAAAATTGTAACTTTCCCTTTGGGGATTTCTGGTTAAAGTAATGCAGAAGATTGACAGGAAGGACAGAAAACATTATTTATATCCTATGTTGCACTAGGCTTGTGGGCATCACACTAGCGTGGATCACATTCAGCCATAACGATAGTTAGATAAACAGATGCTGCAGCTCCTCCAGCCACCCTGAGCTCTATGGAAACATGTACATACAAACCCTTTGGCAAATGTGAAATCTCTAGAGATGGGACTGAACATCTGTCAAATGTTATTAAATGACAATGATATACTCTGATTGTTGTGCATTATTTTGCTAGACCCTTTGCATGGTATTTCATGTAATCTCAAAGTAACCGCATGAGGAAAGTACTAATGCCCATTTTACAGACAAGGGAATTGAAGCTTAGAGGAGCTAGGTATGCCTCCAAGGCCATGAGGTTATTTGCGAGGGAGCTAAAATTTGATTCCAGGTCAGAACCCTTTCAATAGTGTCACCACAAAAACTTGGTTCCACTACAAACTGATCCTACCAGTAACATACCCCTCGCTATTGGAGAGGATGGTTGGGGACCAGTGTGGGTCTATCGGTCAGGGCTCCGGAAGAAAGAGAAAGCACGTTGAATTGGGTGACTTGAGAAAAGTTGAATGTTGACATTATGCATTAATGTGGGCAATACCCTCATGCCAGTTTCAATGACTGGTTAACACCTGTAGGCCTGAAGATGTGAGCCTCATTTTAATGGGATCTGGAAAGAAGGGTGGCAGAGGGACAGAGAGAGAAGGGAAAAGGTGAGAAGTGGGAAGGAGGTAGAGAGAACTGCTAACCAGAGCTGTGCCTCTTGGTCCAGGGCACCAACCAGGTTACAGAAACCCTGGGGTGAGACATAGTGTTGCCAGTCTTTGAAAGCCAGAAGGCAAGGGGCCCTAAGGGCGTAGCTTGTGCCCAGCCACCACAGGGGATAAGGCAGGGTTCAGAATGCCTCAGGGTGGGTAAGTCAGCTAGGGATGTTAGAATTGCACCTCATTCACTCCCTCCCCTCAGGTTCACCTCCATCCTCTCTTACCCTGGAATTACTGCACTTGCATATTCTCCCCAAGGAAATAGACAGGAAACAAATTAAAAGACTGAGGATAAGATTTAAACTAGCCACCCCCTTGGAGGCATAAATGATGCTATTACATCTCTGGACCTGGAGAATACTGTTACTTTGTAGAATTAAGTAATGATACTCTCTGCTTTTATAATGTCACTAGAAGCCCAATGCATGAAGATTCGTGCTAGAATGGGCTTTCCTTTCCCTGGCTGCTGGCACCGCCTTTCCACTCCGGCCCAGCCCCTTTCCGCTCAGGCCCGGGAGCTGCCTCTTTCTGCTCTGGCCCCACCTTCCCACGCTGCCCAGAGGCCCTGAGAGACTGGGGGTGGGGCAGAACGCCTGCGTTGTCACCATGGGGACGATGCAAGTGTCTCACCCCCATTACTCGGTGCCTGTGTATGCAAATTAACTGCCATCTTTGTTGGGTTAATTTGCATATCACTCCTGATTGGCTGGTGGCGTAGAGGAGGTATGGTCAATTTACATGTTTGTCTATTATTAGGTAAGACTAGAAGCCCAATGCACAAAATCCGTGCAAGATTAGGTCTTCACAGCCCCAGCTGCCTGGATCCCTCCCTCGCAGCCGCTTGTGGCTGCCTGGATCCTGTGGCTGCAGTCCCAGCTTCGTCCCGGAAGGACATCTGGAAGGGCGTCCAGTCTAATTAGTATATTACACTTTTATTATTATAGATGGCAGAGACTGAAAAACAGCTGCTGCTTTTGTTTTCTTTAATCCATGATTGCAAATGCTTCTGAAATTTACTAGTGCACTTTTGTACTAAGCATTTACTAGTATCAACATCAACATTTGTTTTAGGTATACTACATTGTAGAAAAAGCAGGTATGAAATAATGGCTAGGCCTTCCCTCAAATAGGTACATATTCTAATGAGGTGTTTAGGGATTTTTTTGTTTGTTTGTTTATTTTTGGTTAATTGAGATATAGTTTACATACAGAAAAGCTCACCCATTGTAACTATGTAATTTTGTCAGTTTTCACAAACATGTAGAATCCTGTAACTAACAGTGCAATCGAGATACAGGATATTTCCATCATTCCAAAAAGTTCTAAAGCTTTTTAAATCTTTAATCCAACTCAACTGAATATTTGGTATCAACTTTTGTTTCTTCTGAATTTAAATGGGAAATTGATGTTAGCACCCAAGCAGTAAGTTGCGAATAGTAGGTGCTTTCATAAAAAGTATTTTTGTTGGTTTGCTTTCCCACCCTTCTCCGTAATATAACTACTCATATGGGTTATGAACTCACTGCACATGCAATAGGCTTAGGAAAACTTTATAATTTGGGCTGCACATTGAAGTCACCTGAATCTGTTAAATGACCCAATGGCCCGGTGGCATCTCATTAAAGCAGGATGTCTTGGATTGATACCAAGGCATCAATAATCTTATCTTTCCAAGTAATTCCATATGTGGCTCAGGTGAGTCCCTCTGAGTTAGACCAATTCTTATCAACTCTGGCTGCACAGTAGAATCCCCTGGGCAACTGCTCAAAAATACTGATGCTTTCCCCCATTCTGATTTATATAACTTGTTCATAAAAGTAGACTAAAAAATCCCCGAATTTGGGTAATTTAATATTTCTGAATGGTTAGGCTCCAGTTAATCAAGGTTTTATTATAGTTCTGGGTATGTGGTGGTGTTCAATAAATGTTAAATAGATGTCCTAATCTCACAGCAGAGGCGAGGGGGAATAAAATATGCTCTCACTTGGAAATAAACTGTTTGTGTATTTGAAATAATTATCTTAGCAAACTGTCACTTTCTGAAAATTGTCCTCCTAGGTAATTTACCTCAAAAGCCTTGTATTTTAAGAGAACACTATATTTCAACTATTTTTTTTTCACCATAATAGTAGGCACATATATATCTACAGCACTTGCGTAATTCTCCCCAAGGAAATATACAGGAAACAAGATTAAAAGACTAAGGATAAGATTTAAACCAGCCACCGTCTTGGAAGCATAAATGATGCTATTGTGCCTCCGGGCCTGGAGAATGCTGCTACTTTGTAAAAATGAGCAATGGTACTCCCTGCTTTTATAATGGCAGAATGAACACCTAATGTCGGTAGCTAGAACAGAAATGAACTAATGACATGGTTACGGAATATTTACATGTGATATCTTTTTCAGATTTCAGGAAATAGTACCTAGCAAAAATCTTTTAAACATCAAGTTATGGATGACCCGTTATGGGAGAAATGTTCCTTAGGCAAACCTCCCACACTTTATGTTATAAATAATTAGTCAGCATGCTGGAATTTTAAGGTAGACTAACAGCACCGAGTGTTGTATTTAATCCCTCAACAAACAGCATTTTTCTTAATATACATATTCTTGGTTTAAAACAAAAAAAAAACAGATAAAGTTTATTTAATTTGACTTTTTCACTTCTCATTCAGTGATCTACTCTTTTTTTATCCTTTTTAGGACCATCTCAGAAAGTGGTGTCACCCAAACAAGAACACGAAGATAGGAAACAAGACAAAGCCACAGATAAAGGAAGTGAAAGTGGGACTTCCTGTAATGAGCTCTCCACCTCCAGCTGTGACAGCCACTCAGAGGCGAGCACCCCGCAGGACAACCTGGCCAACACCCAGCAGGCCACAGCTCACCAGCCTAACACCTTAACCTTGGATCGCCCTTCCAAAAAAGCGCCTGTGCAATGGATGCCCCCACCAGACAAACGCAGAAACAGTGAACTCTTTCAGACACTCATCAGCAAGTCCCGGGAAACCAATCTTTCCAAAAAGAAAGTCTGCGAGAAGCTCAGCGTAGAAGAAGAAATGAAAAAGTGCATTCAGGATTTTAAAAAGATCCACATTCCAGATTATTTTCCAGAGCGGAAACGCCAGTGGCAATCCGAACTGTTACAGAAGTATGGGTTATAGTGATGATCACATTCCTACAGTATTGCAATGACATTCAATGTTTACTCCAGTGTCACTACCTGACTGTGTATTAACAATGGTCAGTGTGATTCTTGCTGCTCTTCCGTTTCGTGAGCTGTTAACGTGGGACAGTACTAGTATTTCCTTTCATTCCTTTTTGTTGTTGTTACTTTTAGAAATATTTACAAAAAGAAAAGAAGAACACCAATAAATGTTGATTCAAAGTGGTGTGTCTGGTTCAAACCATTTTTCAAGAATGAAAGTACAATGTGCATGATCAAGAAGCTTAGAATCTTGATGTTTGAACTGTGGTCAACTGGATATGTTTGTCATTTTGTAACTCACTAAAAAGAAATCATATCACTCCAACTAAAAGGACAATATGGATGAAGCAACATCAAGTTGATGGTTTGGGGACCCAAATCCAAAACTGTGTAACTGTTATTACAATAAAACAAGTATTATTTTTGCATGAGCACAATGTTACAAGTAAATCACAAGATATAGGGAAGGTCTGTTTGTTGTTTGGAAAGAAAAAAAATGTTATAAAAAAGTAAAGCAAAAAAAAAAAATTGTTTCGGGCAAAGCCTGTAAATGTAAGCTGTCTAGGAAACTGGATTTTGTTTGTTCTAGATCTGTGATTTTTTTGGTGTGTATGTGTATGGTGTTCTGTATGTTCAGATGGTGTAAATATGCCTTATACTATTGTGTTATGGCACTGACATTCATATATTAATGCTAGTCATGATTATTTCTGTGAAATGAGTTCTTACATCAGGCTGTGAAAATTGGTATAATGATGCTCTGAAAGATCCTACTATCATATTAATCAAAATCATTGAGGGAAATGGTAAAGAGCTTTATGTATTTATTAAAAAAGGAAAATATATTAGAATTCCTTGATTTCTATGGACTCTTCTTTTAGAATATTCACTTTTTACATGGTCTTCAATTTTTCTTTAAAATCACAAGTTAGAGAATGACACGTGCAAACTTCATGCTGACAAGTTAGAGTTTTAGCATAATTAAAAATGAAGCTAGATTCTGGTCCTGAGAGCCTTGGTATTGATTAATAAACTCAGCCCACGGAGAAAACAACTTCATCTGAGAATGCACTAAACTTTTATTTTAGCTGACAATCAGATTGAAAGCCTCTCCAAAAACAATTGAGAAGTTACTTCTTACAAATTAAGAGACAAAGGTGTCAACAGCAAGCTACAAGGTTAGCCTGAACGATAAGAAATTTCTTCCTGGCTGCACATGTGGAAACAAGTTTTCTTATCAGAAGCCACACAATTCTTGCCTTACCATCCCTACCATAAGAAAAGCATATCATGAAATTTCATTTACAAATAGGCTGAAAGAGGATAAAAATAACTTCAGGAATTATAGAGCTCAACTTTCTCTGTGGTTAGTTAGAATAGAAGTTGAGAAGCACTGTGGATAATAGAGGGAGATAAGCATTGTTAACTCCAAACTTAAAAATCTGTACTCATTTTTGGAGCTAGAGAAGCTGGTTACCCATAAACACAAACCTTTCTTGAGCAAAAAATCACTCTCAAAACTTAGTGAGTTAAAAACAACCACCATTTCTGAGTTTGCCATTCTGAGGATGGGCAATTTTGGCTGATATCAGCTGGACTGCTCTTCCACTGGTCTTATCTGCGTTTACTCATCTAGATAATCTGCTGCTAAATTGTCAGGGGCCAACTAACGTATGATGGCCTCGCTCATTGACAGGCTTGGATCTGGGTGCCTCAGTTCTCTGCATATCCCTTCCTCTCCGGTAGTCTAGCTCAAATTTGCTCTCATAATGGCAGTGATCCAAGAGTGTGAGACCAGAAGTTATAGGGCCTTTGGAAACCTGCCTCCCAACTCATATAACTCACTTCCCCTGCATTCTGTTGGTCAAAGCAAGTTATCTCAAATTTAAGGAATATGGAAGTATAATCTATGTCTTCATGGGAGCAACAATTTGTGGCCATTTTTAATCTACTGGAGAGCCAATCTCTCTTTCCAGATTCACACCTAGAAGCAAACTCTGTACACCACTTATTAGTGACTTATCAAAACTCTACCCACACCTTAAAATCATCACACACACACACACACACACACACACACACACACACACACACACTTCTTCATTCACATTTGAAATCTTACCCATACTGCATATTTCAATTCAAATAACACATATTATCCAAAGTTTTCATTAATTTTTCAGGGAAGAATTATTAATCATTCCACGCTCAGATCTCAGAGCACTTCAAAAACATTCTGCCTTGCTATATAAATCATTTGTTTTATAATATCTAAGAATAAGAATATACATTTGTATTTTTCATTAGTTGAAGAGATTTTTCATATAAATTAAGATCATATTCATTTGTCTTTGAATTAGCAAAAACAATGAGTAGACAGTTTCTGATGCACAGTGGGTATTAATGATTCTGACAAATGAATAAACAATGTATATTCATTTGACAACTGAAAAAAACATTCTTTCCAATGTAAGAATCTTCTCAACAGTCCTCGAGAGAGACTCTCCCTGTCTCACTAAGCTTGCTAAAAGCTATTTTACAATGTTTGCAGGCCAAGTTTCATTCATTGGTCTTATGTTGCTAATCCTTCATGGAGATATGACTCAAGTTAGTATTTTTCAAAATATTTCATAGTTTGTTCCAATTTGTATGAATGTGGTTTAGCCTCTCCTGCTAAGTATGCAGTGATTTGGCTTTAAAATTATCATCCTTCCACAGTGTTTACCTTTTGTTTGCATGCAGTAAACATAACCTAATATATTAGTGTTTTTTTAGATTAGTTAAGAAAATGGTATAAAAATAGTTATGATCATTTAAAAAGGAAACAATTTGGAAGACTTGTCTATAAAACCCTTAAACATCGCATCTATTTTCAAATTTATTCTCCTTCTTCATTCTATATTCTATATTCCTAAAAACATTCTCTTTGAAGCAGAACATACAGAAGTTAAAAGAATCACAAAACTGCAGGGTTGAAAGAATCTTATGTCATGTACATTTTCTATACAAATGAGTTACAAGTACTCTATGCCTATATCTAGAGTGCCTATTATGGGCAAGGCCTTTTACCAGATGAATTAAAGATACAGCAGTAAATAAGCAATAATAAAAATGCCTACGAGCTTATAGATTTAATTTCAGCCACATGCCACACGGTATGTGCACAATGACTATGATAAAGTGCACGCAGTGGGGTAGGCTATAATAGCAGCACAAATATTGCTACAGAGATTTAGAGAAAAGAGACAACTTTATAGTAGAAGTAAAATCGGAGCTAAAACATGAAAAAAGGGGTTTTGGATTTGTACACATAAGAATGTTGAAAAGAGGAAAGAGACAAGCCTATAAGTTTAAATATGGAAGAAGCATATAGTAGATGAAAATATTCCAGGAAATTTTTCACAAAAATATTAACGAATATATTTTAATACAAATTTTAATGAATAATCATTCTTATGCTGAAGAATATATTGATGAAGAATAGTTTAATAATCTTCATATTCAAATTTATATGCTCTTTTTGTGTTTTTTTAAAATATATTTTTATTAAATTCAGAAAGGAAGGGAGAGGGAGAGGGAGACAGAAACATCAATGATGAGAGAGAATCATTGATAGGCTTCCTCTTGCCCACCTCCTGCTGGGATTGAGCCTGCAACCTGGGCATGTGCCTTAGACTGGTATTGAACTCAGGACCCTTCAGTCTGCAGGCCGATGCTCTATTCACTGAGCCAAACCAGCTAGGGCCATATGCTCTTGAGTAAATTCTTCTTAAACCCACCCAGTCTCTTTTTCTCCCTGGCCTTCAGTCTCCAATTGCAGCAGCAGAGCACTAAGGAAGAAGCTAATTAGTTTGCTAGAGGCACATAGTAAAAGGACTCTCTCTAGTGCAAATACAAGTTCACACCTTCCTCATTTTCCACTTCTGTGACAGTAATCAGAACCACACTGATCTGCCTTCTTCCTTCCTCGCTCTGCTAAAAATGTGATCTCACAACCAATTTTTTATATTCTCCTGCGGAAAATCCTTCATCTCATTTCCTACTAGGAAAAAAACTTACAGTATACCTTATATAATTAACAAAGCTCTCTGTTTTCTACCTCCTCTCTTCCTCCAATTTTATCATGTACCAACATGTGCGCTTGCGCGCGCACACACACACACACACACACACACACACACACACACACACACATTCTTTTTTTCCAGCTATTTCTACCTCTAACTCCCAATGAGAGTTTACCACTCCTTTCTTTATGCACAGCAGTATAGTTATGAAAGGGACACATTTCATTAGCTTGTGTGAACGTTCCTTCCTCTGCTTCTCCCAAGCAAAAGTGAAGCTTTGCCAGCTCACCTATTTGGTGACACAGAATAAAAAGACTGAGAATACAAGAAACACAGTACACACTTCATGACTACCACAGTTTTCTTATTTTCTCTTAGCTTTGTCTTCCCGGCAAAATCAGTAATAAAAATAAAATATCACCATTTTGTAAACCCGAGTGAAATAATGGATCTAAGAAATATATCCATTATTGGCTGCTGAAATCATTACATGAAAGAATATGGGAGTCTTTATAATGGGTGGATCAGGCTGGTAGGATTCAATCTCCCTGTCAAATCTTACCAGATGTAGAGAAACATCAGGCATCAGTGCCTCTTTGGTGAAGCAAGAGGTACTCGGAAGCTCACAGCACTGTATCTAACTACCAGTTTTCTGGAAAAACAGGGAATAAAGAACCCTTTATATGACAACAGAATTCAGTCAGTAATTTCTAAAAGGATGGAGTTCATATAACAAATTACATGATTTCCATTTTATTAAATTTGTTGGGGCGATGTCTTATATAATAAAACCCTAATATGTAAATCAACCTAGAGGCGGAATAACCAGTTGCTATGATGTGCACTGACCACCAGGGGGCAGACGCTCCATGTAGGAGCTTCCCCTGGTGGTCAGTGAGCTCCCACAAGAGGAGCGCTGCTCAGCCAGAAGCCGGGCTCACGGCTGGCGAGTGCAGCTGCAGTGGTGGGAGCCTTTCCCGCCTCCGCGGCAGTGTTAAGGACCCATCATGGGTTCTAGACTACAAGAGGGTGCAGGTCAGGCTGAGGGACCCTCTCCCCACTGCCCCACACCCCAGTGCATGAATGTCATGCACCGGGCCTCTAGTTGCTTAATAAAACTATATAGGTTTTCAGTGTATGTTTCTATGATACGTGATCTTCATATTACATTGTGTGCCCACCACCCAAAGTCAAATTATCACCATATATTTGTCCCCCTTTTCCTTTTCCTTTCCCCTACCCCCTTCCCTCTGGTAACCAATATACTGTTGTCTGCATCTATGAGTTGTAGTATGTTTGTGTTTCTTGTTTGTTCATTTGTTGCTTTCAGTTTTATAACCTACATAGGATTGAAATCATATGGTTCTTAGCTTTATCTGACTGATTTATTTTGCTTAGCATGATATTCTCAAGGTCCATCATGTTGTCACAAAATGCAGTATTTCATCTTTTCTTATGGCTGAGTAGTATCCTATTGTACATATGTGCCACATCTTTATCCAATCACCTATTGCAGAACACTTTGGTAGTTTCCTCTAGGCCACCGTGAATAATGCTACAATAAACATGGGGGAGGGGGTTTCATATATTTTTGCTAATAAATGTTTTCAAAATATTTGGGTGGATACCCAGAAGAAGGGCTGCTGGGTCATATGGTAACTCTATTCCTAATTTTTTGAGGAACCTCTATACTCTTTTCCATAGAGGCTGTACAAGTTTACCTTCCTACCAGCAGTGAACGAAGGCTCTTTTTTCTCCAAAACCTCTCCAACACTTGTAATTACTTGTCTTGTTGATAATAGCCATTCTAACAGGTGTGAGATGGCTATATATAATTTGTTTTTTTCTTTTTTTAATCCTCACTTGATGATATTTTCCCATTGATTTTTAGAGAGAGTGAAAGAGGGGATGGAAGGGAGAGAAAAAGAGAAAGAAAGGCATATCGATGTGAGAGAGACTGGCTGTCTCCTGCAAGCCCATACCGGGGCTGGTTGAACCTTCAACCCAGGTACGTGCCCTTGTCAGGGAATCAAAACTGTGACCCTTCCATGTACAGGCCGTTGCTCTAACCACTTGGATACACTGGCCAGGGTTAATTATAGTTTTAATTTGCATTTGCCTAATAGCTAGTAAGTTGAGCATCTTTTTATATATCTGTCGGCCATTTACACATCTTCGTGGAAGAAGTGTCTGTTTAGGCCCTCTGCCCATTTTTTAATTGGATTGTTTGTTTGTTTGATGCTGAGTTGTAAGAGTTCTGTATCTATTTTAAATCTTAACTCTTTGTCAGAGTTGTTGTTAGCAAATATCATCTTCCATTCTGTTGGTTGTCTTTGTTTTGTTGTTGGTTTCTTTTTCTGTGCAGAAGCTTTTTAGTTTAATATAGTACCATTCATTTATTTTTGCTTTTACTTATCTTTCTTTTGTGGTCAAATTCATAAAATCTCTCTAAGACCAAGGTCCATAAGTTTATTACCTATGTTCTTTTTCCTATGTAATTTATTGTTTGAGGTCTTCTATTTAGTGTTTGTTTGTTTTTTTATCCGTTTTGAGTTAATTTTTGTGTATGGCGATAACAGTCCAGTTTTATTTGTGTTTTTTTGTTTGTTTTTTTTGTTTTTTTGCATTTGGCTTCTCAATTTTTCCAGCACCATTTATTGAAGAGGCTTTCTTTTCTTCATTGTAGGTTTTTCATTCCTTTGTTGAAAATTATTTGCCCATATATATGTGGGTTTACTTCTGGGCTCTCAATTCTGTTCCATTGGTCTCTGTGTGTGTCTTTTTGCCAGTACCTTGCTGTTTTGATTATCGTAGCTTTGTAGTATAATTTGAAGTCAGGGAGTGTAATACCTCCAGCTTTGTTCTTTTTTCTCAGGATTGCTTTGGCAATTTGGTTCCGTTTGTGGTTCCATACTACCTTAAAACTCCTGAGTTGTAACCTCCCACTAATTATTCATCACCATTCTAATTCAGAAAACCAAAGTATATCTATTTTTTCACCATTATAGCTGCCAGCTGTTTGTTAGTAAAGTTATTTTGCTATACAAACTTTCAAGAAAATGTACTATTTTACAGTAGTTTCAAAAGCATTGCTAAACTTCATAGAGCTCTGAAATGTACCGAGAATGTTTCAGAAAGTAAATTCTGACATGAATCAATGTTGACATTTTAGATGCCTTTCATGTAAATATTTGCTCTAATATTCAAACTTGTCTTTATCAATGTAATACAATGGAATATCTGAATGATAATATACTTTGAGATTCTGCTGAATAATTTTTGGGGTGTTGCCATTATTGCAAAGGTAATATTTCTCCTAAACTTCTGTTTAATATTATAATATCTCATTATCTGATTATTTTGAATGTATATAAAAATTGACATCAAAGTGAATGTCTTTTCTATTGTTCTTTAGTAAACACTTTATCAGTGTGTTTTTTTTTTTATTAAGATATAATCCAGTACCACAAAATTCACCACTTTACATTATATAATTCAAAATCTTTAGTACATTCACCAAGTGGCACAGCCATCACCACTATTTAATTAACAAAATGTATGTTTTTCATCCTATCAACGAAGCCCATACCCATTAGCAGTCATTTCCTTATGCCCTTTCTCCCCACCAGCCCCTTGGCGATTATTAACCTACTTTCTTTCTTTATGCATTTGCCTCTTTTGGACATTTCACACATATGAAATTATACCAGCAAGACGAGAAGACCTTGGCTCTTGTCTTCTTGAAAGAAATATTTCAGTCAAGAGACAAAATACAGCAAAGCAAGCAACTATTCATTGGCCGCAGCAAAAGCACACTCAGGAGAGAGAAACAAGGAAGGAATTAGCATAGAAGCAACCGGAGCGCCTAGGCTGGACTGCTTTAGCTCACTGGGAAGTCAGAAAAAGGAGGCCTTTGAGACAGGTTTGGGGGTTAGCCTAGACTAGCTGGCGCTGCCTAATGCTCCCCTGGTTGCAAGTCTCGCGGGGTCCCTTGCAGGGAAGAAGGTGGGAAAGGGCATGCTCTCCTGAGGGAGAATGTGCATTGGGTCCTTTGTGTTGAGGGTATTAATCTCTCTCTTGCTGGCAGGAATCTTAGGGAAGGTCTCAGGGGTGGATCTCAATAGAATGTTCATCAGCTTTCCAGGTGTGTTTTCTCATTGTCATGGTCTCTGCTGATTGGTGGGCATGAGGGGATCATAGTCAATGCAGCTGGTCCTGAGGTCAGCCTTGGAGTTGCCTGTCTGGGTCAGGAGCTGAAATACAACTGAGAGCTAGATGTTATCTCTAAGGAGGAAAGGTCAGGGGTCTTAACCCCAGGACTAGCAGTATGCTAGGGAAGGAAAGGTCAATCTGGGGCAAGGTCCTTGTTTTCCCAGTTTTGCCCTTTGCTAGGCTCCGGGGGCTTTCTGCCCTGGTGACCTTCCGTACCTGCTGTAAGTTGCTCTTGTTTGTTCAGCTATTGTCTGTTTCCCTATTCCACTTGTCCTGGCTTACTCTCCTGTCTCAAATCATACAGTAAGTATGTGGTGTTTTTACACTTAGCATAATGTTTTCAAAGTTTGTGAATGTTGTATCATGAATCAGTACTTCATTTCTTTTGAAGCTGAATAATATTGTATTGTACAGATATAGCACATTTTGTTTATCCATTCATCAATTGATAGGCATTTGGGTTGTTTCCGCTCTTTGCTATTACAAGTAATGCTGCTATGAACATTTGCTTACGGGTTTTTGGGTAAGCGTATGTTTTAAATTTTCTTGAGGATATACTTAGTGAAATTACTGAGCCCTACTGTAACTGTGTTTAACCTTTTGAGGGACTACCATATTCTTTTTTCAAAACAATTGCAACATCGTATAGTGCTGCAAGCCATCTATGAGGGCTCCTATCTCTATGTCCTCAACAGACCTATTGTTTGTCTTTTTAATTATAGCTGAGAAGGCTAACCCCTATTTTGTAAAACTACTGTTTGGAATTCTCTGCTGTTTTTTAGACGGCCTCTTATTCTAAAAAAATAACTTTGCTTTCTAGCCTGCTTTAGCCTGCTTGCATAATGAGGAAGATAAACTTAGCTGTCTGACCTTGTAGGCTAGAGACTAGATATGCCCATACTCTCAATGCCATGCCAGGTGTATTTTTTAATTGGACAGAACTCTGTTGTTTTCAAGGCCAGCAGCGAGATAACCACTAAGCACACACAGGGCTGACTCTTTAATAAAAAGCGAAGTTCTGCTTGTAGCTCTGCTTAGAATTTGAATTCATTTTTCTCTGAGACCACCGGTGAATAAAGTGTGACTCCAAACTCTCCGAGCATTGCTTGATTTATTCCGGTTTCCAGTAACATAGCCACCTAATAATTGTGAAATGGTAATTTGTTGTAGTTTTGATTTGTATTTGTCTAATGATTAGTGATGTTGAACACTTGTTTATAAGCTTATTGGCCATTTCTATATCTTCTTTGGAAAAATGCTTATTCAAATCCTTTACTCATTTTAAATTGGATTTTTTTTTGTATTGTTAAGTTGTAAGAGTGGGTTTTTTTGTGTGTTTTTAAAAAATAAATATTTTTATTGATTTCAGAGAGCAAGGGAGAGGGAGACTAGAAATATCAATGATGAGAGAATCATTGATTGGCTGCCTCCTGCACGCCTCCCACTAGAGACTGAGCCTGCAACCCAGCATGTACCCTTGGCTGGAATCAAACCCGGGACCCTTCAGTCCGCAGGCCAGCACTCTATCCACTGAGCCAAACCAGCTAGGGCAAGAGTATTTACATATTCTGGATATTAGAGCTTATCAGATAAAGGTTTGGAAGTGTTTTTATTAAACGTTTGGGCCAATAAGTTTCCTAGTCCTTGCCAAGAGGCTTTGTGTGCATGCTAGGGTTACCCTTCAACACTCAGACAGTTTACTTACTCCATTTTGACCTTTGCCTACTGCTTGGGCAGAGCTTGAAGGTCAGCCAGCGGAGAGTGCTTAGGACATTGTCTGGACTCTCCTGGCACTTGTGCAGCCCTGGGATTGAACACAGTCCTACAGAAGCATGTGGCCTTGTAGTTTCCCTAGAAACATGTTGTTTGTCAAGGTCCCCCACGGACATCTTGTTCCCCAGCATATCCTTTTAATTGCTCTGGTCAGTTTGTTCTTTGCTGTGATAATAAACAATTGCCACTGATTATTTTCTACAACACCCTCAGGAAAAGAATGTTCACACTGTGAGACGTCTGAGTCAGGTCAAACAAAAACAAGTTTTGCCAGTAACATTTTCTAGAAAACTTGGGGAATTGTGCTTTGGAAGGACTCTGGCCACGTTTTATTCCCTCCAGAAGATGGTAGGCTGCTAATCTTGACTCTGCGGGCTTTTGGTTTCCAAGGCCACTACGGGACTATGAGAAAGGGGCCTGGGACTGGGGCACGTTAAAATGCCACACAACTCACTTTTTAAAAAACAAACAAACTGAGATTCAGTAAAGTCTTGAATAAAGACTCTCCAAATTGATGCCAGCTATTGGTTAATTTCCAGAGTTTTTAAAAAGTTGACTTTGACCATTTTTTTTTTCAATGTTCTCATTGCTCTTTTGAGGAGAGGATTTTTGGAGTTCTTATCCATTCCTACTCTAGCAGTGTTTTTGAAATTGATATAAATTTAACATTTGTCTTTTTTTAAAAGACATTTTTTAACAAATAGGAAATCATATTTCCAATGTACAGAAAATATGTGCTCATTTCATGGCATCATGTGGACTCTTACAGGGTGAAGCCATCCCCTCCATGGTCTTCTCAGAAGCCCCAATGCAAATTCAACATAATTTGACTCCTAAGGGACAGAGACTACAAGAACAACCATTTTCGTCTTTAGTGATATTCTTGCTTCTTGATTTCATCACTCTGAGATTGCATTGTAATCCTCTGATGAATTATGCCCCATGCAAAATAAGACTGCAGTAAAATAACACAAATCAAAGAATATGCAATATGTTGAAAGTTGTATTTCACATGACTGAAAAATACTGGCAGTTCTGATATTATGATAATAAAAACACGGTGGTGTCTAGCTTTCCTTCCATGGACAAAGAATAATAATGATCAGCAAAAATTTTATATTTCATAACTTTTATATTTCATAACTGCCTCCATTGTTCTAGAGTTTCCTGCATTTTGAACAGCATACTAATCACTTCCCTCAGTATCTAGAAATCATGAGCCCGCATGAGAAAGGCCAAGCTCAAGGCTGTCACACCACGTAATAAATCCAATCACTTCAAAAGAGCTCCTACCTTAGTCTTGATTAGATCAAGCTGAGGTAAAAAGTTTGCTGTTTAGAATAGTCACCTCTCTCAAAACTACTTGTCAGTGGAAGAATGATTTAGCTTGGAAAGTTCTATTAAGGAAACAAAATCACCGGTCACCAGTGACGTGCCGGTCCAAGGCTTTGTTTATGGGCAGGAAGCTGGTTTACCTTGAACAGGGCATGTATGGGTATATGCAGACCAGACTGGCATAATATCCTTTTGCAACCTTTTTATTTTTAAATGGTCTTTTTCAATTTGAAGCCCAATAAAAATGGTTTTGATGTCAAAATAACAAACCCTAATTCCAATTAAATCATTATTAGCATGTTTGACCGGCTGCCTTCTCACTTCCCCCTCATTATTTCAACAACCTCAGACTTTTCCTGTTTGAAGTAAAGACAATACAAAGGCAGAGATAAAGCAATCGTTTCATAATCACATAGAAATGCTCCTAAATAGTAGTAGTAATATTTGGGCATAAAATTCTGAATCCACCTATACACAAAACACAAATTAATCTAATCTCAAACTAGTATCTTCTTAATAGCAAGTAAACTATCCCTGAAAATGCATTGTCTTTCTACCTGAGGACATGAAGAAAATGAAGTGTGTCATAAATACATTATTTTACATTATGCAACATTTCTGTTAACAATCATCACTGCAGTCCTACATAAAGAATATTATCTATAGGAAATGTGTAGGTCATTATTCCAAGAATTGAAAAAAATACAAAATACATAAAGCGTCATTAAATATTTTAATGCTCGAAATGTTTAACTGAAAACCTTAAACTGCCTTATTTTTTTCAAAGTAGAGCTTAGATTCTTCAATCTGATGGTGGAAATCACCTACAATGGCGAGCAGACAGGATCTATCTTCAAATTAGGAAGAAATTTCCATCTCACATCTGCTGTTGTCAATGTCTAGATACTGAAACAGGTGCATCTATAGCACAATTAAGGACCTGGATGAAATTTTGATTCCAAGTAATCAAAGTTTCCTACATGTTGATGGTGTGCCTTTTCACTACATCTGTCACCCTGTCTCTCTGTCTGTTCCTCATTTACAAAATGTCATATCTTATATGCTAAATAGTCATTTCAAAAATTGTCATTAATGCAGAAACACTCCATAGGTTGACATAATGCACCTGTCATATTGGTTTTGAAGTATTTCTTTATTTTTAATTGAGCAATTAAGTAAAAAGCCAACTGGAACCCTAGCTAGAAAACCATTAGTCCTTTATTCATATCTATTTGCAGCCACCATTTTATTTGCACATCTATTCATGCAGTCATTATTAATTTGTTTGTTTAGTTTTGGTTTTTATTTTTTTCTTTCTATATATACTAGAGGCCTGGTGCACGAAATTCATGCACTCAGCCCAGCCTGCACCCTCTCCAATCCGGGACTACTGGCTCCTAACGGCTCACCTGCCTGCCTGCCTGATTGCCCCTAACTGCGCCCCCCTGCCAGCCTGATTACCCCTAACCACCTCTGCCTGCAGGCCTGATTGCCCCCAATTGCCCCCCTCTGCTGACCTGGTCGCCCCTCACAGCGCCCCCTGCTGACCTGGTTATTGCCAACTGCCCCCCTGCCAGCCTGAACACCCCTAACCACCTCTGCCTGTTGGCCTGATCACGCTTAACTGCCCCCCCACAAGCCTGGTCACCCCCAACTGCCCCCCTTGCTGGCCTAGTTGCCCCACACAGCCTGCTATTCAGTCGTTTGGTCACCCTTCACTGCTCCCCCCACCAGCCTGATTGCCCCATGCAGCCTGCTGTTCAGTCATTTGTTCATCCCTCACTAATCCCCATGCCAGCCTGGTTGCCTCACACAGCCTGCTGTTCAGTTGTTTGGTCATCCCTCACTAACCCCCCCTGGTGTCCTGGTTGCCCCATGCAGCCTGCTGTTCAGTTGTTACTGTGAGGACATCCTGACCAATTTGCATATTACCCTTTTATTAGTATAGATTACTAGAGGCCTAGTGCACAAAATTCGTGCATAGGTAGGGTCCCTAGCAGCTGCCAGCTGCTGGCTGGGGCCTCCCTTCCCCTGGCTGCCTGCTGCCGCTGCCACCAGCCGGGGCCTCCCTTTGCACCCACCTTGGCCTGGCGCTTCCCACTTACCTGCTCCACCTTCCCGCTGCAGTCCCGCGCTCATTGGGGCCCATTGGGGCTGGCAGCACCTCCACTGTCACCCACTGCCAGCACCATGTAGCCGATGCCTGCCATGGTCCGCACCACCCCCTGGTGGTCAGTGCATGTCTAACTCTCGGTCGATTGAATTCTCGCCTGTAGGAACAATTTGCATATTAGCCTTTTACTATATAGTATTTTCTAAGCATATCCTGGCACATCTGGTACAAATGCCTCTGGTGGGTTTAACCCTTTTATAAGCCTTTTATAACCATTATAACAAGTTTTTTGGTGGAAATTTAAAACTGTAAGTATAAAAAACAGCAGATGCAAATAGAATTCCAGTTCAGTTATTCACTTCCTCTTGCAAGTCACTTAGCTTTTTGGAATTATTTCTTCTTTGGCTCTATAGTGGAGAACCACACTACCTAGCAGATAATACCTGTACAAGGTACTTTATAAACTACAAATAGAGATAACACTGTTATTAGCAGAAGGTAAACAAGTAGGTTAGCATGAATAATTATGCATCTGGGGCAGTGTAGAGATGGGGAATCAGCTATTCTTGAAGAGACATTTGGGAAGGGGAAGTTTAATAGTCTATTACACATTCTAAGTCAGCCTGTTGAATGTTATACCTGTTTTCACATCAAACATCTGCAGAAACTCCATTACCCTGTATAAACTGATTTAAAAGCTAGGCTTATAATATAATATGATGTCTCTTTCTATTGCATATTATGTGAACAATACATTTCCTTTCCTTCCTTTGAGGACCACCCAGAAGCTCCTGTATCTATAACATACATATCATTTATATCATATATTTCCAGGGCCAGAAAAATGCATGTCTAGTGGGTCAAGTATCCCAATGTTAGTGAGCATATTTTTCATATTTTTGCTTAGTGGAAACATTCCCATATATTTGATAATGGCAAATATACTTATTAAATGACCACACTTTTCTGGCATGAGTCCAAGTTTTTGAGTTCCAAATTAAGAAATAACCTTAATAACGGTGAACTGACTTTGAATTTTTATTTAAATCACTCTTAGCTGCAAGAGTTATTCTAAATAGCTGTATGCAATAGCCTCCTATTATTTGAGAAGATGAGGCCACTGGAATATTTCTCTGGATTCCACTAATTCATTCTTTGTGTAGATCTTAACAGGAGCAGTTCTTAGATATAAAATGTCAGGTTGGCCATAGATAGCTGCTATTCCTTATTTTATTGCCTACAGCTTTTATCTTTCCTGTTGGAGCTTTGTGCATTTGCTTTGGCCAACAATTCTATAAACCGCAAATATGCCTTTGATTCTAAAAATGTGCCAGTTAATGTCACTGGAGGTAGTTATAAAGGAGTTTTCCATGTGGCTTGCTTTTGCTTCCCTGCTGGACTTAGCTACATTATTCACGGTCACCTTTCGTCCATCTGGCAGCACTCCTTTCCTCTTGTTAGCTCTTCACACACGAGATCTCATCACCAAGCCTGACAATGTTTGACTAACATCCTCTAGTGCAAAGAGCAACTAATGGAAGCTGCTGGGTAGAACCCCACTCCCCGTCCCCTGACCACCCTGGCTTCAGTCACATGTTGCTTGGGCAGCAATGCCAATAACTCTGCTCTCCCTTCTCTGAGTTGGCTGGTTCTTAAAGGTGATTTCTGGTTGAGTCCCAGACAACCATAGCTATTTAATTGACATAGAACTTCTCTCCAGATAATCAGAACTGAGTAACGCGGAATCATTCTCTGTAAATGGCAATATGTAGATAAAAATTTAAAAATTCTGGGACATGCATTATAGCAATGTTTCGTTATCCTACATCCTTAAGGAATTTGACATGTTGATTAATGGTGCTCATTTCAGTGCCCTTTTCTTTTTAGAATTTATTGCTAATGTGTTGTTTTTTTTTTAAAGAAATCATAAGAAACTAATTTTCTGTCTTAACAAGTATGTTAGAATATGATTGACACACTTTATCATGAATGAGGATCTTGTTCCAGATTTAACACTCTTAAAAGCTCATATAGCCCTAACTTGTTTAGCTCAGTGGATAGAGCGTCGGCCTGTGGACTGAAAGGTCCCAGGTTCGATTCTGGTCAAGGGCATGTACCTTGGTTGCGGGCACATCCCCAGTAGGAGGTATACAGGAGGCAGCTGATCGATATTTCTCTCCCATGGATGTTTCTGACTCTCTATCCCTCTCCCTTCCTCTCTGTAAAAAATCAATATAATATATTAAAAAATATAAAAAATAAAAGCTCATATATTTCTATAGATCTCTGTAGACAGGCTCAGATGGTCAGTTGAACAATTAAGGGCTGCCCAACAATACTAACAGGGGTGACTAACTTGTTATAATTTTTCCCTACAGTTGTTAATCAAATAGGTTACCATAAAGTTTTATATAGTTGTCATTTTGTCCTCCTTTCCATAAGCATCCAGTGAACCTTGATTTTTTTCACCTGTGAAGAACAAAAGTGCTTTATGTTTTCTATGGCATGGTTTGGGGGGTATTCGAAGGACCACGCTGCCATCATAGGCCAATAACCACCTATTCTGGCACCAGGGTCTGGACTTTTCCCACTAGGAATTCATTCACATTTCTTTTAACCTTATTGATTATTTTATATTTAAATATGTAAATAAATCTAGAGTAGATAAAGTAAATTAAATTGTTTTACAATAAGGTGTGAGTGACCTGGGTCAATTTCATTCTCAAACGAAGAGAGCAGTTAGAATGTTGGATGTGTGTTATAGTAGTTAAGGGCGGAAATGGAGAAATAGAATTTGAAGGATAACTTGATTTATTCTATCATGTTTCCTGGTGTCCATCTGATTTTAACTTCCCATCATCTTTCCATAAGACAAGTGCCTCTCACTTGGCCCAATGACAGCAGTTCAAGTCTACACCCAGGTCCAAAAAAAAAAAAAAAAAAAAATTCCCAATGAGAGATCTTGGCCTCAGCCATTTTCAGTTTTTCTTGTTTAATCTCCACTCCAGCCAGTGATAATTTAATAGTTTCTTCAGTTAACCTATCATCTTTTTAAAACAATTTTTATAATAGATTTTTAGAGAGAGAAAAGGAGAGGGAGAGAGAGATATAAGCATTGATGAGAGGGAAACATCCATTGGCTGTCTCCTGGTATGCCCCCTTCCTGAATCCAGGGTATGTGCCCTGATCTGGAATAGAACTGGCAACCTTTTGGTGCATGGGATGACACCAACCAACTGAGCCACACTGGCCAGGGCTTCATATAACCTAGCCTCGTACAGTTGAGTACAACTATGACCCGCATTGCCCTTGTTTCATTTCAGAGTATTAGTTATAAGCGGATTTTCCTGCGTGGGACGTCTGCGCCCCTATTCCCTGCGCGGTTCAAGAATCACCTGTACATATTTATAGCTTGACTCCTTGTGCCAGAACGTCCTCAAACAGCCCAGCGTGGGCAGACTGAGAGAGCATCTTGGACATTGGCCACAAGACAATGTTTCCTTCAACTGTGAGCAGATAGACTCAGCAAACTGTTCCTATGAGTCCAAGTGACAGTATAGCCTCCACCTTTCATCCATTTCTAGGAAACAATTTATATAATTTATAACAGGGGAAAAAAGAACAAAATAAAGTATAATATTTCTTCAATGTTACTATCCTTCACTGTCAATTTTTTTTGTTTGCTTGTAACTCTATATCTCTATTAGCAAATAGAAGAATCCCACTTCTTCATGCACCAAATGGAAAAAGGAAAAGATGTAACTACATATCATTGTTGTTATTTTGTAAATAAAAGAAGGAAGCAAGGAAAAGGAAAGAACAGGGACTAGGGAATGTCCTTTGTCCTTGAATGTGGATGGTTTGCTTGAGGTTTTGTAATTATTTAAAAGAGACCTCCCATCAGAGTTCTGAAAAAAGAGTAGGTAATATTTGATCATTATTAATGCTACTGCAATTAGAAAATAAATGGGCTTTGATGAAAAGATGTTTAAACTGAAGTCTGTTGCATGGATAGGTGAGCCAGCCTTTCATTCAGTACCTTATGTAAAACAAATTAATGTGAGGTCTCACCAGGACAGGTAAGTTTTCCCTGATCTTAGAAAAACATCCTAAAACAATTATTGTGCCCTGAATATGTATATTTATCGCACATTTCTTTCAACACCTCTATTTATTACCTTTCAGTATTTTCAGGTAAACAAATTGTATGCTACTAGATTTCAGAAATTTACACGATTTCCTTCTATTTCTACAGCATAATCAGTTTCATCTCTAGGGAGTTAATCATTAGTGACTTTGCCTCAGGGTATTTCTGAGGACATAACTCATAAGGTAAAACCACTTGCTCTTTTCTCAGAAAATCTATGAAATGCCTCTTATTTTTGCATACTTGGGAAAAATTAAAGTTCAAAGAGCCACAGACAATGTACGAACCTCAACATGATGGGATTTATATGTTAATTTTTCAGTGTATGCATATAATATTGTCATTAGCCTAGGAGAATCACAGAGCTGACATTTTACTGGCTTCATTGACAATTAATCAGGGTCAAAAGACCACCTGGATGGCCTCAGCATAAAGACAACACCTATTCTCCAAGGATAAGACCTTTAGTGGCTCCCTTGATTGAAGTTGTCCTCTGGCAAGACACAGCAGCTTTATGTCCTTTCTCGGCCCCCACACTTATCATTTTTTATGCCTTACACTATAGCCAAACGGGATTGACCATCATTTCACAAATAACCCTTGGTTTTCCAACTATATTACTGCTTACATTATTTTACCACCTGGAATTTCTTCCTGCACTCATAAGGTGTTAACTGTTCCTTCAAAACTTTCTCAGATTCAGCCTCCTGATTGACAAAGCAAGACCTAATTTGTCCCTAATGGGAATGCCCACAGGATCTGGTTTGCACCTCTATTAATTACAGATCCATAATGCTTTATATTAGTAGTCATTTATGTATTTATGTCATTTCTCTCCTGATATGTAGTGTTTTAAAAAGTCCAGAATGAGCTTCTTTATCAACTCTGTATCCATGTAGCACCCACTGTGCATACATATTTTTATATATGTGTATTTGATATCATAGAATCCAATATAATAATAAATTGAAGTGAAGAATGAACAAGATGGAACTCAGAAGATGAATATTTTTAAGAGAAAATAAAAAATTAAAGCAACAACTATGCATTACTGCCATTGAAGATCTAGTTCACAGTATCAGAAATTCATTTTAAGTTTGTAAGAAACATAAGCTTAAATAAATTTTAATGAACATTTAGCTTGCCTTTGGATTTGTTGTTAGAAATGAGACTGATATGAATATGCTTATGTGCATATAACAATATTATTATATTTTATTTATTTGAGATAGTTTCTTAGATATGAAATTTCTGGACAATGGGTATATAAAATTACAATTTTAATATATTATGCTAATGACTATCCATGGAGGCTGTCATGCTTAATTGTATCTGTTTCTCTACTGTTTATCAGTATTTGATATTGCTAATATTTTACATTTTGGTAAATATATTTATGATGGTGGTAAATATCTCTCTCTCTCTCTCTCTCTATATATATATATATAAAAGGCTAATATGCTAAGTGTCCGACTGTCTGACCAGTTGCTATGATGCACACTGACCACCTGGGTGAAGATGCTCAACGCAAGAGCTACTGAGCTGCAGTGACTTGGCAGCAGTGGTTCTTGGGTGACGCACCCCAAAACCAGAGAAGAGGGAGCCCGAGTCCTCATGGGGCTGCGTGATTCCACCTTCGGCCATGGGTTATGTTTTCCTGGGGCACTGTGGGCCCCAAATCTGGTTTACTACACACTAGTGTTTGCATTCCACACCCTGTACCACAGCAACTTTGCAGAGTGCCCTCTCGCACTCTGCGGCCCCTCGGGGGATATCAGAGAGCTGGTTTTGCCCCAATCCCCACAGGCCAGTCTGAAGGACTGAAGGATCCCACCTACTGGAGGGACCTTGCTCATTCTGCAGACGCCTTTCGAGCCATGGCGCCACCCCAGGGGTGGCTGGCCAGGGAGGGACCACGGGAGGTTGGTACCAGGGCACATCTGGCCTGTTTCGCCCAGTTGTGCCCTGCCAGCCACCTTCTAATTAATTTCCTTTCAATGTGCACAAATCCGTGCACTGGGTCACTAGTATTTTATAACATTTTAGTTTGCACGTCACTTAATTAAAATCTGTCTTTAACATAGTAACTCTCAGCATGCATATTTCCAGTTCCTCCCCTTTTCCCCAAGCCATAGGTAACATTCTATCTCAGAAGGTAATTCTTTAATATTTTGGCAGTGTCTATGTGAGTAAAGCATTGCAATCTCTTGCCTAATATGTAAATGAAGAAATACTGCATTTACATAATTAGTTAATGACATGATAATTTCATTTTGTCCATCTTGTCTTCAAAGAGATGCTGGGGTAGAAGATGCTTACTTTGTATTTCTCTAACTCCAAAGCATAATTCTGAATATATGACTTCTATAAAATCTGAGGCTTGTTTATCTAACTTAGACAATGATCTCTTGGAATATCAGTATTTCTATCCCTAACTGGTCAAGAGGTATAGGAGAATAAATAATTGATAAGACATTATTTCCAAGATATAATTCATGTACATGTTTAAAACATACTTATGCATTATATTTGTAATATATATATTTTTATGACCCAGTTTTTTTTGTAACTTGTATGTTATTATCAGTTATATTGCAAATTTTAATTATACATATATTCTGCAATATAAATATTTACTGTTGTTTCAATAGCATTACACATTTTACAGTAGATAGCAATTTTATTTTATCTCTCATATTTATGCACTCATAAATTAAATGTAGGCAACCACATTATATATCACTAATACTCTCCATTTAATTTCATTTAATCTGTCTTCTGTGCTTTGCATCTCAACTTTCTTGTGTCTAAGTAATTTTAAATGAAATCCTATTTATCATCACTAGCTTGGTTTCATTTAACCTTGTTGACACCAGGATTATTGGACTCTATTTTGCATAAAGTAAGAAAAATGTTCCTTAAAACTGTGCATTAAAATCAGCATTGCACCTCTATTATCTTTTATTCTTTAAAAATTATCTAACAAATACTCATAAGACTATTGGTATTGTTCCTCTTTTTGCTACAGCTCAGAGATCTTAGATTTTAAAGTTACTTTTATAGACTGTGAATGTAGAGAGGATACATTTTATGAGAAGAATCAAGGTTGTGCTATCCCAGCAGATGAGCCCCCAGCTGGTGGTATGGATGCTGGTGCTAGTGGCATAGATTCCGGGTTGTATCTGTGTAATTTTAAAATTGCAGTCATGGTTAAATTTTGAAAATCACATCAAACAATGAGTTGTTTTATAAACATAATGTAAAATAATTTATAACATGTTTTAATAACATTTTCTCTAAATTTTTAATAATGTTTTAATGACATGCTTTATTTAATACCATGTTTTCTTTAATAATTTGTTTTCCATAAAATGTTTCTATTTTGTCTCCTTGGGATCATATACATATCCTATGTCAACAAGCAAGGCTAAATCATCATGTTTATCTGAAATACTTATACATTAATCATTAATATCTTAGACTATATTTAGCAAATATGAAAAGTAAAAAAAAAAACACACACACACAAAAAAAAACAACTCCCATTCAGAGATGTTATACTCAAATTTTTGTTAGAAAATCTGGATTATGTAATAAAATGTCAAGAATTTTCCAGATGCTTTGGACCTGCAAAGCTGAGAGAAAAAAAAACACAAAAAACAACAACATTAGAGCATGAAACTTATCTTTAAGAAGAAAATCTTCAATTACCTAGAGCTGATAAGTACAAATAGTTTCTACCTACATTTTCTCTTAAGATTTTTACTTATGCTTTCTATTTCAACCTGACCTTCTTTTCTCTTTTTAAGGGATTTTTTCTTCCATAAAAATATACCTAAGCCTTTATCTTCATACTAGAGGCCCGGTGCACGAAATTCGTGCACGGGTAGGGTCCCTAGGCCGGGTCGGCGATCAGGGCCCACCTGTGGGGTGACTGGCAGGGTGACCGGGGGAGCCCTGCTGGCACCCACCTTGGCTGGCCTGGGGCCTGAGGGCTGGGGGCAGCTCCTGCATTGAGCGTCTGCCCCCTGGTGGTCAGTACGCATCATAGCAACTTATCGTTCCACCATTCAGTCGATTTGCATATTAGGCTTTTATTATATAGGATCATATATAAGATGGAAATAAAAATCTATATGTTAATCAAGTAGACTTTTAATTTTGTTCTTCTAAAAACTAGAAATTTTTATAGTTTGTATCTTACATTGTTAAAGTTTCTGATAGTTACTTTAATTCCTGATGTTACTATCTAATTTTGTTATGTAATGTAAATTATATGTTTGGGTATTTTTTTGTAGAAAATGTGGTGCCTGAGTTGTAAGAAGCTCCTCTGTGGATTTCATTTTGTTATTACATGGTTCATGGAGTTGAGAAAAGTGAAGTTTGAAAATAAAAGAATTTTAGAAGATCCTGTCTTAAGGTGCTTAACTGAATATGGATTATAAAGTGAAGCCTAGAAAACAATATCTCTGGTACATTTGTCTTTTGCTGTGATTGGTGGTTGTGGTGATAGGATGTTCCCTTGCTAAACTGTTCAAAATTTATTCTCCACTCATGATATTCTAAACATTACACATAATTTACTAATGATGTTATCTTTGCTTATTAGAATTTAATATGTCTAGTCAATGAATTGTAAAATCCAGTACAAAATAATCTTTTAAGGCCAGGAGTGATAGAGAAAGGGCAGTGATAAAGCATTACTGAGATGGCAGCAAAGAAAACCATGACATTATTTTATATTTTAAAATGACAGGCAGAAAAGAGAGAGTGAGGGGGAAGTCAGCAAAAGGTAGAAAGCACTAGATAAAAAGAAAATGTGAAAGATTACACTACAATGGAGGAAGTTCAAAATGGTCAAAAAATGAGGGAAATGTAAATAGAAAAAATAGTAGAAAAAGGAGAGAGGAAAATCAGAAAGGGAGAAAGAATAAAAGAACAGATGAAATACTGAATTTATCAAATTCTGTAAAAGGTATTTTAATCAGATACAAATGGAATGAATGATATAATGTCTAATCTTTTATTTGGACTCATATCAAAACTAAATGTTTCATTGTTCTTCAAGCCATTTCACACATTGTGAAAAGATAAACAAAATGCAAACTATTCAAAATTATGCTTTCTGTGAAGAAAAAAGTTGTTTTTCATCTTTCTGATTCTCCAATATTTTGTTTGTATGAATGTAAGGTGTATGTGTATGTTGATTTATAGATTCAAGGTTCTTTCCACTAGTAATGTTCAGCTATATCTTTATATTAACAAAAATGATTATTTGGTATTTCCTCAGGGAATTAACATAGAAGAAGACCAAGAAATTAATATTGATTTAAATTGTATAAGATGTTTTGAAAAGACGGGCCTGCCTGATTTTGAAACAATTAAATGATTAAGTTCCCCAATACAGTGAAGCCACTGCTATTAAAATTAAAATGTGTTTTATTAATAGGTGTTTGCTACCTCTATAATATTAATAACCAAATGCAAAAGGAAACCATGAGGGAAAACAGCCCACAGGAGACATAGAAACCATTTATTTTAGAGAAGGCTGAGAACTCAAGCTTATTTCACAAATCTAAGACATCTGTATAATGACAGAAACAAGCAAGTTTCAAAAGTCCAGAGAAAGTGTTGCAGAGGTTTTGTGATTAGTTACAGGATGCATTTAAGTTGTTTGTTATGTAATTAACACTTGCTGAGGACTTAGGGTCAATGTGATTAATAGGCCATTCTCTCTGCAAATTTGTTTTCCGTGCTGCAGGAGGAAACACTAATCCTCCGCGGTGAAAAAAATAATGAAGGCAGGAACAAAGACTACAAAAACTGAAAGCAAAGCCTGTCAAAGTAATTCTAGAGCAAGTCCAAGAGGAGCCAAGCTCTCTTTCGGATTATGCTCTGACAAGAAACAGGGGAGAAAAGCTTTGCCCACACTCACTGGAGATTTTCATTTCTTTCAACAGAAGTTCTTCTCAGATCACTGATTTGTAAAGTGTGCCCAGAGCTGAGCCCTTAGGAGCGCCTCCAAATAAGAACGGATCTTTTTCCTCTTTGCCAAATCTGTTTATTATTGAATTTACACAACACACTCATCCCTCTGGCCTCCGGACTTCTTTTTAAGAGCCATTAGAAATAATACCTGCTACCTGTCTAAGCACTGGAAATTGTAAGGAAGGCAAATACACACATGTGAACACAGAGGTTTATACTCTCCAGGAAAACAGTGTGTGTAGAAGCAAATGGACTCCTCCTGGTACTGATGCCGAAGATGATGCCTGTGGCATGGCATTGTGTCTGCCACCAGGATTTGCAAAGGGAAGGGATGCAATTTTGAATTCTGCCTCTCAGACACCCGGGTTCTCTATGAATTATTGAATGGGGGGGTTGAGATGAGGCGAGGCAATTGCCCAAATCCTTTGCTTTGCCTTTCACAGGAACCAGCTGCCACAGCCACACCACAGGGCCGCCTGTTCTCATTGGCCAAGTGGGAGTGGCTGTTGGGCGGAAGGAAGGCCCATGAACAAAGATTAGTTTCAGGGAATGAGGTTATGCCTTTGGTTCAGCATAGATCGGTTCACTGAGCCCCACACTAACTTTGTTCATTTTCTCTTGTCACTAAATGTATCACTGGCTCAACAGAGATTTTCAAAATTCTATCAGCGCAAAGAAAATTAGTAAAATAAAGCAAACCATTTGTTTGAGTAAATCACACTCTTCATTGATGAACACTTGAAAAATGAAGAGCTACCCGGCCAAGGCAAGCAGCTCAGAAATCCAGCCCTCTATGCTTGCCTACTATCTTGCTATTCCCTGGGGGTCTCTGGAGGACTCCTCTAAATCTGAGATCAAAGGGAATCAGGAAGAAGAGAGAGAGGGGAACCTCAAAGTTCCTTTGGCCTTAGTTCTGAAATCAGGACTCAGATTCAGTGCAGAGATGCCTTGTATTATGGACTAGTTTGTGTCTCTTCACATACATATGATGTCATTAGTGTTGGGGGTGTATGTTAGCAGATGGAGAAAGTACTAATAGAAAATGTCAGGGATAAGGGGGATGGGATTCTGGCTAAACTGACATAATAGTATTGTTGCTGAAGGCAGGCCAGGGTGATCAGACACCACCTGGGAGATGATAGAGAATGAGAAACCTTATCAGATATCCAGGGTTATCAGATGTCAAGGTTGGACAATGCTGGCTAAACTGACTTAGCAGGATGAATGCAAAAGCACAAAAGCCATGGTCTACTTGAAAGTTGGGGAGCTTAAGAAGAGTTGGACCAAAGAGGCAATCTTTGTGGGCCCTAAAGCAATGTGACTGGAGGAAGTGGACAGTGACAGAGGGAAGACCAGTTGAGGATGGAGCAAGAATCTTGACCGTATATAAGCCAAGGAGAGAGGCCTCAGAAATTAACTCTGCCGACACCTTGATCTTGGGACTTCCAGGCTCCAGAACTGTGAGAAAATAAATTTCTATGTTTTAAGCCGTCTCGTACTCTTAACAGCCCCAACAAGGTAATACAACGGTAATGCCCAACTCCATGTGGAAACTACACATCTGCATTGACCAGACACTATGATTCACAGACAGCTCTTCCATCATTAGGATAAAATGTCATTCATTGTTACCGTGGGTGGGGAGATATATGTAAAAGGTCAAAAGGTACCACAGAGTGAGTTAAGAAAAACAAACATTGCAAGAAGAGGCAACACTGATTTGGAGATATAGGAACACAGGAATATAGAGTTCAGATATGACCTAAAACTTTTCTATCTCTGGTTTGGGTCTATAAATTGAGTAAAATGGACTAAGTTTTATCCGTGCCAGAGGACAAGTTGACTGAAGAAAACTTAGAGGATTAACAAGTGGGAAGCCATGCACTATTTGCAGCAAATTCAGGATGAATTTACCCTACCTGGCAATTACATTATATTCTAAAGACAGTAAAAATACCTTAGGGTTTATAAGAAATGTAGTGCCCTGTTTGTATTTGTTGATTTGTTTGTTTCTTTGTTTGCTGCTGCCTGGCTCCTCTGGGATACTGATTCACTTACCAGTATTTATCTCTGATAAGTCCTATTTTCTTCTCCCCTCTATCCATGCCTGTTAGTAGTTTTTGGGCTCTCCTAAAATTATGTGGGAGTAACTCATGGTGTGAGTCACTAAGGAAAATGGAGGAAGAACAAATTCTTCCTGCTTCCTCCTGCTCCCTCCTTTTTCCTGCCACATCCATAAAATTCTGAGTTTAGGGACTTGTCCTGGGCACAGTTAGCATAGCACTTACTCTATATCCTTGTCTGTGCCAAAAATGTGTGTATGCGTTCTTTTATTTAATCCCCTAGCTTGGACAAATGGAAAGGTTTTTAATTCAAACACACCTCAGTTTCAATTTAGGTTTTGCTTCTTTCTAGCTGTATGAATCTGAGCACATGATGAAAGCTTTCTGGACCTCAGTTTTCTCATCTATAAAACACACTTTATAATATTGCTCTGAGGGTTATGTGAGGTGATGTACAAAAAAATGCCTAGTACAGTCCTTGGCATATAGTAAGATGGGCAAATCTCAAAGGATATTACTTATGATGACAACTAGGATGAAGAGAATAAGGATGTTAGTGTCCCCCCTTTTATAGATATAAATATTAAAGCTCAGAAGCATTATATAATTTGTCCAAGGTCACACAACTAGAAGGTTATGTTACTGGAATTTTAACCTAAGTCTGCAAGCTTAACTACTTTGCTATATTATCTCTTAATTTATGCTCATTGAACCCCCACTCTGTAGTATGGATGATGCTTATATATTGTGCCTTATGCCCCCAAAACACTTTGACAACTGACATTGACCTATATATTACACTTTTTTCTTTACTGTAAATGGGCACAATCATTTCTTAAGAAAACTATACAATCATTTTTATTTCACATTACTTATTTACTTTTGCTTTTATGAGAGGGTATGCCCTAAGGAATCATGTGAATTGATTCTGGACTTAGCACTGTGTTTAATAGGACTGCGACCCCTTTTAAGCTTTCAGAATTCCATAAGGATATTTCTTTTGTTTTCACAGGATGGCTTACTTACTTGATATATTCAAGGATGCATTTGGTAGTATGAATCAACAATATGCACAATTATTATATATTTACAAAAGCCAGACAGCTATCTGAAGAGAATGAACAAATAAAAATCCCACCTTTTTATTATTAAACATTAAAAACATAAAGATTCTAGCAATATTGTAACAAATGAATTAAAGGAAGGCAAGTGAGAATTGAAACTGCAAGCCTGCCACTAACTCACCCCAAGAGGCATTGTACAGTCTCAGCACACTGAGCAATGAAACATAATGCAATCACTTCACTCACAAGGCACAGTGAGTTAGAGAAGCTCTAGCCCAAACCTATAAAAATAGGTGTTGTGTTGTTTTATTTTTTGTTCTTTAATAAAGTACAGAAAAAAATCATTACTTTATACTGACATTGTATGACTTTTATAAATTGAAATTTAAGAAGAATTACATTGAGTGGAATAACACATCTGGTGCCAATTACGGATAAGAGTCTTCATTTAGTAGCAAATTGGGGGTCACATGCATAGCAAAATATAAAACTCAGGATGAACAGGTTTTTAGGTAGTTTAGCAAATAAAATAAAAAACAGAATTGTTCTTCAGTTGTTTTAATGATATAGGGGGGAAATTGGAGGAATGCTGGGCCTCACTAATTTAGACATTGTGTGGATTATTCTTCCATATTTTTCTCATTTAAAGGAATAGAGTGAAATAAAAATGACATTTTTATATAAAAAATCTTAAAACAATTCAAATTTATTGTGCCTTATGCCCCCAAAACAAAGCAGAGGCAAATTCTAATACTTTATTATTAATAACTAGAGGTCTGGTGCACGAAATTTGTGCACGGGGGTGTGTGTCCCTTAGCCCAGCCTGCACCCTCTCCAATCTAGGACCCCTCGAGAGATGTCTGACTGCCCACTGGGATCGGGCCTAAATGGGCAGTCAGACATCCCTCTCACAATCCAGGACTACTGGCTCCCAACAGCTTGCCTGCCTGCCTGCCTGATTGCCCCTAACCGCTTCTGCCTGCTAACCTGATTACCCCCTAACCACTCCCCTCCCAGCCTGGTCCCCCCCAACTGCCCACCCCTGCAGGCCTGGTCCCCCCAAAGTGCCCTCCCCTGCAGGCCTGGGTCCCTCCCAAATGTCCTCCCCTGCAGGCCTGGTCGCCCCCAACTGCCCTCCTCTGCCAGCCTGGTCACCCCTAACTGCCCTCCCCTGCAGGCTTGATTTCCCCAAACTGCCCTCCCTTGCAGGCCTGATCCCTCCCAACTGCCCTCCCCTGCTGGCCTGATCACCCACAACTGCCCTCTTCTGCTGGCCATCTTGTGGCAGCCATCTTGTGTCCACATGGGGCGGCCATCTTTTACCACATGGGAGTGGCCATCTTGTGTGTTTGAGTGATGGTAAATTTAAATTTTACCTCTTTATTATATAGGATAGTTAACCTCCACCATAAATGATGCCTCAACAATATATCAAGAGCCAGTGGGAGAGAAACAGTGGACAGTAAAAAGCATTTATGTATATGAACATATAACCTCCAGGTGCTCTGACTGATGTCTGTATAGGACTCAATGCAGGCACCAATGTTGGGGGGGGGAAGGGGTGGTCATTACTCTTAAAGATACACAGGGGATGCTTTAAGGAAGAAGTAACATTGCATTTCCATCCTGAAAGGAGAAAAGATGCATACCAAGTAGAAGTTTGGGGATACCTGGTGGAGTGGGATGTCAAAAGAGCTTCCTAGGAAAATAAGCAAAGACAGCAAGAGACATATAAGTAGCATGACTGCACTCGGGGATTTCCAAATAGTTTAGACTGCTGGCCACTCCTTTAGGGATGTGTAGGAAAATGCTGTGGAAGTTAAAATTGAGCTGGGTCATTATTATTGGGAGACAATTCTCCAGGGGTCTCCAGTGTTTCTGTACACCTTGCAGACACAGGAACTGAGATATTTTGTTGCAGACTATCTTTTTAAGGATGTTATCAAATAGACTTGGAGCAGAGATAAGGTGTTTTTTTTTCAGTGCCCAGGATAATAAAGATCATATCTTTCTCCAGGGCAAAGGTTTCTCAGGTTTGGTTGCAACCCATTATAAAAGGTTGATTTGTCTAATGTTGGGGTTCTTTAAGTGTGATACAAACCCACTGCATGTGCATCGGGATTAATTCCATGGGGCTTGTGGAGGAAGAGGAACCATTATGCACATAAAACACACACTGTTTCTGTGTCACAAGTAATAAAATTCTTTGACTCTGACCCAGAAGTTTCATGCTTTCTGCCATAAACCATGAAACTATGGTAACAAACTTGTTGGCTTATAAGGAGGATAAAATCTCAGACCCTTCACAGTTTTTAACAATTTCTTTGAATTTACACGTCTGTTCTACAAATAAGTTTAAAAGGCCTTTATGATCTCATTAGTGTTCTAGGCTTTGGTAATAGAACACTTGAAGGAAAAAAAAACAAAAACAAAAAATCCATTCTTATTAATTTTATACTCTAATGGCATTAAATGGAGGAAGGTCAGCGGAGATACCTCAATGGGGACACCTCAATGGGGACACCTCAATAAGTAAGATATATGATATGTTACATAGTGATTAGTGCTTTAAAGTAAGGGCAATGGGTAGAGAGTTTCAAGTTTTATATAAGATCATGGTCAAGAAATAATAACTTGCAATTTTAGATAGGATCCTTGGGGAAGGACTGACTAGAAGGTGATATTTGAATAAAGACCTTGTAAAGTTCAGGAAAATTTTGGAAGGCCATTTGCCAAATTCTTAGAAAACTGTTACCATACTGCTACCACATACCATCTAGCAATTACATTCATCTGTCCAATTGAGTTGAAAACTTCTGTCTACACAATAGTCTATAAACAAATGTTTATAGCAATATTATTTATAATTGCCCAAACTTAGAAGCAGCAAAGATGTCTTCCAATAGACAAACTGATACATCCACACAATGGAATCTATATATATATAAAACCTTAATATGCAAATAGACCAAATGACCAAACACCAAACAACTGAACAACCAGTCACTATGACGTGCAGTGACCACCAGGGGGCACACAGAATATGGCGGGCATCGGCAGCAGGTAGCAGAGCATGGAACATGGCAGGCGTTGGCCATGGCAGGATAGTGGAGAAGATGGGCGGGTCCGCCAGAACAAGGCGGGGCGTCGGTTGCTGTCATTGGGGCGAGCCTCTGGTGGTTACTAAAAACTCTTTGCTCCTGCATGCCATGGTCCTGCTTGGCTTCTCCACTTCCCTCTGCTCCTGAGGGGTGATCGGGACCGGCAGCAGCCTCTCGCACCCGCTGCCAGTGACGGCCCTGCTCGCACCTGCAGCTGGTGCTGGAGTCACCACTTGCACCCGCTGCTGGCACCCAGTGCTGGTCCCGACCGCCCCTGAGGGCTTCTGCACCTGAGACAGGAGACCCCAGGGCCATGGCAGGAGGGGCCGTGCGGGGGCATGGAGGATGGGCTGAGACCCGCCCCTGTGCCCACCACAGCCTCGCAGCCCACATTTCCTTTCAAGGTGCACGAATTTGTGCACTGGGCCCCTAGTGTTATTACTAAAAGAAAATATGCTATCAAGACAAAATAGACATGAAGGAACCACAACTGCATATTGGTAAGTTCAAAAGTTAACCGACAAAATTTACATGCATACTGTATTGCCAAGTATATGACATCAGGAAAATCATGGAGACAATGAAAAGATAAGTGGTTGTCAGGAGTTCAGGAAAAGGGAGAGATGGATATGTGGAATACAGGAGAAATTTAGAGCAGGTAATCTATTCTGTATAATACTGTAATGGTGGATTCATGTCATTATATATTTCTCAAAACAAACAGAATTTAGACAGAATAACCCTAATGTAAGCATGTCAGTGGTAAATGTTAATTAAAATATTGTACCAATATTATTTATCAATTATAACAAATGTACCACAGCAATGCAAGATGCTAAAGCTCAGGGAAACCAGGGTGGAGGCTGTTAAGTAGGTATGTGAGAACTCGATACATATTCCACTCAACTTTCATATAAACCTAAAACTGCTCTAAAAATAAAGTTTATTGAAGTTATTCTGTAAAGTTAAGGTAAAATTCATCTGGACAGGGAGGACAAGAGAGTTCTAGTCAGAGGGAAAAGGAAATGCAAAGACCTGGACGCAGGAACATTGCCAACATGTCAAGGAGTGAGGAGGGCAATGTGACTGGAACACAGTGTAGGAGGGAAGGGCTGGTAGAGAATGAGGTCAGAGCTGCAATGGCACATTACGGAGGTGGATACAGACCTTGACTTTTCTGGGTGAGATGGGGAGTTCTTAAAGGTTTTTAGCAGCAGAGTGACATAATCTATGTTAAATTTTAAGTGGATCATGTTTGCTTCATTGTTGAAAATATCATAGTGGATAATAAGCCTTTAAGGAGGTAAGCTAGTTAAAAGTCTATTGATATCATTCTGAAGAAAAATGATGTGTATTTGGACCAGGATTTTTGACCTGAACAACAGGAAGTTTAGAGTAAAGCTTAGAAGTGAAGATGTAAAGATGCCACATTGGAGAGCAAGAGAAAGAGTTCTGTGTTGATTAGACATACTCACTAATCTTAGTCTATTAGCATTTGTAACACTTTTTCAACTGCCATCACATCTATAAACAAATTTTGGCATATGTTTTACTCCATGAAATGACTGTATTTTAATAGTAGCTGTCTTTTATGCAGTATCTGTTATAAGAAAAATAAAATATTTATCAAAGTTGTCAGTATATACAGGTTAAGCTTCAAGTTTAATAGAATACATACAATAATTAAAAAATTATCTGACTATGAAATTAAAAGAATTTAGACATTATCTGTATTAATTGCATCAACATCATTTAAGAAGTTGTCACTTAGAAATGAAATTGCCTACTGGAAGTATTGACTCAGAATAACTGGAGATATTTAGAAAAAAAAAACCCACACAAAACAACAACTAAAGCATTTAGAATTTGCTTAAAAACCAACAAGAAAATTCCAATTCATTTCAAGGAAAAAGTATTCATCCATTCATTACTTTATTAATTTATTCATTTTTTCAACACACATTCTAGTGCCTTATTTATACCACCTATTTGGGCTGTGGATAGTAGCACCCACTTAATAGGCATTTGGAAATTTGACTTGGGTGTTACAAATATTTGGTTGGAACCATGAATGCAAGATATTTTCTAATGTCAAAAACATTCCACATCAAGAATAATTATCCTACCCAAAATGTTGTTAATAGCACTAACATTGAGAAAAACTTCAAAGGGTTCTGTTTGAAACTTCAAGGCACTCATAGTTTCATAGAAGAGATATAAAAATAGGCCAAAATTTGTTATCCTGTATGGCAAGTACCCTTATGGAGCCATTCATAGTCTATTACAGGAGCCTAGCCCAGTAGAGAAGCAAAAGAGCCGTGGAAGCTGTCTCAGGGAGATGATCCATGAAGAACCATAAGGATCAGTCAGGTATAGAAGAGAGGTGACAAGTATTTTAGGCAGAAGATTTGTAATTACAAAGACAAGGAGTCGTGAAAGAGAATTGTGTGTTAGGAAATTGAAAGTGGTTGGTTGACTTTTCATAGGTAAATGCAGAAATAGTGGGATGATGAGACCTGAGAAGACAAAGTAAAGGTCGTGATGTGACTTGTACGTCACAGAAAGCCTTTAAGAGGTTTTAAGTGGGAAAGTGGCATGATCAGTTCAAAAAATTTGACAGGCAATATTGTGGTGGCTAGACATTAGAAGGAAAATATTAGTGATGGGGAGGCCAGTTAAGAGGCTGGGGCAATAATTCAGTGAGGAATGGTAAGGCCTTAACTAAAGCAATTGCAGAGGAGTGAGGAGAATGGATTTGTGAAAATAGCATAGATTTCCTGCCTTATGACTATATACTAATACACAATCATATTGAAACAAAGCAATGCTTTTTCAAGGACATTTGCAAAACACCAGTCTCCCAGAATATAAGTTTTACTACTTCTTGTCAGAAATAAATTTATCAGATGAATAAATTCATTCCAGAGTGTCTAATTGGAATAGAAATCTATTGACTTGGATGAGGACAGTATATCAGGTTTAGCTAATGGAATTAGGAAGCATTAACTTGTGAATTTATGGGAGCATGTATAGATTACCACAACTTTATGAAATAGTACAAGATAAAAAGGAGAAGACTATAGAATGTTTGCATTTTGGTGATTAAAAAAGTGGGATGAGCAAAGCACAAAGTGATGATTTAAGCAAATGAAAGACCAGATCTAACCAACCCCCAAGACAGGGAAATATACATTGAATATACATTGAAGGGTTTTCTTTTCTTTTCTTTTTTTTTTTTTAGGAAACAAAGAATATGATGATATTCTGGGATGGTTTAGACTAGATCAATGGAAATGTATGGGGTCTAAGTTTTTGTAAACTTCTTGAGACATGCAGACCTATTGAGTGCCTATGGCTTGACAATCATTGGAGTAAATAAATTAAGGATCCATGTTGTGATACCTAACTTGCTCCATGTTGTTAGGAAATAGAAGAACAACTTAAACCACACAGTGTAGGTGAATCTAGCATTTAGATACAATTGGAGGAAGCAAGAAATAAAATTAAATTTATAATTAAATAATAAATTGCTAGCATCAGAATCTTTCTTGAGAACATAGTTTGATAATGAAAGAGAAATAACCAGGATGGGTGAGAAAGAAGAAAGAAATAGAGAAAGAAAGAAAGAAAGAAAGAAAGAAAGAAAGAAAGAAAGAAAGAAAGAAAGAAAGAAAGAAGGAAGGAGGAAGGAAGGAAGGAAGGAAGGAAGGAAGGAAGGAAGGAAGGAAGGAAGGAAGAAAGAAAGAAAGGAAGAAAGAAAGAAAGAAAGAAAGAAAGAAAGAAAGAAAGAAAGAAAGGAAAGAAGGAAGAAAGAAAGAAAAGGCGATTCTGAATTCAATCATCACCTATATAATATTCTTAGATGACTGCTTGTGAAAAAAATCTTATATTTTTAGACAGAACTTTGATTTGCTTGAGACATAAAATGTAGCAGTAATGTGAAGATGACAGGTATACTTGGTGTGGTTATTTTATATTACATGACAAACTAGAAAGTTTTTAATAAATACAAGTAGACATTTAATATTTTATTAAAACAATTTAGTATTTTTGAAATTCCAAAAATAATTGTTTAATCTAAGACTTGGCAAGTCATTGATTATGTAATATATACTATACTAGAGGCCCGGTGCACAAAATTTGTGCACAAGTAGGGTCCCTAGGCCTGGCTGGTGATCAGGGCCAATGGGGCCTTCAGGCTGCTGGCCAAGGCCTTCCTTCCCCCAGCTGCCAGTTGCTGGCCAGGGCCTTCCTTCATTCCATGCCATCCCCTGGTGGTCAGTGCATGTCATAGCAAGCAGTCGAACTCCCGGTTGGTCAAACTCCCGAGGGGACAATTTGCATATTAGCCTTTTATTATATAGGATATTTCATGCATATTTCATGCATATTTCATATTTACATGAAAATATTTTTCACATTATTTTTTGTGAGAAGTCAGATAATATCTCCAGCTATTCTCTTGCCTTTTAAATAGTCTCATATTTGGAATCATTGCAAATCTTAAATTAAAAATAAAGTTTCTTTTTATATGTAGATAGCAGTCTTTTCAACATATCAACTAAAATAGATGTCAGGGCTACAGATGAACCACAGCAAATATGCAATTGGCTGATAAAATTTTAAAGAAAGTTTTCTCTTTTGCATTCTTTAAATAAAATGTCTTCGAACACATTCCTTGTTTTCCATGGTTTTTCAACGATTATTGAAATAGCTTTTGCAATCCCATCCACAAGTATTCCAGGCCTCTTAGAGATGTTGAACAATTGAGCTTTAAGATCTCTTCTGGGCACCTCGGCCTGGATACTTAAATTTATTTTAAATGTCTGGATACTTTTGCTATGATATTTCTTACTGAAGCTTAATTTCCTTTTAATTATATTTACTTTAGCATTTCCTATATTAAAATCAATCTTGATTAAGAATTCTGAGCTTAGATGGGCCTGACTTCTTTCTACTAGCAGTATTTTGCCTAACTCAAATAGTTGCTTTTTCCCATTCTTTTACTTTCCTATTTTTTTAAAAAAATATATCTTGAGTTTTCTTCTCATTATTATAAAATGTAGGCAGCCAAAAATATTAGTGCCAAGTGAAGGTTCTATGAGAGATTGGCACATTGTTGGTTTTCATATCTTGGTCATTAATATATGATATCCTTTTATTGCTCAGTCTTGGCTATGCATTCCATAATATCTTTATATGTTCTCCATCAACCTGTGCTTTTCACTTAAAAGCTGCATTTATTTGGATCATTAGCATTTCTTCAATGACATTTTTTAAAGTATCCTCTATCCCTTTTTAAAATTCTTGCTTATGATGATACTGACCAAGATAGGAATTTTCTTACATTCTCTTCAGCTCAATTTAACTTTAGACAGGCTCTTTCTCTCTCTCTTTCTCCTCTTTTTTTCTTTTGAGTGGACCCCTGACCTCCTCTTTCCTAGAGCATTTACTTTAGGACATTTGTAATTGGAAATTCTTTCTGCCTCTTTGAGATGTAAATCTTTTAAAATACTTTTTCCAGTTTATAGCCCAGGGATGTCTTTCTCAAGGACCAGGAAACTATCTCTTTGAAATGAAATCATCAAGGAAGAATCAGCTAGCTCATCTCCAAGTTTCTGGGGGAGGGGAGGAGACTAACTTCAGGGAGCAGCCTTGTTCCAAGTTGTGAAACTTCCATTTTATCTAAGTTTACTTTTCCTTTGGGTAAGAGCACTTAAGCACAGATACCCACAATCTATTCTACCCCAGCTCTTAAAACTCTCCAGCTCTTTAAATCTGAAGTGTTGAGTTCAGACTGAGTTCTGGCTTCTCTTCCCTATAGCAATAGCCTTGAATAAAATCTTCCTTGCTTGGTTCACTTTATCCAGTGCAATTTTTACTTTGACAGTATGTTACTGATTTAAAATAAATAAATAAATCACATTATTTAATTCATGAATGATGTTTTGGAATAAATTCTCTGACTACTCTTTGAATTTCCTGTTTTCCTATTATAAAATTATAGTAATTTTTTTTGCATGATTTATCCCCCTTTCTTTTTCCTTTCCTCCTCCTTTATTTCCCTCTCCCTCCTTCCTTTGGACAAAGAATATTATGTGACTTAATTAGATAATATTAAGTCACATAATATTCTTTGTTTCAAACTGTGCTATTAAAGCAATTATAGGCTTGGATATAAAATTATTTTAAAATATACTTTAGTTATTTGCCTTATTAATCCATTGAGTGTTAAAAGTGGTAATGCCTACTATAGAAACTTCATTTATTTAATATGACCTTTTCTGCTCTCTTTCCTTTTGATTCAAACTGGCCTCACTGAGCATCCTGACTGACCTGCCTCCTCCTCCTTTGCACTTGCACTACCTCAATCATTAAGCCCTCAGGAAAATGTGGTTCTGATCAGCATCAAGTAATCTAGGACCAAAGCCTCAGGTCTGTTGACCCCAGAGACAGAGTTTCAGTCCAACTACAGATAAAATCTAGGTCTCAGTTGTGTTTTAGCTCCAGGCCCAGAAAAGCTGGGAAACCAGGTGAAGTGATGCCATGATGCAATGACCAATGAATCCTTATCTTAGCACCAAACAATCCATAGGAACCACGACTCTAATCATGTCCCTTTAGTCAACATGATTAATGATTTTTTCCCAACATAACCCATCCCTTGGAAGCCATCTAGAAGCTGCATCTTTGAGCTTTAGCTCAACTGTGACTCCAGGCATGGGCCACTTCCTAAAAATAAACCCTTAGTCCAGTAACACTACCATCTGTTCATTAGAAGGAAGGGGTCTTTTCCTGACCCATTCTTATATTTTCTAAGGGACTTCCATTTTACTTCCAGAGGAAGCACTATTAAAGTATTTGCAAACCCTTTCTGAACTCCCTACACTCATTCTTCCTCATAGGAGGTTGCTTCACCAGACTGGTGCTATGGGGCACCTGAAGGCGAATGGATGTTTTGAGAAGCAGTGATGGTTTGTCTATTTGCTTTTCCTGTGTTACATAGCTTGCACTTGGAGTTTGAAATAGGCTCAACCTTACATTTAGTGGCTATGTATATGTACTGTAAACACTGCCTTTTTCCCACACAGAGTCTGCCTAATCTATATTTTCCCAAGAATCTAGATCAAGGGTATTTTTTGAGGGGTGGTGAAGGAAAAGTAGAAGCTGTTACATTTTGAAACTTAAACAATGTCTACCATATTTTAGGGTAACAAAGCTTATATTATTCTTTAGCTCTTGTGTTTATCTTTGTGCTACTTCTTAAACATGATAGAAGAGAAGGCAAAGATATATAAAATCTGTGAATCAAATCCCTTCATTTTCTTAATAATAAAACTATCACCAAGGCAGGAAGTTAGAAAATTACTGTTTCTAATAGAATTAATAGCATTACTTTAGATCTATCATTAAGGTCCCTCTGCACCAAGAAAGAAATAATAAAAAGATGCAAACCTCATCTGCTATTTTCTTATTGCTTCAAACTTTTATAAGAATATGGTGGCCTGGCTAATGTGGCTCAGGGTTTAAGTGTTGACCTGTGAACCAAGAGGTCACTGGTTCTATTCCTGGTGAGGACACATGCCCAGATTATGAGTTCCATCCCCAGTGGGGGGTGTGCAGGAGGCAGCCAATCAATGTTTCTATCTATCCCTCTCCCTTCCTCTTTCTCTAAAATCAATAAAAACATTTTTTTAAAAAGAATACAGTGTATGGTTCTCTCTTATTCTCAACTTCCTATTCTACCCTTAGTTTTCTGGACTTCTTAGCATAGAAGAGACCACAATGAAAATTAACACACAGCTAAAATGTGCAACATCTAATATTAAGCTCAACCCAGAGTAACGCAGACTCTGTCTGAGTGTGAAGGCTTCTTGCACTAGAAATATTTTAAACTATTATAGTTATACTATTAATTTGCTTCCTACTTTTCCCCAACTTTAACAGTGAACTTATTTTGCTAAAGTAACAAACCTCCTTCTTGTCTCCATCTTCCCAAAAGACACAGCTGTGGGAGGAAGTGGGGTAGGAAAGAAGAACAGCACATTTATATTTATATTTTCTGTTCAGTACATCCTCTTTGCTTAAATAGATCTTGCCTTCCTGGTGGGTGTTTGCAGTGGTTCTTAAAGTTCAGCCTCCTGGGGCTGGCAGTAATGACTCTCCCATAAGCCCTATTTTCCTAAGGCAATGGGCAGAAGACTTTAATGAGACATTAGCATCTGAATAGGTCAGAAGTCCTGATATTAGTGTGCCAGAATTTGTGATATTTATTCATTTAATTATAAATCAAAAGTGTCTGTACTCTTATCAGCAAGCGAGGTTCACATGTAATCCAAAGTTTACTCTCTTAAATTAAACAAAATAGCTATCACATGTATTATTCAGGCAATATATATATATAATCGGGATGTAATAAAGAACTCATAACTTTGCTCTGTAGAGATCAAATCCATGAAAAGGGAAAGATAAATTAAGCAGGGATTTCATGATGATCTCTCATTGCATTTACTTATGATAAATATTTGTTGAAAACTTGCTACATGCAAGAGGCTCTACTGTGTGTGCCTAGAGGTTAAACTTAGTACCTGTGCATTAGGCAATGTGTGTAAAAAAGAGAAACATCTTTTAGACTCTACCGTCTTCATACTTGTGTAACTTTGGGCATTATATTCAGCCTCTAGGTATCTCTGTCTCAAATCTATAGCTGACAATTTTTATACTTGACCTGCCTATCTCAGAGGATAGTTGGGAGAGTCAAACAAAGCAATGCATATGGGCCTTCACCCGAACCTATGGTCCCTAACTGAGGACAAGGATGCTTCATCAAAGTTTGTTTGTGTAGCTGATCAGACTATAAAATGGAATATGAATTTAAGGAAGTCAGCTCAATGTAATGGCTAAGACCACAGATTTGGGGTTGGAACCTTGGGTTTGCCATGCACTAGCTGTGCAACCTTGACCAATTTATTTAGTTTTCCTAAGCTTCCTCGTTTGTAAAATGGTATTGTGTCTAGTCCATATTAACATGGGAATGGTGTTATATCTAGCTCATATTAATATTATGGGAATATATAAACTTTGGCTGCAAAACAAACCTCAAACTTAGTGGCTTGGGTCACTCATGCAATTAAAGCTATCTGGTGATCCTGCTGGGAATATCTGATCTACAAAGGTCACTAGGCTTTCTGGTAGGTGGTCCTGGTCATTGGTGGGTCGGTCTTCCCGTGTGGTCATTTATCTTCAAAGAAAGCTGACGTGGGTCCCTTTACCTGGCAGTCTCAGGGCAGCAAGAGAGCTAGAGCAGAAGCTGTGAAACTTCTTTCAGCCCAAACTCTCAACTCACAAAATGTCACTTCTGCTGCCTTCCGTGGCCAAAGCAAATCACCAGGGCAACACAGACTCAAGGGGAAGCAAGGCAAAGTCACATTACAAAGGTGTGCAAACACAAATGGGAGAAATGGTTGCTATCTTTTGTAATTTCTCACAAGGATTAAATAAAATGACATTTGCAAAGTGTTTAGAGCAGAGCTTGGAAATAGTAAGCATTATAAAAAGATTAAATGAATAAATTGTTAATACATTTTATTGGAGAGTATATAATAACATTTACACTTTCATACTAAATAAGAGATGTACGAAAAGCATCTTGGGGTGTGCTAACACAAAGGATGACTTTAAATGAGATGGGGAGCATATCATATGTTCTATGACGAACAGCAACACCTAACACAGAAAAAGACATTTTAGCGTGGCCTTAAGAGAAAGGTAAAATTGAATTGGCAGACCAGGTTATCTGCAGAATCCTCTCTCCGCTGAGCTAGAATCTCAGAGTTATTTTGCCATCATTAGCAATAGGCCCACATAATGTTTCCTCTGTACTTTTCTAAAGTTAAAATATCAGGTTTTAGAGGAGGAGCAATCATGCAAGTTAATAAGGTTGCTTTGACTAAGAAATGTTAGATGTCCCGGCTCACCTTCTTCTAATGCAGAATAAATTGTTCCAGTCCCATTAGGCTGCTTTTCATTTGACTCATTTTTTTCTTCCTATTTAAACGAGGGAAGAAAATAATAATAGCTAATATTTATTGAACATGGGCAGGCATTGTTCTAAAGTGCTCTACATCTATTAATTAATTTAATCTTCACTCCAATCCCATGAGTTCAGCACTTATCCTTAGAGGAGAAAAATGAAAGCACAGACAGGTTAAGTAACTTGCCTCAAGTCACATATCTAATATGTGTCAGTGACACGATTCAACTACAGGCAATCTAGCCTGTTTCTCTCTGCCTGCATCCCAACTCCTTCGTGATGTAACAGATTCTAAGGTTGCATGTTTTCCGTTTGTATTTCTTTAAATAAACTAAAGTTTCTAAACACCATGCAAAGTTGAAAATCTACAAGGACTCCATGTGAGTGAACACAGACTATGGCACCAGACTATTAGAGCTGGAAGAGGTCATAAACTCGTCACCTGAATTAGCAATCACTTTTCATTTATGATGCATTGTGAACGATAGACATGGCTAAATGCCAAACAACGTTCCTCTCTTTGCACATGTCCCTAAGTGAACTCAGAATCAAGGCATCTGGAAGGGATTCAGTGATTGCATTTTGTTCACTTTTTATAGACCACCAAGGTCATTTTAAATTCTAATGCTTCGCCATGAAGCTCAATTTTCTCAGCTCGACTAGTTCTGATTCTAAAAATAATAAATTCATTTAAAATGTGCATGCTAATCATCACTCTACATAGAAGTACATAAATGAAAAAAAAACTATAAAATAAGATTTTTACAGAATCTCACTGTCTAGAGCTAAGAGCTGCTAACACATTGGTCTAATTTTCATGTCTTCTGTCTGAAATATTTTTTTAATAAATAGCCCTCAGACTAAGATCCTAGTTTTCCACTTAACACACAACTAATGTCTCTGAAGATGCTAAATATTGTGAAGACAAAATTTGAAATAGCCACATAGGACTTTATTTTATGGCTATAACATCATCACGCATTGTCTTCACTTAATGACTCAGCTTGCCATATATTTTTCATGATTCTGGCTTGGGGGTACTATCCTATTTCCCTCTACAATTGAATGCCAATGCAGATGTCACAATCTCTATTAAATCTCAGGTTTTGATGCTGCTCAGGGCACCTTGATCAAGCCTCCAAAAATCAAAAAAAGGAAAGACTCTAAACCTTCGCAAACCCACAGGAGACAAGTAAGAGGTGGTATTTCACATTTCAGCCTAGAGGTGAAATAACCTTTTTAAGATGTAAATTTTTCATAAAAATGAGGTGCTGTTTTCTGTATGAAAGACTTGTCAAGATCTCTGTACATTTGTCATGTCAAATAAAGTGAAGGTAACAAAATAGTGAACATAGTTATACTTTGATTTCAGAACTACTTTCTCATATATTCATTCACACTATATTCTACTCAGGTTTTCTAGAGGACTAATTATATCCTTATATATACTAGTCACTATTTTTTGTGATAAAATTAAAGTTACCTTCCTTTCCTTTCATTAATGCTATTAGGAAATTTTGCATTTAGGCATTATATTGAGTGTTACTTATTAAGTAGTGGTCTCCAAATGCCCATTTACAAGTTGCAGTCTATTTACCATATTTCAGAGCATCCTGCAGTCTTGATTTCCGAATTCCTCCTCTAGGAAATTATCCAGAATGATTAGAAACACATCAATATGTTTTATTTACTTGATGGCTCCTTGCCCTTTGACCCCTTACATAATCCTTCCCACAACCTGGCAGCTTACTTGTTCAAGGCCAGCAGGGGAGCCCCTCAGTGTTTAAAGAAGGCATAAATCTTCTAATAAGGAGCTTTCGAGACCATAAACACACACACACAAAATTTCCTTTTGATTAACTCAAAGTCAACTGATCAGAGCCCTTAATTACATCTAAAAAGTCTCTTCACTTTTGCTTTGTGTGATTGAGATATCCTATCATATTCACAGATCCTACCCACAATTGAGGGGAAGGGATTCTACAAGGCCATGGGTCATTGGGAGCCCTTCCCATGGTCTATACATTAGAATCACTCATTTTGACCTTGATAAAAATCAAATATAAATTTGATCTTTGGTTGGTGTTAACATTTTTTATGGCACATGGGAAAACATGCACACACATTTCGGGTAAGCCTTAGGTTTACATCTTGCCTTCACTACTTATTGGTTACTGGGGTAAGTTATTTAACCTTATGAGCTTCATATTTCTCCTGTAAAAATGGGTATAATAACATCTCTCCATGTATTTGGTGCCATGAATGTAAGGCATTCAATTTAGTATCAGTAATTAGGCAAAAACTCCAGGAATTAAACCTATTATTAACAGTGGCATTGTTATCATTATGCTGTTACTTTGTCATACATAAATACATTACTTATTAGTCTTTGATAACAGAGCTTACTTTACAATATAAATTTCAGAGGACAAAGATTGGGTATCTGTTAGTTTGTTCTGCTTATATAAACTTTTGACCATGAAAACTGATACTTGTTTAAAATAGAATTTAAAATATTACCAACTACATCAGTGGTTCTCTACCTGTTTTATTTCTGGAAACACATAACTGATGACTCACAAATGAAATATTCCTCCGGATATACCTAGCATTGTAAGCAATTCTGGAGGCAATAGCTCTAATTCAGCACTTTATTTCTGGAGGGCTACCTGGAATTCATGCTCATTAGTGCAAAAAAAAAAGTAAAATCATAAAGTACCGGTGACATTTCTTTCAAGTGATCGAGAGCTATTCTTGTGGTGGAGGTCTGTTGAACTAGAAGATGACTATTGGTGAACAGAATGTTTTAATTTGTGATCTTTTGCTTCAAATTAATGAGTGTTTACTTTATGTATAGTTTAGAGGGAAAGGCTACCCAAAGGCTAACTGCCCCAGCAGGCAAGAATTATTAGTAAATTCATTCATTATCTGTTTACATTTTATTAATGAGTAAGGCTCTCTGCTTTTACCACAAGTGCGAGTTAAGGAAGGATTGTTCATTTAGACTGAGCTTGGCTTCCTGCTGAGTAATGGAATGTTTGTAAAATTCCAAAAGTGTTTCCTGTATTATTAAACCATTGAGCCAAGGACAGTCTATTCCCTAAACAGTTAGCTTTCCTAAATGAGCTATAGAACACAAGGCAATTCATGAATTCTTTACTTGTTTTCCTGGGTGCAGACATTAGCTGGCATTAAGGCTCTTTGAGTTGTGACATATGAGGCGTGATTCAAAAGGAAGAAACTGATTGCTACGAGTCGCCCAGGAAATCCATCACAGCCCTTTAAAGTGACACTTTCATGTTCATTTATCTTTATGGGGGAGCACCTTTTACCTTGAAAGTAGAGCACTGTGGACTTTGGCTCTTTTCCTCCCATCATTCTTGACAATGTGTGCCTTTCATATAGAGTTCTCAATAATCAATATATTTTATTAGTCATTGTTTGAGATATTTTCAGAAATCTCCCATGTCACCCGAATAAAAACTGACAATCTTCTCCAATAGAGCAATTCTATTTCAGTGACTATAAATCAGAACCTAGAGCTGCAACCGCAGTTCATTACTTGTTGGCACATTGCTTCAAGTGCTATATACCTAGCTGACCTGCTTTCAGGTTACATTTATGGCCTCAGCCAGACACATTACCTTCAGGGAAGAAAAATTGAATATTTTCACCAACTTAAGATGAACTAAATGGTGACGACCAAAAAAATTTTTATATATATATAAAATATTTGAGGTAATATTTAGAACTGTTTCCTGGAACACAGGAATTGGAATCTTAAGCGAAAATGCTACATCTGTCATTTCTCAGGAACTTGACTTTTAAATCATTAAACATCTGCGAATCTTATCCTACAAAATTGGGATAAGTGTCCTATGCAAGCCTTAATGTTACAAGATAAAAGAAAGAACTTGTCAATGTTTCTGGCACATGGAAATGCTTAAGGGAAAAGTCTAGCAGCTAGACTCTGGGATCAGACTAATTGGGTTCAAGAGCCAGTGCTAGCACTTAACTAGGAATAAGATCTAGGTCACGATGCCTTGACCTTTGTTTCTCAGGTTTCTTATCTATAGTATGGGAACAATGGTCATATCTACTTAAAACAATGTCTCAAAAATTGTGTTAACTACATTAGTCCTTGCTAGTCATATTATTGATAGTGTTATTTTTATCATCATTATTAAATAAAGCTTTTCAAAATATTTACTCCCTAAATCAATCAAACACTGTCATAATAATGGACTCTGGTTTTTATTTTTACTTGTTGTGATAGCTCATAGTGCTGGATCTTCTTAAGCAACTAAGAACCGTCTGGGAAAGTTACTCGAAGGACAAAACAATCAGTATCTTCACACCCTTTACAATTGTCTATTCTCTCCTATTCTTAGTCACCCCAAGTATTCCTTTTGAAATAATAAACTCCAAATCAAATGAGAAAGGATTTGGTAAACTTCTAATCTACATATTTATAGATGTATATGTGCATTTTTTTGTGTGCTTATGTGTTGAGAACTTGAGATTCTCTTGTTTCATATCTATTTATATCCTACAATAATCTCATGAACTAGGAAGTATTATTTTCAGAACAAAGGACACAGAAGAAAACAAAACAAAATAGTGGTTTAAAGAGTTTAAAACTTTCTCATTCACATAGCAAGATGGGTATTTGAAGCCACATCTGCCAGAATTCTAAACAGACCTTAGAGGTGGTATGCAATAGGAAGCTTATTTATAGCTAGTGCAGTAGTGACTAGTGGCTCGGTGCCCCAGGCCAGATTGGCTGGTATCCATGTTGCACCCATTAGTTATTGTTTCTATATCCACCTGCTCTTGGTCAATGAACAATACTTCTGCACTTTTTTTCAGTGCCTGGTGTTGACTGCTGATGGGGTTTTGAATGTCATTTGCTCATTTCCCATACATTTCTAAAAGGAGATTTCTTAAGCTCTGGGATTTTGAGGGGAAGAGCCATTCCTATCATTTTTTCAGGAGATAGAATGAAGGAACCCAAAACTTATGTAATTGAATTATCTGACTGGGGGCGGGGGGGGGGGGGGGGCAAAGTATGTTATGTAAGAAATCTTGGAAGAAAAAGAGTGGGGCAAATTAGCTCCAGGATCATCACCATCAACTTGAAGTTAGAAAACTGTCATGACCTGAATTTTATCGTAATAGTGAGTCCCCAGCAGGCAGGCTTAATGATTATACTTTATTTGTAGGGCATTTGTCCAGTTTCCAGATAAGCTAATGAGTGGGCAAATATAGAATGTTAAAGACTCCCCATTTCTCATTTTAAATTTTTATAAAAATTAATTATTTGAACTAAACTCACTTCCAAGGTAAGTACTGTAATGCGATTTAAAGATTCAAAACAACATAAAACCCAACAACTACCTCTTTTCTGCATGCACCAGGTTAAAGTCTCCCAAGTGGCCTTATTCCAAAATCAGTTGATAAACAAATACAACAGCAGTGATTTTATTGTGCTCTCAGGCATTTATTTAGTGTTTAGTGGCCTGGGAAAATCAAAAGGTCTAAGGCCCAAGAGATAAACACTGAGGATAACATTTTCAGTTCAATATTCTTGCAGCTAATTTCTTTTACAAAATAGCTAGGGTAAGAACTTAAATACAACTAGGAACAATTTGAATAGTTCTAAATTTTAATATGTTGCAATAAATTCTAAGTTTGTACGAGGCTAAAGTCACCAGTTAGACATCCATTGGAGAGCTATATAACAGATTTTGTTTTAACAATATTCTATGTAGTGGATCAGGCTACCAATGGATATGAAAATCTCGCAGGACCTGAATGGTTAGTGAACGTACAACCTAGTGTGTTTTTTTGAAAAAAATCAATCTACCTTTTTAAGCTTGCTTTTCTCCCACCCATCAATAAATACTCCCTTACAATGCCTTGTAGTTTAATTCAGAATCAGTTATATTTCAAATTCATGACATGAAAATGAGTAAGTGGCCTTTGTGGGCTGAATCAGTTTATATGTTGAAGCCCTAATCCCAAGTACCTCAGAATGTGACCATATTTGGTGATGGGATCTTAACAGAGGTCATTGCATAAAATGAGGTAGGTAGTGTGACTCCCAAAGAAATATGTCTGGTATTTTTATAAGAGGAAATTTGAATACAGACATAGACAGAGAGAAGATGATGTAAAGGCACTGGGAGCAGATGACCATCTAGAAATTAAGGAGCGAGGCCTGGAACTGATCCCTCCCTCACATTTCTCAGAAAAAACCAACCATGCAGATACACTGATCTTAAAGTTCTAACCTCAGAAGTATGAGGACATAAATTTTTGATATTTAAGTCACACAGTATGGTGTACTTTGTTATGGCAGTTCTAGCAAACTAATATAGCAGCCTAGCCTAGTAAATCTCTATCTATAAATGTTTGAAAAGAGTGATTTGGAATGAAAATCTAATCTCTTATAAATTAAAGTTAATTCTACATGTGTAACATATATAAAATCTCAAGTTATGAAATGAAATTAAAAACCAACACTATAGATTATAGAAAGCCACACAAATTTTGCCAATTGCATGCATAGTAATAAGAAAGAGGAAAAAAATAAAGCACTGAAGTAAAATAGGAAATGTGGGGATTTTAAATATAGAGTAGGGAAGACTTCAATGAGAAGATAACTTGAAGAAGGTAAGGGCCCTACCTAGCCATGCAAAAGTCTGAAGGAATAATATCCCAAGAAGAATGAGTCACAAGAGCATACATAGAGTGCACATAGTTTAGCAAAGTGTCCAATATGAGTTTGGGGAAGAATTGGATATAAAATAGTGGTAGGGAATAAGTAAAGAGACATAAATAGGTACAGGCCCAATTACATCATTTACCTGAAATATTATCATAGCTTCGTCATTCATTGCAAAAAAAATATGGATTTAACTCTACGTAAGATGAAATGCGACAGGAGAGTTATAAGCAGAAAAGAGATACGATCACGTTTATATGTTAAAGGGATCTATCACTTTTGCCTCATATTTGAAAATAGACTTAAAGTTGGCAAGAAGGGGAACAGTGAAAGATGAATGAGGCTAGGACTGGGGTACTAGCAAAAAAGGTGATGATAAATAGTCATGTCTAAATACCTTTTGAAGGGCCCAACATCGTTTTATGGCGTGTAGGAAAGATAACTCAGGTTTTTGACCTGAGAAGGTGCAATGGTGGAGTTGCCATTACTGAAGATGGGTAAGACTGGAGATAGAGAAGGTTCAGTGGGAAATTCAATATCTCAGTTTTGATGGATCTTACAAATAGAAAAATATGAATATGAACCTGAGGTTCAAACAAGACAATAGATTAAGGAAGGAATCAGCATATACATAGTGTTCATAGCCTCCAAACTGATGATGCTATCTAGAGAATCCATGAAGGTAGAAAAAGAAGTTTCAAGAATGAGTTGCAATGAGCAAAGGACACTGAGGACAATTGGATATTGAAGTACGAGGAGAAATAAGAAAAAAGAGTGCCCTAGATGAAAAGGGAGGCATGCATGTCAAGAAGTCTCCATGACATTTCCATATACACAGAATCTGGATTGCGGACATTTGTTTGTTCATTCAGTCATTTCTTCACTTATTCATTCACTCATTTAGAAAGGTCTTGTAAGCTAACTAAATTTTCTCTGCTATACCCACTCCAAACTGGGAAACTCTGATTGTTGAGTGAGATACTCTTATTAGCTATTGTTACATAATAGCCACAAAACTTCAGCGGCATACTCATTTATATAAAAACAAGTCACATGGCCACAAACAAGTTCAAGCTCAATATATGAAAAAAAGTAGAGAAAAGGGAATCAATATGTTTCTGTAATTTAATCAATGATAAGCAACACTACAGAAGCCAAGCAAAGAGTCTTTCTGGTGGACTAATGATTTTTAAAATTCTGTTAAAGGCAATAATTACACTTCTAAGGAATGTAAAATGTAACAAGTTAAGAACAAGAAAACAGAATTAAAATCATTTCAAAATTGGTTAAATTTATAAAATTTAAAAAAAACAACACAAAAAACAGTGATTGTTAATTTGTTAGAAGCAACTCACTTAATTTGGCCACAGTCAAGATAAGGAGAACTAGGTTCTGGCATTTAGGGAGAAGAATGTCAACAAATTTGTGGGCATATTTAAAAAGCACCACTGCTGATAATCATAACAGCCCTAATCGGTTTGGGTCAGTGGATAGAGCGTCGGCCTGTGGACTGAAGGGTCCCAAGTTCAATTCCAGTCAAGGGCATGTACCTTGGTTGTGGACACATCCCCAGAAGGGGGTGTGCAGGAGGCAGCTGATTGAGGTTTCTCTCTCATTGATGCTTCTAATTCTCTATCCCTCACCCTTCCTCTCTGTAAAAAAATCAATAAAAAATAAAAAATATATCATAAAAAAAGAATTACATCATTGACCTGAAATATTATCATACTAGAGGCCTGGTGCATGGATTCGTGCACAAGGTGGGGTCCCTTGGACTGGCCTGCACCCTCTCACAATCTGGGACCCCTTGGGGGATGTCAGGGAGCCAGTTTTGGCCTGATCCCCGCAGGCCCGATCCAGACAGGAGGGATCCAGATCTTGTGCGTTGAGCATCTGCCCCCTGGTGGTCAGTGTGCATCATAGCTTAGGCTTTCATATATATAGACTAGAGGCCCGGTGCACAAAATTCATGCACGGGGGGGGGGGGGAGGTGTCCCTCAGCCCAGCCTGCACCTTCTCCAATCTGGGACCTCTCGAGTAGGATCGGGCCTAAACGGGCAGTCAGACATCCCTCTCACAATCCAGGACTGCTGGCTCCCAACTGCTCGCCTGCCTGCCTTCCTGATTGCACCTAACTGCTTCTGCCTGCCAGCCTGATCTACCCCAACCACTCCCCTGCCAGCCTGATTGATGCCTAACTGCTTCCCTACCAGCCTGTTTGCCCCTAACTGCTGTCCCCTGCAGGCCTGGTCACCCCTAACTGCCCTCCCCTGCAGGCCTTGTCTCCCCGCAACTGCTCTCCCTTGCAGGCCTGGGTGCCCCCCCAACTTCCCTTCCCTGCCAGCCTGGTCACCCCTTACTGCCCTTTCTTGCTGGCCTGATCACTCACAACTGCCCTCCCCTGTTGGCCTGACCCCTCCTAACTGCCCTTCCCTGCTGGCCATGTTGTGGCGGCCATCTTGTGTCCACATGGGGCAGCCATCTTTGACCACATGGGGGCAACCATCTTGTGTGTTGGAGTGACAGTCAATTTGCATATTACTCTTTTATTAGATAGGATAGAGGCCTGGTGCATGGGTGGGGGTCAGTTGGTTTGCCCTGAAGCTTGTCCTGGAACAGTGTGGGGGTTTCCTTGGGGCATGGGGCGGCCTGGGCCAGGGGCCTGTGGTGGTTTGCAGGCTGGCCACACCCCCAGGCGACCCAAGTGGAGGCCCTGGTATCTGGGATTTATTTATCTTCTATAATTGAAACTTTGTAGCCTTGAGCAGAGCCAAGCCTCCTGCTTGCTCCATGGCTGCAGCCTTTTTTGTTGGGATTTATTTATCTTCTATAATTGAAACTTTGTAGCCTTCAGCGGAGGCCTGGGCTGGCCAGGGTGTCCAGGAAGCTTGACTTCCTTTATTGCCAGGGAAACCCAAGCCTCCTGTTCGCTCTATGGCTGCAGCCATCTTGGTTGGGTTAATTTGCATACTCGCTCCTGATTGGCTTGTGGGCGTGGCTTGTGGGTGTAGTGGAGGTATGGTCAATTTGCATATTACTCTTTTATTAGATAGGATTTTAAATGTTTCTTCTGATGTTAGGCCATATTTTTGGCCATATTTGCCAATAATATGTCTATTGGGGAATGACCATTGTAGTGTGAGTATTAACTTTTTCATGAAGTTAAAGACAAAAGTTCTCCAAATTGCTTCAATTTATCTTGGAGTCAGTTCAGTGATTAACTACAAATTTTATCAAATTAATATGCTTAGGAAGAAAGCACTTCTTAATTTGTTTTTCAAGTAATAGAGTATTTGCATACTTATTAAAAATACTATTTCTTTTTTTATAGGTAGAAGCTGAAATAAGTATTCTTGTCTCACATCTATTGTTTACTTGATTGAGATGTGACTAAAGGATATGGCAACCTTAAACACTTCCCTTTCTATTCTTGTAAGGCTCCTGAATTTCCTTCCTTCTGCTACCTTATCTTAGCTTAGATTCTCTTTGGTTCCATGTCATTCTCAATCCCACATAGATTTATTTTTTATTTTGTCCCTGGGATATTTTCCAGGACTAGTTTGGAGGCTGCAACTGGAGGTACATAAATAAAAGGCAAAAAACGAATAGGTCAGCAAATCCAAACATAATTAATGCTTATATTTAAATTTTTTAAAATTAATTAGAAAATTCATAGAGTTGTACTCATTAGCCACTTAATTCTTTTTCAATAAATTATTTGGTACTGTAATCAAGAGAGACTCAATTACCTAAAGCAATTGAGAATCAACTTTTCATAAGTTACTAAATAGATTGTAATAAAAAATAGAAATAAATTCTATATACATTGTTAACTATTTTATGTATTTCAGTGGAATTCTGTCATTTAAAGTGATGTTAAAATAAGTGCATTGATTGTATGCAGAAAGAGAATACTTAATTTTTCCTGCAATAACTTACAGGAGTGGTTAATCCATTTTTAAGAAAGAAAATCTTAAGAAGAATAAAGAATCAGTTTTTGATTGAGTTTCCGGATTGTTTGGGGAATCACATATCCTTCCACAGTGCTTCTTCAGAATTTTTCTCAAATACCAATTTTCCTGTTTACATTTTTTAACTGAACTATAAAGTACTTGTTTCCTTCAGAACCCCCTCCAATCAATGTATACCTCTACTTCCATAGCCAATAAAGGGAATCAGCATTATCTTCATTACCTGCTAATACTTCCAAACAAAATTTTCATAATGTTTTTCAATAAATGATCTCTCTATCTCTCATTATTCCATTGTGCTTCATCAATGAAAGATATAAATAAAGTAAATTAGTTCATCATCTCAAAATGGTCACTTCATCAACTTATTGAACTAGTAGCTTCCATCTTTCCTCTATTTCTGCTGCCCATTCTTTTTTAATTTTCTTTATAGACTAGAGGCCCGGTGCACGAAATTCGTGCACGGGGTTGGGGTGTCCCTCAGCCCAGCCTGCACCCTCTCCAATCTGGGACCCCTCAAGGGATGTCCGACTGCCCGTTTAGGCCCGATCCTAGGATCGGGCCTAAACGGGCAGTCGGACATCCCTCTCACAATCCAGGATTGCTGGCTCCGAACTGCTTGCCTGCCTTCCTTCCTGATTGCCCCTAACCACTTCTGCCTGCCAGCCTGATCACCCCCTAACCACTCTCCTGCCAGCCTGATCAATGCCTAACTGTCCCCCTGCCAGCCCAGTCATCCCCAACTTCCTTCCCCTGACAGCCCGGTCACCCCCAAATGCTCTCCCCTCCTATTACCTCTTTAGTAGATAGGGTTTTTTTCTTTAACATATTGGACTGTGTACCTGCCGTGGTCTTCACAAACCAGTAAAAATGTAAACCCAAACTAAAAGTGTCATAAAATAAACTTAAACAGGAATTTCATGAGACCTTAGAAAGGTGATATGATGTGGTTGTTTCTTTTTTCTTTCTTTCTTTTTCTTGATGTTTCAACTTTTGTCCTTTCTTTCTTTTTTCCTTTTATTCCTTTTCTGTCCTCTCTTTCTCTTAACTTTTCCGTTGGTAGAATTGTCAGTACTTGAATCTGTCTTGCTTCCAGAAGACAAAGAAGAGGGAAACACACAGTCATCTGAAGAAAAAGATGATCTATGATGGGATCGGTGGTGTTTCTGGTTTTGCTCTTTTCCCGGTTTGATTGTCATTTCTGCCGGCCCCGGCATCTTCAGGACTTGTGCGTGGGCACTTCTTATTCATGTCTACAAAACCTCCCTGCCGTGGTGAAAACTGTAGGGGAAAAGGCCTTCCTGGGTGGGCTCAAGCCCTGCCCAAAGTGCTGAGGAACCAGGGTGGGGAGCACTCTGCACCGCCGCTGCAGAGCCAACCTCCGGACCTTGGGGTACTCTCCAGTAATGTAACTGCAATCTTCAGGTTTGCCTTCAGAAATTAGTTGTAAGTTACTTCCAATGTGAAACCCTACCTCAGACATTTCCATGTGGTTCCTAAAGATTTTAAACAAAACCCATTTACCTCCCTAACCTGGTCAGAACTTTCTACCCAATGGGAGAGGTTTGCTGGGCAGCATCGCCCAGATATCACCGCCCATCTCGAATCACTCGGCTGGCAGCAAGGGAAGTTCCAAGGCTATAGTGTGTTGAGGGGATCACTCCATGGGGGTGCAGCCTGACACCCCAGGCTGCCTCTTGGAGGGAATAGCTCTGGGGGGCTCGGCTGTCTCCCAGGCCTACACCCCCCAGCTGCAGATGGGAGATGATCTCAGAGGGAGCAGGGTGGGGAGGTGGGGAGGGAGGTGTATAGGCAGCCTGGGTCTCCCAGGCCCACAGCCCAGGCTGGGACAGGCAGCAGACGGCTCCTGCCATGCACGGGAACCTCGCAAGCCCAATGCCCAGGCTGCTGTGGGCAGCTGATCGCGCCGGCCTTGTGCAGTCGCCTCCCAGACCCACAGCCCGGGCCTCGGCAGGCAGCTGATTGTGCACGCCTTGCACAATGTAACTGCAATGTCCAGACCAGACCCACAGCCCTCCCAGACCCACTGCCCGGGTCGCGGAGGGCTGCTGATGGAGGCGGCCGTGGGCGGGCGCCTCCCAGACCCACGGCCCGGGTCCAGGCAGGAAGCTGATGGAGGCGGCCGTGCACGATCGCCTCCCAGACACACGGCCCGGGTCCAGGCAGGAAGCTGATGGAGGCGGCCGTGCACGATCGCCTCCCAGACCCACGGCCCGGGTCCAGGCAGGAAGCTGATGGAGGCGGCCGTGCACGATCGCCTCCCAGACACAGGGCCTGGGTTGCGGAGGGCAGCTGATGGAGGCGGCCGTGCACGATCGCCTCCCAGACCCACGCCCTGGGTTGCGGAGGGCTGCTGATGGAGGCGGCCGTGCACGATCGCCTCCCAGACCCACGGCCCGGGTCCAGGCAGGAAGCTGATGGAGGCGGCCATGCACGATCGCCTTTCAGACCCACGGCCCGGGTCCGGGCAGGCTGCTGATGGAGGCGGCCGTGCACGATCGCCTCCCAGACACACGGCCCGGGTCCAGGCAGGAAGCTGATGGAGGCGGCCGTGCACGATCGCCTCCCAGACCCACGGCCCGGGTCCAGGCAGGAAGCTGATGGAGGCGGCCGTGCACGATCGCCTCCCAGACACAGGGCCTGGGTTGCGGAGGGCAGCTGATGGAGGCGGCCGTGCACGATCGCCTCCCAGACCCACGGCCCGGTCCAGGCAGGAAGCTGATGGAGGCGGCCGTGCACGATCGCCTCCCAGACCCACGGCCTGGGTTGCGGAGGGCTGCTGATGGAGGCGGCCGTGCACGATCGCCTCCCAGACACACGGCCCGGGTCCAGGCAGGAAGCTGATGGAGGCGGCCGTGCACGATCGCCTCCCAGACCCACGGCCCGGGTCCGGGCAGGAAGCTGATGGAGGCGGCCGTGCACTATCGCCTCCCAGACCCACGGCCCGGGTCGCGGAGGGCAGCTGATCATGGCGGCCATGTTCAAGCATCTCCCAGACCCATGTCCTGGGTTGGGCGGGCAGCTGATCATGGCGGCTGTGCAAGGGCGCCTCCCAGACCCAAGGCCAGGTTCAGGGCTAGGAGAGGATCTGGCCGGAGGGCAAAGCCGCCTCCTAGGCCAACAGGCTGGGCTGCTCGCTGCCTTCTCTCAGCGGCAGCCTTCCCTAGGACTGGGGGACTCCTGCGGGCCTGAGAGGACTGGGCGCCGCCATCTTGTGTCTATGGGCGCCGCCATTTTTGTCGCGGAGTGATGGTTAATTTGCATATTACTCTATTATTATATAGGATTAAGTTATTACATATGTGTCCTTATCCTCTCATTGCCCCCCCGCCCCCGCCCATCTGCTGCCCATTTCTTAAATCATTATAAATTCCAGTATACATTAAGATCACATGTGAAACTTCATGAACACAACTCCGAAGGTATAGGTTGGGACCAGATATCTGTCTTTTTAAAGCACCCGAGGTGATGTGCATATTAGCTCTGTAAACCACTCTATGTCAAAGATCTCATGCTTTGTCTCCTCCAATAAACTCCTGCTCTCCTGCCATTCATATTTCTTCTTCTACAAGCCCTCTTTCCAACCTCGCTATGAATTCAAGCCTTTTATTCATTCTCTGTTTCTTCTCAGTCCAACCTACTCCTCCACATGCACATTTTGGTTTCTCTCACTCTCATGGACCTGCAGGCTGATTAGCTGAACTCCATGATCAATCATCTACCGATGACTGTAACGCTATCTTAGAAATGTTCAGAACTTTTTCTTGACTTTTACTTGTCATGCCATGGAGTTGAGTAACTATCTTGCCTTTTAAATAGAATATATATTTCTCATTGTAATAATGGAAGTTTTTATAATAAAAATTAGGAAAATATATATCATAAATAATATTTTAAAATATTGCTTATATTTTCAATAATAATTTATTACTAATTTTCTAGTATGAAATCAATAATAATGTCTTTAAACATTTTTCTTTCCTGGAAGGAAATACATTTTAGACAAATAACAGGTAATCTTACTTTTATGGACTGATTATCAGGTCCACCCATTCTCATATGTTGACATCTAATTCCCAATGTGATGGTATTAGGTGATGGGGTCTTTGGGGAAATGATTAGGTAAGGAGGGTTAAGTCCTTATGAATGAGATATGCCCTTTATTAAAGAGATTTTAGGGAGCTATCTTGCTTTTATCTGTCATGCAAGGACATAGCAGACCCTCACTAGACACCAGAACAGCTGGTCTTGGCTTTCCCAGCATCTAGATCTATGAGAAAGAAATGTTATTTAATCCACCCAGTCTATGGTATTTTTGTTGTAGTAGCCCAAATTGACTAAGATAATTATAGACCATTGATATACAATTTTGGTAACATATACATACACTTTACCCAACAATTCTATATGTGATCATTTATCCTATCAATCATTACAGGTCAAAGTCATACACCTCTGATGACTGAGTCTACTAAACAATTATGCTGTACATTCTTGTCTGGTCCACTCACACTCCATAGCAATCTTCACATGCATCTTTGCAGACTTGAGTTCATGACCTAAACAATTTAAAATTTTGGTCTCTTCCAAACTGTAGTCTCAATCACATTCTTCGCTCTCTTTTCTAACTTTATCTAGTCAATCTCTCTCTCTTTGTCAAGTTCTTCAAAATCTCTTAAGCTTCCACTTTACCTTTAGAAATTGACCTTTGAAAATCTCGTAAGCTTTCGTCTCTACCTTTAAAAGTTTGTTGTTCCCATTCTGTATCGACCCTCCTAAAACCTCTTTATTCTTGCTTTTACCTTTTATACAGAGGGGAAAACCTTCTTGATATTGGCCTTCGCAATGATTTCTTGGATATGACACCAAAAGCACAGACAACAAAAGCAAAGATAGATAAGAATAAAAAAGGGTCCTCATTGCAGTTTTGTAAATATTATAAAAGTAATTATTTAACTTGTAATAAAGTCATCAAACTTTACAGATTACCAAATGGATACAAGAATAAAAGAAAATAAGAATAGTTTTATAAACTACTAAAGAATGTAAAGTTTTTAATTTAAAATTTTGCCACAATGGGAACTGCAGTTTCATGTGGCTTCACCAGCCAAATGTTTAAGACATAATGTCAATCTTACAAGAATTCTTTTAGAAAATAAAAAAAAAAATGAAAGAATTTCTAACTCATTTTATGAAGCCAGTATAAACTTGATACCAAATCCTTAAAATATGTTACAAAAAAGCAAATTCGAATTCACTCTTAAACATTATAGCAAATATCATAAATGTGAGACTGTACAAAAATATAATGCATTTTATTAAAGACTAGAAGCCCAGTGCAAGAAATTCGTGCACGGCGGGGGGCTGAGGGACACACACCCACTGCCCCCGTGCACAAATTTCGTGCACTAGGCCTCTAGTACATTCATAATATTAATAAATGTCAATTCTCATATTAGTAGATTCAATGGAAAGAGGACTGTACCAGGCCATGAGTAGCTCAGACACTCTTAAAAATCAAGGTTGGAAGAATTGCTATATGGTATATTGATATATATACAGTATATTATGTAGTCATATACTGTATATTGTGTATTATAATTTGTATAAGGATAGACAAATAGACCAGTGGAACAAAATTAAGTGCCCAGAAACAATCCCATACCTATGGGGACAATTGTTTTTAAAAAGCAAGCATTGCAAATCAGTGGGGAAAAGTAACTGATGCTAGATCAATTAGGAATCCACATGGAGAAAAATAAAACGATCTGTACTTCACAAGATACATAGTAAATCAATTATAATAAAACTGATTTCTACCTGTGATTTTTAAAATGAGGAAATGAAAACTTTACTTTCATACCAAATGGATTTTAAGACTTATGGAAGATATTTTGAACATGTTTGGTAATAGTATGCATGGCAAAAATCAGTACATGGCCAGTATATTTTCTCCATGTTTGACCATTTTGCAATAGAAGAGATGGTATTTACTAACGGAACTAAAATTGACTTTTCAATTGGGTCTGGAGTGATCATCAGTCATCTGTTTCCTCAGCAACCATTTCCTTTTTCCTATTTTCAGCAAAACCTCTTTCTCTGTGTGGTAGTCCTGTTATATAGGTGAGCCACTTGTAGCTCCATGGGGCATACAATGATTAATGGGAGCAAATTGGCATCATCACAATCCCTGTTGCTAAATTGTGGGTTCAAGGATGAGCAACAACTGAAGCATAAACCAATGACCATGTAGTATTTTCTCTGGTTACTGTTATTGGTTCATATTGGTCCAATCAAGTGAATGCGGAACTTTTATCTGATGGTTGTACATTCTTGCTGCCTACATGTAAGAAAATCTGTAGTGGTAGTCAATAATATTTGAAAAAAGCCAACCTCTGAAAGAAGCCAACATAAAAAGACAATTATGCCAGGAGAATGTCTGCAAAATTAATTACTTTTCTTAAAATAAGAAAAATGAAAAACCTTTGTCTTCTAGCTGAGCTCTGTAGATATCTACATTTTCCCTCTGCTCTCACTTCTCCCCCAACTCATATCTCCCACCAAACCTAATTCAAGAGCATTTCCTTCCATTTAGTTCAATATTGCTTTCTTTGAAAACTCAGACACCAGCCTTCTTTTTTCACATTGCAGGTGTCTTTTCCCTTCAGGTCCCCTGCCTGGCTGAGGTAAAGTTACTGCAGCATCTTTGTTATTCCAGTGGAAGAAAGCCAGAGGAAGCTGGCTATTTGCAGAACTGGTTTGGAATTTCAGAGCACAGCATAAATGCCTAGCAAGGTCATTTATGAAGGTTCTCTTATAACCTCTATGAATAAAATAATAACGATAATGGTTAAATGTACTGATTCTTTATATGCTCCCGTGTTTAGTATTCAATCGGCATCCTTAAAACTGTTTTTGCGAGGTCGGTGTTATTATTAGCCCCAAGTTATATTGGGGGTAACTGAGATTTAAAAATTTAAATAACTTGCCGAAAGTGACACAGTTAGCGATGAGAAATAAAGAAAGCACTATAAAAATGGGTGATTTGGGCTTAATAAAACCTCTATTACTTTGGAGATGGTCGAAAGTGGTAACCTTTATCATGCCTTCCAAAATCCAAACGACTTAGGTAAATATTTTAATTTACAACGTGAATACAACCAAAGATAATTCTCTGCTACATAGTTATTTCCATCTTCCATTTTATCTTAGATTCCAGGAATAGACCATGCATTTGGAACTGATGCTACTCACTCCAGACAGGATTTAAAAGAAAACATCTTTCAAAAATAGATTCCTTCATTCTCAGAGTTAAAAGGACTGATTGCAAGAAACTGTTGAGGAAGGGCACTGAAGAGAAAAATTAGACCGCTTTCAGTCTCCTCCAGAATCATGTCTCTATCACGTCCTGCTGGGGACTATCACTTATACAGAACTTTGCCATGTATGTAGCTATTGGCTACAGAGACTCAGTGGTGTGAGAACAGGGCCACAGCTTATTCAACCTTTTATGTCAGCATCATGCAAGTTGCTAAGCTAAAATATTCTCTTATTTGACTTTTAAAACAAATCTGTGAGGTAGTCGGAGGCAGGTTTTTTTTTTATGTTTAAGAATGAGAACCCTAATTTCCCAAAGCCACCCAGATAGTAAGTCGGAAACCTAGGTTTTGGATCAAGGTATTGCCACCAGAGCGTCAGAATTCTTTCACCTGTACTGAACTTACTCAAAATTTAGGCTGACCCATAGTTCAATGAGAATACAGAATGTATATTCTTAAGTCAAATAAAAGTAATACTTGCATTTTCTATAGTAATGATGAATGCATGGCTCCGTTCCCCTACCCTGTTCTATTATGGTGGGGTTTACTCTACTAACATTACTGCTCATTCAGTCAATAAAGATTTTAAATGATTTTGTTTTGCACGAATTGTTCTGGGATTGACACAAGAAGAGACATCAAACTTCATTTCCTAATGGAAGATAATCATTATCGAACTAATCTGTATTCCCTAAATGAAATCCACTTTTGTGCTTCTCTGGAGAAGGATTAGTTAGTTTTCCAGACTATAAAATAGTGAGCAAATCTTGTTCTAAAATTACCATTGCTTGAATGGTTTTATTCTCTTTCAGAGTCCTTTGAGGAAGAAATGATATGAAGAAACTATCCATCGAATTGGATTTGGGGAGTGTATACAAATTAAAGCATTCAAAAGTCTCTAAAATTCAACTTAAAAATGGACAATATTTCATCAGCAATATTTATTGATTATATTTTATGTTTAATGGTTTTATGTTTTTTTGGTATATTTTTGGTTGTGAGTATACAAAAACGTATCACATAGACTTCCCAGGCTCACAATATTTACAAACTTGTTGAAAACCCTGTTTCCTTCTTCTCTGCCTTTTCTAAAAGGGTAACAGGGGCTCTGTTACTGATTTCTAAATAGAACAGTCACTTCAACATTCAGTCAAAAATTCCTGCTGAGCATCTCCTATGTGTCAGACACTGTTCTAGATTGTGGAATATAGCGGCAAACAAAACTTTAAAACATCGCAGCACTCCTGAAACTTATATTCTTATAATAAGAGAAAATTATTTGCCTAAAAATTATGAGGGATAATGACCAGAATTACAAATATACCCAAACAGGTTAATGAAAGGATGACTAATTAATAACCATTCAGAAAACAAACAGTAACTGCACATGAAACGTGAAGTCCAATGAGACAAATCCGTGTTGGTTTGCCTCTTCCTCCATGTTGCATATGATCTTCTCAGGCAGAGGGGCTCTGAAAACCTTTGCATGGCGATCATTTGCATAATTGCTTCTTGGTTTTCCTTTTTCACCTAGTAAATTGATTTCAAATGTTGCTATTACTTCCCTCACTGGTCTGTTAGAAATCAACCTCTGTGCTTTAAAAAATATCGGAGATTTGTTTAAATATTATATTAGTGTATACAACCCTTCTGAACAACGGTTTCTGGAGTTTGGATGAGACCATGAAATGACTGATTCAAACGAAAAAACACAAAAATAGCAACAATAATAAAACAGCAAGAACAACAACAAATCGGCCAGGTTCTTTAAATATATGATGCTTGTCAGTGATCATTTGAATGTCTGAAAACATGTAGAAGTTACATTAATACATTAATTTTTATATCTTCGTGTGGTAAAAATAAAAATTTATCAGAACTTTTATTAGACAAAAGAGTCAGTTTCTTGGAATTTTGGTATCTCCCTTTAGCTAGGACCCAGCCCATTAAAAAAGTTTAAAAGTTTAAAACTTGGTCAAAAATAAACTTATGGTGAGACAACTGATAGCCAGTAAGCAAATAAGTATTTCTGATAAGATGCATAAATCATTTCTGGGGGAGATGGAGGGAAGGGACTGACTCTTTTTCTAGGAAAGTAGCAACCTAGCCCTCCAGAGAACTGCCAGTCAAGAGTCTAGTGACCTTTAGCCAGGCATTACTTCCTTTTTCTATAAATTCTAATAATAGTATTTTTAATAATCAACTCTATAAATATTTTTATAATTTTTCCTCTAAAATACCTTAATTAAGAGATAAATATTTTTTCAATAAGTAGTTTTGAGAGACTGTTATCTTACACTATATAAAATTATTAACTCAAAATTGATCATAGACCTAAATGAAAGAGCTAAAATTATAAAAATCATAAAAGGATACAGGCATAAGTCTTTGTGACCTTGGTTTAGGTAATGTGTTTTGTTTTGTTTTGATATGCTATCAAAAATACAAATAACTAAAGAAAAAATTAGATTAATTGGATTTCATTGATATTAAAAACTTTTGTGCTACAAAGGACACCATCAAAAAGGCAACCCACATAATAGAAAAAAAAATGTTTTCAAAACATATATTTGATAAGAAATTTCTATATAGAATATAAAAAGGATTCATACAACTCAACAATAGAAAGGGAAATAAACCAATTAGTCAGGGAGCAAAGGCTCTGGTGAGCCATGTCTCCAGAGAGGATACAAATGACAAACAAGCACATAAAAAGTTGCTCAACATAATTAGCCATTAGGGAAATGCAAACCAAAACCACAATAAGATCCACTTTACACTCACTAGGATGGCTAAAATTAAAAAAAAAAAAGTACAATAACCATGTTGGTGAGGTTGTGGAGAAATGAGGATCCTTGTACATCACCCATAGGAGTGCAAATGGGGCAGAGGATTTAAGGAAAGGAGTTTGGCAATTCCTTAACAAGTTATAAGAGGTTTTTCATATGCTCCTGTGATTCTACTGCTAGGTATAAATCCAAGAGAATTGAAATCTTACGTCCACACAAAAAACTTGTGCCCAAATGTTCATATGAATATTATTCATGCCATAGCCAGTTTAGTTCAGTGGATAGAGTGTTGGTCTGCGGACTGAAGGGTTCCAGGTATGATTCTAGTCAAGGCCAGGTACCTCAGTTACAGGCTTCTCCCTGGCCCGGGCTCTGGTCAGGGCTCCTGCAGGAGGCAATCAATGGATGTGTTTCTCTCACAACGATATTTCTCTGTCTTTCCTTCTCTCTTCCACTCTCTCTAAAAAATGAAAAAATATCCATGGGTGAGGATTTAAAAAGTTTGTTATTCATAAAGTAAAAACCCAAATACCCATGAATTAATGAAAGCATGGCCAAAATGTGGCATCTTCATACAAGGAGAACTTACTCAGCAGCAAAAGCAAATAAAATATTAATACATGTTACACTGTGAATGAACGTTGAAAACATATACTAAGTAAAAGAAGATAGTCACAAAAGACCACATATTGAATAATTCCATTTATATGGAATTTCTAGAATAAGCAATTTTATAGGGGCATAACAGACATAAATGGCTACTTAGAACTGGGTCCAGATGTGAGGATGATAGGAGAGAAACCATGGCTAATGGTTATGTATTTCATTTTAAGGTGATGAGACTGTTCTAAAAGTACATAGTGGTGATGATTACACAACTTTGTGAATATCCTAAAAACTACCAAATTATGCACAGATAATAGTGAATTTCATGGTATGTGATTTATCCTATCTAATAAAAGAATAATATGCAAATTAACCATCACTCCATTACACCCAAAAGCCACGCCCACAAGCCATGCCCCAAAGCCAATCAGGAGCAAATATTCAAATAAACCCAACCAAGATGGCTATAGCCACAGAGAGCAGGAGGAAGGCTTGGGTTTCCCAGGCAATGGAGGAAGCCAAGCTTTCCACCAGCCCTTGCAGGCCTAGGCCTCCACTCAAGGCTACAAAGTTTCAATTATAGAAGGTAAACAAATCCAAACAGAAATGGTGGCAGCTGGAAAGAGCAGGAGGATAGGGTTGCCCCGGCAATGGAGGAAGCCAAGCTTTCTGCACACCCTGGCCTGCCCAGGCCTCCACTTAAGGCTACAAAGTTTCAATTATAGAAGATACATAAACCCCAACAGAAATGGCTGCTGCCAAGGAGCAAGCAGAAGGCTTGGCTTCGCTCCAGGCTACAAAGTTTCAATTGTAGAAGATAAATAGACCCCAGATACCAGGGCCTCCGCTTGGGTCGCCAGTGGGCATGGCCAGCCTGCAAACTACCACAGGCCCCTCGCCCAGGCCACCCCATGCCCCAAGGGAACCCCCACCCTGATCTGGGACATCCTTCAGGGCAAACCAGCCGACCCCCACCCATACACCAGGCCTCTATCCTATCTAATAAAAAGAGTAATATGCAGATTGACCATCACTCTAACACACAAGATAGCTGCCCCCATGTGGTCAAAGATCCTTCCCCCATGTGGACACAAGATGGCCACCACAAGATGGCCAGCAGGGGAGGGCAGTTGGGAGGGACCAGGCCGGCTAGTAGGGAAGTTGGGGGTGACCAGGCATGCAGGGAAGGGCAGTTGGGGGTGACCCAGGCCTGCAGGGGAGAGCAGTTGGGTGGGACCAGGCCTGCAGGGGAGGGCAGTTAGGGGTGACCAGACCTGCAGGGGACAGCAGTTAGGGATGACCAAGTCTGCAGGGGACAGTAGTTAGGGACAAACAGGCTGGCAGGGGAGCAGTTAGGCATCAATCAGGCTGGCATGGGAATGGTTAGGGGGTGATCAGGCTGGCAGGCAGAAGTGGTTAGGGGCAATCAGGCAGGCAGGCAGGCGAGCAGTTGGGAGCCAGCAGTCCTGGATTGTGAGAGGTATGTCCAACTGCCCGTCGGACATCCCTTGAGGGGTCCCAGATTGGAGAGGGTGAAGGCTGGGCTGAGGGACAAACCCCCCCCCCCCCGTGCACGAATTTCATGCACCGGGCCTCTATTATTTCAATAAAGCTGTTAAAAAATGAGAACAATTTGAAGAAAAAAATTAGAGGCCATTTACATTGAAGAAAGATTACAATAAATCCTTGAAGTATAATTACAAACAAATTATTTGTAATGTATTTTTAAATGCTAATCCTAACATATATAAAAATAAGAATAATATTAATATTTCTTAGTCCAGTTGCTTTAGGGATTTGTTAGTTTAAGGCAGCTCATTATCCTTCAGGGAAAGAAATCTACAGCATCTTTTTAAAAAATAATGAGAAAAATCTTTTTTCATAATTGAAAAATGATAGCTTAGTTTTACCTGTTGCTAATTACTCATGGAATTCTTCCAGGCATCTCTCTGAAATCTAAACAGCCAGTTTGAAACTAGGCTTTGCTGAATTGACACTATGGATTCCCAGTTAAGATTTGCTGCATTAAAAAAATAGAGAAAAACATTTTTTTAAGTAGACAAAAAGCAATATTTTTGACCTTAGGGGTCTTCTTTCCTAGATTATTCTCAATTTGCTTCAAACCTTGTTCTTTTACCACCCTCAATTCTTATGTCTTTGAGATCTCTTCTCTTAAAGAAAGCAAAATCTATCAAGACAAGTAATCTACTCTCTTATCTACAGACTCAGAAGCATAACCCTAATATATTTGTCAATACTGCCTAGAATTTTCTCCTTATAGTGAACACCTCTTTAGTCCACATACTGTATTTTCCGGCGTATAAGACAACTGGGCATATAGAAGATTTTCCTGGGTTAAAAAGTCATCTTATACGCCAGAAAATACGGTAATTCTTTTTTAATAATTTTCATTCCACCTAGGCAGTCATATCTATACAGTGTGATCACATTCCCTTTACCATAGGTGGTTGTCAAGGGATAGATACACAATATAAGCAAACCCAATTGCATTCTTCAAATGCTTTCCATGGAGAAGTCCAATACAGTGTTTTATGTGATATTTCATGATTAATGTATGGTTTGTGGAAACAATACTATATGTTATTGTTTTATAAATTTTTATTGATTTCAGAGAGGAAGGGAGAGGAAGATAGAGAGAAAAATCAATGATAAGAGAGAATCATTGATTAGCTGCCTCCTGCACAATCCTCACTAGAGATTAAGCCTGCAACCTGGGCATATGCCCTGACTGGAAACTGAACCATGACTTGGTTCATAGATTGATGCTCAAACCCTGAGCAACACTGGCTGGGCAATACTTTAGGTTCTTAACCCCGGCTCAGGGAGTGCATAAGCAGGCTCAAAGAACAGTGGAGAAAGAAAAAATAAATAAATCTATAGTGTTGGACTATCCCAGGGTCTTCTTTGCTCCAAAAATATGATATTCACAAAATCCCTTCACTTCCTTTGGATGTCCCTATTCTTCAAGTGATGCTTGGGGTGTGGTAAGAAGGAGATGCTCCAGAGTCAGGTGTTATTCCATTTCCTTGTAATCATTTGATCTTCTTATGACTTTACCTGACTCAGCAGGGTTTACGTTCACACCCCTGGGACCTAGAGCAGGCCAGAGTGATAGGGAAAGGAGAAAGTGCATGCAGAGTGTTTTGGAGGATTTCCATTTTTGAGATTAAAAAAAGGCTAACAAAAAGTGTTATGTGCTTATTTTGGACACATGAGAAGAAAATCATCCTTGGAGCTGAGGTAAACATTATTCATATGATTTATAATGCATTGATACTAACAAAAGGATATGAACACTGCCTTTTCTTTTTGAAAATAGCATCACAATTAGCTTAAGAATGCAAGAACAAATACAAATTTTTGGGATATAACCTTTTGAGAATTGAAACGCATTTGAAAACTCAGGACACTAAAAATACTCTGATCCCAGTAATAAAATATGCTTGTTTAATTACATACCTGCTCAGCTATTTTAGAAAGTATACTTCCCCGGCAATTGAGAAACCAAAAATTGGACATCATTAACCTTGAGTGTCTGAGGGCATGTGTTATTTATGCTGAGTATAAAATAATGGAATCCAAGTCTAGACACTCGAGAACAATTACAATGTAAGCTGTTTATTTTTATATCCTATGATGATATGTTTTGGGAAAGCCATTACTTCTCATCTTAAAAACAAAGCAATCCTCTTTAGAGGATCTTTTTATTTATTTATTTATTTATTTATTTATTTATTTATTTATTTAGGTCACCTAATTTCACCTTTTATCTCACCTTTTTCTCACTAACTGTACATATTCATCTCTGTTCATTAGCTGAAACTAATAAACTTTTTTGGACAAAATAGTTTCTCTGAAATATTTGAGGTAGCCATTCTTTTGCCTGTCTTGCATAACACCAATTGCTCATAGTTTTCATTTTTTTAATCTTGGTTCATTCCATATAAGTTAATTTCAATTTACTATAATTAAGTTTATTTTCTGGAGAACTATTATATTGTGTGCTAAGCACAGTGCCAGGAGTTGAGAATATTAAGATCAATAAATATTTCCCATCAAGTAATGCACTATCTGATTGGAAAGATAATATGTCTACAGGAAGTTAGCTGTGTGAGCACATAATAGGGTTGCTTCACCACAGTTGATGGGGTCAGGAAAGATCTTTCCGTGTAGATGGCAGATGATCTGGTGGGAGATATTGTTGGTAGCATCTTTGGAAAATACAATTTTCCACATCCGCTTTTTTCACATACAAGTTCCTAGATTTTGGACTTAACTTTATTTTCTTTTATTTCTGCTTTTAAACTAATTATCTATTATATCATGCCTTTTACAGTTATAACAAACAATTTAACCATAAAAAACAACAACGAATAAAATGTTGCCTTTGCAACCTCAAGGGCATTTTGCTAAATAAAATGTCATGAAAGACAAATACTGCATCATCTATTTATATGGGAAACCTACAAACAAAACAGAATAAAAACAAAAGCAAGCTATAGATACAATGAACAGATTGGTGGTGCCAGTGGTATGGGTGAGGGATGGAAGAAATGGGTGAAAAAGGTTAAAAGGAACAGATTTCCAGTTATTAAATAAATAAGTTATGGAGATATAATTTACAGCATGGTGACTATAGTTAATAAAATTTTATCGCATATTTGAAAGTTATTGAGAGTAAATCTTAAAATTTCTCATCACAAGAAAAAAATTTTTGTAGGTATGTAAGTTACAGATGTTAACTAGACTTATTGTAATGTTCATTTCACAATATATAGAAATACTGAATCATTATGTTGTATACCTGAAATTAATATAATGCTGAGTATAAAATATGTCAATTATACCTCATTAGAAATGAAGATAAATGGTTAAGAAGACCTGTGACAAACTGAAAGAGTATACTTGCAACAGAAAGAGGATTTATATTCAGAATTAAAAAAAAATTATATATCAATGAAAGAGACTAGTAAATCAAAAGCTAACTGGGAAAATACAGTGTTGGGCAAAGTAGTTTTACATATGAAAAATAATACAATAATTAATAAATAATAATGCAAGAATAAACTCTGTTTCACGTACTCACAACTGTAAACCTACTATTTCCCAACTCTGTATAGAACTAGAAAAATTTCAGGTAAAACCCCCAACTATTTCTTCTCTCTCATAACCAGGAAAATAAATTTAAAAAATTAATTACAATTTTACATATATCTGAATGAAAATCTATTATCTGGCAGAATTTGTTGAAAAGAATCTGAGATAAATGTAAAATTCTGAAATCTGGTGGAAGTGTAAATATAACCACTGTGGAGAACAATTTAATGAACTTTACTAAAAGTAGAAATATATATTCACTAGGCTCAGAAATTCTCTTTTTACATATATGTAAAAATAATGTTATAAGTATTTACAAAGATATGATTGTTTGACAAAACAAAAAGAGGAATGTACCTCAAAAATGTTGAATGAAAAAAAAGTACTAAAACAGAAAATAATACTGAAGCATAATTAAAGGATACATATATAGCTATATGTAATAGAGTAACCGGCCTTATGTTCTGATACCAGAACCTATGATATCTGTGACCTTGTGCAGTTGACTTGAACTCATTGTGCCTTGGTTTCCTCATCTATAAAATCACTTGTTTGAATGATTAAATGAGTTAATATGTGAAAAGCACTTGAACGAACTACTTTACAGTAAATGCTCAACAAATATAAAAAGTCTAGACTTTTTAATCCTCTTCCTTGTGTTTCTCTTTCTCCCTATTCTTTTCCTTATTAAAATATGGGGTAAACAATATATACCAACTTATGATAGTGCTTATCTCTGAGGGTGGAGGTGAGAGACCAGGAACAAAATATAAATTTACTTCAGCTTTGCCAATAATATTTTAATTCATTTAATGAAATATAAAAAATGAATAAAAGAAATTGTTAATATGTACCTATTCTAGGTAGTAAGCACAAGGATGTTTATATATTATCCTCTGAACTGTTTCTAAGAAAAAAACACACCTCAAAATATAATGATGCATCTGAAAATTTTAAATATTTGTTTTATCATAAGCCATATTCTACCAGAGTGAATAGTTTACAAATGTTTTATAATTTCAAATTTATTTATAATAAAAATATTTTAATAGTTTAAAAATAAACTTACACAAATAACTTATCAGAGAGTTTAGGAACAAAGTAGTCATAGCATTTATCATCCAAGTTAACAGAGTGAATTATGAGTCTACAAATAGAGTATTATATTGGCACTAGAGGCCTGGTGCATGAAAATTTGTGCACTCGGGAGGGTCCCTCATTCCAGCCTGTGCCCTCTCAGAGTCCAGAACCCCTCGGGGGATGTCCACCTGCCGGCTTAGGCCCGCTCCCCTGGGGATCAGGCCTAAGCAGGCAGTCGGACATCCCTCTGGCAGCCCAGGAACCCTCAGGGGATGTCTGACTAATGGCTTAAGCCTGCTCCCCAGAGTGAGCAGGCCTAGGCTGTTAGTTGAACATCCTTAGCACTCCTGTGGAGACAGGAGAGGCTCCCGCAGCCACCTCTGTGCTGGCCAGCCATGAGCCGGCTTCTGGCTGAGAGCGCTCTCCCTGTGGAAGCCCACTGACCACCAGGGGGCAGCTCCTGCATTGAGCGTCTGCCCCCTGGTGGTCAGTGCACATCATAGCAACCAGTCGTACCCTGTCATTCTGCCGTTAGGATCAATTTGCTTATTACCCTTTTATTATATAGGACTAGAGGCCTGGTGCACAAAATTCATGCACGAGGGGGGGGCGGTGTCCCTCAGCCTCTCCAATCTGGGACTCCTCGGGGGATGTCCAACTGCCAGCAGTCAGACATCCCTCTCGCAACCTGGGACCACTGGCTCCTAACCGCTCACTTGCCTGCCAGCCTGATTGCCCCAAACTGCCTCTGCCTCAGCCGCCACACCCGGGACCCAGGCTTCCCTCCTCTTGCCAGCTGCAGGCAACTGGGACCCAGACTTCCCTCCCTCTGGCTGGTTGCAGGTACCTGGGAACTTGGAGGGGGTGGTCCTTCAGCCCAGCCTGCCCTCTCTCACAGTCCGGGAGCCCTCACGGGATGTCATACTGACAGCTCTGCGGGAGGGGACCGGGCCGATCAGGGGAAGATGCCACCCCCATCACCCTGCCACTGCTGCTGCCACTGCTGGCTGCTGCGGCTGCCTGCTCTCGGTCCTCACAGCCACTGCGGCTTGTCCGGAAGGACGTCCAGATGAAGTCCGGACTAATTAGCATTTACTCTTTTATTAGTATAGATTATATATGTTCCATTGTAGCAAGTACAGGAGTACATAGCCACGTTTGAAATGGAAAGGTCCTGAAGTTAGGATTTTTAGGGGAAAAAATCAACCGTGTGACATTTGTTTCCTATTATCCTTTGAAGAATTAACATAGCATAGCGAGAGGTACCTGCTCCCATTGGCAGCAAAGAAAGAACCAATCCAGCTGGGGCTGGCAGTCCCTCCCAGGGTATTTGCACTCTGCTTAGCTTTCTTTATGGTGGGAGGCCCTTTCATTCAGGAATTTAAGACACAACCCTGATTTTAATGAATTTTTCATCTGTAAATACAATTTTATTTGTCAGACTTCTTCCAAATTTTACTTCCAAATTTGTTTCTATCTACACTGTGTCTATTATAAAGTTTTCAGTAATAAAATGGTTGGTTACAATTAGCAGATTGATTCCCCAAGTCTTAGAAAATAAATTTTGAAGTGATTATTCTTTTGAAAAATTAAATGACATAGTTTAGTTGTTGAAAAAATATAGTCCCTATTCTCTCCTTCTAGGTTATCTTACTTTATATATTAGGATGACCCAGAGTCGTTCTAAGTCCCTCCATTGTTTGGCAGAATGGAAAACGAGTGTGGGGTATGAATGTTACCAGTGTTAATCACATGAGGGTGGTGGTCAAGTTGATTTTCATTAAGCATTTCTTATAACCTTTATTATAAAACTCTGAACAACTGTAATTATATAGTGCATTTACTCCTTCAACCAGAAAGAAGAACTCTAGTTTGCTAAATAGAAAAAGTAATTAATAGCAACAGTCAATACTCTTAAACTGCATCTAAATGAGGTAAAAAGGAGTATGTATGTTCTGGAAAGACAAGGTAAAAAAAAAAATGCCTAACAAGGGCTTCCAAATCAACCAAACCAGGGTTTAGAAAGGAAACTAAGAGTAGAGACTATATCATATTTTATAATTTAAAGCTTTCAAGGAAAAAAAGAAATGTTATTTATTTTTTCCATCACCATTTATCCCCTCTATGCCATTTTCCATCTCCCTCCCACCCACCCCCTGTTGGCCATGTCCATGAGTTCTCTCCTTTTTGCTCAACCCCCACCCCACCTTCCAACATCCCCCACCACCACCACCAGAGCTGTCTGCCTGCTCTCTATTTATTAGTCTGTCTCTATTTTACTTGGATGTATTTTTAAAAATAAAACTAGACCTGGCTGGTCTGGCTCAGTTGGTTGGAGCATTGTTTTGTGTACCAAAGGGTCATAGATTCTACTCCCAGGCCAGGCACATACCTAGGTTGTGGGTTCCATCCCCAGTCAGGGCACATGTGGGAGGCAAGCAATCCATGCTTCACTTTCATATCTCTCTCTCTCTCTCTCTCTCTCTCTCTCTCTCTCTCTCTCTCTTTTTCTCTTTATCTAAAATCAATAAAAACATGTCTGCGGGTGAGGAAGAAAATAAATAAATAAATAAAAGTAAAAGCAGCAATTGTAGCCATGGGAATGGCACAGAATAAGCAGGGCTTTTACAATGATGTTATGCAATGAAAAAATACTGGAGAGAAAATAACTGAGGCTTGAAAATAATATTGGCTCTCAAATGCCTAAGAACTCCTAATTATTTAATTCTCCTTTCTACTTTTAGAATACATATAAGATGAGATCTTGGCAAAAATAACCATTTAGAATAAAGATATATAAAAAATAGGGATATTTTTAAATGAAAATGCACGTAAATCTTGGACATTATCCAAATAAGATAAAAGCTTAGCAGTAAAAGGATCAATCATTTTTACAAAATTGAATGTCTTGTGGTATTTTGGAGTTATGAGTTATGAACTGATGTAAGAAGAATTACACTAGTAGGAAAAAAATGAAAACCTCAGGAAGATAGTGAAATAAATATATTGTGATGGGAAAAACCCTTCCAAATTCTGGAGACTGATAGAAGCATGAATATTTAGTACCCAGATGCTTAAAAAACACACACATACAACAACAACAAAATCCAAACTTATTAAACATTGCATAATTAACAGAGTAAATTAAAACAATATTTGGATTTTTAAAAATTTTGGATAGAGAAGCCATGAGATTTATTTTATTTTAATTCTAATGATGATTACAATATAGGCAATAAACTTAGGTGAAGGCTGTAAATTTAAAATTAAAGTGAGTAATGAGAAAAGAGTCTATGTTTTAGGTGCCCAAATTGCTTAGAACTGATTAATTTGCATGACTAAAAAGTCTTAGTTGTTGAAGTGGTAAATAAGAGTTGCTTCACAGTTCTTGAGTACATATTTGATAATGCAAAATTAAGGGGGTAAGAATCTTTTGCCCTAGACAATGAATAGCAGATTTATAGCTGGAGTTACTTTATGATGACATTATTTTTCTTTCGCATTTAAGATGAATCATGTTCTGATTTGAGAGACGGAGAACTATTTGCTTCAGCAGGAGACTCTGGAGAAAATGAAATCCTTGAAAGGAGATGGCTACAAGAATTGCTAGGTGGAGATGAGGTTAGGAGCATGAGTACAACATAAAGGTGGTACCTGATGCTGAGAATGGAAAATGAAGAATGAGTGAATAAAAAGACATTAACTACTATAGCTAGTGGAAATTCATATGGAAATCAATTTGCTTTATTTGGTGATACTTCAGCTTTGTACACAATTCATTTCAGCCCAAATAAATTTTACTGTGGGTTTGACACTATGCTAGGCACTGGGTTTGCCTTAAAGAGTTTGAACTCTAAATTAAGGGCCACAAACTAAGTGACACAGTGGACTAGAGTAAGTTAAAAAAAGAGCAAATGTCAAAGAATGGGAAAAAGAGAGGCTTACAGCAAATGTAAACAGTAGAGATACCTTCTGAAGGGAACACCTGCTCCTCCGAAGAAACCATTGTTACCAAGAAGCAATGCTGGCTCAGAAGTACTGAATTCCTCCTTTCCTCCCCTCCCCTCCCTTCCCCTTCCCTCCCCACCCCTCCCCTTTTCTCTTTTCTCCTTTGCTCTTCCTGTTCATTTCCACCCCTCTCCCCTCCCCCTCTCTTATATTTTTCTCTTCTTTTTTTGTTTTCATTTTTTAATAGAACTTCAAAAGCCTTATTTTATAAAAAGTCTCCAAATTTTCAATACTGCCAAACACTGGAAGGGCATATAAAACATAAATCAGAGTAGCTATAATCATGGACTGTCATTTTCAAAACCCGGTCTAAATACTTTAGTTTAAATTATGAAGTTAGTTCTGGATTGAGGATAATCCCACACTGCTCTGAGTTACTTGCACCATTAAGACAACAAATCTTAATGAAATAAAATTAAAGTATTTCATAGGAGTCAACTTCTCTTTATTGTCTGATGACAGATTTAGGGAATGGTGCTCATGGTGGGTGCACCTGTTAATAATGTTTCACTAGAGTATTAACAAAAGAGCATGATCTTTTGTTACGAACTTTATTCAGTTTATTGTATGGTTCTAAATTGGGAATTGTCCCAGATATATGATTAAGAGAATAAAAAAATTATTCAGAATATCTTCAAAGATTTTCCTGACAATAAGATCAATTGTACCAAGATTGTCTTTTGCAAAGGACTTCGTGGAAACCCTACTGACAGAAGCATATGGAGTTAGACGGCAGAGAATAAAGACATTAAACTGTAAAGAACAATCCTGCTGGTCCCCCAGGTTATGGCCCAGATAATGTAATACATGGTTTTCATCCTTAATTTAGGCTTTTCCAAGACAAGGTGAAATTCATTATTAAAATCTTCATAGTAGCTCAATCTGATTTAAACTACATGGTTAACCAACCTGGTTACTCTAAGTGTGAACATGTAATTCTTTCCATTGTTATGAATACCTTTTGAAATTTTTATCCTGAGATTCATCTCATATCATCAAAAGTAATCATATTCTCAGTCATTAAATATTGGCTTCACGCCTAGAATTACAGTTTTAGAATTTAACTGAGAAAGCTTGCTCTTCACAGGCCCAGTTTTCATCTTTATGGGTCCCATAGTCTAGCGTGGAACATGTAACATCTCGGGACTTGGTAACTCATCATCAAATTGAATTAATTAAAATTTAGCTTATGGAGCAGTCCAATACTACTAGAAGTCACATTGAATCTAAGGGTAGATCAAAGATGTGGACATAAAGATACTATTTTTTTTGTTTAGATAAATTATGTTTGCAACAATTAAATAATTATAAACATTTATCTCCAAATGTTAAAATTTATAACTGCTATGTTACACTATTTATAATTAGAAAATAAAATTACGTTTCATTTTGTAGTTTTTTGGGAAAGGGACGTATCTGCAGTGATGAACTCGTTTACTTTGAATGGCTATTCCAATGTAAATTCAACTTCTTAAGGAGGCATAAGGGTAGAGTAAAAAGTATTTTTAAAAACTGAGTTGAAAAATGTGGATTCTGACCCTTGTTTCATCATGCTTTAATGATGCAGCCTGACTGTCAGTTACCTTTCTGAAAATTAATTTCTCAGCAGCCTAGAAAAACAATATTTACCATTTCAGTGTTTGAAATGGTTGGAATGTGGATCAAATGAAAAATTCATACCAAAGCAGTTTTACTATGCAAATAAAAAGCTATATTATTCTTCTATAGCCTTATCATTAATATATTCGTGTGATTTTTAAGGATTTCTGCTGACTTTAATAATCTCAGAGCACAGATGTGCAGCAGTCACCATGGACCATGTTATGCTATGTACCAATATCCTCGAAATCCCTGTGGCTTGAACAAAAAAGGTTTATTTTATGTCCATACCATTGCAAGTCACTGGGCTGTATGCTGTATCATACTCCCCCTAGGACCAAGGCCAATGAAGCAAGCCACTACCCGGCATAGTGCCAGCATGCCTGGCATACTGGCAATTTATTGCTCACAGTTCACAAGGCCTGAATTGGTTTGCTAGGGTTGCCATCACATGCTGGGTGGCCTAAACAACAGACATGTATTTCCTTTCAGTTCTTAAGGGTGGAAGTCCAAGGTCAAGGTGTCAGCAGGCTTGGCTTCTTATGAGGCCTTTCTCCTTGGCTTACAGATGGTCTTCTCCCTGAATCCTTACCTGGTCTTCCCTCTGAATGTATCTGTGTCCTAATTCCCTCTTCTTTTAAAGACACTGATCATATTGGATTAGGGTTCACTGAATAATCTCATTTTAACTTAATTACCTTTGTAAGATCTTATCTTCAAATACAGTCACATTCTGAGGCATTGGGCATTGAGATATTACCAATAAGTTTTGAAAACACACAGTTCAGCCCACAGCAGTGTCCCGTCAAATGATAGGGGCCAGGAAGGAGGTGAACAGCATCAGTGACTATAACAACAACCATTTAATTGTTGTATTAATACTTTAATATATATAGTTGGTATTTAAAAATACAATGTTTTTAATACATTATTAATATTTTAGGCATCTTTTTTCTGAAAAAATATGTGTATAATTTCACATGTAATATGTAAATATTGTTTTATATACAATATACTCTGTCGCCTACTTTAATTATAATATACTAGAGGCCCGGTGCATGCACGAGGTGGGGGTGGGGGTGGGTGAGGGTCCCCTCAGCCCAGCCTGCACCCTCTCCAATCTGGGACATCCCTCTCACAATCCTGGACCACTGGCTTCTAACTGCTCACCTGCCTGCCTGCATGATAGCCCCTAACTGCCCCCCTGCCAGCCTGATCACCCCTAACTGCCTCTTCCTGCTGGCTTGATAGCCCCTCACTGCCCCCCCTGCCAGCCTGATCGCCCCCAACTGCTCGCCCCCTGCCAACCTGGTTGCCCCCAACTGGCCCCTTGCCTGCCTGGTCGCCTCACGCAGCCTGCAGTTCGGTCATTTGGTCTCCCCTCACTAAACCCCCTGCCAGCCTGGTCACTCCACACAGCCTGTTTGGTAGTCTGTTCAGTTGTGATGGTCACTTAGGCTTTTATATAGATAGATTACACAAGGCTAAACACAAGTATGCAACAGTTTTTCCCCCTTTGGAGTAAAGTACCAAAAAGTATATATTTTTTTCTCCAATGATCTGTTTCTGTCTTCCTATTATAACTGAACTTCTGCCCATCTCTTTTCAAGCATATAATTTAAATTCTCCATGCATATAATTTCAGAAAATCATACGCCATTGATAATAATGAAATCTATTTATTTCAGAGAGTGCCCAAAACACAGAAACAATCAGTAAAGCAGTCTTACAGGGCTCATATGTTATCTGGCTCATTAGAACGTGTGCTTGCTCAACTTCAGAATGAAATTAAACTTCCTCAAAGGGATTAGCTCCAGAAAGAATGGCACGGACTAGTTCTGGACTCTCAAAATTCTATTTCAAATGTGCATATAATGTTACATAGAACAGAGGATGTGAAAGCACATTTTCCTTCTTACATGGAGTACTTTGTTGATAATTTGTATCATCACTTAAGGAAATTAGAAGCTTCAGGGAATTTCTTTAAATAAATATATCAATGCAAAAGGATCATTACCTGACTGTGGCTCATTTACAATAATATCATCTTGGCTCCAACCGTCAGAGGATGGAAATGGATATTGATCAGTTGTTTTAGCCGTGGAATAAGAACTTCAGTTTAATGGTCACGTAATAACATTATAATGGGGAAGGCTGTGAACAAGACATGCTCATTATTTCACACGCAGGGCAAAGAGCATGGCTTTCTTATGGCACTAATTCCCCTATGATTTAATTATTATACTCTCTCCCACATAAATTAGCTTCAGCGTGCAGATAACCCAGTTTAAAAATAGAAAAGCTTGGTCAATTAAAACAGCCTTGTGGTCAAGAACTCTGGTTACTTTATTTGAAATATTAGTCCTTTAATTTCATTCTTTATCGATATGGATTTTCCAAGTTGCAAACAGAGATAGCCCAAGAAAGAAAAATTTCCTTATTTCTATAAAATCGAATGCAATTCCTGTCTCAAGATTACATTCTGCATGCTGGCAGAAAACAATAATCTAGTGACTGTCAAATATTATCAGTCACGTTTGGGTCTCGTAAATCATGTCACGTTTAAACGGAGTCAAATCTGGAATCCCCAGGCTCCCTGAGGAAGTTCCACCCGCTTCATGCTTTCCTCAGGCCTCTTCCCCTCCTTCAGCCTCACACAGGCTTCTCTCCTCTTATTCAAATGACAGACGTCAGAGTCCACTACCTCTGACACGCACTGCCTCTTGGAGTTCCAGCCGTACACGCCACTCACAACAGTTTTCCACACGGCTTGTTTTTCCTTGGTCTTAACACAGGAAGCTAGGCAAAGGTGCTCTGTTCTCTCAGAAGCATCCGTAAACGCAAAAGGATTCCAGGTTAGACCTTGATATGGAGTGAGGGGTCAGGGTGCCTGGCCCTCAAGGACGTCGTGTTTCTTGTGACTGACTTCACAAAGCCTCCCGCCTCTCCTCAAAGAATCATATTTCGTCTGGGGTGAGGTTGCTAGACACGTCGAGTAAAACCAGTATATCTTTCATTTTTACGCCTTTTAACATACGCCGAGGCTTTGGAGTATACTAGTCGATGTGAAAATGTAATGCCATTGTTTTCCAGTTATGCTGTATCACGCCTTCCATGGGACGGTGGTTGTCTCTGAAGGCATGGAGGGTAGAAAGAATGTCTCTGCAAAGAGCTGATCTGGATTGAGAAGCAAAAGCGATATTGTCATATTGCTCCTCTGCTCATTCCCAGGTGAGGAGTTGGGGAGGGGGGATTTCTTTTCTATGTGGCAGCGAGAATCATGAGATAGAGATAAACGTGAATTTCTCTTTTCTACTAAAAATAAAAGAAAGAAAGGTAATGGGCTTTAGAGTCCAATGTTTGTATCTGGGTCTGACACTTCTAAAATCCTTTGTGAGGGTGGGAGGAGGCTGAGAGAAGTCAATGGGGGAAAAAGGGCACATATGTAATACTTTCAACAATAAAGAATTAAAAAGATAAATAAATAAAATGAAATCCTTTGTCACACTTTCCTACATTTGAAGCTACTGAAAGAATATGTAACGTCTTATATAAAAGGCCCGTGGCCGTCACGCTGTAATGCCATCACAACCAAACAGAGCAGTGGCTCTCATGGCAGGTGGGGTGGGGCATGAGCTGTGAGTGGTGATGGGTGGGCTGGCCAGCTGAGGCAAGCAGAAGTGAGCTACTCATGCACAATTTTGAGCATGCTGGGTCTCTAGTATTTACATAAATTACTAGGCATAAATTACTATAATAAATTATTAACAGTGTTTAACATAATTTTGGGGTAATATATAGTTGCTAATATTATTATTAGCATCAGAAGTATTTGTTATGCAAAGTAGCTTTTATTTTTTTTTACTTTAATCTACTTTGGCTGCTATATCTATAAAACTTGAAAATGATACAGAATGTCTAATGTTCTCATTTTACTGTTTTAAAGTGCATAGTTTTCTGCTATCATGGAGCTGACAGAGTTAAGTAGATTTTCTTGAATTCAATTTATTTTACATTTTTTTCCCCTTTTCTCATTTTACTTTGTGAAAGCTACGGTCTTATGGTCTAGAATAGTTAAGTAGATTTCAAAAGCCCAAATTTCTCATTATCAACATGATGGTACATTTGAATTCTACAGTAATGTTTTTTCATTATACTATTTTGCTTTAATTCCTTTTTTTCTCTGGATGACATAAAATCCTTTACATGAATACTTTGGTGTGAAATTTGAAAACAGTATTCCTCTGGTTGAAATGGTATGAAGTAGTGGGTAAAGTTTACACTGGAATAAGGTGATATAAGGTCCGGTCTGCTCGGTCTCAGTGGGTTGTGTAACTTTGGGCAAATCACTTCACCTCTGCAGGCTTCCATGACCTCATCTGTTAAATAATTAAGTTGAATGAAATTATCTCCAAGAGTTCCCTTCCAGATCCAAAGTGTTCCACTTGAGTCTGTAACGAGGCAAACCGTTTCAACCATGTCTGTTTCAGGCATTACACTGGCATTTCAGACATGATATTTCATTTTTATTCACTCTAAACTATATGTGGTATTATCTGCATTTTACAGATTAGGCAACTAAAGATCGGAAAGGTTAAGTGACTTGCACAGGGTCATAAGTAGAAAGGTTTTTTACTTAAAATCAGGTCTTTCCAATTCCAAATGCTTTCGTTTTTACCTACCATTACCATAGTGCTCCCGAAGAGAGAGAAATGAGTGTCAGAGAGCACATAAAATGCCCGATTTAGTGACAAAAATGGTAGAACTAATATTTTCTGAAAGTAATTGCACTTGGTATTAAATGATGGGTTTCCTTTTCATCTTTATTATGTACTATGAGTTCATATCAGTGATATAATTATCATTTTGACAGAATTTAAAAATTATGTTCTATAATTATGTGTCCTGGAAGACCCAATTTTATTTACTATTAACAAATGACATTAAGAAAGTTAAATGAGCTCTTGCCAAGTAAGCTCAGTTGCTTAGAATGTCATCCTGATATACCAAGGTTGCAAGTTTGATCTCTAGTTAGGGCACATATAAGAAGCAACCAATGAATGCAGAAATAAGTGGAACAATAAATTAATTTTTCTCTGTCTCACTCCCTTCCTCTCTCTCAAATAAATCAATTAATATTTTTTTGAAAAAGAAAGTTGAATGAAATTAAGCATAGCTGTAAACCATTAACACTAAGCTATGTATTTGTAGGTGAAGTTGGAAGCTGGGAATGTTAAAGAAGCAGAGAAATACAAAGGGTGGTGAAATTCCACAGATTATAAAATAAAGAAAATCCAAAATGCCATCCTCATTGAAAATGCTCTGGGCCCAGCCAGTGTGGATCAGTGGTTGAGCGTTGACCTGGGAACCAGGAGGTCATGGTTCAATTCCTAGTCAAGGCATATACTGGGTTCCAGATTTGATCCCCAGTGTGGGGTGTGTGGGAGGCAGCCAATCAATGATTCTCTCTCATCATTGATGTTTCTATTTCTCTTTCCCTTTCCCTTCCTCTCTGAAATCAATATATACAATTATATATATATATAATTTTTTTATTTAAAAGAAAGTGATCTGGTTCAGGGAGACTGGATGCCTGTGTACAATAGTTGTCCTCATAGTATGAGTGAATACAAGCTTCCATTCTTTAAGAAGATAAATGGAATTCCCTTTTGGTAAATCTTGTTGTAAAGAGGAAGTGGAAGAAGGGACACATGGGACAACAGAAACAATAACCGCCTGTGCACACACATGAAAAGAAAGCACAGATGAATGATAAACTCATTCACAAAGCTCAAATATAGAATGGGCTTTCTGTTTGCTCTTCATAAGTAAGTGAGCAAAATGCTATATATCGATAGACATACTTGTTATTTACTTGTGATAGACCTGGTTTTGTATCAAAGCTCCACTACTTACCAACAAGGTGCCCATGAAAAAGTTATTTAATTTTTCTTAATAATAGTATGTGCCTTGTAGGTAGGCATTTATAGGTAAAGGGAGAATAGGCAAAATAATTTATGTGTAGCTCTTGACATAGTGTTTCGCATATAATTAGCTTTGATTATGTCCAGTACTTTAAGCTATTGTAAACCTTCCAAATGGAAAATTATATAATATCTTTTACTTAGTATCTGTTTTCCCATTTAAAAAGATTTCAAGACTGGAAAGAACAAAGTAAAAAGTAAAGAGACTTTGGTGCCATTGATAAACGAGGAGCTAATAAGAGGATCAATGGCATCTCTGAGAGTCATCTTCTCCCTTTGCCCCATGGAGAGTCTCACAGGTCTCATTTGACTCATTAATCTGTGCGACAACCACCCTGCCTCTAGTCCACTGGTTCCGAAGTTCCATTCATGCTGCCAACGCTCACCAAATAGGAAACTCCATAGATAGTGTCACATCACTCTCCATGTGTCTTTAATGCCTTTATTCCTATAGGATAGACTTGGGTGGTACTCATGGCTCCTATAAAATTGCACCCCGTTTTAATTTCCAGCCTCATTTCCCTCCACCCCACTTATGTCTTTACTCATGGTACTGCCATGTAACTGTGCACTGTTACTCTACTTGCAGGATTTTTTTTCTTTTTTTGCTTCTTTATGCCTTAGCATATATTATTATCTTAACCCAGAGTACTTCCTTTTTCTGATAAAAAATATATTTTTTCTTTTAAAATTCAGTTTAAATATGACATTTTTGAAGCCTTTCTCAAATCTCCAAGGAGTTAATTTAATCTTGCTTCTCTCCCAGGTCTCTCTTCACATAATTCTGTTATGAAACTTCTTATGTTTGTTCAAAAGTCTATCTCCTTCACAAGATTTTGAGTCCTTCAAAAACAGGGACCATGTTTTATGTTAATTATTGAAACACCAATGTGTAATTTGTTATCTGGGACACTTTGTTAACATCCATTGACTGAATAAATGAATTAACTAATGTGTTTGATCTTAGGACATTTCTACAACATATTTTAAGCAACACAAAAAGTTCACATTTTAGGGGTCAGTTGGTATTCACTAAAACAAGTATATGAACTTGTTTCTTTTATATTTAAAGGGTGTAGTAGAGACTCAAAGTTGTCTCCTCAAATCCATTTTTGTTGTTGTTGCATAGCAATAGAATACCTAATTTTTAATGGAGTGCATGGGCACACAGAATTTTTTAAAAATGTACTTCTAGCTTTCTTTGCAGAGAGATGTGGCCATATCTCTATAACTTTTAGACAATGAGATGTAAGTGGACGTGCCATATAGCAGCTGCCAGAATCATTTCCTAAAACAAATTTGCTTTGTGTATTCACCTTTGCCCTTCCTCTTTTCCACTGGCTGGCATGTGGGTGTAATAATTAGAGCTGGAGCCATCATGAACAATGAATTGATCTGAAGATGGGAAGCCATGCATGAAGGAACAAGACAGAAGGAGCCTGGGATTTTGAGAACCGTATAGAACAGAGGAACCATATTAGCTTTGGACTGCCTACCTTGAACTTTTAAGTGGCAAATATATACATTTGTATTATATTTTAATCACTTACATTCTGGTTCTCTGTTACATTGACTGTGACTTAGCTGACAAATTCAGGGAATAACTGATAATTTAGAGCTGACTATACATGTTGGAATGTGTGTATTATAGAGATATTTAGAGACTTGCTTAATACCAAAGGGCTAGTATGTGGTGTGATACAAAAAACACTTGGACCCCGTACCTTGTAATTCTATGACATCGTCTACCTATACAACTACCTTAAGCCTCTGTGTATTTATTGGTGGTAGTGGGGGATAAAAAGGCTGATTTAGAAAGTGGTCATAAATGAGATTATCCATTTTGAAGGGTTAAATGCTTCGTAATGTTCATTGCTTTCCCCACCAGAACTGTCTGCGAGTTCTGTGAGAGTAGAGAAAAATTATTGACACAGTTTATCAGAATTACAGTAAAAACACTGGGAAAATTATCTTGGGTATGGCATGCTAGTAGATAAGACAGAGAAATATGTGTTAAGTGATAGAGCAGTTCAATAAATGCATAGAAACCCCCAAATATGTTGTTTATTAAATGATTGTCATCTTGGAGGGAGGTCTCTTGTGGCATATCCTAAGATTTTCTTTATTTAGCTTCATAAATTTCCACCAGTGACTTGGATGAAGAGACATTTGTGAAATGTGTAAGAGACACGGTGCTGGCAAGGGAAGCAAATGTTCTCGGTGGCACAATCAAGGTTCAAAGATTTTACCCAACAGCATCAACTTGGACTCAAATTAACAAGAATATTAACAGAAAAAAATAAAATTCTAAGTTTAGAATAAAAATATCAATTGCAGAAGTTCAGGACTGAGGTAACTGGCTTAAAGGATTGAGTTACACTTTAAGCATAAAGGGAATCCAGAGGAATTAGGAAATGCTATGACTTTTGTGTTGCTGTTGTTGATAAAACTCTAAAATGGGGCTTCTCCAAGTTAGGTCTGTAGGTAATTGAGGTCAGAATTCTTTGGAATATTTCTTAGATATTCATATTCCATGCACACCTACCAATTTATGGTGAAATGCGTTTAATTGAAGTGTGTCCCAAACATTTCTTGGGAGAACAGGGGCTTTAAATCTTGAAAATCATTGGTTGGGATAAGTTAAGTCCCACTTTTAAAATATACTCTTCCATTCTGAAAACTGCATATTAAAGGATACACAGCTGACCTTGGGTTCATCCAGAATCAGAAGCAAACTGGGACCCTCTCAATTTACTTTGGAAAGTGTAAGTCATCACTAAATCCAAAGCACACTTCCAATAAAAATTATATATATTGTTATTTTTTGAAATTAATAAATATAATAAATACTTTAATTCATTGATGAAGAAGATATGAACAATGCTGTCTTTTCATGGGGAAGAGTTTTATATTGATAAAAATATGTACTATCCAGAGAACATATCCTTCATGTGAGTTTAAAACACTCCTAAAAATCTCAGTGTAAACACCTATATCTCTATTTGGGGACAAATGTTATAATAGTGTTGATCTTGAAGTTTCTTTATAGATTGAACCACTGCTAATAGACTTGGTCAACATTTGCCAAGGAATTCTACAGTGTGAGCATTAGTGCTGAAAAGAGATATGCTGTGTCCAATTCCAGGAGGGTGAAATCATTGATTTGTGTTAGCTTTTTCCTCTTTGTACCTTCAGAACTGACTGTCACTGCAAGAAATACAGAATCTATCTTATTATATCTTCATATAATTGTGTTTATTGCCCTTGGAATAAGGTTAAAATTAATTGAGCTCTAAGGTCAATTTTTTACCAACATAATTCTAAAACTCAGTTTAATTCTTAAAGAGTTGCATTTCATCAGAAGTACTAAACTCATAATTTTATAGTCTTTATGGTATAAGGGGAATGATATTTGTAGAAAATAAATCCCGAAGTTATTTAATACTGTTTGCTGCCAATTTAATGTGTTAGGCATTCAGCAAATAACCATAAAAATAGTTTTAAATTGTCAATTAATTAACTTCTCTGAACAGAGCATGTGCACTGTAAAAGTGTCCTAAATATACAGATTACTAAATCCCTGCATTCACATAAAATATAGTTGAGGAGAGAAAAAAACACACATTAAAGTAAAATGAATTACTCATGCTTGCAAAGAGTATAGAGATCTTTAAGGGCGAATTAGTGTGTTTAAAACAGGCTGTTAAGAAAGAAGTTATAATAATAAGGATATACATTTTGAACCAGGGTTAGTAACTGTTTCTATTTTGAGAGGGTAGAGGGAAACATGCTTCAGGAAGGTGAAATTAAGTAAATAAAATGAGAAAGATTAAAGTATGAGAATCATCACATAGGGGTGAAAGCAAGAGCTTGACAGGAAAACCTCCTCACCAGGAAGGTTTGCTGTAACATGAGTAATGTCTGCACTGAACTAAAGCAAGATGACATCACGTAGGTGATGTGCTGCTTGGTCACGGAGACAGGCAAAGGAAGGGTGCAGAGCAAATGGCTGCTGATACATCTGCAAGCCTCTCTGTAGGTGAGAGGGATGGGACCCACAGTATTCCGGTCTAGGGCAGGCAAGTGTCTGTATGATTGTCTCAGCTTATACTTTTAACCATAGTACTAGTGATTTTTAAGTTTAATTTTTATTAAAATTATGTATAACAAAACCATACAAGGTACTTTACAAAAGGCAGTAGTCTCTTCCCCATCTTCCTTCCAGCCAGCTCTCAGCAAATCTTCCTTCACACCCCCTTCATCTCACTTTCTTAGCTGCTATCTTGGGCATTTGCATCAACATTAGTGCATGTTGCCATTTCTTATTTATATCTTGTATGTTAAATTCCTGTTGAGGAGAATGTTGATCCAGCTCTCCCATTCCTAACCTGCCACATCCTCCAATGCAGTTACATTAGTATTTTTGTTTATATCACTTTTCAGTTGTTGTTATGTGAAATATTAACAGCTGAGCAACGTGATATAACAAATACAGAAACAGCAGCACCAACAACATCAAACGTGTTTTAGCATTCACTCTGTGCAAGACAATTTTATTTCTTTTTCCTACATTCTTATTTTTGGAGTTCAAAATTTATTTCTATGTCTGTTCTTAAATTATTTAACTACTAGAGGCCCAATGCATGGAATTTGTGCAAGAGTAGGCCTTCCTACCCCCGGCTGCCGGCATCGGCTTCCCTCTAGCACACAGGACCTGGGCTTCCCTCCGGCTGCCAGCAGGCACCTGGGACCCGGGCTTCCCTCGCAGCCCCAGCTTCTTCCAGAAGGTCGTCTGGAAGGACATCTGGTTTAATTAGCATATCATGCTTTTATTATTATAGATTTTAACATATCTATTACAATTGGCCTCCCAATTATGTCTCTTTTTAATATTTATTTATTTATTTATTTCAGTAAAGAAGAAAACTTTATTTATTTACTAAAGACCCGGTGCATGACATTCGTGCACAGGGCGGGGTGCCGGGGGGTGGGGGGCGGGGGGAGGTCCCGCAGCCCGGCCTGCTCCCTCTCGCAGTCTGGGACCCCTCAGGGATGTCTGCCTTGGGGATCAGGCCTAAGCCGGCAGTCAGATATCCCTCTTGCAGTCCGGGCTCTCACAGTCTGGGACCTCTTGATCCTTACCACCCACCTGTATCAGAAGCAGGAGAGGCTCCCCCCACCGCTGCTGCGCTTGCCAGCCTTGAGCTGGCTGAGTGGTGCTCCCCCTGTGGGAGCACACTGACCACCAGGGGGCAGCTCCTGCATTGAGAGTCTGCCCCCTGGTGATCAGTGCGCATCATAGTGACCAGTCATTTCACCATTTGGTTGATTTGCATATTAGCCTTTTATTATATAGAATTTTTTATTTTTTTAATCTTCACCAGAGGATATTTTTTCATTGATTTTTAAAATATATATATATATGTGTACACATATATATATATTTAAATTTATTTCAGAGAGCAAGGGAGAGGGAGAGAGAGATAGAACATCAATGATGAGAAAGAATCATTCATCGGCTGCCTCCTGCATGCTCCCTACTGGAGATCAAGCCCACAACCCGGGCATGTGCTCTTGACCGGAATTGAACCCAGGACCCTTCAGTCCACAGGCTGATGCTCTATCCACTGAGCCAAACTGGCTAGGACTCCATTGATTTCTTAGAGAGAGTGGAAGAGAGAGGGAAAGACAGAGAGAAATATCAATGTGAGAGAAACACATCGATTGGTTGCCTTTTGCATGTGCCCTGACCAGGGCCTGGGGAGGATCCTACAACTGAGGTGCATGCCCTTGACTGTAATTGAACCAGGGACCCTTCAGCCTGCAGGCCAAAGCTCTATCCTCTGAGCCAAACCGGCTAGGGCAAGAAGTAAACTTTATTCATTGCAAAACAGCAGACCGGACCAGCACAACCCAAAGAAGAACATTGAGGAGCAGAGCTGAGTTTTTTAGCCAGAGAGTGGCATGACCCAAGAGCTGACTCACCCCTGTTACAATTGAACTATTTTGTACTGAATAAAATTTCATTTTAGTACATTGTTTTGAAAGTCTAGTACACCACTAATTTCATCTTATTCTTAAATATCCCTTCTGGAGTCTCTCCTCCATCAATTCCTATCTGGATGCTATCTGGGTCTGCCGGACAGCGTTTTACTGCCAGCTCCATACACCACCATCCTGTTGATTTCTTTCATGTCTCTTCTCAGCGGCATCCTTCTTATGCCAGAGGTCCCCTAGTTTTCTTCTTCTTGGCTTAATTCCTCATTTTTCCAGAGGAGTGGCATGAATACTAAAGGTGATTTTCAATGGTAACCACTTCAGACAGCAGCACGTTATGATTAGTAACATCATTAACCCCAGTGATGCCACCATAAATACAGAATGTGCATTAAGCCATACTTGATTTACACAGCTGAAGAAAAAAATCTCCAGATGAGAGGAGCAAAAGTCTAGAGTGAGTCATTTCAGTGGAGAGTTGTAAATTCTCATTGAAATTCCAGAACTAATATATTTAATAGACCTGGTAACCTTGAAGTAAGAGGATGTCAGGTATTCATGAGGAAAGATCCCATGATGAAATCACAGTAAGTGCTACAAATATACCTCCTGAACTTCTCTAAAAAAGATTCTGCCAAATTTATTATTGGGCACTCAGTCTGAATTGCCACTAATTAGGCAAATAGCTGAAGGTGTTGTTGGGGATCCAATAAAAAATTCCATTTTGATCTACCACCTCCCTGTATACCCAGTTAGGACACCTGTGTTTAGCTCCCCAGTCCCAGAGTGTATGGGTTCTGGAAATAACATAAGCAGTTGGCAGAATCCTGAGTAAGAGGTATTATAGAAGGTAGAGCCAAGCTACTATAGTTTATCCTCTCTAAGGAAAGAGTAAATACAAAGCAGCACTGTTTGACTAGAAAAGTCAAAGAGATAGGTACCACCATCGAAGGTAAAGAGGCCAGAGTAATGATTTATCTCACAGCCCATTCTGCCTGCAGGAATACACTCAGAGGCATCAAGAGGCAGTGCTGTTTTGGCTCTTTGGGTTTAGGGGTACAGGGTATGCTGGATCCTATGACATCCTCTATAAAAATTTACCCCAAATCTGTTTTCCTCATCATCATCAGTGCCATAGTCTTCATTATAATATTCCCAAGACAACTGTGAATTCACTTGATGTCAAGCTTTGTCAATCTTTAGGATAAAACTAGGTGTGCTTTTTTATTCTGAGACATATTAATCCTTTGATATTAAATGTTTGGCAAATCTTTAAAAATAATGATACTCTCTGTAGCTTTTATCTGTAGCTTGAATCCAAATCATAGATATTTTGGAGATTTTAACTTGTCATTCTCTCTCTTTTAAAAAAAATTTATTGATTTCAGAGAGGAAGGGAGAGGGAGAGAGAGATAGAAACTTCAATGATGAGAGAGAATCATTGATAGGCTGCCTCCTGCACACCCCACCCTGGGGATCGAGCCCCCAACCTGGGCATATGCCCTGACTGGGAATTGAACCATGACCTGGTTCATAGGTTGACGCTCAACCTCTGAGCCATACTGGCCAGGCTCATTCTCTTTTCTTAAGATAGTCAGTGCTGTAGAGGCAGCCACCTCATCTCGCAGTCCTTGACATCCCAATGCACTTTATGTTTTAGAAGTAGCAATGCAGCCTCTAAAGCCTCCCCTTCATTTCAAGGAGGCAAAATAATCAACTGATTTGTCAGCATACCTCCTGGGTCCCAGGTTATCTTTCCCCACTATTGGATTTTCACTGACTTCCAGTCAAATGAAGTACAGTAACTGTAGTAGGTTGAATAGTGTCCCCCTGAAATTCACATCCACCTGAACCCTCAGAATGTGATCTTATTTGGAAGCTAGAGGCCCAGTGAAGGAAATTCTTGCACTGGGGAGGGGGGTCCTTCAGCCTGGCCTGTACCCTCTCACAGACTAGGACCCCTTGCGGGATGTCTGCCTGCCGGCTTAGGCCCGATCCCTTTGGTTCGGGCCTAAGCCGGCAGGTGGACATCCTTCTCTCAGTTCAGGGCTCTTGCAGTCCAGGACCTCTCGCTCCTTACTACCCATCTGCAGTAGAGGTGGGAGAGACTCCCACCACCGCCACTGTGCTCGCCAGCTGTGAGCCCCGAGTATGGCTGAGCAGCCCTCCCCCTGTGGGAGCTCACTGACCACTAGGGGGCAGCGCTTGTGTTGAGCATCTGCCCCGGTGGTCAGTGCGCATTATAGTGACTGGTCATTCTGGTCTTTCTGTTGTAATGGTTGTTTTGGCTTTTATTATGTAGATAAGGCCTTTGTAGATGTCATTTAGGTAAGGCTAGAGATTTGTTCATACTGGGTTACAAAGGGCCCTAGATCTAATTATTATGTCCTTATAAGAGGGGAAAAAGGACACACAGAGACAGAGGCCAGGTGAAGACGGAAGCGGAGATGAAGTTATGCTGCCACAAGCCAGAGAACTACCAGGGGCAGCAGACCCTGGGAGAGGCAAGGAAAGATTGCCCCCGAGAGCCTTTGAGGGGAATGTGACTCTGCCGACACCTTTATTTCAGACTCTGGCTTCCAGGATCACAAGAGAATAAATTTCTGTTGTTTTAAGCCACCCGGTCTTTGGTAATTTGTTATATCAGCCACAGGAAACAAATGCAATCACAAATTATAATTCTCTTTATTTGTCAGAATTATGTGCACTGTTCTGATGGTATCTATTTCTGTCCAAGTCAGTTTTCTTAGTTGCCAAAAGAAAAAAAGAAAGAAAATACCCCCTTCCCCAAAACAACCAAACAAACAGATAAATAAACCCAAATCACCGTTTAAAAAAAACAAACAAACACAAAAAAGCAAGCAAACAAACAAACAAACAAAAAACCAGCAGCAATTTATTAATGACAGAGACCACTGATAGAATCTCTATGAAGGCTTGGAGATGAAGGTCAGAAAATGGATAGAAAATGGGCAGAAGTGTAGGTAGTCACATCCAGTCCAGATCAGGCCGCAGTTCCAGTCTGGTGAACCCGGCACTGCCACGGCCACAGGACACCAGGCTGAAGAGCTGTCCTTCAGGCCTGCACCCTGCACACCACCACTGGCCCTGCTCCCGCTGTGTCCTGGTCAGGGAACACTGTGGGTGCTTCTGCCACCACCATACTGAAGTCTCCCCTCTCCCTACTCCAAGGCATCATTAGAATCAAAGTCAGAGCACGAAGGGGTCAGATGAGGCTGGCCCTGGCGTAGATCACCTTTCCGTGATCTAGTTTGCGGGGAAACAAAAGGAGAGGCTGGACAGGCAAGCATCAGTCGTTAGTCACGGCTGAGGACTGTGTTGCCCACCAGATCTCATCAAGTTGGGATGGAGAGTAGGTGTTCATAGTCACAGAAAGGAGATCAAAGGTGGGGAGGCAAAATCAAAATAAAACAAAACCGAATTACCCCTCCCCCCATAATATGTCTTGCACATGAATATCTAAGGCTAATTTCATTGACTCTGTAGAGAAAAGAAATCCCTTCAGACTCTGTTGAAACTTGACATAATAGTTTTAATGAGGAGTCGCATTAGGTTCTGTTGCTCTAATACATTATTTCTATTTGAAAAAAGAAGAATGGTACTAGTAAATATACAGTTGTTTTTGCATCTCACTAATGACAAGTTTACAAAACAGTTGAAACAATAGTATATTTACTTTCTTGTTTAGCTCCAAGAGATCTTTGCCCATATTTAAGCATTAGGGTATCTTTGTCAGTGTCATATTCAGAATGACACTCAGGTAATTAACTGACAATTCTAACAAAAATAAAAATTTTATTTGCATACATGTAAAAATAACAGGAAAATATTAATGAAACTCAAAGCCTTGCTTGATACTGTTATTTAAGGAAATTAAGTGAATAAAAAAGCCACTTTAAATGTCAGCTTCAATAAATTTAATTAAAAATAACTAAATGTCAGCTCATAATATTATTTCAGAGGAAATTTATTTCATATTGATAGATCAAAAAAGAAAATGCTAAAAATGAACTTAAGAGATCACATAAGATGAAAGAAAGTTGAATAACTGTGGCAATTTATTATTGTCTAGAAAAGTCAGATTAATAGTTGTCACTGGAAGTATCCAAAAGAAACATTAACCAATTCAAATAAAAATCAATTTCTATAGTTTATGCTGTCACCACCATTGATGTTTGAACACATATGACTGAATGACTTGTCTGTGTTTCTTTTGTAATGTGTGAAAATAAGTCCCAAGTGTAACATACCTAGCATTTATCAAAGATTTAGGAATTGGAAGACACACAATATGTCATGTTATTTTACTTCATACCTGTGCTGTAGAATAAAGTTCTGGTAAATTTTAGGGAAGGATGGGGATCTGGAAAGGTTTGGCAAACATTTACAATATATGAGTTCACACAATCTAAAATTAAAAGCATCCTTTTATACTATCTTTATTTGAAAATATTTGTTTCAAATTACATTTGTATATTGCAGATTGTTTTTGCTCTTCCTCCATTCCATCAGTCTTCTAGTATGTCTTTCTAATGCAGAGATAGGAAAACTAAAAATTACATTTTCTATATTTCTTTGTAGCTAAGATTCTGGATGCTAATTGATTCCCACCAAAAAGAGCCAACTCAACGAGATGGGGAAAACCCAAGTGTGAATTGGGCCATTTTCTTGCCATTTTGATTCTCTTCTCACTGCAAGGTCATGGAGATAGGAGATTTTCCTGCATCGGCAGTCCAGTTTCTCTTCTCCAGGGTTCTGGTTATAAAGAGGCTGTTACCGTGTTCCGGAACGCAGGCACCAGTTTTGTGTGTATCCCATTCATGGTAACAATAAATTCCTGATATCTGGAGTACAACCATGGTAGTATGATCTTCATCTCAATAGTTTTAGTGGTGGCTTCAGTGGTAGAAGCTCCCTTGGCAGGCAAGCCTCAGGGTTTGGGAGTCATTACTGAAATTCCAGACTGAACTGCATTCCTCTAACCCTTCCAAGAATATTGTGGGCCTTATATTCCTCTATGAAATTCCTTTTTAAATAAATGCAGGGAGTGCTTTAGTGTTTTCTATTTCCTACCTAGAACCTTGACTAGTAAAGTATATTTAAAAAAATATATTTTTATTGATTTCAGAGAGAAAAGGAGAGGGAGAGAGAGATAGAAACACCAAGGATGAGAGAGAACCATTGATGGGCTGGCACTCTCATTCCCAGGAGAGTTTGGTTTTAGCGGGACCATGACTTTCTTACAATTGCAAGAATGGAATGAATGTAGAAGAGAATGAACACTGCAAGTCTCAGGTAGTAAGTCGAAAGGAATCACTGTTTTCTCTGTCACATTTGACCCTTATGCCCCAAAGCTAATCTTTCATGATGCATTCAGATCCCTGCTGCTATTACATCTTCATGTGAAATCTGAACATTAACAAATCTAATATATAAAGGATGGTTTAAAATTTCCAAAGAGATATGAAAATCAGAGGTGGAAAACTATAGTTAACAATCTATTTTTATAATTAGACTTCATAAGCCTCGCTGGTGGCTCAGCGGTTGAGCGTCAGCCCAAGAACCAAGAGGTCACAGTTTGATTCCTGGTAAGGACACATGACAGGGTTGCAGGCCTGATCCCCAGTAGGGAGACAGCCAATCAATTATTCTCTCTCATCGATGTTTCTATTTCTTTCTCCCTTTCTGAGATCAATAAAAATATATTTTAAAAAATAATAATTAGACTTCATCATATCCATTATAAAATGCTTTATTTACTTTCTTTTGCTACAGTCAAAATAGGGAATATCTATTTCTCACAGATGATTAGATTTCACTTGATGACAAAGGAAAACACTGTAATTGCTTTCCTCTATAATTGTGTTGTGTTCACCAGTGATAATGTTTATGGAGGTGGTAGTGAATTACTTAAACAAAATATGTACCCAATAATTAGGAGTTCATATTTTACAATTATTACTAAGTTCTTCAATAATAAATGGTGGCCAAAAGGCATTTGGAGCCATAAAAAATGTGCCATTTAATGAAATTAAGACTCTGTCTTGCCAGGGCATTATACACAATGACATATTGCTTGAAGGAAGTCCACTTTGCTAGGAATCAACAAACACTGGTGGGAAATAAATTTCTGTTTCAGATTTCAACTGCAATTGTGTACAATATTGCACCTAAGGGCAAAAAACAAATGAGGTAAATGAATTTGTATATACATTCCATGATTTTCCAGCAGTGTTATAATTAAAACTATAAAACATTGCCTTTAGCAAACAGCTTTTGTGGGAATTCTTTCACACAGCCCTATGCATGGCAGACACATTTTGTTTGTCTTCATTTCCTCTGATACTGACTGCAACTGTCTGCTGAAAAAAAGCCAAAATGCAATTTTTATATGGAACTGTTTGCAAGAAAGACAAATACTTTCAGGATGAGCTCACCCCGATTAGCTTCTGAAAAATAAAGACACTCCGAGGATACAAAACCAAAGTTTCCTTCATAGACCAGAGAAAAACCATCCCCGTGTTTTGAATGGAACCACTGAGGGTCTGATGGTCACCAGTCTGTCTGAGAATACCATACATAATACATGGGACTGAACAAATTCTAAGATACATGGGTGGGTTTAGTTGAATCTCTGCATTGTCAATCTCTCTGTAAATATTTTATGCCTTATTATTGATGTGACTGTATATATCTCAACTTTTACTAAAATACAGAATGCACCCACATCTTACTCTGACATCCAACCCTTGATGTGATAGTGGGAGCCAACTTCCCAAAGCTCATGGACATATTCCCTACGAGGTCCAAGTCTCCTCCTACCCTGCAAGCACACTGCTCTTTCTCGGTCTCTTCCATCGGCTCTTCCCCTTCTTTCTGACATTTCACTCTCAGAATTTCCCAGGGCTCATCCTTTGTGCTTCTTCGCTTCTTCACATACTTTAGCTAATTTTGTCCAGGCCCATGGCTTTTCTGTAGCCTTATGATCACCAACCCCAGAGTCTCTCCCTTGGTTCTAGACTCTTCTATTTGTTTGCCTAGTTATCATGGCACACACATTTTAACATGTTTGTAAAGAATTCCAGACTCACTCCCTTCCCCCTGAGTGTTTGCCATCACTTTTCCCCAGCATCTCAGGACAAATGTCTAGGGTCACATTTGTTTTTTTCTTTTACTTTATTTTACAATCCAAATACAAGCCATCAATAAGTTCTGCTAAGACACTTTGAAATACATCCAGGATCTAATAACTTCTAATTGCCTCCATCACTGCAACTCTGTTCAAGTTGCCATCATGTCTATGGTGACCAGGTGACCACTGAGTGTCTCCTGCCCGACCTCAGTCCTTCCACTCACTGGCCCACCCTCCCCATCATCCTCATCCTCATGTCTGTTCTCCAGAAAGCTTTAAAATGTTTACAAAACCACATTAAACTCAAATCCTTACAATGATTGCATAATTGAAAGTCTTCATGGCCCTACAAGACCCTCTATGATGTGAACTATGACTACCTGAGTGACCTCGTCTTCTTTGAATTCCCCCAGCTCATCCAAGCCCAGCCTTTCTGAATGGCTGTTTCTTGAGCACTAAGCTTTCTTTGCAGTCTTTACATCTGCTCTCCTCCTCGAAGAGACCATGCCTGATTATCCAATCTTATTTGTGGAGTCTAAGGAACAAAATGAATTGACCAACAAAATAAGACCCAAAGCATGGAGGCTTGGAACAGACTGACATACCTCAATGTGGGGGTGGGGGGGACAAGACGAGATTAACCAAAGAACTTATATACTTATGTGCAATAGGGTAGTGAAGACCTAGGGAGTTTGGCAGGGGCTGGGAGGAAAGGGATAAAGGGAGGAGGGACAATGGGAGATATCTGTAACACTATCAATGATAAATCTATATTTAAATAAATAAATAAATAAATAAATAAATAAATAAATAAATACTATAGGAAACTCTATTCTTATTCGCTTTCTTTATCTTTAAACTGATAAGAACAGATACTACACTTGATCTTAGCCAAAAGGCTGAGAAGCGATAACGCTTTCTTTATCTTTATATCTCTTAGAAATTCCTCTTCCAGAGGAATTTTCTATTATACATATAGTGTATTTGCTTAATTATTTCTCTCCCTCGATAGTATGTAAGTTCCATAAGTGCATATACTTTGTTTTGTTTGCCACTATATCTTCATGCCTAGATCACAGCTTGGAAAATAAGAGGTTCTCAAACATTATTTACTAAATAAACATACAATTTTATTTTTGCCTCTTCTCTAAACAACATCAACACACAATTTAGCCTCTTGAAGAAAGCATCATTATTTATCTTTATTTGATTACTCTGAGCCACTCTCATTCCTAAGCCCCACACAGACATATCACTTGAGCTTCATTCTCCTTTCGGTTGTCTTCGGTGCACTAAATACTTACACACTGATTATAATTTTGAGAAAGAAATTGTTTTTAGTCTGAGACTGTAAATTCTGTTTGGATTACATATTGGTGCCAGTAGGTAAAAAGCAAAATAATTTTAATGAGGGTAACAGTTCCAGAAAGAAAGCATAGCTTTAATTATAATAATTTTGTTTCCAAAATGATTCCCCTATATTATTTCTCTTTCCTCTTTGTGCTGAACATACGCTATGTTTGTCTTCATTGCAGTTATTGAGTGAAGTAAATAAAGGGAAAATCTTTTGTTATAGTCAGTGTTTTAAAATTAATATGTTGTTTTTACTTGTTTTTTTTTGTGTCACCGTTATAATGTTTAGAGTTTGGTACCTACACAAATACCAAAATAAAGATGATGTGTTTGTTCAAGTTTCTAGTCCTCATAACTAAGCACAGTGCATTTGACTTTGCTCAGTTAATATTTTTGAATGGACATTTGAGTTGTTCATAATTTGATGGAATCTTTATCCACACTAAATATTTATTACAATTCCATTGTATTTATGTTACATGCTGTTTACTTAATATTTACTTCTTTTTTTTTTTAGATATATTTTATTGATTTTTTTACAGAGAGGAAGGGAGAGGGATAGAGAGTTAGAAACATCGATGGGAGAAAAACATCGATCAGCTGCCTCTTGCACACCTCCTACTGGGGATGTGCCTGCAACCAAGGTACATGCCCTTGACCAGAATCAAACCTGGGATCCATCAGTCTGCAGGCTGACACTCTATCCACTGAGCCAAACCAGTCAGGGCAAGGTTTACTTCTTAATACTAGCTTTCTATTGGCTGAATCATTTTCATAATAATATAGATTAGTGCTCAAAGGACATTGGACATTTGGTTTCTCTTTAGACAATTTAATTCTATCATGTCTTCTTGCCAAGGAGCTGTCAGATACCTAGAAAATTAGCATCTTTTTATTACCTAAAAGTAATTTCTATCACTTCTATAGTGTTTTTTGGTTTACAAATAATAGTCACAAACATTATTTAACTTGTTCCTGACAGTATCACTTAGGGTTTGGTGCTGTTATCTCCAAAGGACCTGAAAAAAACAGTGATAAACTAAGCAATTTTTCAAGGTAATACAGCTAAGGAGAGGCAGAATCAAAAGTTTAAGTTCAGTTCACGTGATTTCACATCCCAAACTACCTTTTGGTAAACAGTTTAGGAGAAACTATATTAATCTCTTTTTTCCCTGCATGGTTGTATTTCTGCTCTAGCCAGATTATAATGAGTTATTAATCTTTAAAATGAATTTTTAAGAATTCTCAGTATGATTAAAAGTGAGTTCTCCATCAAATCCTTGTTCATGGGAGTGTATAGTTGGAAAATAGTGCCTCGGAGAATTAATAGTTCTCTCTGCAGAAAGCTCTAAGTAAAAGTGTGAGTGAAACACCCAATATTTAGATTTGCATCTGATTATAAACTTTCCTGGCAGATGCTTAACTGTGTTTACCCTTATACTAAATCGAGCATCTAATACTCCTATTCATCATAGTGGTGCTTCATTTATTCTAAGTTATGTTGGATATGGTAATTGATCCACCAATAAATCAGAAGCAAAGAAGAAGTAAAATTATTAAAACAGTCCACAGACATGAATGTAAATTCCAATTCATATATTTTTTAAATGGCAGAGATGAATTACAAAGCATAGTTTCTCCCATCAGGCAGCAACATGTGAGATCAGGTTCCTTGACATGTCTGAACTTTCATCAGAGGAAATAATTAGAAATTGCTCACTGTAATAACTTATTTCTAGCAATGTGGAGTGTGTCATATATCAACAGAAACAGACCAAGAGAAAGGCAATGAAGATAAATTATGTTCATAAAATGTTCATAACATTAGTAAAGGAGTAATGATTCTTTTAAGTACAGATATAAATGCAAAATTCTAATTATGGCTTAACTTTTTCACTCGTTGTAAGGTGCTGAGCCTCTATAATCTCTAAATAGTTTTCCACGAAATGCTTCAATACACTAATTGGAATGTTGGAAGTGTAACTGGACAACCAAGGGGTCCAGGCTGCCTGTCACTACTTGAGCCAATTAAGCAGAAACGGGGTTGAATCATATATGAGCGTTTATTCCAATGATGCTGGCAGCATGGGAGAGCAGCAGGTCATCCACAAAAATCTGCTCTGCAGCCCCCCATAAGCCAGCTGCTTCTATTGGGTAGTGAAGCAATGAAGCATAGTAACATTCATCTCGGGTAAAAACTGCTGTTTAAACTTTAACCTGCTATTCTGGCTTCTGTACACACCTGCTTGCTTAAACAATAGGGTAGTTGCCTCAGTTCCAGATTGAGACCTGGAAGCTCACGTAAATCACCCCAGTATGTTGCCAGCCCACATCACAAAGGTTATTCTCCTGCGCCTGAGGGCCAGAACCAGAAAATTGCTTTCCTTGACTCAGTGGCTCTGGGATGTTTTCCGTTGATTCAGTGGCTCCAAGAACTAAAACTATAATTAATCTTTAGAGATAACTAACTTGCTCAATTTAGCTTCTGTACAAAACTGCTTTTGCAAAACAGTTCCTCATTCCAACACTAGGGAAGTAATTGCTGCCTTTGTGATTTTTGCCTTTATAAGCCTCATGTTACTGCCATTGGGCGCTGTGAGATTTGGAGAGCATTTTGCCCCCTCGTAGCCGCCGGCTTTGAAATAAATGTGGCTCCTTAATTCGACTTCTTGAGGCGTCCTTGTGTGATTCGCGGGGTACACTACAACAGTAGGACAAAGATTGCATGGAATTGCAGGCATGGGGAAGTAGGGAAAGGGAGGTTGGGGTGAAATTCCATTATTTGTGCAACAAGGTTGTTAATCTTTCCAGGATAATAGGCAATTCTTGAATGAGAATGAATAGCATTCCAAGGTTGACTGCCCTGTCCAAGGTTGACTCCCAGATCCTAGGGGTGTACAACTCCCAGAAGGTTTTTAAGACACAAAGTTCTTAAAGCATTGCAGGTTTACAGATACACTCTTGAAGGCCAGGGGAGACTTCCCCATAAATCCACACTATTGGTTCTCAGTGCTTTGCTTGAACAACTGAATGGCAGGAAATATTTGTTATATGTAGTCCCAGGTGCCTTTCTCATGATGGTGTGCTCCAAAGATCTCGTTGATGAGTGGTAGGATAGATACTAGATAAGGGCACAGCCTAAACTACTCTGCATAACAAATGAGAATATTACCAGTGGGTTGGGAAAGGAAGTTATGAGATAAACAACAGCAGGGGGTTGAGAAAAGAGACATTGAGCAAGATTGTGTATGTGATAATACTCCTCCTTCAAATTGCTCTCTGTCATACCATAGGCCATGGCCAACGCTGTAGCACTGAAACTGCAAATAGATGTAATGTTCCAGTAAGAATTAGAGTAAAGAAATGTGTAACTGATTAGACAAGAATTTTCTCCTATGGTAACAGCATGACCTTTTAATGCTGGCATGCTCCAGCACCTCAATTTAAAGCAGCATAAAATTTCTGGGCTTTTCTGACCTGGCCAATCCCTTCTTCCATGCCACACACCGAGACCATCCAACTACTGGTGTGCAGCCTTGAGGAACAAAGGCATTGGGGGACTCTGTGCACTCTCTCTGTGTTCTTAAGTGTAGGCACTTGAACTGAAGGTAATGAGTCTCATCTAAGTCATTTCTCTCCATGATCCTCAAACCTGCTCCTGCCATTGAGGCCTGGCCTACTTTACTCTTAGGTTGGACATTCTCTAGAAAAACATAAAATATAAAAATGTGTGTCTCTGTTTCAGTTTTGGTAGGTAGGTAAAAACAGAGGATACAGCTGATAACAGCAAAAATCTCAAGTGGAACTACAAGTAAGGTGAGTAGAGCACATCAATAGTATTTCCAAAGCTCATTGTTAGAAGCTCTAAAAATAGAACTATGGGAAGGATGGAGGGCCTGGTTTACAAAACTGCTCACAATTTGCATACTATACTTTTATTATACAGGATTTTAAAGTCACTAGCAGAACAAATGAATAAATATTGATTCAGTTTCTCATCACTTCCTTTTTTTTTCAAAAGAAGACAAAAAGTATTTTAAATATCAATAGCCCTGAATGCTGAGGATTTTTATAAAAGTTAGTAGCTAACCTGGTAAAGGGAAGTTGCAAGAGGTAAGCCCATGGTGAGTGATGCTCTTAGGGTAAGAATCAGTTGGGATGTTAGGTTTGTCTTTGGTTCCTAATTTAATCAGACTTGCCAAGTCCCTTTTGCCATATAACAATATATTTACAGGTTTCAGGGCTTAGGGCATCTTTGGAGGAGGGAGTAGACAGTCTACACATCACAGATACATAAAAAGTGAAAATCTAATTCAGCCTAGAGAGCAGGAGGATACATTTTATGTAAATCCAGTAAAAATCTCAGGGAATTACATTCAATTTCATCCTTTCATTCATCTTTTCATTTCTTTCTTTATCAGTAAAATTACTAAATCATAACATGCAAAGAAGGGAGAATATACCTGGAAACATAAAGGGCATGAGGAAAGGAGACACTGGGCAGGAATGGGCAGTAGATGGTTGAATGGGTTGTGCGCATGTGTTGTGTTGTGTTGAGTGTGTATGTGTCTGCTGTCTTTTAGGGATGGTGTCTTTTAGGTTTACAGAGGGTTATCAGGAGTAGAGCATGCTGACTCTAAAGAAAGATAAAATTTTGCTATTGTGGAACATAATTATTCTAAGTATTACTTTTATTTATGTACAAAGTTATAAAAATATTGGAAATATGTCAAAGCAATTTCCCTCTTCCAAATGTGAATTAGAAAAAAAGTAAACAAATGAGAAAGTTTCCAAAAGAACTTCTAGAAAAAGCATTAGATGAGACATTTCTGAGAAACCTGGAATAGGATTTGCTGATTCAATTTGATACCCATAGGAGTTGTATTTTTATATATAACTTAACCTAATGTATGAGAAACTTAGAACCAAGAATGACTGATTTGGAAATAACAATTACTTTTATAACAATCAATTTGAAGGTATTTGTAGACCAAAGTACTTTTATTTATAAAATCATTATAACGCCTCATCATTTAGAATGAATAATTGCCAATAATTATTCTATGACTTGGCAAATATGTGAGTGTGAACAGTTTGCTAAGGAAAACAATATTCAATAATTATTTTCACTGTTCTAGAATCTTGCAATCAAAATAAATATAGAATGTCTTTAAGTTTATTAAAAACTCAATTATTGAAATGACTCTAAGGTTTTTACCAATACTAATAGAAAATAATACAAGAAAAATTACATTTTCCTCTATTTAAAATATTAAGTAGTGCCGGGCCAGTGTGGCTCAGTAGTTGAGCCTCAACCTATGAACCACGAGGTCACAGTCCACATGCCTGGTTTGCAGGCTTGATCCCCCGGTGTGCGGCATGCAGGAGGCAGCGGATCAATGATTCTTTATCTCTCATCATTGATGTTTTTCTCTCTCTCCCTTCCTCTCTGAAATCAATAAAAATATATTTAAAATAAATAAAATAGTAAGTAGTTTTATTGGGAATATTTCCCCCATGTTTATAGATAAATATGTATTCATATAGACATTAGTCATAGGCCTAGACTATAACACGTGTGCTTATAACAGGAGCAGAGAAGGAGGAAGTCAGAAATTACATTTGATTTCACTTTGAAAATGTACATGCAGAAAACTTGTTACTTGTACTCCTGAGTCATTTCTAGTCCTTGTTTATACTGCAAACAGCCAACTAAGTGCAGACCATTCTTTCTGGACTGTTCCTCAAAATAGAGACAGCCTATAAATTACTTATGTTATGTATAGTGGTTGCAAAATCAAAAATGTTTAAACTAAAACACTTCTGCAACATTAACTTAATAATGCTATATTTGGAGCATTTACTGGTGTATTCAGATATGATACTTGATATTGCATCCAAAACTGCTATTGGTGTAGGAGTTAATGATTCTATATTTGCCACTGCTGGGAAATTTTTCACAGGCCTGGTAAACAGTTGTGGGTGTTAACATTTTCCCTTGGTTACATAAAGCTACTTAAAAATATTGTCTTCGATACATACCATTGCATTCTCATTTTCTTTTCTTTCCCAGTAATTAGGACTATGTTATCAGTTTATCTAAAAAATCTTTATTGTTGTGTTTCTCTTTGTATTGTGCTGCATTATATTGTTGTCCTGCATTATTTTTTCATTTTTTTCTGGTCTTTACTCCTACTTCTCTCTTCAATAACACCCACTTTCATATGTATTATATATACATAGAGAATATCTTCTCAACTCTATATGTAACCTTATAAAATACATCATTTTCTTTGTGCTTTCGGCTTTTCTACTATTTGAACTTATTTAAGAACACTGTTCTGTTCAGGATTTCTACTTTTTTCAAATTTGGCATTTTATAGTAATTCTAGTGGTGTTAAAATCCAGTGATATATAATATTAATATGCTATTTCTTAGTTATTTTAATACTGATTATATTATTTTATTTTTCCCCCTTTATTGATTAAGGTATTACATATGTGTCCTTATTGCCTCATTGCCCCCACCCCGCCCCCCACTCATGCCCTCACCCCTCTGTTGTCTATGTCCATTGGTTAGGCTTATATGCATGCATACAAGTCCTTTGGTTGATCTCTCCCCCTTACCCCACCCTCCCCTACCTTCCCTCTGAAATTGTTTTCATTATTTTTAAAAATGTTTTATTTATTTTTTTTAGAGAGTGAGTAAGGGAGAGGGTTAGAGAGATAGAAACATTGATGAGAGAGAAACATTGATTCGCTGCTTCCCTCTTCCCCCAACCAGAGATTGAGCCTGCAATCTGGGTATGTGCCCTAATCAGGAATCAAACCAGTGACCTCTTAGTTCATGAGTTGACACTGAACCACTGAGCCACATCAGCCAGGATTATTTTCATTATTTTTTTAACCTTTCCTCTGCTTATATTTATTCTGTCCTAGAATATTTTCTATGTTATTGATTTTTCCAAATATTTGGCTTTTTAAATCCTCTTCTAAATATATGTGTAATTAATTTCTGTTCATATTTATAATTTCCTTCCATTTTTACTCCTCTGGTTTTCTTTGTTGCTCTCTCTCTCTGTTTTCTTGAATTGAATATTCATTTATTCAGTTATTTTAATATTTTTCTGATAAATGAGCTTAAACCTGTAAACATACATTGAAGGATTCCTTCAGCTATATTTTATGCATTTAATTTGAGTATTTTCCTTTTAATACATTTCTGAATATGTTATAATTTTCCATTTGATTTCCTATCCAATATTGTTTACTTATTGATTAGTTTGCAAAGCATGTAGTTATTATTTTAGCTATTATTTTTTATTTCAAGTTTATATAGAGTTGGAATACAAAGTCTGTGTTCTGTTAAAATATATAATTCATGAAGGCTATTTTTTGTACTAGATTATCACTGATTTTTTTTATGTTACACGTATACTTGAAGTTCTCTTTTAATTAAGTGTAAAGTTATATAATATATTCACACATAAAATATACGCATGTGTGCAATGTTATCAATTATGATTTTAAAGAAGGACATAATTTTATTTAAAATATTTCTTCATAATCTTTCAGATCCTGAGAAAAATGTCCTTAAAAAACCTAAATACAAATGTTGATTTATCTATTTCTCTTTATGTTTTTTTAAGCTGTTATTTAATTCTTTTTGAAGCTCTATCATTATGTACATATCATGATGATCACTACATTTTATTAAGCTTGATATTCTTTTACTAGCATAATACTTTGCCTTAAATTTTATATGATGACATGTGAAAGTTTTACTTGCTCTTTTTTGTAATTCAAATGGCTTAGTATATCTTTTTCTGTTCCTTTAATCTTTTCTTCATCATTTTATATCTTTTATAGTATACAATGCTGAAATTGTTTTTAATGTTTCATTCTAATTTGAGAATCTGCATTTTGATAAGTGAATTTAATCCATTTATATATTTGCAAGTACATTATATTGAAATATTTCTTCTGTCTTATTTCATTTTAATTTACTATATTTTTAAAACTCTTATTAAGTACTATCTTTTCTTCCACTGGTTAGATTAAAATATCCCTCTTCTGTTTTAAAGATAATAGAATCAAATTAAAATGTTTTGTGTGGTTATCTGTCACTTATTAAGACACATAGCATGTTCACATTGCCTTCATGTTTCTTAAAATTATCAATATTTTGACATTCAGACAAAACATATACATGGTTATAACACTCTCTTTTGGTCTCTTGCCCTGAGCCATGTTTTCTTTGGTAGTATTTCCAGAGTCAGGCTAAATAATAGAACTAGAAACTATGCCAGTTTGTTATCTTCCCAGCACTGGAAGTCTATAAAGTCTCTCTTAAACAATTAAGTCATTTGGGATATATTAGAAGTCTCTAAACAAACAAATAAAAAACAAACAAACCAATAAGTAAGTGAAATAATGTCTTTTTAAAATTCATAATTAGAGGAATACCTTGGATTTGAGCAACAAATATCCTATATAATAAAAGCCTAATATGCTAAGTGTCCCATTGTCCGGTCATCTGTTCAACCAATCAAAGTGTAATATGCTAATGATATGCTAAGGCCACTCAACAGCTCCCTATGATGGGCACTGACTACCAGGGGGCAGACAGTCGACCTTTTGACCAGTCGCTATGACATGCACTGACCACCTGGGGGCAGATGCTTGGACCAGTAGGTTAGCTTGCTGCTGGGGTCTGGCCAATCAGGACTGAGCGAGATGTGCCAGAGATGCCCTGGAGCCCTCCCACGGTTCCTCCCTGGCTGTTCAACCTCCTGTGTCCCTCCCAGGTCCTGATCTTGCACTGGTGGGGTCCCTTGGCCTGGCCTACACCCTTTTGCAATCCAGGACCCCCTCAGGGAATATCGGAGAGCTGATTTCGGACTGATCCCACTCTACGCAGGAGCTGCCCCCTGGTGGTCAGTGCACTCCCACAGGGTGAGTGCTGCTCAGCCAGAAGCCAGGCTCACGGCTGGCAAGCACAGCGGCAGTGGTAGGAGCCTCTCCTGCCTCCACAGGGCTCCCGGACTGTGAGAGGGTGCAGGCCAGGCTGAGGGACCCCCCTACCGAGTGCACGGATTTCATACACTAGGCCTCTAGTAGAGATATATTTTTCAGAATATGCATATAAGAGATCACATGTACTATTAGTGGAAAAAAGCTAGATGCTTAGAATTTGATCCACAAATTGATTCTAATTATATTTTCAGTTAAATATTTTATGTTACCTTTAACCAATTACATGTAAAGAAAATGAAAACTGGGGCAAAAATGAGACAGAGTCCTAAGAAATCCATAACTTAACTGGACATACATAAAACATGCAGAGATACATATCTATATATGTGTAGAAGGAAGGCAAACTTTACCTACCATTCAATGGAGAAGGCTATTTCTGTGACACGTAGTGAAATCATTATCCTTCCACTCTTGTACCCACCACTGATTTTTTCGTGCAACATGAATCTTCATAATTATCAGAACTACTTATATTATGCAAATGCAGAATAAAGTTATTAACAATCAGACTGTCCAGACAATCTATCAACTATAATTTTAAAAAGGATATCTCTAAATTGTTGTTAATAGTCCATAAAAGTAGTGATTTATCATCTTGATTAGTATAAAAATTCCCTGTCCTGTGCTTTGTAAACAAGCAAAAATATGTTCATCTAGCTTCCTTTCATTAATTGTTTTGTAGTGCATTAATTATTTTGATTGCATGTAATTAGTTTCTAGCTGACCAATATTACCTCCTTTCCCCTCTCCCTTCATTTGAGGGACACTCCTTTCTTTTCCAGCTTCTCCAGAAGAAACAAATACACAATCCACTCTGGCCACAGTTGACTGGGGGCTAGGTGTATGGTTATCAAGAACCAATCACAGTTCTTCTCTGGGATTGTAAACCTGGGAACTAGGTAAAGAAATCAGGCTTTTGGTGGCAGAAACGATAGTAAATGAGGTTCTCAAACTGTCTGTGTCCACGTTCCCCACTATGTAGAGAACAAAACTTGATGTGATATTAAAGAGAAGAACTGAACATTTATTTCTTTCCTTTTTAAAATCATATCATCTTTAGTAAATTGTAAAACAATTTATAATATTCTTACCCAGTTAGATTTTTTGAATTTTCCCAATGTGTTTGACATATCTGTAACAGCCCGTGGGGTAAGAAAGTGGAAGAGGGTCCTCAGACCTGCATTAAACACCGCTTGTCCATCTAATATACAGGCTGGGAGTGAGGACATTTGATGTGTGTCGGGCAATGAAAATAAGCCCAAATACTAAATTATGTATTTGTTGCTGCTGTGCCATAAAGTCCAAACTATCTGGCATGCTTATAAATTTTAAATTCCACTTGAAGGAAAGATGTGCTCCTAACAACTGGCTTCACAGTGAAATTAAGCTTTAGAAATATGATTCCCAGATGTCACTTACTTTTGACTCTACCCAAGAGGATAATCTTTCTGTTTCCTGGGGTAAATATTTATTGAGTATTAAAGAGTTAAAGTACTGTATTTCTCAGTGACACGAAAGGCTAGAAAACTGCTAGCCATTCCAGAATATTTTCATATGAATGTTTATTCCTCTTTTCATCATTAAATTAGAAATTGACATGGGCATTGGTGCATTTAAAATGTAACTGGCAAAGATATGGAGATGGTGAAGAAACATACACAGGAACAAATGGCTGAAAGGGAAAGAGAGAAGATATGACTTCAAGGTATCTTAGATCAGAGTCTCCTGCCAGCATGTGAATTTTTCATTAGAAATATGGGGCAGAGGAGAGCTAGAAGGGTGAAGATGATGACCGTTTAATTTGTGCATCCATAATAAGTCATACTGAAATCTCCTCAAAATGAATTACTATCAGTCCAACTCCAGTATAAAAACAGACTAGATATCAAAGTTCAGTTTTGTATGTTTGAGTGTCTTGAAATGCAAAATTCATTTTCCTATGAAAACATAATAATGGCATTATAACGTTAAAAGTGACAATCAGTTTTCTAAGCCAGACAACATAATATCATTTAATCTGCTTTAGAGTTTAACAGTGGGACTAAAAAGGACTATTGATTCTGAACCTAGTTAAAATTTATAAAGTTAATTCTATGCAAAGTGCTAACCTGGTCTTTGAGAAACATATCTTCCTGCTGACTTGGCAGTGAGACGTCTAGAACTGGTTGTTCCAGGGAATGATCTATAGATTTATGTAATCTATAGTTTTGTTTGCTTAAAGTGATTTAGAAGTACAAGTAACCGTGAATGAATCAACTCAAAGGCAACTCGTTACATTTCCCCCTGCTACTGTGTTTCCCGTCAGGACAATGGCATTTTCAGTTGACACCACTGAGTAACAGCAAACATAACCCACAGTTTATAGATAAATGAACAAACTTCAAGTGATAAATTACCTACCCAGGATCACGCAGCCAGTAAAGTGGTAGGACATGGGGTCAGCTACATAATTTGAGGGACTCAGTGGAAAATGCAAATGCAAGGCCCCTTGTTCGAAAAATCAGGAAAAAGGATTTTTTCCTTTGTTCCACAGTCTGTCTCTCTAGCTTTCATGGTGTTTTTTATTTCAGGGTCCTTTCAGCATGGGAATGGGAGGAATTGTGGGACCAATGCAGGAGACTCTTGAGGGTGCTTGGAGTCCCGCCCCAACGGTGAGTGGGAGGTTTGCCTGGATTCACTGTCCCACTCCCCACCCTTCCCTGCCATGGGCAGAGGTTGGCAGCAGTTGCTGGGTGAGTGCAGGTGGCAGAGAAGCCACCAGGGGATGCAGGAAGGTGGGAGAGGTGGGAGGCAGGGTACATGTCATCCCAGTCTGTAAGTCCCTAATGCACACATCCTCCATTGTTCCATAAGCTTCACTTATAAAACACAAATTCAAAGATAAAATTATTAAGAATTTCAAAACAGCTACCGAAGAGCATTCACTCCCAGGTCTGGGTCCCTGTGTGAAGGCCGCATGCACCTGGAGCTGATCCTACCCAGGACACTAACCCAGGTCTTTTTAGTTCAGAATTTCATGTATTTCCCCCAAGCCACTGCCTCTCAAGGTTGAAGTTTATTTGTAGAGCGGCCTTCTTCAAGTGTAGCATTTTTATGGCGAGGACCTGAGATTGAGTTCCTAGGACAAAGAACCTAGACAAATGGTTCATAGATTCTGGCTTTTGAATTTACTCCAAAGGCATCCTCTTCATACAAAAGTGCAGGCAGTTTACATTCTCACCTCCAGCAACAATTGACCCCTCTTACCAGAACAGACCTTATACTTTTGATATCATCAAACTCACCAGGCACAAAATACATATTCCACTTGGGACTTCAATTGGTTATTGAAAGGGTCAGAGTAGAACTAACTTTCAGCTTCATGTGTGATGATTTCCTCTCTGCAACATGCAACCCTTGCCTCATCTGCATTTGAGCACTTACTGCCTGGTTCACTGAAATATATTAGATCCACCAGGTACCCAGTCCATGTTATAACTTTTAGTTATATCTGTACTAGAGGCTCAGTGCACGAATTCGTGCACAGGTGGGGCCCCTTGGCCTGTCAGGCGATCAGGACTGATTGGGGCCCTCTTGCCCAGTCCCAATCAGGGCCGATGGGGGCTGGCTGGCCAGGGGGAGACCGCGGGAGGTTGGCCAGTCGGCCCCAATTGGGGCCCACCGCAGGGAGGGGCCGTGGGAGGGCTCCAGGGAGTGTCCGGCCCTCTTGCCCAGTCTCTATCGGCTGGACCCCAGCAGCAAGCTAACCTACCAGTTGGAGCATCTGCCTCCTGGTGGCCAGTGCGCATCATAGCTACTGGTTGAGCAGTCGACTGATTTGGTTGGACACAGCATATTACGCTTTTATTATATAGGATATGTAACAGGGCATAGGTGTAAATTGGGAAGAGTATGAAATGGAACTACTATTCATATCAATCTAAATAAATGAACCAAGTAAGATACTTTCACAAGAAGATCTTGATAACATTTATATTGCTGTGTTTGTTTCATAAGTTAGCATTTAAATTCATCAGAAATGATTTAAGGTAAGTACGCTTGGTTCTATTAATGGAAACAGGAGTTTATATATTCTCTAAGAAAGTTTTTGACTTTTGAAATATCAAGTATCTAAATATACTGTCGATTTGCTTACCAATAGCTTCTCAACTACAAAAGCAGTTTGCATTCATCTTTGCTTTTATCATTAGGGTGACAGGCATGTTAATGGTCCAGGCTTGATATGAATGATGGTTATAGCTTTCTTTTCCTCTCTCTCGAAAGTACTCTAAATCTTTGTAAGAAAAGGTATTTAAGATTGACTATATCTTCCAAATTTGCTGAAATAAAATGTTCTAAATATTTTATGTGCTTAGGTATGTGTGAAAAGTTGTAGTACTGCAGTATTTATTTGGAATAAATTAAGGAGTCAGCTCCATTGATGATTGGTTCTAATTATTTATATTTAATAGAGGCAATATGAAGGTAGTACTATTTTTTCATCCTTCTATATTTCCCCCTAATTACCCAATTGATCTTAGTTATATAAGAAAGAAGGCTCACCTTTGAATGCCCCATCAGTATGATTTTTGCAGATCCACCAAAAAATTAGGACAGTGGAAATTATGTATAAATGATTCTCATGTTTTCAGATGTATTTTATCAGAATATTCAAAAGTAGGGTACCAAGAATCAACATGAGTAAATAATTCCCTTAATAATTACTATGAAGTCAACCCAAGTCTAGTATACTCTTTTATTTAAACTCCTGGATCTTTCTTCTCTATTCTTCTTCCAAAGATTATCACATGATCGATTTATTATATCATTTAGGTCTCATAGCAAATGTCCCTTCTGTAGAAGAATTTTTCCTGAACAATCTAGCTAAATGGCACTTTTATTACATAGCCATCCCAGTCAAAACCCATTATCTTCTTAGCTTTCTTTCTTTCTTTCTTTCTTTCTTTCTTTCTTTCTTTCTTTCTTTCTTTTTTTTTTTTTTTTTGCACTAATTTGAAATTTTCTACTTATTTGTTAGTTTTAATTATAAAAATCCCACCGGAAAGTAAGTCTCATAAAAGATCTATCTCTATTTTTCATTGCTGGATTTGCATCACTAGGAAGGAGCTGATTCACAGTAGTTATTTAAAAAGTAGTTATTGGGGACTACTAAAAAATAGTCAGAAGTATGATGGCATAAGACTCAACCAAAAAAAGTTTGAACTGATCAACAAAATCAGTGGCATACTAACAATGAAATATGTGAAAAACAACAAAAATCTCATTCACAACATAAAAAAATAAAATGTTTAGTAATAGACTTAATCAAATAAGTGAAAGATCTATACAATGTAAACTGTAAAACTTTCATAAAACAAATTGAAAAAACACAATGGAAAGATATCTTGTGTTGTGTGTGTGTGTGTGTGTGTGTGTGTGTGTGTGTGTCCTAAGAATTTACATTGTTAACTTGTCAATAATACCATAAGCCATCCATAGATTCAATGGAAATACTACCAAAATTCCAATGATGTTTTTCAAAGAAATAGAAAAAAAAATCCTAAAAGTAGTGTGGAACCACAGAAGACCCTAAATAGCCAAAGAAATCTGGAAAAAATAAAGAACCAGCTGAAGGCATCATAGTTAATTATTTAAGACTATACTACAAAGCTAAAATAATCAAAACAGTATGGTTCTGGCATAAGAATAGACCCATAGACCAATGGAACAGAAAAAGTGGATGCAGAAATAAGACTCTGCATATATACTCTACTAATCTTTTGTCAAAAGAGCCAAGTATACTCAATGAAGAAAGGATAATCTGGTACTGAGAACACATGTAGAGAAATAAAATTAAATACCTATATTATAGAACTCACCAAAAATAATTGGAAATAGATTATAGATTTAAAAGTAGGACCTGAAACCATTAAATTCCTAGAAGACTGCATAGGGGAAATCTCCTTTACACTGACTTTGGCAACTAGTTTTTCACAACAAAACAAAAATCAGCAAGTGCGATTTTATCAAACTAAGAAGGTTCTGCACAGTAAAAGAAACACAAAATAGGCAACATATAAAATGGAGAAATATTCTAAAGGTATTTTAAATTGAATATGTGGTTAACATCCTAAATATATAAATAATTCATACAACTCAAGAACAACAACAACAACAACAAATCTAACTAAAAAATGGCCAGGGGAACTGAATAGATTTCCAAAGAAGACATATAAATCTAAATGGCCAACAGGTACATGAAAAGATGCTCAATATCACTAATCATCAGGGAAATGGAATTCAATACCACAATGAGATTTTAATCTCACACCTGTTTAAATTGCTATCATCAAGAAGAAAAGAAATGTTTTAGTGAGGATACAAGAAATACATTTGTGTGCATTGTTGATAGGTATTTAAATTTGTTCAGTCACTATGAAGAACAGTGGAGATTTTTCAAAAAATTAAAAATTGAACTAACATATGCTCCAGAAATTCCACCACTGGATATATATCCTAAGGATTGAAAACACAATATTGGAAAATTACCTGCATTTCCATGTTTATTGTAGCATTATTCACAATATTCAAGATTTGGAAACAAACTAACAGCTAGTCAACAGATTGACAAATAAAGAAGATCCTTATATATATACTAGAGGCCCGGTGCACAAAATTCGTGCATGAAGGGGTGGAGAGGTCCCTCAGCCTGGCCTGCACCCTCTTGCAATCCAGGACTGCTGGCTCCTAACCACTTGCCTTTCTGCCTTATTGTCCCTAACCACTCTGCCTGCCTGCCTGCCTGATCACCCTTAACCACTCTGCCTGCCTGCCTGATTGCCCCTAACTGCCTCTGCCTCAACCACTGCCACTGCAGCTTTGTCCAGGAAGGACTTCCGGAATGACTTCCCGAAGGTCGTTCAGCTGTCTGGTCTAATTAGCATATTATGCTTTTATTATTATAGATTTTGAACAACATGAATAGACTTTGAGGGCATTACACTAAGTTTAATAAGTCAGACAAAGAAAAATACTGTGTGGCATCACTTATCTGTTGAACCTATAAAAGCCAAACTCACAGAAACAGCAGAGTAGAAGGGTGGTTACCAGAGGCTGGGAGCAGGGAAATTGTGGAAACATTGGTCAAAGGATATAAACTTGCATTTAAAGAGGAACAAGTTCAGGGGATCTAAAGCTTCTGTGATTATACTTAACAATAACATTTTACATAATTGCAATACATATATATAGATATATATCTATATCTATATATAGATATATATCTATATATATGTATTGCAATATATCAGTGTTTCAAATGAACAGGGTTTGCACCTTAAACTTACACAAGGATTTATGTCAATTATATCTCAATAAAAATAGTCATTGAGTGAAAGAGTGAGTTGTATAGCTATATTACATTCTTGACAGTCACAGACAGTCACTCAACATTCATACAAGGCACCCCTACTTCACTGATTTATCTGCCTGGAAAACAGAGCTACAGGAACAGCAAATGGTTTCTCTAACATCTTCTCTCCAAGTTAAAGTTGGCTTCAATGTTTCTTAAGCATAGACCTACGGGGTACTGCATGCTTCCTATCTCTCCAACCACCTCTTAGCTTCTCTCAGTGTGCAGATCTTAGTTTACCTGGCTGGAGTTAAGCTTCTTCAATGTGGTAGAGATAAGAGTCATGCTCACCTTTTCCTACAAGGTTCCAGGATAGTAATCCCTTGGAAAGACAGCCAGCATTTTTCCCTGGGACCATAATGTAACATCATACCAGGCCTCTGAGAGAGCCTAGCTTGAGTGTATATGCTTCTCTGAACCAATCACCATGGAAAAATAGGTTGGTTGTGATTAGCTTGACAGAGTGATAAATTCATTTTTGTGTTCAGGAGAACAAGGTGTGTGTTTTTAATTTTATTTTAAATTGCAGTTGACACTCAATACTATTTTGTATTAATTTCATGGGCACAGAATAGTGGTTAGGTAATAATATACTTTCCAAAGTGATGCCCCAATATTTCAAGTATCTACCTGGCACCATACATAGTTATTACAGTATTTTTACTATATTCCTTATGCTATACAGAACAAGGTTTATTAATAAAACTAGAATAATAAAAATGTACATAAAGGACAGACAAAAACCAGAGCCACTACAGAAAATTATTACAACTTATTTTTATTTCCACATGAATTTTTACATATATAAAGTTTATATAAAATCCATCATCCAAATGCCTTCTACTTGATTATTTGTCAAATTCAGTTACGTGTTTGTATCTAAAACTCCTCACTCTTCTTTTGAGATTATCACATATTTTCTTGGTGATCCTTTCCCAGGCACCTCAAAAGAGAAAAAAGTATTTGTATCATTTGAGTATATAACACAATTCCTCCTCCCAAGAAAAGAAATTGAATACTTTGATAGAAAAAAAAAGTTGTAAAACCTAATTTAAGCTAGTAAACATTAATTTTAGAAAAACTTTTATCCAAAGCTATTATGAACAGTTTTTTCATATTATTTTCTAAAATATAACTTCCAGAGCAATCACCTGGCCTAAATATGTTTATATTCATTAAGAAGAAAAAAACCTTCCATGCCCTTCCAGACCTCTGTGCTTAATGCAAATGGTGCCCTTCTCATAAGTAAAGGTGTCCTCACTATTCATAATAGGGGACGAGAATACTGCTCTATTCTTTTAACTACATCTCTGGCAAGGGATATGCAGTCTCCTTAATTCCTCACAGTCAATTTCAGTCATCACAGTTGCCAAGGCTTTTCTAAAGGTTTAGAATTCAGGAGGGAAGTCATTATAGCTTATAACTGCTGCAGAATTTCTGCTTTCAGAGACCCCTGCCTTGCTCCCATGTCACAACCATGTGGCATTGGAAAGGTCTATACATTGCCATGTGACAGAATCCAGAAAAAGACTGACTCCAAAGTTTACAAATGAAGTTCCTTCACTTTAGTTGAAATCTGGTCTCCTGAATCTTAGATTCCTGGATGATTTCCCAGATAATTCGCAGTGGATAAATCTAGCCTTCTAAAGACTCCCATCCACAGGACTGCAGTCAGGGCTTCAATTAGTATATCTAGAGCCAGATTTTGAATTTGGAAAAGGCGTCTTGTTCAGGCAAATAGAAAATGGTGCCCCCCCCCCCCCCCCGCAAGAACCACATCCACAGGGTCCACAGCTCAATGGCAAATAAACCAAACAAGCAATGAAGACAAGGATGCTCCTTCCTCAGATGGGAGCCAGAGCTGCGCCAAGCCGAATTTCCACTTCTCTCTGAGCCCAGACAGTTGTTTTGTTTTGTTTTGTTTTGTTTTGTTTTGTTTTGTTTTGTTTTGTTTGCAGAGCACAGTTTACACAGCTGCGCATAGCAGCATGGGTATGGTTTTGCAAAAGTTAACAGTAATATTTCAACATAGTACATTTCCCCATGATCTAAGAAACTCAGCCAAAAATAATAGCAGCAGTGTCCTCTGAGCCTACTGCATCATCATTCTGGGTTAGGTTGTGTTCTGCATCCCTAGTCCTGGTTGTTCTCATCAATGCTCTTATGATAGAAGGTGAAGAGCATAGCTGGTCTGGAGGTCCTGCAGCTTTAAGGGTCTGCGTTCCAGATCCCCCAGGGACTGTCTGAACAAAAGCATGCCCAACTTTGACTAAATAAGCCATAGGGTAGTCTAAATGTTTCCTTAGGAAAACACACACACACACACACACACACACACACACACACACACACACACACACAAACATTAATCTAAGTGAAGCCTATGCAGGAATATAAATCTGTTACAATAAACAGTAAATCTACCTTACTCAATATAACACTTAAATGTCTGATCCATAAATTCTTCCTTTCAGTTGCTTCCCCACATTAAGTTCTCACAAGGTTCTATGATTGATTTATCTTTCACTGTCCAAAGGGAACTGACACAAAGATAAATTCAAGTTTTAACACTTAGGAAACAAACTTTTTTTTTCAAAGTTTAAATTACAGTCTTATAGTCTTAATAACTTAAAACAACACTGGCCCCTTAGGCATAGTTCCCATCTGGGGAAATTCCTATATTGTCCAAGAAAATCTTGATCAGAGACACAGAAAAGCAAGATTGGAATGGATTCTAAAATAATCTTGAGAATAACAGAGTTTTGTTTCCTTTCTCTCTCTCTCCCCTCTCTCTACTTCTCCCTTTACCTCTCCCTCTATTTCTCCCTCTACCTCTTTCTTTCTCTTTCTCGCTGCTTCCAATACCATTAGTTATAGAATATTCTCTCCTAAATATATTCAGTGTCTATAAATTGAACCAGAGGAAAACATCCAAGGTAATCTTGAATTTAATAAGAAAGAAGAGGATGATCCCAAGACACGGGTTTAGTTATTTCTATAGTTATAATGTGGTCAGAGCCCCATCTCTGATTTATAGTTTATTTTTGAGAGCTGATCCCCATAATGTGTGTGATTTGGAAGTAGTGGAATATAAATTATTTTTTACTAATGTGAATTCTGCACAAATCCTTTAGAAATAAATCCTAGTTTTGTCTTTGCCCTGTTTTGATTTATCAGAGTGCTAAGATGTCCATGGAGAATGAGATGCCAGATTCTCTAGCAACTTACTTTATGTATGAAGCCTATCTTAAAAAAAAAGGTACTTAAAAAATCTATTGAGGATTTTGAATTTTGCTTACCATATAACCATTTCCTTCTCTTTAACTTGATGAACCCTGCCACCATATTTTTGCAACTTTAGTTAGAATTTAATATTTTCAGCGATATTTTTCAGACAGCATAATCTGGGCAACTATTAGCTAGTTCTATATTATCAATATCTAGAGGATGATACCAAGTTGCTAGTACTTTAATCCACACTTCATGATTTAAAATGGTGAGTTGCCTCTATTGGCATATCAATAGAAGAGAAAAGCATACAAAATTTAAGAGATTCTTGGTGATTGAACTAACATTGCTGATGCAACCCATGTAAAATTATTAACCTCACTCTGCATGGAGAAGTCACTAGCTTCCTTTTTAATATTTATAATGCAAAGTGAATTATTATTTATTAATATCAAGCAATAGTCAAAGAGCACCACCAAATTACATTTCGTAATACAAACCATTGAGGGTGTGCCAGTTTCAATAAATTCAATTGTAAGCAATTTCAATGAACTCTTTCTGATTTATCCCATTACAATTATTTTCCTTCTCTATAGAATAAGAATAGTAGTTATTTTTCATTCGTTAAATGAAAATGCAGATATAGAGTACGAGCCCTGATTATTTTCTTGTATATTTTCCATATTTGTTGCCTTCATAAATTTTTCATCAGCTGAAATTGTCTCATTTGTTAATCTTGTATTTGTTTATATTCTGCTTTTACCAACTGAAGTAGAAACTAACAGGTCACTTTTGTGCTCTGTTTAACAAAGAGTCTCTACCACCTACGGCAACTTTGGCACATATTAGATGCCTCATAAATAGTATTTAATGAAACAGTGGATAATGAAGTAAACTATATTCTGGATACATAAACTCTTCATTCTTAAACATTTATTTGCACCTAGTAGATGCAAAGTAGTCTTATAAAACATGGAGAATTATATTATCTTATAAAAGACATGCAAAAAAAAGAATCAGACACACAGGCTTAGTTTTCCACTGTACCAAGACTTATTTTACCTGTGGATTAGTGTTTAGATTTCTGATTTCTGAATCAATAGAGGTCAGGCAAAAAAAAAAAAAAATCCCAAACCTATTATGCCAGATAATACACTTGATTAAGGAAATGCAAACTAGGTGATATATCTATATGTATATAAAAGCCTAAGCAATGGTTATGACCAAACGACTGGAATGACCAGTTGACCAGTTGCTATGATGCACACTGACCACCAGGGGGCAGATGCTCAATGCAGGAACTGCCCCCTGGTGATCAGTGTGCTTCCACAGCCAACCTCCTGCGGCCCTCCCCACTGCTGGCCAACCTCCCAGGGTCCCTTCCCCCAGCCAGCTGGCTCCCCCGATAGGCCTTGATTGCCGGCCAGGCCAAGAGACCCCACCCGTGCACGAATTCATGCACTGGGCCTCTAGGGTATATATATATATATATATATATATATATATATATATATATATATATATAAACTACAGAGTGCTTTGAGAAACTGTAATAAAAGTATTGCTTCTTTGAAATCTTAAATTCTCATTTGCACAAAAGGACAAAGGAATATTATGATTGCCAATCCTTAAGAAAGGGCTAAGAAGTTAGGTCTGCTATAAAATAAGGAAAAACAAAACTATTTCAATCGAGAAGTCTGGTTTACTCCCAATTTATTTTAAACTCTGATCATGCAGTGGAACCATAGGTAACTTCCAATCTCCTCATTAACTACCTGATGAACTAACTCTCTTATGAATAACTAGGGGCCCAGTGCACGAATTCATGCACCTTGAAAGGAACTGTGGGCCCTGAGGCTGCTGTGGACACAGGGGTGGGTCTCGGCCCATCCTCTGTGTCCTTGCCCGGCCCCTCCCGCTGTGTCCCTTGGTCCCCTGTCTGCCGCCACTCCCATGCACCAATGGCGCCAGCCACCACTCCCATGTGCCGATGGCGCCAACCCTAACAGCGCGGAGCGATTAGGGCTGGCACCATAAGTGGGTGCAAGCAGCGGCTGCTGCCCCTCAGGAGCAGGGGGAGGTGGAGAAACCCTGAGGGGCAATTGGATCTGGCAGCCACTGCTCGCACCTGCTGATGGTGCCGAGCAATCGGGACTGGTGCTGGGCACCAGCAGCGGGTGCGAGCGGTGGGTCCAGCGCCGGCAGCAGGTGCGAGCGCTGGGTGGGACTGTGACATGTGGGAGCAAAGAATTTTCAGTACCTACCAGAGGCTCGCCCTGATGACAGCGACTGGTGTCCTGCCTTGGTCTGGCACCCCCCTGCTCACCTGCTCCACCATCCCGCTGCAACTGACACCCACCATATTCCATGTGTGCCCCTGATGGTCAGCGCACGTCATAGTGACTGGTTGTTTGGTTATTTAGTTGTTTGGTTGTTCCGCTGTTCAGTCTATTTGCATATTAGGGTTTTATATATATATATATATATATATATATATATATATATATATATATATTATTTATATGTATATATCCATTCTCCTATTGGTAATTGCTTACATATAAACATCCACATAATCTCTTCACGATAAATATTGGTCTTTCTACTTTCCAAATCTACAACACAACTAAAGCCTATTTCATGTTAACTTGGTAGTATGATGGAAACAATGAACACAGTTTAACATATGTAATTATCTTTGTGTTCTCATTCCTCATTCAGTCACTTATTGTTCCAATACATTTATTGAGTTCCTCGTCTGTGTCAGTCATTAAAAAGTTTGTTAGAAACAATAAATACAATACTCTATCCTCCATTAAAATCCCAAATATTACATATTGATGATTATAATAGAATAGTACTTAGTATACTGTGAAATAAGAAGGGAATATCCATTTATATTACTGTGTTCTCCAATGTGTTGAAATATAAATTTACTTACTTTAACTAAATTTTTGGATACAATTAATCAGTGAAATAAATTCTATGATCCTAAAAATTTACTACATATAAAAACCTAGCATATTTAAAACATTTTTTCATTAGTTACTCCTCAATTAATACATGTTTCTTGAATAGCCAGCAAAACTACCTATCAGTACAACACAGATTTACATCAGTTATAAGTTACTTCACTGAGTGTAAATAAGAACTCTCTTTCATTGAATTTTCTGTTTTGCAGTGGATTACTGAAAAACATGATAAAATTGATATTATTGGATATCGTTATAAATAGGATTCTCAGGAGATGTAGTTTATTTTCGATGTTCTAAGGGAAAGGGACACATCTATGTTATTTCCCAAGGTCATGTCTACTCTCTGTATGGCAGACACATTTGTAATCTACCATAATTCTAAAAAGTGGTGGATCAAGGTTTTACCAGGTCACAATTCCATCATCCAAAGTCAATGGCTGCTGTCGAAAGATTTGCAACTACAGCACAGACATTGAAATTTGTTATAAATGTCTAACAGCTCCCATTTCAACTTCTGCCATGTGAAAGAATTAATGCTATGCCATTTAAAAAGAAATGTTTTATCTTGTATTCACTTTCTTGATGATTAGTGGTGTTTTAATCAAGTGAGTAAAAAGACCAGCTATTCAAACTACTGAATACTGAAAAGGCCACACAGTATTGCAGCACACTCCCATAATTTACTGTCTCCCATTACACACTCTAAAAATGATCACTTTCCCTTCTCAAAGGCAAAACACTAACTGTTTGACATAAGGTCACCACACTCATGGAATTCAGATTTAGTTTTGCTCAAAGTTGACAACGCTATGTTATCTGAATAAAATTACTCTGAAGAATGTAGTATAGTAGAATTATATCAGAGCATACCAAATTCATTTTACAACCCTGGATCATTAGGGATGTGAAATTGAAAATATCATGCGTTTATAAATGATACAATTTTATTAAAATCTTAGATGACACATGTATAATGATTAGAATCTTTTAACATCCCTATGCAAAAATCATACAAGAAATTCTCACATATGTCTTCCCATTAAATTTAGATTTTTGCAACAAGGCAATGGAAATTGTCCTTAAATCTCATTTTTGGGATGATGCATCATGCTGTTTCTTACCTCCATTGACTTTTCTACGTAGTAGCATTCAAAGCATATTCATACAATAGTAGAGTACAATTTACCTGTAATTGTTATTAATTTTCATGTTCATGGTCTAATTTTTATTTTTATGTTATTGGTTTATTTGAGAGAGAGAGAGAGAGAGAGAGAGAGAGAGAGAGAGAGAGAGAGAGACAGAGAGAGACAGAGAGAGATTTGCTATCCCACTTATTTATGTATTCCTTGGTAGATTCATGTATGTGCTCTGACCTGGGGATTGAACCTGCAACCTTGGTGTATCCAGACAATGTTCTAACCAACTGAGCTACCCAGCCAGGGCTCCATGGTCTCATTTCTTAAAGACACACTATTCAGACCATAAAATTACCTTTTTACCTCTAGCTGGTTTGGCTCAGTGAATCAAGCGTTGGTCTATGCACTGAATGGTCCTGGGTTCAACTCCAGTCAAGGGCATGCACCTTGGTTTGATTTCCAGCCCTGGTACAGGTGACTTTGAGAGGCAAGCAATCAATGTGTCTATCTCACATCTATGTTTCTCTCTCTCTGTCTCTTGCCCTCCCTTCCACACTCTCGAAAAATTAAAAAATTAAAATCAATAGAAAAATATCCTCAGGTGACGATTAACAACTTTATTTATTTATTGTTAATTCATTTTTTAAAAACTTTATTGTTGAAAGTATTACATATGTCCCCTCTTTCCCCCCTTTGACCTCTTCTAGCCCACCTCCAATAATTTAATTCTGGTTTAGAATTCTTTAATGTACATGTGCTATTGTTTTAAGTAAGAAACATTATCTTTTAAATATGATGATTGCTTTGCAAAGAGGGGTTTTGAGAGCAATTCCTCTAAATTTGATTAAATAACTTGCTGTGCAAATATTGTTAAGAATCCTCAGAAGCAAGAGGTTAAGATAAAACAGATTATTGTAAGATAAAATAGCAATCATATTTCAATCTGTACGCAGGATGGTTCTGTAGTTTCCAACCTCAGTGTCTGGATTACATGGCTAACGTGTACCAGGATAAGAAGAAATAGAGGGGAAATACTGTAGGTTGGTGGGGTGGAGATGAAATCTCTTCTACAATTAGCATCTTGAATAGCTAATGGATTTATGAATAAAAGCAAAAAGCCAATTCTTTTATCAAAATATATTTTTATTGATTTCTGAGAGGAAGAAAGAGGGAGAGATAGAAAATCAATGATGAGAGAGAAAAAACAAAACACATCTTTAGAAACATTATAAATTTGGAACAGACTGCTAAGGTGCTTGGACTAGGGACCAAATAAATAGTGGAGCTGCTGAAGTGAAATAGTAGAGAGAGAAGTAAGTGAAAATGTTCACAGAGCACCTATAACTAGGGTATAGTAAGTCCTTAGTTCATGAGAACTACATTATTACCCTTTGTTTCTCCCAGAATTTGGGGAAGTTAGAAGTTAAAAGGAAGTGAATTTGAAGTACATTTCATAATTAAATCAAAGAGATACATTTTTGCTGATGAAAGTGTTGCCTATGTCTGGATCAGATAGACTCTAGAGACTATTGAGAAGGGTTATAGATAAAGATAATATTTAGTATCTAGATAGATTTTAAATAATCATGATAATTTTACTTGATTTATTAAATGTTGCAATTGACTAAAACCTCCTTGAAGACATGGACTACATCCCAGTCCTCTTTATTTTATTTATTTACTAGAGGCCTGGTGCACAGATTCATGCACTGGTGGGGCCCCTCAGCCTGGCCTGCTGGAATTGGGCCGAAGCCGGCTCTCTGACATCCCCCGAGGGGTCCCAGATTGCGAGAGGGTGCAGGCCAGGTTGAGGGACATCACCGGTGCACAATCAGGGCCGGGGAGGGGCCACGGGAGGGCTCCAGGGCATGTCCAGCCCCTCTCACCCAGTCCTAATCAGCAGGATCCCAGCAGCAAGCTAACCTACCAGTCAGAGTGTCTGCCCCCTGGTGGTCAGTGCGCATGATAGCAACTGGTTGGTCGAACAGTTGAATGAACAGCTGGACACTTAGCATATTAGGATTTTATATATATATATAGATTTTAAAATATATTTTTATTGATTTCAGAGAGGAAGAGAGAGAGAGATACATCAATGATGAGAAGAATCATTGATTGGCTACCTCCTGCATTCCCCACATTGGGGATTGAGTCTGTAACCCGGGCATGTACCCTGACCTGGAATTGGACCGTGACCTCCTGATTAATGGGTCGATGCTCAATCACTGAGCCATGCCAGCCAGGTGTCCTATTCCTCTTTAGAAAGGAACATTGTACAGTGGATATAACCTGGAATTTGCAAGTAGTTTGTTGACAGGGGTGCCTTTCCCTTTTGATAGAAAATATACTACTAAGGGAGAATGTGTCTGCAGACACATACTTTGAAATTTTGGCTTCTCTTTATCAGCTCAGTATCTGATATAAAAAGTTATTATATTTTATGACTTTCTACATTGTATCAGCTATATTTGATGTGATTTAGCAAACTTTCACTTCTGCTTTTACATACACTCACATGGATATTGAGCACATGTCTATCACCAAGAAGCTAAGCCATTCACTAACTCTCATACTGTCATGGGAATCAGGAGAGAGAAAGAAGTGCTAGTGAGAAGACTGGATAGATTCAGGACATCTTCCGACTAAAATAAAGCCAATTATGGAAAAATCGCATCCACTCTTAAAATTTCCTTAGAGTAAATTTGTGTTTTTCATAGGGTAAGAGATACAGCAATGACTAGAGCTTTTAAACACTGGAAAAATAGCACAGAATAGCAAGAATCAATAGTAATAGTTTATTCATAAGGCAAACAGTATAAATAGTTGAGTCTGACACTTTCTGTACATCACGAATTTCATGTTCACTGAGGACTGGCAGATTAATTACACAGACACTTGAGTCAGCGGATTCCCCTTTCATGAAAAACTGTCAAAGAGACAAACATGTCTTAAATGCCCTCTTTCTGTTGATTACTTTTAAAATAGCTGTTAATAAAATGTCAATATAAATGCATTATTAATTTATAGTTTATGTATTTTTGTGAATATGCTTCTCAAAATATTATTCTTGGCTACATATTTTCATATTTATTTTTGTACATGTCAGGGAATGTAATTGCACTGAAGTGTATTTTCAACCCATTTTCAAATATTTATTAACCCACTGGATGTACTTCATTCAGTTTACTCTTTTGCAAAAAAAAAAAAAAAATAGGCCACAGGTTCAATGAAGTTGTAAACATCTTAAAGTATAGATGATATTAGGAAAGTAAATGAAACAGGGGACACATACTTGCAAGTAAAATATAAGGAGTCTAAAGGATTGAAAAATGAACACCAGAAATTATTTATCGCCATTGTCTTGGGTAAGCCTCAGAGTCACATCCTAGAAGTATGGAGTTCTTGTTACCATCTGGCCCTGCATCTAAGAAGATTAGCCTGACTTTGTGTCGTCTGCAGACATATCACCCTCCAAACCTGAAAGCACTTAGGGCACTAAGTAACTACCTTTGCTGATCATAAGAAAATATGGAAACCTACTTAGCACCTAAGTGATATCTGCTTAGTTTTAGAAGGTCTTAGTGCAGGGTGACAGGAGAAATAAGCATCTAGTTATACCCGGTAAACTCTATGCTTTGTGATTGATTCTCAAGGCATCTGGTTGTATTATATTTGCTTAAAACTGTACTTTATTTTAAACAAAGGGCTGTTTATATTGCTTCCCTTGTCACCTACAGTGATAGTTTATAAGGTGCTATATTATTTCATTTACTTGAGTGACTATTTGTACATATACTCCTTGACTTAAGGTATTATCATTTTGTTGTCAGGATATCGGTGTGTGTATGCAGAGCAATGCTGACAAGTCACCACACTCATCTATTGCTCAGAGAGATGTTGATGGGTCCTAAACCCACACATGAAAACAAACAGCTAGAAGAGTTCATTTCTTTAAGCTTGATCCCTGAACATTTTTCTTACCTGCAGGTGAAACAAGCAGCAGAAGGGTGTCAGATTCACAATCCCCTTACACATCATATGTATTTGTTCCATTGTTATGTCACCAAGTAGAACAAAAATCAATACAATTACTTATATTTATCAAGTGTGCACTCTGTGCCAGGCAGTTCTCTAAATGCTGTATATGAATCAATGCATTTAATCTTCGACACCAGCATACAAAGGAAATCCTAGTATTATCCGGATTTCGCAGATGAGGTAACTGAAGCACATCTACCTAATAAAAGAGTAACATGCTAATTGACCTTACCTTCACAACGCCCACCAGCCAATCAGGAGTGAATATGCAAAGATGGCGGGTTAATTTGCATATGCAGGTGCTCAGTGACCAGGGACTGGGCAGGATGCTTGTGATGACGCAGGCATTCTGCACCACCCCAGCTGCTCGGGGCCTCTGGGCAGCGTGGGAAGCCAGAAAGGCAGCTCTGGCCAGAGCGAAGTTGGTGCCGGCAGCCAGTGGAACGAAGGCCCATTCTTGCACGAATCTTCATTCATTCATTGGGCCACTAGCAATCTAATAATTTGCTTAACATCACACAGTTGGTAGGTGGGAGAGCTGAGATTCATGACTACAGAGTTTGGCTCTAGAACCTCTACAATTTAATACCATGCTACACTGTCGCTCAACATAGGTTGACATCTGAAAGTGCAGAATGACTTAATTTTGAAGGGATGAATGCTCAGCTTAAAGAAATTCATGAGCATTTTCCACCACGTCAATTATTACAAACTTCATCTGATTTATAAAAAAACATAAAATTCAGAGATTGGTAAATCTGATTCTGAAAAAAAAATGAGAAAAAAAGTCAGAAAAAATTTTTAAAAGAATGTAAAACTTGATAATAAATACTGCAATCATAATTGGCATTGATAGTTTTATTTAAAAATACAATGCCAAATTGACATAAAAGAATTATAAAACATAGTAGACAATAACTCATGGAACTTTTTTTAAAATGAAAATTAAAAGCCACACTAGGAATGGAGGCATTCTAAGAACATGATCCTTATATGCCTCTCTTTTCTTTGTGCTATGTACTCATGGCATCTCAGCTGATCTTCAGGTCTACCTATGATTACTGCTTCTCCCTAACATTGGCTCTCCATTACCGCACATGGTCCCCACTGTACTCCAATCCTCCTAACACATCTCTGCAGCTAATTTTATTAATATTTTTATATTTGCTAGGTCAAATTTAAAAACTAGAGAGAATATGATTAGAAATATCATGAGAATATTATATTTGAGGAGGTTTTTGTATTAGGTCCTATTATAGGACTGTCTTATTGATCAGCCACCTTTGAATTAGATAGTGTGTAGTCTAATTAGATGGTCAGAGAGGATAGGATTATTGAGGGAAAAGGGACAATAATTGATATATTAAAAGCTGAGTTTGTCTATTTATTCAGTTATTTGTCCAATAACATTAATTAAGTACCTTCTGTGTATCAGACATTATTCCAGGCTCTGAGATATAGCTATGGTCAAAACAGACAAAATCCTGTTCTAATGTTATAATTAAGAGGAGAGAGACACACAGCAACTACTCAATATTTCAGGTTATAGGTGTTCTGGAAAAAAAATAAAGTAGGATAAAGGTATGAAAAGCGATAGGTTGTCAATATGGTTAAGTTAATAAGAGAATACATTTTCTTATAAATTGACATTTGAAAAGATACATTCAGGATGAGATGAAAGAAGTCCTACAACTGCCTGGGGGAGTGGTTTTCTGGGTATTCTGTGATGTGAGCATACTTGGGAAGTTTAAGGACATCGATGTTGTTGTAGCAGAGAATGGCAAGAAAGTGCTAAAAAATGAGATCTGCAAGGTAGCCAGGCCTTTAAGCCATGAGAATGACTTTGAGTTTTACTTTTTGTTTTTTGACAGAAACCCATTTTAGCAAAGAAGTGGCGTTGATTCACTTATACTTTTCTTTATAAAACTTATGATGGCCGTGGGCATATTTATCAGAGTGGCAAGAATGAGAGCAAGGAATTTTTCCTCAATGTAGTTGCGGATGATGCAGGCACCATGACTGACCTATGTCTGTTTCAATTACATGGAGAGTTTGGATGATCAAATCCAGCATACACAGTGAAACAACCTACCATACTTAATGTTTATAGAGTGAGCAAGAGTTTCTAATTTTTATAAATGTATATTGTAGGAAGGTATTAACAATATCAGGAAACTTTCCTATTTGTGAAGATCCAGCCTTCTGTGATCTTTATAAAGTTCAAAAATTACCTATGCTATTTTCTGTTGGCTCCTTTTACAAAGAGTTCTGTGTGCACTGAAAGTCCGACCTATTCATTTCATCCTCATTAAGAAATCAATTTTTAGAGCAAATGTTACAAATGAATATTTAATTTACTTGCAATTAAGAATGTATATTTACAGGACATTTCTTATTAATTAGCACAAACCAGAATGGCTAAGCATAGAGAAATTTGACCTTCTACTACAACCATTCACTAGTCTTTGCATTTTCAAAAGCCCCAGAACTTGATTCAACCTGGTCATGTCTCCCTCTGTAAACACATCTCTTCCTAATGAGGTTCCACTCCCCAGGTGGTATGCAAGTGGTTTAGTTCCTTGCATTTCTCTGCAAAGTCAAACACCTAAATCTCCAATTGACACTGAGGAAGGTTCTTACCCAGAAGCCATCCTGATAAGCTGCTATTTATTTTAAAGTGTCTGCCATGTATTACTCAAAATGAGCAAAAATGAATGCTTTTCCAAAAAATGAGGTCTTTAGTACAAATATAAATACAATACATTTAGATATACACATGAGCTCTAGTCCTACGAATCACACAGTAGAGGAAAAACTGCTTCCTATTTTAATTAGGCCTTTTTCACTTTTTTCCCCTGGGGCTTTTTAAAAAAAAATTATTAAAAGCCAAGGTTGACACCAAATAGTTGCACACTATGATGTGCAATCTCTATTAAGCCAACAAACTGATTTCTGAATGCCTGTGTTCACTAAAGCCAGGTGAATAAATAATGGGTCACAACATGTTTTTAGAAACTTAAGAAAATCCCGTGTTCTTCTTCCTGATCATAATTCGCCAAAGAAGAAACTATAAACATGGTCTTCCCATGTTACATGTCATCAGATAATACTTACGCCACCTAGTCCCAAACGTGGACTGTGATGGTTCACTTCAACCCTCTAGAAATAAATCACCTGCCATGTAAGCCACTAGCATTGCTTGCCGTTTTGTTGAAATTGTAGTCCTTTTGTTAAATATGGAGTCATGAAGAAATTAGAGAGAGTTTTGGGCACTGATCACTACTGAGCAATGTTTTCTGGCATTTAGAAATTCATCTTCCTCTGTTATACATGAGCCATGTATAAGAGAATCAATAGGGCCATAGTTTTGTTATTATTATACATTAATCTTTTGAAAAGGTTGGCAGAGGATTGGTACCTAATATTGTTAGAGCTAGTAAGTAATTATTCATTCCAGATTGATGTCATAATGTACTTAAGTGGCAACAGCTGCTTTCTTAAATGTTAATTAAGGACCTTCTTAATTTAGAGACCTCTCTGTTGCTCCTGTGCAGCAATGAACTAGACCACTCATATTGAAAATTCATTTCTCTGAATAAATCAGGTCTCCATGATGATCATTTGCATTTTTGTCAGTGCGAGATAATATAGAGAAGACTATGCCTGAACACACTGCATGGACTGGACCACCACGATCTCTTCAAACCTTATGATTATTGAGGAGACTTAGTAATATTATCTCTGGGAGTGAAAAAACTTGTATTTCTGCTGGCAATTATTTTTTATGAGAATCAACAATGATTTACATCTTTCATGTATTTAAATTCCGCAGGGTATATGCATTTTCAAGTATATGAATGAACCACATAAAAGGGACATTTTTTTGGAAAGTTACATAAGCATTTTATGATATACTAGAGGCCCGGTGCATGAAATTCGTGCATGGGGTGAGGGGTGTCCCTCAGCCCAGCCTGCACCCTCTCCAATCTGGGACCCCTCGAGGATGTCCAATCCAGGACTACTGGCTCCCAACTGCTCGCCTGCCTGCCTTTCTGATTGCCCTTAACTGCTTCTGCCTGCCAACCTGATCACCCCCTAACCACTCCCCTGAAAGCCTGATTGATGCCTAACTGCTCCCCTGCCAGCCTGTTTGTCCCCAACTTCTCTATTCTGCTGAGCTGGTCACCCCTAACTGCCCTCCCCTGATGGCTTGATCGCCCCCAACAGCCCTCCCTTGCAGGCCTGGTCCCTCCCAACTCCCCTCACCTGATGGCCATCTTGTGGTGGCCATCTTGTGTCCACATGGAAGCAGCTATATTGTGTGTTGCAGTGATCATCAATCTGTATATTACTCTTTTATTAGATAGAATAGAGGCCTGGTGCATGGGTGGAGGCCAGCTGGTTTGCCCTGAAGGGTGTCCCGGATCAAGGTGGGGGTTCCCTCGGGGTGTGAGGCGGCCTGGGTGAGGGGCCTGTGGTGGTCTTCAGGCCAGCCACGCCCCCCGGTGACCCACATGGAGGCCCTGGTATCTGGGATTTATTTATCTTCTACAATTGAAACTTTGTAGCCTGGAGTGGAGCCAAGCCTCCTGCTTGCTCCATGGTGGCAGCCATTTCTGTTGGGATTTATTTATGTTCTATAATTGTAACTTTGTAGCCATAAGTGGAGGCCTGGGCCAGGCAGTGTGTGTGGAAAGCTTGGCTTCCTCCATTGCCAGGGAAACCCAAGCCTCCCTCCCGCTCTCTCTGTGGCCACAGCCATCTTGGTTGGGTTAATTTGCATACTCGCTCCTGATTGGCTGGTGGGAATGGCAGTGGGAGTGGCTTGTGGGTGTAGCAGAGTGATGGTTAATTTGCATATTACTCTTTTTTTAGATAGGATGTTTTCTTGGAGGACACTAAAATAAATTTTTAGGGAGAAGTAAGGAATTAAATAAAAAATTTTTTTTTGAAGACTCAAATAAGAGCAAATTGTTAATTATTTTCTGATAGATTCTAGTTTTAAATTGTAGTAGGAAATACTTTTCTAAAGTCACAATATGCCAAGTGCTATCTGCCTGATGGTGGTGGTGATGGTGGTGGTGGCAGTGGTAATGGTGTGTGTGTGTGTGTGTGTGAAATAAATTGACTCACTGATGTATCTTTGCTCTTAGATTTTATCTTCAGATAGAAGGTGTGATGATTACAGTATAACAACTGGAACTGCAATCACATTTCACAAATTACCTAAAAATTTTTATATACTATTATATTCTGTTGTCTATCAGATTTAGACAGTTGAATGTCCTCTTATGCATGTATTACTTTGTTAGTGAAAAGACCATGGGGTTTCATTTAGCAGTCTCTCAGTTACGGGTACTATGCTTCTGTCACACAGCCTTTTTTTTAATTGTTCAGATTATTACAGATGTTCCTCTTTTTTCACCCCATAGCTCCCCTCCACCCAGTTCCCACCCCACTCCAGGCCTTCCCCCTGACCCCGTTGACCTCGTCCACCATAGGTGTAAGCTCTTTGCCCAATCTCTTCCCACATCCCACACATCCACTTCCCCCTGAGAATTGTTAGTCTGCTCCCTTTTCATGCCCCTGATTCTATGACATTCACCAGTCTGTTCTGTTCATCAGGTTTTTTATTCATTTAATTTTTAGATTCACTTATTGATAGATATGTATTGTTGTCACTTTGTTGTTCATAATTTTTTTTATCTTTACCTTTTTCTTCTTCTTCCTCTTCTTAGAGAATACCCTTCAGCATTTCATATAATACTGGTTTGGTGATGATGAACTCCTTTAGCTTTTTCTTGTCTGTGAAGCTCTTTATCTGACCTTCAATTCTAAATGATAGCTTTGCTGGGTAGAGTAATCTTGGTTGTAGGTTCTTGCTGTTCATCACTTTGAATATTTCTTGCCACTCCGTCTGGCCTGCATAGTTTCTGTTGAGAAATCAGCTGACAGTCGTATGGGTACTCCCTTGTAGGTAACTAACTGTTTTTCTCTTGCTGCTTTCAAGATTCTCTCTTTGTCTTTTGCCCTTGGCATTTTAATTATGATGTGTCTTGGTGTGGTCCTCTTTGGATTCCTCTTATTTGGGGTTCTGTGCACTTCCTGGACTTGTAAGTCTATTTCTTTCACCAGGTAGGGGAAGTTTTCTGTCATTATTTCTTCAAATAGGTTTTCAATATCTTGTTCTCTCTCTTCTTCTGGCACCCCCATAATTTGGATATTGGTACGCTTAAAGTTGTCCCAGAGGCTCCTTACACTATCTTCATATTTTTGGATCTTTTTTCTTTTTGCTTTTCCAGTTGGGTGTTTTTTGCTTCTTTGTATTTCAAATCTTTGACTTGATTCTTGGGATCCTCAAGTCTGCTGTTGGATCTCTGTATATTATACTTTATTTCAGTCAGTCTATGCTTAATTTTTGATTGGTCCTTTTCCATATCCTTGAAGATGCCACTAAATTTCTCGGAGGTTTCTAGAAGATTCTTGAGTAACCTGATAACCATGGTTTTGAACTCTATATCCAATATTTTGCTTTCATCCATTTCTTTCATTTGTGATTTGTTTCTTTCTCTCCTCTTTTTGGCTGCTTCCCTGTGCTTGTTTCTATGTACTGGATAGCTGCTAATTCTCCTTGAGTTTATAGAGTGGCCTTGTGTAGTAGGTGTCCTATAGGGCCCAGTAGCTGAGCCTCCCCAGTCACCTGAAGTGGATGTTCTTGGTGCACCCCTTTGTGGGCTGTGTGCACAGTCTTGTTGTAGTTAACCCTTGATTGCTGTTGGTATCACTGGGAGGAATTGACCTCCAGGCCAATTGGCTGTGATGACTAGCTGTGTCTACACTGGAAGATCTGTTGCACAGGAGACACCCTTATGGTGTAGGACTTGCCTCTGTGGGGCTTTGGTGCTCACTGAGTCTGCCCCTTGAATGTGTCTCTTATGGATGTGAAGAGTTGTAATACAATATGGTCTTACACTGACCACTGGGTACACTGGCTCTTGGATCTCCAAGGAGGTGCAAGGTCAACCACTGTCTGGGGCCACCCAGCAGGAGCTAAAGAGACATCTGCAGATTCCTCTTCTTTGTATGGGGTTTGGAAGTGCCCAGATGAGGCCCAGCTGTGAAGCAAGGCCGGCTGGGCTTTGGGCCTTCTTTTGGAATCTCTGGGGCTCTCTGACCCAGCTGCAGTTTGTTTTAGGCAAAAGGACAGGCCATTCATATACAAAATCCGATAATCACAGCTTGAGTGGGGTTGTAAATTGGGTGGGGTGGGGTCTCTGGGAATCACCAAGGTGGAGCAAACAGCAATGGCTGCCAGTCAGCCCCGCACCGGAGAGGTCCCCAGGTCTCCTTGTCCTGTGCCCTTGTGCAGGAACAATGATCACTGTGAGAGAAAGCTGAGAGAAAGCTGCCCTCACATTCCTGTCCTGATACCAGACAGTCCAGTTTCTCCCCATATGTGTCTGGGTTCCCCAGAGTCTCCCCCGGAATTGGAGTTCTGAGCAAGCAGGAGCTTGTATCTCCCTCCCAATTAAAGGAGCAGCACATCCAGGTGCCAGTACTTTCTGTGCCTCCGCACCTCTTATCAGTCTCCATACACTTTCTTCACCTCTCTAGTTGTAGAACTTCCAGTCAGACAGCTTCCCTGTGGTTCTGGGTGGTAGTTGTTCTGCCTTTTAGTTGTAATTTTGATGTGGTTGTGAGAGGCAGCAAGTATAGGTGTTTACCTATGCCGCCATCTTTCTGTCACACAGCTTTGATGAGCAGCAAAAAGAGTCTGTGATTCTTTATTTTAATTAATATGCAATGGAGACTATATATATTAACCCTTTGCACTTGCTTGCTTTTTTCTCGATTCCTTTATTCTAATGCTAACCGTGTCGAGTCACACTCGACATCTGAGTGCAAAAGGTTAATGGTTCTTTAAAAGAAGTCTTGGTTTCTCTTGGTTCCATAGTAGTCAGTTTTCAAATTTCTATGAACATGGTGATGTTCTCTTTGAATTGCCCTGAAATTTTTGCAATTATTATTATTATAATCATCATCATAATTTTAAATGTTTTTATTCACTTCAGAGAGAGGACAGAAGAGGGGGAGAGAGATAGAAACATCAATAATGAGAGAGAATCATCAATCAGCTGCCTCTGCACTCCCCCTACTGGGGATCAAGTCTGAAACCCAGGCATGTACCCTGACCGGGAATTAAACCATGACCTCCAGGTTCATGAGTCTATGCTCAACCACTGAGACACACTGGCTGGGCTGGAATTATTTTTAATTCCTTGCACAATATCACCACACATTTCTTCATGTGGTGTAATTTCACATCTGAAATAGGATCTCATACTTACTCACCAGCCAATTTCAAAATCTGTTCAAATTTTCTAATCTCTATGCTACCAATGAGATCTTCATATATAATATGAATTTTTAATGGTATTATTGAGGCCTGGTTGACACATAAAAAGCTGTGCATATTTAATACTACATATACAGATTGATGAGTTACCTATGAAACCACCACCACTATTAAGTCCATAAACAGATCCACCACCTCCCAAAGTTTCCTTCAGCTCCCATTATTGCTATTGTTATTGTCATTGTGATAAAAACACTTAACATACAATCTTAGTAAACTTGAAATATGCAATATAGTTTTGATAAGTGCAGGCATTGTTATTTAATAGATCTCTTAAATATGGAGCCTTTAGAATTATATTTGTCAGAAGATTTTAAACATTTTTAGGAAATAACTTTTACATTATAGATAAGGAAAATGAGTTATATTGCTATTAAAGTTTGTGAAAATTAAATATCTAACTGTTCTATTTTCCTGTCTTGGGATACATCGGGACATTTATGGGGGCAAATTCTGTTTATTTATTCAATGCACATTTTGTATTAAAATTTGGTATATGTACAGTATAATACTCTGAAATATAATGTGGTCAGGACAATGATTCTATAAACAAGATGACAATGGACAGTTTGGTTTGGATATGTTTAAACAACAACAGCAGGAATAACAATGCCAACTAGCATTTATTGAGGGATTGCTAGTAATGGAGCTAAGTGCATTTTAAACATTAAAAGTGAGTGCTCAGCCCTATGAAATGAAGGTGTATTATATCTCAGTTTCACAGGAGCAGTTGTTAGGAAAGAGACAAGGTAAGTGATATGGCCTCACCGACTCAGCAAGTAGGAACAGACGATCTGCACCAGAAGCCATTCTCACCCTCTAACCTTTACAGAATGTTCTTTCCCAATTGATTTTAAACTTCTGCTTGTCATGTTATTTAAGACAACAGGAATATACAGACTCCAAATTATTAATGCTTTTTGTTTAAAAGAAAAAATAATAAAAACCGATGAAAAACATTATGGAGCAGAAACATGCTAACCTTACAAACAGCCAGCTATAGTGCGGGAGCCACATACTAGATTGAGAGTTGAAAAACTTAATTTAAATATTGACTATAACCCTTATTAAAAGACATCTTGAAATTTCTGAAAATACTGTGCGTGTTTTTCTGTAAAGAAGGGGTCTTAATTGCCACTTTATAATTTTTGTAAATATACTATTCAATATATGCTTTACATCTAATCCTTTTATAAATGTGATCTTTTTATGAATGTAGACACTGTCTTATGTTATCGATGTCTTATCTAAGACTGATACTAGATAATTTACTTAAATATCCTTGCTATCCTATTACACGTGGGCACTTAAGTGATGTTATCTGTTGGGTTAGACATGTGACCTGGGTGATTTTGTTAGAGTAGCTACATTTTCTGCCATCATCTCCCCTCCTGTGTTCCCTGATATTAGTGGAACGCATTTAGAAGAACCTGTAACAAATTTTAGTGAAAATTTAGTTAAAACTTTCTTTGGTACCTTAAATGGGGGGTATTTGCCCATATTTGATTAGTGGAAGACTGAGGTTTTAAGCCCTGGTGCTGACAACCTGACTAAGGGTTCTCCCTACATGCTCTCTTCCTGGTTGGAGCATTGTCAGCCTATGAACAAGGAAGACATTAATTGGCCTTAACAAGATAATAATTAACAAGATAATAACAATGAGTTATTTGACAGGCCATCCACATAAATTGCAAAATAATTATTATTTATGAATTAAAAAGTGGCTTGGGATTATTGAAAATATATAGCATTTCTTCTAGGGATTAACCTGCTCATGTAATATTTATTAATTGGTGCGGCAGAATCATTCATTTCTTTTGAAACATTATTCTATAAATGCATTCAAAAAGTCTATTTGTGTAAGGTAATGTTTCAGATGCTTAACTACATGAAGGGAGGATAACAATATATGGTACTAGCTCAACATGAACTTTCACCACCAATTACCTGTGCAAACATGAGAATTATAATTAACTCTTTTAAATGGATCCAACTTTTTGCATCTGTACATAATTTATTAATAGCCAATTATATATCAGGCACATTTTCAACATTCTTTATGTCAATAATAATTTAATCTTACAATTGCCCAATATAGAAAGTATTTTTACCTCTGTTTTATGAATGAAAAAACTGAGGAGAAGACAGTTTAATTTACTCTCAATCATATGGCCAATACATGGAGGACCCGGGGTTTTAACATAGGTATCTGTCTATAGGAGAGGTTTTTAATAATCACATAATACCCTACCCTTCCTACTTCTACAGTTCTATAATTAAAGATTAATTGAGATAACGCAAACAAAGCACCTAGCATAACACATATCTCATTTTCAGGATTGTAAAGGTTATGTATTATTACATACTAAGGCAATCTCACTAAATCTGACACATCATTGAAAGCCATATGAAAAACATATAGAACCAAATACATTCTATGTCTTAGTTTTTTTTTTTATGACAGTGTCAAAACCTATGCTTATAGTATGAACCAAATAAACAAAATATAGTCTTTTGTCCCAATCAACTTCTTTATTTTCTCTGCTGCTTTTACTGTTACCATTTCACTGTTCACTAACAGTTTCATGAGTGGGTGAGCTAAGTCAGGACCACTTTGTGAAAGCTAATCATTTAATTTAGCATCACTTATAAAAGACATGGGTTTTAAACAAGATAGACATGAGACATATTGCTTTAATAAAGATTCTTATTACTTATGCTACCTGTTTCCCCCATGGCCATGGCCATATATAACAGGATCTCTGTCTCTCCCATTCCACTTCATTATTCTCAGCCAACTATGTGACTAGAACCTGTCAAAAAATATCATATGGTTTTGATGGCTTCATAAATAGAAAATTCAAATTGAGAAGATACAAAAATCACTAAACTGATGCAAGCATTTTAGAAGCACAGAAAACATTTATCTTCCAGTGTGTTTTATAGGCTTTCATAGTTTCAATGGGATTTTTTTATATGTATTGGCCACAAGTGCTACAAAATATTAATTCCCCCTAGTTTGTGGTGAATTAAAAAAGTGCCATGCCCAGCATCAACCTATGAACCAGGAGGTCACAGTTCAATTCCCAGTCTAGTTGTGGGCTCAATCCCCAGCTTGGGGTGTGCAGGAGGCAACTGATCAATGATTCTCTCTCATCATTGATGTTTCTAACTCTCTTTCCCTCTCCCTTCCTCTCTGAAATAAATAAAAAATTATTTTAAAATGCCATAATGCCAAAATTTATGGGCTGTAAATATATATCTTCATTTGTCTGATGGTTTGGGCCTGCTGTATTCCAAGTGGATAATGGTACTGTTTTAGGGTTTCAGTGTTCTGTTTATTGAAGATCACTCTGTTTGAAATGGGAGAAAATCCATCTTTTTAAGTTTATGCTCCACTTTAAATATTTGCCAAAGATGGCTCATATTATGAACAGCAAAGCCATTCTCATCTTTATATGTGCATTTGCAAATAAATGAATAAATAAATAAAGTTTTATAATATCCTCAACAGAAGCTCCCCATGGTTTTTATAGAAAACACATTAGCTGAATTTAGATTTTCAATTAATTCTGGAATAGAACTTTGCAGGAAGACACAACACATTTTTAAAATTACATGATATTTGTATAAAGTTATTATTTCTTTTTTATGTTGGTTTCTGGGGTAAGCTTGTTATAATATGGTTCTGAAAATTATAGTTAAAAACAATTACTGCATTTTGCAATGGTTTTAGAGGAAGAGAAGAATCATGATGCAGCTTACCTCTCTTCCCCATAGGGATCTAATTTTTGTAGTATATTAGAAAAATCACGACTAAAGCAGAAAATAGATATCAACTTGGGCATCTAAAGCTTGGGATCAATACGCTCAGATGTGCCTGCAGAAATATGACTGAGTCCAGACATTATTTTCTCTTACCAAGTAGTTACGTGGGAAAGGATTTCAGCCCTGATGTCTTTGTCCATTTACAAGTGAAAGAGAGTGACTGCATGGGTCTTTCTGCTAGGAAGAGTGGAGAAGTCATGCTTGGATATGCCTCCCAGAAAGGAGAGATGTTTAAGAGAGTTGGAGAAATGACCAGAAGGTAAACGTGAAAAAAAAATTAAGTGGGAGGAATTACAATGCCTGCTTTCAAGACTTACTGCAATCCTATAGTAAACAGTGTTCTATTGGCTTAATTGTAGATAAATAGATAAAAGAAAGAAAATAGGGAGTGTAGAATAGATCCCCAGTTATGTGATCAATTTTTTTAATAAAATGTGTTCAAGTGATTTAATGAGAAAAAAAATTTGGACATATGGTATAGAAAATGTTAATTTATAATAATAAAAGTGTAATATGCTAATTAGACCAGATGTCCTTCTGGATGAAGCTGGGGCTGCAAGGGAAGCCTAGGTCACGGGTGCCAGAGGGAAGCCAGTGCCGACAGCCAGGGTAAGGAAGGCCTAGTCTTGCATGAATTTTGTGCATCGGGCCTCTAGTTCTATCTAATAAAAGAGTAATATGCAAATTGACCGTCACACCAAGACACAAGATGGCCGCCCCCATGTGGACAAACATGGCTGCCCCCATGTGGACACAAGATGGCTGCCACAAGATGGCCTGCAGGGGAGGGCAGTTGTGGGAAGTTAGGGGTGACCAGGCCAGCAGAGGAGGGCAGTTGGGGGGGACCAGGCCAGCAAGGGAGGGCAGTTGGGGGGGACCAGGCCTGCAGGGTAGGGCAGTTGGGAGGGACCAGGCCTGCAGGGGAGGGCAGTTGTGAGCCAGCAGTCCTGGATTGTGAGAGGGACGTCCGACCTCCCGTTTAGGCCCAATCCCGGTCAGACATCCCTCAAGGGGTCCCAGATTGGAGAGGGTGCAGGCTGGGCTGAGGGACACCCCCCCATGTCAAATTTCATGCACCGGGCCTCTAGTATATTGATAAATATGAAACTTGACCATATTACATATAAAACAGAAAAAATAAATTGAGATGAATTATAGACCTAACTATTAAAGTTATAAGAGATAAGCTTCTAAGAGGAAATAAGAAAATATCTTCATAATCTGTGTCAGCAAATATTTTTTTTGACAGAATGTGGAAGCAAGGGGCTTCTACTTTGACTATTTAACTAAATTCTATAATAAAAAAGAAACAATTGAATAAAACAGTCAATTATTATAAATGGACACTACACACACAAAATACAAATGACTCAAAAGCACATGCAGGAATGCTCAACATGGATTGTCATCAGAGAAATGCAAATTAAAACCACAATGAGATACTCTTTTTCACCCACAAAAAAGAAATGGTTAAAATTTAAAGGCCTGACAACAACTCAGTGTTTTTGTATGTGGAGCAACCGGAACTCTCATACATTACTGGTAAATGACAAATTGCAAAATCACTTGAGAAATCATTCTGGAAGTTTTTCATATAATTAAACATGCATCTGCCCTATGACCTACCAATTTCCTATCTAGATATTCACACAAAAATTAAAACATATCCAAGAAAAAGCTTATACAAGATATGGAATTGGTAGGTCATAATTATCAATGTCCCAAACTGAATTACTCAAATGTTTGTGAGGAAAGAAGGGATAAACACATTGTGTTAAGCCCGTGCAATGTAATTGTACTCAGTATCTTAACTCCAGTTGCTATAATAAAATACCATAGACTGAGTGTCTTAAACAAAGGACATTTATTTCTCATAGTTCCAGAGGTTGGGAAGTAATTCCAAGATCAAGAATGCAGCAGATTTAGGTCTTGGTGCAGGCCTTCCTCCAAATTTGCAGATGGTCCAATTCTTTCCGTGTCCAGCAAAGAGAGGAAGTTCTTCTGACTCCTCCTGTTCTTATGAGGGCTCTAATCCCATCATGGGGTTCCTCATTACCTCATCGAATTACTTCTAAAAGGCCCCACCTCTAGTAGCATAATATTGGGGGTTACAGCTTCAAAGTATGAATTTTGGGGAGACACGTTTGGTCCATAACACTCAGCAATAAAACAAATATGCTACTAAAATGTGCAACAGCACGGATAAAGGTCAGAAACATTATTCTGAGTAAACAGGAACATGTACAAAGAATATATACTTGCCTAGTAGTTGAGCATCAACTTATGAACCAGGAGGTCATGGTTCAATTCCTGGTTGCGGGCTCAATCCTCAGTGCGGGTTGTATAGCAGGTACCCAATCAATGATTCTTTCTCATGATTGATATTTCTATCTCAGTCTCTCTCTCCTTTCCTCTTTGAAGTCAATAAAAATATATATATTTTAAAAAGAGTATATACAATGTGATTCAATTTGTATGAAGTTTCTAGGACAGGCAAAACTAATCTGTATTGAAGAAATTTAAACAGTAGTTGTCTATTGTGTTGGGGGTCTGGGAAGGACCCAGACCCCCAACACAATAGAAATTTAAACAGTAGTTGTCTATTCTATTTCTTCTAAACCCAGAAGAAATTTAAACAGTAGTTGTCTATTGTGTTGGGGGTCTGGGCAAAAAGGAACTTTCTAGGATGATGAAAATGTTCCATATGTTGATAAGAATATAAATGCTCCATATGTTGATAAGAATATAAATGTTCCATATGTTGATAAGAATCCTATCTAATAAAAGAGTAATATGCAAATTGACCATCACTCCAACACACAAGATGGCTGCCCCCATGTGGACACAAGATGGCCGCCACAAGATGGCCAGCAGGGGAGGGCAGTTGGGAGGGACCAGGACTTCAAGGGAGGGCAGTTGTAGGTGATCAGGCCAGCACAGGAGGGCAGTTGGGAAGGACCAGGCCTGCAAGGGAGGGCAGTTGGGGGCAATCAAGCCTGCAGGGGAGGGCAGTTAGGGGTGACCAGGCTAGCAGAGGAAAGAAGTTGGGGGCGACTGGGCCTTCAGGGAAGGGCAGTTGGGGGGGACCCAGGCCTGCAGGGGAGGCAGTTGGGGGGGAAGGCCAGGCCTGCAGGGGATGGCAGTTAGAGGTGACCAGGCCTTCAGGGGAGGGCAGTTAGGGGAAATCAGGCTGGCGAGTGAGCAGTTAGGCATCAATCAGGCTGGCAGGAGAGTGGTTAAGGGGTGATCAGGCTGGCAGGCAGAAGTGGTTAGGGGCAATCAGGACAGCAGGCAGGCGAGCAGTTGGGAGCCAGCAGTCCTGGATTGTGAGAGGGATGTCCGACTGCCCGTTTAGGCCCCATCCTACCTGGATCGGGCCTAAACGGGCAGTTGGACATCCCTTGAGGGGTCCCAGATTGGAGAGGGTGCAGGCTGGGCTGAGGGACACACACCCCCATGCATGAATTTCATGCACCGGGCCTCTAGTATAAATATAAAAATTGTCAAGCTCATTGAACTATACTCTTAAGATCCAGGTATTTCATTTTATGTAAATTATAATTTAATTAAAAATAAAAATATTATCTATTTACTGAAATATGTTTATAGACAATGAAATAATTTAAAAAATAAAAGCGCTAGCATTCTTGATCCAATCCATTACCCATGTTAACCATGATTTTACCCTCAAAATACACCATTTCTCACCATTTGTACTATTATTACTCTACCAATATAATATCTTTCTTAAACTACTTCATTAACTTATTGATTTATTTTACTATTTCAATTCTTACTCCCCTACTGTTATTTTATTCCTCAAGTAATGTCAAAAGTAAACAAAGCCAGATACTAGTGGTAACTCTGTGAGATAGATGTATTCAGTAATAACTATTACAGTAGGGTAGAGGGTGCAGCCTGGACTGAGCTCAACTTTAATTTGTGTAGAGGTGCCTGGGCATTTTGAAGGAAAAGTGAGGCAATAGAGAAAATGATCAGCAGGCAGTTGAACAGAATCAGGGAAGAGGAACTTTTTAAAAAATGAGAAGGGGGATGTGATTAGGCCATCTGGGATTGCCAAACGGCACTTATTGAAGTTTGGCTATTACCCTCCCACAGAGACTGGGAGAAGCTCTATCTTCAGGCGTTGGCTGGAGAAAACATAAAATTCTTTGCCAGACTTAAGCCTTCCCAGGCAGATAATGAAGGGGCTGTAGTCATGCTTCTAGGGAATCAGCTTTGAGCTGTTAGAAACTGTGCTCTTATTGTTTGCCTGTATGGGAGAGTGAGAAGGTGGATGGATCATTTGTGCTGAATCTGTAGTATTTGTAGGCCAGGACACCTCAGAAGAGTCTGACTAGAGTTTGGCTAAGGGGACAGTCTTTGTCAGCAGCCAGAGAAAAAACATTTTTTAAAGTTAAGTTTTTAGCACCTTTTACCAAAAAATTTTCCAGTGGCTTTCTATAACAGTAAGAAGAAGAATCAACCTTCTTTATGTGATATGTAAGGATTTAATGATCTTCCCTAGTCTGTCCATTCTAAATCATTCTTAACATTCTCCTCTGATTATTCTGTTTCAGCCAGCCCATATTCACTGAATAAACGAAATATTGCACTATCATAAGTCTTTTGTTCTTGCTTCTTTTTTCCTGCAACTTTCTAATTCACTGAAGCAATGACCTTCTTATTCACATACTTTCAGAATATTCAAATATCACCTCAAAGAACCTTCCATGAACTCCCAATCTAAAATTGCACCCCACCCTAAAATACTCCAGTCTGTTTGATTTTATGCACAGAATTTTTCATTATCTGGCAGTATTTCATATTTTATTCATAGGCTTATTATTCAATCCTTTTCCCCCCTCACAATCCTACCTAATAATAGAGTAATATGCAAATTGACCATACCTTCACCACACCCACCAGCCACGCCCACCAGCCACGCCCACCAGGAAACCATCCTGCCGGAGGCTCTTCTAGCCTTGGGCACCAGTGGGGAGCCTGCGACGGATGGCAGGCAACTGGCAGTCAGCTCCTGCGATCCGTCGCCGGGATGCTGGGGTGAGGCCTTGGGCACCAGCAGGGAGCCTGCGATGGATGGCAGGCAACTGGCGGTCGTCTCCTGCGACAACCAGAGGCTGACCAACTGGAAGTCAGTTCTGGCCCCGCCCCCAAGCAAGCAGTTAGGGGTAATCAGGCAGGCAGGCAGAGGGGTTAGGGGTTATCAGGTAGGCGGACCAGTGGTTAGGGGTGATCAGGCAGGTAGGCGAGCAGTTAGGGGCAATCAGGTAGGCAGACAGCCCCTTGCATGGCTGGCCCCGCCCCCCAGCAAAGAAAAAGGGAGGCCCAGGCCAGCCAAGCCATTGCACCCCAGCCTGTCGCCTGCAGAGGGAGGCCACCGGTGGCAGGGGAGGGGAGGCAGTGCTGCACAGATGGCAAGCAGTGGCAGCGGCGGGGGTGGGGCCAGCTTCCTGCAGACCTGGGAAGGAAAGACCCGATAGGCCCTGATCTCAGCCAGGCCTAGGGACCCTACCTGAGGGGTCCCGGATTGTGAGAGGGTGGTTGGGCTGTGGGATGCCCCCGAGTGCATGAATCTTCATGCACTGGGCCTCTAGTAATATATACTCTTAAGGACTTATATGTGTCTCTCTTTTTCACAGTTCTATTCTCTTTAATTAGAAGTGTGCTTACCAATCAGTAGGTGCTCAGTAGATGTATACTAAACAAAGAAAGATTTCACTAATTTTCTTGATGTGGTTTTATACTTTTACCTGAAAATATTATTGTTGCTACATTACAGTTTAATTTCACTTATATTATAAGGACACTCACTTTCTAGTCACTCAGAAAAAGGGGCCATTATTGGAGAAGTTGTCTTAAACTTACTCCCAAAGAATGTACTGGCAATTTAAAGACATTGTGCATAGGAAATATTGAATCTGATAAAATCAGAATTAAAGCACTTTTTCATTAACAACACATTGATTAGGAAAATAAGCAGTGATCACAACATAGAAGAATGGTAGGTGATGAAGAACTTTTAATTGACCCTTGTTCAACAGTGTAATTTAGTGAATTTAAAACTCCTTTCTGTTGAGTCCAATTTATGCCACTATCTGTTTAGGATTATTTTTTCTTATCTGATAGTTTCTGCTTTAACAAATTAATAGAGCTTGTCTACCTACAAAATGCTCATTTTGGACCTTTGATCATCTTGAAATAAAGTAGCACTTAAAAGAAATAAAAATTGCCATTTGATGGTTATAAAATGACTTTTGTACGTTACATTTCTGTAAGATTAAAGATTCGATATCTGTCCCAAGGAAATGGATGCCTGCTGAATGATCATTAATCTCCAGGAAAACAACTGCACTTTGATTGTTACACTTAAATTAAAACTTAGGGGCAACACAGGGGACAAGGCAACTGATCACAAGTCTCTCAAATTCAAGTACCAGATTGTGTTCTGATAAAGATTTATCTTCCAGTGTGTTTTATAGGCTTTCCTATAGTTCTGAGGCCCCAAATCCTAGGAAGCTGGAATTCTCATCTCTTCCTCTGTCTCTCTCCCCTTTTTTTTTTAAAGATTAAGTCTGATAGCTAAATACAAAGTTGGCTGAATAGCTTCCTTGCTCATTTCCATCTAATCTCACATATAACCTTTGGTATTCTGTATCTCACCACCAAAATAGTGAGATAAGGTTATTTCAAGCAAGATGTAACCAATTAGTGTGTAGAATAAATGCATATTTACTCCAATGCCAAAAAAGACCTGCTCTTGAAGGCATAGCCTGGGCAGTGGTAAAGGCCCCTTGTGTGACCCAGCAAACCTATGTAGGAGAACGAACCAGAGACAGAGACATTTACCCCACTATGGGCAAATGAGTAGGAGAAATCAAGAGATGTCTGAGTCATCTTTGATGCATAACAATGACAATGTCTATCTCCTAGGTCTTCAGGGCTAAATATCCTATATAATAAAAGGCTAATATGCAAATTGACCAAATGGTGGAACGGCTGGTTGCTATGATGCACACTGACCACCAGGGGGCAGACGTTCAATGCAGGAGCTGCCCCCTGGTGGTCAGTGCGCTCCCATGGGGGAGCACGGCTCAGCCAGAAACCAGGCTCATGGATGGTGAGCTCAGTGGCGGTGGCAGGAGCCTCTCCCTCCTCCTTAGCAGTCGGACATTCCCCGAGGGCTTCCGGCTGAGAGAGGAAGAGGGTGCAGGCTGGGCTGAGAGACCCTCCCTCCTATTGAGTGCATGAATTTCATGCACCAGGCCTCTAGTATAGTTTATAAAATGTCAATCAAGACTTGTAAAGTTCCTTCAATTTAAAAATTCCTTAAATTCATAAAAAACATATAGTAGACCAGGTGATGGAAAAAATGTTTTTGCAATTTCAGAATCTTTCACTTTTTACTTTTTTGCATCATAAAAATAATCCATGCATTTAATCTAATAGAATATCTGAGAAAGTTCAGTAGAAGGATAAATGATAATCAACCTTTTACAGGCATCAGATAATCGGGCAAATAAGATTCTCAGAGTAGTTGTCTGGGTTCTCACAAAATACATAACCAATTAGAGATTATATCAATATCTATCAGAAATTTATCATAAGAAATTGACTTATATGTTTATGGAACTTGAGAAATACCCGAATTTTCATTTGGCAAGTTGGAGTCCCAGGAGAGTTGATGGTTTAGGTCTGGTCTAAGTTCAAAGGCCTCTGAGAATCAGGAAAACAGATACATACATTCCAGACTGAAGGCTGATAGTCTTGAGATCCAAAAAGAGATCATTTTTCATTGTGAGTCAAAGAGCAGAAAAAGACCAATCAATATATCAGCTCAAAGATAGTCAAGCAGAGAAAGTTAATTCTTCCTTGCTCCCTTTTTGTTCTAGTCATACCCTCATTGGACTGAGTGAGTACCACTCACATTGAGGAGGTCAATCTGCTTTAGGAAGTTAACCTATTCAAATTCTATGCTCATCTAGAAACTCCCTCACAGACACACCTAGAACAAGGATAACCAAATATCTGGGCATGTCATGGCCAGTAAAGTTGACACATAATAATAACTCTCATCCTCAGGCATCTTTGAAAACAAAACTTTGTAGGAAGCCTTAATGACTTTATTAAAAAAATCCTCAATTTCTGATTTCATTACTACATTTTTTCTTAAGTTTTACTTTCTTTCTTTTACTTCCAACGTGGTATATTTCATCATATGATTTGTATTGCTTACAAAGAATATATTGAAGACAACAAAAGGAAATGAAAACAGAGTCCTAGGGTTAACTATATTCATCCTTGCTTTATATCAGTTAACTTGAATACTTAGGGAAGTTCTTTCCAGTATCAGTTAGTAGTTTATAATTTTTCTTGATGGCATGAAAGATTATGACTGATGCATAGGGAGGAATTTATACATTGGAAAATTGTCCTTTATTATTTGCCCTTAAGGCTGGTATTTAAAGCCTTCTGTAATCTGCTCTTGGTTATGTTTTCTTCCTTATTTCCTAGTACAATTCTTCCAAGAATCTCCATGCCTCTGTGATTGGTTACCTTACTGTCTTTCACCTTTGACCCTTGTCCTGGCTTCTGTGGCACGTTTTCCTGAACCTGGGCTTGTGCACCACAAAGTCATAATGAAAAAGACTCTTGAAATGGGATGCAAAAAACTGGATTTGTGTTTCAGCACCACCACTACCATCTGCTTAATCTTGTGCATAAACATCTGTCAAGTGGGTACAGTATACATTATATATGTTTTATTCTTTTAATAAGCATAGATTTAGTGTATAGTCAAAACTTCTGTATCATAACCACAAACCAGATCTGAGTCTATAGAGGCAAAAAAAATTTTTTTCAGTACTATCCAATGTTACAAAATCATTTTTACGTTTATGTTTCCATCATGTTCTTCTGTGTTTATTGTGAATCTTACTCTATATTTTAAAGGAGTAGACCAGGATAATATTTTGAATTATTTTAAGGTCCCTTAAATACCATAAAAAATTGTTAATTTGATTAATAAAGAGAGTTAATATTTGGTAATTACAATAAAAACACTACTGGGGGAAAACATACTTTTTAAATTCAGTACAATATTTGATTGACATAAAAAAATTCAAAATAGGTTCAATAATAAAGGAAAAAAGGTGAAGAACAAATTAAATTCATCTGGAAAGATAAATGTGTCTGGATTTATTTTCCAACAAGAAACCACAGAATAGCAACTATATCTACTTCTATGTACAGTACTATTCCTACCATATTAATAGGATTGAATAAATGTAGTAATAAAATATTCAGTTTATGTGAGAGTGTAAAATAATGTTCTTGGAGCATAATCATTTGACTCTATATCTTAAAATTTTACAGAATATTGAGTGTATTATATCTCTGAAATGAATTTCAAAAATCACTGGTGCCTTGAATTTTAAAATGGGCTTGTATGAATTTATGAATGAGTAATCTAAAAAATAAAGTTGCTAGAAAAAAGAAAGAAAAAAGAATAAAATTACTATATAAAGCACTTCAATTACAAAGCAGCTATTTCTACAATACAATAACCAGAATTCCACTACTATGAAAAGCTACAGTACTAATGATGGTACAGAACTCAAGTATATGTAGATAAAATGGATTCTGGCAAAACATAAGGCCATAAAGTCACCATTAAAATTAAATATATGTAAAGATTTTAATCAAAAATGTATATTTCTTGTAGTGCTACTAAAAGTATGACAATGCTTAGGAACTTAAAATTTAGAAAAAACAGCTTTCATCTTCATAACCACTATTGCCGATATCTCAACCCATGTCAGATAAACATGAAAGGAGACCTTTTTATTGTAAATATTTATTCAGAGAATGGAAAAGATGATTTATCACAGATGAAATATAGAAAATCACTTGTTTACAATTATGTAATTGATGTAAAAACATCCATTGTATGCAATTATGAAGATCATAAATTAAAATCATTTTCAAATCATTAAGTTGAAAGAGTAATCCTTAATATAAGTCTGGCTTCAAATGTGATATTAGCAGATAACAAAATTCATTATTGAGAGAGAATATTATTTTCTAAAATTAAATCATAATATGAATTATGAATTACATCATGTTGGTTTATGTAAATGAATTTACACTCACAATAAAATAATATGGGAACATAAAGCTCTTCTCCACATTTCTTTTTAACAATGGGTATTATCAGTCTTTCAAAGTTTTGCTCACCCGACACTGGAAATTCTCTCTCATTCTATTTGCATTCATTTAGTTACTACTTTGGGGAATGTAAGACAATAAAAACTATATATATATATATATATTGATCTCTGCCTCAAGGAACTGATGACCAAGGCCAAAATTATAAGCTTAGAATTTTTATCTCCACCCCTCATCCTCTTGAGAAAGGAAAAGGGCTGAAAATGGAATTAATGATTAATCATAACTATGTGAGGAAGACTCCATAAACCCCCAAGTACTTAACCTGTGGGATCTGAAGCTATCTCCAGGCACCTAGTATCATAATTCAGTTAAATTGCAGGACACTCAGCTGGTGTCACAGAGAATTGCTGGTGGGAGAAGACTCACACATCTAGTGACCCGAAGTGTTAAAAGGGAAGTGTTCCATGTGAAAGTGAAGGAGAAAGACACCGGAGGAAGACTAAACTTTTATCTAACTCAGGAGGGGTGAACTACTGAGTTCTTTTCTACACAAGGCAACATGTTAGTTTTCGGTTGCTATTGTAAAAAATTACCCTACACTTAGTGGCATACAGCATACCAATTTATCATCTTTCAGTACTGCAGGTTGGAAATCTAATATAGATCTCACTGGGTTTAAAGTCAAGATGGTGGCAGGGCTGCATTTCTTTCTGTGGGTGATGGATAAGATCTATTTCCTTGTCTTTTCCAGCTTCCAGAGGGCACTCGCAGTCCTTGACTCGCGATCCTATTTCATCCACCTTCAAAGCCAGCAGCATCAGCTCAGGGGCTGCTCACATATCACTCTGAGCGCCTCTTCGGCCACTTTCTTTAGTTTTACTAGTAATGATCCTTGTGATTAAATCGGGCTCCAACAGATAATCCAGGATAATCTCTCTAATTTAAGGTCAGTTGAGTAGCAACCTTAAATCCATCAGCAACCTTATTTGCCATTTTGCATATAATGCAATATGTTTATAAATTCTAGCAATTAGGCCATGGGCATCATTGGAGGCCCATTATTCTACAAATTACAAGGAAGATGGTTAGTTATTTGTGCATGTGTGTGTGTGTGTGTGTGTGTGTGTGTGTGTCTTATTTCTTCTGTTTATATCCTTTACGTTGAAATTTTTTATTGATTTGTTTTGAAATCACTATATGATTTCTTCATATAAAATCATCTTAAATTCTGATATCTAGTATAAAATTAATTCCTGCCAAATAAAATAGAATCTGAACAACTTGAAATAGTATCTAGTGTTAGTGAAACAGAAGTACAAACTAAGCACTTACAGTGTGTGTGTGTGTGTGTGTGTGTGTGTGTGTGTGTTCTTGTGTGTTTAATTCAGTTTAACTCATGTGCTCAGAACAGTAACGTTTGGAATTAACTCGGCTCTCATTTACCATGTGATTAGCTGTATTTGTACATTAATTTTTAAGCACACGAGCCACATTATATCTTCCTCTTTTAATCCTTACTCTATTTAGGATAATTGGTTTGTTGGCTGACTTTAATAAGTATTTTTTTAGTACAAAATGTTTATTTGATTCTCTTGCCATAGTAGCCAGCCATAAGATGACTCCCAATTATCTGAGTCTCCTGGAATTTCCACCTTTGGGTAGTTTCCTCACACATTTTACCAGGGTTGGTCTGTATTATCAATAGAATGGAAGACATGATGATATGTCACTTTTGAGACTAGATAATAAATGCCACTTTAGCTTCTGTCATGCTTTCATATTCTTTCTCTCTCCGATTGCTTGCTCGGAGGGAAACTCGCTGCCATATCATGAGGACACTAAGGCATCACTGCAGAGAGACCCACCTGGAAGAAAGCTAAGGCTTCTAGCCAAAAGTCAGCCGGAATTGAGGACCCCTGACCAGCCATGTGTGGGAGCCTTTTTGCAAGCAGGTTCTCGAACCTCAGTTAAACTTCAGATGATGCAACCCAGGTGAACGACTGAGTGACTGCAACCTCAGGAGATCCTCTCAGAAAGGACCACTCAGCTACCTTACTCCAGGATTCCTGGCCTCATACACTTTGGGATAATAAATAATTATTGTTTTAACTCATTGAGTACAGAAGGAATTTGTTATCCAGCAATCCTATCTAATAAAAGGGTAATATGAAAATTAACCATCACTCCATCACAAAGAAGGTGGCACCCACAGTGGCCTGGGCGGGACCCTGGTGGCATCACCCCGGCAACGCGAGCCCAGCATCCCGTGTTCGGGTCACGCAGAGGGAGGGAGGGAGGGGTCTCTGGCCAGAGGCCGGGGCGTGGGAAGCTGACGTCATTGCAGGCCAGGCTGTGGAAACGCACCCCGCCCCCCGGTGCACAAATTTCATGCACCGGGCCTCTAGTAGATAACTAATAAGATCACTGTAGTTCCAAATGCAAATAGCCATGGACTTTGCATTTTCATCTTTAATAAGAAGATAATAAGAACAGGCAACACAGAATTTGAAGATACATAGTTGAAATACCTTTTAAATTAGAAATACCTTTTATATTTATTTTAATTTTAGCCCACACTGCTTGTTTTATTAGAGCTCAGAATATTTAAAAAGTATTAAATAAAGAACTTAAACCAAAAGATAATTGTCTAAGTGGTTTGCATTTTTAAAGGTTTGTTTGTGTTTTGTTTTGTTTTTATCAATATTTGACCTCCTAATAGTTCCTGGCATGGGAGAACAGGTCTCTGTCAATTCCATACAATATCAGCTTTCACCCCTTGGGTCAGGCTATGGAAGTCATGTTGGTAGTTCTAAGCACAACTGCACGATGACATATTTTTTTCATTTCTGTATTATCCTGGTCCTACTACTGTGATACCAGTCTCTTCCTAGTTTGCCTTCGTTAATTATAAGTCCTATTCCAGCTTCTGCTGGGGCTCAGACAAGTTTTTAATTGTCTTCTGAATTCTATTGATTTATCATTTGTTAAGAATTCAGATCTTTGTAGTATCGGAATGAAATCCAGGCTCATGCATTTACTGGCCATAAAGAGCCTTTTCCATTTAACAGCCCTTTCCTACAGATTTTTTTTCCCTAATGATCTTTATATTCTGAGTGCAGTCATCCCTCCCATCCTTTAAAACAAAAAGTTTTCCAAACTATGGCAAATATGGAAAAAGTGGCTACTAATTAACAACAGGCTTTCAGAGCTGGAAATTGATACCAGTTTTAATAAAGGAAAAAAGAAAAAAGCTATAGTCGGAGGGGAACAGTGTGATATCCAACTACTAAACTTCATCTTCAAAGACTAGCAAATATAGATGGAGAATGCTATGTTGGACAATAGTAATTGGGTCCTAAACATATTAGTTTGAAATTTTTTTATTCTAACACAGTCATAGGCCACTTAACAATGGGTATATGTTCTGATAAATTGGGCATTAGGTAATATTGTCATGTGAAGATCAGAGTGTACTTACACAAACCTAGATGGTACTTACACACCTAGGCTAGATTGCATATCACCATCACATATGCCGTTCTGCTTAACGGAAACATCATTATATGGCATGTGACTATATATTTGGAATGCATAGGACATTTTGAAAAATGACATGAAATAACTATTATGGGGATGAAAATAGAGAAAAGTCATACCAAGCAAGGGTTGGAGAAATCTGAATGTGTCCTACAGCAAATCTTACCTATATCACCATTTTGGCTGGAAATGGTGAACTGGTCAAAATTTAGGGCTTCGTACATTTTTAATTTGTTCAGATACTTGATGATAAGATTGATTTGTACACATTACAGATGAAGAAAGAGGAAGCCAGAGAAATAAAAACAGAAGAGTATGGCCTGCTGCTCTGAAGATCTTGGTTTCAAATATTATTTCTTAAATATTTTAACTCTAAAGGTTTAAATGACAAAAAGAAAATGAGCTAGTGAGCATACTTCAAAGACATTTCACAGATCCCAATTTCTATATTTATTCGTCATTTTTCTATATTTCTCCCAACCTGTTTAATTTTCATATGAACATTAAATCACACTAATTGTGATAGCTTTCCTAATTTATCCAACATGTTGTTTTACTTCATAGATAAGCATTCATCTCTTGTCATCATCCATTAGTAGAATATTGCTGTTAGAAATGAGCAATCTGTTATATTAAAAAGAGATGTTCTTGATTAGCTTGAGATTCTTTTTGTTTGCATGTGAAAAAGGTTAATCAACTAAAACACGGGTTTGTGTTTTGTTTTGTTTTTCCCCTCCCTGGTTGATAGCTCCTAATCAGGGCCATTTTGGTATAGATTAGAATTCTGTTGGCAGATATTTCTAGTTAAGACATTGTCCATACGCTGCTGTTATACTAGTATTTGCAATTCTCTCTTTATATTACTGTTTTAAGACACTTGGGGTTTGCGTATATGCACTTCCCTTGATTAAGAAATCAGATCATCAATTCAAGTTTAAAGTCCCATCATCTGTTATGCTTTTCCTTTGTTTTTATAAAGAAATTTTATATTTTTTATTCTTAACATTAAATGGTATGAGAAATACTTAAATTGAAGTTTAGATTCCTGTTTTGTTAAAGAAAAATTATACATTTGTGTAGTCAATTTGATATCTTAGCATTATAGCCAATTTCAGGACTATTATATGGTTCTAGATATTTTTACTTTAAGCATTTTTGTCATAAACATCTTTGCCACACCATTTTCACTGCAAGTATTTACGCCACAAACATTTTCATAGCACAACTAATTGACCATGAGGCAATTTTGTTGTAAAAGATAAAATAACTGGCTGACAGTTTGGTTTGCTTAATGTACTTAAACCTTGTCAATTAGGTTTTATTTCTCCATTGACAAAGTTCTTGCAGTACGCCCACTTTTATAATATATAAATCTTAGCCCACCTTGTGGTCTATACAGCAATGACTAGACTATATGTGGTAATCTTAAAACAGTGGATGATAACAACTACATAAAAAGCCAGATTGCAATTCTGCATGTAAAGCCAGATTTCATACTATGCTAAAAAATGAAAAGATATTATTTTTCAAATCCTTTCTGAGTGCAGTCATCCCTCCCATCCTTTAAAACCAAAAGTTTTCCAAACTATGGCAAATATGGAAAAAGTGGCTACTAATTAACAACATGCTATCAGAGCTGGAAACTGATACCAGTTTTAATAAAGAAAAAAAGAAAAAAGCTATAGTCAGAGGGGAACAGTGTGATGTCAAATGAGGAGATCAATCAATAAGCAAAAAAAGTATTATATTATGAACCAAAGACTTTGAAGACTATGTATATTTATTTTTCGCAATAAAGTATTTTAATTATATTAATTTTTATGTTTTATTATATCCCTTTAAATGTCTTTCATTTTTTATTTTATCTTTTCTGAGAAGTTGACTTATAGCTAATTAGTTCTGCATTGAAAATATTTGTGGCAAAGATATGTGTGGCAAACATGCTTACAATAAAAATAACAGACACCCAATTATATATCTCCTAGCACAAATACTTATATCTATATGGTGCATATCTGGATAACATATGTTCAAATATAAGTACGTTTAGGAAAAATTTTGCAGAAACTCAGTACAAAATGTATTCTACATTTATTCAAAGGATGCAGAGAACATTCAGTGTACCTTGGAGAAACAGAATCCTCATACTCTTGCAAAATTCTCCCCTGATGTCACAGTTAACAGTTGTTCAATCAAGCCTGTTTTGTTTGAAGTACATTTGTCCCTTGGTATCTGCTGATGATTGATTCCAGGAATCCCATGGATACAAAAATCTAAGGATGATCAAGTCTTTTATATAAAACTAGAGGCCTGGTGCATTAAATTCGTGCAAGAGTAGGCCTTTCTTCCCCTGGCTCCTGGGGCCAGCTTCCCTCCGGCACCCGGGCCCCGGGCTTCCCTCACAGCTCCGGCTTTGTCTGGAAGGTCGTCTGGAGGACATCTTGTCTAATTAGCATATTGTGCTTTTATTATTATAGATGATATAGTATTTGCATATAGCCTAAGCATATCTTTCCATATACTTTAAATAATCACTAAATTATTTATAATACTAATGCAATGTTAGTAGTTGTTATATTGTGTAGGGCATATGATAAGAAAAAAATGTCTATCCATGTTCAATACAAACATAATCATTGTAAGCCTAACTATGGTACATAGTACATGTCAGCAACAGTGCCACTTCAAAATAAATATTTTCAATTCAAGGTTCATTGAATTCACAAAGGTACTAGTAGAACCTGCAGATGTGGAGAACTGACTGTATTTGTTTATTTTTTGGAAATGTGCTGGGGGGAGTGTAGGAATACATGGGCCATGAGACCAGTAAAGGGACATTAGAAGAGATATCTCTGCTGAGAGTTCTCTGATTCATATCATTCACCTGCAAAGGATTCTCATTAATAATTAGTAATAATAATGATAAGAATAAATTATGAAAGGTGTATTCACACATATGAATTGTGCAGTTTTGCTTATACTGTGGGTTCAAGAATGTTTTGGGCTCTAGGAGAGTCTTAGAGGTATACACCTGAGTTTGATGCTATTGTAGGATATGATATTTGAACTCCAGAAAATTTGAAATCATAGGGTGAGTAAGAGTCATATTAGAAGATATCCGTGGAAAAGGAGAAAAAACTAAACACATTATGAAATTTTTTCATAAGAGTTAAGCTAGTTTTGTTACAACTCCATTATCACCCCACTAGTATCTCATTAACATCAGTGTGCATCCCAATCATTAACATTTTAAGAAGGAGAAATTTTTCATGTTAAATGAGAAGTTTCAAAAGACAAACATAAACTTCAGGCAACAAAAGCCACCCAGGGCCTCCTTAAAATCAACCCAGTAAATATCTCAGCATTTTGCTAAGTTCTGTTCCTATCTTAGAAAAGGGCTCTCTTTCTATAATGGGGAGGAGCTTTGCCTTGCTCCTTCTGTTCTCTGGAATTCTCTTAGATGTGCGGTTCCAGAGGAAGGATTCTTACCAATTCAGCCAGCTATTGATAGCTGTTGATTTTTTTATACTAGGTCACAGTCAAAAACATTAGTCAACACATTAGTTAAAATTCAAAGAAATGTTATTCATTTTGAAATTGACAGGATATTTATGAATCATAGTTACAGTATAAAATGATGGCTTCAGTTTAGATGGACTTCTCTAGTGATGATGACCTGAAATAAAAATAAGGACGTGCTATTTGACAAAGGGAATTTGTGCAAATTTCAGATAATAAAGAATTTCCCTGGATAGTCTCTGTTTGCACACACAGCTCCACTCTCTACACTCTTCCAGGTCCTGTGAAGCTGACCTTGGTGGGCTGCATCAACTGGGTCCCATACTGGGAAATGAGATACACTGGTAATCCCTGCATGTGGGGGAATAATTATAAAAATTATTAGTAAGATGACATTGGATAAAGAGCAAGTAATGAGCAAAGCATTAGGAGATACACTGTGATAACCTAGGCATTTAATCATTACGGTGACAATGGTATCACAAACACTGTGTGGTCAGTAGGCAGCCATTTTCAACCATATTCCAGGCAATAGATGGAATTTCATGTATTTTACATGAGAAGTTCCATGGTAAAATAAGTTCAGAAAGGCTGCACCAAATTTAAACAGATTTAATTACTGTAATATGATGGAAAACACCATATTATAATTTTCAAAACAAGTTTTAAAAGATTCTTATATCAATGTAGCATGACCTGAATAATGTCTGTTAATTTTTATGTACCATATTGAAGTTATTTCATAAACTTGTCACAAATGTATTTACCTTACTCATGAAGAAACCAGCAAGATTGTAAAACTGATCCTAATATTGTTTTTTGAAATGAGCAATTAATAAGCAATGAAAATTAAACACGAGAATAAAATTATTACATTATATAATGAAACTAGTTAATAACCTATAAAGCAATGGAATCATAACCATAACCTTTGAGGTTATTTCTATCATAAAGACATCATTTGCATAACTTTTAGACAATAGTCTTTTAGCTAGCTTATAATTCCATGCAGTGTGGGTTCTAATCAAGAGTAAATGGCAAAGTCAAACAATGATGCATGCTCATAGAAAGGTGAATAAGCCAGGTAAACCTGTTAAACAATGCCTAACTATGATATTGAAGGTACATGCTATCCTCCCTTTGCCTTATCTCAAATTCTAAAGGGTGTGTTTTTTTTTTTTCCTCTTAGCCTTATTAAATGGTAATTACTACTAGTATGTTGCTGGAGGATCAAATTCCTCCCTTGCTCATGGGAGTGGGGGTGAGGTTCTTGAGGTACTGATGAAATAAGAATTTCAAAAGCCCCCAAGGAAGAATGAGAATCCATGCCCCTAAGCCAGTGCTGGAAGAGTTACACCCGGGCTTCCAGTCCAGCCAAAGCAAGGCCAGTATCCAGAGTTTCCCTTCCACGTTGCAGTTGGGTGTAGTTCAGCATTCAAGATAATGAAAGCCCATCAGTATATTGTGTGGAGTCCCACGTGGCCACGAACCACGTGGGTGCAGGGGAGGTCATCCCCTTGCAACAGGAGTCACAGAAGCCCAGTGGCCAGAGAGAGAAGAAAGAGTGGCTCCTTTGTTTAGAAGTTTAAATATTCAGATTTTGCAAGCTTGCGGTGGCCACACTCATCCTGGCCACTAATTTGTTCTCAGGTGTGACAGACAGACAAACACCTCTCAGTCACTCAGACCTTACTAGATTTGTTTCTAAACTGCCTTTGTCCAGTCCCTTCCCCCCATCAACCAGCAGAGAACAGACCTGGACAGTGTTAAATGCAGCTTTCTGGCAAGGCTGTACAATGTCATGCCTCTATGATCTACTGTCCCCTTCATTCCTTTCCTGTTAACTAATAACCAGGTTATTATAATGGCATCACCTATTTTTATTTTTATATTTAATCAAATGTGATTTGCCTTATGTTTCATTTCTCTGCAATCAATGAAATCTGAACAAGCTTATAAAATAAACTTATGATTATTCACTATAAAATAATAAACATGCTTAGGGCAATAGTAATGGCTTCCCAAACTTTGTGTCAGCCAATAGGCTTCATTCTGAATACTTTACAATTCTCATAATAAAAATTTATATGCACATACTTAGATAAGATTTTTTTAAATAATCGAAATCCCTTTGACTAGTAAGGTAAAAAAAGTGTACATTTCTTTGAAATCACCAATTTAAAACCTCAAAACCTGAGATTTTGAATCCAAATGAACCATTGAAAAATAGGCTGCCTCTTAGGTGTTGGAAACACCATTAGAAATTGCTTTTATATAGCATTTTAGACTTTCATCTGCTCACTAGGAAGCAAAATGTCAGAAAATAATGAATCAGTATTATATATATTGAAGTTGCAAGATGGGAAGTAGGGTTCAGATCAAAGGTCCATAAGAGACAAAACTTATAAACAAATGATTGTGACATTCAAGGGTGCATTGCAGCCTATTTTAGAATTCCTATTCACAGCCAGTGGAGCATACTGAATGGTTTTGTGTTTCTAATTTAAAAAAAAATTTTTTTTCAAAAATCTCCTATAAAAGAATTATGTACTTGCATAAACAAAGCTATTGATAAATTCATAGAAGTGTACTTTTTTGAATATGAAGATAGATCATAAATAAATTACTACCAATTTAGATTAACCCCAAAGATAACTTCTCAATCCTGGAGGTTTATAGATGTAAATTAATTACTAAATTCATACATTAGAGGATGGCACAATTTGAAAACCAGGCTTTACAGCTTCAGTGACAAAGTTACTACTTACAGAGCACAAAATTAATGATTGTCAAATTATTGGTTTGGCAGAGACCCAGAATTTAGCTAGGTGAGTTTTTTAGAAAAAAAAAATCTGTATGTATTGGCAAGGGTCAAGTATGCTATTTTTCTAGATGGTTACTTTTCTTTTTAACATATTTGCATTTTGTTATTGGGCTCTGATGGTTTAACCTAAAGCCTGAGTATTTGGGATGTATAAGAAGTTTGGTGAGGATAAATAGTTTGTGGCTGGAGGATGTTTTTTGTCCATAAATCAGAATGAGTAGCCATGTTGAACATTAGATAATTCTAGGCAATAGACCAAAGGGTATGACTGGCTCCCAGGAAACAATGCAGTGTCTTCATGGAGGAGGGGCTTTAGAAGTAAGAATAACACTGTGGTAATAATAGTATCTTCCCAATACTCTTAGGAAACAGCAAATGATATTTAAAATTGCCCTCCCATTTTTTATTTCAGTTTTTTTTTCTCCTCATTAAATTATTAACAAATGGCCCTGGCTGGGTCTGTTGGAGTGTCGTTTCATATACCAAAAGTTTGATTCCCGATCAGGGCACATATGTACCTAGGTTGTGGTTCACTCCCACCTTGGGGCACATCCAGTAGGCAACCAATTAATCTTTCTCAGAACATATGAAGGATGAGAAGAATATGGAGTTTCAACAGAAATCCATTCTCAAGAGAGATGATGCCAGGTTGGACCAAGATAATAACCAGGCCAGAGGTCTATTACAGAATGGAAGGAGGTGCAAGTCAATAAAAGAGGGAGAGAGGGATATCAAAGGATCCAAGAGAGAATATTATCTGAGTGACTGGCTGGAATGGATTAGGATTATGTAAATTAAAATAGCAATGAGATATTATCTCACACCTGCCAGAACAGCAACCATCAGTAAATCAACAAACAGCAAGTGTTGGCGAGGATGTGGAGAAAAGGCAACCCTAGTTCACTGGTGATGGGAATGTAGGTTGGTGCAGCCACTATGGAAAACAATATGGAGTTTCCTCAAAAATTTAAAAATGGAAGTGCTATTTGACCCAGCAATCCCACTTCTGAGGAATCCTAAGAATCCCGAACACCAATCAGAAAGGATATATGCACCCCTATGTTCATAGCAGCACAATTTACAATAGCTAAGATCTGGACACAGCCCAAGAGCCCTTCTGCAGATGAGTGAATGAAAAAGCTTTGGTACATTTACACAATGGAAGAATATATGGCTGTAAAAAGGAAGAAAACCTTACCCATTGATATAGCATGGATGAACTTGGAGATGATTATGCTAAGCAAAACAAGCCAGTCAGAGAAAGACAAATATCACATGACCTCACTTATATGTGAACAAAATAAGCTGGCAAACAAAACAGGCCCTGAGGCATGGCTGCTTGGACCAGGTTGATAGAGCTCAGAGGTGAAGGGCTTGGGAGACTGGAAGAGATCAATCAAAGAACTCATATGCATATGAGCATGACCCATGGACATAGACAATAGTGTGGGGAAGGCCTGGAGTGGGGCAGGAGCTGGTTGGAGGAGGGTAAAGGAGGGGGACATTTGCAATACTATCAACAATGAAATATAAATAAAGTAATGAATTAATTTTTAAAAATTTACTCAATTTAGTACTCACTGGCAGTAGAATTCACTGGCAGGAGAATATCAGCAAGAGACTTAATACCAATGACTTCTATTATGATCTGATGTTTTTCACGGAGAATTGTGCTAATTATGATTATCGTATTTTTGCTCTGGTTAAGGCCAATCTTACTTTTCTGTTTCTCCCCTCTCTGTGCACTTTGCACAAATCACAAGCTCCCAAGGAAAATCTTGCTTAAAACTAGGGCTGGTTTCCCCACACAAATGAGTGCCAATCTCGAATTCTCTAAAGAATTCAAATTCTTATAACTAAGTTATTGCAAACTTTCAACCTGATTAACTAGTAAGAGAAAATGTATCATGTCTTAAGGAAAATGATTTGATCAAAACTCTTTCTTTCTTTAAATTCTACCTGCACTACATATGTGTTCGTAGAGGAGAACTGAACATGCTATGGATATTAAGCATTGGTATAAAAAAATGCATGATTAAAAATTCAAGTAAACCACAGAACTTAAAACTTCAGACACATGCAGCTCAACAAGAACAGAAAATTCAAAAATGCTTCAAGGGAATCAGAAAATGAATTTTGTAAAGCACAAACACTCACCTACGGACTTGTCTTTAGTGTTGCGGTAAACTAGGAGCCTGAAATGCAATCTGGCTTCCTGCAAAGGAGCTCTTGAATGCTCCTGAAGTGATTAATTTTCATACATGAAAGAAAGCAAATAGAACATAGTGTTCAGCCTCGGGGAGATGCCATCAATGCATAGAGCTTTCTGCACTTTTTAAATTAACCTTTGTAAGATGCTGACACAAAAATGTATCAGTCAGGGAGATCTAATCTTTCAGAAGAATTTAGGATGACACAAAAAGGAAAGCCCGGCTAAAGTGATGCTTCTCCGGTGGGGATTTACTATTTTAACTTGAGTTCCTTTAGCCCAGTGTCAGAGCACAGCCAGGCCCTGCACAAACTCTGGTGTTCTGAGTTGTGCTGAGTCCACCATGTATTCTCCTAAATTCTCCCATTGGACGACACCAGGGAAGGTCCCTCTCGAACCCTGCCCACTGCACTAACTGTTGGGCACTTAGTCCAAGTTCCTCCTTTATCTTCTGCTCATAGAGACACAGGCCAATTCTTGGTGGTGGTGCAGGCGGAGAAGCCATGAGAAGTTGTGGGTGTATAAGAATGAGCAGAAGCCAGTGGCCACATAGCCATCAGACAAGACAGGCCTTTACAGCAAAGTCCACGTAGTCAGGCAGGCTGACACCGGCTGGTGAATAGATATCTTTCTCACATTGTAGGACTAGTCTCGGTGCCCACAGTCCTTGTCTGAGCAGTTGCACGCTGCCCTAGACTCACCGCCTCACATCGTCGCGGTACCTGAGCTCTCCAGCTCGGCAGCTTCTCCCCTCTCTCCTGCCCAGCTGCTCTCTTTAGCAGACTTCTGCACACACTCCATCCAACCTGCTGCTCTCTCTCCATACTCCAGCCAACTAGCTGGCCAGTAACCTACTTTTACACTATTTAGACAAGAAGGCTTTGTGCCAATAGTTACATTAATCATATTGGCTACTGAAGGACACAGGGTACCCTGTGTCCTTGCGCCCGCTCATGGTATCTTGGCCTGATTAGGATTCCCAGGCTCAGAGTTTTTAACATTACAATCAGGCTCATGCCCAGAGAGGCCTTTAGTCATCCTGGTGTATTGATAACAAGGTCTCTGGGCTCCCACCAGCCTTGACTGTCCAGGGACCTGGCATGGTTCCTACACCTAGAAATGTAAATTGTAGTTGCCAAGGAATGCTGACATCTTTTGTAAACACCCAGAACAGACTGGGGCTGGGTCTTATTTCCCCTCTTTCCTTTTTTTGTCTACGTACTTCCTAAAGAAAAACAACAACAGCAACTATCACTTAACTTAAAAAAATATTAAATACCAAACAAACAAAAGCATTATACACATGGTGTTTTGCAAAGTTAATCAGCCCTAAGTTTGTCTAAGTAACTGTAGCCTGAATGGAAAAATTAAAGACTATTTTCATGGCCTAATATAGTTTCATTGTATTGAATTTAAAATAGAAAGCCTGTAAAACATCTATATATATAAAAGCCTAAGCAGATGTTACAACCGAATGACCAGTTGACCAGTTGCTATGACACACACTGACCACCAGGGGGCATACACTCAACACAGGAACTGCCCCCTGGTGGTCAGTGCGCTCCCACAGTCAACCTCCCACAGCCCTTCCCCCCGGCTGGCTGGCCCCCATCAGTCCCTGGTGCTAAACCATTCGTAGAGACCTGCTTCTGGGTCGGGGTTTCGTACGTAATAGAGCTGCTCCCTCACTGCAATCTATTGAAAGTCAGCCCTGGACACAAGGGTTTGTCTTGCTTCTGTCCTCTTCCTTCCCTGGGGGTCGTCCACCTGCCACGGTAGCAGTGCGGTGGCAAGGGAAGGAGGAGGGGGAGATGGGGAACTGCACGGTGGCGGGGTGATGTCTGTTCCTTCAGCGCTCAGCCTGGTGACCATTGCCTCCTCTCTGGACCCCATTGGGGCCTTCGGGTCAGACTGGGACAGGGAACTGGGTGTGGGTGGCGGCAGACGCGGCCCCTTCCCCAGGGGGGCCGAGGACAGTCTCCCTCCTTGGGGTCAGCGGCCAACCTCCCACGGTTCCTCCCCCCCATGCACGAATTTGTACACCAGGCCTCCAGTTAATAATATTGTTCGTTTTATAGTAAGATGTCACTGCAGTTATAGTTAATTCTTTTGGACATCTATTCCCATATCAAAATTTAATATAACCTCTTGCTCTTACTTATTGGGTTTTTGATTTTTTTGTTGTTGTTCCTGAGTCCCAAGACTTTATTCCCTTACCTCTAAGCGTATTAAATAAGTATTTTCAGTACAGTGAGTAATTATTGCCCTTTTGCTTCTTCTCAAAGTTTTAATTCATCCCCTGTGTGATCTTAGATATTGAAGAGCATTCTTGCTCATAGTTTTTTAAAACAAGGCATGCTTTAATAGCCCTCATTTTATAAAGTTTTGTCTTTCTCATATTTCAAACTGTATGGCTAGAAACTCTCTATATTCCAGCTTATTCCTCTGTAAAATAAATGTAATCACTGCCCCACAGGTTGATCTCGAGTTCACATGAAGGTCCATACCTTACCTAGCACAGTGCCAAGCACAAGGTAAGGATTTTACAAAACTGCATATTGTTATTTTTTACATCAGGTTTTGGAGGATTATTTGAGATCTGTATCTCTAACCAAGGTGTATAGTAACACCTGGTACTCTAATAAATGAGCTAATCTACTTGTTTTAACTAACCAAACCTTATTTTAAGTCAATTTTTAAAAATGTATTGTAAATTGGATTCTTTTACAAATGTACCATATGTATTTTTCCTTTCCAATAAATAACAAGCTATAAAATAAAATAATTAAAATTGTTCTTGATGATTAGTTTTGTGTTTTTTTTACAAGGAGTCAAAACTATGGGTATCTCCTAGTATTTGCTTGGTATATGCCATGGCTTATACTGAACACTTTGCTCAGATTGTCTTGTATCATCCTCCTCAAAAACATATAACTTAGGTATTGATAATACATTTTTAGGCATCATAACTGAAAGTCAGAAAGGTTAAGAAAATTGCAGAGAGAGAGAGAGAGAGAGAGAGAGAGAGAGAGAGAGAGAGAATAGTAGATCTATATTTTAAATCTAGATTTGTCTAATTTGAAAACATACAGGTTTAATTATTATAAGTAACATTGGTTAAAATTGGAAACAAATAGTAAATACTATATTTTTGTGACAGTTTACAAAAAGTGTTTTCATGTATACAAATATTTTTGTGGACAGACAAATGGAATTAGGCATACTTCATCTGCATAACGGGACAACTGCAGTTAAAAACAGTATGTGGCTATGTATTTCCGAATTTATATAGTCACTGGTGAATATAGTCTCACATTTTTCCCATATATTTTGTGGTCTACATGAGAGAATGTGTGGGGATATATACGTGGACCCAGGTTTTTCACTGACATGAATGAGCAGTGCAGTTCTGAATTAAATTGATTGTTACTTGGTGCCTATAGGTGGTGTAAAAACTACTTATAAACTTGGACTATGTTGATACATATATAGTGTTTGGGTTAAGGAAGTCCTTTGCTCCAATGTACTGAAAGTAGTATTTTTTGATCTTGGTATGATTATCTTTTAAAAAAAAAATATTTTACTGATTTCAGAGAGGAAGGGAGAGGGAGCGAGAGAGAAACATCAATGATGAGAGAGAATCATTGGCTGGCTGCCTCCTGCATACCCTCTACTGGGGATCAAGCCTGAAACCCAGGCATGTGCCCTGACCAGGAATCAAACTGTGACCTGTTTCATAAGTAGAAGCTCAACCATGGAGCCACACCAGCCAGGCGGTATGATTTTCAATATGACGCAGGCAATGAAGACAAATTAAGAGCAGTGTGACTATAAAGCGTTTGTAGCTCGTTGTTGAGATTTTTGCAGGTGCTGAAGATATCCAGCTTCAGAGCGGTGGCAGAATGATTTCTGCTTTTAAGTATTTGAAAATCTGAAACCTGGAAGAGGAATTGGAATGTATATTAAGGAAAAGGTGCCCAGCAGAGCTATTCAGCAGTGTAATGAGCTGCTTAAATGATTGGGAGGGCTTCATCCCTGAAATGTTTTGTCTCCTCAATAAAACACGTTGTAGGTTATATAAAATTCAATACCATGTAAAATGTATGCTTTGGTGACAACTTTGATTTTTCTTTCATCCTGAACATCAAATATGTGTTCATTACTTTAAACTCTCCATTCCCTATAGATATGGAAGGTAGATATAGCACATTAATGAAACTTAGAGCAAATCCCTAATTCTCACTTGAACAATTAAATTCCAACCTTCTTCCCTTATCAAAATCTTCCTGGAGTTGTTAACATGCAGGCCTACCAAGTTGATTGACATTTCAGAGCTTCCTCACTTATCTGGTTTGGAAGAAAGCAGCGGGAAAAACTAACACCTGAAATTTGTAGATGATGTTTTGAATGGGTTAGTTTGTTTGCACATTCACTCTCCATAGTATAGAGTCTTCTTTTTTCTATTAATAGATATTTTCCAAGATTCATTGAAATTATTTTATTTGTTTTCCCACTTTGAAAACAACTCTCATTTTATTTCCTCTTTCCCTTCTTTTGAATACTCTCCTAGTTGTCCATGCCATTGTTCCTCAGCAGGTCACCTCATGTGCAATTTAATGAGGAAATGGTCAATTCTTGCTTGTGTCTTGAGCGGAATTATACCTATGCCATTGGCTGGAAAAGAGTGGTCCCAGGACCAGCTGCGTTGCCAGCACCTCCAGCTTGTTAGAAAGGAAGAGCTTCAAGTCCTATCTCAGAGCTTGACTGAATTAGGATCTACATTTTAACAAGATTCCAAAATGATATCATTTCACACTACAGTTTGAGAAACAATTCTCTGTGCCTTTCCTCCGGTGCTTCCATGACTTACAAAGCTTCAGTTTCCACTACGTGCTGATTTGTTTGTGGTTCATTAATTCTTTCATTAGAAAAATATTTTTTGAGGACCTACTGTGTGCAGGGCACTATTCTAGATGTTGGACACACAACACTTAAAGGCACAAACAAGGCACTGGCCCTCTGGTAGCTTATATTACAACAATGGGAAAAAAAAGCAACTAATTTCAGATAAATGCTATACAAATATTTTCCCCATCTGTGACCTATATTTTTATTCTCTTAATACTGTTTTTGAGGAACTTCAAAAGTTATTAATTTTGAAAAAGCCCAGCTTAGCAAATTCTTCTTTTATGAATTGTGCTGTAATGTTGTAGCTAAGAAATCTTGCCTAATTCAAGTTACAAAATTGTATTTCTTTTAGAAATTGGATAGTTTTATATCTTAGGTCTTAGGTTTTATATGTAAATCTATGATTCATTTTGAGTTAGTTTTGTTTGTGGTGTGAAGACTGCGTGGAGTTGTGTTTTGGTTTGTATATGCATATCCTATCAATTCAATACCATTTGCCAAAAAATCCTTTCTATGATGAATTAATTGCCTTTGAACTTTTGTCAGATATTAGTTGTCTATAAATTTGTCGGTCTGTATGGCGATTCTATTCTGTTCCTTTGATCTATTTCACTACTTTTGCACCAATATGGTATTCTATTGATCACAGCAGCTTTATAATAACCATGTTACTATTTATGAAATCAGGAATCAGGCAGTTAGCCCTCTAACTTTATTTTTCTCTTTCAAGAAAAATATATTTTAGTTTTAGCTCTTTTAGATCCTGAAAATTTCAAAATTTTCAATCAATTTGAAATTAAAACAAAACAAAATTAAAAACAAAAAAACCCACTTCTCTGAGTGCACCCACTTTCTTTTGCTTTTGGATTTGCACTTGCTACTCTAATTCCTGCATTGTGTGTGTGTATGTGTGTGTGTTTGAATATATATATATGTGTGTATATATATATACACATATATATACATATACATACATATATATGTATATATGTATGTATATATGAATATATATGTGTATATATACACACACACATATATATTCAAACACATACATATATATACATATACATATATATACATATATATACATATATGTATATATATGTATATATGTATGTATATATGTATATATGTATATATATGTGTGTATATATATATATACATATATATATATATATTATTGATTTCAGAGAGGAAGGGAGAGGGAGAGAAAGATAGAAACATCAGTGATGAGAGAGAATCATTGATTGGATGACTCCTGCATGACCCCTACTGGGGATTAAGCCCACAACCTGGGCATGTGCCCTTGACTGGAATTGAATCTGGAACCCTTTAGTACACAGGTCAATGCCCTATCAACTGAGCCAAACCAGCTAGGGCTTGCATTGTGCTTTATCTCTTCTTTGGTGGCTTGCTCTACTTACACTTCAGAACTCAGCCAAGACTTTTGTTCAGGGAAATTCCTCTGCCCCCACCCACTCCTCAAACTGTTTAAATACCCCTATGTGTTCCCCAGGCATTCTGCCAATAAAGAGACACATCCTGGTGATTCATAAATCCCTGATTACACAAATTTCCTAGAATGCAGAGGCTATGCCTTTGACATTACACAGTCCTGAATCATAATGGGTATTCTATTAAAATTATATTAATAAAAATAGATTTGGTTAACCCATTTTGTAATATCTCCAATAAGACTGGTAGTAGAGAACAAGTTTGGGTTTGAAAAAAAATGTATCCTCACCTATGGAATCATAGAATCTTTGCAGTTAGAAAAGGAAGGGAGAATCTAATAACTAAGGGTCTCTTTGTGAAGGTGAAATGGTTAAAGCTCAGAAAATATATTGAACTAGACTTGGCCCTCAATTTATTGTGTAGTACTAGAGGCCCAGTGCACAAATTTGTGCATGGGTTGAGTCTGACCCGCCTGCCCTGATGGGGGTTTGGGGGGCTGATTGGGGGTAGGGCAAGCCAGAGGGAGGGGCTACGGGTGATTAGCTGCCGGCCCTGCCCCCTGGTTGAACTCCCAGTCGAGGGGACAATTTGCATATTAGCCTTTTATTATATAGAACTAGGGGCCCAGTGCATGAATGTGTGCACCTTGAAAGGAACTGTGGGCTGCGAGGCTGCACAGGGGCAGGTCTTGGCCCATCCTCCATGCCCCGCTTCACCCTTCTCACCATGATCCCTGGTCCTTTGCCAGATGCCTGCTCCCACTTCTGCCACTCCCATGCACTAATGGTGCTGGCCATGTTCACACCCGCTGATGGTGCGGAAGGATTGGGGCCAGCACCAGCAACAGGTTCAAGTGGGGCTGGCACTGTCAGTGGGTGCAAGTGGCAGCTGCTGCCCCGATTGCCCCTCAGGAGCAGGGGGAGGTGGAGAAGCCCTCAGGGGAGATCAGGGCCAACAGCCGCTGCTTGTACCTGCTGATGGAGCCGAGTGATTGGGACTGGCACTGAGCACTGGCAGCAGGTGCAAGTGGTGGCTTCGATGCCGACTGCGGGTGGGACCAGGGCCAGCGCTGGCAGTGGGTGCGAGTGGCAGCTGCTGCCCCAATTGCCCTCAGGAGCAGGGGGAGGTGGAGAAGCCCTCAGGGGAGATCAGGGCCAATAGCCGCTGCTTGCACCTGCTGATGGAGCCGAGTAATTGGGACTGGCACTGAGCACCAGAAGCGGGTTCAAATGGTGGCTCTGGTGCCGGCTGCGGGTGGGACCAGGGCCAGTGCTGGCAGTGGGTGCAAGCAGGGCCAGTGCCAGCAGCAGATGTGAGCGTCAGGCAGGACCGTGTGCACGGGAGCAAAGAATTTTCAGTAAGCACCAGAGGCTCACCCCAATGATAGCAACCGGTGCCCCGCCTTGGTCTGGCGCCCCCACTCACCTGCTCCAGCATTCCTCCATGGCCAACACCTGCCATCTTCTGCACACGCACCCTGGTGGTCAGCGCATGTCATAGCAACCGATTGTTCAGTTGTTCAGTTGTTCTTTCAGTCTATTTGCATATCAGCCTTTTATTACATAGGATTGTTCTTTCCACTGCCTTAAATTGTTATTCATTCAATCATTAAATCATTCATTCATCCATTCATTTGTATATTCATATACTAAATCAGTGTAGTGTTACTTTATTAATTATTCAATAAGTCCTTATAACATAATGAGTAGGAGCATTGTCTTTAGTATGCACCTCATACAGACCTTAGAGGTCTCTAAAGAGCATTAAATAATGTTGCTATAAGTTAACCATCCAGAATACCAGGTATTTTATAAGTAAAATATACTGTTGTGTAGTTATTTAATACTTAGGAGCAGTCATCACCTTTCATAACTTTCACACTTTTTCCCCCATTTCTTCCATTTATTTTCTTTTGAGATATAAAAATGTAGGCACCAAGAAGACTCACAAAACATGGGCATAAGACCTAAAGGGAGGCATTTTCAGCTGAATTAGTTCACATTTTCTGTATGCTCTAGGTGCAGACCCATATGATAAAATGGGAAAGAATGTTAATAGAAAAGCTGCTTGTACCAGCCTCATTCTCCACAAAAACCTATGAATATTAGAAATTATGTCTTCAGAGCTGAAAACCAGCAGGTTTTATAAACATGCATAAGGTAGGTTAAGAAAATGTTTTTCTTTCATGGGAACAGCCGTTCAATAGGCCTACTGATGCAAATTATAGTAAGTAGCTGGTAAATGTTTCATCACAAACTGACCCAGAGTTTTAGCAGGTGCTCATTAAACATGGTAGATTTTACTCCTGATAATCATTTACACCCTTGTAATGTTCATAGGTAGTAAAGAAAAACATTGCATTAAGCATTTTGTTAGGGAGGCTCATGGGGTTGTGAAGAATAACATTAATGCTGTAGTAAAAAATTTAATTTCTCAGGCATGAATATTGAAAGTTAAGTCTTATGTATACACTAGAGGCCCAGTGCATGTATTTGTGCATGAGTGGGGTCCCTCAGACTCGCCTGCGCCCTCTCGCAATCCAGGACCCCCCGGGGGATGTCAGACTGCCGGGTCAGACTGTCAGTGGGAGAGCACTGACCACCAGTGGACAGCTCCTGCATTGAGTGTCTGCCCCCTGGTGGTCAGTGTGCATCATAGCGACTGGTTGACCGGTCATTCTGGTCGTTCTAGTCGCTTGGTCTTCATGGTTGCTTAGGCTTTTATATATATAGATACTTTCCAACCACAAGGTTGTATTAAGAGAATGCCACTTTCAGGTAAGGTATTTAAAAGCTCTGGCATTATATAATTTTAAAAGCTATAATAATGAATATTTGATTAGACAAGGGACATCTTGGAAGCAAATAATACTTTAATTCTTGTTTCATCTTGTTTATTTAGGATTTATAACACAAACTCTTCCAAAAAAAAAAAAGAATGTAAAAGCCTGAGTTAAAATTCTCCAGGCATTATGATGAAAAATAAATAGGCAAGAAATAAAGTGTGTTTGTATTTTTAAAGCAAGCAATGCATTCACTTAGTTAAAAAATGAAATAACATACAAATGTGAACAGATAAAATCCTCATTCTCATCCTGCCCCTCCCATTCCACTACCTTTAGGTAATTTTATTAATGTCTCTGTTTCCAAAAAATGTGACCATGCATAATCATAAATTCCTTCTATTTTTTTTCACAAAAGTTAACATAATATTCTCATTTTTGTGCCTTTTTTTGCTTGCTTTAGAATTAGTAATATAAACCACATAAAAATCCCCCAAGTACTATTATATTGACTTACCAATTTCATATAGCCTAACTTAAAATCTACCACAATAGCACATGGAGAATTTCTTTATTTTTCTTTCCTTCATGTTTTTAACTGTTGCAGAATATTGCATTGCATGCATAATTCATAGTTGTCTCCATCAGTTCCATATCCGTGAATACTGGGGAGTTATCAAACCTTTAGAATTATGAATAAGGACCAATTCGTAAATGATCAAATGCATTTTAATTACATAATATAGTATCTTCACAATATACTCTTGGAAGTGGCGTTATTGGGTCCATGTGTTAATGTATTAGTTATTTTGAAGGAAATAGGTAAGATTCTTTTTTAAGTTGCCCTGTCAGTTACTAACCTCAGTTTATAAACGGAAGCTGCAGCACAATCTTAGCAGCATCCTCTGGCCAGTGCTTCCAACTTGTGCAAATACCTTCCAGATGGAACGGGAAGTCTCTAGGTTACACTTTGGCCAAATATGTTGTGAGAGGTTTTTCTTGAAAAGTAGCTAAATTTTCAGATATTTTTCTCTCTTTGTGCATGTTGGGTAAAATGAAACTTTTCTAAACTATTAAAATATTTTCATCAGGGAATGTTTCACAAGAAACTGAGTTTTCTTCCTATACGGGCCACACAGGAACTCAAGCATAAATAAGCACTGCCTCAATTAGGTGTTTGGGGACCTGCTTCAGCAGATGAAGGAAATTAGAATTAGAATATCTTTGTTTACATATAAAATGGTGCATAAAAACCTGTTAACAATGTTTATGTTGTCAATTTTGAAAGAAACTTATCTTCCCTAGGTAATGATGAGCTCCTTTCAAATTATCACAAATTCTGACTAAATGGGGGTTCAAATTAGTAAATGCTATTCAAGAGGCAGTCAAATGACATATTAACCACACTATCCCCAAAATGACTTCTGAAGGATGTCTACAACTTATAAATTTTAATGCATACGATTTCAAGGGAGTATTTATTTTTATTTGTGATGGGGACACTTTTTTGCTTCTAATAATAGGTGAGTATTTTATTTATTCTTATTCTCTATCATCTTCCACACAAAAAATCGCTATCATAAAACAATTTACAAAATCTTAAATTATAATTCCAGAAAAATAATTATGAATTATTTTCATACTCCAAGGACACAAGAAACTAGACTTCTTCAATCTTATTACTCATGATGCTTCAGTGATTTAGTTCAGGAGGCTGACATCTACATTCTAAGCATTCCAGGTACCCATGTTTTAAGCAGCAGGATGGAGAATTGAAGAACAACATCTTAAAACTTATGCCTGGTATACCTTAATAACGTTATCTTAAGAAAATCTACTACATTGTAATTTCTACCTACCTCTCACTGGCCAGAATCTCTTAATCTTTTGGCCAAAAATGAAGGCTTGGAAATGTAGGTTTGTTGTGGAGCAGTTCTTTTCAAAAACGAATATCAATTTGACAAATAGAAGAGGTAAACTGATATTGGGAGCAACAAGCAATTTCTTCCCTATGTTCTTTTACAATTCTTGAGAAAACATTGCATTCCTGTTGCTGTATATTAAGGCCCACTTGAATCCCAGAAGACGGTATTTCAAAGTAATTATATAATCCTAATCAAAACATGAATATCTTCCAAAATAAAATGTTGTATGGCTAAGCAGTCTCTGAAGTTCTGGGAAAACAGGGAAGAAGAAAAAAAAAACACATTAAAAATATAGAAATTCACTGTAGCACCAAAAGTAACATGTTGTTAGGTCCATCATATTCTTTGCGTCAGGGAGACTTTCCATTAATGATAGAGTTTCACGGGGAGAAAGATGTGGTAAGTGTAAACACATGCTCTCATTTGATTCCTGTCCCCATGAGCTAAGCAGGAAAACTTGCCATCGTTATACCAGGTTTTGAGTATTTGGGCTCTGCTCTTGGTCTCCAAATTTTTTTACTACAATGCTCACAAAAATCAAAGTTGTGGACCTGTCTATGGTACAGTGCATATAGTCCAGGGCAATGAAATCCTCACAAGTAAAACAGTATAGGATTCAGTGAAAGCCTTAATGGATCTACATGGCAGGGATTCCTGCATTTTGATAAATATATACAAATGCACATCTCCGCTTTAAAGAGCATGGAACATTAAAATATATCTTTATTGGTTAAGAAAGTTGCAGTGCCTGCGATGATCATGATTCTGAGCATGAATTTGTTTTTATAGGTGTGTCATAATGAATCTGAAAGTCTCTTCAAAAAATGGTGTTGGGAAAATTGCACAGGGACAAGAAAAACAAGGAAATGACTACCAACTTACATCAGACACAAGGATAACCCCCAAATGCATAAAAGACTTAAATGTGAGTTGCAAAACCATAAAAATCATAGAAAAAAATGTAGGCAGCAAAATCTCAGACATCTCTCAGAGCAATATTTTGCCTGTATATATCCTAGGGCAAGGGAAAAAACAAACAAACGGAACTACATCAAGCTAAAACGCTTCTGCACAACAAAAGAAACCACCAACAAAATGAAAAGGGACCCCACTGTATGGGAGAACATATTTGCCAATGATACATCTGATAAGGGTTTAATTTTCAAAATATATAACGAACGTATACAACTCAACATGAGGAAGACAAACAGTCCAATTTAAAAAATGGGCAAAGCGCCTGAATAGACACTTCTCCGAAGAGGCCAGTAGACATGAAAAAATGCTCAATGTCACCAATCATCAGAAAGATGTAAATTAAAACTATAATGAGATATCACTTCACATCTGCCAGAATGGCTACCATCAATAAGTAAATTAACAAATGACAAGTGTTGTGAGGATGTGGAAGAAAGGGATCCTTAGTGCACTGCTGGTGGGAATGCAGACTGGTGCAGCCACTGTGGAAAACAGTATGGCGTTTCCTCAAAAAATTAAATGTGGAACTGCCATTTGACCCAGTGGTCCCACTCCTAGGAATATATCCTAAGAAACCCGCAACACCAGTCAGAAAGAATGTATGCACCCCTATGTTCATAGCAGCACAATTTACAGTAGCTAAGATCTGGAAACAGCCCAAGTGCCCATCAGTAGCTGAGTGGATAAAAAATGCTGGTACATTTACATAATGGGAAGCTACTTGGAAATAAAAAAAGGAAGAAACCCTACCTTTGCAACAACATGGATGGACCTGGAGATTATTATGCTAAGTGAAACAAGCCTGGAGATTATTATGCTAAGTGAAACAAGCCAAAAGATAAATACCATATGATCTCATTTATGTGTGGAATCTAATGAACAAAATAAGCTGACAAAATAAAAAACAGATGCATGGGTACATGGAACAGAATGACAGCTGTCAGCAGGGAAGGGTGTAGATGAAAAAAGGTGAAGGGATTAGCCAAAGAAAATATATGCAAAACCCATAGAAACAGACAACAGTGTCGTGATGTTTAGAGGTAAGGGGCGGCAAGAGCTGGGTGGAGGTGGGCAAAGGAGGGGAAAATAGGGACACCTGTAATAATGTCATTAATAAAAATAAAGTTAAAACATATAAAAAATATATAGATGTTTATCTTTATTGATTAAGAAGGTTGCAGTGCCTGCAAGGCTCATGATTCTGAGAATGAAATTATTTTCAGAGGTGTAGCATAATGAATCTGCATCAATATAACTTCAAACTTATCTTCCAAGTATGTGCTTATAGATTTTTTTAAAAAGAGAACAACTCATTGTTATCATTTGTATGATCCTGAACAAAACCTTAGGTTATTGAGCACTCCTGTCAATATCTCAAACGCATTGCCTTTGGAAACAAGGGCTTTAAGAAGATAAAAGCCTTTTACAAATCTGTGCAAACTACCTAAAATTCAAGTGCATTCTATTAAAATGTTCCCATCACCGCACATAAGGATGAAGAGTGTTTTCAGCTATAACCTCAGGACATTTTGCTTTGAAGCAACTTACGTCATAACAGTATTATATTTTAATATGATAACAAAATAACTTTCATGTTAATTCTAAAAAATGATAGTATTACCACTGTTATATGCATGAGAAGTGCTAGTCTAAATATGGTGGAAGAAACTGGGAAATATATGACAGACTAGCCAACTCATTTCCTGTTAAATTACAGATGCTGCCCTCAGTTTGACTACTTTGACAGGTTGAAAAGGTAATATCTCTGAAGTGTTTTCGGCGCATTCAATTTTGGTGCAGCTTCTTCATTTCTTGGTATTCTCTCTCTTTAGATTCCACGCTGAATCAAGACCATTGTAACATCACATATTGTAACTGCATTTCTGAGCGAGTTCCTTTTTCATTGGAATGTGTTCAAAATCCTGGTTTGTTATTCTCTTGATTGGTTTTTCTTCTCATTATATGAACTTGAACAGAATGAACTTCTGAAATCTTTCACCTGGAGAGTTACCATCCCTCATCTTACTAATCAATTGTATGTACATAAAATAAAAGCTTTCCAAAAATGTCTTTTTCCAATAAAAATAAAAATGTACTTATTATTAAGCCTGGCTTCTTATCACACTCACGTATTGATCCATACAATGTGTCCAGCATTGTTTCAAACACTTTACATATTTGTAAATGTGTTCTTTGTGGCTATTATAAACAAAGAAAAAAATAAAATTATCCATTAATAGCTTCTATTGATAGCTATATTGTAGGTTAGAAAAAAAAATGCCGTGAGTATCTTTTAATATAACTTCAAAATAATTTGCTTTCATTAAGAAAAACAGTAAAAACTAGTCAAATTAGGACACTGGTGTGTCCTAAAACATAGCCATCGTTTTTTATTCAACTAATAAGGATGCTTCAGAAACAGAGTGGAGTGATTACTTACTTCAATTTCTGAATGTGGAAGGACTACTCAGAAGAGAAATAATTAGAGTGGAGGATGTATTATATGCTGCACACCTCTTTTTAACTTTGATTTAGTTCTCCTGATTATTTGCACAGTCAGGTGTATCCAAATATATGTTCGATTCTAATCAAATCTTTGGCTTTTACCAATTTTATAAAGCATGTATCTCTAAAAGAAGACATAAGTTTGCTCAAAGGAGTAAGTCTCCATTACCTGAAATAGGTAAATTGAGGATGAATATAATATTCATGAAAATTTTATCTCAAGAAGTGCTAAAAATCTCAAAATACAAATCACATTATAAGTGTATATAAATTCAAGGTAGATGCAGCATTGATTTTTCTTTCCAGGATAATATTCCCTGTGTCCTTATGTAAAGCCTCACGTAGGCTTGTCTACAGGAGCTGCTGCGGTGTATGGATTAGGCCCTGTCCTCAGTGCCCAATCCCTTCCTCTGCCTCAGCAGTTCAGTCTCCTAAAGCAGAGACGCGAATAAGGCCAAAGCGTTTGCTCTCTGCCTCTGTGTTCTTTACCCAAAGCTGAGAGAGCTGCCTCTGCACAGCATTCACTGATGCCTCATTTTCTTGATTTCTTTACATGCACGGGATTTCTGATATTTGAATTCCTTAATTTATCATATTCTACTTTATGTCAGTAGCTCCTCATTATTTATAGTTTCCACATTTGTAAATGTGCCAACTTGCTAATATTTATTTGTAACCCTCAAATTAATCCCCATGGTGCTTTTGTGGTTATTTGCAAACGTGGGCAAAGTGGAGGAAATTTTGAGTTGCCAGATGCTCATGTTCCCAGCTGCCGAGGTTGCACTAGGCAATATTCTGCTTTGCTTTAACTCCTGCGGTTCCGGTGAGTGCCACATTTTTTGTTGGTGATCTCGTTATCTAAAACGGCCCCAAGCAGAGTACAGATGTGCTGTCAGGAAGTGTAATAAGTCTATGATAAGATTTTCCAAGAAAATGTGTGTATCAGGTAAGCTTCACTTAGGAATAAATGTTGTTATTAGTTATGAATTAAATGGATCAGTAGAACATATATTAAACGTGGTGTCTTTAAGCAGAAACACATCTAAAACAATATTATGCATGGATTGATCGAAAAAAAATGTGATTAGATACTAACAGGAATCTAACCCTGTATTTCCCCTGTGAATAATGTTTCAGGACTTGCTAATTCAGTGACTTTACAGAACATAATTACCACAAATCTTGAGAATAAACTGTATATCATTTTATATGTCACTGTTAATACATTCTTCACTTCATTTTTCTTTCAAATTCTTTTAAAAGTATTGGTTTTTAAATTTTGTCTACAGTCAATCATTTAAGGTATTTTTTATTTTATTACTATGATTTACTCTCTTTACTGTATATATTTATTTTTATATTTGAATTTTTATCTATTTAAAAATGTAATCAATGGAATACTGCTCAAATTTTTTATTGTCTATGGTGCATAAGGAAAAAAATGACTGATTTTTATGGGATGCCAGACTTCCAGGGTGATGGGGGAGGTCAGGAATGAGCCCTGTTCAAATCAGGTTCTAGTTATCCACACATATGCTTTATGGAATTGAGGAGTAGGGGACGGGCCCTAAAGGAAGGAAGACTACTGAACAATAAAGTTTATAATACACCCTAACCAGTTTGGCTCAGTGGCTAGAGCGTCGGCCTGCAGACCAAAGGGTCGGGTTCCATTCTGGTCAAGGGAACGTACCTCTGATGCAGGTTCCTCCCCAGCCCTGGCCCTGATCAGGACTTGTGCAGGGGCAACCAATGGATCTGTTTCTCTCACATCGGTGTTTCTCTCTGTCTTTCCCTCCCTCTTCTGTTCTCCCTAAAAGTCAATGGATAAATATCCTTCAGTGAGGATTAACAAAAAATTAAAAATAAATGAAGTTTATAATACAAAAATTGCCAAAGGTGACGAAAGCTGTGCCTTAGTATCTTGATGTAGTAAGAGACCAGGGATTCAAATAACAGGATCCACATTTACTTAAACCAATCCCAACCTAACTCTTTTTTTTTTTTTTACTGTCAAAAATTTTTATCAGTGATGGAAATAAATATTTTTTAAAATGAAGCAAACTAACAATATCCATACATAATTTCAACATATACACTTTGATCAAGCACTCCCTTTTGATGACTCTGTGACTTGAAACAAACCATTTATTTTTATTTTATTTTTTTATTTATTTTTTACTGGTTACATGTATATTTCAGTGCCAATGAGTTGGCGTTTGTTTTTTTTTAAATTACTTTATTGATTAAGGTATCACATATTTGTCCTCATCCTCCCCCATTCCCATCCCAAATCCCTCCCCACGCATGCCCCCACCCCCCTGTTGTCCGTGATCACTGGTTAGGCTCATATGCAAGCACACAAGTCCTTTGGTTGATCTATCTCCCTTGTCCCCACCCTCCCCTACCTTCCCTCTAAGGTCAGATCAATGCTGTTCTTGTTCTTCAGTCTATGTTGTTCATCTTTTCCCCTAGATGAGTGAGCTCATGTGATACTAGAAATACACTTATAAGAACCGAAAATGAGACAAGCAATAATGGCTATGCTGAGAGGCAAATGAATCAGTCTATAGTGAGTTTCTTTCTGGGCCAACAGTTCTTTTGAGACCCAATTTCTATGTCAAACAGTTCCTTATGTATACATGTCAGCAATGATATTTCAGTTCTGGATGGTGGACAAATGGTGGTAATGCAGGTCCGACCCTCTCTGGTTTGGTCCTGGGCAACCTGCAGCGACGCACAGCTGCTGACTGCTAGTATGGCAAGGCATCGTCAGCGTCTTCCATCTCTGGACTGTTTTTCTTCTGTCTTCATGGCTGGAGCACTCCTGTCAATTCCTCTCTGTTGCAGGAATCCACACGGTCTCGGAGTTGTTTTCTGAAAATATACAAACATATTCTCGACCAAAAGTTAATAAAGGAATCTTTTCTATAAATTTGACTTGCGATCCTTTTTCATTTTTTGCCCAAACGATTTTCCTTTGGCTTGTTTTGACATTCTTTGTCAAGGAACATTCCAATGTGGCCTAGAAAGGAGATGATAATGAAGTAAAATTGAAAGAGTGGTTACTTTCACAGCTCAGACAATTCTATGATGGGACCCTCCCAGTGCCATGTAATAAAACCACAAGAGGTAAATCACTAGGGTGCATATATCAATCAGGCACCTGCTGTGGCACTTCAGATTCTCTTGGAGCCCCTGACTCTTGATCCAGCCACCACTGCCATAACCAGCTAAAGGAGGGCATTGATCAGTGTCAACAAGGTAATGCATCACCAAAACCTCTCACCTCCCACTCCAGACTTTCCTGTTGATGTTGTCAAAGAAAAACCAGAGCCTGACAGTGAAATGGTAAAATATATATTTCACTCAGGAACTGTTACAGGGGGAAGAAGACCTCAGTATTGAACTGGACATAATTCTGAAAATTTATAGCCAAGGGGTGGGGAAGCCAGTGGATGGAAATTTATTAACAGGAAACATTTGGGTTAAAGTGGGATTTCTGGCTAACCTGACTTGACAGACTTCCTGCTGATGGCAGGCCACGGTGACCAGATCTAACCTGGGGAGTGTGGGGATGAGGGATTTGATCAGATATTGTGTGTGATCAGTTATCAAGCATGATCAAATATTGAAAACTGAGGTATTCTTCTTAAAATGACAGGTCCCAGAGAAAAATTAAGAGACCCTTCTACATAATTCTACCAGTTCTCTGTGTGTGTCCCATTATCTTGATTGATTCCTATTTCCATTACAAAAATATGAACAATCAAATGGCAATAAATACATATCTATCAACATTGAATCTGCAAACAAAATGAACAAGCAAAACAGAAACAGACTCATAGAAATTCTGTTGGTTGCCAGATGGGAGGGGATTTGGGGATGGTGGGCACAAATGCTAAAGGGATTAAGAAGTACAAATGGGTTGTTACAGAATAGTCATGGGGATATAAATTACAGCAAAGCAAATGCAGTCAATAATACTCTAATAGCTAGGTGTGGTGCTGGATGGGTGCGGGATGTATTGGGATGATCACATATTAAGTTATGTAATGTCTGGTCATCGGGGTGTAAAAAAAAAGGTGGGGGAATATGTACTGAATTGTAAAAAAACAAGCAAACCACATTGTTGTGAGTTTCAGTCCCGTTCCCATTGTGTGAGTTAAAAGTGGTGTCAGCTTCACTTGAACCGTAATGGTCTAAGAGCAGGTGAATGGTGTTTCCCAGAGGGAAATTGAAGTTTGTTTGCAAGTGACTGCTACAAAGTCAACATTTGCCTCTACACAGGACAGGAGCTATTCTGTTATGCAATACTGCAAGAGATAGAGGCGGTATTTCCCTAGTTCCAACAGCCTCTTCTTTGTACAGGAGCATCTAAAGACACAGTTGTAATTTGTGAAGTACAGAAAAAAAATACTTCCAGGTGAATCAAAGTGAGGACAGACCTCTGTTTTAGCGTGTGCAGTTGAACAAGGACATGAAGCCCAGTAGATTGGTGCATGAAAGAAACGAGAAGAGAAAAATAGGTCAATAGTCCGGAGTAGTATTGGAAAGAAAGAACAGTTGAAACACTAATTAGAAATAAAGTCACCAATGGGAATTACATTTTAGTAGATCCTACTAAGATATTTTTAAAAAGACAGGTGAGTTGAAATTCTGCTATTTGAAAGGTAAAAAGCTATTTAGTTAGTGGATGCAGGCACACACTGCTTTGTGACCTTTTCTATACTATTAATGCCACCAGATTTAATTCATCAATTCAGTTGGATGAAGTTTAGCAAAGGCTTACCTTTCATTTATTTTTATTTTATGATTATTTTTATTCATTTACATTTTCAAATTTTCTCCTGCATTTTCTTTCTTACAGGGTCTGGTTTCCAGATTCCCACATGCATAAGAAAAGTATTTTATCTCTCTACCCTAGTTTCCGCATTTGTGAAACAAGACTAGTAACCTCTTATAAGATTGCTTGGTGAAGAGAAAGTGCTTTGGAGGGAGGCCAGCACTACACCCAAATCCCAGCTTGATTATTTACTAGCTATATGATTTTAGACAAGTTATCCTCAAATGTTCTGTTTTTCATCCATAAAATAAGGATCACAAAAGTATCTACTTTGTAAACTGTTATGGAAATTCGATAACTTGATATTTGTAAAGTCTTTAGAAAAGTGCCTAGCATACATAGGTACCATCTTGTTTGAAAATGATCAATACACATTTGCTTTCAGTCATCTTAAATTATATAAATTGGAAACTTGAAAGAATGAAATTTTATTTTTAAAGTATACTAACTAATTAGAGGAATTCATTGTAATGCTGTTTTTGTTACTTACTTGTGCACTATAGGCAATCCTGTGGTACAATTTTTCTATTGCATGATCAAGAGGGAAAAACACTGTCAAAATAACTTTATTTAGACTGAAGACAGCTTTACCAAGCCATTGGTCTGCATTGTGAAAAGAATGTGACTCTATAATGTAGAAAAATATTACGTATATTTGTTCTGGATAGCTACATAAAGAAAAACTAGAGGCCTGGTGCACGGATTTGTGCACTGGTGGGGTCCCTCGGCCTGGCCTGCACCCTCTCGCAATCTAGGACCCCTCGGGGGATGTCGAACTGCCAGTTTCAACCCAATCCCCGCAGGCCAGGCCTAGGGACCCCACCGGTGCACGAATCCATGTACTGGGCCTCTAGTATGCATATAAGATCTTTGATTAATCTCCCCCCCTCCCTCTCCCCCCCATTCCCTCTGAGATTCTTCAGTCTGTTCTATGTTTCCATGCCTGTGCGTTGAGCGTCTGCCCTCTGGTGGTCCTTTTACATTAGCTACCAGTCAAACAGTCAAACTGTCACTTAGGCTTTTATATATTTAGATGTACTAATGATTGGCAATTAAAAGGAGCCAAATTTCAATTTACTAGAAGTGTAATTTTTCTTTAAATGTGAGTATCCAATGCTGCTATGTTTCTGCTATGTTTTGTGTTTTGCTTTGTTTTTTGACAAATAGTGAGCTTGCCCTCTCTCTAGAAGCATGCAAACAAGTGCTAAATCTTATGTGGCCATTATGGTTGAGTCCATTCAAAAAAAAAAGAAGTTACAAATTTGGTTTCATAGCTGTTGTTAATCCTTTTGTATCCTGGAATATTGTGATGTAAGTTTATTCTCTCCAAATTTAAGTAAGTTACACCTTTGAAGAGAGAAAACTCAAGGATGAGGGCAAATACGCATGTTTAACAAGGGAACTGAATTTAAAACTAATTCTTAAGGATTGATGTCAAAGCAAGCTTTCATGCGTTTTTGAACTTTTTGAATGATCTGAGCTTCTCTTTAAGGTAAAGGGAGCATTTAGACACTTTAGAAGGAGAGCTGTGTTAATCAGATGCTGCTACTTAACAATGGAAGGCCTTTTTCTTCATGTCTCACATGGCATAGCTCTAGTGATTGAAACCTGTTTCTCTGTGACATGCAAGTAAGGAAAGCCATTTATTTTTCTTTAAACAGAGCTGCTCATGGGGTGGGAAAGCTCTCACAGTTTTAATCTTCTTTTCTTCGTTTATATAGAGCCATAATCTGCCAGGAGACCTGTAAGCTTCCCTCAGGCTTCAGAAGTGGAAAGGAAATAAAAGCAGCTTTATGCTGAACGCAGTCATTTCTGAGCACATAATATGTTCAGTACAGTAATTTTAAAGAAAATCCATGAAAATCTCCTCTTCTGTCCTTAATGCATTTTATTTTTCCTATTGAATTTTATATTATGTAAGATCTAATGACAGTAGACAACTGTAAGATAAATTTCCAATATAAGATAAACATAATAATCTTATCCATTGCAATGACCAGCCATGTCCAAAAATGTTAATAATTTTAGCAAGCTACAACCTCAACAAGATGATAACACATTTATAACAAAATTAGAGGCCCAGTACCTGAATTGGTGCACAGGTGGGGTCTGGCCAGCCTGCTCCCATTCAGGTTGGGGGGGGGGGGCGATTGGGGGCAGGGCTGGCCTTGGGGAGTTATTAATGTCAAATATCTTTGCAGGGTGTATACACGTTTGCTGTTGGCTTTTGGATGAGTTGAAGCTTAAGGTGCTTTAGTGTAAGGGACACTTAGAGCTTCTGTTTCTAAGCCTCTCCCTAGACAGGTAATGTGGTTTAATTCCCTGCTGACAAACCCTCTAAAGAGAGGCCATGGTGTGATATGGCTGCCCTCTTTGGTAGTAAGCAGTGGAGAGAGAATGCAGGAAGATGGAGCTTGTGCTGGGCACCTCTCCTGCACACCTGACTTATGGTCCAGACCTTGAGCAGTTTTCCTCCTGATCACTTGTCATTCAGATTCCTGGTCTATGAAGGCTGGAGAGCATTGTAAGGTCACACTTCAGTGATTGGGGTGGAGAGGGCTGAATGGGGGCAGGGCTGGCAGGGGGAGGAACCATGGGCAGTTGACTGGCCAGCCTCACCCCCCTATAGGGCCGGTTGGCTGCCACAGTGCAACCCATAGCCACCAGTCCTTCTGGTCATTCCACCATTTGGTCACTTGGCTTTTATATATATAGACTAGAGGCCCGGTGCACAAAATCTGTGCATGGGGAAGTGTCCCTCAACCCACCCTGCACCCTCTCCAATCTGGGACCCCTCAGGGGATGTCTGACTGCCGGTTTAGGCCCGATCCTGCATGGATCGGGCCTAAACCGGCAGTTGGACATTCCTCTCACAATCCAGGACTGCTGGCTCCTAACCGCTCCTAACCGCCTGCCTGCCTGCCTGATTGCCCCTAACCACTTCTGCCTGCCAGCCTGATCGCCCCCTAACCGTTGCCCTGCGGGCCTGATTGACGCCTAACTGCTCTCCTGCCAGCCCGATTGCCCCTAACTGCCTTCCCCTGCTGGCCTGGTCACCCTTAACTGCCCTCCCCTGCCAGCCTGATTGCCCCCAACTGCCCTCTCCTGGTGGCCTGATCGCTCACAACTGCCCTCCCCTGCCGGCCATCCTGTGGTGTCATCGCGGCAGCCATCTTGTGACAATGTTGTCCAAGGGCGTCGTGCGATGCTACCTAGGCTTTTATTGTATAGGATGGTAAAAGTGAAAAACCCGAAAGGGCCAACTCAAATTAACCAGAAGAAAATGTATACTTGTGTAAAGGGCCTACAAGTGTGCTGGTTAGTTTACACAAGCCTCACCACAACTCTCCAAATTTATTATTTATTAAATAAGTACTTATTGAGCACTATTTATGTGCTATCTGTTGGACACACAGTGACTGAGAGAGGCAAGGTCTCTCTTCTTATGTATGTTCTAGGATAACAGTCTCAGCTGTCCCATTATAAATATTTAATCTCAACAAGTTTGAACCATTAGCATCATTTTCTAGATAAAGAAACCAAGAGTCAGAGGAATACTGTAATTTTTTCTATGTCACACAGCTACTGAGTGGCAAAGGTCAGATGCGTAATTTTTGGGACTTTAGAATCCAGCTCCTTTCATTTTTCCCTTAGTTTAGGGTTCTCACTTTAGCAACAATGTTTTCTTTATAAGGCCTTTTTATTTTAATCTTTAAAATCTGATTTCTTTAAAATTTAAGAAATAAATGAATATGCCTATAACTTTGATTTTTCCATAAATATTTTGCTCGGGAAAATACAAACCTACTAGTCAAGTCAAAGTTAGATACATAGTAAAAAATAAAGATGAGGGAGAGAAGTTGAGTTTTATATATGTGTTAATCTACACTGAAAAATAATAAACATAGACTTGTAAATTGTGGCCTCTGGGGAAAAAACACACAAAGACAGACCTATGTAAAGTCAAGATAATGACAAATTCCTTCATTTAGTAAAAATTTTCATATTTAAAGAGAGGTTTCGTATTCTAGCTTACATTGTGCTCACATCCAACAAGAACATTCTAAAATATAGAATGTAATTTTATCTGTTTATGAATTTGCAAAGACAACAGTAAGTCGGCCAAAAAAAGTATAATGACTATATGATGAAGGAAACTACATATGTGTATGTACTAGAGAATTTGAAGTTATTTTTACTTTTATCTGTTTTGCTAACAAAAGGATTCACTACACACAGCTGAGTCCAGTGTATTTCTTTAGGAGAATGGCAGCTATGCCACCACAAAATATGCTAATTTGAGATAAGGGTTATTTTTGAGCTCAAGCAATTGAGAAGCAGATACAAGAAAAGCTCTCTGCCTTCCTCCTATTTGCCCAGAAGCAGGACATACATTTTCAAAGAGGTCCTTCCTCCCTTCTCTACCAGGACGTACAAAATTTAATCAACAGAGACAACTTTAGACCCCATCAGCCTGGAGAAGCACCAGCAGAATCTATATAAAAAAATTTATTAGCTAGTCTTTATCTACCATTAGTTTTTCATATATTTGCCTTCCCACAATTTGTTGCCCAAGAAACTTGAGGTATTTTCTTTTGTCTTGTCACTTTTCTAAAAATGTATTGGTTTTATACTAAGATACTATATAAACTCAAGTTCTAACCAAACCTCTGAGTTATTAATTTCCCCCTGTGCATCACCTATGTATATATTAAGTACACACTTTAATGAACTTGTTTGTACTTCTACTGTTAATCTGTCTTTTGTTATAGAAGAGTTCCAGCTCAGAAAGAAAAAGGGAAAAATATTCTTTCATTTCCTAAACTTATTTATATGTAAGTAACTGACAACTATTCTCAGCAAGTCTTCAATGCAGTGTCAATATAACAAAGATTGTTTCTCCAAAATTGTCATGAGCCCTATGCTGTTTTCCAATTCTAAATATTGGTTAAAGGGAAAACTTTCTCAACATAAACTATGCAAAATAAGAAATATTATCATGATTACATGCTAACATTGATATTGCCTCTGATATTCCAAAGATGAAGTGAAATATTTGTTACCATCTGGTGTAGTAATCTTTTAAGTACATATTCTCACATTTTTCACTTATTTACCCTTTACTGATTTATACATTCATATAAACGTTTGTTTAACACATTAATGTGCCCCTCCTGTCTGGTAGGTGTTATGCTTTTGTTACAGACAGGAAATAACAACTATTTATACAATACTTATTATGTTGCAAGAGTTTTACATACAAGATTCATTCCTAAGTCCTGAAGAATGGCATTGTTCAGAGAAGGAACAGACAAGCCATTATTCTTTAACATGGAACAGACAAGACATTTTCATTTAAAATAGATATATGTGGAAGGAAAGTGTTTGGAACAAAATGTGATTAGCTTTCTTTTGGAAGCTGATTTGAGGAAGGTTAAATGGAGAAGATTTGGGGACAGGTGCTAACAAGGAAAATGAGAGTATTCTTCAGGCTCAAAGCAGAGAAATAACATGGTATGTATGAAATATATCATGTAGTTTAATATATTTGTTGTGTAGGATTTGAAGAGGTTGTGGGAAGAAGATAAACTTTTGAGCTCTTCCTAAGTAACTCAAGCTTTTCCAAAACTGATGTTATAATGTTTAGCCATTGAATAATTACTGTATATAGAAGATGATATACTAAAACTGGCATTTTAGAAAGATCTTGCAATGTGGTGAATTAAGGCAAAAGAAGGTGCAGGAAAGATAAGTCTACTGAGGTAACCAAGCAAGAACTGGAAATTGTTGAACAAAGGAAGTAGTAATAATAGTTGAGGAACTAGCCTAATTTTAAGTGTAAAAGAGTTATATTTGAAGGAATTAGGGATTATTTGGAAGTGAGAATGAATAAGAATTGAATGCATGCATTGTTCTTGGCAAGAAAGGGAAATCAAATAAACAAAGAAAAGTGAGCACAAAAACAAAGCAAGGAGTAATATGGTAGATCAACCATATCAATAATTACATTGAATGTAAATATACTGAATAATCCAATTAAAAAACAATTTGTCAGATTTTAAAGAAAAATATGCTGTGTATCTGAGACTCACTTTAAATACAAGGATGCTGTCAAAGATTGAGATATTTAGATTTCAGAGGTGGAGCATAGCCAGCTGAAGCCACGTGTCAGATAAGTGGAGAATGACCAGTTTAAGAAGGGTACATTTTTTTTGAAATGTATATTTGTGATTTTCTTTTAAATATTTCCTTCTACATCACTTTCTATTCAACTAAAGGCCTTGGTTGCCTTGGAGATGTTTAGTACTATAAAAAAGAAGGAACATTTGGTGTTGTTCAAATATAAGATTACATAAAGAGATGCAATTTACACACCTCAATCAGAGAGAAGCAAAGGCCAGGGCAGCAACTAGAAAAAAATCAGACCAGACCATGGCTGGCATTGTCCAATGAGCTTTATGATCCTGCTTCCCTTTATCAGAGACCTTGTGGAATTAATTATATTAGAAATATTGAAGGCCTTCACACCAGCCTGATTAACACTCTTGAAATAATTGTTTATTAGCCAAAGCAATATAACATTTTTGTCTATATTTACAATAAACTAACATTCAAATTTTGAATGATAATATCAGGTCATAAAATAAAAATAAATTTTTATAACTACAGAATTCAGATTTTAAAATGGACTGGAGAGGGGGAAAAATTGATTCATGTATTGGCCATGGTAAGTGAGTTTCAGAATACCTCTAGGCCTAAATATCCTCATCAATAATTAGATAAGAGTCAGATAAGAAATCCAAAGCCTGTAAATAAACTGAGTGTTTACAATAAACATTAAATGATCTAAAACACTCACACAAATATAGTCAACTGATTTTGGACAAAGGAGCAAAGGAAATACAATGGAAAAGAGATAGTCTTTCAACAAATGCTGTTATCCACCTATTAAAAAATGAATCTGCATACAGATCTTACACCCCTCACAAAAATGAACTCAAAATGGATCATAAACCTTAATGTAAGATCCAGAAATTGCACTCCTTGGTATTTACCCAATGGAGCTGAAATTTTATGGCCACACACAATAACCTGCACAAGGATGTATATAACAGTTTCATTCATAATTGCAAAAACTTGGAAGCAACCAATATGTTCTTTAGTAAGTGAATGGATAAAATGTGGCACAGTCTGACTATGGAATATTATTCAGTACTAAAAAAAAAGTGAGCTATCAAGCCATGAAAGACAAAGAGGAAACAAATCTTGGCAATGCATATTACCAAATGAAAGAAGCCAATCTGAATTCTTTTTGAATCTCAGTCTCAAGCCCTTTACCTTTTATTATTCCAGGAAAAAATAATAAAATAGATATAACAATCCAAACATAACTTGAATGTTCCCATAAAATTGTCCTCATCTGGGAGGCTCAACCTCTCACTTTCCTTATGGATTATATTCTAGGAGAATAGTTTCCAATATTTTATAATTTTGTGATCATTTTAGTAAATAATATGAATACATATCTCTAATACATATATATTTATTTATAAATATTATACACATTCTATAAAAATAAATGTTATATATATTATGAAACATACACAAAGTGTATGCATACATGTGTATATATATACACACACACACATATATATATATATGTATTTTGTTAATCCTCACCCAAGGATATTTTTCCATTGATTTTTGTAGAGAGTGGAAGGGAAGTTGAGAGACAGAGAGAGAAACAGAGAAACATCGGTATGAGAGAGACACATTGACTGGTTGCCTCCCACCCTCATGTGCCACCTAGGCTGGTGACTAATCTGCGACCAAGGCACATGGCATTGATGGGAATCCGACCCAGGATCCTTCAGTCCATGGGCCAAAAGTCTATCCACTGAGCCAAATCAGCTAGGGCTGATTTGTATATATTTTTAAAGCTAATATTGTTATAGTCAAACAATAGCCTATCTAATAAAAGGGTAATATACAAATTAACCATCATTCTGACACAAAGATGGCAGCACCCATAACGGCCAGGGCTGGATGCTAGTGGAGTTGCTCCGGAGACACAAGCCCAGTGTCCCAGGCCCCTGTCCAGTGGAGGGAGGGAGGAGCCACTGGAGTCATTGCAGGCCGGGCTGAGGGACCCCCCCACTCCTCCCTCCCGTGCACGAATTTCACGCACCAGGCCTCTAGTTTTAATAATTAAAAATTAAATACTTAAAATGTGAAAATATATTTAAATTTATACATATCAATACATTGCTGACTGCTCAGTTGAAAGCAATTGGTCTAGGAGAGTGAAATAAGAGTGGTATCGATCAAACCTAGAAACCTTAACTATTTAACTCAATCAACACAGTTTTATATGTTACCTATATATTACAAGGCAGCATGCATGGGATTCTGGGGGCAATAATCAAACCTTTTCTTCAGAAACCTACATCTAGAGGGTCATTAAGTCAAGTACATAATTATTTATTATATGAAAATTCAAATCAAATATCATGCTGTGGAGATATAAAAGAGTTCCAGGTTGGGAGAGAATCCACATTTTTTTCCTTCTGTCACCCTAGGTGTTCCTAAAACTATTGCTCTTTTCTTGAGGATAAGTTTGCAAACTACAACAAAGACAAATAGGCTCCTTTGGAAGAGCAGGCTGAGCTGATGGCATCATTGCCATTTCAAAATGAGGAAAAGAACAGGAGGATGGAATAAGCTGTGGAGGAAAATATTTCTCTAGACCGCCTTCCAAAATCGTGTGCTAGGAGTCAGGGAAGGAGCTCTGGATTAAATGCAAGTAAAGCATGTCAACATCACTGCCAACATCCCTGCCATATTTTATACCTCAGCACACCTATCACACCCCTAACTCATTCTCAGGAGACTTGGGGGGCTTGGAAACCTACATATTCTTAACTTAAAGATAGACTTGCATTCTGACTTTATAAATACTGACATTTAACATTTTATGCATTTTTTAAATGAGTGTTATATTCTCTGACATGGGGATTTTGACGTTTTGTCAGGGTCTGTGATGGAAACTGTGAATTGCCAGATGGATGGATGGATGCATAACATCTTGACTGACAGATTCTCTTTTCTATAGAGAGAAAATGTAACATTAGAAAAGGGAACAAGATGCTTCTGGTTCCCAATTGATCTGCAAAAGCACATTAGTGAAATCAAACTGTAAAATATTTGTATAGATCAGAAAAGGTCTGAAAAAGTCAAAATGCTGCTCATGGGAGATTTCAATTATCTAAACATTGACTAACAGCTATGCAGAAAATGAAAAAGTGTGTCTCATAGAGAAAATTCCATTTGTTCATAATTCAATTTGATGAACAACTATGCTGGCAGAATAGAAAGAAGCAGTTTTTATATATTGTAAGGCTCTCAGCCAGGAATTACTGATAAATAAACATGAAACCAGGATCTTTGATTGCACAATAATAACTATAATATAGTTTACAAAAATAATCAGTTTCAAACCTGAAGATTACAAATACTGTTTCATTTTCTCTAGTTCTTAAACCAACTTTGATGCCCAGGGATGGCTACTTTCGAATAAGCTCCTCAGTCAATTGTCTTTATGCTTTCTTAATTTTGTGTGAGGTAAAGTGTAAAGTGAGTAAGAAAGAGGGAAAGAGAGAGAAAGAACAGAGAGATCAGAGAGATTACAAGTCAAGATATCCTATCTAATGAAGAGGGAATAAGCAAATTGACCATCACGCCATCACAAAGATGGCTGCGCCCACAGTGGAGGCCAAGTTCCCGTAAGGAGCCTTAACGAGCAATCAGCAGGGACCTGAGGCTGTGTGGCGCTGGGCCAGGGCAAGGGACCTGAGGATGTGCCCCATGCCCAGGGGGCTTGACAGGGGACCTCAGGCTGCACCCTCCGCCTGGCAGGGCTTGACAGGGGACCTCAGGCTGCACCCTCTGCCTGGCAGGGCTTGACAGGGGACCTCAGGCCGTGGCCCCTGCCCAGCAAGACTTGATGGGGGACCGCAGGCTGCTCCCCCTGCTCTGGGCTGGGGGACCTCAGGCCACGTCCCCCACCCCGGTGCCAGGTCGGGGGACCTGAGAGCACGCTGGGGGACCTGAGGCTGCACCCACCACCTGGCGCCATGCTGGGGGCTCTGAGGCTGTGCCCTCCACCCTGCAGGGCTTGACAGGAGACCTGAGGCTGTGCCCCCAGCCCCATGCCAGGCCGGGGGACCTGAGAGTGCACTGGGGGACCTGAGGCGGTGCCCCCAGCCCCATGCCAGGCCAGGGGACCTGAGGCTGTGCCCTCCACCTGGCAGGTTTTGACAAGGGTGGGGCCAGCCGGGTCTTGGTCTTGTGCGATTTTGAGGTGCTGTGGGTGGGTGGGGACTTGACTCTGGGTCCCGCGGCATGCCCCAGACTCTGACAGGAGGAAGATTTTCATATATATTTTACTAATTTTCTTTCACCTCTAACACTTCTATTATAGAGAAAGGGCAAATAGCAATATTAAAATATTTCCTCTAATCCCCTTTTAGTGTGCACAAATTTCATGCACTGGGCCACTAGTTTAAGTATAAAGTCTGTTGAATTTAAAATAGAGTTAGTCCTACTAAAATAATAATTTTCCTTGGGCAGAGATTTCTCTTGGTGCTATCAAACATCTTTTCTGTTTCCTTTTTCATCTTTCTTCAGGGATAAGCCAGAAACCCCTAGTTTTTTAAGTAAGGAATTTCACAAGTAAAATAAACAAAAACTCAGAGATATAGACATCACTATGGTTGCTATCAGAGAGAAGGGGGTTTGACGGTAGTAAAGTGTCAAATATATGGTGACAGAAGATTATTTGACTTTGGGTGGTGGACACACAATACAATGTATAGATCATGTATAGAAATGTACACTTGAAACCTATATAATCTTATTAACCAACTAGAGGCTCAGTGCACAAATTTGTGCATGGGTGGGGTCCCTCGGCCTGACAGGTGATCGGGGCCAATCACGGGGGTCTGGGAGGACGGCCGGCCAGGGGGAGGGACTGCTGGAGGTTGGCCGGCCATGGGAGGTTGGCTGTGGGAGCGCACTGACCACCAGGGGGCAGCTTCTGCATTGAGTGGCTGCCCCCTGGTGGTCAGTGTGCGTCATAACAATCGGTTGACTGGTCGTTCAGTCATTCATTCATTCGGTCGTTCAGTCATTCGGTCACTTAAGCTTTTATATATATATATAGATGTCACCCAATAAATTTAATGAAAAAGAAATCTCATTAGAAAGCATATCAATGGATTTATTCACTTATTTTGTGAAACACTGATTTGTTGCAAATAACATCCCAACTTATCCAAGGATATTTATATTCTAGTTAGTCAAGAAAGCACTAAGTCAAAGGGGGTCAAACTGAAGAAATGGAAATTAGAAATTAGAAGCAGAAAGGTATTTAGAATAATAGCAACAAATGAAAGTAAGGAGATAATAATCAGAAGAGAGTCTGATTCAGGGATGATTTGCTAAGCAGATGCCTGGGGCAATAGTAAAGAAGAATAAGTACATTGTTGGGAGTGACACGCTATCTCTCTTATGATAAGAATGATGCAAAATAAAGCTACATTGAAGTGCCATCATTCACTTATCATATTTATAAACATCCTGAAGTTTAGTACCATACTCTTGGAAAGGCACTTAGGAAATCAGAAACCTTAATACATTGCTGGTGGGAGTATAAATTAGTACAATACCTATAGTCAGAAACTCAGCAATATCTATCCAAATTTCAAACTCATATTTTTGAACGAACAATTCTGCTTCTTGGAATTTCATTTACATATGGGGTTGTACATATACAAAATGACACAAATATGTTTATTTATTACAGCATTGTTGGCAATAACCAAAGAATAAAACCACCCAAAATGCTATTAAAAGAAGAAAACTTAAATAAATGATGATACTCCCATAGAATGTAGAATCTATACTAATAAAAGAGTAATATGCTAATTATACTGGACATCTTCCAGAAGTCCTTCTGGACAAAGCCACGGTGGTGGGGACCGAGGCAGAGGTGGTTAGGGACGATCAGGCCAGCAGGGGAGGGTAGTTAGGGGCGATCAGGCTGGCAGGGGAGGGCAGTTAGGGGCAATCAGGACAGCAGGGGAGGGCAGTTAGGGGCAATCAGGCTGGCAGGCAGAGGTGGTTGGGGCGATCAGGCAGGCAAGTGGTTAGGACAGTCAGACATCTGCTAAAGCAGTAGTTGGACATCCCTCGAGGGGTCCCAGATTGGAGAGGGTTCAGGCCAGGCTGAAAACACCAGCATCCCCCCTTGCACAAATTTCATGCACTGGGCATCTAGTATGTACATAAAAAACAATGAGTACTTATCTATGCACTGATATAGAAAGTCTCCAAGATATACTCTCAGTAAAAAGTAATGTTCAGAACAATGTGCATAATGTGTCATCATTTGTGTAAAAATAGCAAAAAATGGAATCTATATGTATGTTTACTTGGATGTTCACAAAGAAGTTCTTAAAAGATACAAAAGAGTCTAAGAACAATGATTTAAACACTAAAGAAAAAAAATGGAAGCAGGAGCAAGAAGGGAGTGAGGGAGACATTTCACAGTGTACCCTTTAATACTTACAGACATAACTCCTATTGGGAAATTGAATGAATAAAGCTTTCATGTTATTTGGAATGAAATTGGAAATGTAGAATCATTTAGCTTTTACATCTGCACAAAATATAAATTGAAATGTTCAAAGGATGCAATTCATTGTATTAAACAGGGTTTGGTCAGATAGGTTATTTTGCCACAACAAACAACCCCCAAATCTCAGTGTTTTACAAAACAAGTTTCTCATGTCTGTTTCATTTTTTTCCATGTTGTCTGCATTCCAGGTTATTGTTAATGGAACTGTTCCTATCTAAGATTCTCATGCCAGAAGGAAAAGAATGAGATGTGAACCATAAGCTCTTAAAGCTCTTTTAAAATTATATACATTATTTTTTGGCCAACCCAAGTCATATGGCCCCTCCCAGATTCAACAAGATAAGAGTATAATCTTTCATTGAAGGACAGGTGCATCGCAAGTCACATGGTCAAGCCTAAGTTAATGGCAAAAAGAATTATCTATCTCCCGCAGGTAGAAAATATTTTGAGAAATAACACCTATTATGAAATATACTGTATTATTAAAGATCTTTACTGTCTCTCTGCCCCATTCAATGAATGCTGAACCATCCCCAACACTAATTCTAATGTTAGTTCTAACCTTGTAAAATGAATATAAGCTTTCAGAAATCTACCTAGAGTTTCTACATATCTCACTACTTTCTACACAAGTGTAGACCTTGAAATTATTAAAATTACCAGGAAACAGTTTACTTTGGGAGTTGGTCAACCCAGTTTTTAAAGCCAGTTTTTAATGTTTTTCAATAGATCATGTCAAATGGTTCAGCCCTCCGTGAGCTGAAGCACCATTGAGAATGTGTGTTATTCAAAAGCAGGGTTGATATAAAATAATATTTTTAATTGCAGATGAGCAGTGATTTCTTAACCAACTGGATGAATAAAAGAAACTTGAATTTTAATAAGCATTCCCAAATACACAAACTTTTCTTATACTAAAAGAGCTGATTGAATATTGTCCACAAGCTAGACTTTAAACTCTATTACTTAATTCCCTTTAGTTTCTCTTTAGTTATTCTCAGACACTCTATACCTTATTAAGATAAGTAGGACATTACATCTGCTTTAATTGAATACCATTTGAATTCTAGATCTTTCTACAAAATTATGTTATCTATGAATCTGTTAATCAGGTAACATCTATGTGAATTTATTACCAATTTAAAAGCATAAACCATTTTTGGCTCTCATAAAAACTTCCTTTGGAGACTAAAAAAAAAAACTATGTAAAAGAACATTTTTCATTTTAAATGATCATCTAAGAAGGAAGACTGATCATGATTTGAAAATGTCCAGAGTCTTGAATTTTATTTTAATGCTGCTTCTAAATTGGCTACATTAATGTGATTGAAACTGAGAAATGAATGAAATTGCAAGACTGCAGTAGAATAAAGGAGGGGAAATGGTGAGAGCTTAGGCTTCAAAGTCAGATCTAAGAAGGAATCCTATCTAATAAAAGAGTAATATGCAAATTGACTGTACCTCCACTACACCCACAAGCCACACCCACCAGCCAATCAGGAGCTAATATGCAAATAAACCCAACCAAGATGGCTGCAGCCACAGAGAGCAGTAGGGAGGCTTGGGTTTCCCCGGCAATGGAGGAAGCCAAGCTTTCCTCCTGCCCTTGCCTGCCCAGGCCTCCACTCAATGCTATAAAGTTTCAATGATAGAAGATAAATAAATCCCAACAAAAATGATGGCAACCACAGAGCTGGAGAGTGCAGGAGGCTTGAGTTGCCCCCTGGAGATGGAGGAAGCCAAGCTTTCTGCCTGCCCTGGCCTGCCTTGGCCTCCACTTAAGGCTACAAAGTTTCAATTATAGAAGATAAATAAATCCCAGATACCAGGGCCTCCACTTGGGTCACCGGGGGGCGTGGCCAGATTGCAAACCACCACAGGACCCTTGCCCAGAGACGCCCCATACCCCAAGGGAACCCCCACCCTGATCCAGGACAACCTTCAGGGCAAATCAGCAGGCCCCCACCTGTGCACCAGGCCTCTATCCTATCTAATAAAAGAGTAATATGCAAATTGACCATCACTCCAACACACAAGATGGCTCCCCCATATGCTCAAAGATCCTGCCCCCATGTGGACACAAGATGGCCACTACAAGATGGCCATCAAGGAAGGGCAGTTGAGAGGGACCAGGCCTGCAAGGGAGGGCAGTTGTGGGTGATCAGGCCAGCAGGGGAGGGCAGTAGGGAGGGACCAGGCCTGCAAGGGAGGGTAGTAGGGGGCGATCAAGCCTGCACGGGAGGGCAGTTAGAGGTGACCAGGCCGGCAGAATTGAGAAATTGGGGGTGACCGGGCCTGCAGGGAAGGCAGTAGGGGTGGAGCAGGCCTGCAGGGGAGAGCATTTGGGGTGGAACAGGCCGGCAGAGGAGGGCAGTTAGGGGCAAACTTGCTGGCAGGGGAGCACTTAGGCATCAATCAGGCTGGCAGGGTAGTGGTTAGTGGGTGATCAGGCTGACAGGCAGAAGCGGTTAGCGGCAATCAGGAAGGCAGGCAGGCGAGCAGTTGGGAGCCAGCAGTCCTGGGTTGTGAGAGGGATGTCCGACTGCCCGTTTAGGCCTGATCCCGGTAGCATCAGGCCTAAATGGGCAGTTGGACATCCCTCAAGGGGTCCCAGATTGGAGAGGGTGCAGGCTTGGCTGAGGGACACCCCCGCCCCCCGTGCACAAATTTCGTGCACCAGGCCTCTTGTCCTATATAATAAAAGCCTAATATGCTAAGGGGCCAGTCAGCTGTTCAACCAATCAAAGTGTAATATGCTAATGATATGCTAAGGTTGCTCAACAGCTTGCTATGACATGCACTGACCACCAGGGGGCAGATGCTCTGACTGTTAGGTTAGCTTGCTGCTGGGGTCTGGCTGATAGGGACTGAGCAAGAAGGGCCAGACATGCCCTGGAGCCCTCCCACGGTCCCTCCCTGGCCCTGATCATGCACTGGTTGGGTTCCCTTGGCCTGGCCTGTGCCCTTTTGCAATCCGGGACCCCCCGGGGATATCAGAGAGCCAGTTTCGACTTGATCTCGGAGGCCAGGCCGAGGGACCCCACTGATGCATGAATTTCGTGCATCAGGCCTCTAGTATTGAATAATGAGAAAAGCGGCCTGGTGGGATTATGGTGGTAGATGGTAAGGGATTATGGTGGTAAGTACTGAGAGGCAGCTTTGGAAAAGTATGTTAGGATTAATCATGGAAGACTTGGATATCTAATTTTAGTGGAAATGAGCAGGACAGGTTTTAAAATAGGAGACTGAGAAAGAATGTGGAGAGAACATGGAGCAAAGCATATTGGAGGAGCATGACTAGAAGCAGAGAAATCATTGCCTCTATGTGCAATCATAAGGGATGCTAGAAATCTAAGTTAAAAAATGTCATTATGAAGAGATGCAAGAAAAAATTGGAAACAGTGAAAAATATTAACTAACAGAATTTAAATAAATTAATATACAAATGAGAAAGGAATCTAAACTGATTTGATTTTTGAGGCCAGGTAGAGAAGAGGATGGGAGATTCAGAATCCATAAGAAAAAGAAAATTGAAGATCAAGCTTGCAGGATAGAGTGCAAAAGGTGTGCATGTATATGTTTATGTGTAGAGAAAGATTTAAAAATTTATTTTTACTAATGTTGAAATAAAAAATCAGATTATACAAATTAATTATCAAGTAGGTGCTTCAAATGTGAATATCAAGTTTAAGAGACAAAGCAGGGAAACATTTCCTCCCTCCTTCTTGGCTTCCTTTCTCCTTGCTGCCATCCCTCTTTCCCACCCTTCCTTCCTCCCCTCTCTCCCTTCCTTCCTTCCTTTCTTTTTGTGTCTTGCCTTCTTTCATTTAAAAAACATATATTTTTATTGATTTCAGAAAGAGGAAGGGAGAGGGAGAGAGACAGAAGCATCAATGATGAGAGAGAATCATTGATCGGTTGCCTCCTGCATGCCTCACACTGGGGATTGAGCCTGTGATCCAGGCATGTGCCCTGACCAGGAATTGAACTGTGACATCCTGGTTCATGGGTGGAAGCCCAACCACTGAGCAACACTGGCCAGGCAGGTAGGTGTAAGGACCCTATTCAGAGTATGCCGGATGTCCAAGGCCACTCTGAGCATGGGAATCTTAATCAGGATGTCCAAGGCTAAGATGCTATACACAGGTGCAAGGACACAGTCATCTCATGGTACACGGTGCAAGCGTGCCCTTCTAGAACCCAAAAGACTGAGGTCACTATTTGGTGGAAAGCCTCTCTTGTCTAAATAGTATTAAAGTATGTTACTAAGGCTGCAGAGCCCAGAGAACTCAGCTGCGACTGCTATGTGATCCTGGGGGTCTAGAGGCAGCACACCGCTGCTCAGATAATGGCTGTGGGTACAGAGGCTGCTGCTACTGTGTGGGAAAGATGTGTTGTTACCTAGGTGGTGTGCGGCTACCTGCCTGTTTTAGGGACTGTTTGAAGAGCTATTTTGTCTAGTGACTCCTTGTTAGCAATGGCCACTAGCTTCTACAATAAAGATTCTCTTATACACCCACAACTTCTCATGGCTTCTCCATCTACTACCCGGCATCCAAGAAGGTCCAGCCCCTGGCAGAGGGGTTCGGACCCAACAGTTGGTGTAGTGGAGCAGAGGATAAAAGAGGACCTGTACTTCCAACAATAGACAGCAAGCAGGATTCCAGGAGGAACTTGCTTTCACAATTAGCACAGTGAGCAGGATTTAGGAGTAAGTACTCCAAGAACTTGCCCTGCTCTGACAGCAGGAAATATGATATTATTCCCATAAGTAATTTATGAGGCTTCTTACCCAAGGAGTTCATTTTCCAGACCAAGATTTAAATGTTATTTTCTTCTACATGTTCTAGAAAAAGGGAGACATTAGTGCTCGCAGAAATCTAACCTAATTAAATCTCTGTTAAATTTTCTTTGTCATGTATAGATGAAAAATATAATACATTATGTCCATTGAAATTGAATCCTGTTTCAAATGCAAGAAAGTAAACTTTAAACAAATTTAGGATGAATCCTTTTGTAAAAGCAACAATTTCTTAGGTCATTCAAATAACCATTTTTGTAGGCAATACTGGGTAGCATCTTGGGATGCCTTATAGAAAGAGACATTAAATATTTAAAGAACCTGAAGATTTTGTTGTCATTGTTTCTATATTTCTTTTTTTGCTCAGTTGTTTTTTTTTTATATATAATCTACCACATAGGAACTACAATTATAGCCATGGTCTAACCTTAATTCATATAAACCTGTGTTCACTAGGGCTTTATAAAACGACCTATTAAGTATTTAAACAATTATATTCTTACATTTTTTAAAAAAAGAGACTCATTTGCAACCAAGCATTGGTGAAAATCATATTCTAAACCAAGTTACCAAGTACAGAAGAAAAAGAGAAAGGCTATTATGCAAATGATATTATACATAGAGTTTCAGAGCTATTCTGGGTGAAGAAGAAAATGTGCAATGGGGAGGAGAAAGGCAGACCCAAATGTATGTGGCTCATCTAATTTCAAATCTAATTATTTGCTATGTTTAGTTTTTAATTGAATATCAACAATCACCTTTTAAATCATATTTTCATGAATTTGGGTTTCTAGTCTATTTTTTTGCTATTTTAAGTAAATAATTTTCTCTTTTCATGATAAGTTTTATGAAGATAGAGACCATTTTTTAAAAATCCTCACCCAGGGACTTAGAGAAATATTGATGTGAGAGAAAAACATATGCAGCCCTGCCGGATGGAACCTGCAAACTATGTGCCTTGACCAGGAATTGAACCCTCAGCCTTTTGGTGTATGGGATGATGCTTCAACTGAGCCAACTGACCAGGGTGGAGGCAGAGATTATTTTATACTTTTGGTTACTGTTGTAGCCTTGAATCCAGAGAAATATCCAGCTCATAGTAGATTTTCAATTAAATATTTATAACTGAATATTGAATGAGTTTATACTATTTGGAGAGTCATGGAAATAGTCTCCTTGCTATACTTTTGGGAAAAGGCAGAGAGAGAAGAAAACATAATTTTCAGCGAGTTCATAAATGTCTTGAGTATGGAAAATCTATATTGTGTATTTTTGTATCTTCACAATACAGAAACCCCTAGAAAAAATATCGTAGTTTTAAACTTAGAAGGTAATCAATAATTACTATTGATTAATTTTCTTCCAGCAGTTCATTCCCACAGATGAAACACACAGAAAATTTTGAGTACTTTCATGGTTTATATGCTTCTAAAGACCAATTCAAGAGCTAACTCCCTCACACGGCTTCTTCTTCACAGGTTTCTGAAAGAGAATAAAACAATCGAGAACTAGTAGTTTTACAATGTGCTTATCAAGCTGACTGGTATGGCATTTCACAGCGTTCACCAGAATAAAGATTACTTTGACTATAGCCCATTAAGGTATAAGGCTTAGCTTCTCTTTTGACATCACTCTCAGCACAGTATTAGTAAAAATAAAATGCTTGAAAAACATTTATTGACTGAACCAATAGGAATGCTAATTGTTTGTACGGTAAGCCCTATGATAATAGACAGGGAAGGGGATAAAGAGATGCATTCTGCACTACATATAGATAATCCAAGCATCACTTTCATTTGGTTTGAGGTTATTAATTTTTGGATCTCAAATGAAGTATGAATAAACTTCAATTTTGAGCGATCATGATCCTTCACTGCCTGATGTAATGCCTTGAAAATTACTTTTCCCCTTTGTCTGTTTTTTATGGGAGCAAAGGTTTATCTGGCCCCTAATACTTCATGTTGGCTGCAAGCAGGTTGCAATGTCTTCTTTAAGACTCAATTATGCACTAGTTGGTCGCAACACCTTCCAAAGGTTGAGTCATGCCTCCAGCATGTAAGCAACCAGTGGTGTGTTCTTTCTCCTGTAGCCACTCAAGTCAGGAAACCGAAGGACTGAGAGAGCAGTGACGCATCTCACTATGATCTATATTGATGCTCTAGCAAAATCTTTACTTCCTCTGCCTGCAACTCTAGGCTCTGCCTGTGGAAGGGGGGAAGGCTTCCACTGGAGGAAACATCAATGGCTTCATTCAACTGAGTGAGACAACCACTGGGCCACTTTGGATTCTTCTTGCCGGTGAACACAGAAGCAAAAAAGGGGATTACTGGACTGGTGGTGATGATTGACCTTTTTTTCCTTTCTTTTCTTGTTTAACCATGTAGATAATTTTTTTTTTCTGCACAATAATGAGAAGATGGAACATCACCCACAAACAAAGGGACTTTTTGTCTTTTTTTTTTTTTTTTTTTTTTTTTTTGGTGAAGGTGGTGGTGGTGGCGGGGGGTGGGTGGGGATGGGGTGGGGGTAGTTGGCATATTTTCTGTTATACGAGGAATTACGAAAGTTAGCAGAAGTATGCCTTTTGTCTTTATTTAAATGTCAAATGTTGATAAAGGGGTTGTATATGGGTTCAAGTTGATAAAGGATGGACTATTGTGAAGCCACGGCCCGTGTGGCATCGGGTTCAAAGACTTGAAGAATGAGCTGACGTGCAAATTAATACACAAGACAAGAAATATAAATTTGGAAATTATGGGGAAAGCCAGTTGTGAGCTTGGTACAAGGTACCAAGTTCCACTGAGTCTCCATTCCCATCTGCTTTTATTTACTAAAATACACAATTGCCTTTTAGGAATGCAAACAGACATATCAATGGTGATGTTTGGTAAACAGTAAGATTGGGGGAGTTTGTTTTAGGCCATTGAGTCATCAGCAGTCAGTAATAAAATGCAGATATTCATCCCTGTGAATATCAAAAAGCCTTCTGACCGGACTTCTTATACTTATATTAATTACTGTTGCTCTGGGCTCCCGGCAGACTATGGTGGATTATATTGTGTCCTCAGCTAAACTGAGACTCCATTTGGCAGAATTCCTTTCCCTGCATTGTTCACTGTGAGTGTGGCCACAGGGGACAGTCCACACCAGGACAGGAAGGCAGACGGGCAACAGCAATGATCTTCTTATTAACGGGAGGGAGGTCAGTGCAGGCATTAGCAGCTGTGGAAGTTCTTGAGATGCGTCATTATCTGCCGGTTTCCTTGTTGTTGTGAAGTAGTAGCCAGATCTGCAGTGATTTCACATCGTGGCAGATTTTCTCCTATAGATTCTCCAGCTCCTGGCCTGGGTATGTGTTTCGTTAGGTGATGAAGAGTGGCAGCATCCTCTGTTAAACTCTGCCATCTTTGAAGTTGAAGACTTGGAGGTAGACAAGAAGGCTGTAATTTGTTTTCATAAGTTCCCGTTCAAAGGTGGTTTCCAGCCCATCTTTACAGCTTCTAATTTGGTCTTGTTTTCTACACTTCACATTCATCTGCGAAGGGAAGCAGGAAACAACTGAATACAGAACAGTTTCTAAACAGTTTATGACACTGAAGTAATAAAACTTAGAATTTGGGGACCTCCCCCAAGGAGGAAGAGTTCCATTAAGCACCACAACACAGGCCCTCTCTTGAAACTGCTTGTGTTGGGTGAACTAGATGTAGACAAAGCTTACGAAACTAAAGCCTAGCCTAAGTCAGCTCAGTTCCTAAGTGGTTCACCCAACTCTAAATGCCTGCTGGAAGCCAAAGCAAACTATCCTTGGAAGAAGATAACATTCAGATTCTTGGAAACTTTTATAACACCATAGCATTGCTAAACCATATTTCAAAAACGGATACTCAAAAAACAAGGATTAGAAACAGAATAGAAATTAAAATAGTTGTTATTTCTGATGTCAAGTTGAGCAAAGGTATTTTTTTTAATTATCTGCTCATATATCAATATTAAAAGGTTTCTCCTGCTTTTTTTTTTTTTTTTTGCTTTTTTTTTGGTTGTCAAATTGGCATTTGTTGATTCTAAGTCTCTTGTCTGTAGCATAACAGAGGCAGAAAATAGATTTTGATGGTGAGGGGTACTGGTTACATTGACCAGGAAATAAACCTTTAGATATTGATGTATTAAAATTAAAATTTTAATGGGATAGTCATAAGAAATCTAACAGGCATTTCAGGATGGAAATCTAGAACTTTGTTGTACAATACAGTATCCAAAAGCCACATATGTCTAATTAAATTTAAATTTTAGTTTCTTTGTTGCACTAGTCACATTGTAAGTGTTCAATAGCCACATGTGGCTAGGGGCTACTATTTGGAACAGTGTGGATAGCAAATATTTCTATCACTGTAGAAAGTTCTATTGGATATAAAATTAAGGATGAAGTTCAGTAGAAGAAATTTTGAATAAGATATCATTAGCAGAGAGGTATTCAGAATATAGAAAAATGAACAATTGAGAATATAGCAAAAGAACAAAGAAAACCATTTTGAAAGTCTAATTTATTATTCAGCGTCTGAAAAAAGTGCTTTGTTAAGTTGTAAAAAAGCAACACATATATTCAATAATTTTATTACTTATGCTTAAAGGTCACTAGAGGTAAAGGAGTCAAGAGAAGGAGAAATCAATATCTTCTTTATCAATTTAAGTCCAATGAAAATAGACATAAGATGAAATAATGAATAAAATGAAATTGTTATTTTTAGAAGTTTAATTTTAAAACATTTACATTCCATGCTTTTATTAAGATATTAAAGATGAACTCTGAACTCTCCTTTGACTAAAAACTTAATCCTCAATTTTAACAGAGAAGAGGGGGCATGCCTATGCTTTCATAGTCTTCCCTTTTGTAGATCCTTCTCTGCAATGTCAGGAGAGATTTGAGAAAAAATCATCTCTATGCCTTGGTACAATGCAGTGATTAAGAGATTATGTCTCAGAGACTACAAGGCAGCAAAGTTGATTTTCATTTTTCAGTTAGATGATTCCTAGATTCTGCAGCTAGTTTTTGTACTGAATGATTATGAAAACACCAATATGGATTAAAAAATCTAATATGAAAATGAATATTTTATATTTGCTAAATATTTCTTTAAATGGTTTCTAGTCCACCAGCTGTTAGTTTTGTTTTTTAAAGCATGTAAATATGACCAAAATGTATTTGTGTGTGTGTGTGTGTGTGTGTGTGTGCTGCTTTAGTTAGGAAATAAATTTGTATTGCTAAATCATAGTTCAAAAATGGATACTCAAAAACCAAGGATTAGAAACAGAATAGAAATTAAAACAGTTGTTATTTCTGGTGTCAAGTTGAGCAAAGGTATTTTTTTTTATTCTCTGCTCATCTACCAATATTAAAGGTTTTCTCCTGCTTTTTTTTTTCTTCCTTTTTTGGTTGTCAAATTGGGGTTTGTTTTTATTGAATTCTTTTGATGTTGATTCTAGTTCTCTCTTGTCTCTAGAGAATGCATCCTGACCTCCTGGTCCTCCTTGAACTCCTTATATGAAGTTCATCCCCAGATTGTCCATCTGGTAGCTATGGCTGCCTAAATCCTGCCCCAGATGTGGTGTTGTTATTGCTCTCAGCCCCAGCTATTTATAGATCAGCTGAAATATTCATACTTCATAAACTGTCATAGTCCCTTAAGATGAGCCTTCTCAAAATGCACATTCATATTTTATAGTTGGACTAATGAGCCAGTTATCTAAACTGCTCATTAGAGTCCTGAGCTAAAACAAAGAGAATATAAAATACCTTTTCCACTAGTCATTTATTTTTATATAGAATCGGAACTCTATTTTCAATGAGCAAAATATACACTTCGTATAGTCCTCATGATTTGAACAAATATTAAGACAGAAGATACCCTGATAATGTTGTGAAGGGATCTACATATTTTCTTATTCTAAGTCTGATTTTCCTTTATGAGCAATTAAATTGAGTTCACCCTATTTTTTGGCTTATGGCGATAACTGCTGGCTCTGGGATCACAGTCTTTAAATTCTGGCATGAGAGGCATTTGGGCTTCTCTGTCTGGGAGCAGATGTAAGACAGAGAGCACAGCTGTGTGATGCATGTTCTCAACAGACATTAATTTCTGTGAGTGGCTTTTCCCATTGCAGGAGAGTTGCTTTAATTCTTGATGATTTCTCATAAATTTGGGTTGTTGACTCTTAAAGCTAGATTTCATATTACTCCCAATATATTTTTAAGAATGAAGTTTACTGCCCGGCTGCAGTGGCTCAGTAGTTTAGTATCCATTTATGAACCAGGAGGTAATGGTTCAATTCCTGGGCATATGCCTGGGTTGTGGGCTCAATCCCCAGAAGGAGGCATGTACGAGGCAGTCGATCAATAATTCTCTTCATTGATGTTTCTCTCTCACTCTTTCCCTCCTATCCTCTCTGAAATCAATAAAAATATATTTTTTTTAAAGAATGAAATTTACTTAATGCATCTCCCCAACACATTTTTATAGGCAGTATTTGACATGGCCTGCACTTTTTTTGAGAGGAAATATGACTCTTCAAGACAATAGCTTCTAAATTTATCTTAACTAATCAGATAAACTTTAAATGGAAATAATCTTAATGTTTACAATATTCAGAGTACACATGTGGGCAACAGGGAAATTTCACTATAGATGCTCAGGAAAAGGGCATCTCTTGCTAGCAGAATCACTATTTGCGAGCTCTTAGGTAACAACAAAAGAGTAATCAAGTTAAATACCCCCCAAAACTGTTCCTGAAAACATTTCCTCCTAACTGGTAAAACTGCTATGCCTCATTCATTTTTCCTAAATTTTCATTACCATTAATAAAATAATTTAGCTTTCTAGGTTTTCCAAATGACATGTACCATTTATTAACTAAGTGGCCTTAAACAATTTTTATATAAAAAAAATAGGGATACTCCAACCTGCAGAACTATAATTAAAAGGAATAATAATGACAAGTTTATAAGCCACTTAACAAAATCCCTGAGGATGAGAAGAGGTGCATACTAACTGTCATCTCTCGTTCCTCATCACTGATACTCCCATTTCAGGGCAGATATAAACTTGTGCATAAGCTTAATTGGAAACTTGAAAAACTGCTGCCTGACCCATACCACTCACTGAAGTTTGAAGTCATCTTCTGGTCGTCAAAATGGATTATGGAGACACCTTGGTGTCAGGTATAGTGGCTAAATCATTTTGCACACAGGAACCACCTCCTGAAACAGAGCCTTACACATATAAAGCTAATAAAAGATTTTCTCAGAATTCACCCATGGTCTCATACCCGTGGGCTTTACATTTTGTCCTAGGTGCCATGAGGAGTTCATTAAAAGGGTTCTTTATAACATTTTAAAATAAATTTAGATAACTTAGGTGTTTGCCCTAAATTAGAATTAGTGCTGGGAGCAGTGCTAAAGGCAGCAGGCTAATGAATAGTCTAGGGGAAATAGTAAGTAGGCCTGAACACAGGCAGTCGGCTTGGAGATAGCAGAGTTACTAAATTTGAGACCTAGTTCAGAGTTAAATCAACTGAAATTTGCTGATGACTTGAATACAAAGGATACTGACCATAAATTTGTAAAATTCTGCCTAGGTCTTCAAGAGTAAACAAATTATATAATGAAGGACAACAGACCAATTAATTAGCAATGGCATGGAGAACGAGTTTAGCCTTCTAGTGATTGTTAGCAATTTCCAGTGGTTTCATACAAAAGCTTTGTGATCAAGACCCTGTTAAAAAGCTTGGATGCCGAAACCGGTTTGGCTCAGTGGATAGAACGCCGGCCTGCGGACTCAAGGATCCCAGGTTCGATTCCGGTCAAGGGCATGTACCTTGGTTGCGGGCACATCCCCAGTGGGGGGTGTGCAAGAGGCAGCTGATCGATGTTTCTAACTCTCTATCCCTCTCTCTTCCTCTCTGTAAAAAATCAATAAAATATATTTTTAAAAAAAAAGGCTGTGGAAAGCTTTGTTATTTGTACCCTCCTCTGAGAATGTTAAGGAGGCATTTAGTTATTGGGGTAAACTCTTTTTATACGGGAGGCATAATGTACCGATTTTATGGTATCATTACCACTAACTATAGACAAAAAACAATGAACTAAATTCAAAGGATGGAACCTAGAATATGGAGTGCAATGAGGAAATATTGGGGCAGAATAGAAGCAAATGGGTTGGAATTGGTGGCTAAAACCTTTGACTAAATTAAAAATTTTACTAGGACTATTCTGAATACTATAACTACCTCTTTAAGAAGTTAACATTCTAGTAAATGTGGCCTTTGACAGCAAATAAACTAACGTCCATTTTTTAAACAATTAAGCTTTCAACTAAGTTTGATGGTAGATTTTTTTTAAAAAAACTAATGCTGTCTATTTGTGTGTTGGGTGGCTTTTTGGTCCATTTTTTTTTTTTCTGTCCTCCATGTATGTTTATTGTTATTATTCACTGAGGTGATGTTAATAAAAACAACCAGTCGAGTGATGGGTTTCGCTGATGGTTTTCCTGATCTGGATTTAAAAAGGAATTGATTTTGTGGGATGGACTGGATAAATACCTTTCATTCCTCCCCCTCTCCCACATTTTAATGTGTTCTCAGATCAACTGTGTGTGGGCAGGAAATATGAGCTCCTTCACAGGACTTTTAACATGGATAAATAGCACTGGTTAATAAATAAAAATGATCTGACATTTAGTACCGAACCTCACTCTTATTTATGATTTTTGGCTTTAGTTCAAAAAGCGTGTGATCCGCTCCACCCGGGGAGATGCTGTCTTCCCTAAACAGCCGCTCTTATCTCTCTCTGCCGGGTGTGGGACGGATTTTCTGTGCTTCAGTTCACTGCAGAGTGCGCGTCTCTCCCCTGTTAACATCTGTGCGAGTCTCTCCTCGCCTCGCTGCTTATCAGGGCTGCCTGTGGATTTCCACGATGGCGGGTTGTGCTTTCCTCTTGCCATTTGCCACTGACAGGGAATTTAGGAAACAATATCTCTCAGGTGCCCAGAGTCCTAGGAATTGTGCCTTTGAAAAGTTTTCAGTGTTGGCTTCGGCAGGACTTCTCAGGATGGGAAGTAGCACAGTTACGGACCCAATCTCCTGTTACACATCCCAAGCCTTAGGTGCATTTCTGTACTTTCTAACGTGGGCACTTGGGTGGATTTACTAGGTTGATGGTAGTAGTTAATGGCCTCCATGCATGTCTTGTAACTTTAGGTGACCTCTGATGTGGCTCAGAACCCACTACCCTGAAATACGGCACCCGGGTATAGTGATTATGTGAAATGAAGGGTTTGAGAAAGGACACGTGCAGAGAGGGCTCTCTGGCTTCCCCCTTGTCCCCTGAAGCAGGTCATATGTTCATCTTGTGAGAGATGCCCTCCTGATACCCAGAGGAAAGAAACATCCTTATCTCTGGAGATGGAGAGATGCTGGGAGGAATCCGAATGAGCAGACTTGCTAAGTTTCCCCAAGTGAAGTGACCTCAGTTTATACCCTCTCGTTCCATCCCATTCTCCCCATGACTTTGCACTTTTCATCGAACCTAATATAAAAATTCTCAGGTTTAACCATTCCTTCAGCTCTTCATTTCCTTAGGAGGTCTCCCGTGTCACATAAAACTTAAATTAAATGAGTTCACACGCCAGCTCGGTTAACAGGGCCCAGCCAGAGAACCTAGGGGAGTAGTTGGGAAAATAATGTTCTCCTCCCCTAACCTCATACTTGGAATCTAGGATAAGTATTACTTTGACAAACAGACTGCAGCAGAGTATGGCATGCCATTTCTGAGATGGGCCAATAAAGGACCCACACATTTCCATTTTCTCTACTCAGCCTCTGTCTGTGACACAGGGAAAAGCTGGGGCTAGATTGTTGGAAGATGGAAGACCACCTGGATCACAGATTAGAAATCCATGCCAAGACATCCTGGATTAACAGCACTGAATGGATCTGCAAGGTGCACACAGACCAATGAATAAGCTAAGCCTAGACCAGATCAATATCACCAGCCAGGTCAACCATTCACTCGTAAACAAAAATAAATGTTTATTGTCATATGCTGTCGAGCTCTTTTTATGTATAAAAGAGAGCTCCCAAGGAGACTTACTATTAATAACTAGAGGCCCGATGCACGAAATTCGTGCATGGGGGTTGTGTCCCTCAGCCCAGCCTGCATCCTCTCCAATCTGGGGTCCCTCTCACAATCCAGGACTGCTAGCTCCCAACTGCTTGCCTGCCTGCCTTCCTGATTGCGCCTAACCACTTCTGCCTGCCAGCCTGATCATCCCCTTACCACTCCCCTGCCAGCCTTATTGATGCCTAACTGCTCCCCTGACAGCCTGTTTGCCCCCAACTTCCCTCCTCTGATGACCTGGTCACCCCTAACTGCCCTCCCCTGAAGGCTTGATTGCCCCCAACTGTCCTCCCTTGCAGGCCTGGTCCCTCCCCTGCTGGCTATCTTGTGGTGGCCATCTTGTGTCCACATAGGAGCAGCCATCTTTGACCACATGGGGGCAGCCATCTTGTGTGTTGGAGTGATGGTCAATTTGCATATTACTCTTTTATTAGATAGGATGAATACTAACTATCACACGAGTGCCAGGGCAGTATGAGCCTTAGGAAACTTGATGTTGCATTTAAGTCTGTGAAGTATTAATAACTCTATTGCTAAGATTTAAAACTTCTTTCTCCCTCTATGTTACTTATCTTTAAAATTCTCTATGTAAATATGGGGTTGGGGTAGGGAAAACCCAATGTATAATTAGAGTCAGTTTGTGACTCTGGGATCTCTTGCCTCAAGAAAAAGCCCTGTCTTCATTGAAGCATTTGCTTTCTGGTCTCCAGGGCTTTAGTGGCACTGCTGATGCCCTGCTTTGCCTTCAAAATATTTATTTTGATGGATTATTTTATAGCCATCAACTTTTCAACAAATTGCTATAGCTTAATGTAGCCCTAGGGAACCCAGAGATACTTTCAAACTTTCTTGTTTAATCTTCATTAATTACACTGAGAAAGCTCCAAATATCATAAGATGTATAATTCATATGTGCAAAAGTAAACACGAGCCATATTTTAAAATTTGGGTTTAAATGATCTTTATTATATTATCAAACCAATATGATTGAGACATATGCTATTATGCTTTTTAGTCAACAAAATTTTACTGAAAAATTATATGTCCATTATTTTTTCATTATGGTAGTCAAAATTAAGTACTGGTATACATTCTTACAGAACATGGAAATCTAACCCTCTCAAAAATAAGGCCCAAATGATTTTTGGATACTTTATGTCTTATCATGTGTTCATCCTTAAATCTTCTACAATTTGAAAAATACCACTTGTCAGTGGGATGCTAGAACTTCTACTTCTTTTAGTCTTGTAGCAATAGATATTGATTGTAACTGGATTGCTATATACATGTAGAGGCTCAATAAATACCTGAATGAATCATTTTAGTAAAAGTTTTATCCTACTAGGCATCAATTGGTTTAACTTTTGATTATAGATATGTCATTACTAATGTAATCTTGGTGCTAAAATCTATACCACAAAGAAGGGAATAGTTAAAGAGACAGGTGTTACCATGTTTCTAAATGTTTTTTAATGCACAGGTCTGTTTTTCTTACCTTAGTAGTTTATATTATGGTGTGTGCTAATGCCCATCTTATGATTGTTGTGCAAAAAGAAAACAGAGGTTTATAAAACCACCGTTATGCAATGCAAATACAACGAACTGTTTATTGGGGGCGGGGGGGGGGGGCGGTTTACAAGCAGAGAAGTAGCAGGGCACACCTAATCTCCCAAGCTTAAATCATCCAACAGACATGCTTAACCTGATAATATTTGAACAGGACATACCATGGAAAAGGTTCCAGTAAAGGGACCTCACTTCAGTAACTGTAAATATTTATAGTAAGAGGAGATTAAGAAACATATAAGCAATTATGTAATGGTAGAGCTTCCCAGGACAGTAAAGGGCCTTGTGAGATAAAACCCTTCCTTGCTCAGCCTGTACTTCCATTAACCTAAATAAGGAGTGTTGAATCACCTCTTTAAAAAACCACAGGACAGGGTGAGAAAATTAGCCTCTAGCATCAATTGGTTTACTCTCTTTTCAATGTCCATAGAATGAAATTCCCCTTCTATTTGTAAATACAGCCTTGATCATCTTATATGAAGTTATACATATAAGCATAACTATCATAAGCATTATTACTAATTATTGTAAGATTTTTAGGTGATTGCCCAGTGTGACGCATGCTGGAGACAGTCGATCAATGATTCTCTCTTATCATTGATGTTTCTACCTCTCTCTCCCTCTCCCTTCCTCTCTGAAATCAATAAAAAATATATTTAAAAATGTAATCATTATGGTTATATCCATAAAGTCAATATCAATGACAGAATGTCCCACCCCTTTATATCTAGATATGATTAATTAAAGTTCCCAGTACTATATCCCATGGAAATCCAAAGCTGTCCTTAGGATTTATTTCAATTCTTGGGGCTGACTACCTTCTTTCTATTCCATTGACTTTTTAGAGAAAGTGGAAGGGAGGGAGGAGGGGGAGAGAAAGAGAGAAACATCAATGTGAGAGAGACACAATGACTGGTTTCCTCCAGCAGGAGCCCTGACCTTGGCTAGGGATGGAGCCTGCAACCAAGGTATGAGCCCTTGACCAGGGATAGAACCTGATACCCCTCAGTCCATGGGCTCTAACCACTGAACAAACCAGCCAGGGCTGATTATCTTCTTGACCCTTGACAAGATAGTTTATTTTTTGTAAGTCACAAAACTGGCCCTTTAAAAAATTTTTGTTTTTGTTTTTACAGAGCCAAATAGTATACCAAATCATATAAAGCATTCATGAGTGTACTAGGCTTTAGTGAATATTTGCTTACAATGATCTCCTAAATAGGGAAGTGTGTACACTATAACCATCAAATTACTTAAAATTCACCCTTGGTCCTTAAGTGTATACAGTAAAGAGGAAACCAATGGTTATTTCTCCATGTAGTCCTGTATATAGCATACTCTTTTAGGATATTTTCTTTTCTCCATCTTCTTTCATGGTCTCTTCTCTTCTTCAACATTTCAGAAGCAAATAAATTGATCTCCTACTCTTATAAAGAACACCTTGCCCATATTTTAGAGATTTATCAATTTATTTTCCAAATAAATACATTTCTTCTCAAAAATAATTACACTACTTGTTAAAAATATTTGTTGAATTTATATATTCAATTTATATATTCAATAACAGAAATTGAAAACTACAGTCTTTCTGAAATATTTTCTAATCCTCGCAATAACCCTGTTAACTAAATTATTATCCTCATTTTTCCTTTGAGAACACTGAGTCACAAAAAGATAAAAATACTTGCAATGTATCTGACAATCAGTAAATGGGAGAGAACATTTCAATGCTAAACAGCCTGATCCCTAGTCTTTGCTGCTAATAATTAAAGATTTGTGCAAAATTTGTTGGACTTTGAAAGGATTTTAGAATGAAAATAAAATTTTGATCACAAAGATGAATACAATAGAATATTTATAGAGCAGAGAAGAATGTACTATATCCATTTCAAAAGTAGAGGATGTTTAGTGCATACTAGAAATATTTCTTAGTACCTTCGTTAAACCTACAAATTTATTTTTATCACTTGCTTTAATGAGAACCCAGACACAGGATTTAGTGCTCCATTTGAAACAGCCACATGAGAGATTTCTCTCAATTCTGTACATTGCTTACCTCTAAGAAAAATTGCTCAGTTGAACAATTTATAATTTTAAGGATTTTATTTTTTAAATCGTTTCAAATTAATTAATAGTTTAAAACATAACTAATAAAATTAAAAACTTTCTCTTTTGTTTTATTTTTAAAAAATTAAATGACCCTTATGAAGTATAGACACATCTGACCCTGAAATTTATGGCCTTCAGGTTTTAAAATGCTTAGCAGCTAGCTCTCCCATACTGCTGGCATTTTTGGAATAAATGTTCATATATGATTTTTTTAAAAAACGCTTAACAGCTAAAATTCCATGTTATGTTACATATATGTTAAGAGATTACATAACAATTTAAAGGACAAAACATTGAGTTAGAGTAAGATCTTCAGTTGCATAATTGCTTTGAGGTTTATTTTGTTCCTCAACTTATTTTTTCCTCCTTGATCTAAGCTGCACACTCAACTAAAATAAGCATAGAACTTACTTCTAGAGTGGATAAGTATGCTAGACTGAATGATGAACTGAAGGACAAATGTATATTACAGTGTCATTAAACTGGACCCTGGTGAATATCATTTATGTAGAGAGGCTGGATAATGCATATAGTCAGTGAAAGATGTATGCTTTAAGATGAATAAGAGTTTACTACTAATTAACACGTTTTCAAAGCAGTAAAAAATGGCGCATGATGAATAACTGCTGAGGTAAGGGCATACTTCACAATTGGAACCCACAGAAGTTGTATATATTTTAGCTCACAGAAGTCATTTTTTATGTTAAAAACAGTACTGCTTGGAGTATTTTTAAACAATATTTGTGGTCACAAAATTTCTTCAAAACATAAACCTCTCTATACTTAATAAAGGAAGAGCTTATTGAAAAAAAGAGATTCATGTTAAGTCTAATGAGGTAAACAGATTCTAGGACTATTAAAGACAGAAAAATGTTCAGATCTGTCAGATTTATCATGTTCTATTTCTAGAGTTTGAGAGACATCAAAGAATTTTCACTGGGAGCATTCTTAACAAATTGAAAAGAAAATTTAGGATAAGTGAAAATTGCATGAATTTATTAATATAATTTCTATGATTAATAGAATCTCTAACATTTTTAGGCAGCTATTTTATTTTATAAGCTATAAATTGAAATTAATACAAATAATTAGAAGGAAACACTATTTTATATTTTACATGATCATGAGATAGAAGTTAGCTTTCATTTAAAACTGATCCATGTCCTAATCTCAATTTATTTATATAGATAACTAGAGGCCCGGTGCACAAAATTCGTGCATAGGGGGGGATGTCCCTCAGCCCAGCCTGCACCCTCTCCAATCTGGGATCCCTTGAGGGATGTCCAACTGCCCATTTAGTCCTGATCCCAGTAGGATCAGGACTAAACGGGCACTCAGACATCCCTCTCACAATCCAGGACTGCTGGCTCCCAACTGCTCGCCTGCCTGCCTTCCTGATTGTCCCTAACTGCTTCTGCCTGCCAGCCTGATCACCCCCTAACTACTCCCCTGCCAGCCTGATTGATGCCTAACTGCTCCCCTTCCAGCCTGATTGCCTCTAACTGCCCTCCCCTGCAGGCCTGGTCACCCCTAACTGCCCTCCCCTGCTAGCCTGATTCCTCCCCACTGCCCTACACTGCTGGCCATCTTGTGGTGGCCCTATTGTGTCCACATGGGGGCAGTCATCTTTGACCACATGGGGGCAGCCATCTTGTGTGTTGGAGTGATGATCAATTTGCATATTACTCTTTTATTAGATAGGATAGAGGCCTGGTGCATGGGTGGGAGTCAGCTGGTTTGCCCTGAAGGGTGTCCTGGATCAGGGTGGGGGTTACCTTGGGGCATTGGGCGACCTGGGCAAGGGGCCTGTGGTGGTTTGCAGGCCAGCCACAAGGGGCCTGTGGTGGTTTGCAGGCCAGCCCCGGCGACCCAAGTGGAGGCCCTGGTATCTGGGATTTAATTATCTTCTATAATTGAAACTTTGTAGCCTTGAGCAGAGGCCTGGGACAGCCAGGGTGTGCAGAAACCTTGGCTTCCTCCATTGCCAGGGAAACCCAAGCCTCCTGCTCGCTCCGTGGCCACAGCCATTTTTGTTGGGATTTATTTATCGTCTATAATTGAAACTTTGTAGCCTTGAGTGGAGGCCTGGGCTGGCCAGGGTGTGCAGGAAGCTTGGCTTCCTCCATTGCCAGGGAAACCCAAGCCTTCTGCTCGCTCTGTGGCCACAGCCACCTTGGTTGGGTTAATTTTCATACTCGCTCCTGATTTGCTGGTGGGCCTGGCTTTGGGTGGGGCAGAGGTACAGTCAATTTGCATATTACTGTTTTATTAGATATGATGGGTATTTAACTTGATATACAGGTTATCCTACCTAATAAAAAAGAAATATGCAAATTGACCCTAAGCCTGCTACACCCACAAGCCACGCCCACAAGCCACGCCCACAAGCCAATCAGAGCGAATATGCAAATTAACCCAACCAAGATGGCTACAGCCACAGAGAAAGTAGGAGGGAGGCTTGGGTTTCCAAGGCGATAGAAGAAGCCAAGCTTTCCCCTGCCCTGGCCGACCTAAGCCTCCACTCAAGGCTACAAAGTTTCAATTATAGAAGGTAAACAAATCCAAACAGAAATGGCTGCTGGCCATGGAGCAAGCAGAAAGCTTGGCTCCACTCCAGGATACAAAGTTTCAATTGTAGAAGGTAAATAAATCCCAGATACCAGGGCCTCCGCTTGGGTCGCCAGGGGGCATGGCTGGCCTGCAAACCACCACAGGCCCCTTGCTCAGGCTGCCCCATACCCCAAGGGAACCCCCACCCTAATCCGGGACACCCTTTAGGGCAAACCATCTGGCCCCCATCTGTGCACCAGGCCTCTATCCAATCTAATATAAGAGTAATATGCAGATTGACCATCACTCCAACACACAATATAGCTGCTCCCATGTGGTCAAGGATCCTGCCCCCATGTGGACACAAGATGGCCAGCAGGGGAGGGCAGTTGGGAGGCACCAAGCCTGCAAGGGAGGCAGTTGAGAGGGACCAGGCCTGTAAGGGAGGGCAGTTGGAGGCAATCAACCCTGCAGGGGAGGGCAGTTAGGGGTGACCAGGCCGGCAGAGGAGGGAAGTTGGGGAAAAACAGGCTGGCAGGGGAGCAGTTAGACATCAATCCAGCTGGCATGGGAGTTGTTAGGGGGTGATGTGGCTGGCAGGCAGAAGCAGTTAGGGGCAATCAGGAAGGCAGGCAGGCGAGCAGTTGGGAGCAAGCAGTTCTGGATTGTGAGAGTGATGTCCGACTGCCCGTTTAGGCTCGATCCCAGTGGGATCAGGCCTAAACGGGCAGTCGAACATCCCTCTATGGGTCCCAGATTGGAGAGGGTGCAGGATGGGCTGAGGGACACCCTCCCTCCGTGCATGAATTTCATGCACCGGGCCTCTAGTCTATATCATAAAAGGCCTCTGGTCATCAGGAGGTGCATGGAGCACCTCTTGCAGGCCAGGACTTGAGGCTCGTGTGGGGCTGGTGGGGCTCTTGCAGGGCTGGCGGGGCTGGCACGGTGGAGGTAGGGCCCATGGCTCGCTCAGGGTTGGTCTGGGGTCCCGCCTGAGTGGCACATTTGAGTCTCACATGATTTTGTGTGCTGGGCCTCTAGTGGTTCTATAATGCTTACTAAAGCAAGAAATCTAGCTCAACACTGCTCACTTCTGCAGATTTTTGAAAGCATGGTATAATCATTGCTTTTTATCATTCAGTAAAAATTTTCAGCTTCTTCCAGTTTGGGCTATAGGGATAGTGGTCTCTTTTTTATGATACCATCAAAAGTTACTAAATTTAGGTGCTTCTACAAAATAACATTTAAAGAGCAGATTTTAAAATAGAATGTAGAATTTAATGTTATTTTTGTAGAAGATGAAGCATGCATACACTATACGGTATATGCCCAAGGAAAGTCTGGAATTATATTGCCTGGATAATAACAATGATCATAGGTGGGTAGAATGTTTTCATATGCAATATATTTTTAATATGAAAACATAATTTTATGATAAACATTTTCATATTAAAAACAAGTTAATGGAGAGAATTTTAAGCAGCTTTCCTAAAGGAAATACAAATATGTGAGTTTTTCATTCAAAGTTCCTCACTGGAAACCACAGGAAATATCAGGAATTACAGTTAAAAATAATGCTGTTTTAAAAGTTTAAATCCTCCAACAAAATTACATTTAGCCTTTCCCATTTAGTACATGATAAATCTCCAATAGGAGGGCAACGTGATTTATTATTAGCTCATAGAGTAATCATTATGATTTGCATTTAAAAACCTTACTTAATGAATTCTTGATTTTCATTAAACTTAATAATTTATTTTAGGTCTTGGGCCAGTGGATTTATGCTAATGCACAAAAATGAATTAAATGTATTGCACAGATGATAATATCACAAAATTGTTTTGTCTATACCCCATTGTAGGTATTGAGTAGGAATCATGGGAAAATGCCTTTCTGATGATCCCAAAATATCAGTTCAAAAAGGCAGTGTATTTTATGGAATGAAAGGCAAAGGTGTTATGAATTGTACTAAGCCACATATCCTGTGGCAGCTCTTTAATTAAGAATACTTTTAAGACACATATTGATGTCTAGGGACAATTTATTCTGGGGACAATTTATTCAGATATCAAATCAGTAGTTGAAAATTACAATGCAGTGGGTGTGCTTTTTTTTTCTTTTTCTTTTTTTCTGCTATTAGTATCTTCCCTGGGGACTTCACTGAGCAATAAGGGATGGTGCAGGTGTATTTTTATGCTTTGTTGAACCCCAGACTTAAAATTTTCTACTAATTATTTTTTCTTTATTTTTGGTGACCCCTTTTAAAACTATGGGAGCCAATTTTCCTCATGGTCACAGCCTCTGGGGACTTGAGGTATCACTAGCAAGTTGCTTCTTCTCAGATACCACCCGTTGTAATGCTTCCTTGCTTTACCTTGATGTGGTGTCACCATATTTTGCTCATGAAGAGCACCAACTGTTTTGATAATAGTGCCATTCTGTGGATTACTCATTTTGAAGGTCAGCCAAATAAACTTCATTTACTTACTCAATGCTGCCTCTTCAACCCATATGAATTATATAATATAGCATAATTAAAGAGCAAAATGTTGACTTCTGGTTGTCAATATTTTAGGCATGTACTTCAACAGAAATTTTTATGAGAAAATTCCTTACCAAATCTTTGAGGTTTTTTGGCCAATATAATGCAGTGGGTTACAATCGTTGCAAAACGGGCCATAGGAATAAAATGTGTTTGTTACCTCTTTTTTTATCAAAAGATATATATATATATAAAACATAAGGAAAATAATTATCTTCTATTAACTCTTCCCCTTTCAGACCACTATAAGATAACCCTAACCCTAAGTATTAGATAAGAATTAACATAATAAATAGTACCAGAGAATGCATATAAATAATATTCTCAATTTAGAAAATATTATTTCCATGTAATTTTTCTCTTGCTCTTTGTTGAGAAAGATTAATTGTTTAATATAAGCTAGGCATTGTGCCAGACATTGAGAAAGAAAATAAAAACTATAAGATGTCTGAATTAAAAGAGTTCAAAGAATGTGTGGAAAGTAATTATTTATAACTTAATTTTACATTACAATTTGATAAAGATTAAAGTAGAGATGTTACTAGCTTATTGTTTTAGTACATGTGATAATGCAAATAACTCTGCTTGTAGAGTTATGGAGGGCTTCAGAGAAAAAAAGTGATATTTTAATTCCAAACAATTTGGCTCTGCCTTAGAACATACCATTTCTCACCATCTGCATTGCTACCATCATCATCCTAGATATCATCAAGCATTGACTAGGCTGTCCGCACCGCCCCTCAGCTGGTTCCCCTGCCTCACACTTGCCTTTGGAGTCTTCCTTTCAAAGAAATGACCCTCTTAAAAAATAAGCCATACGTCAGCCTCCAAAATGAGTAAAATATTTAGTCTTTCATAGCTGCTCAAATATTTTGAATGAATGAATGAGCAGGAATTTGCCACCGAGTCAATTAGAGAAGGACATATGAAGCTGGTGGATACACAAGTAACAGATGGGACTTGTGAAAGTAAGAGAAATTTAAAAATGTATCAAACCATCTGAAATGATCATTGACTGGTCAGAATAAATCCTCTGACCAGTGTGATTGAACATTGACCAAGCCATCATAGCAGTGAATGCCAGTTGAATATCAACCCAGTTGAGGAAAATGATGTCTTTGGTGATAAGGATAAGCTATTTTAACTGGAGTTTAAGTAAATGGTTGGGAATAGAGGAAGATGAATGGAGAAGTAGAATCATTTCCAAGTTGAAGATTCTTATAGAAAATTTTAAGAGCTCTGATTAGTAGCTATTTTCTTCTTATCCAGAAGGTTAACGGGTTTTAATTTTAAAAGAAATCACTCTATATTCTCACATGTTCACAATGCTCTTATCAGAAACACAAATTGGATCAAGTTTGCAGTGGTATGGTTGTTTATGGCTTGAAAAACCATGTTTTCTCTGTCATATAATGTTAGAAACTTTTGGATTAACAGTAACAGAACCCAGCTTGAACCGGCTTAAGCAAATAGGAAAACATTTTTATAGGACAATGTGTGCTTCATAGAACTCAAGGACAGAGATGCAGGCTGGGTTTCTGAACCAATTGGAAATAAAGCACCAATTCTCTTTATTTTTCATATTGTTTCTCAGAGCTGGTCTGCTTGATCTTTCACCTTTAGGTAAGCTCTTTTCCAGGATAATACCATAAAAATAGTACCACCAAAGTCTCTTGGGTTTATATGCCATGTCTTCAAGCAGAGTCGGAATCCCCAACTCCAAATTTATATTCCTAGAAAATGTCACTTCTGGGCTCAAGCATATTAGCTTTCTGACCTTGCACCAATTACATATAGTCAGGGGGGAAGTAATGCAAGATGGATTGGAATACATAGCCTATCTGGCTGGGCAATATTGGAAGCAGGGTTACATTTTATGAGTGAGTCCATAATGTGGAAGTTACAATCATAACCTCCCAGAAATGAATTGATATAGGTATGTACTATAAGTGGACAGTAAACTTCTAGGTTTTATCACCAAATGTCTAGTAAAATGTCTTGCATCTAGTAGATGCTCAATAAACCTTTACTGGGTTGATCCACTTTGTCATTGTTCCTCCACTAAGGAGAGTGTTGTCTGGTATCATGAATATAGTGGGTAGCAATATACTGTAACACTTCATAATGGAAAGTCTTTGTTATGTTACCTGGATTCGAATCCTGCATTTCCTTTTTAATAGATGTATGATCCTAAGTAAATAATTTATCTTTCTATGTCTTATTTTTCTCTGATGTGAAATGGTCATTAGATATTACTACTATTTCACAAGTCTATAATGGGTATTACATGAAATACCTGGCAGGTTTCAAAGTATCTAATACAGTGATGGCGAACCTATGACACGCGTGTCAGCACTGACACGCGTAGCCATTTCTGATGACACGCGGCCGCTGAGGCGGCCGCATGCCGAGGATGAAACATTTGCTGCTCCTGAGGATGAAACATTTGCAAAATAATGTTTTTTCCTCAAAGTGACACACTACCCGAGTTATGCTCAGTTTTTTGGTGAAGTTTGACACACCAAGCTCAAAAGGTTGCCCATCACTGATCTAATAAATGTCAGCTAGCATTATATTTGACACTAGGTATTTTAGTTAAAAAAAGAAAATAAGCCAACAGAGTTTTAGTTTTTGTTTAAGTTGTATTGGCTTTCATAAAGTCCTAATAAAATTTTTCTTTTATTCAACAATCCAAATAAACAGATAATTTTGACAGCACCAAGTTGAATGTTTTGAAGTTATCTTCAAAATTTGGGGGCTAGCCATGGCCAATGTGGCTTAATTGGTTTGAGTGTGGGCCTGGGCACCAGAAAGTCGAGGGTTTGATTCCTGGTCAGGGCACATTCCAGGTTTTGGTTTCGATGCCAGGTTGAGGCTCATGCAGGAGGCAATCGATGGCTGATGTGACTCTCTCATATTGATGTTTCTCTCTCTCTCTCTCCCTTCCTCCATCTGGACTCAACTAAAAAAGAAATGCACAGCCAGTGTGGCTCAGTGGTTGAGCATTGACCTATGATCCGGGAGGTCACAGTTTGATTCCCAATCAGGGCATATGCCTGGGTTGCAGGCTCGATCCCCGGTGTTGGGCATGTAGGAGGCAGCTGTTCAGTGAGTCTCTCTCATCATTAATGTTTCTATCTCCCTTCCTCTCTCTTTCTCTCTGAAATCAATAAAAATATATTTTTTTAATGGAGTGCTAAATTTACTCTGTGTGGTTTTTTTTTTAATCCAATAACTAGGAAAGTGCAATTTGAACTTATAAGTAGAGAACTTGAAATTGATCAGGTACTAATAATTTAGTGAGAAGAAGTGAGGTCTGTGAACAGCTTTTATATTAACGCTGCTGGGGTTTTCTCGTAGCTGTTGTTTTCATTGTGTTTCATCTTTACGCAAATGCTTGTTTGGGGACAGTTTATGCTGCGGTGCACCACATCTTTCCAGAACTCATTTTCAACTCCTTGCACTTCTTAGTTGAAAATAAAAAAAAAAGATCAATATAAGAAACTGTAACTTTCACAAGGAAGAGGTTTTTGTGATTCATGTCCCCGTTTTCTCTTAGAAGAAACGAGTCTCTTAGAAGAAGCTATTTTGGGATTTCTATTCTCAGTGTACCACAATAAAGTAAACTTCAGGAAAGTTGCAAAACCACCTCGAGGCATTACTTTTGCAGGATCAATAACTCAAATGGGGCTTTAAGTTTTCAATTATAGAAATGATACCCAGATCCTACATTGCTAATATAGTACAACCTTCGTGCCCTATCCAGATTAGTTGATGAGATACTGGCTATCTATACTTAAATGTCTTTGCATAAAATATGTTGGAAATTAGATAGAACAGGGATCATTGACATTTTGTCTGGTGGACACTGGACATGTAACTGTCTAATCTGTCAAATGCAGTACGTAGCAATGCATTATATAGGACCAGAAAATTAGGTGCTTTTGGGCATTAAGAAAGGACAGATCAAATGAACACCATGCTTTCACTACTCCAGGCTTTGAATGAGGAAAGAGAGATGAATTTGAAATAAGTATTTTAATTGAGACAAAAAACTTCAAACAACTCATTCATTTGTAAAAAAGGAAACCTCCTCTGACACGTTCACTAAATGCCTCACTATGTGCATGTGGATAGATTTGGTTTAAAAAATCAGCTGAGATATTTCATAACAGAAGGAATTTTAAAATGAAATTAGTGCTTAGAAAATCATTGGAAGGATGGGGAAATCTGCCGTTAACCTGTGAGTTTGCTGCTAGTTTTCAAGGAAACTAGGCATTTGGGAACAACTCTACTGACTGCAGACCTGAGCAGACTGATTCCCAGGATATTGGCCCAAAGACCTACAAAACCTCCTGTCTGCTGGAGTCCCTGTGTGGCCTGATGCTGCCTGAGGAATGGCTCCTAATTCTCTTTCCCCTTTCCCACCTCACCTGAGTCCTCTCATGATCAAACATAATAGGATTTTGGGGGGGCAAGAATGTACGGAAAGGTAATTTCCAAACATCTATTGCTATTAATGCAGAGGAGTGCAGAGAAGATGGTAGAAATGATGCCAGGATGCTGACATCTGACCATAAGTTTGAATTTTTAATATGCATAAAGAATTTCTAATAAAGTTTTAATGATATTAAATATCTTCCATTTTTGAAGACTGTATACAGGAGAAATGCTTGTATCTCACCCATCTATGTTTACAATGGCCTTAGTGATTTGTACCATTTTTGTGATGATAAAGTCATTGGCTTTAAGTTTATTGCTTATATGGTCTTATGTCCATATTTCGTCTTTCTGCATTTCTACCTATTCAGTTTGAAAGTGGAAAAAATGCTAATTTCTTTAGAATGTGATGAATATTAATCACATCAATGCTTAGGAACTTCCACAAATAGTGAATGATGGATACATTTTCAACTATTTCTACTAATACCCTTGTGCTCCACCCCCCACACCATTTAAACATTAGAAATGTCCAGTGTAGAAATTTGGAATACATGCATAAAATAAAAAACTGTTATGTGAAGTACTTATGATTTTAATGTCTATTTGAATGAGAAAAGAATAAAGGGAATTCAAAGAAGAGTAGTGTTCCATTACTGAAATGTAGAAAATGTTATTTAAACCACCAATAAAATACACAGATGAGGCCTCAGCTCATCCTCTGCACTTTCCCCCTTACAGACATAAATTCTGTTCTTTATAATCGTGCAAAAAACTTATGCTATGTTGCTTGTTTGTTTAAAATAAAAGTCTTGCAATAGGCCAAGCAGGTGTGTATTCTTAATGCCCAAGTACACATCTCTATCCTCGCTCAATAATTGGCTGCCAATGGAGGAGATTAAGAGCTTATTATAAAAAAGGCAGTTTTGATTTGTTATAGGTCTATCACTGAATAGATTAAAAAGAAATCAAAGATTAACAATTCCCCCACATTTACTGGATGATAATGATCTCTAACTCGCAGTCTATTGATAATGTGAAAACAACATTAACAGTAGGAAGTAAACATTATAATGCAAACTGCATTATATTCTTTGCAGTCAGATTTGAGATATGTTTAAACACTGATAGGAATCCCATAAATATCTGGGAAATAGATTATTAGAATCAAATAATTGCCTCTGGAAGAATAATAGTTTAAGCATTTGGATTAGTCTCAAGATAATTATTGTTAACTTTCATCATTAGTTTATTCAGAGTGTAAACCTCCTGTGTTAGTCTTTCTTGATCTCAATTCTAAATTGGACTCTGAAATTGACATACTATTTTCTGTTTTCACTTGTTTCCACTAGTAAAAATTTTAAAAATATGATATAAAAGTTATAAGTGTCTATCCTGAAATATATATAATTGGAACTGATATGGGTATTTTTTTGTTTTGATTTATTTTAATGAGATAAATTATCACATGCTTAATGACATTATTAGACATATTTTACCTCTGTGAACTAAATTAGAGCAAAAAATAATTCAATTACTAAGAATTTATTCAAGTGGTATTTATAGAAACTGAGCTAAATAGCTTTGAAGACTATCAAAGTTTAAAAAAAAGCTAAACTTTCTTCTCAAAAATGTAAATATATTATTTTTTAAATTATCTTTATTGTTTAAAGTATTACAATGTTCCCCTTTCCTCCCCACATTGGCTCCCTGCACCGCCCCCACCACCCTCACCCCTGCTTCTGCAGCCTCCTCCCTCACCCTCCCTCCCCAGGCTTCACCACTGTATTCTTGAATTTCCCTAAGTGGAATTTTCTACTTTGGTGCTTTAAACTCAATTTTTCAAATGAGTTCTTAAATAATAAATTTGACAGAATCATGATTTTTTTGTAAGAAATAACAGTAAGTGTGTGTGTGTGTGTGGGGGGGGCTTGTTCTTACTCTGCTAAAATTTGCTTGAGTGGGTTGGTTGATGTTGGACACTTACATCTCTTTTCTTCCTCTCATTTATAACATGAACCTTAAGGTTTTGCAAAACTTACTTCAAGCAGAAATAGCCACAAGGAAAGTTGTAGCATGCTTGTAATTCAGTAGAATAAAACAAAATGTAATTGGTAATAAGGCAACACCTAACATTTACAAGCTGACTTTCCCTTGCTAATTGATTTTATGTCAATCTTGAGTTTAAGTAATTTTTCAGGAAGTAAAAATTAACTTAAATGGTATCTTCACAATGTATGTATTATAATAGTTCTTTCTGCCCCATTCCAAACATAAATCATTAATTATTCTCCAGTTTGGCATTACTGGTGCCATTGGAAATGTGGTTAAAACTAATCAATAAGGAACTGTAAATAATCTGCTACATATATAAAGTCAAACTATCTGTTCTTAGTTGACTATCCAACCTAATAAAAGAGTAATATGCAAATTGACCGCACCTTTGCTACGCCCAAGCCACGTCCACCAGCCAATCAGGGTGAGTATGCAAATTAACCCAACCAAGATGGCGGTTAATTTGCATATCAAGACAGCACAGAAAGAAGCAAGCGCTGCAGAAGGGAGCAAAGCTGGGGAGAAGCAAGCAGGTGGGGCGGGGAGGAAGGAGGCAAGCAGGCAGGGCCTGCGGAGGAGGGAGGCAAGCAGGCGGGGCTGGGGAGAGTGCAGGAGGAAGCCTTATTGCAGTATTCTTCCTGCAATGGGCTACTAGTTGAATATAATTCCATCTTTCCAATATAACATGAAACATTTGTTTTCTGGATTCTTATAAGAAAATTAAACCTCAAACTCTTGGTGGTTTAGCTCATCAAAATTCTAGGTGTGAGAATTGAATTAATGGCAGAATGCTTAATGAAACTCATTTATATAGGTACCCAAAATTTCATTCTAAGATTGAGCTAGATTTTGAAAAACTTTAATCTCAGTGTTTGGTCCCAAATTAATATTGCTTTCAATGAAATGGACAGTAGGCTTATATTTTTTACTTACAGTGGCAGATATTATGAATAAGGACTCTATGAAACTCAAGGCCATATCTATTGTTGCCAAGAATCTATATATATATATAAAACCCTAATATGCAAATAGACTGAACGGTGGAACAACTGAGCAACCGGTCGCTATGACGTGTGCTGACCACCAGGGGACGCGTGCGGAACATGGTGGGTATTGGCTGCAGCAGGATGGTGGAGCAGGTGAGTGGGGGTGCCAAACCAAGGGGGGTAAATGGTGCCAGTCACTGTCATCAGGGTGAGCATCTGATGGTTACTGAAAATTCTTTGCTCCCACATGCAGTGGTCCTGCCCAGCACTCGCACCTGCTGCCGGCGCCAGAGCTGCCACTCGCCCCATGCCAGCACCTGGTATCAACCCCAATTGCTCGGCGCCATCAGTGGGTACAAGCGGTGGCTGCTGGCCTCAATCGCCCCTCAGGGCTTCTCCACCTCCTCCTGCTCCTGAGAGGCAATTGGGGCTGGCAGCCACCTCTCATACCTGCTGCCAGCGACAACCTCGCTCACACCCACTGCTGGCCCTGGCCCTGCTTGCACCCGCTGCTGGTGCCCAGCGCCGGTTCCAATCGCTCAGTGCCATCAGCAGGTGCGAGTGGAGGCTCCCGGTCCTGAACATCCCTGAGGCTTCTCCACCTGCCCCTGCTCCTGAGGTTGTGATTGGGGCAACAGCTGCCGCTGGCACCCGCTGATGGCACCAGCCCCGCTTGCACCCGCTGCTGGTGCCAGCCCCAATTGCTCCACACTGTCAGCATATGGGAGTAGTGGCAAGAGTGGGGCTGCTGGCAGACAGGGGACCGGGGCTACAGCAGGAGGGGCTGAGTGGGGGCACAAAGGATGGGCTGAGACTGCCCCTGTGCCCACCGCAGCCTCGCGGCCCACAGTTCCTTTTAAGGTGCACAAATTCATGCACTGGGCCCCTAGTATCATTATAAAGACCTAGCAGCAGCATATGTCTTAGAACTTAACTCTTGTAAAGTTGTTTCTCTCCTAAGCAATCATTTTAGTTTTTTCTTTATAATATTGTAAATATCAATAAAAAAATAAAAAACATCATTTTCTTCATTTATTATGCATTATGTTCTATTTTTGTAATAATTTAATATATATATATATATATATATATATATATATATATATATATATATATATCTCATACATTTAATTTTCACATGAAATAAGTACTATTGTTATCTCCTGGACTCTGCAGTTTGATGATTGATTCTTATTATACCTTATTCAAAAAGGTTAAAACAACTTAAATGAATGCATACTATAACAAGGTGAAATAGGAGTAACATAAAATTAGGGCAAATTAAAAAGTATATGAGTGAGAAAAAGAAGACAAAACCATGCTGTGTATTCATGTTCATTTTTCAAAAGATGAACAGAGGCTGGTTAGTTATCAAACCCATTTCCCTTTTCTCTATACTCATGGGTTACCCAGCCAACTACATTTCTCAGCTGCTCCTAAAGTAAGGTGTGAACATGAAACTAAGGTTTGGCCAATAAAATCTGAGGAGAAGTGAAGTATGGCAATTCAAACTTGAGCACTGATAGCCTCCTTTCTCACTGTCCATGCTTCATTTTCCTCAATCTGTTGGCTACGTATATCTTCATGCAAAGGCCAATCTCAAAAGCCAAGAATTGCAGGTGGACAGATTTCTGTCAACACAGGCTCTTGAAGGTTGATGTGCAGAAAGGGAAAATGGTTCTGAAATTTCCCCAGAGATCAACCAACTAGAGTCAAAACACCGTTTATTAAAAGTGATGCTTGCCTGGCCGGCATGGCTCAGTGGTTGAGCGTCAAACTATGAGCCAGTAACACAAAACTGAAACCAGGTGTTGAGGGGTCTGAGTTCTTCTCTGGAGGTTTGAGGAAAATGTATGCTTCTCAGCTCATTGTTTGTTGGCAGTATTATTTTCCTTGTAGTTGTGGAATTAAGGCCCCCATTCTTGCTATCTGCCAGGGGTCATACTCAGCTCCTACAGGTTGTCCGCATTCCTTACCATGTGATCTCCTCCATATTCAAAGCTGGTTACAAAGAAGCTCCCTCCAGGTGTTGAGTCCATCTCACACTTTGAATCTCTGTCTTCTCTGCCTCTGACCTTAAGATTCATATTTAAAGGGCTCATGCAATTAAGTCAGGCCCACCAAGACAATCTTCCTATCTTAAGGTTAATTGATTTGGGACCTTAATTTCATCTGCAAAATCTTTTCATAAGCAACACCTAGATTAATGTTTGATTAAAAAAAAAGGGAAGTAGTTGATACACTGGTGGTCAAGAATTTTGGGGGGTATCTTACAGTTCTGCCTACCACTTACCATTGGGATGGCCAAAATAGTTGGAAGCTGGAAAAAGTATAAAGTAAGCTTTTTCTTGTGTCAATCTGTGAAGGATGGAGCATATTTGGGACCTACTTTTAGCAATTGTTGAGGATTGCTTGCTATGAATTCTCTAGTGCTCTATACTGATCTAACTCTCAGCCTTATTATTTTCTTAAACGTATCTTTTTTTTAAACATACATTCCATCACTATTTACTTTTCATATTATCCATAAATAATATTATATCCTTTGTGGAAAAAAGTTGGAGCATTCTAAAAGAGGACTCCATTTCTATGACTTCATTTTTTTTCTGAGATTATATTTAAAAGTTGTGGTCTTCCCAAGTGAAAAATAAATGATATAAAACTAGAAAGGAGTATTAGGTAGTCTCCCTTGGAGAAAGAAAATACATAAATCATATTTAGCAAAGGATATAGATTAAGCTCCTCTCTCAAATTGCTTTGAGAATGAGATAAGTAATTACCTAGTTGGTATAATTTAGCTTTTGGCTTTACTGGAGGAAGCGATTGCACCAGAAAATCATTTTACTTCTATAGTCCTGGAATTCAATTAAAGTAATTATTAACTAGTGGGTACTAGTTATCAAAGCCACAATAAAATACGGTAAATTAAAATATTTAACTGTTCATATGCAGTAGTTTTATATTGCCTAGAAATTATGTGACTGTTAACAGAATAAGAATAAAATAAATATAATTTTAAAAAATGTACCAGACATATACCTTGTAGCTTTCAAGGGAAGACAGAAGAAACACTTGAAATGCTCATTGATCCCAGAAAAACACGGAAATTATATATCGGCTTAGAGTGTCTAGTGTCTTGTTCAATTTAAAAATCACAAAACTGCATGCCTCTGTAACATTGCCTTGAAATTAGATACTGCAAAATTTTCAAGTTGAATGAGAGTTTTTGATTGATGGATGTGCAAAACATCATCTTTACATAATGCCTAATCTTTCTTCTGGAGTAGAATCATTTCAGCAAGCATTATGCTCTGCTGGTAACTTTAGAGAAATAAAACTGAATTTAAAATCCCTAAAAGTAGTCATACATTAAAAAAATAAATAAACACTCTGCAGGAAAAAAAATCAATTAGGTTTTCCAGCACCTCTATGAACAAAGGAAGTGCATAACTCCTTATATAACAGCTTATTTTTTAATGTGTGTGTGAGAGAGAGACAGAGAGAGAGAGAGAGAGCACATATTGTTTTTTGTGTTTGTAAATGAGGTGAATGCGGAAAGGACAATCCCCTATAGTATTCCTTTTTGGTTAAGCCATTTGTCAAAATGATGGTCTTCTTGTGTGGCCAATGTATTGCTTTTCTTGGGGACGTAGTCTTGAGTAGAGTTTAATACTGAGAAAAAATTAGGCTCTGGTATGCTAAATAATAGTACAGGCATACCTCATTTTATTGTGCTTCCTTTTATTGCATTTCTCAGATGTTCTTTATTTCTCTTTTATTTTTATTTTTTAAAATATATTTTTATTGATTTTAGAGAGGAAAGGAGATGGAGAGAGAGATAGAAACATCAATGATGAGAGAGAATCATTGATTGGCTGCCTTCTGCATGCCCCACACTGGGGATCAAGCCCACAATCCAGGCATGTGCCCTGATTAGGAATCAAACCATGACCTCCTGGTTCATAGGTCTATGTTCAACCACTGAGCCGCGCTGGCCAGGCAGATGTTCTCTCTTTTACAAATTGAAGTTTTGTGGCAACCCTGAAAGAAGTGAGTTGATTGGCCCCATTTTTTCGAACAGCATTTGCTCACTTTATGTCTCCATCACATTTGGTAATTTTTGCAGTATTTCAAAATTTTTAATTATTATCATATTTGTTGTGGAGATCTGTGATCAGTGATCTTTGATGTTGCTATTAGAATTGATTTGAGTACCATAAACTGTGTTCATGTAAACAGTGATCGTAATCAATAAATGTTGTGTGTGCTTTGATTACTCCACCAATCAGCTGTTCTCCATCTCTCTCCCTATTCTGGTGGTTCCCCGTTCCTTAAGACAGAACAATATTGAAATTAACCCTACAATGGTCTTTAAGTGTTCAGATGAAAGGAAGGGTCAATCGATTCTGCAATCTTTATTTTTGTCTAAATTGCTACAGCCACCCTAACTTTCAGAAACCACACTCTTATCAGTCCGCAGCCATTAACATCAAGGCAACATTATGACTTGCTGATGGTTCAAACGATGGTTAGAATTTTTTCGTAATAAAATATTTTTAAATTGTAGATATTTTAAGACGTACTGATATTGCACACTTAATATACTGCAGTATAGTATAAACATAACTTTTATATGCATTGGGAAATAAAAAAAAATTGATGTGACTGGCTATATTGTGATATTCACTTTATTTTGGTGGTCTGGATCCTAACCCGCAATATCTCTGCGGTCTGCCTATATTTGGATATCTTTGGAGAACTAAGTAACAAATATATATAAGGTCTAAGGGGGATGTCTATTCTTTTTTAACAATTATCACTTTAATTGAAATGTGAATATGCCAATTTGGGGGGGAAAAGCCTTTTTGGAAACATCTTCAGAGAGTTATTCATTACTTCTATTTCAAAGTAAATCATCTCCGACAATGTAATTTTCTTATAGTAATGACAGAGAATGCTTTAGTTTCATATATATACATAAAATATATATTTTTAAATATATAAATATATTTAAAATCTTCCTTTTATGATTAATAATTACATTGCCAACTTAAAATGTAGAATGAGCCATATGTGAATATACCATTATTCTAAAGATGGCTTCTGGACTTGAAAATATTTTTTGTGATAGCTACTAGACACTGGAGGTATAGTAAAGGTAAATACATTGGCTCAAGGATCAAGGAACTAGAGCCTATGAACTACTTCACCAGCTATAAGGCTCTCAGCAATTTGCTAAAACTCATTAACAGGTTTCTCCATTAGTCAAAAGGGGCAAGTGATGCCTCATGCAGGAGTATTGTAAGGGTTCAGTTCACATAGTCAGGAAGTAATTAATGAGTGCCAAATGACTCAAGGACTGTCATAGGTACTAGGGAGGTAGAAATGAGCAAAACAGATTAACTTTCCTGTCTTTAGGAGGCTTATATTCTAGCAGGTTACATTTATTGGTAAATATAAAGTCTAAGCACAGTGTCTGGCATATATAATAGTCATTTAATAAGTGGAAACTATGATAATTTCCTTAGTTTTTAATAAGGATATATATCTTACAATAAAAACCGTTTGCAAATCTAGAAAAAATACTTATTGAGACAGAGCACATTTTTTTTTATTCAGTACAGAGCAGCTCAGAATTTAGTTCCTGTTCCAAGTCAAGACTACATTGAAAATCATTAACCCTTTGCACTCGCTTGCTTTTTTCTCGATTCTTTTATTCTACTCGGGATTTAATTTTTTAAATATCCCAGATTTTACAAAGCGTGGCAGTAGAATAAAAAACTGGAGTTTCTTTTCATACAAATTTATTTATTTGGATTTTTTTATATTTCAAATTATTGATACATTCAAAGAATAATTTTAATCTCTATAATTATTCATGGTGTGATATTTTTTGAAACATTCACCCACATGAAGACCTGGTTTACATTCACATGTTTTGCAAATATAAATCGTCTCTCTTCTTCCTCCTTTGATTTTTCTGTTAGAACAAACAACACAATCTTTGTGTTTTTTGTTAGGGTGAGGTGTGATTATATGGAGCTTTCCATCTAAACGTTGCTCTAAGTTAGTGGATAATAATCTACCCCTGGAAGTTAGTGTACCATCTCTGAATTCTCCAACAAGATCATGTACTAGTTTCCTAATAAATTTCACATGCATTACCGGTTTTTCATTTTTTCTTTTTTGGCATTCTTTGTACAATATATAGGAATTTACAACACTGACCTCAAGCCCCCAGAAAAACAATTTACGCCACCATTTTACAGTCTTCCTCATAAAACAGTATGTGCCTGTGTAGTGATCAGCTATATCAACACCCCCCATAAACTTTGTATAGTTGGACACGACCTTAGGTTTGAGAACTATTTCCTTCCCACCACCACGCACTCTCCTTTCCACAGACTCAGTCTCTGAAGTGTCCCATGTACTGAGCATTGTGACTATCCTCTTGTCTTTCCACGCAAGAAGCATTTCATTTTTATCCCTGAAAGCCACTATCTCTCCTTTCATTAGCTTTGGATGTTTGATAACAGGTGGATTATCTTTCCTATTGGGCATTATTGTCCCTGTCAAGTGTGTTTTTTCCTTAAACAATTCCTTTGCAAGAGTGACACTAGTGTAATACCTGTCAGTGAAGAAATGATAACCTTGAGAAACAGGTACTGAATTCTTCAATCTTTCATGAAGCTCTAAAACTATTCTGCTAGTAAAAGGGAGATCAGGTCTCACCAACATTTCAGATGTTATTCCTCCATAATAAGGGACAAATGAATGTACATAACCACATTTTGAATCTGAGAGGACATATAAACGAATACCCCATTTTGTTGGCTTTTTAGGATTATATGTGATGAAGTGTATCTTTCCCTTGAAACCAACAACAGCCTCATCAACAGCAATCTCTCTTCCAGGACAGAATCTCTCCCTAAATTTCATTTCACGGTATGACAAGAAGCAGTTTACTTTCTCGGTTCTTGTTCTCAAATCTTTACTTGACTTTTGGTCGTTTTTCAAGTGTAACATCCAAAATATTTGCAAGAACCTTTCTCTTTTGAAAACAGATAGAAAAAATGGTATATGAGACTCAAAATCCATGGACCAATAACTCTGCAAGTGGGGTGATTCAATACACCCATATTTAGTATTACACCAAGAAAAGCCTTCATTTCCTCTATTGTCACATCTTTCCAATTATTCCAAGTGGGTCGCTGGGATAGTTCTTTCTGGCTAATTTTATGCCTAGCATACTCATTTGTCTCATCCATTATATTTTTTACCAACGTCTCAGTAAAAAACAACTGAAAAAAGTCTATTGGTGTGGCACATCCAGAAGGAACTTGAGGTCCAACATGTAACTGACCAGTGGAGAAAGGGATTCTGCTAGGCTCTTTGTCATTCACAGATGTAGATGTCCACTTTTCTTTTTCCTGTTTTCCCCTAGAAACGTAACTTTCACTGGGTCTTATACCCGATTTCTCAATGATATCACCTATATCTCCATCACTCTCACTCGAATAAACAATTGTGCGTCTTCGTTTTACCTTTATGAATTCAATGTCACTGTCACTGTCAGTACTTTCAGCCAGATCTTTGGGCAAAGCAAGGGACTTTTTCCTTTCTGTAGTTCCACTAGGACCAGCGATTTGTTCATCATCTCCACTCGCATCCTGGGAGAACTCACTTTTGTCACTATTACATTTTTCACTTTTTTCTTCGTTTTCGAAGTAAAATTCATCATTGCTGCTTTCTTTGTCTTTGGAAAACTTATCCAACCTGAGGAGGGGAAATTCACTCAGAATGTGCGACTGCTAGGGGGGCAAACCAATCATCTAACTAAACCCTGTGTCATGACAACATCTGTGATATGCCAATAGAAACCTAAACAAACCTAGGAGACGAAAAGATAAGGAAGCTTCTTTACCAAGGGAAGATGATGCAAGCTCAAAAAGGCATGATGCAACGACTCATGCCTTGGACCCTCCTACTCAAGATTGCTGTCTATGCAAAAGGTAAGCTTAGGTGGTGGCATCAGTTGAGACGGCATTTACATTTTACTTGTCCTTTCATGCTAATGAAAACAAGAAAAGATACTGGAAAAATAGACAAAAATCCCCCTTCCCCCCGAGGTGAAACTACGTGTCGAGTGTGGCTCGACATACGAGCTGCTACCGATGCTAACCATGTGGAGTCACACTCGACATCCGAGTGCAAAAGGTTAAAGTTTGGGTTCCTCATTTCTCATATTTATCATAATCATAAATTATTATGATAATTTCACTATAAAACCACCTGCATGAGTAGGACCAGATGAGAGAAGTCCTTGCAGATAACAAAGGGAATGGCAAGCCATCTTCTCCACTGCCCTATTATGTCTGTATCAAAATCATGTGTTGATGTCCTAAACTCTGGAGCGAATAACCATATTAACTTAGAAGGAGGCAAGAAAATTCCTCATTTGCTAAGAAGGTTAACACTTTCACACCACTATGACTTGCCTATGGTAATTAGCTTAGAATAATAGAGTATAATTATTCATCATAATGGATATACGAGCCTGGCCTCATTAATCAAGATGAGATGAAGCAGACCACTTACTATGACTGTAAATCTTGAGTTTAAAATAACTAGCACTTTATTTTCTTAATATTTTTATTGATTTCAGAGGGGAAGGGAGAGGGAGAAAGAGAGAAACATCAATGATTAGAGAGAATCATTATCTGCTGCCTCCTGCAGGCCCCACAATGGAGATCTAACTGAGACCTCCTAGGTCATAGATCAATACTCAATTATTGAGCCACGCTGGCCTGGAAATAGCACTTTAATTGTTTTGTATTTGTTTATGTTGGAAGGACCCATTTAAAGTCTGGAGGGTTACATGACATGTAAATTATTAGCATTTTAAAAAACATTTCATAAGATTATGTTTATTCTACATCAAGAAATATTCAAGGAGATAGGGCAGAGTTTATTTTATTTTATTTTTATTTTTATTCTTTATTGTTTTAAGTATTACATGAGTCTCCTTTTTCCCCCATTGACCTCTCCCAGGCCACTCCCATCCCCCAGCACATGCCCTCACTCCCCTACTATCTGTGACCATTGGTTATGCTCATATGCATGCATACAAGTCCTTTGGTTGATCTCTTACCCTCTCACTGTCGCCTTTCCTCATAGGTTGAACAGTCTGCTCGATGCTTCTATGTCTAGGTACTATTTTTGTTTATCACTTTATGTTGTTCATTATATTCCACACATGAGTAAGATGATGTGATATTTATCTTTCTCTGACTGGCTTATTTCGGTTAGCATAATGCTTTCTAGTTCCATCCATGCTGTTGCAAATGGTAAGAACTCCCTTTTTACAGCAATGTAGTATTTCATTGTGTAGATGTACCACAGTTTTCTAATCCACTCAACTTCTGATGGGCACTTAGGCTGTTTCCAAATCTTAGCTATGGTAAATTGTGCTGCTATGAACATAGGGGTGCATATATCCTTTCTGAATGGTGTTTCTGTTTTCTTGGAATAAATTTCTAGAAGTGAAATTACTGGGTCAAATGGAAGTTCCAGTTTTAATTTTTTGAGGCAGCTCCATACTATTTTCCACAGTGGCTGCACCAGTCTGCATTCCCACCCAAAGTGCACAAGTTCCTTTTTCTCAGCATCCTCTCCAGCACTTGTAGTTTGTTGATTTTTTTGTTGATAGCCATTCTGACAGGTGTGAGGTGGTACCTCATTGTCATTTTGATGTGCATCTTTCAGATGATTAGTGACTTTTTGAGGATGTTTTCATATGTCTCTTGGCCTTCTGTATGTCCTCTTTCAAACGGTGTCTATTTAGGTCTTTTGCCTATTTTTTTATTGGACTTGTTTATCTTCTTTTTGTTAAGTTGTATGAGTTCCATATAAATTTTGTAGATTAAACCCTTATCAGAGATAACATTGGTAAATATGTTCTCTCATGCAGTGTGCTTTCTTGTTGTTTTGTTGATGGTTTCTTTTGTTGTGCAGAAGCTTTTTATTTTGATGTAGTCCCATTTGTTTATTTTTTCCTTAGTTTCCATTGTCCTAGGAGCTGTATTGGTAAAGATATTGCTACAACATATGTCTGATATTTTGCTGCCTATGGATTCTTCTAAGATTTTTATTGTTTCCCATCTTATGTTAAAGCCCTTAATCCATTTTGAGTTTATTTTTGTGTATGGTGTAAGTTGGTGGTCTAGTTTCAGGTTTTTTTTGCATGTATCTGTCCGATTTTCCCAACACCATTTATTGAAGAGACTGTCTTGAATCCATCGTATGCTCTTGCCTCCTTTGTGAAATATTAATTTAGCATAATGGCTTTTTATTTAAAAGACTGCAGCAAAGACTATGTGAAATTCCCTTAGATATATAATAAAGATAATGAAGATATTCCGGCATTTAAATATAACTAAGAAAATCTCTAATAATTTCTACTGACTGAGCTACATCCCCAAACCACACAATCTTCTGAGGCAATGTTAAGATTGAAGAGATGATGATGACAAGAAAAGATAGGTTTTAAGATTTGGCCTGCTGAGTCCTTAAGCTGGGCCTGCCTAGAGGTTTGCTGTGTTTAGTTGTGCTTATTTGTATGAAGCTGGTATAGCAAGATAAACTCTTGGGTAATCCTAGGTTATATGCTCTTCTTCATCAGTGTCCTTCACCGGTGATAATTTGAAATTTAGAGGGAAGCCTTACTTTTTTAAGTTCCTAAGGCAGAATTAGTCTTTTTAAAATCAATGAAACAAAAAACCAATATGTCAACTGACTTATTATTTGAAGAGAGCATAAGATCCATGAATATACAGACTTGTTTGTCTTGGTTAACACTCTATTCCCAGAACTCAGTCCGGTACCTGATACAGTTAGCCCTCACTTAGTGATTGCTCAATAAATGAGTGAACAAGTCACTTTTAAAAATAAAGTTACCTAATAGTCACTACCACTTAATACGTAATTGCTAAGTGTCAGGCACTGTCTAAATATATACATGAAGTAACTTATTAAGAAAATTCCTATAACACAGGCACTGTTATTCCCTTTTTATAAATGAAGACATAGTGGTCCCAATGAGTCAAATACTTCACCAGTTATATATGGTAAATGGTACATTACAACTCAAACATACTCCTAACCACTATACTAGAGACTCTCTCTAATTTAATGGGAATTAACCCATCATTATCTTCTAGCTAATCTTTCCATCTTAGTATTCCATAGACTTTGGCTTTCAGCCCTCTTCAAATCTCATGTTTCAGGCTCAACCTTTTCTCTGGGATAAAATAGTATTACTAGTGGCCATCAAATTGATATCCCCCATCTACTGATTACTCACAATCTCTATTTGAATGTCTCATAGGTATCTCAAACTCACTGTGAATACAAAAACTTCTTGATCTATTGTCTCAGTAAAAAGCACCAACCTCAAAAAAAAACAAAAAACAAAAACCAACAACAACACACACACAAAAAAAAACCCAACCTGGAATTCATCTATGATGCCACAATATCTCTCATTCCTCTCATCCCAATCATCTGATTCATTCTCAAATCTTTTTAATTCTCTATTGTAAATATTTTAGCGTCTCTCACCTGCTCTCCATCTTAATCAAAGCCACCCTCACCTCTACCTCTTACCTATTTCTGAAACACCTCCTAAAGTGGTTTCTGAGCACTATCTCCTTCTACTTTCAATCCACTATCCATAGTGAAGCTGCACTGATCTTTGAAAAGCAAACCAATGCCAAACCTTTTAATGACTTCTCTATGTATTTCAGATGCCTATATTACAGGATCCTCAATGGAGCCTAAATGTGCTTGCATGACATGGTCTTACCTTTCTCTCTAGTCTCATTCCTTACCCTTACTCCTATCTCACAGCCTGCGTAGACCATTTTAAAGTCCTCAAGTATGGCATGTTTCCTTCCACTGACTGACCTTTCCCCATGCTCTTCACTCTGACTAGAATCCTCCTGGTACTCTTTTCAACCTGACTATGTTAACACCTACTCAAGCTTCTTGCCTCTGATTATTTGTCACTATCATAAAGAAGTTCCTCCAAACTTTGGCCCTCTACTATACACTCATAGAACACAGTATTTTTATTCCAGATAAAAATCATAATTTTAATTTAACTTAATTTTTATATTCTCTAATACAATGTCAGCCACATAGGGCCAGGATTCCTGATTCATTGTCATCTAACACAGTGGCCCGGCTAACACTGGTGTCCAAAAAAATTTACTAGACATGTTATCCACATTTCTAACTGTGAACAAACTAGGATAGCAACAAGTGAACTCTGCTCAACTGCACTGAATGGTTTCTAAAATAACCTCAGTAATTTTCAAGAATGCTTCATTATTTTGGCCCATCCATATAAAGTTGAACTAAAAGGGGCATTTATTTTTCCAACTGAAGACATTGAAGAGGAAGAAAAAAAAAATAAAAAATAGGAAGACCAACATTTGCTCCTGTTTCCAAAGTATAAAATGTTCTATCTCTTGCTCCACCTGAATGTAGAGGTGAAGACATTTCAAATTTACCTTGTACCAACCATTTGCCCCAGCCGGTTCTCTGTAGTTGCTTTGTTATAAAAGAAGATGTTTTTAAAGGTAGAGTCAGGTATCAGAATGTGAAGGTGTGGGCCAGCACATTCTCATCCGATGGCTCCAACATTGAATACGTAACATATACAACCATTTTCGGCCAGGGTCCCCAGTGTCTGCATTTTGCAGAGACAAGATCATATTGCAGATGAGCCTGGGGGATGAGAAGTATTGCTGTGGCCATGTTACAAAGTACAATCTGCCGTAGGAGCCTCAAAGGAGCCTTCCAATTTAATTATCTTAATTAAGAAATAACGAAAAGTAAAAAATTCATCAGGCTTGTGCTATGAAGGAAACCACAAATGTTTCCAATCCATAGAGGAGTAGATCACAGTCTTAAAATTCGCTGGGCAAGACTCTCAGCTCAGAACAATTGCAGGCCTAAGCTGACTTTGGTTTCTCCTCTTCACAGACCTCTAATATACACAGGGGTGGGCAAAAGCAGGTTTACAATGGTTTGTATGGAAAAATATACAATAATAGTTTAGGGACTCAATAAATTTTAATTATTATATTATAGAAAATACTAGAGGCCCGGTGCACGAATTCATGCATGGGTGGGGTCCCTCGGCCTGGCCAGTGATTGGGACCAATGGGGGCTGCCTTGCCCATTACCAATCAGGGCAAACAGGGCCGGTGGGCCGGGGGGGGGGGGGGGGGAGGCACCACGGGAGGTTGTCCATCCACGGTAGGTTGGCTGTGGGAGCGCACTGATCACCAGAGGGAAGCTCCTGCATTGAGCATCTGCCCCCTGGTGGCTAGTGCACATCATAGCTAGCAGCCAGTTGTCCAGTCTTAATGGTCGCTTAGGCTTTCATATATATAGACTAGAGGCCCAATCACGAAATGTGTGCAAGGGCCTTGGCCTCAGCCGTGGCAGCGGCCGCCTCAAGCCAGCAGTCGGACATCCCTCTCACAGTCCAGGACCCCTCGCTCCTTACCACCTGCCTGCTCACTGCTCCTTACCACTCAGCTCAATGCCCCTTAGTGCTGCCACGAAGGCAGGAGAGGCTCCCACCACTGCCACTGTGCTTGCCAGCCATAAGCCTGGCTTCTGCCTGAGCGGCACTCCCCCTGTGGGAGCCCATTGACCACCAGGGGGCAGCTCCTGCATTGAACGTCTGCCCCTTGGTGGTCAGTGCACATCATAGCAACCAGTTATTCAGGTTGTTCCACCCTAACAGTCACTTAGCTTTTATTATATAAAATGACCTCATAAAATATATTAATATCTAGTACTAAAAATGAAAATACCTCAAAGAGTACTAAGTATCATATATAACTATGCATAAATTATTTTTTAAGTTTTAATTTTCTCCTTATTTGATATGAAGAGTCTGGGCATGTCTTTAAAATCTTGCTGACTCAGTAGCCATTGCTCTAACAAGAGGATTATTTCTTTAATGTCAAGTGATAATGACTGATTTAATTTTCTCAGTGACTTTATTAATAATTAAGTATAGCTGGCATTTCCTTTAGGTTGAATTCTAGATAAGATGTTTGATTTTAAAATAGCACATTTTTTTTTTAAAGATAGGAGTAGGAGTTCACTGAGTAAGATGAAAAGTTTTACTCAGGCTAGAAGTTAGATTCTGACATTGTCACCATATTTCTCCTTAACATCAATAGGTGAGTCTCTTCACCCAAACATTCAAGTTTCCCTTGTACCACTAATTAGTGGTTTGTCTAACCACCTTTTAAACATTAATTAATGTAAATAGAACTTTAGTTGAGAAGGCCTGGTAATTGCTTTCAAGCTAATGGTAATGGAATAAAGGTTGACTAACTCATAGACACCATGGATCCACATGAAAGAACCAAAGACAGAAGGAACAGAGGTAAAGCTTTCAGTTTGTCATGGGAAAAGTTTTTAGAGATATTTAAATTTGAATGAAAATATTCAGTGGCTGGTCAATGAGAAGGAAGTTACTACTTGGCTGTTGTTCTATGAAGAGCATTAGATGATAGGTGGTTGTATTGGTACAAAGGGCTTCAGAAAACATAGTGGATATATGGTTCAGAAAATGTTTCTTGAGATTATTTTGATATTCCTAATCCCCTCTTACCCAACCAGTTGTGAACCATTAGAATTGATCTTTGAATTTTCTATTTCTCTTAAAATTATTTATTTTATTCTGATTTTAAGTAATGCACGGCAATAATTTTAAAGTATTATTTTTCCTCCTATTTTGTTCAGGTTTAACAAATATTTTAACAATACTACTTGAGGTGTTGTTGGTTTTTTTTTTGGGGGGGGGGGATCAATCTCTGTACCACTACTCAAATGTAATGTTTGTAAGTTAATGGTGTGTGATTATATCCATTCTCAAATCTTCATCTTTCAGACACATACTCCTTATTGCTCAGGAGTATTCATGTGGAAAACTTACTAATAGGCATAAGGATAATTTTAAGAAAAGCCTTTAATTTTTAAAATTCTATATTATCCCAATAAAGTTTTACTTCATTTCTTGAGCAGAAGACAGAAATATTAAACTTAGGTTACATGAGGTGAATCCTCATCACAAGCTGTTTAATTTGATATCTCTAGGTGATGAAGGCCAGTCTTAAGAGAATCATCATACTTGGAACAAAATTTTAATAATGACACTTTCATTCTGCCATTTGAATTTCCCATAAAAAATTAAAGTAGTCTTTTTAGTTAAAATTTCAAGTAAATAATACTGTTTAATAGAATTAAAGCAAAAAAATAACCTTGAAAATGACTTATAAAGAAAGTATATCTTGTATTTACAACATGAGCTCTGAATTAATCCAATATCATGGATACTGAGCTTTATTATTATAATTATTCAATTAAAGATTTATCATCCATTAAAAAGTGTCATAGTCTTAACATTCATCACTGGTTATTCCATCAAACAGTACATGATGAAACTGTTAGGTTAAACTAATTACAATGAACTCTACAAAGAAGTGAATATTTTCTTGCCTGGGAATTAGCATATGACTACTCCCTCTACATTTTAATCTCATTAATAAGACTGAAGCTTCAGTAACAGGTTTTAAAAAAGATTTGTACTAAATATACAAGGCTACATTGTTATATGTAAACTATTTATAAGCCTCAGATTTACCCTGTTACCTGTTTATATGTGTGCATATTGTGTCTATGGTGGTCAATGACATGTATGTTGGCAAAGTTACTTAAAGAGATACCAAGATAAGGAAGCACACATACTGTGTTGCCAGGTTATAGAATTCCACTATAATAGAACTGAAAATTTCCTAGAATGCCAAGCTATAATTTTCTGCAAAGAATATAAATTATTGATACCACCTGTTCTCTTCCTCTCCCGATTCAATTTAAGCAATTTTTTTGCATAAGCTAACATGACATATTCATCCATTAAATAGTCTCAAGAAATGAACTCTGTGTTGACATAGTTCTCCCCACAGTTTTAGAAGAATTGACACTGAACTTGATGAAGATATTTAAATGTTAATGCAGATTAAAACATCTTATGAAGTAGGGCTTGCCTTTACAGCTGTAATAGAGAAAGCCAGCCTTATAGCATTAACGTAGGAGAAAACTGAGGAAAGTGTTTGCTGTTATTTGTGCACCCTGCTGAAGAGGTATACACTCAGCATCATGCATAAAATCTAAATAAATTAATAGTGCCATTTGAGTTCAGAGTTATTTGGCATGACTACAAATACTCTGCTTTAAATGTCAAGGATCCTGTAGGGGAGGTGGAGGGAGGTGGAGGTATAGAGGCTGACTTAAAGTCAGACCAAGGGTGGAAGAGAGAAGGATATTTATCTTTCTGACATGCTGACAATCTACCTCCTAAAACTCTGGTTTCCTTCTGTGTCACTTGAGTTTCACAAAGGATTTCTTCACACTTTTATACTTCTGTTCTATTTTTTTCTAGAAATTTTAGGGCCCATTTAATTTCCATCTCTTTTTTATTTTTTATCCTTGAGGTTTTTTTATTTGTAATTAAATTTATTGGAGTGAATTGGTTAATATGGTCATACAGTTTTAGGTGTGGGTTTCTATGTTATCAGATCTGCTTATTGCACTATATGCCCACCGCTCAGTCAAATCTTCTCCCATCATCATATATTAAGACTCCTTCTCCCCCCACCCCCTTGCCTTTGGCAACCACCACACTGATGTTTGTGTTCACGAGTTTCAGTTTTATTTCCCACATGAGTGAAATCATATGGCTCTCAGCTTTTTCTGACTGACTGATTTCACTTAGCATAATGTTCGCAAGGTCCATCCATGTTGTTGCAAATGGCACAATTTCATTCTTTCTTATGGCTGAGTAGTAATCTATATGAACCACATCTTTTTCCAGTCCTTTATCACAGGACACTTTAGTTATTTCCTTATCTTGGCCACCATGAATAATGCTGCCATGAACATAGGGGTGCATATATCTTTGTGAATACATGCTTTCAAGTTTTTCAGGTATATACTCAGGAGGGGGATTGCTGGGTCGTATGGTAGCTCTATTCTTAATTTATTGAGGAATCACCAGACTGTTTTCCATAGTGGTTGTACCAGTCTACATTCCCACCCAGCAGTGAATGACGGTTTCTTTTTTCTCCACAACCTCTCCAACACTTGTTATTACTTGTCTTGTTGATAATAGCCACTCTAACAGGTGTGAAGTGGTATCTCACTGTAGTTTTTATTTGTATTTCCTTAATTGCCATGAGGTTAAACATCTTTTCATATATCTATCAGATGTTTGTATGTCTTCTTGGGAGAGGTTTCTGTTCAGGTCCTCTGCCCATTTATATATATATATTGATTTTAGAGAGGAAGGGAGAGTGAGAGTGATAGAAACATCAACAATGAGACAGAATCATTGATTGGCTGCTTCCTGCAAGCCCAGTACTGGAGATTGAGCCTACAACCCAGGCATGTGACTTGACTGGGAATCAAACTGTGACCTTCTGGTTCATAGGTCGATGCTCAACCACTGAGCCATGCCGGCTGGGCTGTCCATTTTTTAACTGGGTTGTTGGTATTTTTGGTATTGAGTTTTATGAGTTATTTATATATTTTGGGAATTAAACCTCTGTCGGAGCTACTGTTTGCAGATGTTATCTCCTATTTGGTTGGTTGCCACTTTAGAGCCAACTTACTTTTTTTGTGTCTTTCTTATGACAATTTCTTTCTTTTTTAAAAAAAAAATTATTGTAAAAAAGTATATGCAAGTTTTAGACTTTTTTTGTAAACTCTTTTGAAGTCTATTAAAATGCTTATCAGATATGATATGAAACTTCTTTATATACCACATAACAATTACAGCTTTTCTTTGTGCATAGTTGAGTAAGTTCAGTGAAATGGGAGAGTATTACGATTTTAAAGAGGTGTAATTGAGAGAATTTAAGAATTCCATGGAGGTATATCAGAGTTGACTCTTAAATCAGTAAAAACACTTCATAGTGAGAAAAAGAATACACTCATCACTGCAGTACAGTTTAAACAGAAACGGCAGAGTTTTGGGTGCTGGACTATTTTGGTAACATGTCTTTATTGCTTACTTTATTGATAAAAAAAAAAAAGTACTAGAAGGCAATAAGTGAGTTGAAGGATTTTACTTTTATTTCAGAATGGCCACCTTTGAAATTATGGCAATTACTAATTTCTCTCTGGTGGCACTAGAACCATGTCTGGTATATAGAGAGAAACACTGGATTTAATAGTTTCATCACAATTGGATAAGGGAAATTCTATCATAGTGGATTGGAAAGAGTACAAATGTCAAGGTCAAATACTGGCTTCTACAAATGACCAATATCAAATATTTCCCTGAACCTTAGTTTCATTATCTGTAGAATGAAATTAATCAGACAGACTTTATTAAGATAGTTAAGGAAATACAGATATTTTTAAGGCCTTGTTAACAAGTGGTGTTAAGAGTGAATGAAAGATGATAGAACTGTAGACCTACATAAAATTAGATGACTCTCAACTTAATTTGGGTATGAAGAACTTGTCTTATAAATGAGAAAAGGCCTGGCTGATGTTGCTCAGTGGTTGAGTGTCAACCCATGCACCAGGAGGTCACAGTTCAATTCCCAGTCAGGCCACTGTGCTGGGGTTGCAGGCTGAATCCTCAATGTGGGGCTGAAGGAGGTAGCCAATCAATGATTCTCTCTCATTATTGATGTTTCTATCTCTCTCTCCCTCTCCCTTTCTCTCTGAAATCAATAAAAAATATATTTATTTTTTAAAAATGAGAATATATATGGGAGTTTATAATACTAAACCTATGATCTTAATTGGTTATAATAAATGTTTTAAATATATTTTTATTGATTTTAGAGAGAAAGGAAGGGAGAAGGAGAGAGAGATAGAAACATCCACAAGAGAGGAACATTAAGTTTGACTGGCTGCCTCTTGCAAACCCCCTGTTGGGGATCGAGCCTGCAACCCCGGCATGTGCCCTGATCAGGAATCGAACTGGTAACCTCCTGGTGCATGGGTTGACACTCAACCACAGTGCCACACCAGCCTGGCAGAATATAATAAATTTATATAAAAGTTATAGAAGTTGGTAAGCACGAGTTTAAAAAAAATTTAAAGGCAACTGGTGTTTCTCTTACTTCAAATAACCTTGCTTATTTTTTGTATAAACCCATTCTATAATTTTGGATGATATAACATATCTAGACTTATTATAATATACTAGGAGCCCGTTGCACGAAGTTTCGTGCAATAGACTTTTCCTTCACCTGGCTGCCAGCACCAGTTTTCTGCCAGCAGCAGTTTTCCTCTGGCCACCCGCCGATCAGAGCGCCTTCTGCCAGCACAATCGGCCACCCCGAGAGGAACTGAGGAACTCTGATCGGGAGGCTCTCCGATTGGCTGGTGGCCAGAGGAAAACTGCTGCTGGTGGAAAACTGGTGCCGGCAGCCACGCAATCAGCCACCCCGAGTTCCGCCACCAGTGTCTTCCGCCGGCCCCATGGGTCCTTCTGCAGCGCCTGCTGTTTAGGCCACCCTGAGTCCCGCCCCCCGCGCCTCCAGCCTGCACAATCGGCGTAGCGGAGTGATGCAATTTGCATATTACCTTTTTATTATGTAGGATTTTAAGGGTGATGATGATGGTTATGTGAAGAAAAAGTTCCCATTTCCATAGATATATACTAAAATATTATGAATGAAATGATATGGAGGCTAGGATTTATTTTAAACTAATTTAATGAGAAGCAAGGGCAATGGGGTACATAATTGGCCATCTATTAATAGTTGCTGAGACCAGGAGATGCATAGATGAAGTTTACTATTTGCTGCTGTATGTGTGTGTTTGAAATTTTTCATAATAATAGGTTATTTAAAAATTAAAAAAAAAAAGAAAGAAGAGATAGAACTCAATTTGACTTAAGGATGCTTTGAAACCCTGGAACACTACTTGAAAACCCCTGTTTCTTATCTGAAAAAATAGACATTTCTAACAGCCGTTAAAGCCTTCCCAATGTAAAGTTAAGGAGGGCTGATCAGAATGTATAGGGTGGAAAAGTCCTGAATAAGGTGATGGCATTTGATATATGCCAGCCTCACAGCATGGGCTCCTGAGTCAGACAGGCAGAAGCAGAGTCCTAGTAAAAAATAAACATTTGAGTTACAGATTAAACAAGATGAGAATGGATTTTAAGGACAGTGAGGCATTTCAAGATCTAGCAAACAGAAAAAAAAAAAAATGGATTGAGCCCTGGATATAGTTTCCCAATATATCAAACTATGCTTTGGTGAGACAGAATTAACAAGTACTCATAGATAGACTAGAGGCCCGATGCACGAAATTCGTGCAAGGGGCTCGGCCCTCGCAGCCCCTCGCAGCCTTGGCCGGCCCTCACAGCCCCAGCTTCATCCAGAAAGTCGTCCAGACGGTTGTTTGGCTGTTCAGTTTAATAAGCATATTAACTCTTTATTATATAGGATTCCTGTGGAGCTGTTGGTGTAGCAATATCCTTAGGAGCTCCATATGCTTAGTGAAACTGTTTGCAAATTTCAATTTTGTTTTCTACACATTGTAAATGTAATGATATATATATTTTTTCACTAGAAAAATAATATAACTACTTAACCACAGGCCAAAATAAAAACATCTAGTAAGTTGTGGAACAATGTTTATATGTAGGTAGCTTAAAATTATTCTCACTTACAACAGCATGGCAGATTAGAGAAGCTAAGAAAGCCTTCTCCTGAATTAGATGACACAAAAAAAGTGAAAAATTAGTTTTAAAAAATCATAGGAGGGATTATCTCTCCTGTCACAAAAAAAATGAACAATCATGAAAAATATAGATGAAACGCTCCAACACTTTGAGATAGATAAAGCTTGCTTTAAAAAATTCTCCATAAAAGACAAAATATTGATAAATTGGACTTTATCAAAATTAAAATCTTTTCCTTTTTGAAAGGTAAAATGAAAATAAAAAGATAAGCCTCAAAAAGAAAAGTATTTTATATTTTTCATGGTTCTTAATATGTTTATTTTCAAATAACATGCAAACAGAAGACTAACATGTCAAATATTTAAATAAGACAACTTAAAAATAATATTCATCAAACTTTTTAATCCCTGAACACCTATTGCCAAATTAAGGCCTACATAAAAGTGTATTTTAGAAGACTATAATATACACAGTTGCAAATTTGTGTTGCTTATCTTTTTCATATTGCTATGTAGAAGTTCTTTGTGTATTCTTTAAAAAGGGTGTTTTAAACATACATATATTACAGTATGTAATATGTGTATTGCTAACACTTTCTTCCTGCTATGGTGTGTCTTTCCATTGGCTAAATGGTATCTTTGATTAACATAATTTTTAATAGTCCAGTTTATCAATTTGATAAATTGAATTAAATAATTCACAGAAAATGTATAAATGACCTGGGAACATGAGAAGCAGCATAATTTCACCAGTCATTATGGGCAGGCAACCTAAATCTTCACAGCATTCAAAGTGATATCATTTAAAGTTGGTGAGGTGGTAGAGTAACTGGAATTTTGTAGCATTCTGGTATGAATGCAAAGTTGTTCAACCATTTCTTCAAAGCTCTTTGGAGGTTTCTAAGGTAAATACACTTCTTCTATTACTCAGTCATTCCCCATTCCCTCCTTAGGAACATATGTATGAAAAAAATTCATATGTCCACAAAAACACTTGTGAATGAATTTCCATGACAGCTTTATTCATAATAGCTCAAAACTTAAAAAACGCACAAAAACATGTCTTTCAATCAAGAGGTTGAATTTACAGAATGTAATATTTATAATATGGGTTGCTATTCACCAATACAAAAAGACCAATGTACTGAAATGGCTGGCAAGATGCATTTCAGAGAGATTGTAATATGCCAAGAAACCAGATAAAAAAGTGTATACTGTATGATATCATCTATATGAAGTTCATGATCAGACAAAAAAATTATGATGGTAGTAATCAGTGTACTGGAAAAGTGCTTGTCTATGGAGTAGTGGATGGAGAGAGAGATAGATTGGAGAGGGGCAACAAGAAATTGTTTAAATGGAAATGATTTGGGGACATTTTAATACAAGGACATATTTATTTGACCCCTATCTTCATTCTGAACACTTAAGATATATTCATTTAAATTTCACCTCAGTATATAATACTAGACGCCCAGTGCATGAAAATTCATGCACCGGAGGGGGGATCCCTCAGCCCGTCCTGACCCCTCTCACAGTCCGGGAGCCCTCAGGGGTAAGAGGCAACCCGGCGATCAAAGGAAGGCGATGCCCCATCACACCTCTGCTGCTGCCACTGCCGGCAGTGCAAGCCTCGGCTAGCCCTGGTTACCTGAGCCTTGGGAAGCCCTGGGTGGCTGGGGGCTGAGGGGACTGGGTGCTGCCATCTTGTAGCTGTGGGCACCACCATCTTTGAGGGCGTGCAGTCAATTAGCATATTCCCTCCTTATTGGCTGTGGGCACCGCCATCTTTGCAACTGAGTGAGGGTCAATTAGCATATTCCCTCTTTATTAGATAGGATATTATATACTGTATATAAATTGTACCTCAATTACGTATTCTTAGTGTTTTATTTAATTAACTAGAGGCTTGGTAAATAAAATTTGTGCACTCGGGGTGGGGGGTCCCTTAGTCTGGCCTGCACCCTCTTGCAGTCCAGGAGCCCTTAGGGGATGTTTGGTTGACAGTTTAGTGCTGCCACGGAGACAGAAGAGGCTCCTGCCACTGCCACTGTGCTCTCCAGCCGTGAGCCTGGCTTCTGGCTGAGTGGCGCTCCACCTGTGGGAGTGTACTGACCACCAGGAGGCAGCTCCTGTGTTGAGCATCATAATGACCATTCGAGCTGAAACCGGCTCTATGACCTCTCCGAGGGGTCCCGGATTGCGAGAGGGCTCAGGCCAGGCCAAGGGACCCAACTGGGGCCAGGACCCAACGATCAAGGCCGGGGAGGGACATGGGAGGTTGGCCAGCCAGGGAGGGACTGCGGGAGGGCTCCAGGGCATGTCCAGCCCATCTCGCTCAGTCCCAATCATCAGGACCCCAGCAGCAAGTTAACGTACCAGTCGGAGTGTCTGCCCCCTGGTGGTCAGTGCATGTCATAGTGAGCAGTTGTGCGGCCTTAGCATGTCATTAGCATACTACGCTTTGCTTGGTTGAATGGACAACTGGACAACCAGACACTTAGCATATTAGGCTTTTATTATATAGGATATTTTAAAAGACTGGAGTCTAAAATGGATTGTCTAATTATATAGCTAAATTTGCAGAGGTGTGTGTGTGTGTAATTTTTTCAGATTACTTAATATTTTTAAATGATTATGTCATAATCACATGCTTTTAGATATAGAAGGAAACTTAAATATCATCTCTATCAATCCTATAATTTTAGAGATATGGAAAAATGAGGTGCACAGAAGTTAATTTATTTGAATCAAGCCAAATGTTAAATTAAGGCAGGACTAGGACTCATACCCATTTCTTGACATCCTACATCTGTTTCTGTTTCTATTGCACCATACTGTCTTTTCTGATAAAAAATATGAGAAAAAATGACTGTTCCTTCTTAAGATATAATTTCACATATATTTACAGAAATTTTATGAGAAGTGTATATCTTGAGCCTTGATGATTACTTGAAATCTTGTTTTAATAAAAAATGAAAGCTGTAATAATATAAAGCATTTTTAACAACTGCACAAATGGAGATTATATCATAAGTAGAGATTTCTACACAGTAAAAATGTTTTACTCTGTCACCTGTGAGAAATGTATATTCCTTTCTATGCTGTCAGATAATCAGGTATTGGACATTTGTTAGATCATAGCTTTGCAATGAAAGCTAATTTCATGCTCAGTGTGGAATCTCATTGCAAATATAGAATATAAATGCATTTTTATAGTGAAAAGTATTATTTCCAATATAAACAGTATCACATGTACTATTAGTATGATGTAGCTTAAGTGTTAAATTAAATGATGCCAAAACCTATGAGCTATCTAGAAGGAAGTGATCTTGATTTCAGAGGCACATCTTCTCAAAATAAACAAATTCATAAAGAAAGTAAATTCCTAGAACATAAACCCCAAAACTTTTTTGATTTATATTCTGCAAAGGAGTTAAAAATTTAACTTAATGATTTTTTGTGCAATAAGTAATTCTTAAATTTAAATGCCAGGTAAGAGACTTAGAAAAAATGTAACTTTAAACTTTCTGTATCTATTATTGCCAGCATCTGTTGGTTAAACTCACAATCAGTTTTATTTTAATTGTCTTTTTTCTAATTGAGTTTATTGGCGTTACATTGCTTCTCAAAACCAGACGGTTTTCAAGTATACAACTCAAAAAAACATAATCTGCACACAGCATGGTGCACCCGCCACCCCAAGCAAAGTCTGTTTCTGACCTTATTTGCCCCTCTCTACCCCCTCCACCTATCCCTCACCCCTTTCTCTCTGGTTATTACCACTCTGTTGTCTGTATCTGTGTTATATATTTTATTCAATCCCTTCACCTTCTTTCATCCAGTTCTCTAAGCCCTGTCCCATCTGGCAACTGTTAGTCTGTTCCCTGGGTCACGCCTCTGTTTCTATTTTGTTTTTCAGTTTCGTTTGTTCATTAGATTCCACATATAAGTGAGATCATATGGAATTTGTCTTTCTCTGACTGGCTTATTTCACCCAGTTTCATCCATGTTGTCACAGAAGGCAAGAATTCCTACTTTTTTATGGCTGAGTAGTATACCATTGTGTAAAATGTACCACAGTTTTTTTATCTACTCATCTAATGATGGGCACTTGGGCTGTTTCTACATCTTGGCTATTGTAAATATTGCTGCAATGAACATAGGAATGGATGTATTCTTTCTAAATAGTGTTTCAGGTTTCTTAGGATATATTCCTAGAAGTGGAATCACTGGGTTAAATGGGAATTCCATTTTTAATTTTATGAGGAAACTCCATACTGTTCTCCACAGTGGCTGCACCAGTCTGCATTCCCACCAGCAGTGTACTAGGGTTCCATTTTCTCCACATCCTTGCCAACATTTGTTGTTTTTTGATTTATTGATGATAACCATCTGGCAGGTATAAGGTAATATCTCATTGCAGCTTTAATTTAATCTATCTGATGATTAGTGACATTGAACATTTTGTTCTTATATTTATTTGCCATCTGCATGTCCTCTTTGGCCCATTTTAAAAATTGAATTGTTTGTCTTCATGGTGTTGAGTTGTATAAGATCTTTATAGGTTACTAGAGGCCCAGTGCACAAATTCGTGTATGGGTGGGGTCCGGCAAGCCCGCCCTGATGGGTGATCAGCCAGGCTGGCCAGGGGGAGGGGCCGGGGTCAGTTGGCCGGCCAGCCCCGCCCCCTGGTCAAACTCCCAGTCGAAGGGACAATTTGCATATTAGCCTTTTATTATATAGGATGGAAATTAACCCCTTATCAGATGTCTTATTGGCAAATACGTTCTCCCATTCAGTGGGTTGTCTTTTTAATTTGTTGATGGTTTCTTTTGCTGTGCAGAAGCTTTTTATTTTGATATAGTCCCTTTGTTCATTTATTCCTTTGTTTCCCTTGCCCAAGGAGATTTATCAGCAAAAATATTGCTCTAAGAGATAATCTGTCTCTTGCTGCCTGTTTTTCTCTATGATTTTTATGGTTTTGCAACTTACATCTAAGTCTTTTATTCATATTTATTTTATTCTTGTGTATGGTGTAAATTGGTGGTCGAGTTTCATTTTTTTTGCATGTACCTGTCCAAATTTTCCAACACCATTTATTGAAGAGACTGTCTTTACTCCATTGTAATGTGTTCTTTAATATATATATTTAATTTAAGAAATCGGTAAAGAAGATAAAGCATATATTTTTACTTACAAATGCATTGATTATGCATAATTGCTTTTTATACTCCCAAAATTTTGTTCTTTCTCCCATCTTTGTTCCCACTCATTTTCTGTAATTTTTTTCAGTTTTTATCCTTTCTATTTTATTTTATGTAATTAATACTTTTCAATCTATAATAGTCTTTCTCATGTACTGTAGTTCAAATACTAAGCTATTTAAATATTATCAATTTCATCCTAATAAATTGTCAGATCCTCTGGGCAAGCTCTATTTATTTCCCTGGCATCTTTTAATTGCTGCATGTTGCAGGCTTTGCATATGTATTCTACTTTATCTTACTCAGCAATTACCAACTCAGTAATGAATTGTTTAGTGTAGAAATAATCTAATTCTGGAACAATGGATTTCCCTCATAGATGTTTCTCTAAATCTGTAATTAACTACTTTCTTTCTAAGGTTCACTGTCAGTCACAGCTATAATCATGTCCCATGAAAAAAAATATTATACTCTGATGTGTTCTGCATGCTACATTGTTTGCCGTTTATTGTTAATTAACGTGATACTATGACTATCCTCGTTTGATTTAGAGAATATTCTGATCAGTGCTTTTTATTGGAGTGTTCAGCTATTTATAGGATATAATTGGTTAGAAAGTAATTCACCTGACATATCTGATAAGGCCATACAAGAAAAATTGCCAAAAGATTCAAACTCACTAAACAAAAAAGTTGTTAACTAAACATAGGATCTCAATAGTTATAAAATTATAAACTAGAGCTAAATTGCAAGCAGTGACCCTTCAGATGAAACTAGATAGGCTAATTCACAGATAAATTATCAACTGTATTTGAAGAGTATAGTATCAGTCAGGGTCCTGGTAGAAAATAAAGGTTGCACTCAAGTTAGGATAATTTGAAAATGTATTTACAAATATATAACACAGAGGGGTCCATGTGAAAGGGGTCCTATAGCTTAAACTTCATTGGCCTTTAGGTTATATAATTACTGGAAAAAAGTGTACCAGTATGTGTTAATGAGGCTTCCAATATTCCTATGTAATATACACTGAGTGGCCAGATTATTATGATCTCTGAACGCATAATAATCTGGCCACTCAGTGTATATCCTATATAATAAAAGGCTAATATGCAAATTGTCCCCTCAACCAAGAGTTCAACCAGCAGGCAGGCCAGCCAACCACCCATGTTTCCTCCCCCTGGCCAGGCTGGCCGGACCCCACCCATGCACAAATTCATGCACCGGGCCTCATATACACACCATACACACACACACACACACACACACACACACACACACACACACACACATATACATGTATACACTGAGTGGCCAGATTATTATGCACTCAGAGATCATAATAATCTGGCCACTCAGTGTATTTACCTGCATGTCCTTCAAGGAAACTTATCACATAACCAACAGCTAAATGCAAGGGAGGACCTTTATTCCTGGTTATGATGTGTTACACTAAAAGTTGGGGTTTTCTTAACAAGGAGGCAAAGGAGCTATGGATGGTTGTAGGAGTGGACCATATATGTCACAAGAGCCAATTTATTTTTTATTTATTTGGAGAGAGAGAAACATTAATGTGAGAGAGAACATCCATCAGTTGCCTCCTAAACCCACCCAACCTGGAATCTAACCTGCAATCTAGGTATGGGCCCTGAATTGAACCCACAACCTTTTTGGTGTACAGGATGATGCTCAACCAATGGACCGCCTGGCCATAAGAGCCAATTCTTGATTCTCACAATTTAATTCCACGTATTTATCCCACAAAAATTTATTGAACTTTTAGTGTGGGCCAGTATTATTCATACATTTCTTTTGATAGGACCGGGGTCTGGACTTATTGTGCTATTCCTAATCAAATTATGTTTGCTTTTATTAGCCATCCAGTCAATAAAATTTTGTGATTTTTATACATTTAAATTAAAATTAAATACTGTTAAAAAAATCCATACCTCATTTGTAGTATTAATATTGTTAAAATTGTTTAAAGCTATGGAAGGGAAATTAAGAATTTTATTGTAGCTAGAGAGAATTCTACTGTAAAATTAAAACAGGTCAGCCCAGCCAGAGTGGCTAAGGGGGTATACATGGACCTATGAACCAGGAGGTCACGGTTAGATTCCTGGTCAGGGCACATGCATGGGTTGTGGGCTCAATCCCCAGTTTGGGGTGTGCAGGAGGCAGCTGATTCTCACCATTAATGTTTCTATCTCTCTGTCCCTTTCCCTTCCTCTCTGAAATCAATAAAAATATATTTTTAAAAAGTAGACCAGTCAAACTTTTACTTACAAAATAGAAATGACAGGATTTGAAGACTGACTGGACATAGATGGTTAGGTAGAGAAAGATGGCAAAAAAAAATGTGTTTTTTTTCTTTCTTTCTATGCTCCTAATGGGTGAATGTTGATATCAGTACATGTTGTTAATCAATAGGAACCTTAAAACAGGAAGTTATAACATATCAGTTTGAGGTGAGAAAAGACTAATCATTAAATATTTAACTAATTTAAGCAACATAAAGTTCTTCACCCATGAAGAACTTGGAGGAGCATGAGTTTAATGACTGTGATCTGGCTTTATTTTCAGTATAGACATATCTCTTAGTGATTACTTCCAATCCATGAAACAGAACAGGTAATCTAAAACTGAAGTCAGGTCTTCAGTTAGTAGAATTGTGATAAAGAAGAAAAGCACAGAAGTAACTGCTCAGAGGAGAAATTCTCATTTTGTTTGAGATATGTTGAATACTGGATCCCCAAAATATCACCAAAACAACATGTTGATGAGATAAAGCTAAGTTTATTGCTCACTGCACACCTTAGAGAAAAAAGTGCAAAGCTGGCATATTTATGAGATTTTAAAGACTAGTTTAAGGTGAGTTTTTCCTATTCAGAATGGAAATCTGGGGCGGGGGGGGTTAGGACTTGGTTAGGAATGGGTAAGGATCATGGTATAATGATTAATGATTTATGGGCATAGCAAGGTAAGACTGTTGCAGCAAAGGATCAAAGATTCTTGGGATATAAACTGCCCTTAAAGCTTTCTATTGAAGAGTTTGTGTATTCTTTCAGAATTTTCTGGAATGAACAATGAAATTATTTACAACACTTCTCTCTCTAGCCAAGAATTTTCTGGAAAAGTAAAGCTATGTTAATAAAAATAGTGGAATAGTAAAATCATGTTAATGCAGATAGTAAGCTCTGTAGATGATTTATATTCTCAGATACATTGGTTCTGAGGAGCTACCATGTGTTTAAACAGAGATATATATATAGATAGATCAGAAGGCTAAGAAACAGGAGAGATGTTTGAGTTCAAGAATTTCCTCTGTAGCTGTCAGCTTTGAGAAAATTACTAAAACAATGAGCATAGGGGAGCTCTTTGTCCAGAGACATAAAGAGTGAAAAATCAAGAATGGAGAATACAACCCAAGGAAGGCAAATCAAAACCCAAAAAGAGGATAGCCCTTACAAGAAGAAGAAAATGAAAGAGGATATTTAGGAATCAAATGGAATATTTGAACATTTTATCAAATGATATGAAAATTGAAGATGAGGGTTTCATTTCTTCTCCTTTTATTTGTTCCTACTGACTGCACCACAGGCACTAGGACATTTTGTTGTTGTTGTTGTTGTTTTAGCAATCAAAGACATTCCTCTACTGCATAATATATCGACATTGTTACAAAATGCAATAATGCCAAAGAGAGCTGGTCATTTTAATCCAGAATATATGATCAGTTTAAAAATTAAGAAAATTGTCTTTCAAATACTAAATCACTTTATGTCTGCATGAGCTCTGAAATCAGAGATAGGTCGAAGATTAACCAATGAATAAATCATAGCTTGAAACTCTCCTCATAATTAATCCAGTTGAGGCAGAATTAAACAGTAGAGTTCAATCAATTTAATCAGGGGTGTGAATCTTTATATAAAGAATATTAAAGTTTTTCCTATAAAACTTGGATCCTTAATATCATGTTTTTCTACTACTATATTTGAACTTAGCTGTGCATTATTTGTAACATAGAAATGTAACATTCCAGTCTTTTGTCAGATGATGATTAAATTATAGGAGTAAACAATATTGAGTCTATAGACTCCAAATGTTTATTAAGTACTTATTATGCACTAGGCACCTAGATTTATGCAATCTCAGTTATTCTGCAAAGTAACCATTGCCAGATCAAGTTTTACAAAGGAGAAAAATTAAGTTCAGAAGGCTCATCAACTTATCCAAGATGTCACAAGTAGTAAATGTGAAAATAATTAGGTCTAATTATAAAGACTATGTTTTTGCTGTTTAATTTATGTGTGTGGGTTTTTATTTTCTTAAGAAATAATGAGCCCATATCACGTGACTAAATTATGTGTTGGGTACATGGATTAATGGATTTTCCTGGCAAGTTACAGCCCAATTAGCAGTTTCCAGGGAGACCAGAGATACTATGTCAATAAATATTATCTCACAGTTCTTACCTGAAAAGTACATGAGCAATTGCCTTAAAAATGTTAGAAATCACTGTAATAATTTAAGGATTTAATACTAATATGGTGGAGCTATGAGTGAAATTTACCAAACTTGTGTATGAACTATGGGACTTGCATAGCCTATAGTTAATGCCAAATGCTCCCTATCTTAATGTAACTCAGGAAGAGGTCTACCTGAATTGAAAAAGATAAGAACAAGGAGATGAGAGACATATGACTTCCATCCTCAAGAATAAAAAGAGAAATAGGGAATGGGAGGCCTGTTGCTGTGGGAAAAAAAAAAAGTGAAATTTATGTAGCCCTTAGGGTCATGAGTTTTGGAACATTTATGAAATTCCTAAACTGTCATTTTTATTATAGTGGGGTTTTTTTTGTAGTATATTTCTATAGTGTTTTCATGTGAGCATCTCTTCCAACTTTCCCATCTCCCACAAAGTATGGCTATATACTAATACATTTCTTCTAGCAATAAAATTTTTCTTTCCTGTGGGGAATCAATTTCATCCGGCTGGAGTAGATCTCATTCTACTCCTCTAAAAGCAAGATTGGTGACTTGACCTTGAGTCAGCCAATAAGAGTAAGATTTCCACTTGACTGCATAATTGACATAAATGCTCACATCCCAAGACTAAATTAGAGTGCCCTCTTAAACTTTGTCCGGTTGTGGATATTTTATTTTTCTTTCTGCAATTGCTACTAATTTGGAAGGACATACGACCCACCGTGCAGAACAAGGCTTTAGACTTTGGGAGCCATGTGACCTGTGTTAACTACTTGACTCTGCAACTGTAGCAGGAGAGTAGTAATAGACAAAATGTAAACAAAATGAAGAGGTTATGTTCCAATAAAACTTTATTTGCAAAAATAGGTAGTAGGCCTGACTTGATCATCAGGTTATAGTTTGCTGATTCCTGATATAGGATCTATATACTAAGGAGACAGCTCATGATTGAATCATTTGATATAATCAGAGCTAAGTATAGACAGGCTTTGACAAAAATCTGATAATATTATTTGAGATCTGTATTAGTTACTTATTGCTGCATAACATTTCTCCAAAACTTGGCTGCTTGAAAGAACACACAGATATTTCCTCTTACTTTCTGTAGGTCAAGAATTCAGAAATGGTTTAAGCTGATGTTTCAGGCACAGTGTCTCTCATGAGGCTCAGCTGGGGCTAGGAAATCACCCACTTATTTTTGGAAGGCTTCAATTCCCCATAGTCTATTCACTGGAGACCTCACTTCTTCCCCAGGTGGCATTGCCATAACATGGTAACTCGGTTTCCCCAGAGCAAGTGAGAGAGATAGAAAGAATGAGAAAGAGAGTAACCTAACTTTGAAAGTGATCTACCATCACCTCTGCTGTATGCTATTGGTCATGCAGACCAAGTCTAGGTGTGAATTCCAAGAAGCAGGGATCATTGGGGGCCATCATGGAGACTGGTTACCACATGATCCTAAATGTGTCCATGTTTGACAATATCTAAATCCTTTGCTGCATTTACAAGTTAAAATAACAAAGAGCTTTTTTTAAGCTTCTTTTTTTTTGTCCCTAAGAGTGATCAAAGTTTTTGCCTGTCTCATTCTATACAGTGTAAAAGCATTCAAGATGAGTATGGTGGTTTGTAAAGAAGAGGATGATCAAGGAAGGAACAGGGGAGATTGCGGGGAGGGGGGGGAGGGTGGCAATGCGTATATTATTCTCCACAAGTAGTCATGTGTGATGGAGGACATCCAGAAATAGAGTGTTGGCAGCTCACAAAGGAAAAAAAAATTAAGCTGAGTTCCTGCTAGCAAAGATGAGAAAGAAAAAGGTTTCATATTGAGCCATCACTGATCATAGATGAAACAATGGGAATAGAATTAAGTAAAGCCACATGTCAGGTAAGTTTGTTTTTCCACACGAGCATAAAGAGCAGAAAATATTAGGCATCTGGAGAAGCATAACTTCAGACAAATTGTACAAGATAATGAGACTTCACTGGGATCTGATAAAAACACTGAAACTACTCAAGAATATCTGACTATTGAAAAGTTCTGGGATGAAAAATCTATGTTTATTATTATGATGTAAAAGGCATTTGCTACATAATAGCTAAAGCTGAACAGTGGTTCAGATTTTCTTAGGAAATCTAAATAAATCACACCAAGCAGGCCCACAATAAAATGCAATTATAAAAGGGGAATATCATTAGGGTTTGTCTTAAGACAATAAATCATTTTAATAACATGGCTGTTAAAATGCAGGATGAATATCATAAGGTTTTTGGATTTTGGTCTCTATGAGCTGTTGAAATGAACCTATTGAATGAACTAAATGACTGAGATGACAGAATTTTGTTATACTTGGAAGTGAAGAATTTTAACTATATGTACATGCATTTAATGAAGAATACTATTCAAATTAATACAAATACTCAGATATGTGCCTTTAGTTTTATTAAGCATTGTATATCAGAAGATATGTTTATAAACAGTCTAATAACTAAAGCCAAAATGTTTCTGAATTCTGCATAATTATTCAATATGCATTGTTTACTCAGATAAAGATCAACATCCCAGACTAAAATGGATATGGCACTTTGACCAGATAATAATAATAATGATATAATAGGAAAAATATGATATCCAATTTGCTAAATAAAATTCAAATTTAGTAGAGCACAATATACATTTAATAATATTAGCAAAGTAAAATACTCTTGATGTAATGGTCCATCATTATAAACAGTTTACATTTTATTAGTACAACAAAACTCCTCATGTTCACATTGAGTAATTTTCTGGTTGATAGGTATTCCTGACTCAAGCCACAGCTGAAACTGCATTATAAGAAAAAGGCATCTTCAACATAGTTATGAATGGACTGAAATATACACATTTTCAGTGCCACCTATTGGTAGAAAGAAGAGATTTGCATAGAATTATTTTACATTTTTGTGGTAATGGATAATATATAAATAGTGAACAAAATATATCTAAAAATTATGAACTACTTTGGAGTGGCTTCATAAATTAGTATTAGATTTGCTAACTCATTTATATATATGAGAATATCCTGGCAATTTCAGTTGAATAAATAACTAACAATTTTGCATGTTATAAAAATATTATTTTAACTTTTATGATTTTCAGATCTTTGCACTGAGGTGTATAATATAAAATTCAGAGGTAAATTTGGCTTATTTGTTTAAATTGTTTGTAAAAAAATGTGACTACAGCTTGATTTCATATCCATACATTTTTCAAATAAATAAAAAATACTTTTTTGCCAAAATATATTTACAAAGAAAATTATAGAAATATTTAAATTAAGATCATCTTTGCCTGAATATTTGGAAATCCAATGATAATTTCTTTGAAAGTTTGAACATTTATTGACTGTTTGTTATTTATGTGATAGCAGAAATATATCATTTACTATGTTATTAAATAAAATCCAATTGCATCATTTGGTACTTTTAATTTGCTATTTTATTCCTATCTAAAAGTTTTTCAAAGACAAAAGTTTTCCTGATAAGGCCTGGAATAAAGTGACAAATAAAATGCAATAACCAATTATTTGTAATAACACTTGGTAGGCAACACTGAGGTGACATTTTTCTTCTATTTTTTATATTATTATAACTTCCAACGATCATATGCTAGCTTTAAAATAAAAAGAAAGCAATATCATTAAAACTAACTAGTAAAACTGTAATAGTTTAATAAAACATATGTAATTATTGAAATTATAAATTCATTAAAATAATGAAAAATAGTTTATGCCTTCCAAATTACCCAGTACTGTAATTTTTTTTTCATGGTGTTTGATTTTTTAAAAATTAGTATGAAATTGTGTTTTCCAAATTGCTAATAAGCAATTGTATAATATATAACAATTGTATTTTTACTTTAATTGAAAGAAGGGAATGTCCTAACCTGTCCCATTCCTCTAGCTAGGTTGGAAATAATGTTGTTGCTGAAAGATGAGTGGTTTTTCAACAGTGCTTAGTGATCCCCCAGGGCAGTGGTTGGCAAACTGCTGCGGCTCACAAGCTGCGGTTTGCCACTCTGTTGACTAATGAGTTTGCCGACCACTGCCCCAGGGGAAGGGCAGAAGGAACAGAGGAGGACTTGGAGCAGGAAGAGCTCTGAATCCTCCATCTCTGCTTCTGTTTTTACTTGTTACAGTGGTCGGTTTTACACCTGTCCTGACCAAGATCTCCCACGGGATATGCAGATCACAAGAAAATACTTTTGTGAGGTTCTCTCTCTATAAATAATTGGACTTTAAAATATTTTACAACATCATGGCCCATGTCCATGAAGATTTAGAATAATGGTTAGTAAAGATGTACTTATGTACTTGTTTACTATCTAATTAATACACATAAAATTCTTCATATTATTCAGGCACCATCATTTCCTGCTCCTGGACAGGGACTGACTTTTCATGTTTTTATTTTATTTTCAAATGAAACATGCCTGGATAATTTTCATATCTCCAGCCATGAGAACAAACAGCAGTGCTGTTATAACTCACAATGCTGTCTCCTGTCAGAAGCTATTTATGTTGAAACAATTGGGTCTTCTTGCTTCTGTAATTTCCAATGCCATTTATTTAATGCTGATTACACCCTTTCTCATGATACTACATTATCCATCATCCATGATGACACCCATGAATAGCGGCATCTAATGACTCTCTCAGGTTCAAACCATACCTCTATTATGCAGAAAAAAGTAAATAACTCATTTTCTGGTCATGTTAAATTTAGAAGGTGTATTTGGAATGTAATATTGTAAACATAGAACAGCAATACATTGTTCACCCATGTTTTCTCTTGAACTCTTCAGGCCACAATTATTACATTCTTAGCATGTAATCTGTTGATGTTGACTGTACCCCTATCTACCACACCACCATCAACAACAGGCATCTTTACCTTGCATGTCCCTTTCCTCCTTTCCCGCTGGCATCCAGAGTAGTCACCCCAGCCCTTTCTTGGAAAAACCTGCTCTACAGAAGTTGTTGCTTTTGGTGGATGAAGCCAACTCAGTAGGCAGAGAGTTTTAGAACACCTACTATATCATACTTTCCTTCCAGCATCACATTTCCTGTCTATGCATCCACTGACCAAACCCAACTGGAAGCCAGAAAATAGGGAGCCTTGTTAATTCACTATACTCATAATCTTCATCTACCTCAGAGCACAGTAAAAAAGAAGTTCAAAAGCTATCAGGAAGGGTAAATGGAAGGTGTTCAGCACAGACACTACTTCCTATTAAAGATATTATCTGTCATTATGGATATATTCATATGTGTTTGTTATCAAAGATTCTAAAATTACATCTAGAAAATTTTTACTTTACAAAATTAATTTTCATTTGTAATGCTAACAGCAAGACACCCATGAAAAACACACATGGTGTCTAAATAAGACAAAGGAAAATCGTTTGGGCAAAAATAAAAAGGATCCCAAATAAATTATATAGAAAAGATTTCTTTATTAACTTTTGGTCGAGAATATGCTTGTGTATTTTCAGAAAACAACTCCAAGACCATGTGGATTCCTGCAACAGAGAGGAATTGACAGGTCTGCTCCAACCACGAAGACAAGAGGAGAAACAGTCCAGAGATGGAAGACGCTGAGGACGCCTTGCCACGCTAGCAGTCAGCAGCTGTGTGTCACTGCAGGTTGCCTAGGACCAAACCAGAGAGGGTCAGACCTGCATTGCCACCATGTGCCCACCATCCAGATATCATGGCTGACATGTACACATAAGGATCTGTTTGACATTGAAAAGGGGACTCAGAACTGTTGGACATTGAAACTGGGACTCAAACATTTTTTGTAATTATATGTTTATTTCTAGTCTGCAGAGGCAAGATTTTTTAAAGGAAAGAAATGGGGGAAAAATACATAGAGAGGCAAAAAAGCACTGAACAGACTGTCAAACTACAGCGGGAAGACAGGGGAGGTTGGTAGGGGGAGGGCTGTAAGAGATCAACCGAAGGACATGTACGCATGCATATAAGCATAACCAATGGATACAAGACACAGGGTGGGGGGGGGGCAGGTGAGGGAATGTACTGGAGGGTAGGGGAGGCCAGGGGGAGGTCAATGGGGGGAAAAAAGGAGACATTTGTACTACTATTTGTAATACTTCAAACAATAAAAAAATAAAAATAAAAATAAATAAATAAATAAATTGACCTTGATTACTGCAAGGATATTTACCTGAGTAGTTCGTTATTTAAATTATTTTTTTGATTAATTGTTATTTCAGCATATATTATAGTACTGTAATAATTTGTAAAGATACTGTGGAAACCATTAGCTATATTGAAAATGGCTGTTTTTCAACTCAGCAAAGGGAAGGAAATAAAAAATTCTCATGAGAATATAGATAAATTCTGATTTTATTAATTATGTAATCCATGCATCCAAAACCAAAAATATAATAATAAAAAATTTGGAAGACTTTGGGAGTATATATTGGCTTGAAAGCAAGCATATTATTCTTTTAATTGTTAAAGGTTTTTAATTATATTTTTAATATAAGGAAAACTGACATAGTTAACAAATGTCCAAATGTAGACAATATTTTAAATAATTCTTACCTAGCAAACTAGCAATAGTAGTCCTCTGTCTTCATTTGAATTTAAATGCAGTAATGTTTATTTTTCTAAAGCTCTTTTCTCTATTTTTTGATATTTCATTGATACCCACCTTCTCAAATGCCCACTATAAAAAGTTGGGGCTTCCTCATGAGGAGGTCTCCATATTTGGGTGCCCATAACTAGAGTATTTCACATGTTCTTTACCAACACTTTAAGAAACTATGTTTCAGTATTTATACACATTTTTACTCGTTTTATAATCAGAACTTACATTCACTTTGGAATGCATTCTGAATTTTCTATTCTATGCTACTTTATTATAACACAAATGCTTAAAGCCTTATGATTTACAGGCAGTTTGATAAACAGAGCTAAGGACCTAGGTTTGGAAAAATTTACTAATGACAGGAAGAAGCAGAAATAGCCTTTCCAACATTTATTAAGTTTCATTTGTAATTATTTCTGATTCCTTACTTTCTGTCTATCTTCTACTATCTGTGTAGAGGTTTTTAGGATTATCTTCTTAAATATATAATAGTCTAATCTACTTGTTTTTTCTACCTTGGTAATGGTCATTCCAATCCATTTTCACAAGCAGCATGTGAAATTTTTAGAAAATAGAAAACTAGACATGCATCCTACTCTAAAATAGATCCTAATGGGAGTCCTTTTATGGCTCCAGTCCCTGCCACAACCCACATTCATCCTTTCTTCCACCCTAAAATCTATTAATAGTTGTCAGATAAGGCTATTTCTTTTTAAATTCCTTACTGTAAGCATTGGTTAGGATTCAATTGGGGAAACAGAACAACCATGAATAACATGACATAAAGCACTTTTGTTAGGGTTAGGCTCTACACAGCTGTGGGGAAAGTTGGTGAAATAACTCTCGCAGTGGTTCTCAACCTTTCTAATGCCACGACCCTTTAATACAGTTCCTCATGTCGTGGTGACCCCCAACCATAAAATTATTTTCCTTGCTACTTCATAACTGTAATTTTGCTACTGTTATGAATCGTAATGTAAATATCTGTGTTTTCCGATGGTCTTAGGCTCTACAGCAGCAGTTCTCAACCTCTGGGAAAACACAGGTATTTACATTATGATTCATAACAGTAGCAAAATTACAGTTATGAAGTAGCAACGAAAATAATTTTATGGTTGGGGGTCACCACAACATGAGGAACTGTATTAAAGGGTCGCGGCATTAGAAAGGTTGAGAACCACTGTGTCTAGAGGGAGATACCTGGGACATCAGAGAAAAGTCACTAACCAATGTCCAGGAAGGAAATCTGGCGAAAAGTCTATAAAATAGATTATGTTCCTTATGGTGGCTCTCAAGTTACCTTGGTCAGTAGTTGGACAGCCAGGAGATAAGCTTTAAGTGAAACAAACCAACAAACAAAAAAATCAAAGACAAACTAGAAACCTTAAGAGTAAGATGGTATCCTCAAGGACAAATCAGAATCTGACTCTAATTCGAATGATGCAAGTTATATGCAGAAGAAGCAAGTGCCCTACACGCCAGAGTTGTAGGTGTGTCTGGCCTGGGTCTTGAAGAAACTGAAGGGAAAGATCCAATAGTAGGTAGAGGGCCTGAGGGTGTTTCAGCACACCAATGAGAGAAAGAAGCCAGTGGATCAGCCAAAATATGGCCAGTTCTGGCAGGGCATGGGGATTTGCACACATCTGTAGGCTACTGCTTCATTTGTACCTTTCAAATCTCACTTGACTCTCCTGTGTCCAGCCCTAACCATACAGGGGGTGTGATTCTAGAATATGTAGTTCCTGTTTAACTAAACTGACATAGTACAAAGCCACCACACTCTATCTTTGCTCTCCTCCTTGATTGGAGAGCCCCATTACCTCAATTCTGTCACCTAATTGAGGTAGCACCTTCCTCCGCACAGAGAATCCTTTTCTAAATCCCAAAGTCACCCAGTTGGTATGGATCAGTGGTTGAGCATCAATCCATGAACCAGGAGGTCAAGGTTTGATTGCCTGGGTTGTGAGCTTGATCTCCAGTGGGGGACATGCAGGAGACAGCCAATCAATGATCCTCTCTCATCATTGATGTTTCTACCTCTCTCTCCATCTTCCTTCCTCTCTGAAATCAATAAAATATATTTTAAAAACAAACAAATAATCAATAAAAAAAACAAACAAATAAATCCACAAGGTCTTTTAAATGTCTTTCCTTATAAATCTTATAACAAACTTTGTAAATCTATTGTAATATTTACTATATCTCATACTTGTAAATCATCTAATGTTACTACCTTACTAGTAAATGTCACTCCCTTAAACCTAGTACATAAAATTGCTCAATAATGATTCCTTGAGGAAATAAATAAATATCATTTATCACATCCTACTCTTTATGTTGGTTTATTTAGCTGTTGTTTCACTTGTGAGAAGGATTGAGTGGCTTATTGGTGTTTCTGTAGTCTCAGCACCTACCAAATGCCAGGGGCATTTTATGTGTTTAGTCAATTTTGTTCAGCAAATAATTTTATATGTATTTTTATCTTTCCTTCTGACAGTGGAAGATGTCTTCCCTGATAGATTTGTACATTTTCCATATGTTCACACTGCTAATTGGTCACATAATCTGAGGGCACCTAATAAGTATTGGTTAACAGTGCTTCAGAGATTTATTTTAAAATCAATATGTGATTTATACCTGAACATGCTGGATATTTGATGTGTTCATGGGTAGTCATGTCATGAAAGGCACAAGAAATTTTAATGCCCTTGTAATTTCACTTGTCAGGAAGCCAAGTCATTGATCATCTTTACAATCACCACAATGGATGACTCTAACTCATGCAGAGAGGCAGTTATGGTTGCTGTCACAAAATGTGATCAATCATTTAAGAATTAATTTCAGCTCAATGTTTACAGATAAATTACATCATGCTTACCATTTGGATATCTGTTTTGCCTCATCACTTTTATGGTTTCTCTTATCTTTTTGTGAGGCATGTTAAGCTCTCTGCCTATGAATTCAACCTAGTAAAACAGACCATTTGAGCCACACTAACATGTTCACATCTTGGGCGGGGGGAGGGGGTGAATAATTAAACTATTCACCAGTTGAATGCAATTTAACATCGTGCAACTTTACTAGGCAACACATTTATTCAGTCTAATGCACTCTGTTCTGATTTCTAATAACAGAAGCCAGCTGATTTTCACAGTCAATAACAATTTACAGATAAAAATCAATCCGTTTTACTTGACTGGATTGCAAAACACCTTATAAGTATTTATGTTTTTAGATATGTTTTTTTTCCAAAACAAATACGTTTAAAAATCTCAATTTGATTTGTTTGTGAAATATTTTAAAAACCATTTTTCCTCACTTACCCATCTTTTTCCAGGAATCCTTGCCATTTTCCCCATATCTCATGCCCCTTCTAGTTTGAATTTTTCTGTTTATATTTATTCTTAGTAAAAAAATCTTATTCAGGATCTTTGAAAGAGAGGCTTATGAAACATCTATTTCTGACTATGAAAAAATGTATTTTATCAGACCTCCCCCTTTGAAAGCAGCAACATAAATGATGTATGGAATACAAAAACAAAGCCAGCAAAATTGTTTCTTGAAATCATCAGAGAATAACCTAGATAGGCAAGACTTAACTGGCCAAATTCCAAAAGAACAGAAATGTCTCAAAATGAGGTGGTCAAGGCATTTGCTGATTTTTTTAGTGATGCAGAACCCAGAAGTGGAGCAGAAAGCACTGGCTCAAAATATTTGTCAGTCTCCCAGGACGAGGAGACAAAACTTAAGAGTTCTGGGCTGACAAGGCCACTAGGAATGAGGAAACCCATGCCCTTTCCTCTGCTTTTCTCTTTGAGCAGTTGAACATTTGAAGATGAAAGAAAAGAGAGGTCAAGAAGCCAAGCATAAGGGAAAATGGAGAGGCCAAAAGGCTAAGGAGAACTCTTGGTCATCTTGTTTTGCCAAAAAGATAGAATTGTGATTTCAGAGCCAACCAAGGAGAAAGGGCTCTAATAAACATCCCAGGCTTTCAACTGCAACCTCTGTAAGACGCTCTAGGACAGTGATTTTCAACCTTTTTTTTATCTCAGGCACACAAACTAATTACTAAAACTCTGTAGCACACCAAAATATATTTTATATTTTTTGCCAATCTGACAAACAATAAAGGTATAATTTTGATTCCTTCACACTGGATGGCTATTGTTGTGTTGGCTGTTGTCATTTTTTTATTTGACAATCTAAGGGAAAAGAGGTCAGTACCCCTGACTATAGAGTCAGGTACTGAATATTTGTAAAATCCTTGTGGCACGCAGGTTGAAAATTGCTGCCCTAGAAGTAAAAGCAAACTGGGACTAGATCAGACCTCAGTGATTTGAAACCCCACCTCAAACCATTTGCTCTCAGATGGGTGCAAAATAATCTCATCCTACTTGGTTGACTTTTCAAAAGAAAATTCTGAGGGTTGATTTCATCATCTAGAGTTTCTACAGTGTCTTTCTCTTGTTACAGAAGACCGGAAAACAACAACAACAACAAAAAAAAACAAGCCATGCTTAGAGAAAGGGAGTTACATTTTATTAAGGGCAGGGCCAGAGAAAAATGTGCCTTTCAAATTCTGGGCCCCCCCACATGGAGGAAACCTTTTCTATTTGTACTTTTCCTAGCTCTTCTGTCTCCCAAATTTGGAATGAGACTTCCGGGCCTTCTGGGAAAGAAGGCCTACTTCCTGGGAAGGGGCCATGAGACCATATCTCAAGGCCTGGCCTGGTGTCAGCACTGACAACTCTGTCTGGGGCATAGTCCACAGCCTCTCTGGAATGGGAGTAGTCTTATTTTCCTTATTATTTAAGCAAGCAAGCGTTTACAGAAGCCAGAATAGCAGAGTTAAAATTTCAAACAGCAGTTTTTATATAAGATGGATGCTTCACTCTAATGATCTAATATCACCAAGGCATGCCTGAAGACAGGATCAAAAAGAAAGATTTTAAAAAAATAGACAATAAAAAACCCTCCATTATCCAGATATGGGAAATTAACAGATAACTTTGCTGATTAAACAGAGCAACAGAGAAGATCATAGACAATATCTACCCTGAAGCATGGAAATGAAGAAAGGAAGAGAAAAAAAAGTGTTATAACTATATGAAAGTTAATGAAAGATCTAACCTATTTTGTTCTGAAGTCCAAGTAAAAACAGAAAACGAAAATAGCACAGGACCAACATCTAAAGAGTTACCGTCTTGGAATTTTTCAACACTGACATAAAACATTGAGTCAAGAAGCTCTACAAAGAGGCTCGTTTTAAAACTCTTCTAAGCAGGTGCCATGCATTCTTTGCAGTGTCCTTTTGTGATGTTTGATATCTTCATGTATCCAATTCCTTTGTATCTCCCAGGGTCTTTTTGCCAATCACATTTACCGCATCCCTGCGTAGATACTGTGCACAGATTAAGAGAATCACCACAGTCCAAGTGACCAAGTGGCTGCTTCTCATTGTGGACAAGAATAAATGCTTTGAGATAAAACATGACATCTCTTTTATACAGCTAATTGTATAATAACCCACTGCAGCACAGAGGGAGGAGACAAATTGATTCTTAACCTATGATAGTAATTAGCTTTCATGCCTGAGACTAAGGATTTGTAGTAGCTCTTAATAGCTGTCTGAAGCCAGTGGGAAAGACTCATTAGCATATCTACTGTACTGGAGTTTTACTCGGGGCCAATCAGAAACTCAGCTCTGTGCATATGTACGAGACTGTGTGAAACGTGTTATTTTTGCCCATATCTCTTTCTTCTATTTAAGTGCACCTATTTAATAAAAATTTTTACATTTAAAAATAAAGAGAAAATATAGATCTCCCAATGGGATGTTTTGAGGATTTCCTTTATATATGAGTATGCCCAAATGTATCTTGCACGTAAATGTGTTTTGTAATAATTGAGTATTGTCTTAAATGCATTGCTTTGTGATTCTCCAGTGATTGGACATATGATTTTTCCAAAACTATTAGGATAAGTCACTTGAAGACTCCCATCACATCTTCCTAAAGTGTCAGTACTTTTACACCATTTGTTATAAACGCAGTATGTACATCTCTTTCTCAGAAATGCCTTTCAGTTATAGTTCTTCTCATCTTATTTGGAAGCCTATTCATGAAAATAATTTAAATGCTCTGATTTTGTGTCAGTTTTGGCCTTGTTCTATTTGACTTCTCAAGATCAGTAAGTGCTAATAATCAAATGCTTGATAGTGTTAAACAAAACAAGAAACCCTGTTCTCATGCAGCCTTGTAATTCATAGGCATGCACCTTTAGCCAAGTACTCCAAATTGTGTTCTCCAGTCCTTGGGAATCTCTCGCTGGATCACAGGTTTGCCATGTATTCTCTGCAAGACTTCTTTGGAAGTAGTTGTATTTAGGTAGAAGTTTCCATCTGTAACTACTCCCCACCAATAGAAGGTATGAGCTCAGGTGTAAGAGAAAGCTCTTTTGAAAATCCACATAAAACATTCACCCAAGATTATACTGTTCCTGTAAACTAGATCAGCTTTTACTCATTCTGAATTGTGTTTGGCTGTTAATGTTCACTCTCTGACACAGTAGGATGAATTGTGCAACACCAATAAGCACATTAAAAATAAACAACAAAAAACCTTCAATGCAGTGCCACATTCCTGAAGTTTCTATCCAATGTTTGTATCAGATTTTAGATATTTTTGGAGAGTAGGGGAGATAAAATAATCAAACACTTTCTAGCATTGTTGTGTGTCTCCTTTCAGCATTTTATCTAAGAAAGAAAATACAAATATAAATATATCTTACCTTCAACAACCTTAGAATCTGATACAGACACAACAGGTAATCTCATTACAGTTACAGATAGTGCTACAATAGCATCTTGTTCTGTGTGAACACATTAGGGGCACTTTGGAGGGTCAGGATTCTCACAAATACAGTGAGTTTTATAGGCTAGGCTGCAGATAAATGAAAATGGGGGACCGATGTTCCATGCAAGGATACAACTTAAGAAAGGCCCAGAAGCAAGGGAGCCCACTATTTTGACAAAAATCAAGTGGTTAGTCATGTAGAGTGCAAACATTGGCAAGAGGAGAAGCTATAGAAGCAGACCAGATTCAGAACAAGAATTATCCTAATACACTAATTAGTATGAGTTTTAGCTTACAGGAAAAATGTGAGAGTAGCATGCTCAGACCTGCATTTGGGGAAAGAAACATGAAGTTGACAATGTGAAAAAGATATACCCATATTAACACATTCACACGCAACGCGCACACACACACACACACACACACACACACACACACACACACTACATAATTAGACTCGAGTGACTAAGAAGTGAAGGATCCAGGATTAAAACTGATGCATCTATCTTCTCGCATTTTGTTATCGAACACGATTTTAACTGTGAAAATATTTTTTACTATTTTATTTTATTTTTATTTTTTTAAATATATTTCTTTATTGATTTCAGAGAGGAAGGGAGAAGGAGAGAGAGATAGAGTTTGAGATAGATCTAGAGATAGAGATAGATCAATGAGAGAGAATCATTGATCGGCTGCCTCCTGCACACCCCCTACTGGGGATCAGGCCCGCAACCCAGGCATGTGCCATTGGCCAGAATTGAACCTGGGACCCTTCAGTTCGCAGGCTGATGCTCTATCCACTGAGCCAAGATGGTTAGGGCTATTTTTCACTATTTTAATTAGCATCACCAGAAATTTACAAAGCAGCTACCTCTATTGTAGTTACAGTTCTATCTTCATTTAGCAGAGAAGGAACAGGGACTGGAGTTCTAGGGAGGAATGACTTGGCTAAGGCCACAAAGGAAGGATGAGACAGAGCAGGGTATAAAATCTGATGACTCTCAGCCCAGAGGTTTTTTGAGCAAATACTCATTACAACAAATAATATTATCCACATATCTATAATAATAAAAGCATAATATGCTAATTAGACCGGATAGCCAAACAACCTTCTGGACGTCCTTCCGGATGACCTTCCAGATGACCTGAACGAAGCCGGGGCTGTGAGGGCTGTGAGGGCTGTGAGGCCGCTGCAGCTGCGAGGGCCGAGCTCCTTGCACAAATTTCATGCATTGGGCCTCTAGTCTACAAATAATACAAATGTCATCTGACCCTAAAAGAAAACAACCCAGTCTTTTCCCTTCATTGTAATTTATTCCTTCAAGAACATTGTTTCCCAGTGTTTATTAACCAACTCAAATTTCTCTAATCCTATATGTATGTTCTCTCTGTGTGTGCCTCTGTGTGTATTTCAACAACCATTTGGAAATCAATTCCACAACGCTGGTCAAAATAAGCTACCAATGTTTCTTGTAAATGTAGTTATTTCAGGTTTTCATCCCATAAAATAAATCAAAGTATATGGGTTAGTATTTCAATATCTTGAGGAGCTTATTAAGTTGGTGTTTCTAAGTAGCTAATAAAATTTTAAGAGAAACCTTTTCTGTCAGTATTTCCTTCCTCAAAATTTCAAAGTTGCTTTTTAATTCTCGTTACAGCCGAGACAGTTCTTCAAATGCTGTGTCCTCTGACTTTCATCAACCAAGCAAAGTTACACTTTCTCTCTGGTAATAACACAAGAACTTAACAACCATATTTCTGTTGGAAAAATACATTCACATATCACTTAGATACATATTCTCTGCAGGCTGCTTTCATTTGCCTGGATTATGGATGTATCTCGCAGTTATGTAGCAGAATTATGACATCATCTGCCTGAATGAAATTATGAGTTTAATATATCTCATTTGTGCATTGTGAACACTTTGGGAGCTCTTTTTCTTCTAAACTTTAGTCTTTGACAATATAGTTCCCACAGTTTCCCAGCCACAGTAAACTCATCATTGACTGACAACAGATTGCCATTTAGAACATTAATTGTAATTTTTGCCAAGAAGAAATATGAGCAGGAGACAGCACAATATTAAAAGTGAAGAATACGAACCAAAAATGAAATACATGGTGGCATAGCTGGAAAGAAACTGGCATGTCCATGATGAGGAGGGGCACAATTTCATTCCAAAAAGAATATGATAATGACATTTTAGACTCCCAAATTCATAGTCCCCATGAAATATTTATAAGACTTTACAAAACAATGTGGTAATGTGGAAATACATGATTAATAATTAATAAATAAAAAATCGCCAGAAATCACAATAGCCCTAGTGTTTAAACATTATCTCCTCAGCTCACGTAAAAGCACATTTGTATGTGGAGAGGACTGGCATTTATCACCCAAAACAAAGATTGTGGGTTGGATTTTTACTTGAGTAACCACACCTTCATTGTAGGTATTGATGTCAAGAAGAAGGAGAGCTCCCCTTTTTCCTTAAATTTGATCTCAGTAATAAAAAGTGATTTTCTCTGCATGCACCAGTTTAAATGTCACCTGAGGCGGCACCACAGAGTGGCCCATAGCACGTAATGAGTCGTGAGACAACTGCCAGATGGTTTGTGGGTTTATTCATTACAGGACACAATCACCGTTTATTAACAAAGGAGAGAGAAAAAAATCAAACCAAGTTGGCTTTAAAGCAAAAGATGAGCTCTATTAATGAAACAGAACACCCAGTCAATTTTCATCTAGGCTAATTGTCACCTCTCCATATATTGATTTTTGGACTCAAATACTCAATAGTAAATTAGGGCGTTAAGTGACAGTGCCAATATTTCTTCTGGTTAGATATCTAAGTGGTAGACTTTAATGCTTTACTATATGCTGATTTTCAGCCAATTGTGATCAATCTTCCACATGAATGAACATATGCCTTTATCCTTAAAGGTTTTATGCACCACATAAAATGAGAGCAGAGTGAGGGCTCTCAGGCAGAATCCAAGCAAAGAAATGCGTTACTATTTTTCAATCTCAAAAGTCTATTGCAGCAGAAACTCATTAGAGCTCGGGTGCTTGGCAGCTGTAATTTTTTCAGTAGAAAGCTGACTTTAAGAAGTGGATTCTCCTCTAACAACACAGAAGGGGTCTTCTCAGTCTTCTCAGCATGCAGAAATTTCATTTCTTGCATTTTTTTTCCACCTTGCTCTTCACACCTTACAGCAGCCATCTAGAGGTATTAATATTTTTTTTTTCGAGAGCATTTATTTGCCCCAGGAATGGAGACATTACAAGAATGGATGCTGTTAATGAGTTAGCACTAGATTGAATGCTTAGATTACACCAAGCCCAATGGAGACATTCATTACATGTTAAAGGTAATAGTAACCAGAACTTCTAAAAGAGATTTCTTTAAACTCATGTGTGTCTTGACAATGAAGATGTTTTTATTTGCAAGAGCTCAGTTAACTTTTTCCTATAAGAAAAGGCTGATTTGGTGGTTATAGTTTTACAAAAACATGGTTTTGAAAAATCAATATTCTGTAACAGAATATTTCAAGAAGTGTTTAATTCCCTCCACAAATATTTACTAAGAACCTAGAGTGTGCTGTTCTGCAATGTGCTAGAGTATGAGGAGATATTAACAAGTCAGTAAACATACCCAAACCCATCTCTGTGGGAACTTTCACAGTGGAGGTAACACAACAACAAATTATAACACATACCAAATGTCATGTCTTCGGGCAGTATGCACTCTGAGGAAAAATAAAGCCAGGTAAGTGGATAAAGAATACAGTGAGAAGGTGCTATTTTATAAAGAAAATGAAGAATAGCCTTTTTGATAAGAAGATATTTAAGTGAGACTTAAAGGAATTAAAGGGCAAAACTTGCAGATATTTGGGGAAGCAAATCTCCAGCAAAAATTACAGAAGCCAACGGTGGTGCCTGTTGGGCATGTGTAGGAAGCAGCAAAAAGGTCAATGTGACTTGAGTAAGAAAACGGGAGAGTGTACAGAGTAGCCCAGGTGAGAGCATTGGTGATATAAAGATTTTTTTAATTTTATACTTGGTTAAATATGAAGCCAGTGAAGGAGTCTGAACCAGAGGGTCACTTGTCTAAAAGGAATGGCTGGGACTTAGAAATTTAAGTAAGTATGAGGCAAGATGGGATGCAGGGTATCAGTTTATAGAATACTAGGGGCCCAGTGCAAGAATTCATGCAACTTGAAAGGAACTGTGAGCTGTGAGGCTGTGGTAGGCACGGAGGCGGGTCTTGGCCCATCCTTCATGCCCCTGCCTAGCCCCTCCCACCACGGCCCCCAGTCTTCTGTCTGCCAGCAGCCCCGCTCGCACCCACTGATGGCACGAGTGATTGGGGCCAGTGCCAGCAGCGGGTGCAGGTGGGGCCGGCACTGTCAGTGGGTGCGAGTGGCGGCTGCTGCCCCAATTGCCCCTCAGGAGCAGGGGGAGGTGGAGAAGCCCTCAGGGGCGATCAGGGCTGGCAGCCTCCACTCGCACCCACTGATGGTGCCGAGTGATCAGGACCAGTGCCAATCACCTACAGCGGGTGTGAGCGGGGCCAGTGCTGGCAGTGGGTACAAGCACCAGGCGGGACCGCAGCGTCCGGCAGCAAAGAATTTTTAATAACCACCAGAGGCTCGCCTCAATGACAGCGACTGGCACCCCGCCTTGGTCTAGCACCCCCACTCACCTGCTCCACCATCCCACCACGGCCAATGCCCACCATGTTCTGTACATGTCCCCTGGCAGTCAGCACACGTCATAGTGACCGGTTGTTCGGTTGTTTGGTTATTCCAGTTGTTCTGTCCTTCAGTCTATTTGCATATTAGACTTTTATTATATAAAATTATAGTGGTCCAGGAAGTGGATGGATTAGAATATGGAGGTGGAAAGTTGAGAATGGGCTAGAATCTGGTTATAGTCAGAAGGAAAAGACAGACAAGGCTTATGGATGGATTAGATAAAAGAGGTGGAAAATGGAAAGAAATATAAGATGAATCCAAGAGGCTTGGCTTGAACACTAAGAAAACTGAAGGTAATGAGAAGAGAACCCAAAAGGCACAATATTATTTGTTTTTCCCATAAACATCTTACTTATCACAAAAAAATTTATAAAATTTAAATTAGAATTGGAAAATGAATGTCTGTGTGATATATAATGTATTTATTATTTTTATTAATAATAATGAAAAGAGTAAACAAATCTTTTTTTTTTTTCCTGAAAAGAGTGAAACTTTCTGAAACAAAGGTATGAGCAGCAGGGTTAGTCTCTGAGAATGGGTCTCCATACTTGGTCCACATGGAATGTTTCAGTAAATTCTAGAGCAGAGCGCATTTTTATCTTACTTCCTGTGTTATAACCTGGAGGGATTCCAATATTCTTAGAGAAGTCATGGGTGCATCATAGTAATCATATGTGTGAATGCTATTTGAGGTTTTGAAGCTCCAGTCAGCCTAGTGCCATGAAGACAATAAGTGAGAAAGGGCTGACAGAAACCAGTGAATGTTTAGGCATTTCAAGTTGGTAACATGGCTGGTAACTGTTACCGGAGTGGGATTGGGTGGAGCGAATTACACTCATTTTATGAAAGAAGCAATTGACACTAATATTTTTAAACTAATAAAATATCAATATTAAAATATTTTTAGAATCTTCATTTTTACCGTGCTTCATACCTACACATGGGATTAAAAAAATAGGGACAATCATAAAGCAAACCCAAAAATTAGATTTTTTTAAAAAAAAGTTGAATGTGAGCCTGGGAGAAATACAAGGCTGGCTTCTCTGTCAATGTCCTATTTGATGTCCTCAACTCTGAATTAATTTCCCTTTTGTATTACTACTGAATTGCCTTCTTTGGAATCCACCTTAAAAGTGACTTCCCATTTCAATCCTACAACCAAAACCTCATTCTACCCAGTACACCATGACTCTTCACCTGCCTGGGTTCATTTCCCAGCCTTACAAAGGGTTCTGCATTCTAGAGAAAGGGGCTGTGCTTAGATGATTAAGAAGTCCAGAGACAAAAGATAATTTTGAAAGGCATTGGGGGTCAGAAGATCTTCAGCTAAAAGGAACTGAAGACTCTTTTCTTGACCAAGGACCCGTGCTTTTATTCAACACAATTTGTCCCAAGGTAAGGTGGAAATATACACTTCAAAGGGTAAGGTATCAAAGGGTAGAATACAGAAGCATTATCAGTTTGGGGAATAGCCTACAGCTGTTCAGGTGTTTGGCCAACAGGAGGCAATAAAATGCCCTGAGCTGTCTGGCAGCAAATGATTATCCTATTCAGGTTTGGGGGAAGTGCAGTTTAGCCGTTTTCAACAAGAAAACTATATATGTGGCTCACCCTGGTTGAGTCCCCCAAGTCCCATCAACCTTTTGATGGAACTCTTGTAATTATTACACGCTGGAATTGGTTCCCGGCATTCACATCTGCCTTAATTTTGACAGTTCTCACAGTGCGGCATATTTATTTCATGTGTCTGTCTTAATAGAGTTCTCAAAGTGAGCTTCTTTTACGGCAATGGTTTTACCAACAGACAAACTGTTACTGACATCTTGGCCTTTGGAAACCTGTTTAGGGAGTGTTCTTTTGCACTAGAGAAGAGAAATAATTTGGAAACATTGCTAGCACCCTCCTGGATCCATTTGTCCTACATGCACTACAGCTTTATAGAAATAGATTTTAAATGACTGTTGCAATCACCAGAATTTTTCAGTAAATGTAAACATTCTTTTTTTTTTTCCTGAGTTGAAAACATTTCAAAGAATTCAGAGTTTGTGTATATAACAGATGGTTCAATTTTGTCTACAGGGTTCAGTGTATCTAGGGATAATTGGTCTTGAAAAGCAAGGTAATATGACTGAATTGCAACTGAGTATTACACATAAATAAAACATACTTGTAAAACTGTTCAAAATGATACTTAATTGTCCCACCTGGACTAGCACACAACAGTTGAAAGTGTTCTGATAGCACCATTTGTCTCCTAACTCACTTAACATTGGCTTTTTGCAACTTCAGATCATATTTGTGCAAACCCAACCAAGGTTCAGAACTAACACAATTTTCCACAACTTTCTAGTAAACAAATGAGAGAAGGCAACCCACAGCTAGACAATTTAAAGACACAGAAAGTCAAGTAGCTGCATCATCTTATTGCTACCTTCATTATAAGGAATAGCAATGAGAGATGGCTTTACGCTTATATATTTCCTTTTATTGTTTTGGTACTCTCATACCAGCAGGTATACAATTACAGCTTCAAATGGTGGATTTTTGTCAAAGGTTAAAACAGATTAATACCAATAGAATCACATAGTCAAGATACTCAGGACCAATGAATAACTAAAATTTTTATGAGGATTTTAGTTGCTTTTTGAGTGCATTACTGAATCTGAAACTTGTACTAGTCCTATGAGACAGGCTAGATCTTGCCTGTATTTAATAGATGGACAGTTAAATCTCAGAGATGTCATCTACCTAATGTCACTCAGTACCTGATGGCAGATCGAACTTTAAACTTCATAGATTTTTATTCCAAATACAGACCTCAGTCCAGACCTCACTGACTTCTCAAAATAAAATAAAAAATAGTAATAATTTCAAATGGTAAGATAAAATCCTCTTTCTTTTCTCAGTAGTTTAAGAGAATGTGATGGTTTAACCAATCTAGGAAGTAAAATAAAGCATTAGTGAACGATCTATGAGAGAAGTATTGGAAATGGTGAAAATGGTGAAAACAATATGAAGTGATCTTTAGAAGAAAATTGAGTACAACTTCTGAAAGTGTTATGTTACATTTTTCAGATCAGTTATTTCAATTCATATGTAGGAGATTAACTTCACTCACTTCCAGGTTCACAGCCACAACTCATGACCAATTATCAGCCAAGTTTGAGCCTTTGATCCTGCTATGGAAAGTGTGTCCTTAGTGTTCTCAAAGGCTGTATGAGAACAGTGTGCAATGAAACAGGCAGCAGCAAGAGGCTCAGCTGGGCCTGGGTTCCTTCCAATTCTGTCTCCTCTACGTAACAGCTTAGTAAACTTGGCCCAGTCATTACTTAAACACTATTGCCTCTCACTTTTCTCAACTATAAATCAAAAATGATAGTACCCACCTAAAACAATTGCTGTGAATACTAAGATGATACCCGTAAAAGTTAAGAACAATGTCTGGCATAGAACGAGTTGCAGTTATTGACTTTGTATGCAAAATAGAAATATCAGACTGTAGTAGGGCAGCTGGCATAATCAGGTTTTAAGGATGTCATGATTTGTTTTTAAAAAGAAAGGAAAGGAAAGAGATGCAGATGTGGAGAGTGCAGGCTGTAGATAATAATAGCAATGAATGAGGCAACACCTTGATCCTGAGACCTTTAGAGGCAGAGAAAAACAAATAACACAAGAAAGCAGAATTCTTGACTGAAAGGCATATAAAAAATTAAAAGTTAATTTAAGGGATATATACCTTCCTTGCTCTTTTAGAGATCATTTTGTGGAAGGAATTCTTAATGATAAAATGTAGATGGTACACGTATCTGGAAAAGCACATATACATACAGGTTGCCTGGTTAATGTTCTCACTACCTGCACAGCTTTCTCAAGAACCTGTTCCTGCCTACAACTTCTCAAATTCCAGCTATTCTGTTTATTTTTATCATTAACAACCCACATAGTAAAAACAATGACATCAGATTAATGTCAAAGATTAATCCAAGAAACAAATTGTAAAGTATTACCAACATTATTTTTTAAATGTGAAATTCTAAATTAATTATATCTATTTCAGAACTATCTCCAGATATTGAAGTTATCTTATTCTTTTAATATCAGCCTCAGGTACAGATGATGGCTAAAAAAAGAATTGCAAAAAACTGCACTTTTTAAAAATGCACTTGATAATTCATGTGAAGGATGTGAATCAAAGTCAGTGCTACCTATTCATTTGTAAGCACTACAGTTTCAATTAATTATTGCTGCTATTCAAAAGATGATTTTTATCATCAGAAAAGCTACCGTTGGATGATTATAAGAAAATCAAGTCTTTCTTCAGGTGAAATGCAACTTTGTTCAGTTACAAAGACCCATAAAACAGTTTTTGAAATAAAGTATATTCTCATCCCATACACAGTAAAATATAATTAAGTTTAGTCCCTCATCCACAGAATCTACATTTAAAAGCTCAACTCTGAATGAGACTTCTCTTTCTCATTCTTCTCCATTTCATCCCCTCCTTCTAGATTTTGACCTCTGGGTCTTAGAACCATGCAAGATATATTGAGATATTTTATCTAATGCACATATTTTGCAATTCATTTTTTCTGTTCCCATATAGTTAAAATAGATTAGTACTCATAGATATTAAGTTACAAAGCCCAGTTCAGTGCACTAAGATATTTCAAATCAAAGCAGGTAACTAAATCTTTATTTTCTATATATATAAAAGCCCAAGCAACCATTACGATGGAACGACCGGTCACTATGACATGCATTGACCACCAGGAGGCACATGATCAACACAGGAGCTGCCCCCAGCCCACAGGCCCTGATCGCTGATGGGATCTGCAGGCCAACCTCCCGGTCCCTCCCCCCAGCCTGGCCCCCGGGGGGCCGATGGCTGGCTCTCTCCTTGGGGCCAGAGGCCAACCTCCAGGTCCCTCCCTCTACCTCTCGCCCCAACCAGCAGGCCCTGATTGGCCCCTCACATGCCTGCGATGGTGGCAGTTGGCCCCTCCCCCTGGCCAGCAGGCCCCAATTGCCCGATTGGGGCTGGGCACCAGGCTGGGACAGGGAACTGGGAATGGGTGGCAGCAGACACAGGCAGTGAAGGAAGGAGGAGGGGGAGGTGGGGAACCTGATGGGCCCTGATCACTGGCCAGGCTTAAGGAAACCACCCATGCACAAATTTCATGCACCAGGCCTCTAGTATTTAAATAATTATTTAAAGCAGTGGTTCTCAACCTTCCTGGTCTTAAGTGGTTCTAGGGCAGTGGTCCTCAACCTTTCTAATGCCGCCACCCTTTAATACAGTTCCTCATGTTGTGGCGACCGCTGCTGTAGAGCCTAAGACCATCGAAAAACACAGATATTTACATTACGATTTATTAACAGTAGCAAAATTATAGTTATGAAGTAGCAACAAAAATAATTTTATGGTTGGGGGTCACCACAACATGAGGAACTGTATTAAAGGGTTGTGGCATTAGAAAGGTTAAGAACCACTGATTTAAAGATTGCAACACAGGCATCTTGAGAGTTTATTTAGTTTATCTCTTGCATCTTAGGCAAAATTATTGTAGTAGTTAAGCAAATATTCAAGTTTTACATAGAATTTAATAAAACCTTCACATCTGCACAGACAGCTTCAACATAATTTATGGACATATTTTTTATCCTTTATGTATGGTATATCTGAAATTTTATTTCCTAAGAACTTTCATAAAATAAGTGACAGCATGAAATATCTTTTTTAATTTAACTGAATACAAAGACTATGGCATTTTGTTGAACTTATTTCTTTAATGTGGATAAAGATAACATCTGTGCATGGTGACACATTTGTGAATAATCAGTCTAACCAACACTTTTTAAAATTAAAATAAAATTTAATCATCAAATAAAATAAAACCTAAATTGCTTAGAAAACTCTGGACTTACAGCTGACTAGCCAGCAGGTCATATATGAATTTTATATTCAGCTTTTTTAAAGTTGTAAATTGAAGAAAACTAATTCAAATTACTTGAGAAAAATTTGTTCTCTGTTTATGTCAAAAGCTGTGAGCAAGACAACTTAATAGAAATTGGATGCATTGCTATATTGCTGGAAGCTACTTTAGTTACAAAGCTGAACAGATATTTAATTATAAGTTTTAATATGAATATTCTCATGACACAAGGAAATTATAACTTAAAAAAATTCAGACATATTAAGGAAATAAGGGATAATAGGAAACAAAAGCAAGGATTCTTAAAAAATATGATTATTTACCTTATAATTAACAAAAGTATAGATTGAATCAAATATTTTACATGAAGGTATTAAATGTTTGTTAAGTCACTCAACAGTTTATTCTTTGTGAAGATAATGAACCAATTCATTAACATTTCTATGTTATAGCCTCTATGGATATAATAATGTTCCACATGATGAAGCTGGCCTTAGTGATGAGCTGCAATTCTCCTGCTAGAGCTAAAGAGAGAAGAGCACTGTTAGATGACACAGGAGGAGGGTACAAAAGCTGCTCAGGAAGGAAGCTGCTTCTTCGGAAGCTAAAGCGGGAGCCCAGTCAAGCCCTTGTGACTGCCCCAGATAGCTGCCCACTCTCCAGAACTGAGCACTACTACCCAATGGAAGCTTTGAGGAGAAACAAAAATTGTATTGGTTTTGATTTTTTTTCAAAAAACAAATTGTTATTCATGATAATTAAGGTTAATGGGTAACATTAAAATTTAGTGTATTGCATGTTTAATTCTCCAGAACTTAATGATAGCTGTTGCAAGTCCTACATAGGAAGAGCATCCTATCCTATCTAATAAAGAGGGAATATGCTAATTGACCCTCACACCACTGCAAAGATGGTGGCAACCACAGCCAATAAGGAGGGAATATGCTAATTGATTGCCACACTTCAAAGATGGCAGTACCCACAGCCAATAAGGAGGGAATATGCTAATTGACCGCCACGCCCTCAAAGATGGCATCTCCACGACCACAAGATGGAGGCGCACAGTCCCCTCAGACCCTCCAGGGCTGCAGCCACGCACCTGTCTCCAGAATTCCCCAGTCCCCTAAGCCCCCAGCCTCCCAGAGCTGGCCTGAGGCACAGGTAAGCCTCAGATGGCGGCTGCCCAGCCGCCCAGGGTCACCCAAGGCTCAGGTAACCAGGGCCAGCTGAGGCTTGCGCTGCCAGCAGTGGCAGCAGCAGAGGTGTGATGGGGCATCGCCTTCCCCTGATCGCCAGGTCACCTCCTACCCCTGAGAGCTCCTGGACTGTGAGAGGGGGCAGGCCGGGCTGACAGACCTCCCTCCAGTGCATGAATTTTCATGCACCGCGCTTCTAGTATAATCTTACATAATAAAAAGGTAATATTTAAATTACCATCACTCCGCTACGCCCATGATTGGGCCAGCGGGTGACACAGGGGGTGGGACTCGGGGTGGCTGGGGTGGTGATTGGGCCGGCAGGACACTGAGCTCGCGTTGCCAGCGGCGACGCGAGCTCAGCGTCTGCGCCATGGCTGTGCTGCGGCACAGATAGGCCTCTGGGGCAGCGAGCCGAGCCGGTGTTTTGGAGGTTTGGAGGCAGCGGGCGGTGGGCGGGCGGCGCGGCTCCCCGGGGAGGAGTCTGGCGGCAGTTGGGCCGCAGGAGCACGTGGTGGCAGCCCCAGCCTTCCTGGGTGGGAGGCGAAGGCAAGACCCCAGCCTGGGCTCCAGCTGCAGGAGGACCACGCCCCTGCCCCGCCTCGCCCTAGGGGCCCAGGGACTTCGGAGCTGCCGACCAGCAGACAGACAGCTTACACGTGCATGATTAAATCATGAACTGGGCTTCTAGTAAAAGTATAATATGCAAATTGACTGAATGGTGAAACGACCAATTGGCAGGGGGTGGGGCCTGCAAGCAGGCAGCACCAGGCCAGCCAAGGCATGTGCCAGTGTGCAGAGGGAGGATACAGCGATGGGGGGTGGGGGGACGGCAGTGACCAGCAGCGGCACGATGGTGGTGGGTGGGGATGCACCAGCCGGCACCATCCCTGATGGGCTGGCCTGGTTGCCTCCTGCAGAGGGAGGCCAGACTGTGGCTTAGGAGCAGGCCTAAGCCATCAGTAGGACATCTCCTGAGGGCTCCCAAACTGTGAGAGTGCACAGGCTGGTCTGAGGGACCCTCCCTGGAAGTGCACGAATTTTCGTGCACTGGGCCTCTAGTCCTTTATAAAGGAGAATGACATGGACACAGCAGTCAAAGTGAATAATGCAAGGGAGTAATGTTAACACCCATGGTAATTAAATCTTGACAGATAAAACTGAGTCAGCCCATGAAAGCAACAAACACAAAAAATAGCAATAAAACAAAACTCCACACACAAAAAAAATCCCAAAAATCTCCAGATAAAGAAGCTGTTTGTGCAACTAACAAGTTGTCCCAAAGGTCTCTTTAAAAGAATAATGTGTTGTAAGAGAGAGGAGGTTTATTTTTTATTTTTTATTGGATTTAGTGGGGTGATATTGGTTAATAAAATTATATAAGTTTCAGGTATGCAATTCTACAATTCATCATCTGTATATTTTATTGTGTGTTTTCCACCCCAAGTCAAGTCTCCTTCCATCACCATTTTCCCACCTTTACCATCTCCTACCTCTTCCTCACCCTCCCTTTCCTCTGGCAATCACCATACTATTGCCTGTGTCCATAGTCTTTCTGGTGTGTTTTTTTTGTTTTTGTTTTTTTCCCATTACTAATCCCTTCACCCTTCTTACCCAGCCCCCAACTCCTACCCCTCTGACAGCTGTAACTCTGAGTCTGTTCCCACTTTCTTAGTTTGTTTTGTTCATTAGATTCCACAGATAAGTGAAATTATATGGCCTTTCTCTGACAGGCTTATTTCACTTAGCATAATACTCTCCAGGTCCAACCATGCTGTCACAAAGGTAAGATTTCCTCCTTTTTTATGGCTGAGTAGTATTCCACTGTGTAAATGTATCACAGCTTTTTTATCCACTCATCTACTGATGGGAACTTGGGCTGCTTCCAAAACTTGGATATTGTAAATAATGCTGCAATGAACGTAGGGGTGCATATACTCTTTCTGATTGGTATTTTGGATTTTTTTGGATATGTTCCCAGAAGTGGAATTGCTGGGTCAAAAGGAAGTTCCATTTTTAATTTTCTGAGGTAACTCCAGACAGCTTTCCATGGTGACTGCAATAATCTGTATTCCTACCAACAGAACAGGAGGGTCCCCTTTTGTCCACATCCTCAGCAGCACTTGTTTTGTTGATTTATTGATGATAGCCATTCCGGCAGGTGTGAGGTGATATCTCATTGTGGTTTTAATTTGCATTTCTCTGATGATTAGTGATGAGGAACATAATGTCACATGTCTTTTGCCCATCTGCATGTCCTCTTTGGAGAAGTGTCTATTCAGGTCCTTTGTCTATTTCTTAATCGGATTGTTTTTTGGTTTTTTTTTGGATGCTGAGTTTTATACGATCCTTATATATTTTGGATATTAAGTCCTTATTAGATGTACCTGTGAATATGTTCTCCCATCCAGTGGGTTGTCTTTTCAATTTGCTGATGGTTTTTTGTTGTTGTTGTTGTTGTTATTGTTTGTTTGTTTTTTGTTTTTGCTATGAGGAGTTTTTATTTTGATGTAGTCTCATTTGTTCGTTTTTACTCTTGTTTCCCTTGCCTGGGACGATATATCAGAAAAAATATTGCTATGAGAAATATCTGGAATTGTCCTGCTTATGCTTTCTAGGATTTTTATCATTTAGAGCCTCACACTGAACTCTTTAATGCATTTTGAGTTTATTCTTGAAAGGATTGTTAATAAGAGAAGAAGGGACTGCACTTGGAGCTTGCATAGCCCAAAACTAGAGTGCTGTTTCTCAGTGGACACTGGAATGCAACAAAATGGCTCCGTTTTCCTTAATCCGTAACTTAAATAACTTCTTAGCACGGTTAAATGTTTCAAATATCACTTATGTTATTATACAAGTAACTTTGAATTCTATTCAATTGTTTGGATTGAATTAAAATAAATTATCTGTGCATTCTTTTTCAAGCAGATAATATTCAAGATTTCTATGCTTCTCTCTGCCTTACCTTCTCTATGTTTACACAGTCATTCTTTTAAAATTTTGAGTAAATATCTTCTTCTCAACATTGACATTTATCTACCTTTCTGCCTCGTGGGTTCCCATGTTCTCTGATACTACACTAACATGTAAATTTCAAATTTTTAATGCGCTCTTTATTTTCAACTGAAAAACACATCAAAATCAGTATGAAATTTACTGTATTCTGAATAGATTTTTATAATGCTTTTTGCTTTCTATATATAAATAACTTTAAAAAGAAGAAGCACTTTACCTAATTAAGACATTTTATAAATTTTACAGGTGATTTATTTGATTCTATTAACTCTGCAAAAAGTGCTGAAAATCCTGTGGTAGGTTCAAGCTGGCGTGACCTGCTTTTCTCTTTTTCTTTTTTATCCTCACCCGAGGATATTTTGCCATTGATTTTTAGAGAGATTGGGAGCGAGAGGGAAGGACAGAAGGAAATATTGATGTAAGAGAAACACATCGATTGCTTGCCTCCTGCATGCGCCCTGACCAGGCCCGGGGCAGGGGAGGAGCCTGCAACCGAGGTACATGCCCTTAATTGAAATCAAACCTGGGACCCTTTGGTCCATAGTCCTATGTTCTCTCTCTAGCCACTGATCCAAACCGGCTAGGGCTACTTTTCTTTACTATTCTATTTCTTACTGCATCATCCACCTGTAAGACACCTGTGCACAAATTGAGAGCTCTCCAGAATTTTACAACTATCTGATTTTGGTAAATAACCTGGAATGTACATACATTCTCTGTTTGACACTTTAGATTTTGTATGAATGGCAACATTTTTTTTTCTCATATTACTAGAAGATCCTTTTTTGACTCTAAAAAAAATGTGTTTGATGACAAAAAAGAAACTATACACTTTGTAAGCCATGGAAGACTATCCAGATGGTAAATGTCACTGAGTATTTTATCAGCAGATTGCTTTTTCTCTGACTGAAAGCCAATAAAAAGTACTTTGAGGATGCTAGGTATGAAGGGGGGAAAAGTGCTGGGAAGGCAGACTGCCAGTGAATAAGCATTAGAGGACTTTTCACCCAGAACAGCTCATCAGTAAAGGACTTTTTGATGGTCCTCTCATAAATGTTCAACATCACTTTAAATATTGGAAATGTACCGAGCACAAATTAAAATCAATAGATGACAACTGAATTGCATAAAAGAAATTTAAAAGGCATTTAGAAAAAGTTATTCTATTGCAGATATGCATTACATTTCAGATGACAATGCAGAAATTCCCCAAAGTAGTTTCAGTTTTATGTTTTTATCATCAACCGCTTTAATTTCCAGTCTTCAGTTTTTTAAAAAATTAATAGAGAACAATTTTATTTTTATGACCCTATGGGAACTGCTTGCTGTCACTTCTCAAACTACGGAAATTGGAAATTGCAGTCATTATCTTCCTTGTCATATCACCTTCTTCCCTGTGCATCTTCACATGACCTTCTTATAAGAACACGAGTCACGGGACTTAGGGCCCACCCTAAACCAGTATGACCACATGTTAACAAATTGCATTTGCAAAGAGTCTTCTTCTAAATAATGGTGGGCATAAATTTGAAAGAAACAATATTCAACCCAGCATACTATCTCACTACATTTTAAATTATACAAGGGCAGAAATAGAGTAGGTTTGGGGTCAATATGGCATTCCTATCACCCATCTGTATACTAGTAGATACTCAATAAATATACTGTAATGAATAACACACATTCCGACTTTGATTATAAATATGTTGTAGTATGTGTGGCTACAGTAAGCAGAAAGAATATGAATCTTTCAGTATAATAATTTCTTATTGATAACAATTACTGAACAACTTCATTCTAATGTTCTGTCTCTTTGCAATTAGAACGTAAAGGGGCGGAGGGAGACTGAAATAAACTTTTCTTTTCTTCTAAAAGGGAAAAGGTGATGTGTTTGCCTAGTCTCCCTAGAACCACAACTTCCTAAACTAATATTTTAAGCAGACTGAGAGGCTATTACAGTTACTGCCTATCTATATATATAAAAGCCTAAGCAACCATAGCAACCAAATGGATGACCAAATGGACAACCGAACAGGCTGCGTGGGGCAACCAGGCTGGCTGGGGGGTTAGTGAGGGACGACCAAATGACTGAGCAGTGGGCTGCGTGGTGCGACCAGGCCAACAGGGGGGTTAGTGAGGAACGACCAAATGACTAAACAGAGGGCTGCGTGGGGTGACCAGGCAGCAGGGGGGGGAAGTGAGGGGTGATTAGGCTGGCAGAGGGGGTCAGTGAGGGGTGACCAGGCTGGCAGGGGGGCAGTTGGGAGCAACCAGGTCAGCAGGGGGGCAGTTGAGGGCAACCAGGCCAGTGGGGGAGGGGGTAGTTGGGGGTGACCAGGCCATCAGGGGTGATGAGGCAGGCAGGCAAGTGAGTAGTTAGGAGCCAGTGGTCCCGGATTGTGAGAGGGATGTCTGACTGCTGGTTTAGGCCTGATCCCACAAGGCGGTTGGACATCCCCTGAGGGGTCCCAGATTGGAGAGGGTGCATGTTTGGCTGAGGGGACCCCCTCATGCACAAATTTTGTGCACTGGGCCTCTAGTGTAGTATATAATGCAGGAACATTCCTCTCTCCACCAAGCGAGGAAATAAGAAGACAGCTTCCTGTAATTCAGAAAGTGTTCTCACCAGGCTCTGGATATGCTGGCACCTTAATCTTGGACTTGCTAGTATCCCAAACTATGAAAAATACTAGTACATTTCTGCTGTTTAAGCCACTCTGTTTATAGTATTCTGTTGTAACAGCCTGAACTAAGACAATTGTGCAAAGGCCTGTTCCCTTTCACCGGGGCATTAAGGAGATAAGTAATAGTAGTTCTTGAATTTTGATGCTGTAGTAGTTTTCATAAATATTATGTATTTTTTTTGTGTGTGAGAAAAACATGGGTATAGCCAATGGACTTTTGAAGATTAGTTTAAAAGAAAACATCTTTACTTTGATCCATAAATGTTCTTCAAATATGATCTAAAATACAAGTCTATTTTCTGCCTATAATTATTTTGGGTCAATGACTGAATCCTATTTAACTGCATCTGTGACTACTGTTATCTCTGAAGATACCTTGGAAAGTCTGAAACAACTTTCTATAGTCTTTGTAATGAGGCTGTCCTTATAAAGTGACCAAATTTTTAAAGAGTTCATTAAGTTTGAATGCAAACAGAATATCTTGGATTTAAAAAAATCACAATGCAATACTATTTTATTGTTTCATATCTGTCAAATATTTTAAACAATTCTTTAAGACAGGCTATCACATTATAGATTCCAACAACTGTTAAGAATTTCTATTTGCTATTATTATGATTGTCAGAGTCCTTGGATATAAGAAGAGAACTTTAGTATTGGTTGCCAAAAATTCTATGCAAATTTCTGAAGATTAAGAAAATAAATCTGTTTAAAATGGGTCTGGTATTATATAGTTGATTGAAAATTAAATTCTGAGAAACAGTAATGTCATCTTATTGACTAATGCATTTTCTTAAACCAAAGTCAATTTCTTTAGGTCTTGAATTCTATTAAAAATTTCCATTAATTACAAATTAATTATCCTATCTAATAAAAGAGTAATATGCAAATTGACCATCACTCCACACAAGATGGCTGCCCACATATGGACACAAGATGGCCACCACAAGATGGCCAGCAGGGAAGGACAGTTGGGAGGGACCAGGCCTGCAAGGGAGGGCAGTTGGGGGCGATCAAGCCTGCATGGGAGGGCAGTTATCGGTGACCTGCCTGGCAGAGGAGGGAAGTTGGGGGCGACCGAGCCTGCCAGGAAGGGCAGTTGGGGAGGACCCAGGCCTGCAGGGGAGAGCAGTTGGGGGGACCAAGTCTGCAGGGGAAGGCAGTTGGGGGGGACCCAGGCCTGCAAGGGAGGGCAGTTAGGGGTAACCAGGCTGGCAGGGGAGGTTAGTTAGGGGTGACCAGACCTGCAGGGGAGGGCAGTTAGGAGAAATCAGGCTGGCAGGGGATCAGTTAGGCATCAATCAGGCTGGCAGGGGAGTGGTTAGGGGGTGATCAGGCTAACAGGCCGAAGTGGTTAGGGGCAATCAAGAAGGCAGGCAGGCGAGCAGTTGGGAGCCAGCAGTCCTGGATTGTGAGAGGGATGTCCCAGATTGGAGAGTGTGCAGGCTGGGCTGAGGGACACAACTCTAGTAAATTATAATGTAACAGAGAAAACCCCTGCTGTGTGATGGTAGAGATAGCTCTGGGATGTAGAGCTTTGTATTTCACTTTCTGCAAAATGCAGAGAAGAGAGACAGGTTTTGGTTAATTTTGTTTATGATATTTTATTATAAAACAAAGAAGTTAAAAAGAAAACAACAGAAAAAAATGACAGAAAAGCCAGTATAAAAGGAAAAATTGAACATTAAAGACACATAAATTTTAAGAGAAATGCACAAGATTAGCCTGACTAGCAATAGAGAAAGTGAAACTAAAACAACCAGCTAGGGCTCCTTACCTATCAGACTTGCAAATACATAAATATTTATAAAAAGGTTGATAATACCAATTATTGGTGGGAATGTGGGATAATAGGAACCCTCATGTACAACTGTCAAGAGGATAATGGAGTGAAGCCATGATGTAATAAACCTAGCAGTATTTAGGAAATCCTTTATATGTAAATTCTGTTATACTCCTAGCTTACTCCTGGGCATGGGTACCAGAGGGATTTTTTCCCAGGTTCACGAGAAAGTTCATATGCAGCTGCCACCATCATGACATTTCAGTAGTTGAGATTTAAAGTCATCTAGCTCTCTGGCAATAGGCAAGAGAATGAATAAAATTAGGTAGATGCATAATGTTGAGTAGATGTAGGAAAAATTATGCAAAACAGTCAAATATGAAACAAGATTGATTTAAAAATTCCTCTTTTTTTATTATTGTTTTACAAAAAGTTGAAGCTGAAAATACTGCTTGGCTCCTCAAATGCCATTTAATGTCACAAAAGACAAATAGATTAAAATGAAAAAAAAGCACAAAAAACATTTTTTCCCTTTCAGTGGGGAAAATGTCCTCAATAGTTTAAAATTCAATATTCAAATTCACCAAAATAAAAATTTCCAAAGGTGTAACACATGCCATTGCTGTGAAATTTACTTTCTGATTGACTGTAAAAATTATTTCACAGGTAGTCAACCCATTTTGATGACTAATCTGCTGTACAAAAAGACAAATTTAGAAACAGCACAAAGTCATTCATTTTAGTCCTATAAACAAGGTGAATTGGGGTATTGCAATAATTCACCTGAAATACAAAAAATTTAAGTGGCTTTTCTCAAGTGCATTTATGTTTCCCACTGGACCAAAAGCCCCAAGTCATGTATCCCTTGGGCCAAGCAGGCTCAATGATCAAAAAGCTGTAGATAGCTGTGAAATTTATGTATACAAGGTGGGCAATTTCACACTTGTACACCTCCATTGTAAAGAAACATGATATGTGTTAAATAGTTCATTCCTCTGTCATGTCACAGTAGTCAGAAGAAGCTATTCAATATATAGAAAGCAGTATGCCATATGTTATTACAAGATCACTCCAGTATGGTGTAGGACTAGGTAAAATTGTGAGGTAGGAAATTTCTTCTTTCAAGATTTATCTCCTCTTCCCATCTTCCCACATTCTGATGCTTGTAACACCATCCCCTTCAGTTGCCCTGTTTATTCTCTTTGCTTGGTGTCTTTGATTTGATACATCTCACCCTAAATATATAAAAACTTTAGGTCTGAGTAAGCCATGGAGAAAGCTAGAGTAGCAGCACTTGCAATTAACAAATTGATATTTCTACTAAGGTACAGGTCCCAAGGCACATAACTATGTGTAGGCTTTGGGAGGAATTCAAGACATGATGGTGAGTGGGTCTAATTAGTTTGATGACTGCTGGCAGGTGGTCTCTGAGTGGATCATTACCTTCTGGACAATCCAGCAAAAAGTTAGCATGTCCCACAAATTAAAGAACTATGGTAATGGCAAGTTCAAGAATAGGCAATATACACTAGCCCACGTCAGCAAGCTAGCAATAAACTTTCAAAAGGTCTAAGAAAAAGGGTCCAAGTCACAGGACTAGAGCTTACCGGAGAATTCCAGCCCCCAGGAGTGGAGGAACTAAGGGCAGATGGCAATCTTAGACTAGGACTGGACAAAGAATGACGGGATAAAAATCTATTGGGCATGTATCTCAGGTAAATATTCAGAAATGTCAGGACTGAGTGTCACCACTGAAAACCAACTTATTAATCAGGCAAAACACAAAATATATACTCTGGAATGCATACTGTTGCTATGGAATTTACCGCATTATTGAATGTATAAACTCTGCATTATTGAATGTATAAAACGTGACAGGGGAAAATGCCACTAGACCTGCTTAAGTACTTGGTATTACTGATTAGAAATGTGACAAAAGGAGGGATAATCTAGAAGGTTCACTATCTGGTGTGACACTTAAAGTATTGATTTAAGTTTTCCTTTCCACATTAATCCAAGGGCACAGTTATTTCCAAAGTGCTGATTATCTTGAATTTACAGTTCTAGGTCAAGGAGGCCAGTTATGTAAACTAGCAATCAGTCAGAACTTCAAAACCAATAACTGATAAGATGTTACAAGAAAATATATTTGCATTTTAATAAGAGAATAGTCAGTACTCTAGGAAATTAATCCTTAAAGTTAGAAGTATGAGCAAGTGATGAAGCTATTTATGGAATCTTATCAAAGGTCTCAAAATGTATGTAGCATAGAAAACCATCTTATTATCCTATGTATAAAGTTAAGATTGTCACATATCTTTATATATATAAAAGCCTAAGCGACCATCCGACCATTCAACTGTTTGGCCAGTAGCTATTGACACCCAATGACCACCCTGGGGCAGACGGTCCAACTGATAGCTATGACGCACACTGACCACCAGGGGGCAGACACTCAATGCAGTAGCTGCAGAGCAGGGTGATGCACCTGAAACCAGAGAGGAGGGAGGCTGATTCTGGGGTGCTTCACCCGAGAACTGCCCTCTCGCAATCGAGGCCCCCTCTGGTATGTTGGAGAGCCGGTTTTGGCCCGATCCCCACAGGCCAGGCCAAGGGGCCCCACCAGTACACGAATCTGTGCACCAGGCCTCTAGTATATGAATAAGTACAATAAGTACAAACAGAATTGAAGCTTTTGCTTATACTCATTTTATTACACACACACAAAGAAACTGTAATACTACTCTCCCAGTTTGCATTGAGATAGCTCAGATGTCATGTGTCAGTTTGTGTTTGTTGTTGTTATTTTTACCTCTACCATATTTAAACTAAATTGCTTCCTCAACATTGTATTAATATTTAATAATATTTCTATAGTATCCTATGTTATAATTGTGATTGTACCCCCAGCCAGAACATGATCTCTTTGACTATCAAAATTTCCTTATGCAATTTTCATGACTTTCCAAGTGGTATGTTAGCATTTGTTCTCCAAATGAAACAGACTGATTTGTGGCATTTGCCAATTTCTGAAACATAAATGTTCCCACATATTGAGTGCTTTTCATGTGCTAACTATCATGCCTTGCATGTATAATTTATTCAATAAGTATCCAAGCTGCATATATTGAGCCCTGTTTAGTTTACTGAGGAAATTAAATCTCAAGAAAAACTGCACCTCAGAAAGAATCTGAGTAAACAGAATTTAAGAAAAGAATCAGAGGCAGTTTAGCACTATTATGGCTACATAAACAATCTCCACACTTCAACTGCCTGGGTTTAAATATTGCTTCAAATATGTAGAACTAGGTGATCTTTGTAAGAGGATTTGTAAAAAGGATATTTACAGTTCTTCTATCACAGGATTGCTGTGTGGACTGAACGTGTTTATGTATTTGAAGAACCTAGCACAGCACCTAACACATAGTAAGCAATTTATATTTATTGACTAATTTATTTCCCTTTAATATTATAATTAGAGAGCCATCTAGGAGTCATACACAGTAGAGATCCCCTGTTTTAATGACAAGAAGTTTGCAATCACTGGTTAGCAGGGATGGGCATTTCAAGGGAAGTCCCATTCTGAAAGGTTGGAAAATACATTTTTTTAAAAGTATTTAATCAGAACCATGAGAGTTTTTAAAGGTAGAATATAGAATCTACTGCTACATTAAAGATAACAAATAACAGAGACATGTATAAGAAAAAAAATATTTTTATTTTTTAAAAATCTGAGATCCTGAATTTATGTAATCCAGGGCTGACTTGATGGGGTCCAAACTGCATTCTATTCTCTGCCATTTTAAAAATAGTGTCCCTGTCTACATAGTCTTAGGTGGCTTACTACCAAATCCAAAACAGAGACGCTCCTAGGAGTCCAGTGAAGAGTAAAAATAAGGCAGGATAGAGAAGGTGTATCAATTAGCTTCACTCACACCTCTTTGGTAAAAATGAAATTATATGGTCACTTCTATGGTTGCAAAGTAGTCTGAGACATACGGGCTTTATTCGGGGACAGTGGTGTTCAGCTAAAGTGCAAGGCTTCTAATACTAAGGAAAGAAGAGGAGAATGAATATGAAGGAAGAAGTCTTTGCCAGATGAGCTAATCCTCAGGGCTGCCTTCCTTTTGTGCACGGACAGGTGGGTCAGGTTGGGGTCCATAAAAGGTGAAAGGGTATGTGATCCTCTGGAAGATGATCGAGATATACACTAATAGCCTAATTCCTTTCATTTTCTTTCCAAATGACCTTCAGCAATCCCTAATTTCACTATTTTGGATACTGCAATTATTTTGCCTGGGTTGCTATTCTACCTTTAAATGCAATCTACACACCCTGGGTTAGTAATGTAGCTAAATCCACTCAGGTGAAAAGGGAACTCTCACCCCTCAGAAAGTAATGAACCTAATCACGGGCATAATCCAGCTGGTTCAGGCACATTAGCTATTAGCAGATGTTCCCTTTGGCTGAAAGATTGACGGCTCTCCTTGATTCTCCTCATGCTGATTTTTTTTTTTTTCACAGTGCCTGAAGATGACTATCTCCAAGGAGACATCACAAATAGGGAAACAAGATTCACAGATATGCACCAATAGAATATATGTATTTTTTAGTTATAATATGTGAGGAATATTTTGCATGTTTTGGAATACGTGGCTGAGGTCAAGGTTTCACGGTAATTGAGCTTAAGATATTTAAAGCACAAGAAGCTTGCCTCAGAATTTTTGTAATTTTGTTCTTCTTTGAAAGAAAGGAAGAAAAAAATAAATCTTAATTGATAATTTAACTTTGTTTTGTTCTAAAGTTTCTTAAGCTTGTTTTCGAACCCAAGCTCTGTCAATGAATGTCTTTGAAAATAACTACCCCCTCTTATTCATAAGCAATACCCTTAAATGTGGGACATATTTACAATTAACTAATTATTTCAGAAGCAAGCTGTTAGCCATGTGGTATATCTAATGGATGAGAATTAATTGTTCTAAATTTTTAAAAAACTCAGATAACTTTATTTTTATTCATAATTCTACAAGTCTTTCTACCTTTCATATGCTCTAAGGATAATGATATTATGTTACCCATTTGAGCCTATGGATAAATTGAATAGAAGATGATCTAATTCGTACTCGAACCTGAATTCCCAATCCGTTTGTAATGACGGAGGCTTTGAGAGATACAAAGAAAGAACATGTGTGTTAGAGTCAGATTTGGAGTTTGACTCCTGACCTTATTCTTTTGTATCTTTGTGAACTTGCCTGATGGGCTTGTCCTTCTGTGTCTCCTCTCACCTTTGATCTACTTCCATTTCCTTTATGACTCTTTCAGACAGACTCACCTGGGAGTGAGTCTGTTTCTGTTTGGGTTCAATCAGAATGGAAGTAGGGGCGGATAATTTTCTCTGGGGCCTGAAACTTTTAGTACCCCTTGTAAAATTGCAGAATTATACATACAAAATTACGTAGGAAAGTGAATATTTATTTATACTGAGTAAATAAATCACAACAAATTATATATTTTAAGAATACTAATAAACTGTCTCTTTCCTCTACATTATTTTTACTGTACCTTTTCATATGACAATGATTTTAATAATAGCATTCTCTCTAGTGCAAAGAAAAAGATAATTCTGCATTTACTCTTGTATGGTTGAACAAATTTTGATTTGGTATCCTATATAATAAAAGCCCAGTGACTGAAACAGTGGAACGACCAGAACAACCAGAGACCAGAACACCACGGCCCCTCGCCCTGGCTGGCCCCACCCCCCAGGGAGCGGTTAGGGGCAATCAGGCAGGCAGACAAGCAGTTAGGAGCCAGTGGTCCTGGATTGCGAGAGGGATGTACTACTGCCAGTTTGCTAGTTTAGGCCTGATTCCACTGTGGTCAGACATCCCCCGAAAGGTCCCAGATTGTAAGAGGGGCAGGTCGGGCTAAGCCCTCCCCTTTTTCCCCCCGTGGAAGAATTTTGTGCACTGGGCCTCTAGTTATACTATATAGAGAATTTAGAAAAATGTTTCTTTTAATCCCACAAATTCATTTATTAGGATTGTGTGAAATGAGAAAATATTAGCTTTTTTAATGTGTTGAGTATATGATTTGAATATTTTTCCAAAGATAGATTTCAATATTTTGACTTTGTTGCTCCTTTTATACCTACATATTTCCTATCCCAGTTGTCCTAGACACATTTTCTATATACAATACTACCTCTGGTGCTGCACTTTCTTGTTCTGTAAACAGGTGAGTTGACATAGAGGTAGCAGGGTATTTCTAAAAGCCATTCCCACAGTTGCATGACTAGCAATGACTTAACTATACAAAAAAGGTACTGTGAGCCATAAAAATATATCCCCCCCCCTAAAAAAAAGCAGTCTGAATTTATCCCTAACTCAATTTCCAGGTTGCAAAACTGTCAATGGCCTCTCTAACACACTACCTGTCAATGGGGAAGATAAATTAGAAGGGGGGAAATGAATTCTTAATAAATAGTAATTGAAAAAATATTAGTCTTTCAAATTTTTCAGAAACAGTGACATCTAAATATATTGATAGGTTCTTTCATAAGGTCTTGGAAGGGACTCATGCCAGAAAGGGACCTGAAGCATAAGCTTTATTAATACTTCAAAGCACATGGATCTGCAGGCAAGAGGTGTCCAAGTGGGAGAGGAGAAAGTTGGAATATGTCTTCGCTGCTTCCTCCCTGTTCTGGGATATGATTTCTGGCAGTGGATGTGTTTTCTCTCACTATCACTCTTGTTGGGTGGCCTCTCTTTCTTGCCTATAGTTCTCACTGACCAGAGGTTGGCTATTTATGACTTTGTCTCTATCACTGCAGGTTGTAGGTTGGCAGTGCTTGAGGTCCTGTATCTAAAGGCCCAGTGCCTACTGGGTAACATTTTTATTCACTTGCCCATTGAGACCTAAAGGTGACAATGATTTCCTGCTTTTCTCAATTTCTGGGTACTTCAATATCCCTTCTTGATTCTGTTCACACCTCTGTAAGTAGTCCCTTATTAAGATACCTTAAATCATCTGAGTTGAATTCTATTTCCAGCAGTATCTTGACTAAGGAAAATTATTTTAACCTCCTTAAGCCTACGTTTCTTTATCTGTAAAATAAACAAAACCAGGTCTATTTCATAGATGTGTTTTGAAGATGAAATGAGACAATTGTGCAAAATATATGCCACCATTTCATTCAAACACACAGAATCAGGGAACCCCAGTTTCCCAGTATGAACTAATATAAACTAAGTAGCACTTCTCACTCTGTTGGGTTTTTTTTTAATTTACAATGGTGTGTATTTAAAAAAATATAACACATACATTTTTAGAATAATAAAATGAAAAGTCAAACCATACAAAAGATAATCCAGTTTTTATTATTAACTTATATACATATATGATTATATAAATATAATCATAACAGACATATGGAGAAAAAAATTTAAACCCACCTTTAGGGAAAATTTGTGCACTGGCAATGTTACCAGACTAAGGGGCTTTGCTTGCTTGCACCCATCAAAGCCCAATTAAAGGTGGTTAAAGGAGCTGAGGTCATGGGCTCTATACACTGGATGGGGCCAGGGTAGGGAGTAGTTGATCATTGCATCAGGTCCTGATGTCAGCCATGGCATTGTTCTGTATGTTTTCATGAAAGTGTGGTCAGTAGGGTATTTCACTGTCATGGGCCTGGGGCTGAAACATAACTGAAGTCAAGATGTCATCCTTATCTTGACCAAAACTCTGTTTCTGAGGTCAACAGACCAGAGGCTTTGTTCTTAAGACGGTTTGATGCTAACTAGAATCTGATGTCCTAGGAGCTTAATGATTAAGGAAGGGAGTGGTGGGACAGAAAGGACAAAGAGTCCTGTTAAATAAATGGAGTTTCTGTGTGTTTACAGCAACTAATACAGACTGAACTTATCTGTGTGAGGACCAATAATAAACAGCTGGCCAACCAGCACCACTTCATAACCAGCGCATTGAATAGTACTATATTGCAACCTATTATTCCACTTATATTTCTTTCTGGTTCAGGATATCCTGGCACTTGAGCTATGTTAAATGAAAACTTCCATAGCCAAAAGCTTTTCTAGAAGAAAGGCTTTCTTGAGCCATATGCTAGCCAGAAAAAAGGAGCAGGCCCCGAGGCATGTAGTATAAACTCCCAGCAGCAGAGCTAGATGGAGAAGACAATGTGTCTACCTTTGGAGTTGACAGGCTCTATTATACATCATGTGTTAGAGAAGATGAGTGTAAGTTGTTCTGAAAGCATTCACATTGGCTATGATAAAGTAGGTGAGAGGAGGTGAAGCAGGGCTAGTTCTAGGTAAGCTGATGATCCATAAAGAAGTGTTTTCTCTTTGGGTTGGTTGTGATCAACAGTCTGGAAAGTTCATGGGTAAGCAAGATGTGGCTATTCAGCCATTCTTTCTAGATAATCATGGAAATAGCCACCCGGAAATTAATTCAAAGTTTCATCAGTCTTTTTTTGCTTTTACTATGGCAGCTGTGAACTGATTAACCGCTCTTGTCCCTTCCACCCTCCGACTTGCTATAATTTAATTTAGGTCATTTCAGAATTATTTTTCTTGCCAACTCCTTTCTTCCCTCATCTCTATCTTTCTGGATTTATGTATTCTTTTTTTACCCTTGGTTATTTTGTAGTAAAACTCTCCTGACAAACTCACTCAGGCCCAGATTTCTTCTAAGAAATTATTTACTATGAAATGGTTTATGCCTGTATCAAATGCCAATTACTAACAGTAGAATCTGTGCCTTATCAGTATACAAACCACCTGATGATGAATCAAGAGCAAAACAGTCTGTACTCAGCACAGTTCCCATATTATACTGCTTTACCTTCAGTCAGTAGAACAGGAACTCCTGGTGGATTGTTATATGGATGCAAAAATCACATGACCTAGTTTCTGACTCACAAGTAATTCAGAATTAAGTTTGAGCCCTCACAATAATTTCTCTTGTGCAAAGCTAGTTCTGACTATTCTGTATGTGATATAATAAATAAAATAATCAACATCCAGTGAAATGGTGTGTGTGTGTGTGTGTGTGTGTGTGTGTGTGTGTGTGTTCCTTCTAAATATCATATAGAGAACATAAGAGAACGAGCCCACTGGAAGGTTTAGCCTCCTAAAGATCAAGGTACTTATTTTTAATGAAAAAGGTTAGGTAGGAAGAAGAAAAGGGGAATTTTCTTGAAGGGAAAAAGAGAAGTTTCATCTGAATGCATGCAGAGTGCGTTGCCATGGCAACCTTACTCCAAGTGAGAAAAAGAACATTTGTCCTGCCTGTTATTCGGATGTCCATCATGTGCTGGCAGCTGCAGAAAACCTGCTGTTATTATCGCAATTTTTTAAATTTTCCAAAGGGGTATAGATGAATGGTTTAAGTAGTGATAAGGCATTCCCCCAAAAGTTCTAGTCATCACCTAAAACTCTGGTCCTAATGACAGGATTATCCATTATCTTTTCTAATTAGTGTCATTGTCTAAAATGCCTCCTGTAACTGCTAATAAAGACAAGGAAATGTTTGAGGACACAGAATTCCTTTATAATCCATTTATTCATTGTTATTTGTATTAGGCCAACTACATTTCATACATCACATCACACACATATATGTGTGTGTGTGTGTATATATATATATATATATATATATATATATATATATATGTGATAGACATATATATAATTCATATCACATGTACATATATATCATTCATATCAAATTCTTATGCCTAATAGCATTTACAGGGAACAATATAAAAACTATGCTTTATATTGTTTTGACTCCTTATAAGGTGATGAATTTTACTATATGAAATCAATACAAGTAACAGAGGTTTAGTATTAAAATCCACATTAGTCCACAATTGCAACGTACTTTATGCTTTGGGAGAAAACTATCAATGCCCAGTCATTTTTGTTAATAGAAATATGTTGGGATAATTGCTTCTTCATATGCAGCAAACATAATTCTCCATTTGAGATGCAATTTAGCATAAAGACTGGGAGCTGTGGAGCCAGTCACCTGAGTTTAATTCTTGCTCTCCCTTTTACTACGAGTATATGTATAACCTTGGGCCAGTTTTTTAACCTCTTGTCCAATTTTCTTCATCTTTAAAATAGAGAGTGATACTCTATGGAGTTGTTAGATCAAAAGTCCTAATACAAGAAATGGAAAACTTTTTCTGCAAAGGAACAGATAATAAATATTTTAGGCTTCATCAGCTATATGGTCTAAGTGGCAACTAGTCAACTCTGTCATTGTGTGAAAGTGGCAATAGACAAAAATCAATGGGCGTGGCTGTGTTCCAATTAAAGTTTATTTTAAAAAAAACACAAACCAACAAACAGACAGCAGGGCTGGGTTTGACCCATGAGATATACTTTACCAAGCCCTGATTTAATACATAAAGTGCTTATATGGTGCTCAATTCAGAATAATTGCTAAATAAGTGTTAACTTACATGAGTTAATTGTGAATTTTGTTGTTTTAGTTTAAAATGAACAGAGCATTTGAAGTTATCAAAATAGCCTCAATAATAGTAATTCAACTGAGTCATAATGATTTCAGGAAGAAATTGACTCAAAGTTTTGAACACCACTGTAAGAAGACACTAGGAAGGAGATATTACTGTGGAGTTGTTTTATTTCAATAGTGAACAGTATAATCTACTTCTTATAAATCAGAACAAATGCATAATTAAAATGGTTGAGTAGAATTCACTGCTTTACAAAGATTTTTTAGTGCACCTTTGTATTAAAGAAATCATTTTTAAGAGCACAAGTAAGGTGGGCAACAATCTTATTGATCAAATTAAGATAGAATTAAGACTGAAAAAAAGTGATATTTGAGAGAGAAGAAAATATCCTCAAACAACTGTGATCACAGTTGATTTTACAAAATAAGCTTTTAATGTCCTTGATGATTCTAGTTGTGCCTGCCTTTCATAATCAAAATACGGAAACCACCTGAAATTGTATGAATTGGCAGGTTGTAAAATTTCAAATGCCTATTTCAGTGCACTAGTGATAGTATTTCAGTGGCATTAGGTAATATCCAGGCTGCCCTTTACCAAAATGACTATCCATTGCTCAATTCATTCAATCCCACACCAACACACCCTCCAGGTTTCACTTACAAGTTTATCCATCAAGTGTATAAGTTGTGTAACAAGAACAATAGTTTAAAAAGAAAATAAAGATAAACACTGACTAGCATACATAATTTTTCTTGGGACAAACTGCATTTTAAATATTAATTTTCTTCTGAAAAATTTGATTACAAAGACCCTGGAAACCTATATTGAAATTGATTTAACTAATTATTGGAGTAAGCAATAATTTTTGTTGGCTTTAAAAATTTATGTTTAACTAATACCGTGAACACACACTGCCCAAAGATTTAAAGTTGAACTTTCTATAAATTTTTATATCATCGTATCTTACAACTATGCAGTGCTTACAGTGATGCTCAGTTACAATAATGAGTATGATACTCTAAATAAATTTAGAGCTGTCTTTGAACCCCTGATAATCTCATCTTATGTCAGTGTTTTAGTTCTCAAAGTAATCACTAGCTTTAAATTAAACATTCCATGTTACTTATTTACTTGAGTTCTATAAAGTATAACTGTCTGATAACCAAAAGAGATTGATTACAAAACATACACACATTCATTCATTCATTCATTCATTCATTCATTCATTCATTCATTAACATGAATTTGTGTCCTGACTGCCTTGGGAAGGCCCTTTTATATCAGTTTCACTGGCAGATCTCCCTTTTTATATAGGGCGGCACCTCGGGAAGCCAAGATAATCCTCAACCCAATCCAGGTCCTTGTCATGAAATAAAAACAAATTCAAGAGCATGCAGAAAGATTTAGCAAAACACAGTATGTTTATTAAAACAATAGTACACATTTGAGAAGTGGGAGTGAGTCACCTTGGAGAATGAGAGGCCCCAGTGGGTTCTGATTGAAGGTTTTTATTAAACGTGAGCAAGAGTGTGTTAGGGTGGTCTTTGGCTTCTGATGCTGATGAGGTGACTGCCTACTGAGATCATCCTTGTCTCTCCTCTCTGGACAGAAATGTGTTCCTCCCAATGATAGGAAACTGGGGAGGCAGGAGCTGGCAACAGGTGGTCAGTGAAGTTCACTGTCTGTGATGTTCCAGCCTAGACAGAGAAGGGCAGGGTAGAGCATGAGGTCTTTGTTCTCTATTCTAACTTTTCTGCTTCACTTTGACTCTCAAAAGTACCCCAGTTTGGAAAGTAATATATAAAGATGCACTTTTAGGTTTTTATTCCTAGAAGCCCTCAACAAATAGTTTAGTACCTACCATGTGCCAACCACTCTTCTAGGCCCCATGTATTATATATAATAAAATTATAGGTAAACTCCATTAATTATTAAAGAGCCCATAGAGGCTTCTAATTTTCCCAGGGTAGTAAAGCAACTATTATAAGCTCTTACTGTTTATAAGTAACTGCCTTGGCTTCTGACACTGATGGACTTCATTGGCAAGCTAAGTACTCCTGACTGAAATTAGAAAATTAAACAGAAGTAACTGTCACAGTTGGCTCACATACAGCCCTGGCATGAATGTAGCATCAAGATCTAGAACAAAATTGAGGTTTTCCAGCCTTTTATATAGCTGTGAGGTTTGATCTCCCAGGATTAACATCTCTGTGTATAAAGAGCCAAGGTCTGTAATGTCCCAAACGACTGGAGGATCAACCAAACGCCAGGCTGCTTGCTCAGCAGGCTCGGTTGGGAGGGGACTTGTGGCAGCAGAGATGGGACCGGGGGAGGCGGGGCCTGGCAGAGCGCAGCCTGTACTCCCTACAGGGCTGGGGCAGCTGTGAGTGCCTGTTGGCCCACAGGAGCTGCTTCAGCTCGGCCTGCAGGCTCCGCTTGGTGCCGTTCCCTTTCTCTCTCTCTCTAAAAATCAATAAACTATTCTTTAAAATAAAATAAAATAAAATAAAATGGGTCAGCAAACTACAGCCTGCAGACCAAATCCAGCTCCACCTGCTTTTTAAATAAAGTTTCATTGGAACACAGCTAAAAAAAAAAAAACCTATTTGGTTTTTTTCCAATCTTTATTGTTGAGAATATTACAATGTCTCTTTTTTTCACTCCATTGCCTCCTCCACCCTGTTTCTGCCCTGCCCCAGGCCTTCACCACCCTATTGTCTGTGTCCATAGGTAATGTATATCTTAATAATAAAAGGCTAATATGCAAATGTTCGTTACAGGTGACCAGCAGGAGGCTTTATCCCTTGCCTGGTGGGGCTTGACGAGGGTGGGGCCAGCTGGGTCTGGTCTTGCCCAATGGGGATGGGGCCAGCCAGTTCTGGGTCTCATGCAATTTCAAGGCACACGTGGGTGGGCGGGGACTTGACTCTGAGTCCCATGGTATGTCCAAGACTCTGACAGGAGGGAGATTTTCATATACATTTTACTAATTTTCTTTCATCTTTGACACTTCTATTATAGAGAAAGGGCAAATAGCAATATTAAAATATTTTTCGTGCACCGGGCCACCAGTCTGTACATATAAAAGCCAAGTGACCAGAACCACTGGAATGACTGGTCGCTATGCTGCTAGCCAACCAGCTCGATCAGGGGTGAGGTCAGCTGACCAACCTCCCACGGCCCCTCCCCCTAGCTGGCCTGGCCCTGATCGGCCCCAATTGGGGTGGGCTGGCTGGACCCCTCCTGTGCATGAATTCATGCATTGGGCCTCTAGTATTAATATCAAATCCCAAACAGAGATAAAAATAACTTTGTACTTCTACATAGAAGCAAATGAAATGAAATTCCACTTGACTAACCAAGACATGAAGAGGCCAAAGTTGGAACAGGGTATTTTGAAATTACCTTATAAGGAAACTTAGATAGGCAGACTGGAAATAATCTCATAAACATTACTAGCTCAATGTCTTGTCAATTATGATTCCTAGGTGGATTTCCATATCAATCTTGAATGTGTCATGTGCTTTCTCACATATTACTTAACTTGATCTTCATAAAAATCTTAAAATGATTATAGAAAACATGATCCCCTTTTACAGACTGCAGATATCTAGAAGCTTGATTGTTTGAGTCTTTGGGGATAATCATTTTTTTTTACTTTATTAAACTACTCAATTTCTCCAAAGAAGTTGTACAATTTTATACGTCCATTTAGAATGATGTAGTATAAAATATTTTGACATTATTAAATTTGAAATATGGATTAATATTTTGCTAAATAGAATTCATAACAAAAAATCTGTGGTTTCTTTTTTAAAAATTTTATATTGAATTGGTTAATAAAATTACATAGGTTTCAGGTGTACAATTCTACAATGCATCAACTGTATATTGTATTTTGTGTTCACCACCCAAAGTCTCCTTTCATCATCATTTATCCCTTCTTTACCCTCTTCTACTTCTCCCCATCTCCATTTTCCTCTGGTAATCATCACACTTTTGTCTTTGTCTATGAGTTTGTTTGTTGTTGTTTCTTATTTTTTATTTTTGTTTATTCCTTTTACCTTTTTCATACACTCCCCCTAATCCGCTCCCCTCTAACAGCAGCTAGTCTGTTTTCTCTATCTCTGAGTCTGTTTCTTTTATTTCTTTCTTTTTCTTTTCTTTTCTTTTCTTTCTTTCTTTTTTTGTTCATTAGATTCCACATATAAGTGAAATTATATGGTACTTATCTTTCTCTGGCTTTTTAAAAAATATATTTCTTTATTGATTTCAGAGAGGAAGGGAGAGGGATAGAGAGATAGAAACATTAATAATGAGAGAGAATCGTTGATAGGCTGCCTCCTGCATGCCCCCACTGGGAATTGAGCCCACAACCCGGGCATGTGCCCTTGGCCGGAATTGAACCTGGGACCCTTCAGTCTGCAGGCCGACGCTCTATCCACTGAGCCAAACCAGCTAGGGCATGACTGGCTTTTTTAACTTAGCATAATACTCTCCAGGTCCATCCATGCTGTTGCAAAAGGTGACATTTCCTTTGTTTATATCATCAAGTGGTATTCCACTGCGTAAAGTATCATAGCTTTTTTATCCACTCATCTTGGGTTGCTGGTTTCTTTAAGTGTTGTATAACTCTACAATCTGCCTATAGATTAATTCTGAGATGGCCTTTGAAATTATCTCAGAAGTTCTAGGTTTATACCAGAATAATCACAGATACAAGAATAATAATATTCATTTAAGTTTTCTATTCTTTATGTAAAGCAAAATTGTAGTACTGCCACTATCTAATGTGTTAGGGTAGACTGTTACATCACATGAAGAAACATGTCCAAAATGTTAGTGGCTTACCTCCAGAATGATTTATCATTCATGCTACATATCCTTTACAGATCAACAGAGACTATTTTCACTTATCAAGGATTGGAGATAAAGGAGCAACCATCATTTCAAACACTGTGAAATTTCTGTGCTGTAAAGAGAAGTTTAAATGTTCAGAAGATAATAGAATGAGCCAAGTGAACTGCATAATCATAATAGGGCTAAGAAATAGTCCAACCTTGTGCCTAGAAGGGGGAGAAAAATATTTGGTAAACAGCAGTGGTAACTACCAAACATATATGATTTCATTTAGCTCTCATACAACCCCATGAGGCAGGTATTGGTTTCACTCTTTGAAAGATGAAGAGAAAGATTAAGTAACTTGTGTAAGGTTGTACAGATAGTAAGTAGTGGGGCAAGGACCAAAACAAAGCCAGTCCTTCTATAGTCTCCTTAAGCATTACTGTGTGGTAACTGACAAGGATCAGAGAGAAATGGAGAAAATGTGTCTATTAGATTAAAAGCAAAATACAATCATGCTACTATTGCAGATATGCGTCTTTTTATTCATTATTTCTCTAATCTCTTTTTATAACTGTTCCAAGGAGTAATCTCTAGAAATCTTTTTGACCTTAGCCCTACTAAAGTAGCTTCCAAATGTTTAGTTTATGCCTTGTGCTTTCTAATTTTTGTTAATGAGCCAAAAGCGAATATCAAGTGCTGCTGACTTGGGAATCATATTCTTTCAAGTAATACCATTTGTACTCTTTTACCTAATCACAAAAAAGAGCATTTATTACTATGAAGTTGATGACTTCAGCTCAAATAAAAGAGCTTCATAGGTACTAATCTTTATTTTATCTCCTTTCTATTTTGTCTTTGAATTAAGATATTTAAGAAAACTACAATGGCTTAAATCAGAAAAGAATAATTATTACATTAAACAAAAATGTTTTTTGAACATGGAAACTGAACCTGAAGGGTGAAACAAATTAGTATAATAAACATAACCAAATATTTATGTGGAAAGCATATAAATAACATAGAAGAGCATAGACATTATACAAAGTTCATGTGACAAAATGTACAGCATACAGAAAATAATTTAAATGGAGCTCCAGTGTAACCATCTAAGCAATAAAACCTCTATAAACTACTAAATTGCTGTTACATTTGTCTAAATAATCTTTATCTGGTAGCTTACAGAAGCTTTAAAATTTTATTTTTCTTACATATTTTTAAGAGTTTTATTCTCTTCTATATAAAATGCCATCAAAATTAAGGCTTACAACATCCATATTTAACTTTCCACTTGAATGGATGCATTCAAGGGACTTTATGCCAAGTTTCTTGAGCTGCTCAATAAATCCGTCATAAAGAAGATGATCTAAAACCTGCAACAGATGCATTGATCTAATCAGTTACAGTAAAATACCCCATTTAGTGTCATAAACCTTTCAATATCCAAAAGCATTGGCATTTAGTAGACCAGAAAGCTGACTCACAGGAATATATATATTTTTTAATGTAGCAAAAGCAGCAACCGAACAGCATCTTTCAATATATAGTTGTTACTGTGGACATAGTGTAAAATATTTTCCACTAAAGACATAGCATTGCAAAAATAAAATTAGATACTATGCTTTTCAAGTAGGGATCCAATCCTCTATAGAGTAATGTTATAAAACATCATATTAGAGAATAATTGTAGTGAAAGGGAACTCAAAATTTAATAGTCTCACTTTCAGATACATTCAGAATCACTATTTTAAAATGCTTATAATGAATGTATAATTGAATGAAATTCAGAAATCCAGGGCTCTGTTCATAACTCCAGCACTACTTCCCTCGTGATCTTAAACACTGCACCTCAAAACTAGGGAAAGTAGTGAGCTGGGCTATTCTTCAGTGTGGCGCTCTACAGATAGGGAGCCAATTGTTCAAATCCTTTCTGATAGAAAAATTTTAAATATGAGTGAATAAACTGCTATAGGATTTACACATGTTATCAGAGAATGCTGCTTTTAAAAATAGCTAGGTGAGTCATGTTACACCAATATTTTTGGTTTCTTTTGTGTTATATGTTACTTTTCTCCTTGAAGAAAGGGAACAGAATGTTAATGTTGATGCTTCTAAAACAAACACATTCCCAAATTATGAAATGGAAATAATGCTGTTATCAAGATATCATGTTCAAACAGGTGAAAACATGATTGTCATGCAAATTCAAATGACTACATGTAAATATATATTTACATCATAATGAGAGAACCAGTGAAATTTAGTGTTTATAAGTATGTTTAAAAATTAGAATAAGATTGCTATCTTCTATAATAATAAAAGCATAATATGCTAATTAGACTGCACATACTTCCGGATGACCTTCCAGATGACCATCTGGACGAAGCCGGGGCTGCCAGGGAAGCCCAGGTCCCAGGTGCCAGAGGGAAGCCGGTGCCAGCAGCCGGGGGAAGGAAGGCCTATTCTTGCACGAATTTCGTGCATCGGGCCTCTAGTGTTAGAAATAAAACTGATTAATGTTTTACAGGGCAATCCTTATTTAAAGATGTAAATGAAACTCCCCCTAGAGTTATTCTAGAGAGCACTGCTTAAAAATGTTAAATTGTAATCATAAATGACTTTCAAGAAAATTCTCTTTGATTTTTAAAAATATCTCTAAAGAATTGGCCCATCAGAAAACAATATTCACTGTATATATTTTATATAAACTTAATATTTATATCTCTTGATCATATACCACATAATGAATATTTTGTGTATATAAAATTCAAAAACCTGCCAAATTGTTTTCTTTTAGTGAAAGGGTTGTATATAGGCATATTATTGGAAGGATTTTCATGCTAAGGTACAAAAATTTTTGCCTTGTCAAGACTCCACATCATGCTTGAAGAGAAATATTTTTTTATTATATCAAATAACTCAGAGAATAACACATTCATTCATTCATTCATTCATTCATTCATTCGCTCTTATTTGGCAAGTAGATATAGAGGGATGGACACAGAAAAAAACATATGCATCCTTTCCCCCCAAATTCCAGGTACCTCCTTGAAGATGCTCTCCATAGATTTGAGGTGAAAGCATCCGATACCAATTTTCCTTGGTTGGTAGAAGAGCTGAAATTCTCTATAGAAAAAAAAAATCACACAAAACGTCTCTCAACCATCCTTATTGAAATTGTTATATACCTTCAGCAGGGGTTTCCACCCTCTGAGGAATTTAAAGCACCCTGGCACGAGTATCAGCTGTAGTTTGGTGTCCATTGTCCTTGTTTCCATAAACCATTGAACAATAGCATGTAGAATTCTCTGTCTTTTTCATCAAAAGCCATTAAAACAAGAGTCTCTAGAAATATTTTACTAACCATTTTGACATTTAGTTATAGGTAATATATTACATGATATAACTGGAATGATTATACAAGAAAGGAAATGATGATAAAACGTAAATAATATGTTTCAATTCTGTAACATATTATTTACGTTACTAGGGGCCCAGTGCATGAATTCATGCACCTTGAAAGTAACTGTGGGCCGAGAGGCTGCGGTACACATGGGTGGGTCTCAGCCCATCCTCCCCACCCCTGCCTGGCCCCTCCCACCACAGCCCCCCTCCCGCTGCCACCACCACCACCACCGCTCCCACACACTGATGGTGCCGGCCCCGCTTGTACCTGCTGAAGGCGAGGAGCGATTGGGGCTGGCACCAGCAGCAGGTACGAGTGGGGCCGGTGCCGGCATGCGAGTGGCATCTGATTGCGCTTCAGGAGCAGGGGGAGGTGGAAAAGCCCTCAGGGGCGATCAGGGCCAACAGCTGCCACTCATACCCGCTGATGGCGCCAAGCAATCAGGACCAGTGCCGGGCACCAGCAGCGGGTGCAAGCAGCAGCTCCGGCGCTGGCTACAGGTGCGAGTGGGGCGGGTGCTGGTGGTGGGTGTGAGAGGCAGCTGCCAGCCCCTATCTCTCCTTAGGAGCAGGGGGAGGAAAAGAAGCCCTGAGGGGGGATCAGGGCCAGCACTTGCTCACACCCGCTGACGGCGCTCAGTGATCGGGCCGGTGCCAGGAGCTGACAGTGGGTGCGAGTGGCGGCTCCAGCGCCGGCAGTGGGTGCAAGCGGGGCCGGCGCTGGCAGCAGGTGCAAGCATTGGGCGGGACCACGGTGCGCAGGAGCAAAGAATTTTCAGTAACCACCAGAGGCTCGCCCCAATGACAGCGACTGGTGCCCCGCCTTGGTCTGGCACCCCCACTCACCTGCTCCACCATCCTGCTGCAGCCGATGCCTGCCATGTTCTGCACACACCCCCTGGTGGTCAGCGCATGTCATAGTGACCGGTTGTTCCACTATTCCGTCTATTTACATATTAGCCTTTTATTATATAGGATTCTACCTTAAGTTTTCAAAGTACTTGGGAATTTTTAGCACATTCCTAGTCTGTATTAAAAATCAATTTTGAATTTAATGAAATTGAACTGGAAAATAACATAGAATTAAGGATTTTGTACTCAGAGACATCATTACATGCAAATGGTACTTATTGCAGAATCACTAGGCACAGTAGGTTGCTGAGTTACAGCTTTGATAAAAGCACAACTTCAGCTTTACAAATGTTAAGCCACGCTATTGAAAGACAACACCCAGGAGTTGCACCAATTTTTTTTATGAATTAAAAAGCAAGTAAGACCCAAAACCGGTTTGGCTCAGTGGATAGAGCATCGGCCTGTGGACTCAAGGGTCCCGGGTTCGATTCCGGTCAAGGGCATGTACATTGGTTGCGGGCACATCCCCAGTAGGGGGTGTGCAAGAGGCAGCTAATCGATGTTTCTCTCTCATCGATGTTTCTGACTCTCTATCCCTCTCTCTTCCTCTCTGTAGAAAATCAATAAAAAAAAAAAAAAAGCAAGTAAGAGCCCAGCTGGTGTGGCTCAGTGGTTGAGGGTCAACCTGTGAACCAGAAGGTCATGGGGTTTGATTCCCCATCAGGGCACATGCCTGGCTTGTGGACTGGATCCCCAGTAGGAGGCATGCAGGAGGCAGCCGATTAATGATTCTCTCTCATCATTGATGTTCCTCTCTCTCTCCCTCTCCCTTCCTCTCTGAAATCAATCAAAATATTTTTTAAAAGCAAGTAACAAAGTTAATCTAACACTTAAAAAGTGCTTTAATTTTCTTCTTTTGAGAAAGAACTTCCTATTCATGAGATTTTAGTAGCTTTCTCGTTTTTTTTCTTCTAGAAAATAAGACCATAATGGGTGTTATTAGTATTTTTGTCTAATAAAGAATTCAGAGTAGAATTGAACAATATGCTAAAACAATATCACCACCAGTGACAAAGGTATTCATGAAGTAATCCCTTCTATTTTTAAATAGTCTTAATGAATAGTCATTTTAATATCTATGTCATAAAAATAATCTGAAATTTGGAAATATGCAAAATTTACTGGGTGTTCTTTTATTTCAATCCTGGATATGACTTTATATTGTCTAGGATTTTTCAAAACTCTGTAGGGGAATAGGTTAACTGTTAAATTTTTATCTGGTAGAAATGCAAATACTGTCTTCTTGATAGAATGTATACACTCAAAAAGTAAACTTACTGGTTATGTTAGACTTTAACTATTTTTTAAGTAACCTTGTAATTTTATTCTAGCTTGCCTATAAATAGTTAGTTTAACAAATGTTATTGGGACATACCTTTAACTAATGTGTTGAATAAAATTGTTGACACATTTTCATTTTATAATTAGTTGACTCTTAAACAATATGGGTTTGAACTGCTCAGTTCCACTTAGAAGTGGATTTTTTCAAACACTGAATCTGGGAGTCTGTGGTTACAAAGGGCTGACTGTATGCTTGGATCTATGCCATTTTATATAAGAGAACTTGAGCATCTGTAGATTTTGGTGTCTACAGAGGGATCCTGGAACCAATCCACTGCAGATACTGAGGGACAACTTAGGTTTGGGAGAGTCAAAGTTTATGTGAATTTTTAACTGCATGTGGGGTTTAAACCCCTATCCCTGCAATGTTTAAGGGTCAAAGATATATGGAAACCTTAATTTTACCTCTTGGAAAATTATACTCTAACATTCGTAATGGTCCAGATTCAAATATAGTTATTCAATATGGTTCTTAATTTTATCATTAATAAGAATCTAATAAGAATCAACAGGAGAGATTGTTAAACCACAGATTGCTGGGCCCCAGAATTTCAGATTCAGTAAATTAGGGTAAGGTCCAAGAATTTGCATTTTTAACAACTCCCTAAGTGATAACTGTGTTGCTAATACTGGGACCAGATTTTTGAGAATTACTGTTGTAATTTATTCTTTATTGTTCAGCTCTCTAATATTCTCTTTAAAAATGCTAAACATCATCCATCACAATACTCTGCATAAGATTTGGGAAGTTACATGACTATTTTATATAAGTATGTCATAGGATCTTACGAGTTATATAATTTTTCAATCACTTTGCCACATAGCAAATTAGATACAAATTCATTTAAGAATTTTGAATTTATATGTTAAATAAAAGAAACATCTATTTATTTTTATTATACAAAAAATACAAAATATGCAAATTAGTAAGTCCAATGTTTTGACTTCTCTATTGTGTTTTCAAAATTCTTACATGATGAAGGGGATTCTTTATCTGCTTAAGTGCAAGAAAAAATATATATATATTTAATCCTTACCCAAGGATACTTTTCCATTGATTTTTAGAGAGAGGGAAAGACAAAGAGAAACATTGATGTGAGAGAAACACATTGATTAGATGCCTCCTGCAGGAGCCCCAACCAGGGCCCGGGTCAGGGAGGAGCCTGCAACCAAGGCACGTGCCCTTGACCAGGTGGAACTGGGGACCTTCTGGTCTGCAGGCTGACAAAGAGCAAGGAAATTTGATACTGTTAATTTTTGTATTCTTTCAGAATTTTTTGAAAATAGGGAAACATAAAGAACTTCTCTCCAAGCAGAGTCTCTCTTCTGAGAGATGAATTTCTGCCCAGAGGAGCATTGCTTTCTAATAATTCTCTTCCTGTCAGGCTAGCATGGCTCAGTGGTTGAGCATAAACCTATAAACCAGGAAGTCAGGGTTCGATTCCCAGTCAGGGCATATGCCCAGGTTGTAGACTCAATCCACAGTATGGGGTGTACAGGAGGCAGCTGATCAATGATTCTTTCTCATCATTGATGTTTCTTTCTCTCTCTCTCTCCCCCCCCCCCTACTCTCTAAAATCATAAAAACATACTTATTTAAAATTTTCTTCCCAATCACTTCTTAATATTTGCCAACCTTCACTGAGTTAAGAATAACTAAGAGGTACTTGTTAAAAATATATAATCTTGGGGATCCCCCCGCCACCCCCCAGGCCCGGCCCCAGACCCTCTTGATCAGAATCGCCAAGTAAGGAGCTGAAGATGATCAGTTGCTTAATAACATTCTAGGTGATTCTAATTATGAGGTGCAGAGGTCTGGGGTCCACATATGACTAACCACTTCCTTGAGACAGTTCAGTAGTCCCCAAACTTGTCTTCTTTGTAGATCTTAAAAAACAACAACTGATTCTTCTCACCCCTAGATATTCTGATGCAATTGTAAAGTATTACTTGGACATTGGGATATTTAAAACGTGGCATATTTCTCTAATATGCAGCAAAGTTTGGGAACCACTGACGCAGTCAGTAAGACTTCTTTCTGAGCGTTTAAGAAAAAGAAACTTCTCTGGCTCAGCATCTCTGACGTTTATTTTGTAGTACCTCGTGAAAGAGGAAAGATTTAAAAAAACTCAAGTTTTCATTTCCTTGGGTCAGAAGAAGATGGTGGACTGGAATATTGACACTGGACTTTAGGTTGGTTGGTGTGTTGGGTTTTTACATTGCGGGGACTACGGAGTAGTGAACATGCTGTTAATTACTTAGTGGAATCTCCCGCAGAAGAGGCTGTGATCTGACAGTAAGAAGCCACTAGGTTTTGTCTTGTCTCTATCACTTAATGCCTAGAAGGTCGCTCTCTTTTCTGGGCTTCTACAGACTCACCTTCGCAATTGGGCCACGACTTGTCATGACCTGCTTCACAAATTATGGTGAGTCTGTGATTGTTAAGTATTTTGTAAAGTGAGCAGTGTTAATGATACCATTCTCTTCTTGTTGCAATGATATTACTAAAGTAATCAACTTTATGACACTCATCACATTCGAATGCGTTTTTTTTTTATTTTTAAACTGTTTTCTGAAGTAAGCCAAGCATACTCAAGAGTGACAAATTATAAATACAGAGACAGAAAAATGTTTTTAGAATAAAATGCTTTCAATAAATTTAGTCTCTTAAGTATTTTTAATGTTTATGTGATTGATATTTACCTCATGATTTTATTTATTATTACTTAAAATATTTAAGATGAGAAAAAGTAAAATATTTGTCAAAAAGTTTCCTAACATCTTTATTCTATTTTATTGTCCTTTTGACAAATAGTCCTAATTTTTGTTATTGAATTTCAGCAGATGCTTTTAAAATATTTACCATCTGGTTTCAGTTTGTTTTCACTAAATGATATGAACAGATATAGGGTGGTTTAATCTTTTATGTGTTTGTATGTTATACAAGAAACAGATTAGAAACAGTTCCATGTTACCCATGTTTCCTAGACAATAGGTACTTGGGTTCTATAAAGATAAATGCTTTTTAATTCATTTTTTATCCAAACATGCCTATTTTCCCAGTTCACATTTGAGTTACTTATTTAAAAACTAGAGGCCCTGTGCATGACATTCATGCACTCAGCAGGGGTGGGGAACCCTCAGCCCAGCCTGCGCCTTTTTGCAGTCCAGGAGCCCTCAGGGGATGTCCAACTGTGGCAGAAGTGGGTCACTGCACTCACCAGCCTGGCTTGTGACTGAGTGGCACTCCCCCTGTGGGAGTGCACTGACCACCAGGGGGCAGCTCCTGTGTTGAGCATCTGCCCCCTGGTGGTCAGTGCGCATCATAGCGACTGATCGTTCTGCCGTTTGGTCAATTTGCATATTACCCTTTTATTATATGGGATCTTGACAGATCCATAGGGGGGGAAAAAAGGCAAGGATAACATTCTGAAGTGATACTTGTACAACTTCAGTTTGGGATACTTGTGACCTAATTAAAAAGAACACTTACTATGCAAGAATAATATCCTGTTCCCCCAACATAAGACTAAACAAAGTTAGGATGGATAGAAGGGTGGATTTACGGGGTTCCATTTAACTTCTGTGGAAAACTGAGCAAAAGTGGCTTTAAATAAATGTTCTGGCTTATACCATTCCAACTATTTTAACAATGTCCCATCAAATACTATGTTTTGGTACAACAATCTATCCTTTGAAGTCACAGAAGTGAGACATTATTTTTAAATTTTTTTCTCATTTCTTCAGTTTTCTTGTTCTGGGACAATATTCTGTTAATAAGAGTTTTAAGTCCCATTTGGCAGGCACTATTTAATTAATTTTTAAATTGCCCAGGAATCCAAAGATCCTTACTTATGAATGTTTTGAGGATATATATTAACTGGCAACAGCACAGCTTCAAGAAAATTCTACTGTGTGTGCACACTGGGCTTACCTATGCAACTGGAGCTCACAAATCCTGAAAATAGACTTTTCAACAGGGAGCAGAAACTGGGCGTGAGCTTCTTTCTACATCTGGAAGTATGCAACAGGCTTTCTCTATAGATTCAGTCTAGCCCAATATTCATAAATATTTTACTAACAATGAGCACATGGGTCTAAGAATTCAGTGTATTTTGCATATTAATTGGCAAATGTACCCTGAGACCCTGCTGTGTTGGAAGCACTATGCCCTCGCTGAGGCAGCCTGGTGAACAACAGAAATGTGACCTATGCTTTCAGAGGATTTATGGTCCAGTGAGGGTAGACATGCTATAGCAATACCAGGAGACTGTAAACGACATGAGGACAGGGACCCTGTCTGTCTCTCACTGCTTAATTCTTGAAAGCTGCCTTAGTGAAATCTAGCAACACATTTGCTCACTGTAAATTGAATGAATGAATATATTTAGAACAGTTGTTCTTCTCTTTATTTTCAATATTCTTATTAATCTGAAGTTCACTCAGATCATGCCAGAAATCTATTTCATCTTTTGAGCAGTCTATGGGAATTAAGAAGCCTGTGAATTATATTCCAGGCTCTGGTTCAGCTCAATATACTACCCTGTGCCTCAAGACCAGCTACATAGGCCCTGTTAAGAAAAGATAGCTATTATCTGATCAAGATTCATCTACTCACAAGAGTATTTACTTAATATTCCTTTTGAATACCTACATCTCACTAATATTTTGCACAAGTATAAAAGCCCATATAGGGGAGTTATAGAAAAACCACATAGGAGGGTCTTCTGACCCCATGGCTGATGTTCACAGAAAGATGAAGAGAGTCACATCTGAGAATAATGTCAGGGATGTTTCCTGAAATGTAAACATGGATTTTTTTTTTTCCTTTAGTGTGTTAGAATTAATTGTCACTTGGGATATATGGAATATTTTAAATATCACAAAGTATCTCCAAGTTTCTAAGTTTGAGTATTTCTTTTCCTTTTGTAATATAAACTTTCTATGTCATTTCTATAATTAAAATAAAATAACTTAGTCATTATAAAATGAAATCACAGTGATTGGGCTAAGAAATATAATCCCAAGAAATCAGAAACATCAATCAGAAAGGATATATACACTTCTATGTTCATAGCAGTTCAATTTAAAATAGCTAAGATTTGGAAACAGCTTAAGTGCCCATTAGCAGATGTGCGGATTAAAAAACTGTGGTACATCTACACAATGGAATATTATGCTGCTGTAAAAAGGAAAGAACTCTTACCATTTGCAACAGCATGGATGGACATGGAGAGCATTATACTAAGTGAAATAAGCCAGTCAGAGAAAGATACATATCACATGATCTCACACATTTGTGGAATATAATGAACAACATAAACTGATGAACAAAAATAGATCCAGAGACAGAGAAGCATCCAACAGACCTTCAAACCTCAGAGGGAAGGTGGTGGGTAGGGGGGTGGTAAGTGATCAACCAAAGGACTTGTATGCATGCATATAAGCATAACTAATGGACACAGACACTAGGGGGTGAGGGCATGTGCTGGGAGGTGGGAGTGGCCGGGGAGAGATCAGTGGGGGGAAAAGGAGATATATGTAATACTTTAATCAATAAAGAATAAAAAAAAGAAATATAAACACAAAATTGTTAAATGTTTTGTAATATATAGCTATACCTATATGTATATTACATATATATAAACTATGTCTATATATAACAGTATTTGAACAATATAACAATTCAATTAATTTAGTAAAAATCACTATTAATACTTGTAGATTTGCAGAATAATGTCAAATGATGCTATATAATAAATAAAAATTTACTCTTTCAGGGGTGAAAAATACATCAAATTAGTTAAGCTTTTATAATTAACTAGAGGCCCGGTGCACAAAATTTGTACTCTTGGTGGGGGTCCCTCAGCCCCGCCTGCACCATCTTGTAGTCCAGGAGCCCTCAGGGGATGTCTGACTGATGGGGAGAGGTCTAAGCCGGCAGTAAAACATCCTTAGTGCTCCCACGGAGGTGGGAGAGACTCCCGCCACCCCTGCTGTGGTCTCCAGCCATGAGCCTGGCTCAGGGCTTCTGGCTGGGTGGCACCCCCCCTGTGGGAGCGCACTGACCACCAGAGGGCAGCTCCTGCACTGAGTGTCTGCCTCCTGGTGGTCAGTGCACGTCATAGCAACCAGTTGTTCTGCTGTTCAGTCAATTTGCATATTAGCCTTTTATTGTATAGGACTAGAGATCCAGTGCACAAAAATTCCTGCACTCGGTGGGAAGGGGGGGTCCCTCAGCTCAGCCTGTGCCCTCTTGCAGTCCTTGGGGGATGTCCAACTGACAGCTTAGGCCTGCTCCCCCAGGCCTAAGCCGCAGTCTGGGCCCTACCCCCATCTCTGCCCCACCGCCACCGGTGGCCTCCCTCTGAGGGAGGTGACCAGTGGACCGATCGGGGGATGGCGCTTGCTGGCAAGCAGCTGGCCCTGCCCCTCATCACCCCGCTGCTGCTGATTGCAGCCCCCTCCCTCTGCCTGCTGGCACCTGCCTTGACTGGCCTGGTGCCGCCCACTCACCAGCCCTGCTCCCTGCCGACCTGTTGTTCCATCATTTGGTCAATTTTCATATCAGGCTTTTATTATACAGGATGTCTTAATCTGCATATCTGAATTAAATTATAATGGAGAATCATTGATTTGAAAGCACACAAACCTAAATACATTGAATAATTTGTGCCTCTGTAAAGCAATAAACACAGTTCTAAGAGCTATTCAAATTATTTAGAATTATGAATTTGTGAAAGTTTGTGGACTGAATTATAAGTTTGATGCTTTTTTAGAAAAACTAGTCCAATAGAAGTCTACGTAGGGAATATTAACAAAATGTACTTGATTACCTTAATTGTCTAAAGTCACTAGATATTTGACAGATAGTTGATTTAGACAATTATGGCTCTTGCTGTTTTGACTTGTCCTCTCTCTGCCTCATTTACTAAAAGATATGTGTGAAATACTAATGAATGCATAGAAGAAAATATTCCCTAGTTTGCATTAGTTGGTTAGAGATTTTAAAAGCATTGAGTTGCTATTGAAAAGTACTTGGCCAGATGCAAGGTTTAGCAGAAGGAAAAGTAGGAGATTCAGGGAGAAAGAATGACATATTGATGGTCCTGAAGTGAAGTAAAGAAGAGGCCATGGAAGTAAAGAAAGTCCAGAGTGCTGACATGTGGAAGTTAAGGGAAAATGATACAAGATGAGGCTGACCTAGCAGGAACCAGATAGAGCAATGCTTCTAAAACAACCTGATATGGAAGAACATCTTCCTCTCTCTACACACACACACACACACACACACACACACACACACACATACACACCAAACTTTCAGGAACCAATTTTATTTCAATATAATAACAATGAGTAAATTTTAAAAAACATTAAAAATAAAAGGTTAAGTTATTATAATTTTTCAATAATTAGATTCAACAGACATAAAAATACTCTGTCAAATTGATATTAAAGTCTCTAAATCTTTCCTTTCAATTTTTGTATTTATCTTATCATAGTTCATGAACTGCCATGAGATTGTGGATCACACTTTAAGTACCAGAGGTTAGCAAACATTTTCTTTAAAAAGCCACATGCTATAAAGTCTTTTTTACAGCTACCTAACTCTGCCATTGTAGCTTGAAAGCAGCCTTAGGTGATATGTAAATGAATAGATGTGATTGTGTGCCAATGAAACTTTATTTACACAGTCAGCTGGCTGGATTTGGCTATAATTTGATGATACCTGTTATTGTTTTAGAAATTAAGAGGCTTTTGGATGCTTTTCTAAAACCAATATGAGGAGAATTAAATTAAATTAAAAATAAGTAATATGAATAAAATAACTATAATTTGATTTGACCTTTATCTTGTTCACTCTACATAATTAATCGGGGAAAAATGAAAAAATTTTCTAGAAGACAGATATTATGAGACATATGGACTCAGGTGATAGCATTTTCTTTTCTTTTTTTTTAAAATATATTTTATTGAATTTTTACAGAGAGGAAGGGAGAGGGATAGAGAGTTAGAAACATTGATGAGAGAGAAACATCCATCAGCTGCCTCCTGCACACCTCCTACTGGGGATGTGCCTGCAACCCAGGTACATGCCCTTGACCGGAATCAAACCTGGGACCTTTCAGTCCGCAGGCTGACGCTCTATCCACTGAGCCACACCGATCAGGGCTGATAGTGTTTTCTATAAAAGAACTATCTACATTCAAGAGATGTTTAGGAAGTATAAATTAATATATGATGATCAAATACCTCAGTTTTCCGGGGACTGGGGGGGTTCTCAGGACACTAGATTTTCAGTGCTAATGTGTGGAGTAACAAATTATTTCAATATTTATGTCTTTAAAAATCTTGATGGATCATAATAAATGAATACATGTCCTTATACATTTGTCCAAACCTTAGAATGTACAACACCAAGAATTAATCCTATTGCAGACTATGGACTTTGGGTTCAATAGATGGTAACAAATGTACCACTCTGGTGCCTGATGGTGGTGCTATGCATGTGTGGGGGCAAAGGACATATGGCAAATATTTGTATCTTGCTCTCAATTTTGCTGTGAATCAAAACTGCTCTAATAAAATAAAGCCTTAAAAATATAAACTTGGTAGTAAGTGGTGTCATTAATTGAAATCTATACTAATAAAAGGGTAATATGCTAATTAGACCAGGAGACTTTCTGGTCATCCTTCCAGACAAAGCCATGGTGGTGGGGCCAAAGCAGAGGCAGTTAGGAGTGATCAGGCCAGCGGGGACGGGGGGGGGGGGGGGAGTTGGGTGTGAGCAGGCTGGTGGGGGGGGGACAGTTGGAGGCAATCAGGCTGGCGGAAGGGGCAGTTGGGGGTGAGCAGGCTAGCAGCGGGGAGCTGTGGGGGTGAGCAGGCTGGCAGGGGGGCAGTTGGGGGCGAGCAGGCTGGTGGGGGTGGGCAGTTGTGGTTGATTAGGCTGGCAGGCAGAGAGGTTAAAAGCAATCAGGCAGGCAGGCAGGTGAGCAGTTAGGAGCCAGTGGTCCTGGATTGCAACAGGGATGTCCAACTAAACTGGCAGTTGGACATCCCCCAAGGGGTCCCAGATTGGAGAGGGTGCAGGCCGGGCTGAGGGACACCCCCCGCCCCCATGCACGAATTTCATGCACTGGGCCACTAGTAAATAATAAAGGAAGAAATGCAAGTAAGGGAGACGTATATATGTTTTGGTTTCAGTTTAGAATGGACAAATTGTCAGCTACCTGAGAAACATCCCTTTGGACTGAGCAGGAGACAGCTGATATATGGTTCTGGATTTCATAAAGAAATACTAAACTAGAGATACATGCTGGGACATTAACAGATTGTCAATGCCCACCTGCCAAAGACCACATGAAACACACCTGTCATCAAATACAGTTGGGTTCCTTGACTTTTCTCAGTGAAGAAAATCATGCACCACGGGGAACTGTGAAAATACCTCAGTGAGAGGGTATTAGAAAGGGCATGAGTTAGCAGGTGAAAATTAGCATTACTAGAGTGTTAAAGGGTTGTTCTGGATTGTATTTTAAGTTTTTATGTGGAGGGCTTTAGGACAGAATGCAAAGAAATATGTTCTGGGCTGAGCACTTTTCTTAAGGGAATTCTATAATAGAGTACCACAGTAATTCTCATCTAGAAGGTGGGAGGAATGAATGGAGTAGGACTAGAGCTAATCGGTAAAGAAGTAGCAGTCACTCCTATTAGCCCAGAGAGGAGAATGTTTGGTCTTTTTTTTTTTTTTTTTTTTTTTTTTTTTTTTGTGGTTGCACAGTGTTCTAGCTTTTGTTGGCACTCAAATGTGATTACAAAAAGGTCTTGGTTTTGTCACATTCCATCAGTCACCCAGGGACCTTTTTTATGTTATGAAACTGTTTATGTTAATAGGGGATGTTGAGGCCTAGTTTTTATGGCCAGGAGAAATATCAGCTAATAGATGTCAACAGTTACTCTTTCTTTCCTCAAAACTAAAGCTGCTATTTAAAACTAGGAGCATGCCAGAGATTTCTTAGGCACAGTGAGCAGATTGTAAGGAGAAAGAATATAAGGCAGACCCTGAATTATATCATCAGGGTTTTGAAATCTCTATCTCCCCTCCTTTTTTAATCACTCCCATCCCCAACCCCTAAAATCATCTTTAGGTCCTGGGGTAATCTAGACAAGATCAATCAAGTTTTGCCTCTAGCAAATCGAGAAAATTGGTTGATAGGAAACTAGGGGACTCCACAGGATACAGCATCGTGACATCTCAAGCTCTTTTCAAAAATGGTTATGTTGTTTTAAAAAAATCCAAAGCTCACAGAATCTACTTTTTGCTATGTTTATAGCAGAAAAAGAAGTTTTTGATTGCTATTTCTGAGAACATTAAAAGGGGCATGGATAACATTTTAAATAATGGTTCGGAAGGATATGAGAGAAAGCTGACTGGAAGAACACAGCAGAACTTAAAGGTATTATTAGGGGTCCCAACGGAATTAATCATCATATATTTGAAATTAATCATCAGTTTAGAGTATCTTCATGGTTAGCCGTTCCCTGTAGGCTCAGAAATACAGGATCTTAGAAGTTAGGGCCTTTGACTCTCGTTTTCTATCTACTTCTGCCCCTTCATGCTGATGTCTTTCCAGATTTAATTTCAGACATACCTACAGACAGGCAGCACCATATTGTTGCTTAAAGCACAAATTCAGAGATCATTTCTAAAGGTTCCAATCCTGTGTCCACATCCTTCTTTTTAAATTTTTATTGAATTTATTGGGGTGACATTGGTTAATAAAATTATAAAGGTTGTAAGTGTTCAATTCTATAATACATCATCTCTATATTGAATAGTGGGCTCACCACCCAAAGACATCCATCACCATTTATTCCCCCTTTACCCTCTTCTACCTGCCCCCACCTCCCTTCCCCTCTGATAATTACCATACTGTTGTTTGTGTCTATGAGGTTTTGTTGTTGTTATTGTTTTAATATATTTTTATTGATTTCAGAGAGGAAGTGAGAGGGAGAGAGAGATAGAAACATCAATGATGAGAGAGAATCATTCATTGGTTGCCTCCTGCACGCCCCCTACTGGGGATTGAGCCCGAAACCCAGGTATGTGCCCTTGATTGGAATCGAACCTGGGACCCTTCAGTCCGCAGGCCGACACTCTATCCACTGAGCCAAACCAGCTAGGGCTGTTGTTGTTTTTGCTTAATCCCTTCACCTATTTCACCCAGCCCCCCAATCTCCTTCTTGATCTTTGGCCTTGGGCAAGTTAATTAATATGTACCTCAGTTTCTTCATCTGTAATATGAAAATAATAGCCTCATTAAAATTATTATTAGAAGTGAACAAGTTACTACTTGCAAATTTTCTTAGTATGCAGGGCTTTTTATTCATTTGTTAGTACTATTGCTTTTTGCTGTTGCCTTTGTTATTATTATCACATTGTTAAATATTAATTATCCCAAAGAGACATCTTGCCTTTGTCCCAGCTCCTTATAAGTAATTTTTAAATCCTAGGAATTTCCAGAGTTATAGGAGTATCTCTGTTATTCATAGTGGGTACATCAAACTGATACCAGTGTAATTAACCTAGTTATTAATAACAGGGAGAGATCAAAGGGAAGGCCAAATATTATGGGCATATCATTTGTGTAGCTTTGTCAGGAAGTTACAGTTGAACCCTCCCCAGGAAGCTACTGGTCTATTCCCTGCAGATCACTGGGGGAAGGGGTTGGACAGAGGGAGAACAGACACATGCCCAGTAAAATCTGGGTGAAATAGGGAACGTCACCTGTCTGTCAGTCACACTGGGAACAGGTCATTGGCCAGAGGAGGTATGGCCACTGCAAGCTCAGCAAGATTTGAGATATCGAATCCCCTAAGCCCGTGTTCAGCAAACTGCAGCTCTTGAGCCATATGCGGCTCTTTGGCCCCTTGAGTGTGGCTCTTCCACAAAATACCACGGCCTGGGCGAGTCTATTTTGAAGAAGTGGCATTAGAAGAAGTTAAACTTTTAAAAATTTGGCTCTCAAAAGAAATTTCAATCGTTATACTGTTGATATTTGGCTCTGTTGACTAATGAGTTTGCCGACCACTGCCCTAAGCAAAGGAATTTGCTCTCTCGCTCTCTCAACTCCTGGTTCTCTGCCCCTCTCATGTTCCTGCATTCACCTACATGACCCACAGCCAGGTGGACCCCCCACACAATGGACTAATGGACTGCAACTAGCCTGATCCTGTACAGGACCCAATTCCAACATGGAATGGAAACTCTGGACACTAACTTTGATGTTAGCTCCACTGAATCCCTAGCTGCACTTCTTCCGGGACTGGATTAAGGAAAATGGGACGTTGAAAACCCAGGGATGTAATTCCACACAAATAAAAATCACTCATCCTTCTGTGTGAGTCTCAGAAAATTATTTTTCTCGAGATATTGTAAGGACCCCACCCCAGCACCCAGTGGGCAAAGGGACACCCCACTTCCACTGATAACAAGACCACATCTAATAATTTATGCTGATATAATGAAAGATAGGACCAGCCATAACTGAGAGTCTTAGGGTGAGGGCTGGCCATGCAGAGAGACCATGTGATTAGAGTTGGGATGTGTAGGCATGTGATACAAACCCGACCTCTGAGGAGGAAAGAGGGCTGGAGATTAAGTTGGACGATATGGGCCATGATTCAGTTAATTATGCCTATGCACTATCACCCCAATAAAATCTCTGGACAATGAAGTTTGCATAAGCTTTCTGAGTTTGCAATACTTCCATCTGTGTGTTGTCACACATCAATGCCAGAATGGTAACACATCCCTGAGGATATAGAAACTATATATATTTTGGATCCACCAGCTCTTGATTCCAGCTTATGCAGTTCTTCCTTTGATTGATTTTGATTTGTATATTTTGGCTACAATAAGAAATGAAATCGTAAGTATAGTGCTTTCCTAAGTTCTGTAAATTGTTCTAGAGAATTATGAAAACAGTGTAGTTGTAAGAACCCCCAACTTTAGAGACAGCTGATCAGAAGGGAGGGTGGCCCTGAGGATTCCTGAAGATGTGTGAAGTTTTGGGGAGAGTTGGCTGTATGAAGATCTGCACCCTTAACTTTAAATTTGGCTAACTGTCAAAATAAGCAAGTTAATATATGCAGATTATTTTACTATATAGTAAGTACTACTTAACCATTAGCTATTAGCATTATTTTTGTTGTTTCTTGTATCATTTTTACTTTCAGATGCATTTTCCTCTTTTGCCCAACAACAACAACAAAATGATTTACACTGAATATCATCATGTATAAAACCACTGCTCTTCTTCACATTTTCTGTGATGTCTTGGCATCCTGAGCTTACCTGTACTTGATGTGGCATTCCAGTCTCTACCTATTCCCACTGTTATTCTTTCATCCTAGTATATTCTCCACATACAATTCAGAGTTATCCTTTAAAAATATAGGACAGACAATAATTACCTTGTAAGCAAAAACATTTAATATCTAACTCAGTACTGTATCCATACTTCTCTCTGAACCCATAAGGTCTTTGATAATATGGCTCTCACACCCTGTCAGTTTTCATCATAGATCCTTCCCCCCTTTCATGCTTCACTCTAACAAGCTGAATTTTTTACTCTTCCTCAAACACATCTCCTGATTCCTGCCCCAAGTGCCTAGAATACTGTTTCCCCAGAACATTTCTATGACCCTCCTTCTTTACACAATTTCAATTTCTATTACTGTATAATCTCAGAAAAAGTTCATTAAGGGTGTGTTGAAAGAATAACTTAATGGATAAATGTTTAAATAAAGAAGAAAAGAAATAGATGAATGAATGAATGAATACACTCCAGACATGGTAATGAAAGTGGATTATGCAAATAACGCTCTTTGGAATGAACACAGTGACATTATTTAATTTGTGGACATATAAAATACTGTTTTGTTTTATTTTTATGAGAGGAAAATTGAGTGACTATTACAGCCTGAGGCAACTGGAAGATGAATTTGTCACTGAAGTGAGAAAACAATCAGTGAAGAAAATTAAAGCACAGGAATAAAACCTTGATTTTGTAAGTGGTATGGAGAACTTTAGTTGCTAGTTGTGATTAAAATAATAGCTCTCAGTGTACATTAGCTCTAAGTGCAGTGTTATAGAATATATAATTATGTGCATTTAAGATTTTGCATGAAATTGTGTTTTAAGTTATATTACTGTACATTATACAGTAAACCACATTTTAAAAACTTTAAAAATAGAATAAATTTTTGCATATTCAATGATGTTAATTTCTACATATTATTTCATTTTTTTAAAGAATTCCTTAAGGTGATATAATTATATTGTTTTCATGTCGTTTGCTTATATAAAGAATGATTTAATATTATCTTGAATAAATAACCAAAGTTAATTGAATATTTTATTGCAAAAATGATTGATTTCCACTTATACAAAAGACTCGCTGCTGTTGTTTTTAATTTTTGCAATCTTTTGTGAATTAATTTTCTTCATTTCAGTTAGGTAATTATAATTATTCAATTTTGTTATGAAAAAAAGATAGATACATCCTACTTCTGAACAAATTAGTCTTTGTGAATATTAAGTTTGAGATTTGAAATAATACAATACCTTCCTTTTAGGGTAAAAAATATTAATTCAGAAAAATAATAATATTTTAATGTTACGTCTTATATTTTTCAATTAAAACGGCTCCATTTAATGTCATTAAATAATACATTTTCATAAAATTGATATTTCTGTATGTATTTGTTGCAGCAATGTTACTTGGCATTCTTTAGCCAATGAGACTAAATTCAGTGAAAACTACATTTTAAAAAGTAAAATTATTTCTTTGATAAAATAATGCTCTAAAAACATTTTGTTGTGTCAGAGTGATGTAATATAAATTAAATATCAGTACTAATTTTTGCAAGACTGGACCTTAACCTCCTGTTTTTCTTTTATTTAGTTTCTTTGTAGAGTTGCTATGAAGTTGTAGCCTGTGAGAGGAAAAGACAATTATAAATTTTTTATACTTCTATGGTTATAAAAGTTGGGTGGATTGACATCCTTTTAAAAAGACTTAAATGTATTGGCTGGCATGAAGAATTGACCCCATTAACAGTGTGCTGTAAAGGGTAGAGATAAGCCATCATAACTTGTAGGGTCAGCAGGAGAAGCTGTACAACTATAGACATTGCAGTAGAATGATTTAGAGATTGGGTCCCTTGGCAAAGTGCCTGCAGCTCTTAACATGAATATCAGCATGACATGAAGTCATAAAAAGGGCTTTCATGCAGGTTCATATCTAAGTACTTCAGTGTTCTCCTCCATCAAATCCCTCTTTGTTTACCGTAGTCACATATCCTAACCCTTACCCCTCTGTTCATCCACCATATCTCTCCTTTTCAGTTTCTCCTTTCCCAAAATGCCCTCCACCCTGTCTTCATTTCACAACTGGTATTTAAGTAGATTTGCTTTGTAGTGCATTTATAATTTTGAGATCTTCTTAAATGGCCAAAATATTAGTTTTAATAATAGGAGCAAATATAGTGTGGGGAAAGTGTTTTAAACATATTGATTTATTCAATCCTCAAACATTGTCATCTACATTAAACAGATGAGGAAAGTTAGGCATTGAGAGTTGAAGTAACTTGCCAATGTTCAAGCTAGTTTAAGTGGTGGAGCCAGGATCTGACCCAGTCAATTTAACTTACAGTGTTTATTTACTTCTCAACTTTGTTTAATAATTTCTCTCCTAGAATTTAATATTAGTTTAGTTTAGATCATTTAACACTATGAAGAGATCTTAATGGAATGCTTAATGGAATGCATTTTTAAATACATAACTTTTTAAATGGCCTACATTATGATTATTATATATTATATAAATATCTGACAAGAATAAGAAACTCAAATGACTCTGGAAGTAGTTTAGTCTTTGTAAATTTCCCAAATATAAACCAAACTAAATCATAATATGCTTTTGTCCTCTAGAATTTTATACTAGTTTATCAGGGACCAGCCTGACAGTTGAACCGGGCTGAGGTAGGGAGGTGGGAATTGAGAAAAGAAAGACAGGACAGCGGGATCGGGAGGGCGGCGAGTCTTCAATCGACTGTGGCTACTTTATTGACTATGCAATGCCTTTTATACACAAATACTGAATAGGAGGTCAACAAAGAGGAATGTACTCTCTGTTCTTCTTAATCTCTAAGATAAAGCAGGAAGCCAAATTCTCAGTAAAATTTACAGACTTTTGATAAGCTATGAAAGGTCTCTCTTATTCTGCTCATCTGCTGACAATAGGAATGTGCCATCAAAACAAGTTAGATCAAAACAAGTCAGGAATACTGTGTCAGCTTACACCCAGTCTCCAACACTAGTTAGCTAAAGAATAAACTTTATAAAAATTTTAATGGGAAATTAGAAATTCTTTTCAGAATATGCCACCAAAACTGACTGAGCATGCCTTTATATGATAAATCGCTATAATTTTCTAAGTAGTTCATTTTGGCTCAGATTACAGGCCCTGGAATAAAGAATACCACCCTCACTAAGGTGTATGTCTTTGAGCAAGTGCTTCACTTATCTCAGACTCAATTTCTTATTCTGTTAATTAACAAATGAAGTTTTATTTAATTCATAGAAAATTTTTTTAGAATAAAAGATGGTCATACATGTAAAAATGTAGCGTGAATCAAGTATTCATTATGAGCTAATGTTGTTAACTTTAGCAAACTAAGGCTACCAGTTTTCTTACTCACAGGAAAGGGCTCACTCTTTGATACCAGAAGTTTGTTGTGCTCTTGTCTCCTTATCTCCCATTTTTGTTCAATCAGGGATGATGATGATCAACCCATTCACAATCAACAATATATAATTTTAGTCAGTGCCTTAAATTGATGTCTCAAGGCTTCATATTTCTCAATAAAAAAATAAATTAAAAGAAGGAAAGAAAGCATTGTTAACAATCAATTTACTATTTTAAGTTAAGTATAAGTACTGTTATTTAATTTTTCATCTTCATTTGGAATATAATTTAAATTTATTTTGTTCACAAGACATATATAACATGGTTAGAAAGGAAGATTGAAATTACACTTATTTATAGTGTTAATATATTTTATACATGTATACTACACTCCAAATCAATTTATAAATTAAAGAACAATTAATGAAAATACTGTCTACTAAGCTGGTTATTAAATGACACTTTCCTGGGTTTAAATGGCAAACTATTTGAAGGACTCTTTAACTCAAAATATTTTAGGTTTGTATGTGAAATGTAGACCTCGATTTGGGAGGGTCTATAAAGCTAAACCATAGGGAATAAGGTACTCTAAGCATTCATCTATCTGCTCTAAGGACTTACATGAAAATATCTAATGGCCTAAGGCAATTAGATATATCTCACTTTGCTAATAGGCCCCTGTTCCAGAGCGGCCTGCTGTCAGCCTACAACAGACATACCAATGACACCACACTCCAAGGACTTTCCACATATCTTGTTAGTACCTCCAGCATTCTGGTCCAGCACTTAGACCTGCAAATATTTCCAAGCACCTAGAGTCTCTCCCATTAGAAAAGAACATTTAAAACTTTAATCGTTGGCTATGTCTCTAACTTTTAGAGCCCTGAGTTATAGAATAGTAAAGCTTATTTTACGCATTGGTTATTTTGTGAAATTTAATTAATAAACCTTTGATATTTAAAAAATCTAAAGACTCAATTGGACTAAAATTTAAAGATTGCCCTTCTCACATAGCCCTTAACCTATTTGCTAAGGTCCAAGGTTTCCTTTCCCTTTCCTTTATTATTCCCCTTATTTTTATTATTCTTTTCCTTTTTCCTCCTCCTCTTCCTTCTCCTCCCCCTTCTTTCCCTTTCTCCTTCCTACAACATCAATAATAAGTTACATATAACTGCATTTTGAATGTTTCTGAATTTGTTTTCATATTATTTAATTCTCATAGCATCCATATGAAGCAGAATATTATTTTCTACCATTTAAAGAAACCCAGGCTGGCATGGTCAAGTCCTTGTTTCCCACTCTGACCAAGGAACCAACCCATTTGCATACAAAGAATAAAGGCAATGAGCTGTTTTGTACGGGCTTCACTTCTCTTCTCACATATTCCATCATCAAGAAGCAATTTTTCCCATGGTACCCACCAGCTGGTGCACTTTTCATAGAGCCGATTATTAGAGAAGAATGGAGAGATTCACTGAAGAGCATCAGTTAGTGGACACATTGTGAAGATGAGATGCTATGAATAGCATTTGTTAAGTGTTCTGAGGTAATAGCCAATTTGTAATATAGCTCTTCTCTCATACTCAAAATTCATGATTTTGGAATCCAAAGGGTGGGATTGGAAGTGGTCCCTCTCACCATTATTCCTCGTAACCCACTTGCAACCTTTTTTTTTTAGCTTATGTGTAACTATGGACTTTGATGCCCATAGTTACACTCTAGGCACAGGGAGAAATATACCAGGAAGGTAGGAATTCCTCTTGGCATCTGTTAGGGCTGCCATATCCAATGCTTAAAGCACCTGGATTACTTCAATGACTTTATTCAGGAAGGGCCATCAGGGCTCAGATATCTCCAGAAGGAAAACTCAATCCCCTCTGGAGGTAAAGCATCATGACCAGCTGAAGTGCTGAATAAGGACAAAAAGGAACAATGAATGGTTAGTGAAGTTGTGAAATCAATGTATAGGTTGCATGTCACGTTGCAGACACAGAAAATGTCATATGTTCTCAACCCCCTTTCTAGCTGTGCCACTTATATATTTACTTTTTTGACACAATTTTCCTCTTTTGCCCCTATTGTATTCTACTGCTGTAGATATATGGTGTAGTAGTGATGGTTAATATTTCAGAGATTTTAGATATCAAGATAGGATTGTGACAGGACTAGCAAAACCAGAACTAGAACTAATTACGGTGATTAGACACTGACATGTGCACTTTGGGGGCAAGAATGGTTATGTTTGTTTTTGAATTAAGGATAGTTAGCTGCCTCGCCTGAGTGGGATCGTTACTGACGTTTGGGAGTTGAAGAGTGGCCGGAGGTGTGTGATGATGTTGGGAAGGGGAGGAGTGCCTGCCGGTGAACATATGTGGCCCCTTACCATCTTGCAACGCCTTCCCTACTCTTTGATCATTTCTTACACTCTGTGTTCCATCCTTCTATGGTGGAAATCAGGAAAGTTGTTCTCTTCGCCTTCCTGGAAAGTGTTGGCACCTGAACAAACTGCGCTGTGATGTGAGGAAGTGGGTATGTGAGGGATCCCTGTTTTAGTGAGTGTGACAACACAGGCAAGAAGCTCCAGACAGGCAGATGTAGATGAGGTACCCAGCGCTGCCTGTGCGCACTGCGGCTGCGGCCCAGGATCAGGTGTGCGAGATGGACAGTCTGTGTAAGCTACTGCGTGGGTGCCCAGCCGCAGCAGCCGGCTTTATTGCTAGAACATCCTCAGAATCAATTTGGGGAGTCTGGCTGCATCACTACTTAGGAGCCTGACTTTCTGACCCATCCAGAGACTCCGCAGTCTACCGGATATTCTTTACCACCATTCTGTTTCTCTGATAAGACAGGGCCTTAGTCTATGTGTGCAATTAAGACTATCTGTTGAAACGTTGAACAATAAAATACATTTTAAAAGCCTTCAAATAAAAAACACACAAGCTATTTCAACTTTTTAGCACCAGGAAGAAAGGCCAGGAGAGGAACCAAGTAACAACCAAGGCCTACTTTTAATAACTATGACTGTCTTCTTTATATTCACTTTTCATTCTTGAATAGAAAAAATTACAGGAATAGAAACTTAAATGATATCAATAGAGGTTTGATGGCAATTACTCAAGGATATTGTGTCTCTCGATTCATAGAATAACTTCCATAATCAAGAAGAGTGTAAACTTGTAAAGACTAGAGGGATGAAACAAAAGGTGAGATGAAAAAAAGATGTAATGTGGGCAAAGCGAGCCCTTTCATAGTGAAAACTATTGAGTGATTCGGCGAGTGAAAAAGCAATGAAGTAGTGCCCCGTTAGGTCAGCCAAGGTATCTGTTATTGATGCTGCAAAGGTCTTACTTCACCCACAAGTATAAATACTCAACAAGGTCAGGACTTTTTACCTTTGATTTACTTGTTGGGGTGTAAAACCGATTACTTGAGACAAAACCAAAAAAAAAATGTCAAAATAGAAAGTCATTTTTTAATATCAAAGAGGTTAGCAAGATCAGGCAGTGTGAATGGGAATCTGGGTGACAGAAAGGTTTCAAATCAATAAGAAAAAATGGGATTTCTCTCTCTCTCTTTTTTTTTTTACCTGCAAATAACACTTAGTTTAAGTTCAATTTGAACAAAGACAAAAAGTCAGTTTCAGAACCAGTTTGTAGTCACTGACTCACTCATCAAACATTTATTCAACGCAGCATGTTTCTCTGGCTTAATGCAAAGCTCTGAGGCTTAAAAACAATTGAGTCTCTTTCTATCCTGGAATAGCTACAATTAAGGGAGAAGACAAAGAGCCCATCCGTGAATTTAGAGACACACTTAAAATGCTGTAGCAGAGGAAAGTGCTGGATCACGTGGGGGCCCAGGGATACGGTGTTTGAATGAGCCTAGCTGGGCGATGGCTAGTCTGGAGAAGAGCATTACAGCATCTGTGCATTTTTCTCCTCTCTCGTGATCTTTCTTCTCCTTTATCTCTGCATTTCATTTATGTGTTAGCTAATAAAGAATTAACAAAAATGAAAGGAATGCTAAAAGAAAAGTGATCCAAGTAGAATCAAATTCATTCGAATTTAGAATATGTGATAGAAGTGTTCTTAAAATTAGAACGTATAAAAAAATTAAAGTGAAAAGAAATACCTGCAGCAATTATATGTAATTTGTGATATGTCTCCATGGAGAGAAGGAAAGGTTATCTAGGCTGCCTCTGGGTAAAATCTGAGTAGTCTTGCTCTCCACACTGGTGGGGAAATGTGCATAGAATCACAGTTGTTCTCTCGTCCATTCTGGGCTGCTGTAGGCACAGCACATCCCTCTTCCCCCAGTGTGCAAACATTAGCCTCTTGCCTATTAATTTATTTTCCCTGCATTTCTCTATAATGGTTCAAAGCCTGTGTTTATAATACCAATTCCACTTAAAATCATAGATATTAACACTGTGGTATGTTGAGGTGTATCCAAAATAATACAGAAATACACCATAAGCAGAGCCTGAAATTGGATAAATATAATTCAGATGAACTTCATTATTCAGGTAATTCTTGTTGCCCATCTCTTGATGTAACTAAAATCTACTAAGAAAAATCAACTGTTGTTTTAAATCAAGGAACTAGTGCTTGCTTGTGAATTATACCTAGTCATATTTTTTCACATAAGCTATTACTTTGAATAACAGAGACCTAAATAGGTGCATTTGAGGCCTATATTCAGAATATTTTTATTTTATTATTCTAATCTTCTAGGAAACTAAAAGAAAGAACATAAAAAATAACATCACGATTGTGGGTGCTGAATGCACAGTAGAAAAGTCTAGAAAAGGGATACTAATACTCTAGAAATGTAGGTGAGTAACAAGAACCTGTTAAGAATAATATAAGTCTTGTTTGGCTGGGGTGGCTCAGTGGTTGAGCATCCACGTATGAACCAATAGGTCACAGTTTGATTCCAAGTCAGGGCACATGCCCTGGTTGTGGGCTAGGTACCCAGGGTGGGGCCTGCAGGAGGCAGCCAATCAGTGATTATCTCTCATCATTGATGTTCCTATCTCTCTCCCCTTCTCCCTTCCTCTCTGAAATTAATAAAAAAATATATTTTTAAAAAATAACAGTATAAGGCAGAGAGAGGAGAGAGAATCTTCATTGTCAGGGAGAATGCTGCAAAGAACATAACATTGATTGCTCCCCCTCCTCAGGAAAGGAACTACATTAGATACAAGAATGCACTGCCACCAAATTGGGTTTATTTAGAAAGAAACAAAACTTTATGGACCATATGGGGAAAGAAAGATAACAAAGAAACAATTGATCTTTGACTAAGACTTGCAAAATGACATCCAAGAAACGGCTCTACACACTTGCAGATCTGAGGCAATATCTCACTTGGGGTCATCCTTAGACTGAACCAGTGGTGGGGAGAATGCACACCGAGTTCTGGGAAGAAAGAACAAGGTCTGAGAGGGGGAGAGCGAGAGAAAGGGAGAGAGAGAGGAGGGGGTTGAAAACGGCGCTGAGAGAGGATTGCACTTAAGTATGACAAAGAAACAAAGAACATGTGTACTTTGCAATATTTTTCTCTTCTCTTGTTGAGGTAACAAGAATAGAATAGAACAGAAATTGAGAGCTTAATAGCCCCATGTGACATGAAAAAAAATAAATAATAAAAAATTTAGAAGAAAACGAAGCCTAATACAAATATGCTAATAAGGAAATTCCCCTGAAACAAATTTCTATTTGAAAGATTATATGCTCTGAAACATTAAAAAAGAATTTCAGACAATAAGGTGGTGAGGGCCTGGGGCAGGGGGTGAGGGGTGGTTGGAAGGGATCAATGGGGGAAAAAGGGGACATATATTTTCAACAATAAAGATTTAAAAATAAAAACATAATTTAAAATAAATTAAAAAAGAATTTCCTATTTTATGCTTCTAGTGAGCCCATAAATAATCTGATTTTCTATAAAATTAATTCAGCCTTTGAATTGCATTAGTATACTCTGAAGAATAGAAAACTATACATTAGACATAAAATGAAAATACATTGTTCCTTTACTTGAAATGGAAATGAATTTGTCCACAAGATATAACGTTTCTCCCAAACTACCAATGGTTAATTGGCATTTATTTTATTTTATAGTAATTTCAATAATATTTAAATTTTAGTAACATATAGTTCTTTTATTCATTCCATTATTTAGCTAGGTAAAATTGTTCTTTAATATTAACAATGATCTTTTGATAGTAATTATTTATCTGTCTAAAAATATTCTAAAATATACCTTATTACAAGTAGTGAGTTATATTGCAGGGAAAAGGAGATAATTACTTTAGCCTGCTATCCTAACTTTACAAGTTACAATACAACCATACTTACCACAGGCAGGTTATCAATTTTGAAATAATCTGCTCCAATAGTTGTGACCCTCTAGCCTTAAGACTTTCTAGGCAACTCTTTGGTGAAAATTGCAAAAGTTGTTCTAATAAATAATTCTTTAATATTGTCTAATACTTAATTATCTGAAATTAGCTTAAAATAGCATTTATTGGTAAGCTTTAATTGTCTATTCTGAGTAACCTTCCAAATTAATCACGTATTCTTTTGGCTCACCAGAAGGATAATGTAATTAACCTGACTTCTTATAAACATTTCTTGGAGTTTCTCCAGAAACAGAATTTTAATTTAGATTCTTAGTTTCTGTTTGTCCAAATTTTCAATGGACTTATTAACTTGGTGTGGGGTGTGTGTGTGTGAATGCATATGGATGCCTTTATTCTCTCTTCAGAAATTACTCTGGGTGTTGCTGTACTGCCCTGATTTTTTTTTCCCCTCAAAATCAGGCTAACTTGCCTTTATCCTGTGCATAAGCTTGCATGAGATGAACCTTTAGTCTCAAGATGTTCTTAATTCTTCCTCCTTTACAAAATTAGTATCTTTTTGATCACACATTACAAAACCACTGCTGGGGCATAGACACTGACCAAGGCAAGAACCATCTCTCTAAAATACCCTTAGATATTGAATACACAATAAACTTTAGAAAAAAAATATCACACTCAACGTGCAACTTGAGTCTATCCTTAAACTAAGAAAACCATTCTATATGCAATATAATGTTTGGCAACACAGAAAACCTGCATTGTTGGTCTAGACTGAGAAAGCAAAGGTGGATATTAAAAAGTAAGCTTCATTTGGAAATTTCTATAATTTATGATCTTGGTTTAGCTTTTACTTTTGTGTTGGACGCTGTGAAAGTTTCTAATGAAGTAAGAACACGCTCAAGGATTTTACAGTCAGTGATCAGGTGATAAACAATTGCATAAATAATAGAATAAAATTAAGATCAATGTATGTAAAGTAGAAGAAGTGTTTAGTTCTATCTGTGGAACAGGGCTCAGAAATTCTTTCCAAAGAAGAGGCTACTTGATCTGTGTCTTGAAAATAAGAAGTTATTAGATTGGCAAGATTGTTAGAAGGAGAAGAATAAGAAATCTAGAATGTATGTATTGAGTTTTTAAAAATCTGGTTTATAAAATAGTCTGATTGTTTTTCAAGAAATAGAAATATAATAAGTATTATATTTATATTTTTATATTATTTTTCTTGGTGGTACTTTTGTTATTTATTTCTGTCTTTCTTTAAGGAGGGACGGGGGGTGGTGATTGTTTGTTTTTCCTTTTTCTGTCCTGGTCCTTACGCATTATGTTCTGGCATTCCTCTACAGAGTCCAGTTTCTTTCTCACACTAATCTCTTGCTAAGCTTTACTTTGATTACTTGAAAGGGAATTAATATTCAAAGAGAGACTGCATACTGTGAACTATTTATGGCGAAAGCCACATGGCTAGGGCCAAGTTAGTGGCCTCTGGGAACTGAGAGTGAACTACAGCCAGCAGTTAGCAAGACAACATGAACCTCAGCCCAACAACCACAAGAATCTAAATTCTGTCAACCACCGGGGTGAGCTTTGAAGACAACCATAAGCTAAAAGTGAGACTATTGTCCTGCTCATGGTTTGAAAATTGGCAAATGAAACACATTTTTGCAGTATAATGGAAGAACACTGATTCATACATGCATGTACATGTTCATAGATAGGTAGGTAGATATATTATCTATCTATCTATCTATCTATCTATCTATCTATCTATCTATCTATCTACCTACCTATCTATCTATCTATCTATCTATCTATCTATCTATCTATCTATCTACTTATTTATTGTAGATATCAAAAACCATAGTGAATAGAGCTAACAATGTAAATAATGGTCTGTTCCGTGTTGAAACCTGTTTTTGCACTGAAAATATAAAAATGTTCTCCCCTAACACCATAGGATTGCTTGCTGAAGGCAGCAAAATGAAAAGTTGTTGAGTACTTCCATCAGGAAGTCATGCAATATAACTATACCAAATGAGAAATTATGCAGCTTTAAAAATTCTCTAAAAAGAGCATCATAGTCTAACCTCAGCTATGCATTTAGCAAACACAAGTTAGTTTGTACTTTCAAAGCTATTCTACCACCCAAAATACATTGCCTGGCCGGCGTGCTTCAGTGGTTGAGCATCAACCTATGAACCAGAGGTCACAGTTTGATTCCCGGTCAGGGCACATGCCCAGATTGTAGGCTCAATCCCCAGTGTGGAGTGTGCAGGAGGCAGCTAATCAATGATTCTCTCTCATTATTGATGTTTCTATCTCTCTCCCCCTTCCTTCCTCTCTGAAATCAATGAAAAGTATTTTTTAAAAATCTCATTTATTAGTTTATTTATATTTTCTTTTGTTCTGTGCTCAAGGTAGAAGACAAAGAACTGGTGCCCCTCTTCTGAAAAAAAAAAATATATCTTCACGCTCTTGGTTCTATTATTAAAGGTACTTTAAACTCCATTTCCTTAAAATCACTCACTTTGTAAGGCCACATGGGAAGTTTGACATGTTCTGCCTGTGAAGATTAGAGCTGGAGTTGATATATAAGAAGGCCCCTCAGAAATTCAGCCATCTGATTTCTCACTAAAGAGATATCTTCTTAATCAAACTCATCCCTTTTATTAAAAGCTCTACTTTCCAAAATGAAATCATTTCCTAAGCCAAGAATGTTCCCTGCCAATGATTCTACTGGAGTTGAAATACTATTTCCTATACTGTAGTCTAGAAAAAAATAAGTCCAAATAAAATAGAATATCAATGTGATTTTTATCAAAGAAGGTATAACACAAAACTGTAACAAATTTAAATTTATTAGACAATTTAAATCAAATTGATTAGCATTTGGATATAATCAGTCATGGGCATGAAATGGTTTTTAATCAGGTAATGACTTCATTAAACATGGTTAATCACACACCACCTTGAACTCATTTTCTAAACATAGAATTAATTATTCAAATTATAGCAATTAAAACACACCAGTCAATGGCTGGATTCATTTTTGAAACTACCTAAGCAAGCTTGCCAAAAAATCTACTCATCATTTGCAGGGGCTGGAGTGTGTATTGAATATCTAATTAAAGAAAATAGATTTTGAATCAAACAGTGCTATAGGAACACAATATGGATAATGTTGTGTTGTTATTTCTTAGCCATCTGATTTCTCACTAAAGAGATATCTTCTTAAACTCATCCCTTTTATTAAAAGCTCTACATAATACTAGTAGATTTAGAGACTTAAACAGGGCTTAGAGAATACACTCGACTCTTGAAAAAAATGGCTCACTCAGCATTTATATGTAATTTATCATTTACTTTTCAACTATGGTATTATTGTTTTTATAATAATACAATACTCAATTCAGATAAAGTAAAAATATATTTTCTTTACTGCCCACAAAATCAGCATATAAGTATAGAATACCTACTCAATGCATAGGTACACCAGGTAAACAAAAGAAGTACAACCTACCTGAGTGATTTTAAATCCAGTTTGGGATGCTAGATATAAAATGAGGAAAGCTACAGATTATATGTATTTAAATTAGTCAATTAAGGAGGTTATTGGGTTTTCTGTTTTGAGGCATACACTTGGCAAGCATTTTTTTTTTCAGCTCAACTGGAGAAATTAAATTAGATTCTGTTTTATTTGACTCTACATACTCATTCTTGACCACTTTGGCACTGAGTAGAATAGTTTATTTTCCTGACTATGCTCATTTATGTATTCATTGAGAAATGATTTTTTATGGTCCAATAAACATTTAGAAGATGAAATGGAGCATATTGCCTTAAATGTATCCTGTATCTCAAAGTTTTAGTCATAGCAGTTTAAGAATAAAAATTATTTTGTGTAATATTTGGTTTTTCAAAATTTGGTATACCATTTAATTATCTTACAACATTCCAATTGCTAATGGAGATTATAATAATATACATCTATAATTGTAACAAAAAATTCCAACATCAATTTTAAGGAGTTAGCAGGCCAATAGATGTCTCAATGTACATCAGTTATATTTGCCCACCCATTGAAACCCACTGTATAAAGATTACATGTGAAAAGAATTCTCACAAATTCACAGAATGAAGTGGGGTTTTTTTGTATAATTCTTAACAATCTTTCTTTCATTATAGCAATCTTTGTTAAAATGACCAAATCAGCAGGCAAAAAAAAAAATGATCATATTTACCTCTGAGGAAGTGGTAACTCTTAGTAACATAATGTAAACGTGACAATAAGATACATAACTCATTTCCAAGAAACATCTAATTTTCACATATTAGTTGTAATTTAGAAAATAGAGTGGAAACATCAATGTGTCCTCATCACAGAATGTTCATTTATGGACATGAGCAGTTCTCACAACAATTTTCAAAATAAACAGCTGTCACTAAAGGAAATAGGCAGTGATAGTAATAATAATTTAAACTTCATTCCATTTTTACTTTATAGTGCAACATCAGGTATGAATTTTTCTGGAAATTAATATGCTCCCCATGTCATTCTGAACCTGTACTTACAACATATTAAAGTAAACTCATTGACTTAGTAATTTAACTTAATGGAAATGGTGCCTCATTGTCATAAATATATTTAACAATATATTTGAATAATTTTATTGGAATTTTCCTGGAATTACATCATTATAATATAACTCAATAAGAGGAAACAACATGAAAGGAATGTTCCAATATCTTGCCCATGTGCAACCATATTGTAGTAAAGGTTAGCTGACATATGGTGATATTTTTTCTTTGAAGCCAGAATATAATGACAAATAGTAGCTAAAACAAGCAATACACATTTGAAATACCACCCTGAAAATTAATGAATTTTCATATACATATTTGTCACATGTAATAAAAACGCACTATATTATGTATCCACAGAATACTGGTTAGCTGCACAATCAGTATCAGGATTTGAACGTTTTTTGGTGCCGTACCCTGGTCTCAGTCCTGCAGAACCCTATCAACTGTTTCCTGTGGCAGATTTTACTAAAGGTTTGGGACTATCAAGGCATGGTTGGAGAATGGAATTATGCTATATCCCTGCTCGTAAAACATATTCCTCAGATGCAGGGGGTTGAGTTAATCATACTCCTCAGTGAAAATTGTATTATATTATCATTGATTTAATGAAAGGCCCTTGTTAAGGATAGAATTCTGTTCCCTTGAAATTCATATGTTGAAGTCTTAATCCACAATGTCACTATTTGGAGATGGAGCCTTTAGGAAAATAATTAACGTTAAATGAGGGCATAATGGTGGAGCCCTAATCTATAAAATTGGTGCCATGCCATGCCGTGTAAGAATGAAAGGAGACACCACAGACCCCCCTATCTCTCCAAAGGAGAAAAGTGGAAAGACCATGTGAGCTCACAATGAGAAAATGGCTGTTTATAGGCCAAGATAGTTACCATCAGAAACTGAATTTGTTGGCATCTTGATCATGGGCATCTAGCCTCCAGAGCTGTGAGAAAATAAATGAATGTTCAGTGGTCCAGCCACCTAGTCTGTGGTAGTTTGCTATGGCAGCCCCAGCAGATTAATACAGCCTCTCTCTTACGTTTTGGATTTATTTCAAGCTTAATTATTCATTTCTGATACCTTTGTCTCCCTAAACCACTCCCGGTCCCCTCATCTTCTAAGTAATCGTGTTTATGTGTTACATATATCCTTTATTTTATTTTATTATACACTCATTACATATAATTTCTGTGTGCATATATTATAATTTCACAGAAATGGTGTGATTTTTATAGCTCATTATGCATGACTTACTTTTCACTTGGCATCCTGTTGTTAAGACCTACCCATGTGGCTATGTGTAAATACTTCTATTTGCCGCATACTATTCCAGAGTCTGCTTCCAACATGCTGAATCTAGCCATCTTCCAGAGGTGGCCTGTAAGTCATTGCTGCATAAGCATGCAAATAATCAGTTGCTGTTGTTTACTGTGGCCCCAAGCTTCCTTTCTTTCTTTTGGCCTTTTTTTTTTTTTTTTCGTTCTTTCTTTTTTTTTAAATATACCTGAGACCCTTTTCTTAAGTCTCAATGTTGCAGGAGAAATTAGTGGGTCCAATTTCCCTGACATTAGTGGGAGTGGGGTGGCTCTTGGGATATCTTCAAAAAATGAATTTTCTAAGACACCTATGGGAGAGTGATGGTTTTTATTGGTGTGGAATTATATTTCTTGGGTTGCAAAGTCCCATGCCCCTTAACCCGGTCCCGAAAAAGTTACACGTGGGATCCAGCAGAGCCAAAAGCAGGGCCAGGGTCCACAATCTCTGTTTCATGTTAATTAGCCTGATGCTGAACTGCCGGGTCCAGTCCAGCATCAGACTAATGGAAGTCCATTAGCCCGTTGTGTTGGTCCGACATGGCCGTGAACCACATGGGCGGATACAGAAGAGCACACCCCCTGCAAGAGGGGTCAGGCCGAGCCGCGAGAGAGAGAGCCAAGAGAGAGAGCCATTGCCCAAGAGTTTAAATGTTCAGGTTTCACCCCCTGGCAGTGGCCACATCTATTCTGGCCACTGACCTGTTCCCATGTGTGATGACAAGTAAGCACCTTCCCAAGTCACCCAGACCGTACTGGCACCTTCTGTTGTCCAGTCCCTTTCCCCGGGGATCTGCAGGGAATAGACCTGGAGAATGTTAAATTACAGCTTCCTGGAAAAGCTGTATTTATGGTATGCCTATTTGCTCCTTTCCTGTTAAATAATAACCAGATTATTACGATGGTATCATTAATTATGTGTTTTCTTACTTCTTATTCATAAACCCCTTTTTGAAAAACCCTCTGTGAAAATATATAACGCCAAGATAAATACAGTCATACTAGTATTTACTATGTTCTCAGTCATCTCCCTCGTGCCTCGGGGCTTTGCCTTTAATGCTAAAGAAATCGATCCATGTAGAAATTAAACTTTTCCTTAAAAAAATTCAGGTAATAGTGGCTTACAATGGCATTTTTCTCTGTATTTAAATTATGGCAATTTTTAAGATTTAAATTACTAAAATTTAATTTAAAATTGACATAAAGCCTAGCCAGTTTGGCTCGGTGGTAGAGTGCCAGCACACAGAATGAAGGGGCCTGGGTTTGACTCTGGTTAAGGGCATGTACCTTGGTTTCAGGCTCCACTCCCAGCTCTGGTGGGGGCATGTGCAGGAGACAACCAATGGATGTGTGTCTCTCACATCGATATTTCTCTCTCTGTGTCTCTCCCCTTCCCTCTACTCGCCCTAAATATCAATACAAAAAATATCCTCGGGTGAGGATGAACAACAACAACAACAAAAAACAACATTAAAATTGAAGTAAAGCCCTAACCCAGTGGTCGGCAAACTCATTAGTCAACAGAGCCAAATATCAACAGTTCAACGACTGAAATTTCATTTGAGAGCCAAATTTTTTAAACTTAAACTTCTAACGCCACTTCAAAATAGACTCGCCCAGGCCATGGTATTTTGTGGAAGAGCCACACTCAAGGGGCCAAAGAGCCACATGTGGCTCGCGAGCCGCAGTTTGCCGACCACAGCCCTAACCAGTTTGGCTCAGTGAATAGAGTGTCAGCCTGCGGACTGAAGGATCCCAGGTTCGATTCCGGTCAAGGGCATGTACCTTGGTTGCGGGCACATCCCCAGTAGGGATTGTGCAGGAGGCAGCTGATCGATGTTTCTCTCTCATCGATGTTTCTAACTATCTATCCCTCTCCCTTCCTCTCTGTAAAAAAAATCAATAAAATATATTTAAAAGTAAATAAATAAATAAAATTGAAGTAAAAATGTTTACTAGTATGGCATGATTAGGAATACATTCTGTTTTTACTTTTATCTCTTTCCACATACCCCCTCCCCCCATGCCCAGTTTTAACTGAATCTCACTGTGGAATAAAATAGGCATTTTTTGAGTCCTGTTTTATGTTGCAATGAAATCAGGTGTGTCATTTTATGTAGGCATTTGCAAATTCCAGGCTCCACCTTCAATTAGAGGAGCTCAAGGAGAGGCTCTTTTCTCCTAACAGTCCAAAGCACAGGACTCCAGTCATTTGGATTTTCTCCTCTCTATCACTTGCCATTGCACATTATCTCTCAGCAACAGCTGGTGACACACAGACAGGGCGCCTCTAGGAGAGCTCTCTCCACCCTCCCTCCCATCTGTTTCAGTCCATTTACCTCGGAAAGAAAACACTGTTTTAGCTGGTCGGCTTGCAACATCTCCTCCACAATGTAATTTAAATCCCTTCAGTTAAGGGATTCAGATTTGCATTTTGAGGCTAGCTTTGCTTTAAGATCTAATCAAAGTTGAACGTTTTCATAACCTGATGATCAAAGGGAAATTTTTTTATAGCCAGAACAGAAAATTATAGGATGCCTGTGTTATCAAAAGAAAGTAAGACTAATATGTAAGTATGTTTGAAAACAAAATATACTGATTGTGTTTTTGGTTGAATTTAAACCTCAGCGGCCAGTTTCCATTTTCACTAGAGAACAGCAAGCATGTGCAGTCTTTATAAGGGCTTCCAGATCTGTCTCCAGACTACTGCTCTTGACCGGGAGTGGACATGGATGAGAAGAAAAGCACATCTTCTTTTGATGTTTCTTCACACCTGTATACATGGTCTCAATGTCCAGACCATCTATGTATATAAAAACCTAAGCGACCAAATGACTGGTCGACTGGTTGCTATGACGATGCACTGACCACCAGGGGGCAGATGCTCAAGGCAGGACCTACCCCCTGGTAGTCAGTGTGCTCCCACAGCCAACCTCCTGCAGTCCCTCCCCCCAGGTTGGCCAGCCCTGATTAGCCCCTACCCATGTACAAATTCGTGCACCGGGCCTCTAGTGATTATAATACGATTTATTCTTTTCTTTTTCTCTCTTTCTTTAAAAAAAGTATTGTAACCTTTTTGTGTTTGATGAGAACACAAGCTTTAGAATCAAACTGCCAAGGTCTAAAGCAAGGCGAGTTTTGTTTTGTTTTTAACATGTCCTGACTCTCAGTTTCTTTATCTAAAAAGTGAGACTGCCCAACTGGCATGGCTCAGTGGTTGAGCGTTGACCTATGAACCAGGAAGTCATGATTCGATTCCTGGTCAGGGAACATGCCGGATTGCGGGCTTGATCCCCAGTGTGGGGGCATGCAGGAGGCAGCCGATCAATGGTTCTCTCTAATTATTGATGTTTCTATCTCTCTCTCCCTCTCCTTTCCTCTCTCTGAAATCAATAAAAATATATTTTTTAAAAGTTTTTTTAAAAGTGAGGACCCTATTCTATAGAGTTGTTATAAGGATTAAATATGTTTTATTTAAAGTATTTAGCACAGTGCCTATCCCATTGTGAGGGGACAAATGCAAACAATGTAAGTATTGCAGAAACAATGAGATGCTCTTTTCTCTGGGTTACTGTGATTCTTATTTTCAAAAAACGAAGAACTTACTTTATTTTTAAAATTAATCTCATTGTTTTTGGTTTGAGGAAATGAAAATAATAAAATCTTATTCCTAATGTTGATGTTTTAAGAATTATACTGTTTCCTCCTAAATTCGTTATTGCTATAAAGCTAATTTTATTCAGCAAAGCATAAAATCAATGTTTATATTCATGTTTTCTAGTGCACTGATTTTTTTTTATTTCTGATTTAGTAGCATTTTTAATTTTCGAACAGATTTTTTTGTAGCATATGCATACTTTTTGTATATTCTCAAGTGAACACTTGCATCTTTGGGTTGGAACATAGAAAATATATGCGAAATTAATTGCTCCATTCAGTTGTATCTAAGTTTAGATATTAGTTTTTCTCATAAGGCAATAAAACATGTAAGCAATAAGCTATGTTATAAAATGTATTTATTCATTTTCTACTTTTAAGCAATAAAGATGGGTTTACCATTGTTTGTCACAGACCATTGTAAGAAATTGTATTTTGCTCCAGATTTTGTTACTCTGAGTTATGGAGTGTCAAATCACCACGTGGAAGTCTGATATAGATCTCAAAATTAATTGCCAGAAATAAAATTATTCCTGACTCTTAGTAATGGCACTAACATTCAGCCAGTTGCTTAGGTAAGACAAACAAAATACTGCCCCTTCAAACTTCACATCCAACCCCTCAGTAAATCTGGTAGGCAGTATATTAAAAATATATTAAAATTCAAATTACTAGTCACCATCCCCACATTCATAAGCCATAATTATCTTTTAAATGGTTTACTGAAATGGTATTTTATATTAATCTAAATGGGTTAGGTTTATTTATTTGTTTATTTGTTTTGAGTAGGTAGAAAATGCATAATCTTTATTGTCTTAAAAGACAGATAATAAATGAGCCCATTGTAATTTTTAACCCACTGAAACAATACAAAAATATTATATTTAGATATCTATATAAAATATCTATACAAAATATCTATACAAAAATATAGATAAAATGACAAAGTCCTTTTTCTTATCTTGCCCACTCCTTTATCCATTTAGAGAAACTCTCATTAAATGTTTAATGTATATTCATTAAGTCTTTTTTTCCCCTCTGCAATTATATCTGTGGTTCTTAACTAGGGTGATTCTGCCCTCCAGGGCACATTTGACAATATTTGAGGGCAATTTTGCTTGTCAGGACTTTAGGCTTTTGTTACTAGCATGACTTAAGGTATGCTGCTAAACTTCTACAATGCACAGAACAACCCCCACAACAAATAATTATTTGGAACAAAATGGGAATAGTTAACATTTTCACTATACTATGCCTGTGTGTGTGTATTTATTTGCTTTTGTCCTACTTGCAGTTCATTGAGCTTCTAGGATGTATAGAATAATAATTTTCATAAAAATTGGGAAGACTTCATCCATTCTTTTTTTGAACATTTTTCATAACAGAAAATATGGTAATAAAGGATAATTAATGATAAAGATAAAAACAGAAGCAGAAGTCAATTCATAGTTTCTTAAAGGAGGTAGACTGGTGAACAAAGGAGTAACATGCTAATAAATTCGTATAAATAAGTTCGCATGCTAGTAGTGTTGCCATTGGAAATAGGGCTAGTCCACAGAGTCATGAGAAAAGCATGTCAGGGACCTAGACATGGGTGGGTGAGGTGTAGGGGTAAGATTTATTGCAGCTACAGCAAACACGTAGGACTGTCCCCAGGTGCCCAGTATCACATTTATGACCAGAGGGCTCAGCTGTGTCCCTCTGTTGAAGAAATCCTGGGCCTGGTGAGCATAAGGGTCAAGATCCAGAGCTGAAACGCCATCATCCTGGGCCCCAGTAGTCCAGCATGGTCTCTGCTCTGGCTGTGCTCTAGCAAACACTGCTGCCCACCCGGGCCTGCAGTTGGAGCTGCACTTGGAGCTGTGCGGCTACCAGGGCCCCATGGCTGCTACTAAGGAGTGTGAAATAACCGGCAAATGTGTGCTACCCAGAGGGGCCTTTGTTAAGCGTTGATTATATTTTCTCAGGCTTGGAAAGGAATAAGCTTTCTCTCAAACTGACCAATCTCTTTCCCACTCTTTCACAGGTTTGTGCTGGGTCCTTCCCTTATCCAATCTTATCATTTCCCCAGGTTTTCCAGGCTAGATTGGCCCTTTATGTCTCAGTTTTGGCTACTACTGTGCACGCCTCAAAGTAGAAGGATTCTCCATTCTTTCCCCCCCACCTCCCCACATCATCTTGATTTCTACCATGCATGCATGCATCCAGCAGAGGAATTTCTCTTTTATTGGATATCACCCCCTTCCCTTGCCCCAATAGTTCAGGCAAATGAACCAGTTATACCTTGGAGAGATTGTTGGAAAGCCAGTCCTGCTTCATGGGCAGAGGTTGGGGGAGGGGGGATGGGATGTAGGAGTATTATTCCCCTAGGTGGAAATTTGGCTATCCCTTGGGGTGTCTGAAACTGTAACTTCCAGATTCAATCGGGCCCAGCCAGTCTAGCTCCCTTCTCTTTTGTTAACTCCTGGCTGTGCAAAGTAAAATAAGCCAGTTATTGAATAACTAGGGTTAGTCAAAACAAATAACATAATGCTAATGTGCTTGTTTTGGGTTTTTATTTTTTACACTCTGAAGTTATAGAAAAAAGTGCTTATTTTAAAAAGAGCTAAAAGTGAAAAACATATCCAGCTCCTAGGTAATTATATTATCCTCCTCTCAACCAGATAAAAAAAAATTTCAGAAGATGCAAAATAAGAAAAGAATTTTTAAAAATTAATCACAAATTTAATGAGCAAGAATATGAAAATTAGAAAGGTATTATTTTTTAATGACTAAAACTACTAAAGAGGCAGTTTTCTCCTTTTTTTAGCTTTTAGTAGATAATGTGACTATGATCAGATGAAGAAAATAATTTTTTCTCAATCTTCTAAAGAGTGAAATTATAAAGGATTAAAAGATTATATTTAAATATAATGATATGATAATTCTTTAGTACCTAGTATTAGCTTTTTAATTTAATTCAGTTGAACAAACAACTATTAAACTTCTAATATGCTTCAGGCACTATTAAAGGAACTGAGAAAAAGAGAAAGAAGATTAAGAACCCTCACTCAGGGAGCTCACAGTTTATGATACGTATTAAAAGACTAAATCTATCATAATAAATGTTAAAAGTTGGGCTAGGAAGCAATGGAAAATCCTCCCTTGTCATGCATGTTTTTTATTTCCAAGGGATTTACAATCCTATATAATAAAAGGTTAATATGCAAATCGACAGAACAGCAGAATGATCAGTAGCTATGACGTCCACTGACCACCAGGTGGCAGACGCTAATGCAGGAGCTGCCCCTTGGTAGTCAGTGCGCTCCCACAAGGGGAGCAATGCTCAGCGAGAAGCTGGGCTCATGGCTGATGAGCACAGTGGCAGTGGTGGGAGCCTCTACAATCTCTGCAGCAGCGCTAAGGATGTTCGACTGCCAGCTTAGGCCCACTCCCCATCAGTAGGACATCCCCCTAGGATTCCCAGACTGCCAGAGGGCAAGGCCGGGCTAAGGGACTCCCCTGCCCCCCACCCTGAGTGCATGGATTTCATGCACCAGGCCTCTAGTTTAAAATAAAGAATCTAAATCATTAATTTATAACCTGCTGAGAACAGAGCACATTGCTTCCCAGGCTCCCAGCAAGGTGCTGAGAGCAGAGTAAGTGCCTCCCAGGCACCCGGTTGGGTGCTGAGAGCAGAGCACAGTGCCTCCCGGTGCCTCCTGGGCTCCCGTGATGGTGCTGAGAGCAGAATTAGTGCCTCAAGGGCTCTCGGTAGGGTTCTGAGAACAGAGCACGGTGCCTAACCTACTATGGAGTAATTTCCACTGAGAAGGCATCGGATTAAGAGTCTTCGGAAAATACTGAACTTAAGAGTGTTTACTTGTTCAACCTGAGTATCTCATGTATTTACTCAAACTTAAAATATCTCAACTGAATATATATTCTCAAATGTATCCCTCCTCCTATTTTCTCATCTCACTGTCAATTAAAAGGCATCGTTATTCACCTAGTCATTCAAATTAGAAGCTTGAAGATCTTTCTAACTTCTTTTTTTTCTTCTCAATTTCCTATTGACAAGTCCTATCCATCTCTTATTTCCATCATATCTTGTGTTGCCTCCTTGCAATCATCATTTCCCTGAGCCTCCAGCCACTCCTCCATTCCGTCTATCCCTCATACTTTCAGGAAGTAAAACGATCATTCTAACGTGCAAAACAAGTTACATTATGTGTTCTGTAGCTCACAATGTCCCACACAATAAACGTGAAATTCCTTAATATGGTTTCTGCTTCTTGATCAGTTTGCAAGGTTTTTTTGCCACATCATGGAACAAATTACTAGTAGTTTTGATACTCTTGTAATTAACTCGTTATTAATAACAGGCAAGGAGCAAAGGGAAGGCCAGATACTATAGGCATGTCATTGGGGCGGCTTCCCCAGGAAGCTACAATTTTACACTCTCCATGGATCCAACAAAGGGGAGATAGACGCATGCCCAGAAAACTTGGGGTGACATACGGAAGGTGCTTATTGTCAGTCACACCTGAAAAAGAGGTCATTGGCCAGAATGGGTGTGGCCAATGAGCTTTCACAAGGTCACAAACTTTGGGATATTTAATCCCCTGAACAAAGGAGTTCCCTCTCTTGGTTCCTCTTGTGCTCTTGGGACTCTGGGGACTTGTGTGACTCTGGGCTTGGGTGGCTCCCTTTTGTTCACCCACATGGCCCACCGCCATGTGGACCCGCACACACAATGGGCTAAAGAACTGCTACCAGCCTGATACTTAATTGGACCAGCTCCAACATGGAAAGGAAACTCTGGTTATTGGCTTTGCTTCCAGTTTTACTGAAACCCCAGCCATACTCCTTCTATGCCTGAACTAAGGAAAATGGAACTTTGGAAAGCCAGGAATTTGACTCCACACAAATAAAAATCACTCACTCTCCAGTATGAGCCTCAGGAAATTCTTCTTCTCACGATATCATAAGGACTCCAACCCCAGCACCCAATGAGGAAAAGGACCTCCCACTTTGTCTAATAACAGTTTGGCATAAAGTGAGAATAAAACAAAGAAAACAAACAAACAAACAAAAATCCCTGCACTCATGGAGTTTACATCCAAGTGGGAGGGAGGAAGATGAAAGATAAAAAGTATTAGTAACAGCAATACTTGTGGAGAAGATAGAGCAAGTGTAGGGTAATTGGAGCTGGGTCTTGGGAGAGTGTACAAATTTACATAGTGTGGTCAGGGGAGGTGTTGAGGTGATATTTGTACAAGAACTTGAAATACATGCAAATTGTAACTTGCACAATTTCTTTTAATTTGCACTATTTTTCCAAGTCCTTCTCACTTCCTAACATGTATATAAATTACTTATTTATTATGACTATTTCCCCCATAACTACACAAAATTTTTTATAAAATATGCATATTTGCCTTGTTCATTGACTTTTAGTTCTAGGAATAATATCTCTCATATACTAGTGTCTCAATAAAGATTTAATGACTGTATGTATTACATCGAATTAGATTTCAGCCACATTTGAAGAAACTATTAAGTTAAAACAAATTTCGGCAGCCCTCAGACTCACATATCGTAAAATAAAAGAAAAGTTTGCCATTTAATCCCTTTGTGAAAAAATTCAAACAGATTCTTGGCCCCATATATCAAGAGACTCACAAGTTAACACCAGTGTATAAAGCCTGAAGCAACAGCAGCTGGAACAACATATGCAATGTTGCTCCCTGCCGGTTCAGAAGGATAGACAAAATACAGAAACAGAAATAAGGGCAACAAAGATTATACAAATATCCTGGCAGCATTATTTACTTCAGTTTATAGTTAACACTTACATTGTGGTTATCATTTTGAATATCCAAGTTCTGAACATTTAATTTTCTAATGTGAAAGTAATTTGTTCTGATGTTGGAACAGAATTTCAAGACTGAATATCTGAAAAAAATGCAATCATATCCCAAAGAAACTGAATATCTGAGTTCCATTTAAGTCTTCTCAGACATATTTCTGAAAAACCTTTCCCTCTTCTAGTGGTATTTCAAGCTATTATTTATTGATTGCTAATTACATGATCGATGTATTTTTATATTTAATCATCCTGAAATTTCTACAAGATAAATTTATTATCTCTCTGTTATGGTTGAGAAAACAAGGAGAAAGGTTAAAAAGATATCTCAAAATCACATAGTGAACGGTGTAGTACCGATTTGAAGCTGCATCTGCCAGCATTCAAAGTTCATGCTTTTAACTAGTATTTTATACTGCCTTAAATTTCACAAAGAATAGTACTATATCAATACATATGTATTATACAGAATTGTTTACTACTTAGTTTTTTAAACCAAAAAATATTATTGCATTTAAAAGGGCTCAAACTTGTATTGTTGCTTTAAATCTATATTTTCAAGAAATTAAGAACAACCTAACTTCTTCATGTCAAATTTAAAGAAATTGTAAATTTAAATGTTTGGCTCTAGAATTTCTATTTATTTTTAGCTTGTCTTTTATAAAAAATTGAATCACACAAAGTATAAGAACTATAAATGGTAAAATTTTAAATTAAAAGGATGAAAATAAAATTACCAAACATAACAGCACTCAGAGATGACTACTGTTACTATTTGGTGGGAAATGCCTTGGGTACATTTATCATACACATATGAGATTATACTCATATAGACATGGTCTTATAAATACCTGTATTTCTGGATTTTATAAATGGAATTTTTATTTGTTTAATTTCTTTTTATTTTGTCATATTCATACTAGCCTAAGTGTTAACAGGGAAACATTTAGAAACTAGTATTTTATTTTTATTATTGAAAGTATTACAGATGTCCCCTTTTTTTCACCCCATCTACCCCGTACTCATTCCCCCTTCCTGCCAGGCCTTCACCACATTATTGTCTGTGTCCATGGGTTATGCATATATGCATATAAATTCTTTGGTTAATCTCTCTCCACTCACCCCGGACCCTTGCCTTCTCTCTGAGATTTGTCAGTCTGTTCCATGAAACTAATCTCGAAGCGGATCCTGACTCTATTTTCCCCTGGATAAATGCCAGTCACTCTTCCAAACTTGTTCCTTTCCATATGAAGTAAAGGAGGCAAAAAGGCTGCTCATATTGGGTTCAATCCCTAAATCCCTAGCATTGGCTGCTACTGGATGTACCAAATGCTTGAGTCCAACTTGGCATTCTGGAGATTTGCTCATGTCACTGATAATGTGTTGCATAACTGTTGATACAGTGGTCAATGTAAGGGTCAAAATGAAAAACATGTTTGACATTTTCACAGCTGAGAACAAAATGAGCTTCTATGAGTATCTCTCATCCACACACAGAGACTGTGATAACTTGTCTACCTGCTATTTAGAGACAATGACATATTGATTGATCTACCTTACCAAGCCCTCTTAATGGCAAATTCAGACTGTCCTTTCAAGTAAAAAGTTTGCTTCTCTGTTTTTAACCTAATTTAGAAGACCTATTTTAATGAGTCAATCTGCATGAACAAGTCACATGTTTTCACCTTGTAATCTTTTGGATCAAGTTCTCTCTCGCTGTCCAATCCATATCTCATTTATATGCTAATCCTACAAATTGAAAAAAAAAGTGTTATTTTTGATGGAGATTGATATGCTGGTAAATGTTTAACAGTTGGTTTTCTAGGGGAAAATAGCACTGGTGATAGTATTTACTAATTTCTGTGGAGTAAATACTTCCCCAGTTGCATATTTCATGCTATAAAGTGACATCACTAAATGCAGAAATGGGAAAAAATACTCTTTTATACAGTATTTCCACCAATTAGAAACAACAGACATTTTCTACTAAAGTTACTACTCTATTTGCTTTATGATCAATTCTCTAATTCCTTGTTTTGAAAGAATAAAAAATGATCTAAACTTAACCTATCTGTGAAAAAAAAGTGTTAAGTACTTTTGTCTTGTACTGATTTTATTGTAGAAATAACATATTTTACAAGTGTCCATAACATATGATATTACCTTTAAATAGTATTTTCTTTTCACATATTTACTATACTTTTATAAGAAATGGGGAAAAGAGGGTTTTTTTGTACTGATGTGAGTCTTACAACTCCAAAAATTAATATTAAAATCATGATGAGTAATGAATGAGTAAATAAATTAATAACTAGTAAACATCATGGAAAAGAAATGACAATTTCATCACTAAACTGTTAGTCATCGTGAGTCCCAATATTATAATCATTTCCTAAAAATTATGTGATACTTTATAACTATAAATGCATTTTTAAAGATACAACTTTAATGATCTGCTTGATTTTCCACTGGAGTCATTTCTCTAAAGTTAAGTAGCAAACAACTGCTGGATGTCAGACTCTGGACTGCTTTCTGGGAATCAAAGATGTTCTTTTTCAGAGAAACCACCGGATGCCCACTTGAAGGTTCAATTCAGTACACACTCTGAGGCCAACTCTGCTCAGTCAAGAGAAGCAAAGGTTTGCAGGCGAGAAGATCAGGGATTCAACACGATTCTCCTCTGTTCTCATGTTTGAGTTGCTGTGCTGGGACTTTTCTACCCTGACCCAACCCCTGCCAGGTACCCCTGTTCCAGAAGTAGTCCCTGTCTTCTCTCCAGGCTGAGTTTGTCTTGATTTTCGGTTGGTACCTCTATTATTTCAGGCCTGATTTTTCTCCCCACCACTTATAAGGCCTCACTTAAATCAATAGCTTGATGATGATCCAATCTTCTTTCTATCCACTCACTTACTATTATTTAGTATCTTCCATGCCAGACACTCTGCTACACACTAATTAATATTACTGAGTAAAATAAACCATAATATATTTGCCAATCTCAAGTCAGGATTATTCCATTAGCAGCCAAGACTGGATATACTAATGTTTATTACTGTTGATTAACTAATAGCAGTTGCATGATATCATCATCATACACACACACACACACACACACACACACACACACACACACACTAACTAGGAAACCCCAACACTACCATTTCCACGTTCAGTTAGTTCTTGAACAGGTTAGGTTCACCTATACAAGAATGTGAATAGGCTAATTAATTAATTAATTACATATTTTCTAAACTTGAATTCAGCCTTTCATTTTATTAATCCCTAATATATTAAAATAATCTATTTTGGTAGTCATTTTGGCAATGGAATTAGCAGTAGCATATACTTTAGAATTTTTACCACTAAATATATTTGGTTACATTAAGACAATGAATTCCTTAAGCAAAAAAATTTAAGATCACCCTAACTGGTTTGGCTCAGTGGACAGAGCATTGGCCTGCGGACTGAAAGGTCCCAGGTTCGATTCCAGTCAAGGGCATGTACCTTGGTTGCAGGCACATCCCCAGTAGGAGGTGTCCAGGAGGCAGCTGATCGATATTTCTCTCTCATCGATGTTTCTAACTCTCTATCCCTCTCCTTTCCTCTCTCTAAAAAATCAATAAAATATATTTTTTAAATAAAAAAAAAGATTTAAGATCTACTAGATTATATAAACAAATTATGTCTATTATAATCTCTGTAGCTGAATATATATATTTGAGATCAGGGATCAGCCAACAGGTCAAACTCATGTGCCAAATATTATCCCTCTCATGCTTTGGCATGAACTTTGAGAAAAATATCATTTTAATCCTATATAATAAAAGCCTAATATGCAAATCGACCAAACAGTGGACCAACTGGTCACTATGATGTGCACTGACCACCAGGGGGCAGACGCTCAATGCAGGATCTGCCTCCAGCCCGCAGGCCCCAGGCCAGCCAAGGCAGGTGCCCCCAATTGCCCTGCCAGTCACCCTGCAGAGGAAGGCATCTAGCAGCGGCAGTGGGGGGGCAGGCTGGCAAGTGGGCAGCACCAGGCCAGCCAAGGCGGATGCCAGCGGAAGGACCCGATTGCCCTGCCGGTTGCCCCGCAGATTGCCGGCCAGGCCTAGGGACCCTACCCGTGCATGAATTTCATGCACTAGGCCTCTAGTATTTTTATAAGGTTGTAAAAGAAATTAAAGAAGAATATGTGATTGGGAACAAAAATGGCCTGCAAAATGTAAAATGTTTACTATCTAACTATTTAAAGACAAAGTGTGCTAATTTCAGATGGAGACTTTGAATCAAGATTCGTACTCAATAATTCAGGTATCTGTGTATCTAAATGCTAATAGGCTGTTATTAAAATCTAAGTTAGAAACTTAGTGGCTAGAAGTTTACAAATATAAATTTATTAAAATAGTAAAATAGAGGTTGTCTTCCCTACTGATACTTTTAATATATAAAATTTCTCACTCTGACATCTATATATTTTTGTATCTAGCCAAACTGAAGATTTATATATATATATATATATTGATTTCAGAGAGGAGAAAGAAATAGAAACATCAATGATGAAAGAGAATCATTGATCGGCTGCCACCTTCACATCTCCTACTGGGGATCGAGCCTGTAATCCGGGCATGTACCCTTGACCGGAATCAAACCCGGGACCCTTTAGCCTGCAGGCTGATGCTCTATCCACTGAGCCAAACCAGCTAGGGAAAGACTTATGGACTTTTAAAGAAAATAACATAGCCGCTGGATTATTGAGGATTTTAAAAAATTCATTTTTTCTTGGAAAATTTTAACATGATAATTCAATCCAATGAGAGCCCATTCATACCATGTCATTCCTTTCATCTTCGTTTATACAATATTGATACCTTAACTGTTTTAATGAATTTTTCATTTATTTATTTCTGTGCTCACAGAATGTGGCAAAGGACCTAAGAATCATTAATAATGGAAAGGACTTCCTTGCTTTTGTTGAGCTTCCTACGTCAACCTGGCCAAGCATAATAAACATATGGGTCTCACCAAAGGCATTTAAATCCAACCTACTCAGTTTGCTGACATAGTCACAAGTAGTAGAGAATTCCAAAATTCTAAAAACATGTTCGTTTGAGATTACTAAAACACACATCTTCACATTCATTATAAACATGCCTAGCCACTATCAATTATTGTTACAAGAATTCCAGGAGAATTGATACATTTAATAGTTTCTGTTACATGGGTATATGTAAGTTCCTACAACTAAAAAGTAATTCATATAAGATTTCCTTGTAATCATATTCATGACATTTCCATTAATAGTATTTAGTTCTTTGGTTTTTGTTATTTATTTTGTTTTTGCTATATGTCAGACACTGAAAAGTATTGAGGAGGGAAACAAAATTGAGAAATTTTATTAATGTTTGTTCTCATGTTTTATGTACTGTTGAATTGAAAAAATTTGACATTATTTGACTTATGTAAAAATGCTACTCTGTGTTCATGGATACATAATTTAAGACCTACCACCTTGATTTGTCACAAAGTCCTCCTACACTGAAATATATTCCAATTTTTGAAACATGTCTGTAGACTCTAGACTCTAATTTTCAAACTGCATTCCGCTTAGTGGAAAATATATTCGCTAAATATTAGAAACACTATTTGACATGCTATTTTTTCTCTGTGGCATTTAACCTCTCATTCCTGAGCAGGAAAACTCTGAAAGTGTATAGGCTGAGCTCACACCATCAGCCTGATCTCAAGTGTGGGTAGATCTGCCATGTTGCTCTAGGATTTCATTTCTAAGCAGATCCTCATCTCAAAGGAAACATGCACTTTCTCTTCATTCTATAAATCTTTTTACAATCTTTCTCCTTACTTCTAACTGATAATAAAAGTATCTCAACTCTATTTCAAAAGTGTCTCTTGAATTCCACTAAATTTTCCCATCCCTACAACCTCAGTTCACATCTTATCAATTGTCATATTGACTATTACCATATCTCCCTATCTCACCTCTTTTACTCAAGTTTCCAAACCCTCATTCCTTTCTTCAGTGAGTACAGAAAGCAGAAAGTCAAGGATTCCTTCATGGAAGACCTTGTATTGTTCTTGAATTATTCTTTAAGCAATGAAGAACATTTTACAAAGGCCAATTGTCTGTGTGGTGTTGCTGTTCCTATCATAGGTAACACAGTAGTCCTCTTTTCTTCATGGTTCCACTTTCCTCGGTCTCAGTTACCCACAGTCAACCACAGTCTGAGAGCATTAAATGAAAAATTTCAGAAATAAACAATTTATAAGTTTTAAATTGTGTGCTGTTGAAATCTGATGAAATTTCATGATGTTCCTCTCCATCTTATCCTGCATATCCAGGCTATATATACTACCCACATGTTAGCCACTTAGTTGCTGTCTGGGTTACTAGACAGAATATCACAGTGCTTGTGTTCAAGTAACCCTTGTTGTGCTTAGTAATAGTCCCTAAGTGTAAACGTAGTGGTCTCAAGGGTATTGATGCTGGCAATTCTTATACACCAAGGAGAAGCCATAAGTGTTTCCTTCAAGTGAAAAGGTGAATACAGTGCAATTAGATATCTTGAAGGAGAAAGAGAGATCACATTTACATAACTTTTATTATATCTACAGTATATAGCTATAATTGTAAAAACTTAACAGTAATTAAGTGTGGATATTAGCGTCTGTGTTGAGGTATTGTGCACAGGAACAGAAATGAAAAGACAACCTCAGTTCACATCTTATTAATTGTCATATTGACTATTACCATATCTCCCTATCTCACCTCTTATGGAAACTTAATTACAGAATATTTCAATGCCCAGAAAAAATAATTGATCCTGTAGTTCAACAGAATAAAAAAATATATGGGCTTCGTTCTACTTAAAACTGGCATTCTAAATGGTTATTTAATAAGAAAATAACAACAGTTCTGTTCATGGTTCAGCAAAAAGTTATATTTGAGTTATACTCGGTTTTAAAGATTTGTAAATCTGTGCTTTTCCACCTTGCTAATAGTTCACAGTTCAGTTAAAGACCTTGCTAAAACATCTGATGCTTTGCTGAACAGCCAAGGGCTGCATAGCAGAATATATTAAAGTAAAATACTGTATTCGTATTTGGTAGAAACGTGCAGTAGGAATGAAGAAAAGTTGAGAGCAGGTTGAAAGTAAAATAAATTAGGCAGCATGGATTTGAAAGAAACACTAACTTAAAAATAGTCACAGATCCTGCTATGTTTATGTGCTGGGGGGAAGGTAACACCTCAGATTGGTAAGTTTTTCTCCATCCAAGACCTGTATTCAAAATGGTAAGATATGTACACATATAATACCTTAATAAGAAAAAATAAATAAAAATAAAATGATAAAGAAAACAGAAAGTTGGAAAATGATTAAAACATATTATAGAATAAAACTACAGGTTTCCAGGAAACAAAGAGTAAAGAGAATTACTGAATTACTTACAATAATAATTCTAACCATAATATAATATTAAATTGATTATTTATTTTCAGTGGGTTTAACTTCCCACTCCCCTAAAAAGATCTCAAATTTGAGGTCAAATAGACCATTGAGTGCATTCCCATTGCAGAGACATATAGATTTCTGCCCTGGATATTCCTCCCATAATTGCAAACTGATTTGTTTTCATGTTGCTTTATGTCCTCTACACACAAGAAAAAAATGGAAATAATATTCCAAAGGTGATTTACTGGTTTGTTTTTAGCAGCAACTAATAAATTATGGGCTGTAAAACATTTGGAAGATACAAAATTTGGGGCTAATGTATAATCATAGGTGCTGCAGATACCAGATACCATGTTATACAGAAAGGACAACTTGAATGTTTCAGGTTTTCACAATTTAAATAGGCTAATGACACAGAGCAGGTATAATTTTTTTAAAAAAAGCAAAGATATAAATTCTACAAGCCAAAAAGGATGCCATAAACACTGTAGAACTTCACTTATTATTAAAATTTGTAAAAATTACGTAAATAGCCAGTGCTTCAAGCTAAGAATGCCATGACACTATAAAAAAACGGATCACAAATTCATTATTTAGCTTATGCTAGACTATGAGGAGAATCAAGCTATAATTACATTAAAGAACATCCGATTTTAATTTTTCACCATGATCTATGAGAACCAAATACTCAAACTAAGAAGAAACAAGGTAATTGTCAGTTCTGGTTTTAGCTTTCTACATTTGCCTCATTGATACAACCTCCTCAATGCCTTGAACTGACCCAGTTCCTGAGCCAATTCTGACTGCACCAAGAAATGTAGCAGTACTACCACAAGGGGGCCTATAACATCAAGTCGGGTTCTCACTTTAACATCTATGTTGTCTATTTAACATCCCAGGCAGACTCCCTTGATGGAGACTCCACTTTAGAAAATTCATCTTTATTGAGCATTTATTCCACGTTAAAGTTTGTCCTTAAAGTTGAGTTAACCATATACCTCTCAGTTAATGTACTGAATCATCACTCATCACTATAAGTTAGTTTAGTATTTTTTCTTCCTTCATCATCTCCTATTCTCAACATCTTCTCCAGGTATTAAGGGGGAAATGGTTGTTTCTACATAATGCAAATAGGGAGGAGTTAATGAAATGTAGGAGTCTTTCCAAGGCATCTTTCTGAATTCCTACGCATTGTGATGGGAATTAATGGAAATTGCAACTCAGACAGGATTCTTAACGGTATAGAACCTTAATGAATAAAGTTTGGAGTCACCATACAAGTCAAGAAACCACAGTCGTCCAAGGTATTTTCTGAGGCCAAAGGACATATGAAATTGGTAGTGGAAAATGGGAATTATCAAGACCAGCTACAACCACATGATCAGTTGCAGTGAGCAGGGCTAGCAGTTACACCTATTTCTTCCTTATTTGTGTCTGTGCATATGTATGTGTATATGTGTGTGTGAATAAAAAGTGTTTATATAGATAAAAGCATTTATATATCTGCATATTCTAATAGTTATTCTTTTTATCTTTTCACTCCTATTCCTTTATCATGCAGAAGATGTGTTGATGTGTTAATAGTGGTTAACCTTATATTTCAGTATTTAAATGAGAGGATATCAAAGTTAGGGAATATCAAAGGGGAAGTGAGACTTAGAAGAATAAACATCAGCTCAAAATGAATAAAGTAAAACTTTGTGCATCCTTTGGGGGAGTAGGTTAGCGTGTTTGGGGTTTTATGAAGGACACTTGCATCTTTTAGAGTGAAACCTCTTATATTTATTTGTAAGTTAAAACCAGCTAAAATGATGTGTATGGATACGAAGTTGACAAGGTATAGATTGTGGTACACTCTTCCCTGTGGCTTGGTTATGCTGGAAACTACTCTTTAAGAAGTCCCTCCTCTGTATGTCTCTGAATTAAAATTGGCCAAAAGAGAAACTCATTGGAGACTTAGCATGTATAATGATAGCAGTGACCATAATCCTTGGAAGATGCATGTTAAGTTCAGATGTGATGACTAACAGATTCAGAGATGTGTGGTGAATTCCATTTATTATTACTGTGATCTCCTCCATGCCCAGCTCTCTCATAAATGCTGGCCCTGCTGAACAACAGTGCCCCTAGGCTCACCACCCTATGCTTGGCTGTGGATCCTCAGACACAGTGTTACACAGAGACAAAGATTTCCATATAACTCTCCAGGAACTTGTGATCTTGCTTAAGCAACTGTGTGGGTTTGGTTTCTCCTATTGACTTGTTGGTGATATTCTGCCAAGACTTTTCCCCGGGGACTCCAGATTCTTATATCCAAATTGTGTGCTTGACATTTTTGTTTGATGTGTATTGTACATCATAATATCAAAATGGGCAATGCTCAATAAATACTCAATGACTGATCATACCACATAAAACTTGCTTTCCTATAGTCTTCACTATCTCTGTAAATGTTAGATTTATCCTTCCAGTGTATTCATGTAATCCTTGACTCCTTTTTCAAAAGTCCAAAATTCAATAAATCCTATTGCTAATTCCTTCAAAATATTTACAAAACTGTCCTGAATTATTATAAACAACCCTCTAACTAGTCTTTCTACTTCTGTCCTTGATACCTAGTGTCTATTTTCAACTCAGTATTAAGAGTAATTATTTATTTTCAAGTATATGTAAGCTTATAAGACTCTTGTGTTCAGAATTCTCTATCAGCTCCCTGCTTCAGAATAAAAGATAATATCCTTATGATTTCCTGTAACACCTCACATTACTGGCTTCAAATGGAAAAGTGTCATACCCCAGACAGCATTAAAAAATGTTCAAGGATATTTTTTTTTTATTTCAGAGTGATTCAAAGGGCAATTATTGAGAAGGAAGAAGTGATATCTGATATTTTGAAATTCATGAGACAGTCTTGTATAACAAAATATTTCCCCTTATCTGTATAACTTGAATACTCTAGTGAACATTACTTTGGGTTAATAATATGTTTATACTTATTCAAAATCAGAATCCATATTATAAAGATCTTTGTGTGACTTTAAATATTTTGCTAGTGCAGGAATAAAACCACCATATTAATTAACACAAAATTATACTTTGTGTGGTTCAAATTTTTTTAAGAAATATTTTCTTTACTTTGAAAACCACATTATTTATGGCAACAGTACTTGTAATATTTAAATCACATATACGGCACATTTGTGTAATATGCTATTATGAACTTCATGACGACTTTATTTATAGATCCAAGCATTTAGCTACATCATTATATCTTCACTCATAATTATGTACAAGCAATTGAATATCAAAATACACATTGGTTTATTATAAATGAATTTCATTTTATTCTCCTTTATATTAAAATTAAGAATTTTGTTGATTTTTAAAAATATTGTGAGTATAGGTATATTATATGTTAAGTATATTATCATATAATAAAACTAATAGTATTAAATTGCCATTAGAAGAGGGTAGTGAGCCTAATAAAGTAGAGATTCCCAGTCTACATTAAAGGGTTCCCCTGCTTCCTCCCTAACCTCATTTCGTATTAACTTTTATTTTCTCTCCTCCAACCACAATGATCTCCCTGTTCTTTGCTCATCTTAGAAAGGTCTTTACCAATGTAAGTGAATGGTAAATCCCTTATCACCTTTACATTACTGCCTAAGACCTAATCAAGTGAGGTATTTCCTGGTTTATCATTGAAAACAAAACGCTATCATACTCTATGCCTCCTTTTTTGTGCTTTTTAACTCAGGTACTGCATATTCTACTGGCTTGTTTACATTTCTGCCTATCTTCATCAATGAGAAATAGGCTCTGTTAATACAACAGCATCAATCACCTGGAATTTGTTAGAGGCAAAGGCAGTGTCCCATTCCAGACCTGTTAAGTCAGAAGCTCTGCAGATGGAGCCCAGCAATTTGAAGCAAAGATCCCCTCAGGGGACTCTGGTACAATGTGGAGTATGAACTGGAGTATGCCTTTTCCTCTTGTTCTAAACCCGTATCCAGCCGCTCTACCTAATTTTCAGACTCCCGTGTTTTTGTTAACGTGTGTTTCCTGCTGTTTGTCCAGAGAGCAGTCACTGTGTAAGTATTAATATATTTTCTTAATTAACATTAGTTCTGTTAAGAAATAAATTAGGAAATTTCCTGCAGCCTATTTAACACCTAGAATAAATTCTGAGGTTAGCTCTTGTTCACATCCTTAACTACATCGTTACTATGACAAAAGATGTGCTTATTTTTCACATGCTTCCCTAGGGGTTAAGTATCTTGTTCTTTATAGACTAAATAAATACCTAATTGCTTCTCATCTTAGAAAATTAACTTGGATGGTTGTGTAGAATTTTTCCATTCTTTTGATTTGTACATTTCTTCAATTCTATGTTGGTGAGCATAATATGATAATCAGTCATGTGTTTATGAAGTTATTTAATACCATTTATGTCTAAAAACATAAGTATTAGAGGTAAAAGTAGAAGTAAAAAATTTTAGGTTGTGAAATTCTTAAATTGCTCTTGGAAAATGAGTATTTTTCACTTAAAATGGATTCCTTAAAGTGAGTAAATACCGGGATACCAGCACAGTGTTTGCCCTGTAGAGATTAAACACACTGCTCTAATGCCTCCCATTTCTTAGGGGGAAATTGAACAGTGTGATGTGATGGAAGACGTATAATGGTGCTTTTGCCGCTGCACAATAGGGGATCCATTTTAAGCTTTAGACCAAGCAGAAAATGGCTCATTTCATCAAAGAGATTTAAAATGCCTCTCCTATCACCCAGGAGCAGAGGCTGCTGATTACAGAAGGAAACATACACACACACTTTTCAGGTAAAAAATAAAACAATAACCTCAGTATCTCACAGCCACTTCTTTTCAAACGTAAAGCAAGCAGCTAGTTTTAAGCAGGAGATATTAAAAAGAAACAAGGTCTTCCGTAACAATCAATGCATAAAAACTCAGTGCTTACAGGACTCAGACAATGTTAAAGGACCTACTATGGTGACAAAAGAGTTCCTCGAGGCCAGGCATGTGTCTCCCCACATAGATATCTTAGAATGGAACAATAGCAAAGGATTTAGAAGAGCATCTTGGCTCTCTACTTAAAGAGATCTAGTCCTATTGTTTCTAGGCTCTCCCCAGTGCCTTAGAAAAAGCACAGCTCTACAATTTTATAGCGGAAGCCTTAGTACATTCTTCCATTTTGTCATATATTATATATAGAATCAAATATACACAACTTTTTTATTATCAGAAAATGTGAGCCAGCCTCAGCACATTATTTTGTGGTCTCCATAAAGTTCCAAGGTATATAACTTCTTCAAGTGTTATTATAAATAATTATGTGGATAGAGTGGACTCTATTTTACTACTAATAACTTAATGCCTAGCAAAAAGAAACTCTCAATAATTCTCTTATAGCAAGAATTGTATTTTCATTCAGAAAATACAAATTCATTGCCTTCTTCCTTCCATACACTAAGCTAACTCAGGAGGTATACATGTAAGAAGACAGTCTTTGCCCTTACGTGCTTTCATTCTAGTAGGGAAAATAGTCAAAAATACTGCAAGCAATATAAAATATAAAAATAATTAATGTTATTATAGAAAAATATGAGTCTGACATAGGTCATTATAAGCTTGGAATAAAGAGGGTCTAAATTTAAAAGGCTATTGATGGAAATAATTTTCATAAAGAAAAAAATCAACCTAAACTCTAAAATAGATTAAGGATTCAGTTATAAGGAAGAAGAAAGAATGTTTAAAAAGTGAAATCCTTTTGACAAAGTCTATGTTAAGAAAGGGTATGTTTGAGATGCTAGAAGACTGAAATGATGCTATAGAATACCAGTGTGTCTGAAGCATAAGTGAAGATAAAGCAGCAAAGGTGACCTGCATAGAGAGAACTATATTATAGAAGCCCTGTAGGCCAGTTAAGAGTTTGAATGTCACGTGGAATAAGAACCCAATAAGGAGTTTTGGACAAGGAAGTTTCATAACTCTACTTACATTTTCAGCATGTAATTTAGAATGATATACAAAAGAGATGGGGGAATAAATTCCTGTCTTTTTGTTGCTTGATAGCTCATTTCTTTGTAGCATTGGATAATATTTCATTGTCTGGATGCACCACAGTTTGTTTATTCATTCACCTACTAAAAAAGACATCCTGTTGCCTTTAGTTTTGACAATTATAAATAAACTAGAGGCCAGTTGCACGAAGATTCGTGCAATAGGCCTTCCTTTCCCTGGCTGCCAGCATCAGTTTTCCTCTGGCACCCGAGACCCAGGCCCTTGCTCCGGCCGCAGCGGAGAAGCCAAGCCTCTTCAGTCTTCAGTCGTCTTCAGTCTTCAGTCTTCACTCCACACGTGTGTATGCAAATTAACCCACCATCTTTTTTATTAATTTGCATACTCACTCCTGATTGGCTGGTGGGGGCAAGTCAATTTGCATATTTCTCTTTTATTAGTGTAGATCTGCTGTAAACATCTGTGTGCAGGTTGTTGTGTGAATATAGATTTTCAACTATTTGGGTAACTACCAAGGAGTGTCTGGGTCATATGATAAGAGCATGAGTAATTTTATAAGGAACTGCCAAACTGTTTTCAAGTGGCTGAATCATTTTACATTCCGACAAGCAATGAATGAGAGTTCCTGTTGCTCCACATCCTCTTCAGCACTTGGTGGGGTCAGTGTTCTAGCTTCTGGCCAATCTAATAGGTGTGTTGTGGTATCATTTTCAGTTCCAGTTTAAAAATGTCAAAGGGCACATAGAAAGTTTTGTGGGAAAGGAGAAAGTCAAGAGTAGTTGGAGGAAGTCCAACTGTTCTAGATATTGCACTAGTATACACATTTTCCCAACATATCTCATGGTTCAGTTTTACCCATAAGTAGAACACATTTGATGACAAGTTTACTAAGTTTCTTATATTATAATTGGTACACTAGTTAAACTAGGCACTCTAAACTTTAGGGTTCTCATTACTATAATAAGAAAGGAAAATTGAATGTTCTTTGGGTTGGCAGTAGCAATTGACACTCCCTGCCTTGGAGAGCATTTATCCACAAAAATATAGGAAATTCAAATAAAGTCAGCACGCTAAAATTAAAGGGGTTTTATTGTTTAACTTTCATAAAGAAAGTTAATTGAGGTAAGTATGTGACCATTCTTTCATAGCCATAGGAAATTATTCTCTACACATTTTCACAAAAGAGATACCAGTGACATATAATAGACTTGTTTCTAACCATTACTGCTTTGATTTTATATAACAATCTGATAATGTCCTTCAATAAAAACTAATGAAATAGTCTTGTAAAAAATAATTACTCTGTAGTTAAAACAATGAAGGGGATAAGGTTTTTAAATGTTCTGAATAAATGAGTAAATGCATTATTTCCTTAATATAAAGGTAAATTTTTCCCTGAGGACACTTAATAATTGATTATGTTTTTCAGTAATGGTCATGAAAATTTGCAAAGGATTATCTATATTCTATTAATTCACCTTAAAGTTTAATGGGGCACATGTAGCTTGCCCTGATTAAGAAATACTTCAATCTTTTAATTTTGTAAGACATGTATATATTTATTTCTATTGCAGTCTTATTGTACTGTGTAATTGCTACTTATGAATGTTAGTATACTTTTATTTAATATATATTTAACAGTTAGTAATATTATAGCTTTTCTTGACAAATTGTAATATATTTAACAATCATTTAAATATATGTATTCTGCTCTTCTTCTGATAAACCCTCTCAGATTTAATTTAGAATATAAATGTGTCTGATTTATATTTTCATCCCAGTTCCTATATCAATAAATGAAACATTGCATGTGCTTTATTGCTGCTGGTTGATTTTGAAAGCCATTATGCAGTACTGTGGTTAAAGGATATGTTATTTGTATTAATTTAGATAATAGTAGGTGCTATAAAAAAATAAGTACCAATTTTCCAGTGGTTTCACAAACTAGAAATTTATTTTATTTTATGTCAGCATGCAATGCAGATGTCCTGGTTGGTTGTGAGCATCTTTCATTTATGTGGTGATTCAGGACCCACATCATTTCCATCTTGTGGCTCCTCATTCTTTCTTCAGCCTTTCCCAATGGGTAAGGGATCCTTAAGACAATGAAGTCCTAATGTCCTAAAGTATTCATTTTATGTAATGAATTAACTTTTCTCCTGGGCATCTAACATGGTAATAGTTTTGTGGACACTTGAGAGATCCTTGATAAGTCAACCACATCATTTTCTGTATTCTTTGGTTTAGACGAAAGCCCCAGTTGAGAAAGATTTTCTCAGAATCCTCTGCAGAAGGAGCAAGAGAGTGGAAGAGGCACACACGCTTCTTCCGAGGCTCAGACAAGTGCCACACAAAACTTCTGCAGATGTTATTGGCAACAACCTGTCACCTGGACAGAGAGGGGTGCTGGAGGAAATGGAGCCCCTGGCTGAGCAGCCTTCTTCAAGTGATGGCTCTGACTGTGGAAAACAGAGCAGGAATTTGGGTGCAAAGTTCACTGTCTCTACTTCATTATTTTGTGTATTATCTGAAGATAAAAAACAATACTAATCCTACTGTTTATCAATAATCTTATTTGAATAAAGACGTGCACTACTTATGTTGTGGAATTTCTTAATAAGTTTTACATGACAATTAGTATTTGAACCCAGATTTACCTACCTGCAAGTTTCATACTCTGTACTTCCTACACTGATTTGCTAGCATAACTAGAAGTCAACACAAAATTGAGTAATGCATATTCACTAACTTATCCTTTCCAATAACTTTAGGGGCCAATTCCAATATTCTATTTTACTGAAAGGATAATTTGGTCCAATTTGTTCATCACTAATGTCCTTGGGAATGTAATTTAAAAAACAATAATTTAAAAATTGATCAAGTGTAGAAAGAAAGAAAGAAAGAAAGAAAGAAAGAAAGAAAGAAAGAAAGAAAGAAAGAAAGAAAGGAAGGAAGGAAGGAAGGAAGGAAGGAAGGAAGGAAGGAAGGAAGGAAGGAAGGAAGGAAGGAAGGAAAGAAAGAAGGAAGGAAGGAAGGAAGAAAGAAAGGAAGAGAAAAAAATTGATCAAGAGGAACATATGATTTAAGGACTTGATTTGTGAGAGATACATTTATAGTAGATAATTTTTTATCATTCCTAAATAGCAATTAAGTGCTGCTTTAAAAAAATTCAAGCAATACCAAAGAATATAAACTAAAAACATAAAAGCCCTTTTCTGTTTCCTGCCACTACTTATGGGGATTTTTTATCAACAAAATATTGAAGTTTTAGTTGTTATTGCCTAGATGTCTAATGCATTTAGTAGTGCTTAGAAATATCCCAAACCACAAAACTCACTAGCAAATGGAATAAGCAAGGCATTTTTTAAATGTTTAATGCCTCATTGCTATAGAATGCATATATAACCCAAATTTCACTTAGTTTTAAATATTTGTCTGAAAAACTTTCTCTGCCATGTCTATTCATTCATTTGTGAATTTTCTACACATATTTCATGTCATCTAACTAGAAAAGTATGATCACTTTAATAAATTATTCAGATATAAATTGCTGTTGCATTTGAAGCATAAAAATATGATTGAGCAGATGCTGCCAGAATGTCATATGGGATATAAAATTAAATACATAGAATGTGTAATTGGTGAATCTCATAAAAATTAATTATCTAGATAAACTATATATATATATATATATATATATATATATATATATATATATATATATTCGATTCTTTAAAATTACTATCTGAAATCAATGTCATTAAATAATTTCTTGCTTATACATTTGTCAAACTAGCAAAATTTTCTAGCCAATATTTTCTAAATGGGGTATATTACACAGTTTCTTGGTGTCTTTGTTTTAAAGCTTCAAGATGATATCTATCAAACTTTCTCATATATTCACTGCATTATCACATTTGTATTGGAATAAAGTAGCCAGGAAAACAAAAATCAGAAAAAAACCATCCCAAGTAACAATTGCATCAGACACAGATATGAACCATTCATATTCCTTTCAAAAAACAAAGACGTGCTGTTCCGTTGTAAAGAATGTGGGTCAGCAGAAAACCTCCAGCTGTCAGTTCTTCAGAGTGCACCTCAGCCTTCAAGGTCATGCTATTCTCATAGCAACCCCCAGACAATGTTTGAGCAAGGTAGTGGCTTAAGAGTACAGTGGTGTCCACACATGTGGGACATTTCCAGGGGGCAGGCTTTGCTCTAGAGCCCTGTCATGCCCAAATACACTTGTCAGGTTGCATCTTGAGCTGCCTGCTGCCTCTGCCCAATCACACTCCATCTCCTTTGCCTTCACAGGTAGCACTCCCATGTAAATCTTCTACATTGTTAACTGCTTTTCAGCTTCTGCCTCTCAGAGAAACCAATCAGCTCAGGAACTGAACTCAAATGTTTTGCCAACTACATTATCACATTTGAAAAGTAAAACAATAACCTCTTAAGCAATATGCTTACTATGGCACCTAACCTAAAAACTCTTGAGGGCAACTTTAATTTTACCCCCAACACGAGTTTTAGTTATTTGCATACTAGTTTATATCTTCACCTATTATTGAAGACCAGCTATTTACCATTATTGATTTTGCATTACTTACTAGCTGAAACCAGTAAGTCATTAATCTATGTGTGGGTACAAACATATATATGTGTGAATGCATGCATACATAATGTGAAATATACAGTATATATAAAATATTTTATCTGTTTTTTGGACTGTGAGATTACAAGGGACTTCATTCTCATGAGAAGGGACTTCTTGTTATATGTCTCTTATACTATTTTGATAAGTAAATCAATACATGCATGGATGGATTCATAGCCAAAATTATATAGCATACTAATGCAGCTGGGTTTTAAAGTACAGTCTTAAAATTGTTCCATTAAATTATGTTTTGAGATATTTAAGTTGAATTAGAAGAAGCTACATTTTTAGAGGTATCAGTGAGAAATCAAGCTTTGCAGAACTTGGGAAATCTGACAGTAATGCAGAATGGCAGCTGACAGAGCATATCATGTTAACCCACTTATAAAATGTTTCTTTGTCCTGCCATATTTTTATGCCCGAGGTGTGCTGTATGGTGTCTTTTTGGCAGTGAGGACAGAAAGTAGAGATTCAAGCAGTTCTATAGAGATGATTGAGTTGAAGGTGACAGAGTTACTAGTGAATATAATTATTCATACAATAAATATAGCTCTGAAATAGCTGTAAATCTGTTTTTCAATGAGATATTTTTATAATTGGATCATTTCATAAATGTATTAAGAATTTTGCAAACTGAATTAATTCCTCTTGTGAATCCCCTTGGAAAGTGAATAATCAATTCTTAATTTGCCACATATGTATTGCGTTTGTTTTTTTTAAAGAAGAAAATCATGTATATTCAATTGCCTTCTGTGGGCAAACATTACACAATATCTATAAAGAAACAACATAGACCAAAATGAAAAGATTGTGTAAAAGCCAATCTCAGATTATCTGAGAGGAAAGAGGAAATAACTCTGCTTATATAAGAGAAAACTTATAAAAAGCATTTTAAGTGGAGTGGTTATGTGCATAAACAACATAAAATGTTAGAACAACCACAAAAGTATCATAATTTGCAAAACAGCTTTCCTCTAAAGAGAGAAACGTGATCTCTAGAGCATTATCTCATTTAACCTTAAATTCTACCCTGCTAGAAAAGCAACTGCATTTATCTCTTGAAAAGTATTATGAATTCCCAGTTATCTCTGTAATAAAAAACTTGAAATCAGACAAAAACTTTATAAACTTGTTTAAAAAGTGAATGTAGCTTATGGATATAGTTATTATTACAATGTCTAAAATCAATTAATTTAAGACAAGAATTCTTACAATCTAAATGTAGTCTAGATAAAATTTCAAATAGTTGAAGGGAAACCATGAATTTATTGATTAAGGTAATAGAGCTTTCAACCAGGCCACAAACCAGTAGTAAAAACCACGAGTGATTTGTCAGATCATACTATTAGTTAAGGTTTACAAAATAATGGCTCCTTTGTCACTAATTTCTTAGTCTAAGACATTTGTTTTATTCTCTTGAATTATTCCCATATCCTCCTACTTCATCTAACAATTTCTATTCTTACTTTCATAGTCTCCATCTAGGAGTGAGTCATTCTTTCAAAATGAAAGTTAAAATGTCCATACTACCCAAAGCAATCTACAGATTCAGGGCAATCCCTATCAAAATACCAATGGCATTATTCACAGAACTAGAACAATTGATCTTAAAATTTATATGGAACCACAGAAGGCCCCAAATAGCCAAAGTAGGCTTGAGAAAGAAAAGCAGAGTTGGAGATATTACGCTACTGACATCAAGCTATACTACAAGGCCTTAGTGATCCAAACCCCATAGTACTGGCATAAAAACAGACACATAAATCAATGGAACAGAATAGAGGTCTCAGAAATAAACCCATGCCTATATCGTTAATTAATCTATGAGGCAGGACTACACAATGGGATAAAGATAGTCTCTTTAATAAATGGTGTTGGGAAAACTGGACAGATAACATGCAAAAAAATAAAATGCGACCACCTCCTTAAACCATACATAAGAATACACTCAAAATGGATTAAAGATTTAAATGTAAGACCCAAAGCCACAAAACTCTGGAAGAAAACAGGCTCCACTGCCAATACAGAGCTAGTCAGGCTACCTGGTTTACAGCCACGGTAGTTGCCTAGGCCCAAAATCGATCTGAGATGAGAGAAAACGAAGAAGTATCACATAGGAGCAAAAAAGGCAATAGTGTTCTTATCATACAGCTGCATGAATCCATAAAGAGGGAGAAAGGGCAATACACATGCCCTATGTCTTTACCACACAACTAAACAACTAGAGAAAGCACAAAAAGGGCCCAGGGCATGGTGTCTTAACTTTAGGATAAAGGACCATCATAGGTTTTGAGGATGATGCAAAATTATCCTGCCCTTTACAACAACCTGGTATATTGTAATAAAAACTTTTATTTTCCTTTGCCATAAGTCATGACAGACCACTTTGATTTATAACCACTTTATCACTTAGCTATGCCCCAGTGCCCAATTTACTCCTAAGGATGACGATGGGGTCTCAGGAATGCCATCTGGTCGGGACTATTCCTATCTGCTGAGATAAGCAGTAAGGGAGGGGGGCATGGAAACTTCGAAGAATAAAAAGATTGTAGCTGAGAGCAGCAACTAAGAAACTGTTGTTTGAAGAAAAGGACTAGATAGAAACATTGAGGGAGATGATGAGGTCATGACACAATCAGCAGTAAGCAATTTAGACTCTGAATCGAGTGAAACTGCTAGGTTAATAACTCGTACACACTCTGGGCATTTACAGTTCAGTTTCAGAGATGTCCAGGAAAATCGATTTTTCTCTCAGAGTTTGAATGAAAGTCCCTACTTCTGAGACCTTGACTTTCTTTTTTTATGGGATTTGTGTCTTAAGATTAGATGCAAGCTAATGACCAAAATCATCAAGTTCTATTGAAAATAGTGACTATCCCAGGAAAAAAAATAATTTAAGTTTTCAGAAGAAATCCACAGTTTTGGAAATAAACATAAAAATACCTTGCATAAAAGATTAGGAATTTGGGGAACAGAATGGGAAAACAAAATAAAATCAGGAGCAAGAAAAAGCATGGCATAATAAAAGGTATTTCTGCACAAAGCCCAGAACTGCACCCCAGTTAAATAGAGCACTTGAAAGGAAGCATTCCAGAAGTGCTAATAATAAAAATAAAAACTGGAAAATATACAAGAAACGCTGGAGATGGGGGGATAATAGACCAAGATTCCAAATTCCATCTATAAGCTTCCAAGTGCAAATATGCTTTATACTTGTTTTCTAGTATTTGGAGCAGAAAATACTATTGAAATTACACTGTAATTTCAGGATCTTTGTCACTATTGGGCCTGGTAGAACCATGTTATTAGAGTATACAGTAAGTCAATTTTATCTGATCTACACATAACTATGTAGATTTCAGTACAGACTCTTTTTAAATGGAATTTTATATGATGATGAGTCTCAATACTTCATACTATAATTTTTTAAAACTTTAATTAGTCCCAAATTGTCTTCAGCTAATTATTTTAAATTTCTGTGAAAGTAAGTTTAATTCCCTTTTGGTCATTTTTTTTTTAATTTTAACTTAAACTAAAATTACAGTGTCTATTTTTTTATACAATAGTAATCTATGGGACAGTATAAGGTAGTCTGTTCCTTCAACCTCTTTGTCCATGTCTACAGTACACAGGAGCAGATGAGATAGCCATTATTCAACATACAGGAGCAATTTATTGAACACTTATTATGTGACAGACACTGTTATCTGCTGGGTAATAACACTGTAAAGTTATGCTCTGAAATGTTAGTATCAACAAGAAAAAATGCCTTTTTTTTTCTTACATATTCTATCATGGCAGGAAAAAATGTGAAATGCCAGGACAAATAGTACTTGGTAAATAGGACTGAGAGAGCAGAAATGAGAAACAGAAGCATAGCAAACTAGACCCTGGGGAAAAGGGTGACAAAGGAAAGCAGAGAGGACAAAAAAAGAAATAAAATTCCCAAGAAATTCTGAAAAGGAGAGTTGGCATTAACCAAACAAAATAGAATATTTAAGTGTGTGCATGTGCCTGTGTGTCAATGAGAATATAAAATTAAGGTATGAACATTGTTGGGTTTTTTTAGCCTAAGTCTATTGAACATTTAATAGACTACAATATAGTGTAAGCACAATTTTTATATGAACTGGGAAACCAAAAAGTTTGTCAGTCACTTACTGTGAAATGCTCTTAATTATGGTAGTCTGGAACTGAATCCTTCATGTCTCCAAAGGTATGCCTGTCTATTAATTAAATGCACCATCATAACATACTTGTGCATCACCTTATATTTGTAATACCCTCATCTAGACTTGCTAATATTTTCTCACAATAAACCTCTAAAATATATAAAATATCCCTGTTCAGAACAGGGATTCAGAAGAAGTCCCCCCAAGATGGTCCTCTGTGATATAAGGATTATTTTGAGCTAAAGGCAATTGACACCCTGTAAGCTCACAAGAAACTTTTACCTCTCCCTTAAAGAATTTAAATTAGGGGCCTTGCCCATAATGAGTTATCAACAGAAATAACATTTTATGACCTATCTATAGGGCAGGGCAAATTTCTAATTACTGAACATCTGCTCATCTTATCGTCCTGTGAATGACTTTCTTTTTTTATGGAGCCTCATGATGCCTTACCTCATCCTTAGCTCAGAATGTCATATATACTTCATTTTCCTTTCTGTCTCTGAACTTCTCACGTAGGAGGGGTTCTCTGACTCTTTCACGTATGTGGGCTTCCCATACATCCCTATGTAATTAAATTTAGTTATTTTTCCTTGTTTATCTGTGACATATAGATTTAATTATTACACCAGCCAAAAGAACCTAAGAGGGCAGAGGAAATATTTTCCTCCCCCAAACAGAAAAATAAAATCCGAGTATGGGAATTTGATGAGATGGTGCCAAGTCTAGTTTTCAAGGGGAAGAGCCAAGACACCAATTTCTGACCCTGAATCTCATTTGAGAATTAAAATCTTGTCAATGTAGGTTATAAGCAGTGGTAAACCATGGCCTACCAGAACTATCTGGATGGGAAGAAGTTGAGCAAGGATAGTAAAAACAGCAAGCTTTCTGATAGAGGCAGAAATTGAGGATACAACATCTGCTCTGGGGTAAAAGTAAAAAGCTCCAGTGACTAGTACAGAATGAGTACACCAAGAGTACAGAACAAAGTAATCATCTAAGCTTATGATCATTCAAATGAAAAGTGAGCTAGCTTGCACGGCCCAGGCTATAAGAGAGTAATGCTCAAGTCAATCAAGATTTAATGTTAGAATAAACCAGAGAGGAGGAAAATGTAAATTTGATCACATTATTTTCTGATTTTATATCTGTTGAGGTTTTCATAACCTGTATGCTATAGATCAGAATCTTTAGCATGGCAAACCTTCCAATATATAAGCCATGACTTTATATTCAGCCACATTTGTAACCATTTCTACTACCCAACTAAGCTTATTTCATCTCCTCAAAGGGACCATGATCTCTTGCCTCTGAGCCTTTAAACCTGTTCTGTGTTTTGAATTCAAAGGCAAAAATGATAAGATCTGACTTGGTCTAGCAATCACCACCCAGTAATTATGCAAGAGCTCTGCTCATAGATAATAGGCAAGAAGGTACATAGTGGTCATTCATCTAGATGCCATTTTCTCCCACTGTGGCACCAGGCGATTTGTGGTTACAAAACTACCTGCAGTCACTTCCTTCAACAAGAATATGTGGGAGTGGAGCCGGCTGGAGTGGCTCACTGGTTGAGCATTAACCTATGAACCAGGAGGTCACAGTTCAATGCCTGGTCAGGGCACATACCCGAGTTGTGGGCTCGATCCTCAGTGTGGGATGTGCAGGAGGCAGCCGATCAATGATTCTCTCTCATTATTGATATTTCTATCCCTCTCCCTTTTAAAAAGAATACATTAAAAAAAATAGTTTGTGGGAGTAGAATGCCCAGCAAAAGATAGAAAATTACTGCAGAAGATCCAGTCAAAATGCAGAGAAGAAAAGCAAAATCATCATTAGTAGCACATCAAAGTTACAGTCACACATCATCACACAGTGCCTTAAGGCTGAGTCAATGAATTGTTAATTATTCCATATAGGTATGAAGAAGCTACACAGTGAACTTGGATTAGTGCCTAAAACAAGCAACAGCCATTGGCAAAGACATTAATTAGGGTTATGTTTACCCTTTTTCATCAACTCTAATTATTTGTTTGAACAGAGATCCTATTATTACCAGTCCACATTGCAGACAGTAAAGGAAAATATGCTTACATTTCTCAAGTATGAATCGCAAAAATTTGCCAAGTTGAGCTCCCTTTGACTTACTATTTTAATAACAATGTTGCTAAGGAGAAATTTTTCTTTACAACAGATATAGCAACTTCATTAATGAATTTGCTAATTAGTCTGGCTTTAATAGATAAACACGTTGAAGTAAAAGCACAGACTAATCAGTTTTGCTAAAGGGGATGGTCACCTTCCATTTCAGTAGCTCTTGGGCTTATAATGAGATATATTAGTTCTCGTGAAAAATCTTAGGGAAATTATAACATGACTGCAACATTTTAAAATTTCACATCACTGTAACCATATTAAAACCTGATCAGTGCATTGATGATCATTACAGCTATTACCATTGGCCTTTTCAAAATAACCATTAAATATATTGAAAGTTACATTTGTACATAGTACCATTATAATTATCCTAAAGACACTAACAAAATACCTATTAAGCAAGTTTGTTTCAAGGCTTGGGACATTCTAAATAGACCATATATTTGGGGGATTAGTGTGAATAAATCTGACCTGTCAATTATCCAACTAATTAAAAAATAGTTTTATACACTGTTTGATTTTTTTTTTCATATTGCATAAATCAAGTGATATATTTCAGTAGATTTTACCACTTGTTGCACTATTGTATTACTCTTTCTTTCTTATTTTATTGGTGCATTAGCCAAGGTATCATTAAGAAAACTTAAATATTTCAAAGAGCAGACTTATAAAGGAACTCCACTTACAGAGTTGTGGGCAGGGATAAGGAATGATGAGACCCCAGAGCAGCAATGCAAAAACATTATCACTTCTAGGACTGAAAAGACAAGAGCGTTTTCAGAGCCCACTGAGATCTGGAACTTTAGAGCAGTGTCCAGCTGGCATACAGCTACTGCCAGAGACCCTGTAAAGGAGAAAGAGAGAATCAGGAAAGAGATACTGTGGTCTTTTACTCCATTCTGCTGCAATCTGCCAGTGGCGCCCACTGGTATGACCCAACCAGAGGACAGTCAGCAAGGGAAATTTGAAGATGCAATTCACAAGGCTCAGCCTCCCAGGGCAGAGCATGGGAGAGGGGCAGAGAGTAGATTGGGAGGAAACACGCACAAAATGTAGCACAGTTAGTAACATAAAGGGATACAGATGGCACTATATGGACGTAAATATTTCTAGGAAGTCTTTTTATAATAAAACTAGAGGCCTGGTGCACAAAATTTGTGCACTGGGGGGAGGGGAGGGTGTCCCTCAGCCCAGCCTGCACCCTCTCCAATCTGGGACCCCTCGGGGGATGTCCGACTGCCGGTTTAGGCCCCATCCCTTGAGGGGTCCCAGATTGGAGAGGGTGCAGGCTGGGCTGAGGGACACACACCCCTGTGCACAAATTTCATGCACCAGGCCTCTAGTAACTTTATAACTTAAAACTTTAAGTAGATACAAGAAATTCTAGTTTGTTCATTTTACCTTCATTATATCTCTTTATATTTGAAATAAAAATTGTCTTATGAATTATCATATAGAATTGTATATAAGAGCTCTCAAATTTTAAGAATTAAAAACAATGCTATAATTGAACTATGATTTGTTCTTGTGTCTTCAGGGTCTGTTCAGCTTGGTCAGATATACTAGTATACCATTTCAACTGATGAAAGTACACTTCTAGGCCTCTTTGATTTATGACTCATGGCTCACGATTTCCATAATTTGCCATTCAATTTCTATCAGAGTACTGGCAGTGTGAGAACTAATTTTTAAGTGTTTTTATTTTCTGAAGAGTACATGACCATGAAACAAAATCCAGTTTCTCAGTTTTGGCTACTGATAATGGCAAAAACAAAAGAATACTAGAGAGACTAGAATGTTTATTTATTAGAAAGCATCAGGAAATTGTCAAAGTAGTAAGTAATTATACCACAAAGATTTAGAAGAATATTAGGAGAGGTGAGGCTGGTATCTATCTTTGTTCTTAACTTGATAATTCTGCAGAAGACTGAGAGATGAGAGGGCAAAAAATTAAACAGTGCTTTCCACAAACAGATGGGAAAGACAAAGATTGGAGTTTGAACTCACAAGCAGAGAAGCCCTGGAGAATACCCCGAGAGTCTTCATGAGGCCTGACACCTAGATTACAATAGTCTCAGTTAATGATTGGGTTAAATTACTTCAGGATGGCCAGTGAGTTTAACCTGGCCACCAGCTGATAGCAAACACAAATCTTCTCTGGAGGAAGAGAATAGTGTCTAACAATTCAATTTATCTCTACAGATTTTATTTTTAATGTCTGGTACTCAATCAAAAATAAGCATACATGTTTGTAGGTAAAAAATTAGAAGAGCTCAGAGATCACAAACCCAAAATAATTAAACAATAGGAGTCAGATCATGCAGTTCTTATTCATTAAACATTTTTATAGCATTCAATATGTGCTAGCTCATACTCTGAGTACAAAAACAAAACAAAACAAAAAACAACAATAAACACCCAGCTATTGTGTCTCAGCAGTTCTGCTCCAGGTCAGGACACATGCCCTGGTTGTAGGCTTGATCCCCAGTGGGGGCCATGCAGGTGTCAATCAATGACTTCCTCCCTCATTGATGTTTCTATCTCTCTATCCCTCTCCCTTCCTCTCTCTCTAAAAGTCAATAAAAATATATTTAAAAATAACAACAACCTAAAGTCATCTAAATAATCATAACAAAGCTAGAAAGTAGGCATTATTACTCCTATCATTTTACAGATGGGCGCTGTTGTACACATAATAGTGTCCCCTGAAGATGTCCACATCATCACACCTGAAACCTGTAAATATATTATCTTACATGGCAAAGCAGAGATTGTGGTAATGAGAAGGGATTTTGTGCAGGAAATGCAAGTAGAATCTTAAAGCTAGAAAAAGCAAGGAAATGGATTATACCCTAGACTCCAGAAGAAACAACTGCCAATAACTTGATTTTAGGATTTCTGACCTCCAGAGCTACAAACAATACATTTCTACTATTTTATGCCACTAAATTTATTACAGCCCTTCTCCCTCCTACTCTCTCCTTTCCTCTCTCTCTCTCTCTCTCCCTCTCTCTCTCTCTCTCTCTCTCTCTCACACACACACACACACACACACACACACACACACACACACACACATTTCCTTTCAATCTCTCAGTCTATGTGGAGGAACCCATATGGTGAGAAACTCTTATCTTCCACCGAAAGACTTGTGAAGGAGTTGAAAGGGGAATTTCAGCTCAGTCCATTTTTCTGAGACTGCTGTCCTGGCCAACAGGCCAACAGTTTGATCACAAACTAAGAGACCCTGGGCCAGACAATCCAGCTAATATCTACTGTGCTAAGTGTTTATATTGGGAGATAATTTTTTATGTGATAACAAGTCACTCATGCAATCTTCTATTGGAAAAAAGATTTTAGAGGTGCATTATACCATATTTTCTCATTGTACCCTACAGGTCACTTTTCTCTTTTCTTCTCCTCTGTTGGGTTTCAGCTTTATTTTTTTGTTTACTCTTCAACTGGGTCTACTTTACCTATCCATTATGTCTCTTATTATTTCAAAAAGTATTTATTTTAAATTCATTTATTAATATTTTATTAATTTTCTAATTAGTTTGTCTTTTACAATATTATCTAATTTTAAAAATTTAAATTAAATTTTTTAAATTAAAAAATGCTCTAGAATCTTGAGTATTTGTTTAGGAAATGTGGCCTAAACAAATACTCAAGATTCTAGAGCATTTTTTAAATTAGATAAAATTTGCTACATATATATATATGTATATATATATATAAACATAATTAATTGATATTCAATATCCTGTATTTGATTTGAAAATATATGCCCTAAATAGGTACTATATCCTGTCATTATTACTGTTCTCTTTCAAACATAATGCTTTTTTTCCTCGTTTGTTGTTCCCCCTTGCCCCCGCCTTTTACCATACTCAAAGGAGACCTAAAGGTCTGAGTTGAGGATCATTGAAATTCTAGAAAATATTTGTGTTTGCTTATGTATGATGAGATTCAAGGTTAGTGCCAATCTGGGACCACTTCAGCCTCCTTTCAAAATTCATAGACTTATTGTAAAAAGCTCAGACTTAATTCTGCCACTTTGCATAGGGCCCAGTTTTAGTGATGCTCCCACTGACCCTCGAGATCCCCCACATAGGTCATGTTCAGGTGTGTGTGAGGACAGGTGATCCTTAGATTTCTCCTACTTTTTTTGGAATTCACAAATATGTGAAAAAATAGTTTATTGAAGAGCTAGTAATTTTATAAGGGGAGGCGCTTCCCAGTAAATAGCCCACCAAATTGCTGAAAGCAGACATTTTTGTGTTATTAATTCATATTATTCTATCACATGGTTTTGCTCATTTAATTTATATAACAACTCCCCAAAACTAGACACTCAAGGCATCTCTTTTCTTTTTTACTTTTATGGTAACACTGAGATACACATTTCTGAGTATAACTTCAAGTATGTCTCTGATTATTTCCTTGGGATAGAGGTCTACAAATTTAATTATGAGGTCAAATTTTCACAGTATTCAAAGGTTTGGAAATATATTGTCAGATTGTATTCTAGAAAGTGTCTATTCTTTGTATATAAAGTGCATATATTTAATTTTAGTATACTTAATTTATCCAGATTATTTTTTCTTGGTCTGTGAGCTCTAGTACAGAGAGTGAATTAATTGCCCTGGTGGATATGGCAGAGAGGCGGTAAGAGGCGTTCCTGTACTGCACGAGGAAGACTCTGCGAGGAAGCTTTTTGTTTGATCTGTCCGTGAGGGTCATGAAGAACCTGACCCAGGTGTACAATGGAATCTGAGAAAATGGGATCATGAAGTGAACCGTAATGAATGAAGTCTACCAACCTTGGAGACGTGTTGAGAGCCGATTCAGTCTATGGGATAAGAAATCTTAATAAATTAAATATCCTCTAGATCACATACACATTTTTACAAAGTAATTTTCCTAAGAAATATCATCTCTATAGGAGTTTAGCTAAAGTAAAAGGATTAAGGAAACCGCTTTTACTTACATTACTGCTGACAAGGCCAAAACCAGCAAAACAAACATGCAAGGTTTCAGCTGGCTAAATGATTAACTTGGCAAAGTCGAAGCTGCTGACACACTAATAAGAAAAGATTTATTTCCAAAAGATCTGTTGTTGCATCTGCAGAAGATTATGTAACTGTGTGCTATATTTTTCCTAAAAAATATCTGTTAACTCTGAGAAGATTGGAAGCTCTTAAAAGGATTGAGGGTTTTGCAAGGAAAATATATAAGGCGATATTTTTATCTTCTTTTCACCTGCTTTTCTGTAAGCTATCTACTAAAGAGAGACGGTACTCACTTCAAAATATTTGCTAAGTGTATGCTCTTCATTTCAAATTGGTTTTGACTCATGCACATGTATGAAATGTGGCCTAAACAAATACTCAAGATTCTAGAGCATATTTCTGATACCTCTAATTTATTCATGTGACAGGAGTCTTTCGTTATTTTTATGCTCTTACAATCCTAGAATTTCAAAGTACTATGTATAATGAACCAAGTCATAAAGCCATTGATACCAGCTGAGAGTTGAAATATTTGCTCTACCGTCTTTATGACTTTAGAGTACATCCCGGGATGAACTGCCTCCAGAACTGAAGTCTAATAGATAAAAAGGTTGATCCATGCTATGAAAGTGTCACCAATTTCTGCTTTGAAGAAGAATAATGTGTCCTAGAGACTTATATTTCCTTGACTGCTACCACCCAATCAAGTTGTTCCTCCTCAGTTGTTACCTGAATACATGGAGTAGGCATATTGTAACATTTTTTTCCTTCGTAGCATTGATAGTACTTTCAAAATACTTTATCATTCTAACACAAACAAAGAAAGTGAGTTGAAGGATCTTAAACAATAAACATAATTCTTGTACCATGACAATATATTAAAAATAGGGATCTTTCTTAATCTGTGATATTAACGGTGACTAGAGGCATTCTACATTAAGAAAGAAGAAAAATACAGTAAAATATACTTGCAAACCTACTGTATTGACAAATAAAATACTTGTTTACAATGTTCCTACTTCTTACTTACTTCATAATGTGGAAAGCTTATTATTTTCTTTAAATAATATGAGCATTGACCTATGAACCAGGAGGTCACAGTTTGATTCCTGGTCAGGGCACCTTGGGTTATGGGCTCAATCCCCAGTTTAGGATGTACAGGAGGCAGCCTATAGATGATTCTTTCTCATCATTGATGTTTTTCTCTCTCTCTCTCCCTCTCCCTTCCTCTCTGAAATCAATACAAATATATGTAAAAATAATAAGTGCACCCTGGCTTGAATTATTTTATTAGTACTGTTTGAAAATATGTATTCCTCAGAAATAAAAGAATCTTCAAAGATAAGGCAAATAATTTTGATATTTTAAATAAAGAACTCACTGAATGTGGATTAGTATTCTCACTTTAAAGATAATAGTACTTTGTTCTAAATTATATCACTTATTAACACTGGTTGCAGCATTTGAGTTTGCTCTTATACATAATTTTCTAACGAATAATTATTTCAATCAGATCTGATTACCTATATATGGAAAAATAAGTTTTATTTCACCTCAGTATGGGATAGATAAAATAGCAGAAGCCATTGTGATGAAAACATCAGCAGAAATAGTAGTATTTCTTCATTGTGCCTCTTGGATATTTTCACAGTATCTCTTCAAATAAGGTACTCTAGTTCTTCAGGTTTGAAAATGTTGCCTCATAACTTCATCATGGATCTTAATTAGAATGCCTCACTTTTTTGTGTGTATTAACTAAAAATCATAAAGAACAATTTTTTATGAGATTCTATGGTTAACATAGGTCCTACTTTTTTCCCCCCACTTGGGTCATTTTGTCCATCTACATTAGAACAAAAATTATATTCCTTAAGGTACCCAGTCTGTGGTATTTTTTATGGGAGCCCTAGTTAAAGTTGATTAAAATTTTTCCAAAAGAAAATCTATCACTTATTGAATATATTGAGCATTTGTTAAATGCTGACTATATAGTAGATGGTGGGACAAAAGTAGGCTTGTAGTGAATACATGACACACAGGAGTTTCTGTACTATTACTTACTTATTTATTTTTAAAAATTGATTTTTAGAAAGGAAGGGAAACAGAGAGATACCGATGTGGCTGGGCATGTGCCCTGACTGAAAATTGAACCCTTCACTTTTCAATGTATAGGACAACATTCCAACCAACTAATGACTCATTATTTATCAATTATTGTATTATTTTTCATATGAACAACTATAAACCTACTTTTGCCCTACCCTGTATGTGTTATTTCATTTACAGAATAAATGAAAACTGAATGTGGATTAGTATTCTCATTTTAAAGATAATAGTACTTTGCCCTAAATTATATCACTTATTAACACTGGTTGCAGCATTTGAGTTTTCTCTTATACATTACTAGAGACCTGGTGCACGAAATTCGTGCACGGGGGTGGGGGTTGTGTCCCTCAGCCCAGCCTACACCCTCTCCAATCTGGGACCCCTCGAGGGATATCCGACTGCCCATTGGGATCAGGCCTAAATGGGCAGTCGGACATCCCTCTCACAATCCAGGACTGCTGGCTCCCAACTGCTCGCCTGCCTGCCTTCCTGATTGCCCCTAACTGCTTCTGCCTGCTAGCCTGATCACCCCCTAACCACTGCAATGCCAGCCTGATTGATGTCTAACTGCTCCCCTGCCAGCCTGTTTGCCCCAACTTCCCTCCTCTGCTGGCCTGGTCACCCCTAACTGCCCTCCCCTGCAGGCTTGATTGCCTCCAACTGCCCTCCCTTGCAGGCCTGGTGCCTCCTAACTGCCCTCCCCTGCTGGCCATCTTGTGATGGCCATCTTGTGTCCACATGGGGGCAGGATCTTTGACCACATGGGGGCAGGCATCTTGTGTGTTGGAGTGATGGTCAATCTGCATATTACTTTTTTATTAGATAGGATAGGATAGAGGCCTGGTACAGGGGTGAGGGCCAGCTGGTTTGCCCTGAAGGTTGTCCCTGATCAGGGTGGGGTTCCCTTGGAACGTGGGGCGGCCTGAGCGAGGGACCTGTGGTGGTTTGCAGGCCAGCCACACCCCCTGGCAACCCAAGTGGAGGCCCTGGTATCTGGAATTTATTTACCTTCTACAATTGAAACTTTGTAGCCTGGAGTGGAGCCAAGCCTCCTGCTCGCTCTGTGGCTGGCAGCCATTTCTGTTGGGGTTTGTGTATATCTTCTATAATTGAAACTTTGTAGCCTTACATGGAGGCCTGGGCTGGCCAGGGTGTGCGGAAACCTAGCCTCCTGCTCTTTCCAGCTCCGTGGCTGCTGCCATTTCTGTTTGGATTTGTTTACCTTCTATAATTGAAACTTTGTAGCCTTGAGTGGAGGCTTAGGCCTGCAATGGCACACGGAAAGCTTGGCTTCCTCTGTTACCTAGGAAACCTTGCTCTCTGTGGCTGTAGCCATCTTGGTTTGGGTTAATTTGTATGCTCGCTCTGATTGGATGGTGGGTGTGGCTTGTGGGTGTGTCAGAGGTATGGTCAATTTGCATATTTGTCTATTATTAGGTAGGATAATATTCTACCTCCCCAGTATAAACTTGCAACACACCTTATCCACTCCCACTTAATTTATATTTTTCTGGAGCCCTGGCTTTTGAACACCTGTTCCAGGATTTTGTATACTACATCCAATTTTCTCTATCTGACATTCCCAACGCCAAAATTACAATAAATTTAACAGCAAGTTTACAAGACCTGGATAGGAATCTTGAATCTACCAATTAATGGTTGTATGACACAAATTCGCCTGCCCTCTGAGGGCCTTATACCTTCATCTGAGGAATGGAGTTATGCTTAATGTGAGGGCTCTTCTGAAGTTTGATGTAAAGTCTGTGCACAGTGTCTGGCTTATAACAGACTCATGCATCATTCAGATCATAAAAAACCTTTCATATAAATCTGTGGTTCTATTATAAGGTTTTTCATTTTTGTGTGATCCTATATACCTAGAATTTTAAAGTTCCTTAAAAATCTAAAATTGCTGTCTTGAAAATTAAATATTAATTATTTGCATTGTAATGTCAACTACAGCAAAGCAAATGATTCTTTGGACCAGTATTCTCAGTTAAGAATTTTTTTCTCATTAGATGCTTCTACACAGATAATCAATTTTGAAGTTATTGAGAGCAAGAGTTGTTGCTAACTTGAGTTGGCAGATAACATAAGCCAAAGTAAAGAATTATTAAGAAAAATGTCTACACTTCATTATTACTTCATTTGTTGATTCACTCACTCACTAAGGAACAATTGATGTGTGCAAACACTGATATCAGATGCAAAATTTCCAAAGATAAATCAAGAAGGACAGAGGTAATAAAAAATACATAAATACCATTAAAACAGGATAAAAAGTGAAATTTTTCATAATAGAATTGAACAGAAAAATCCCCAAAGTCTCTAGGTTGAAGAGATTACTTTTACCTAACTTGATTAGGGAAGACAACATAGAAGGCAAATAATTTACACAGGGTTGTAAAAGATGAATGATACTTAGTCTTTAAGAAAACAGAGGTATTGACGAAACAAAATATGTTTTTAATGGAGGTGAGAAAGCAGGGGGCACATACATAAGTACTCAGGAGTTCCATTTAGCTATAATGTAGCTATCTTGATGAAAACTAGTTGAAAGTTAGCTTAAAAATCATGGCTGTGTTCAGTGCCGAATGATGGAGTTTTTGTGTATTCTCAATGACGTAGAGATTAATTATAGATTTTTTAGCAAAGCGACATTACTTCAAGCTGTGACATTTCTTTAGGTTATTCTCATTCTCCAGTCTGCTCCAGCAAGGGGTAAGACTAGCCTGCTATTTGAGTTACAAATCACTGTATCTCTGATCCTGCTCCCAGTTTTGCTAACTGTAAACCCTTTAAAATTCTTCCATATTAGGAGCTTTAATCTTTTACCTATATCCAAGAACTAGGCATAGCCTGAAAAATACATCACACACACATGCACACACACACACACACACACACACACACACTTTTTTTTTAAATTATCTTTCTGTCATGTAAAAATATATGTATTTGTTTATGGAGAAAATGTTACATCAATGCTTTTATATCTTTGCTGTAAATGGCATAACACAGTACTATGCATATATATGTGAGTATACTCATTAACCATATTTCATTTAGAATAGCTTCTAGTTTATATAAATTATTAAAAATATCTTTTGCCATTGTTTATAATGGGCACAACTTAAGTTCGAAACTATCAAATAAAAACATTAAACGAAAATAACATTTCTTTTTATTTTAATTTTATGGAAAAACCTGATTGGCCATAAAGCCACAATATTAGAGAGTGGCAAACATTTTTGCCCGTAGTAACCTAGAGCCATTAGGACTGAAAACTCTGCTCAGATGTATCTAACCTGAGGACATGTCACACAGCAGTGGTTTTTCTCATGAGAAGATGGCTTGGTTGAAGGAGCCTGGAAATTAAAGCTATCCTGAATCAAACCCTTCCCAGGAAGCATCCTGCAAGACAGCATATTCCATTTCCAACTATGAAACGGAGCTGCCCAAAACTGGAGAGAGCTCAGTACAACCATGGTTCCTGGCAATGAAAGCGGCTTGTAGCTTGTTGTTCGGAAGAAAGTAAAGCAGTACCTGTGACAAATGATACCAGCCATTCAAGAAGCACGCCATTTGTGTCCTAATATATTACAGAAGGTCATGAAGCGTTAGTGATGCTGTCTTTTCTCATCAGCCTGCAGGTATATGAAACTAAGGACATCTCTCTGTGCAGCCAACTCCTAGATGTCACCTTATGTGCACTCGGATGACATCAAGAAAAAGTTTTTATCTTTGGAGAGCTTCTTTTAGAATCCCCCAAATCCTCTGAATTTCCTCTGCTATTAAAATCTTTAGCTGGAAGTGAATTATTGATCCTCTGTTCAGAAACAGGACATCTGCAATGCTTAGTGACACTGCTTTTGCTGTTTGGGTAAAGGAAAATATGTGTAGGAGTAGTGATTCAAAAAACAGTTGGCAAGTAGCAGCGAACGGTTCTGGAAGAAGGCTTGAATTTTTACTGTGAGACAGTCACTTCAACAAAGCTGCTGATCCCCGCACCTTTAAATGCTTTGCACGAGGATTGAAAGGATATGAGGTTGTTCCTGGTGGCAGAAAATGTTTTCACCTCTCAATAAGGGATCCCTCAGTGTTTGAATGTACTTCAGGCAGATGTTTGATACTTTGAGTGATCAGGAAAGCAAAATAATTGCCCAGGAAGCTGTTTGTTCAAGGCTTCCTTCTATGTCAAAATTTTGGTACACTAGTTTATTTTTGACCGCTTGATCTCAGTGTTCCTGAGAGGAATATATTAAATTTCCAATTGCAAGTCCTGATTTACATGTACCCTATCATACTGCCAAAACTTAATATATTTTGAAGTAGTTTATGATGAATAAAATTTCTTCATCTATTGCTTTTATAAGATCTCTTTTCTTGTTTCAACTTAAATTTTATTTTTTTTAAATTATTAATATTGTTACCTCCATCTTTATAATAGTTTTATTTGCCTGGTATTCATTTTCCACCCTTTTATTTTTAACCTTTGGTATATTTTTAAGAGAGAATCTTCAAAAATATTGTCTTTTTTTTTCTTTTTCTTTCTTTTTTATTTAATCTAGGAGTTTCAAAATCTGAGTTCTACACTTTTAGATTAATATAATCAATCTAAAAGTGTCTTTCTAACTGATAAATTAAGCCAATGGATACTTATTTGAAACTACTATTCAGTTAGAACTCATATGTGTTGTTTTATTTCATATTTTACTTCCATTTATTAGTTTACTAGAGGCCCAGTGCATAAAATTAGTGCACCGGTTGGGTTCCTAGGCCTGGCTGGCAATCAGGGGCGATCAGGGCCTTCCGGCTACCAGCCAGGGCCTTCCTTCACTTGGTGCCGCCCCCTGGTGCTCAGCGTACATCATAGTGAGCAATCGAACTCCAGGTCTCCTGGTGGAACTCCCAAGGAGACACTTTGCATATTAGCCTTTTATAGAGAGAGATTGGATAGATTGTGTTGTCTTCTGGCTGTTTCAAAGTTACACATGTGTCTTACATTTTTCAGAAATTGCTCTTCATTCTTTTTCTTGCTGATTTTCAGATTCATTTTCTAGTCATAGTTCTTAAACTTTGTTGATTTAGTTAGCTAAAATCTACCATTAAATGCATCTAGTGAACTTTTAAATTTCAGTTGTGTTTTTTTTTTTTAACTCCAGAATATATTTGGTGACACATTTTTATCAACCCTTCCCTGGATTCTTTAAGCATGGTTTCCCTGTCCTAGAATGATCTAGTGGGAAAGGCCGTCCAGTACTCTGAGCTGCACTTGTCCAGAGATGAGTCCCCAGGTTAAAGTTTCCATAACAAGGAGCTAGAGAAGATATAAGGAAGTGATTCATGGCTCCAATGCCACAGACCCTCACATTCGTTCTTACCCTGATTAATAAATTTTCTTGAATTGTGTTTCTATTTTCTGTGTTCCTATACCCTCTATTTTCAGATCATGTTTCCATTTCTGCCCTTCGGACAATTTCCAGAGACTTTCAATGATTTATTTTCATAATTTTCACCAGCTAAATTGTTATTTTGCTAGGAAAATGATCCACCAAGCTTATTACTCTGGTCTTGCCCCACCACATCCTTGTGAATGGCTATTTAAATTTGCATAGAATACTCAGGAGGCAGGGCATGCTGACCATTTTCTTGAGGCTTGTGTGTAGGCAGCACTAAGAAATGATGCTAAAAGATATATGAGGGCTACATGGTAGAGGACATTGAACTCATATTGAGATGTGGTCTTGATCCCATGGGTAAAAGAAAGCTATCCAAAAACTTTAAATAAAATAGTCTTATAATCAAATAGATGTGTGTGATGTTGGGGAAACACAATTTAAAAAAAAAAATCCTCGGCCAACTACAAAACTCTGCAAAAAAAGTGGAAGAGGAGATACAGCAGTTTTATTTTTTAATAAGCATTAAACAAGAATGAGATGCATGTCACAGGCAATCTGTTAAAGAGATTACATAAACAAACAAAAAAATAGCAACAACCTCATCCTATTCTATAGTCAAACAAATACAACCCTCTACATGCATGTTCTCAAGATAAACAGTAGCTAGTCTCCAAGTAGGAGGATGTGACGGCAGCATTGGCCACATATAGTTTATTCTAAATTCCTCTGGTAATTGGGGAGATCATCTAGGCTATCTTATTGGCTTTACCTAAAGGAAAAATGAATTTCTCATAGTTTTATGACAGGAGGTTTGCAACTTGAAGCCAGGCATCAGCTGTTAGGCTCCTATCTTCCTGCAGAAACTGTGAAACAGGGGGGTTAACTGCCTTGATGATTCTGTTTTAAAGACGACAGCTTCAGGTCCTTGAGAAAGGCATTTGTGCCTTTTAAATTGGCAAAAAGTCTTAGTTACTTTTAAAAATAGATTTACATATATCTCAAAGAGTCAGAGAAATAAGTTTTCCAAAGAAAATGGTATAAGAAAAGGGAGGAAGAAAAAAGGTCTCTTCCTACTAATACAAAGAAAAATTGTTCTTTCATTTTTATATGTCTATTTACCATTTTAATTATAACATCATTTGGTTCAAAATGTGAAGGCTTGTGACATTTGCTTATTATTCATTGATCTTGGAAAAAATAATTATATAAATCTTTCTACATAAAAAATGATGCTGCTTATATAATAGCTTTTTTTTATTTGCCCTATTGCTGACCTCATCTTGCTATAGGCCAGCACAACATACGGGCAGAATTGAGTATGTGAAGCAAATTCATTTTCTTCTACATTTTATGAGAGCAACAGTCATCATCTCCCACAAAATTGTGCCTTTTATCATATCTTAACTCAGAAGTAAAATACTTCTCATAGTTTCTTTTCATGATTTATATTTAATATTCCATATTACATAAAAGTAGAGTATTAATATCAAATTCTTATAGCAAATTTATAGCTATAAAACATACAACTTTTAAAATAATCCTCAAATCTGTCTGCAATATAGAGTACAAAATAACTTGTTTTCGGTAGAATACTATAGCCACTACCTAATTCCTAAAACAGTACTGTGAGTAGGCAAGATAAATAGAAGTAGATAGATAGATAGATAGATAGATAGATAGATATAGATAGATATAGATAGAAATAGATAGATATAGATAGATATAGATATATAGATATATATGTATGTATATGTATATTAGAGGCCTGATGCATGACATTCGTGCACTGGGAGTGGTCCCTCAGCCCAGTCTGAACCCTCTCGCAGTCCGGGACACCTGGGGGATGTCCGCCTGCGGGGAGCGGGCCTAAGCCAGCAGGCAGACATCCCCTGAGGGGTCCTTAGCACTGCCTTAGTGCTGCCACAGAGGTGGGAGAGGCTCCCACCACCGCTGCTGCGCTCGCCAGCCGTGAGTCCAGCTTCTGGATGAGTGGCACTCCCCCTGTGGGAGCTCACTGACCACCAGGGGGCAGCTCCTGCATTGAGCGTCTGCCCCCTCGTGGTCAGTGCGTGTCATAGCAACCGGTAGTTCTCCCTTTTGGTCAATTTGCACATTAGGGTTTTATTATATAGAATATATATATATATATATTGTGCTGATAAGAATTTTGAGACTTAGAAAGCTTGAGCAACTTTCCCAAAGTAAAGGAACACAGCTGAAATTAAAGCTCAGCATTCCTGCCTCCCATTGCCTAAAATTTTCCACTACACCGCACTCACAAGGTTTCCTTCCACTTTCATATTATAATTTATGTGGAAAACTAAGATAATAGAACCCAGAATTATGTTGGAGTTTCCATTCTATCACCTCAATTTATCTAACAAAGAAAGGAACCTTATTAGAAAAAACTATAATGGAGAGGAAAATTCCATTCTGAGGAAACTCACCTCAGTGAGCTATTATTACCCTTATCCAGACAAGATTCTTCTGAAAGTTGGAAAATCAAGAATGCTGATGAGTTGATAATGAAGATAGGATACATGCTATCAACAAGATGATATAATATGATAATATGATTCTCTTCATTGGCACATCCTGGAGGAAACAAAAGTATGCTAATTAGGCAAGCACAATTAACAGAGGCTCTTAGATATATGTGTTTTTAATTAAAGTATGGCTGGTAAAAAATAACTGGAGATATGATAACTTTTAAAATACAAAAGTTTAGATTTTTCAAGCCCACACAGCAACATATTATAAAGAAATTATCTAATAAGTAACTGATGTAACTTATGTTTGGGAGTATGCCTCAATAACTTTCTTGTAAACATGTTTATAAAAATAAATTGATCAGTAAAAACTTGTTCTGCAATTTAATATTGACTGGTGTGTGCAGCTGATACAAGCAAAACCATTCAAAGGCCAATCAAAGGTGAATTCACTTCCAAATGATAGATTAATGCAACCAGACCCTGATAACCTTAAATCCAACCTTAGTCAAACATTATATTGCCACCCTCCCAACAGATTAATTGCTAAAGTACATGTGACCTTTTTCTAATAGATTTTTACTGCTTTATCTATCCTAATTCTGTGGCTTTTTTTTTCTTTTGCTGCCAAATTAACTGGATTCAGGATCCAGCTCTCTATCCACTCTGCAGTTAGGGCTTTTCAAATGCTGATTACCAATCTGATTGAGGACAACTCAAGTAGACAACTCTTACAGCAGTTGATTGATTCTATAGTGTAATTATCATTCTTTTGCATATATATTCTATGGAATACATATAGGACTTGATGAAGAGCAGATATTAATTTATTTCAGAGCTTACATGATTATAGCTTGGAAGAGGAAGTTGTTTAGTAATATAGTACATATAAAATTCTGTGAATAACAATCATTGCGTTTACAAGCCAATGGATGGTTTCAAAAAGCAATGAGATATACAAGTATACTATAGAATCTGACTATACCTAGTCACCTGGTGGTCTGGTACAAGTTATTAACCACTCTAAGTTTTAATATTCTTATCTGTAAAATAGGGCTAATAGTACTATCAATCTTAGATGATAGGTGGGAATTCATGAGATAAGCTATGTAAATTGCTTGGCAGTAGTAGTGTTTAATAATGTTAGTCATTCTATTCAATAATTTTAATCAGTCCATGCCCTTGATTTCAATACAGTCTCTTAATAATAATGTAAGGAATGCATATGATAAGAAGTATGAGATTATTTACTTCTTCATCTCCTTTTAGGAGTCAGCTTTGTCTTCTGTCTTATTATCTTAACTAGGGGCCCGATGCACGAAATTCGTGCATGGGGGGCAGGGTGTCCCTCAGCCCAGCCTGCACCCTCTCCAATCTGGGACCCCTTGAGGGATGTCCCAGTGGGATCCGGCCTAAACGGGCAGCTGGACATCCCTCTCACAATTCAAGACTCCTGGCTCCCAACCGCTCACCTGCCTCTGCCTGAATGCCCCTAACCGCTTTTGCCTGCCAGCCTGATCACCCCCTAATCACTCCCCTGCCAGCTTGATCGACGCCTAACTGCTCCCCAGCTGGCCCAATTGCCCCTAACTGCCCTCCCCTGCTAGCCTGGTCACTCCTAACTGCCCTCCCCTGCTGGCCCGGTCACCCTTAACTGCCCTCCCCTGCTGGCCTGGTCCCCCCACAACTGCCCTCCCCTGCAGTCCTGGTCACCACTAACTGTCCTGGCCTGCAGGCCTGGTTGCCCCCAACTGCCAACCCCTGCAGTCCTGGTCTCCCAACTGCCCTCCCCTGCTGACCTGGTCTCCCCTAACTGCCCTCCTCTGCTGGCCCGGTCACCCCTAATTGCCCTCCCTGCTTGCCTCATCGCCCACAACTGCCCTCCCTTGCTGGCCTGGTCTTCCCCCAACTACCCTCCTCTGCCAGCCTGGTCAACCTCAACTGCCCTCCTCTGCTGGCCTAGTCACCCCTAACTGCCCACAACTGCCCTCCCCTGCTGGCCACCTTGTGGCTGCCATCTTGTGTCCACATGGGGGCAATCATCTTTGACCACATGGGGGCGGCCATCTTGTGACTTGGAGTGATGGTCAATTTGATATTACTCTTTTATTAGATAGGATTAGAGCAATTGAGTCTGTAGCCTCTCATATTCTCCCAATATAGTTTACAGTTAATGAACACTGATTCAAGATGGCAACCGCCCCACTTAACAAAAAATCTTGGTTTAGCAAAGGCCTTCAAATGCTGAAAACAGCATCCATGAAATCTTTCTCATAGAAAAAAATTTTATTGAGATATAATTTTATTTGTACATGTATATCACAATATAATTACTGCAGTAGCCTTTAGCACATCATATAATTAACTAACACCTTTAGCACATCATATAATTATCATTTATTTTTTGTGGGAAGAATAGTTAAGATCTAGTCTCTTAGCAATTTTGAAGTTTCAATATAGTATTGTTGACTATAATCACTATGTTGTGCATTAGATCTCCAGGACTTATGTCTTTACTAGTTGTAAATTTGTACCTTTAAACAATAGATCTTCAATTCGTTGTCCCCTACCTTCTGCCTCTGGTAATCCCCCAGACTCTGGTAACCACAAATCTACTCTGTTTTTATAACTTTGGCTTTTTTTAGATTCTACATATAAGTGAGATCACACAGTGTTTGTCTTTTCCTCTCTGGCTTATTTCACTTAGCATAATAGCCTCAAATTCATCTGTATTGTCGCAATGGCATGATTTTCTTTTTTTGCATGACTGAACAATATTCCAGTGTGTGTGTGTGTGTGTGTGTGTGTGTGTGTGTGTGTGTGTGTGTTTGGACCATAGGAGTGAATTGTGGGGCATCAGAACAACTCTCATCCAAAAATATGTACTTGTTTCTCATTAACACTCCTTATGAGATTTCAGGAACTTTGTTACTGGTTGCTATGTCTTACTTTATCCACTTGTTCTCACATTCAAGCCAAAGAGTCTCCACATAGTAACCCTTCCATAAAGAAAATGAATCAAACTTGATAAAGAAATGTTTATTTTTCAGTAACATGGTTAGTTTTCATTCAAGTTTTCATGGGAGATGTCCAAAAAATTAAAAAGAAGTAGAATACACTTTTCAAAATTTAGAAAGTCTAATTTTCAGGTGAATTCAAATCAAAACTGAGTTGTTGCCTGATCATGTGTCAAACACCCTATGAGATGCTAAAACTACAAAAGCAAGGAAACACATACAAGCAAAAGGAGGCACAGTTCAGTGACACTCTCAAGAATGGGCCATGTTCCGGGTACAGTGGGAAGGAAGAGAAGTGATTAATTCTATCTGATGTGGTGCATGAAGTGGTGTTTAACCCAGGAGCATTGTTTTAATGTAGCCCCTACAGTAAAAATAAAATTAATAAAGTAAAAACAAAACTCTCCTAATTATTGAGCATTTTCTCTGTACCTAGGAGACAGCTATAAATAGATATATGTGTAATGAACTTATCAAAGTCATTCACATTTTCGCTACTGAAATTCCCATATTTGTTCATTTTCATTGGGAAAGAAGGTCAATTTTAATCAGCAGATTTTAGATTTAGTTTTATATTGAGATATTAAGTCAGAGTGTGAAGAAGTCACTGATCATTAGTTCTGTGCCATATATTTTCTTGCTCTCCACCTGGGACCCTGTTTATCCAACATTTGAGGTGACTGAACTCCAGATTGGAAGGTGATTATTTATCTATTGCTGTGTAACAAATCATCCCACATTTGGCAGCATAAGACAACAAACACTTATTATTTCACCCAGTTTCATGAGGGTCAGGAATCTCAGAGTGGCTTCACTGTCTGGTTCTCGTTCAGGGTCTCCCACCAGCTGCAGTAATCTCAAGGTTTCACTGGCCTTGAAAGGCCTGCTCCAAGTTCACTTGTGTGGTTGTTGGCAGGTTTCAGTTCCTCACTGGCTGCGGGCTAGCCACTTTAGTTTCTCACCATTTGGACTCCTCCACGGGGCTGCTCATAATAAGGCAACTTCCTTTCTCCAAAGTGAGAGCCCCAAAAGAAAGACAAAGAGTGTGGCTACCTGAGGTGAGTTCAAAGATTTGGAGGCTGATCGAGGAAAAAAAACACAAAATGACAATATTTGACAAGCTTCATAAGGAGGCATGAAACAGTGTTGCAGGAAAGAGGAAGTCCCTCACAGTAGGAACTTCTGTGAGGGACTTCTAGAGGCAGCATGAGGCCATCACTCAGAAGGGGAAGAGAGCAAGAGATCTCTGGAGGAGAAGAAAGGAGGCTTTAATGTCTGGATGATGTCTTTCTGCCAAGGTGTGAGTCTCTGGGTCAGGGAGCTCTGAAACGCAGCAGCAGTCTGGGGTCTTTTATGGCTCCAGGATTTGTCTTATCGAGGACTAGCAGGTGTGGAGTGCAGTATCATGGGGTATGCAAAGCAGGCTCAAAATAGCTAAACATATGCTTATTTGGGCTATATTTAAAGCAATTGGATGTGTAACAATCCGAGTTTGGCCCCTGTAGGCTTTGAGCTAATGGTCCTACCCTGCTGTGAAGAAGTAAATAACGTAGGAGCAAATGTGCAGGGCCCATTCATAAAACCACATCCAAGACGGAAATCACAATCTTTCATAACCTAATCTTAGACGGTACATGTCGCTGCTTCTGCAGAATGAAAATGGTCATAGCACAATCTTGGTACAATGCAAGAGGGGACTTCATTACGATGAGGAACCCAGGAGATTAAGGTCATGGAAAGCCATCTTGGAGACTCTCTACTACGTCTATAAGGAATGCCAACTTTCCATATTGCTTCTGCTGACAGAGCCAGTCCATCTGAGACTGAATATTTGATTTCCAATATTTTGTTCTCTGTCTCAATCTAGGTTCTTTGTCTTAGCTAATTTCCTGTGTTCAAAGCTTTATTTATTTGAACCTGGAGTGCCTTCTGGTTCTTGTCTTACTGAGCTGATCTCTGGACCTAAACTGGATAAGCCCTGACTCATCAAACCTGCCATCTGTCTTGTAGAGCTCAACTTCTTTTCCCATTCCCCATAAATCTTAACTGATGGATTTTCACAAAACTACAACATGAGCCAAACTTCTGGAGCACAAGGCTCCAATAAATAACCTCCACCGACTTCACATGCAGACAATTAATTATTGCCATATTGTCACATATAATAATTGTATAAGTAATAACCTTTTCTTAGGAATCATTCTATTGTGGCTTCTAGCTTTCCCCAACCCTCCAAAAAAACCTCTGTAATAATTGAGCAGGTGTCCAGAAAGGAAATACATGACCTTCATCTCTCAGTAACCACATTGTTCTAGAAGTTATGATAGGGTTGACCTTGAGCACTGAAGAATATGAAACAATAATTCTATTTAAATATGAGGTTTTTTTTAATTAGTTTTGATTCTTATGTCTTATCCTATCTAATAAAAGAGTGATATGCAAATTGACTGTCACTCCAACACACAAGATTGCTGCCCCCATGTGGTCAAAGAATGCTGCCCCCATGTGGACACAAGATGGCTGCCACAAGATGGCCAGCAGGGGAGGGCAGTTGGGAGGGATCAAGTCTGCAGGGGAGGGGAGTTGTGAGTGATCAGGCCAGCAGGGGAGGGCAGTTGGGAGGGACCAAGCCTGCAAGGGAGGGCAGTTGGGGGCGATCAAGCCTGCAGAGGAGAGCAGTTAGGGGTGACCAGGCTGGCAGAGGAGGGAAGTTGGGGGCAAGTGGGCCTGCAGGGAAGGGCAGTTGGGGGGACGGGTGGCAGGCCTTCAGGGGAGAGCAGTTGGGGGGGGGACCAGGCCTGCAGGGGAGGGCAGTTAGGGGTGACCAAGCCTTCATGGGAGGGAAGTTGGGAGTGACCAGGCCTGCAGGGGAGGGCAGTTAGGGGCAATCAGGCTGGCAGGGGAGCAGTTAGGCATCAATCAGATGGGCAGGGGAATGGTTAGGGGGTGATCAGGCTGGCAGGCAGAAGCAGTTAGGGGCGATCAGGAAGGCAGGCATGTGAGTGGTTGGGAGCCAGCAGTCCTGGATTGTGAGAGGATCGGGCCTAAACGGGCAGCCAGACATCCCTTGAGGGGTCCCAGATTGGAGAGGGTGCAGGCTGGGCTGAGGGACACACACCCCCATACACAAATTTCGTGCACCGGGCCTCTAGTTATATTATAAGATGTCTCTTCTATTTCCCTTATGTTTTTCTCTGAACTCTCATTTTTTCAAATATCAAACTACTTTCTTATGCCTTCCAAAGGAGGCAGTTAGTTGTGAAAGTAAATTTGAAGAGGTGTGTGTCATGATACTATTTTTTTTCCAAATCTATGTATTCTAAAATGATTTGCCCTCCTTTCTTTTTTGCATGTCACTCATATATTAATACATTGTGTACTGTTTCATATTGATATAGGACTTTTTTTTAAGTTGTAGTTCATGGTTTTCTCTTCTGATGTCCAGATATATTGTAATTTTTAATGTTACTAAACATACAGTGAATGAGTTGCACAAGTATGTCAATAAGAAATATGTTCTTGCACCTTAGAATATTTGTAACAATGAGAAGCAGACAAATTTTTCTAAAGATGAAAGATGTGTGTGTGTGTGTGTGTGTGTGTGTGTGTGTGTGTGTGTGTCTGTCTTTCTGTGAAGATATTGGAACACTGAGGGAATATTCCTCCAGTTGACATATCATGAATGTTCCTTATTCATTGACACCACCATATTAAGAAAATGAGGTGTCCTGAGATAGTCATATTACTGGAAAGCTAGCCTGTCAAATCCTTGCTCCCAGGGGAATCACCCACATCGGATCTGCCGGTAGCTGCATCCATCCTTAAGGCTATCACTGGGCCTGGGTAACTATCTCTCCTTGGGATTGTGGGAGGATAATTGGATAATTGTCATGCCTTCCTTCTTTGTTTATCCTGTATCTTTTAAACACCTGGTATAAAAAAAATTCAATTTTATCATCCTAAATGGATAAGTTAGAGTAGATTGGAATAAATCATTGCAACCTGTCCTCAATTCTTCATTCTCTGTGAGCAGACATGCAGAACAATCCCTGTCTAGACAGCTGATGCATTTTATGATCACTCAAGGGTGATCTTTGAGTCATATCTTTCTGGAGGTGAAAGGGATAAACAAAGGTTTTGATTTAGATTAAAGATGCCTCTCTTGGTTTCCTGAGCATCACACTTAATAGGATTATTTGTGGTTCAAACCTATTTCTGAACAAGAGAAATTACTCAATGCTTATTATTATGTATCTGGCCCTGGGATAAAATGGAGAGTAAACAAGCAAACAAAATAACCTCAACAAAATAAATATGCAATAGTATGACTGTGATAAATGCTATGATAAGTACAGAGCACTTGCAAGCATATAGCAGATTCTGATCTTATCTGGCAGGTCAGATGTTTTTCTTAGAAACTGACTTTAGAGATAAGAATGGAAGGATGCAAATGGCTAACCAGAAAAAGAGAGGAGGGATGATGAGGAAGGGATATAAAAAAGAGGGCTAAAAATAAGATTGTGTCACAGTCATAAAATGGAAGGGGGAAAAAGACAAGTGTACATGAAATTCAGAGAGGGAGAGGGAAGCATAAGATTAGAATGGAGATATGAGTACAGACCAGATAATGAAGGTCCCTATGAATATAGTGACCATAAAATTTATCATGCAAATGACCATACTTTTGAGAGTAATAGGCAGGGCTAGTAATTTTTCAAAGACAACAGGCATAAATCTGGACTCTCCAAGGCAAATAAGAATTTTTGATATTTCTATGTATGGGCTATGTTGAAGATTTTGGTCTTAATCCTAACAGCAATGGGAACTAATTAAAAAGTGATAAGCAAAAGAGAGAAATGATTATACTGGTTCTTTAGAAAAATCTCTCCAGGTGAAATAAAAATGGAGGATGACAGGCCTATTAAAGGGCTATGGAACTTGTCTAGGTAAGCAACACTTGTAACTTGAACAAAGATGGTTGCAATAGAAATAAAATGATTCAATCTTAGAATTGACATGAGAAATGAAAGAATTGGGGTTGTAGATAAATTATAGGCTTCTAATCTGCTTCAACTAGATAAAAGGTGATAGAAAAGATCTGGCATAGGTCATGCCAAGGGCATTTTTGGATGTTGTTTATACCTTGCAACCATAGACCAACAGAGACACACTTGTAGTTAAATAAAGTTGGGTTAATAGACTCTTTGCAACGAGACAGAACCTGTACCATGGAGAACTGGGCACCGTCTCTTACTGAGCATGTAAGAAAGGACTTAAAAAGTTTGGGCTTGTGTTAGATGATTGAGGAAGGTGAAGGAAGCAGAGAATGTCTCTGAATTGGATGCTATTTGTCAAGTGGGGCAATTCGGTAAAGAAAAGAGGTATAGAACGCCTGGGAAACTTTCTCAAGGTCACAAAGTAACAAGACAGATTTAAACAAAGGCAACCTGACTCCAGATCTTAGATTCTTAATTGCAACTTCATAGTATGATATATATATATATATATATATATATATATATATATATATATATATATGAATGACATTAGCCATAAAAAATGAACTTCAAGATAAAAAACAAGTGAGTTCTCTCTCTTATACTCACCAATTACATCAACTTGAAAATTTCACTTAACCTACATGAATTTAATTTATATCCCCTATGACATGGGACAAATAACTTAAAAGACTGTGGGTATTAAAATAGCTACTTTATATAAAAGTGGGCAAGAACTAATAGACACACTTTATATGGCAATTAAGTGTAGATTAAAAGTTCTTGGCATGGTTTGATGCAAAATTTGACCTAAAGTTAAATTATATCAAATGAAAATGGAATACCCAAAACTAGAGGAAAATGCAGGGATGGGCAAAAATAGATTTACAGTAGTTCATAAAGTAAATAATACAATAATCCTATCTAATGAAGAGGGAATATGCTAATTGACCATCACACCCTCACAAAGATGGTGGCACCCACAGCCAATAAGGAGGGGATATGCTAATTGACTGCCATGCCCTCAAAGATGGCGGCGCCCACAGCCACAAGATGGCGCCGCTCAATCTCCTCAACCTCTGGAGTCCCCCAGTCCCCTCAGCCCCCCAGCCGCCCAGGGCCGGCCCAAGGCACAGGCAAGCCTAAATGTCAGCTGCCCAGATGATGCCCAAGGTGCAGGCAAACCTCAGATGGTGGCTACCGAGCCGCCCAGGGCCGCCCGAGGCTCAGGTAACCAGGGCCAGCAAAGGCTTGTGCTGCCAGCAGTGGCAGCAGCAGAGGTGTGATGGGGGTGTCACCTTCCCCTGATCACTGGGTCACCTCCCAACCCTGAGGGCTCCAGAATTGTGAGAGGGGGCAGGCCGGGCTGAGAGGGCAGGCCATGCACCGGGCCTCTAGTAAATAAATATTAATGGAAGAATAAACTCTCCATTTTGCCTACTCACAACACTAACCCTACTTTTGCCCACCCCTGTATATATGGAAATAATTCCATTTTCAATAATTTATAAAGGTTGCATAGCCTGTTAGTAACAAAAAGGTCAAGAACATGAAAGTAAAGAAATATTGGCTCATTATAACAAAATAGTCATGGCTATGGGAAGTTAGTAGAACTAACTTTTAATCTATCTTCTAAAATGTCCCTGAAGAAAGGAAGATAAGTAGGATATTGATATGTACCTGCCTGACCACACATTCTACAAGTCTTCTGAATTTGTTGGATAAATAAAGTTATCTTTTCAAAATATGAAATCCAGATGGTTGTTATGACACTCCTTTGTCATTTATGGCGAGTAAACTTTTAAAAAGTGATTATGTTCCCACATTCGGGAGATTCATGGTGGCTCGTGACCTGGCACTTATCAAATAAATATCTGCCTGGGCACTTAATAAAATAACGTGTTAGGGGAACCAAATACATGGGCAGAAGAGATGTTTGTTAGATCTGACTTTCTCCTTGGATTCTGCCATCAGTTATGGTAATAACCAGCAACGATTATTGCTGTCTTCAGCTAAATGACAGAGAAAGAAGCATCTTACAAGAGCTGGGGAAAGTGTCTTTCGTTAGCTGTCAGGACCATTCACAGAAGTGGCGTCAGCTAAAACGCTGGCAGGGATTGTCCAGAACCTATCATTCTAAGGTTTCATCAAACCCACTCAACACTCAGAAAACACTGTATCTTGTTGAAGCTATGAAAAAACATTTAAATCATCTATTGTCAAGATAAGATTGTAAAAGGTAAGGCTGTTTTGTAAAAGACCATGTCTTTAAGCCAGACCACTTCAATGTCTTATAACTCTATTTAAGGCATGATGGGGTATGCACTATTTTTTTGATGCAAGTTTGTTTTTTTTTAATGTCACTTTTTCATTAATATGGAGAAAACCAAGCACATCTCCACCCATTGCCAGGAACCACAATATTATCAGCCGTTTTTCTGAGAATATTTTTCCTTATGAAAAACAAAATTTAAAGAAGATATCTAAAAGTTGTATGTGAAGATACCAAGTTGAAATAGTTGTTTATGTACAAAACACATTATCTCTAATATTCTAGACATTGCCATTAAATACAAAATAAATTATTGAAGGTAGCTGTTTAGGAATTTTCTGTAGGGTTTGAGGTAAATAGGCTCAGATTGCTTGGGACAAATTTGTCTGTGATTAATCATGTATTTATAGCATCTGATTTTATCTCTTGAAATTTTACATGTTTTACAGCTTATCTGCTATGTATGCTGTAAGTTTTTATTGTTAGCACAGATAATTGTTTTATAGTATCTGCCTTTTCACTTTCACAAATGTGACAGATCCAGTATAGTTTTTGTAATAAGAAAGAGTTGAAATTCAGTGATAAGGGTAGTTTTTGTATGGAAGCCCAGTTTTGCTACTATATGGCCCTGGGTAGGTAGAGTTGGGTTGGATAAGTTGCTCATTAAACTAACTGAGCCTGAGTTTTCTTATATGCAAAATGGATACCTATTTTTCAGGGTTACTATGAGAATCTACTATGGGTGCTCAAAAAACACCCACTTTCACAATTTCTTTGTTTTTTTTTAAATATATTTTATTGATTTTTTACAGAGAGGAAGGGAGAGGGATAGAGAGCTAGAAACATCGATGAGAGAGAAACATCGATCAGCCGCCTCCTGCACACCCCCCACTGGGATGTGCCCGCAACTAAGGTACATGCCCTTGACTGGAATCGAACCTGGGACCCTTCAGTCCACAGGCCGACGCTCTATCCACTGAGCCAAACCGGTTTTGGCCACAATCCCTTTATAAATAGCAATATATAGAAATAATAATTGCTGTCATTGGACACTGACTTAGAATATAATGCTTTCCTAAAACACTAAGACTTTAGAAAGATATTTGTATAGGCTGAACCAGGATCTAACGTGTTTTGTTTTGTTTTTAATGATTTCTTTGACCTGCTTGAATTCCAGGGCTCAGAATATATATTATTCTCACGTAGAATTTTATACAAACACCCCAAAAACTAATCTCTTTGCAATGGTGGTTGTTTTCTTTTATTTTTTTACATTTTGGAGTAAACAAAAATTCAACACCTAAGTTCAGGGATTTTGTTCTCAGTGCTGGTAATAAATGAAAATCCTTCCTAAATACAGGAAATCCCCAGCCCAAGGATTTGAAGACTCCCTTGTGTTTGTAGACAGGAAGAGTCCAGCATGTTTTTTACCTGTGTTGGTGAATCAAGTACCATGAACGGATGCCCATGGCTTCTGAGTACGAGTAAAAGCAGGTAGGACTTGAAGCACGGAGCTGAGTCAAGTCTTCCATTCCATAGAAAGTACCATTCAGATACCAAGGCCGTATCTTTCTCCAGTGCAGAGAAGCTTTAACCATGAGCAGATATAAACTCTGCAGTGTCATTCAGTGAAATGGGCTCCTTTTCAAATTGGCGGGGGTGGCTCTATCATGAAGTTATTGAAGCTAACACTTTGGGGCTCTTTTCTTGGAACAGGTAAGCGTGTGTTTTATCAATATGCAAAGTAAGACATTTTAACCACAAGCAGGTTAGACAGCTGTCTCCTTTCCCTCTGAGGTTTCCTTGGCTGCATTTTATCTCATGTCATATGGCATTGGAATCAATGTCATTTCAGTGGGGGATTTCGCTGAGGAAAAGTCAAATTGGGAGTACAATTGGCTGGATTATGTGGGATATATTTACTTGTCTTGCTATTAGTTTTGCATATCGTTAAGTTGGTGTTAGCTTCCAGACGTATTCCTACCAGCCACATGTTACCTTGACATGAAGGTACAGGGCCAGAGGCATTTTAACATCAGAATATGTCCTACAGTGTCCAATGGTGTCTAGCATAAATAGTAGATGGAGAAAAGGAACAGGTTTTGGAGACAGAAGCTGGTCAACAGAAAATTTATCCTATCATCATATACAAAAATTTAAGCAGGAGATTTGGCTCTTATCAATGCCTCATCAAAATGGAAATTCTCTCCTAACAGAATTATACCCAATAACATAGCATATATAATTCTAAACGTGCTATACATTTTTTTATCCTTTTTTGATAGAATCGCGCTAAATAGAATTTATAAGGAACAAATTTGGAGCAGGGCTACACATACTAATCACTTCTGTCTAAGTCACATGTTTTATTCATTCTAGCATATAGTGTCATTTTAGCACATCTAACGCATCTTGTCCTGATGAGGTGTGGCAGATCCAGAGGAAAATGTGTTCAGTTCACAAAGAGGTCATTTACGAAGGTGAAGAGAGAATTTTTGAACCAAAGTAATAAATATGGTCCTGAATTATTTGATAACTCGTTAGTGACAATGACTGTATGATGAGGACACTTGAGAAAAATATCTAATTTGTTGCTCATTTGACAAGAAACACTGAAATCAATAAAGAAAACAAATCAATAATGTGCCTGTGCCAGGCAGAATAGACCCCCATCCCCCACAAGATGTCTACATCCCAACCCTCAGACCTGTGAATATGTTACCTTACAGGGCAGAAAGAACATTGCAGATGTGATTAAATCAAAGACCTTGAAATGGGGAGATTAATCTCAAGTTTCCTGAATTATCCCTTTAGGCCAATGTAAGCACATGTTTTCATAAAAATAGATAATTTTCCCAGCTATGATGAAAGGGAGGTGTGACAAGGATAAAGGGTCAGAGATGCAACATTGCTAACTTTAAAGATGGAGGACAGGAGTCAAGGTAGGTGGCTAGCTTCTAGAAGCTAAAAAAAAGGCAAGGAATTCAATTCTTCTCTAGAGCTTCCACAAAGGAATGCAGTCTTGATGACTTCCTTATTGCCCAGTAATACCTGAGTCACACTTATGACACATAGAACTGCAAGATAATAAATTTATGTTGTTTTTAGCCACCATGTTTGTGGTAATTTGTTATAGCAGCAATAAAAAATAAATACAGTGCCACTACACCTGCGTTAATGAGTATGGTGCATTAGAGGAATCATTATTTTTGTGATTAGTTACAGTATTAGAAATTTTGACACATCTTTGAATATTAAAGGTCAGCTACCAAAGTACCTTGGGGTATCATAGTCCTCAGCATATTCCAGGTCACACTTGTAGCTCCAGTGCCATTAGTAACAGGACTCTTTCTGCTCACAAAAGTTTGGGTAGTAAATTATATAACTACTCTAAAGAATCCTGATGGAGGTTTTCCAAATCTAACAACAATGTCCAAATTTACATGAAGATTACAAATAAGGAGTTGTAAAGTTAATTTTCTAAACCAGACATTAGCAAATTACATCCATGAATCAAATCTAGCCCATCACCTATTTTTGTATTATTGCCCAAAATCTAAGAGTGATTTTTACTTAGTTACATTTTAAATGACTATACAATGCACCTATGTAATATTGTCGATGTTGGCCCACAAAGACTAAAATCTCCACTATCTGACTCCTTAAGAGAAAATTTGCCTACCCAAGTTTTAAACAATCATTAATAAAACCCAATTTTCAGCAGTCATATTAGGAGAAAGATGGAATTCTCTTTTTTTCCTATATAAAAATAATTATACAAAATTATTTTCCTCTGAGATGATTAAAGAGTATGCAACCAGAAAATGTCGGGGAAAAATATTACAAATATGGGTAAGGAAATCGTGTTTTTAGCATGCTATTTGTTCCAAATAGTATGACATTTGTGTATGTGTCAACATTCAAAATTCAAACTGTGGTGTTTCTCATTTAAAATAAACATTTCGTTTCAAATGTAATGGCATATTTATAATTTTTCTTATGGAGGCCCCTCAAAAGTAAACAACCACAGGCCTCCCTAACCTAGGTATGCCTCTGCACACTGGGCAAGTTGCTAAAGGTCAATGTTCTTTAAATTCTTTTCCTCTGACTCTTCCCAGGGGCAGAGGTCCTTGCAGGTAGTGAGGTCCCTGCAGGCTCTGATCTGCGTCGCTTTCACAGGCAGGTGAAGGATCTAGATCAGGGGGAAAGGTCCCACCTGGGTTCAAGTACTGCAAGTGTGCGGCACAGCTTGGGGACCAAAACACCGCGGGGCTACACCTGGTGGGAAGCTGAGCCTGAGAGGATCTGCTGCCAGGGAGACCCACCTGCTCAGCAGGCAGTTTCCTGGACACTGGAAAGGCAGTCGCCTTTCTCTGCAGTTCCCCAACCGGCCACTAGGAGCTTCTTGAGCTGCACTGGCACTGAAGAAGGGGTAACACCCTGGGTTCTGTTCAGATGCCATCGCAGACCAGAGATCACCACAAACGCAGCTCTCGGTTCACAAACACATCGCTGAGTCCTTGCAAGAAACCTGGGTCTCAACCAGCAGTTCAGGTGCCCGAATGCAGCCCCACATTCACCCCCTTTGGAACAGAGCGCCACAGCAAGCCCCGGGTCCTGTGTCATTCCCCGCTCCATGAACTTATCCCAGACACCCTCCCAAAGACCCCATGCCAGCCCAGAGTGCCCTGCTGTCCTTCCAGCCTGTCATGCACCCCTGCCTCAACATTGCACTTGGGTTGTGTTTTCTCCTCCTGAGAGTCCCTTTTGCCCTGCTCAAACGCCACCTCCTCGGAGAGGCCTTTCCTGATGATCTCGTCGATGAGTAGCTGCGATCACTGTTGCCAGCCTTACGAGATCATTATTCTGCAGGGCACTTCACACACCTGGGATTTTCAGCACGTATCTAGATTATTTTTTCTCTTTCTCACTGGTAAAGTACACAGTGGTAGGGACTTGGCCAACTGTGGTATCTTATATTCCCAATTCCTAAAACAGTGTCTGGCAAATGGCAGGACTCAAGGATTATGTATTTCCTAAATGATTAAGTGGATGAGTCATGCTTTTCCTGAGAGGGAACTAGCCACTAACACATTCATATAATTTGAGATACCCTCCTAAAAGTTACTTTCCAGGTGGTCTTGAGTACTTGACAGATTCTTGCACTGGAAAAGAAAATAATAACAACCAATTTTGGCTGGCTACTCCACCAAATTTGATCTAGGATAGAGTGGTCCATATTTTATGTGTTTTCTTTTAAAAAGCAGAATATTAGAAGATGCATATTTATTTCTAGATAACACCTCAGTTTCATGGAAATCATGGGTATTATGTTTGTACGGCAACATTAAGGATGCTCATTAAAACGAAAAAGAGAAATTACCATATCTTTTGCCTAAAGTTGGAATGACAATATTAAACTAAAGAAAAATATTGTTTTGCTTTCTTTTGTTTGCTTGCCTGCTTATTTTGTTTTATTGTGTAGTCCACTGATTACATTCTCAACCAACAATGTATTTATGGATATACACAAGGAAAATACAAAGTTTTGATGGATATGAAAATTTTATGAATATTTCAAAAGAAATACAGCCCACAATTTATTTTTCCCATGATTTATCAGAAGTCTCAAACCTTTTGGCAACTAAAATTGGATAGTGGAATAGAAGTGATCATAGGAGATGGAATTATTTGTCATTCTGGCTGTTTCTATGCAGGTTCGAAATGCTGCTACTTTACAGAAGCTCCGTGGAGTAATACCTTCAGCAGAGGCCAGTGAGTCAATATTGTGCTGTATAGCACAGGCTGTCTCTGAGAAATTGTGGTAACACATAACTAGCCCTCATCACACATGTTGTGTGACTTTAGGAGAAGGTTAGCTAGATTCACATTCCAGGAAGACATGTGAGTTACTAGTCAAATGAAGCAGAAGCTCAATATAGACTCTGAGTTTATAGATCAATAAACTAGACCTGAGAGATCTGGGCTATAGCCTCACTATCTGTGCTCTTAATAACCTCCCAAACAATCCTAATGTGCCCTGTTTTGAGAAGCACTGAGGTGTACATTAACCATAGAATCAATCAATTATATCAAATATCTTCTATAATAATAAAAGGATAATATGCTAATTAGACCGGACCTCTTCTCAACATCATTCCGAATGGCCTTCCTGACAAAGCCGGGCCAGAGGGAAGATAGCAGGGGTCCCAGGTGCCTATGGGCAGCCGGAGAAGGGAAACAGCCCGGGTCCCAGGTGCTGGAGGGAAGCTGGGGGGAGGAAGACCTACTCTTGCACAAATATTCATGCATTGGGCCTCTAGTATTTAAATAATTATTATATATAAACTTTGTGCTAGGCACAATGGGGAAGGTGAAGAAGTCTGAAAAAGAGTTCCTACATCTTAATCCTTAAGAAGCTGAAAATTGATTTGGAAGAAACAGACAAAAAACAGCGACACAGCATGATGTAAGTGACTAGTGCCTGGTACTAAAGATTAAAGCTATAGATCCCTCGCTGGAAGTCAGCGCGATCAGAAAAGATGGACTGTGAAGAATGAAGAGTCTTGATAGAGAGGAGAAAGGAAGAGCAGGCATCGCTGGCAGGGCTGGAAATTACTCAGTGAAGAGGAATTCAACCAATTTGGTAGAAGCAGAGACTTCACGTTGAGAAATAGTGGAGTGTAAGCTATAAAAGGAAATATAGTAGGGCCTGAAAAGTCAGGTAAAATAATCTGTCATATCTTTGAGCAGCTTCTCATCAGTATTTGATACAAACTCTATTTTTATAACAAATATTTTGTGATGACACCTTTATTAATATCCTGAAGTGAATTAGAAGTATTTAAAAAATATAAATATAATGTAATCTAAAAGAAAGCATGTAGTCATGTGTCACTTAACAACGTGGATACTTCCTGAGAAATGTGTCATTAGGCCATTTCAATCATTGTTTGAACATCATAGAGTTACTTAACGCAAACCTAGATGGTACAGCCTGCGGTACACCTAGGCCAGTGGTCGGCAAACTCATTAGTCAACAGAGCCAAATACCAACAGTACAATGATTGAAATTTCTTTTGAGAGCCAAATTTTTTAAACTTAAACTTCTTCTAATGTCACTTCCTCAAAATAGACTCGCCCAGGCCATGGTATTTTGTGGAAGAGCCACACACAAGGGGCCAAAGTGTGGCATGTGGCTCCGAGCCGCAGTTTGCCGACCACGGACCTAGGCTATATAGTATAGCCATTGCCTCTAGGCTACAAAACTGTGCAGCATGTACAGTAATGAATGCTGTAGGCAACTATGACACAAGGGTATTTGTATATCTGAACATAACTAAATGTAGAGAAAAGCTACAGAAGCAATATGGTATAAAAGATAGAAAATTGTACACCTGTATAGGGCAGTTACCATGAAAGGAGCTTACAGGACGGGACATTGCTCTGGGTGAGTCAATGAGTGAGAGGCGAGTGGTTGTGAAGGCCCTATTTCCAAAGGACATTACTGGACACTATTGTACACTTTATAAACACTGTCCCTCAAGCCTCCCCCCACCCTCCCCACCCCCGCTGCTTTCTTCTGACAGGGTCAGAAAGAAAACATCAAAGGTGTCAATTCTGCTCCACAGACAGAGATGTGAACTGGATTGACTAGAAATATTGAGGAGAAACTGGCTGGGTAAATAGATAGAAAACACAAACTTATCTATGCTTTACATCATTACAACCTGAATCTATTTCCAAAGTCTGGCTCCCCACTACCACAGACAACTTTTGCAAACGTGGCAGTAGCACTTTATACGTGTTGAAGTGGCTCTTGTAGAACTATGCCCTTGTACAAGTTCTTAGGTCCTCAGCAAAGAATTTAGAGCAATTTATTTTGAAAGCCATCAAGCTAGATCTTGATGAAGCCCCCTCTGAATGCGTAGCATTGGGGGAACAGGCTCCTGTGTGCACTCAGAATTGAGGTGCTGTGAGCAAGAGGGAATCTATTGCCCAGCCCCACAGATATTGCTCTCATCAGAGAGAAAAAATCCTCCTGAGCCATAGGTCCTTCCATTTCTTACAGGAAATTCAGCTCCATTATAATCTCATGGGACCACTGTCATATATGTAGTTCGTTAATGATGGAAACATTGTTATGAGGCATATGCCTGCATATGGAAAGTAATTTATGAGAAAAAAATATGCATCCTGATCTCAAATTCTTAGACCTGACTACAGAAGAACACATAATGAAGTTCAATTGAATCTATATACAGAATCACCATGAATAAATGTTATAAATTAAGGGTTTAGTATTTGTCTTAGACCCATATACATGACTGTTAGTGATGTAATTTTCAGAAATATTAAATAACTGTCAAATTCTAAAAATCTTCTTTCAAGATAAATGTTAGTGAATTAGAAAATTAATTATATATTAAAATGCATAGAATATTTTATGTTTCTATGAAACATGAGGTTAATTCCTATATATTTTAAAATATATTTTTATTTATTTCAGAGAGGAAAGGAAAAGGATAGAAACATCAATGATGAGAGAGAATCATTGATTGGCTGCCTCCTGCACACCCCACACTGGGGATTGAGCCCGCAACCCAGGCATGTGCCCTGACCAGGAATTGAACCCTGACCTCCTGATTTATAGGTCAACACTCAACCACTGAGCCACATTGGCCGGAAAGTTCCTAGATTTTTAACCAAATGGTGGAAATGGTGCATGATAAAAGAAAATCCTTTGTTGTCTGAGGTTCCCCATGCGTTACTCTCTAGACAGTCTGGACCCAGAACCCACGATTATGCAATAGTGTCCTGTAAACTATGATGAAAAACAAACCCTTGCCCATAAAATTCCAAAACTCACCTTAGAGTTCAGTATCAGCCTCACTGAGAAACACTGACATGGGCATGAAGAGTTGTGAAAATGTTTGAAAAAGGGAAGAAGGTGCTAAAGCTGGGGGTGTTGAATTAGGATTATGCATTCCTGGTAATAGCGGAATTGTATATTTACTAGTGTTATGATAGTCCTGTTAGAATGCATCGTGGACTTGAAATATGAACACAGTGGAAATATAAAAGAGAACACAAGGTACAAAAAAAAACCATAACGGTAGAATTAACAGAAACTGATGACTGATTTTATGTGAAGAATGAAAGAGAGGGAAAGCCAGATAATTTTTATTTCTGTTCCCTTTTTTTTGAAATTTCAAATCATCATTACTTTTTCCAACTGATGACTTTGGAGTAACAGTATATTTCTAGGCGTTTTTTCCATTTATCATAGGGTTTCTCACCTTTCAACATTGTGCCTTTAATTAAAGTAATAGAGTGAACACAGTGATCAAGGAGATCAGCTGGTGTCATGTTGGGTGATACTTAATAAAAGCTAATGGGTACCAAGGCCCCACACTCCTGCCACCCTAACGGTCCAGCCATCCCACTTCAGTGATGGCAGCTATTGCAGACATCTGCTACACCCAATATGCAGCAGCATGGGGCACTAAGGAACATGCCCCAAAGGCATCCTGCAGACCAAAGTCGTTTTCTGTTTAAATAGAACCACAACTCACTCTTTCCCATTTCGTTTAATAATCAGCATTAGCAGGGGGAATCATGCTGTACAGTGAAAAGGCAACGGGTAAGTAATCAAAACACATCAAAAGTGTCATGTAACTTTTGGAAAATAATTGGATTATTGATCGGAACAGAAAGTTATCACTAGCATTGGAAGTTAAAGGGAGAGTTTGATATTATAAATGTTGATGTGAAGGTGATGATTTACTTTAAAATGACTTTATAAATAAAGGCATGTCATCTTCTTTCAAAACGTGTGTCCCTGGAAACAGATAAAACCCCATGTAAGCAGGAGTAATTTTTAACTGAAAAGGTTGTCAATATGTAGTAAACACATTAGTTTGTGACATTTCTGCAAAAAAGTGTGCTGCTTCTGTGGGGCAGACACACTTTACAGTGCTTTTGCAATCATTGTCATGTACATGGCTATTAAGTTGGGTGGGAGCCGTCATTATCATTAGTGCTCTTTGTCCATTATTTTTGGTTATCACCTCCACTAAGCATATGGTAGAATTACATTAAGCTGTCATCTGCTTAAATCAGAACATGTGATGAGTTCTAGCCAATGAGCTATACGTGGAAGTGACAGATTTTTCTCCTAGGCTAGTGTGAAGCAATGTAGAGCTCATATTTCCTTCTCCCGTATCAATCCAGAAATGTAGGAGATGAGGACTGCTCCTTCAGCTGGGATCCTCAATGACAGTGATAAGAGGAACCCCTTTCCGGTGTGTTGGTGAGCAGACGGAATATTTGTTGGTTCAGACCAATGCGACCAGAGTGTGGTTTACTACTACTGTATAACCTCATCTGTCTTGCCTCATACAGAGTCGGTGAATGACCATCTCAGAACCTCTTAGAATTACATGTAAAATCTGTACATGAAATTCTATGTCCATCATTTTCAAAGGCGTTGGGCATAAGCTACCTGTATTTGTATTCCAACTTCAAAACTGTATGACCTCGGACAATTTACATAAGATTTCTGTGCCTTCATTTGTTTATTTGTATAATATGGACAAAAATAGAACCTCTATATGGTATCATTAATGCTATTTATAGATACTCTAGTTTCTCTTCTTCCTGGCACACTGCAGGATTGTGTGTTACTGCCCACTTGAAGTTAGGGGACCCCATGTGACATGCTGTGGCCAAAAAAACTGTGAGCAGAAACAACCTATATCACTTCTGTGCAGAAGTTTTAAGAGCCAGTGTACGCTTCACTACTTTCTTCCTGTCTACTGTGATGATGAGCAACTTTAAGTAATTGGTTGCTTTTTATCCCAGACCTCAGGTTGAAAATGAAGCAGTACAGAACCCCCGTCAACTTTGAAGGGATGTGTAGTGAGATATTATGGCTGGGATTCCTTATTACTGCGGCATAACTGTCATCAGGGCTGATTCTTTCTGGAGGCTCACAGAGAGAATCTGCCCCATGTTTCTCTCCCAGCTTCAGGTGGTGCCTGGCAATTAGCTGCATCACTTCAATCTCTGTTTCCATGGCCACATGTCTTCTTCCCAGTGTATGTCTACATGTATCTCCTCCTCTTCTTGTAACTTGTAGTTGTTTGACTATAGTGTTAATTTCATAGGACTAATGCAGACGCTACTAAAGCAATTGCAAAGCACAAGGATACCAAAAGCAAATTCTTTCTTATCAGGTGTCTTTCTCTCTTTTCTTCTTTTCTCCTCTCATTTCAATAATATGTCCGCTGTAGTTCAGGGCAAAATGCTCCTAAGTATGAAGGAAGGTAATGGTAATAAGAGGAATTTTTCTGTCAGCTCCACAACTAATCAGGTTCATATTTGCATCTTGACAGTGAACAGGTATAAATATAACTAGGAAAAGATCATGCACAGCCTTAGTTTAGAGAGCATTAACCTTTTAAAGTCACTACACAAAAACACAGGGAAAAAAAAAAATACCTACCACTGTGACTGAAACGTTGCAGTAGTCCAACAAATATTTTGTCAAATAAATTAGCTACTGAGTTTTGTGACAGAGATAATGTTACGAGGGAACCTCTCTGGCTCAGGAAAGGACCCGAACTGGCATCCCCTCCATGCCCCTTACCCATTATTCTCTCCTCAGATGCCTGAAGGAAAGGCTCCAATCTGACTAGACTTGTTAAGCACTCCTTCTCCGTGTTTTTGAAAAACAATCGTGTTCTCCATTTCCCACTGTTCCCATTTCCCACATGGTCTTCCCCCAATATACACTTTCTTATAAACTCGTTAAAGTCTTTTCTGTGACAGGAAGCTAAAAAGACAGCTTTGCCCCTGAAATGGGAAGCTTGTTATGTTAAAAAAGTCACACGCTTACACCAGGAGATACAGCTGCCAAGGACAGCAGACCCTGTCTATGGTTATTGTGAAACTCTCCACAATAAAGCTTCCAGGCCTCTCTCCGATCTCCTTTGTACCACTCGCTGGCCTCCTAATTGAACAGCTTATGGCTCATGGCATACAGCTTGTAGTACGCAGTATACTCCATAAACTTGCTCTCCCTTATGTATCTCCTGCTCCTGCCTTCCCTCCTCTGAGGGGTGTTAATTCTTATTAGTCTCCCAGCCAGAACCTCTGATGTAGGAAGCCTTCTCTGTCTGCTCACATTGGAGTAAATTCCCTCCCCTGTGTTCCCACAGCACCTCGCACGTGCCCAGGCACTTTTTCCTCCTAAATGTCATCCTCTCAGAAAGATATTCCTGTGGTTCTGCTGTTCACACAGTCATGACATTCTCTGCCACTTTTCTTTACTTGTGGCCTTGGAGATGCATATCATAATCACTTATATATTTGCTTGTACACTGACTTGGAGTCTACCTCCCTTATTAAAAATAAGACTTCAAAAGTAAGCACCCTTTATCTCTTGCCCTAGAACAGTGTTCGATATAGAGTGGGTATGCAATAAGTAGTTGTCGAACAAATGAATGGATGATAGATGAATTGATTTGAATTTTTTTGCTTAATTTCTAAAAGGAACAGTGGATAAATAAAGGGCAATGAATGGTATACTGTTTTGGATCTTCAGTTCGTATGAGAAGGCTTAGAACACAATAGAGTTACAACAGATGTTAGCAAACAGTTAAATTTAAATGACATTATAAATAAATAAATCTCTTTCCTTGGTACAATATGGAAATGAGTTCTGCCCTCATTTAAAGCCAATTAAATACATCTGTTTTCATAATTTTAAGCTTTCAAATATGCCTGATAACTCACTATCTCTTATATGTGTTCAATGGGCATATTGTTTTTTCTTTAGATAAAAAATCTGTAGCTGATTTAAGATAACAAAAAGGTGACTATTACAAGAACTGAAAGAGCCTACAAATGTCATATCCTAATTCTACATCATGAATATATAAATAGAAAACCATCCTATATAATAAAGTCATATATTTTGTCTAATATGCAAATAGACCGAATGGCGGAACAACTGAACAAACGGTCGCTATTACATGCACTGACCACCAGAAAGCGCGCGTAACATGGCAGGCATCAGCAGCAGGCAGTAGAGCATGGAACATGGCAGGCGTTGGCCACAGCAGGATGGTGGAGCAGGTGAGAGGGGCACTAGACCAAGGTGGGGTGCTGGTCACTGTCATCAAGGCAAGCCTCTGGTGGTTACTGAAAATTGTTTGCTCCAACGCACCACGGTCCCACCCAGCACTTGTGCCTGCTGCTGGCGCCAGCACCAGTCACACCCACTGCCGGCGCCGGAGCCACCACTGTCAGCAGGTGCGAGTAGGGCCAGCACTCTTAGCACGTGGGAGCAGAGGCAGCAGGAGCAAGGCTGCCGGCCTATAGGGGGCCGGGGGCTGTGGCAGGAGGGGCCATGGTGGGGGTGCGGAGGATGGGCCAAGACCCGCCCCTGTTCCCACCACAGCTTCATGGCCCATAGTTCCTTTCAAGGTGCACGAATTTGTGCACTGGGCCCCTAGTCCTATATAATAAAAGGCTAATATGCAAATTGTCCCCTCAACCTGGAGTTCTACCAGGGGGCGGGGATGGCTGGTGAACCACCTGCAGCCCCTCCCCATGGCTGACCCAGCCCCATCAGCCCCGATCGGGGTGGGCCGGCTGGACCCCACCAGTGCACGAATTCATGCACCAGGCCTCTAGTATTAATTATAACAGTTGTTTTTTCTCACTAGCTTTTAAACATATGGCCATGACTGCCAAAATCCTCAAGGAAAGTGAAAGGGTGCTCAAAACTCAACAAGGCCCCAGCAACTAATGGAACATTTATAGTTTATTGAATGAAACATCGTAAGAAAGCATCCAATTGCTAAATATCTGTTGTCTTCTAAAGAACCCTAAAAGCTATCCCAAGTTTAGAACCTTACACCCACTAGTAGCCAGTTCCTTTGATTCAAGAAATTCCCTAAGACTGCACTATAAATTTTATGGTTAAGAACAAATAGCATTAATTTTTACCAAGACTGATTGTAAAGCATTTTAACAGCTCCTATAGAACTGAAGTTACTCAGTTCCCATTTAGAAAAGACATAGTCACTATTTCCAGGCATCTGCTGACCTGAAATATGACAGACCTGTGAGCTTAGATACCACAATGTTTTTTGCAGATCAAATGTTTTAAAATACAGGAGTTGGCAAAAGTAGTTTTACAGTTGTGAGTATGTAAAACAGTTTATTCTTGTATTATTTATTAATTATTGTATTATTTATGATTAACCTATTCTTGTCCACCCCTGCATTATATTTAATGTCTCTTTTTCCATTTGATGATTTTTTTGCCTATCATCTTTTTTATCTTTACCCTTTCCCACTGTCAATAAATATTGGTTTTTCCATAGCTGTCTTTTCTTTTGACAAAGATTTAATGATATCATTCACACTAAGGTCATATTGACTGAAGGCAGTATGTACAACTAGGACTATTTCTCTTTGTAAGACAACAAACTATGCCCTAGCCAGTTTAGCTCAGTGGATAGAGCGTCAGCCTGTGGACCAGAGGATCCCGAGTTAGATTCTGGTCAAGGGAACATACCTTGATTGCAGGCTCCTCCCAGGCCAGGTTCCTAGTCAGTTTCTCTCACATCAATGTTTCTCTGTCTTTACCTCTCTCTTCCACTCTCCCTAAAAATCAATGGAAAATATCCTGGGGTGAGGATTAACAAAACAACAACAACAAAGACAATAAACAATATCCTAAAGGGATATAGTTTTTAAGCAAAACAGACACTTTGGAGATTTTTAGAGCTTTTCCACTCATAGCCAAATACTCTTTGTCATGCTGTAAGTACAAATGCCTCTTTACATGGACACTCTGCACTGAGTGACCAGATTATTATGATCTCTGAACACATATTAACCTGGCCACTCAGTGTGTGTATATATATTAGAGGCCTGGTGCATGAATTTGTGCATGGGTGGGGTCCGGCCAGCCTGGCCAGGGGGAGGGGACATGGGCGGTTGACTGGCCTGCCTGCTGGTTGAACTCCTGGTCGAGGGGACAATTTGCATATTAGCCTTTTATTATATAGGATATACACTGAGTGGCCAGATTATTATGTGTTCAGAGATCATAATAATCTGGCCAATCAGTGTATATTACATTAATTAACTTCAATATTTCATAGTTGGTTTTTCTCTGATTATTTTGAACCCATGGAAACATGAGTAGAATGCACAGAAATTACATAGGAAAAAGAAAAATGACACAAACATGCTCTTTTTCACCCATTCTCTGTCTCTTACATACACACAAACATACAGACATACACATGACAAACAATTTAGTTCCACCCAAAGTCTCTTCACTGGTCATCAAAATATAAATTTTTGGCTAATTTCTGGGTACCAGGGACTAAGAAATTTTAGGAAGAACTTCTCAGGCCTCTAAGGTAAGGAATAATGGGAAGGAGATGTCCAGCATTATACTGATGGTACCAAGAAGAGCATTGAAATAAAAGGATCACCAGTGAGGCCCTAACTGGTTTGGCTCAGTGGATAGAGCATCGGCCTGTGGACAGAAAGGTCCCAGGTTCAATTCTGGTCAAGGGCATGTACTTTGGTTACGGGCACGTCCCCAGTAGGGGGTGTGCAGGAGGCAGCTGATGGATATTTCTCTCTCGTCGATGTTTCTAACTCTCTATCCCTCTCCCTTCCTCAGTGTAAAAAATCAATAAAATATATTTTTTTTAAAAAAAAAAAAGGATCACCAGTGAGAATATGTAATAGAAAAAGCATGTTCTGAAGAAAGTCTTTAAAAATTCCAAGATATGCCCTGACCAGTTTGGCTCAGTGTATAGAGAGTCAGGCCATGGACTGAAAGGTCCCAGGCTTGATTCCAGTCCAGGACTGAAAGGTCCCAGGCTTGATTCCAGTCCAGGAAATGTACCTTGGTTGCAGGCTCAATCCCCAGTAGGGTGTGTGCAGGAGGCAGCTAATTGATGCTTCTCTCTCATTGATGTTTCTAACTCTCTATCCCTCTGCCTTCCTCTCTGTAAAAAAACAATAAAAATATATTTTAAAAAAATTCCAAGATACAAGTCATTTAAAAACTCATTACATATTATGTTTCACATTACAAATTATGTCCAGGCACATTTTTCAGTCTAGGTTATCAGATTGAAAAATGTACAGTTTAATTCAATGTAAAATATAATATACTTCATTAATAAAATGCATAAACGTCACAACCCAAATTTGAGTCAACAATCTTTTATTATCAAATTCTTGGGGGGCCGGGAAGGGAACAAACATGCTAAAATTAAACTGCTTTTCAAGTTAAATTCTAAAGAACTGAATATCCAAAATTCATCCTTCCCAATGTCTCACCTAAACAGTTTTAGCAGGAGGGCTTTTAGGACTCCAACTCACAAAGTTGATCTTTGCCACTCAAGCTATATATATATTTCCCCACATAAAGTGTACCACATCACTGTTTATCTTCATTTTAGTGACAACTATTCATTTTAAAGAAATATGTGCATTGCTTAATTTATCTCTGCTAGCTGTTATCTTACAAACTAGTGTTTCCTTGGGTTATATCAGAAAGTAGATGGATAATTGATCATTGCTTCTGGAACCCTGTAAAACCCACTTTCACAGTCTGTCCTCACATACTCAACAGTGACTGAATTCACTGTCAGCTGATTTCTAAAATAGGAGTTGGGTCTGGCTTGTGTGGCTCAGTGGTTGAGTGTTCACCCATGAACCAGGAGGTCAAGTTTTGATTCCCAGTCAGGGCACATACCTGGGTTGTGGGCTTGATTCCAAGTAGGGGGTGTGCAGGAGGCAGCTGATCAATGATTCTCTTTCATCATCGATGTTTCTCTCTCTTATCCCCTTCCTTCCTCTCCTTGAAATCAATAAAAATATATTAAAATAAGAGTTGGATATCTTAAATTGTGGTCTCTAGATAACATCAAAATCTTCAGGACCCAGTGACTATCCCTCTAAAAGTAGGGCTAGCCCTACTAAAATTATGACATAGAGTGAAATATTTTTTTTTCTAGATGTGGGAGTCTTATCTGATTTCCATAGATCATTCTGCCTACTTATATGTATGAGCCAATTTGTAGATCACAGGCATTCTGAAATTTAATATTCTCTATTTCAATAATTTGTGAGTTGCCCAGAGGGTCATCACATGTCATTTCTCATTTCCTGAGGTATGAATTGGAATCATAAAAGCAGAAAGGCTAATGAGAAGAGAAGAGAGACTTGATATATTTGTGAAGCCAACAAGGGGGAACAATATGGCCCCTGAGATAATCAAGGCCAGGGCATCTCATCAGGATAAGGGCTCCGAAGAAAGCAATCGTGATCATTCCCCAAAGTTGTTTGGGAAACTTGAAGTGAACCTTGGAAGGCCCTGTTTTATAATTGGAATAAGCAATACCTAAACATTGATGAGTCTCTCATTTGGGGAAGTTGAAACCTAATCATTTTATAGGGGCTGCTCCATTGGGAACACATGGCAATCAGCACCTGAGGGTTAGGGACAAGGTTTGACTTCCATTTCTATTGCAATAACTATCAACTCCACTAGGCCCCCATTCAAATTACAATAGAATATGTGTCAAGAACTAAGAAGAAAGCCCAGTCATACAGAAAGAACCACTAGAGCATTCCAGATAAGCTGGTAACTGAGGGTATGATGAGACTTAACATCTAACCCCAGTTAACAAGACTACAAACTTGATCACTCGAGGAAGGAGGACACAAACTCAGAACTGATTCGGATGCTTAGTTGTATGTGCCTGCAGGTGAGAAGCATCAGTGGCCTCAGTTGAATAGGCTAAAGACAAGAGGAAGTGATCTATCCCAAGATAGCATGTGACTATCAAAAAGTGATGCATTGTTACCACAATTAAAACCCCCAGAAGCATAATATATAAGGTCAGGTTACTTCCAGAGGATCCTACTTGTTAATAGTTAGAAATGTAAAAATATTAAGAAACTATGCCACATAATTAGAGAACACCTCTTCTGTTTATTATATTCTGTACACTGGTTTATTTATTTATGTAGTTTTACTACTTGCTACAGTTTCCCTTCTCTCATAAGTTAACATTTTTAGAACATCCTTGACATTAGTAGAGTTTATTTTTCCATATGAACTTTAGAATCCACTTACCCTATTTCATTTAGACCTTGCTAAATATACAGAATAAGAAGAAATGACATATCTGTAACATTGAATCTTCCTATGAAAACAAATTTATTCAAAACTTCTTTTCTGTCTCCTTAGCAGTTTAAGTTTCATTCACGTAGATCTTTCATATTTATTGTTAAGATTGTTCCTTTAGCTTTATTATTTTGTTGGTTTTGCTACTTTTGCACTCTATTTTGAGAAGATGAGTCTTATCTATTGAAAAGTGCTTTTTAAATCATTTATGTACTTAGAGACTGAAATAATTCGCTATAGTTTGTGGGAAGTGTCTGAGGATGAAGGAGTAAGAAGCATGTTTGGACAGGTAAGCTAAAGCAAACCATTTGTGATTTGGAAGCTTGGATTTCATCCTGAAAGTAATGGGAAGTCTTAAAACTGTTTAAAATAGAAGAATCACATGTTCAGAATTATGTTTTTTTATTGTAACTTGTTGTCAGCGTAAAGAAGGTTTTATTGGGCAAGATTGAAATGAGAAGACTTCAATGATGTGTGAGGAATGAGAAAAGCTGGACTAAGATAGTGAGATGAGGAATAAAGAAAGGGGACAAGCTTTGTTTCCTGGAAAATTAACAAGCCTTGTCACAGATTGAATAGACTACATGAGAGGGAGAAAAAAGTACCTGTCAATGAGGGATAAAACAAGCTGGTGTTGAGTAGAGTTTCTATAAATTCCAAGAAGGGGTATATCGTGATGACCTAATATACAACAAATAGGAAGAAGACTTGAATTATCAATAAAATACTTAGGTGGCCTCTATAGACCTTTAGTCTCCATGCCTATGCATAAACACAAGATTGTCGGAAACTGAGGAGGAAAGGATGGCAGGAAAAGAGAACAAGACAGAATACAGAGCCATAGTTACATGCTGTGTGGTCATAGAAAGAAATAGTAGAATGACATCTTAGGGGTTTCATATACAGGGAAATAAGAGCTTTTTTGGTTTTGGTTTTGTAGAACATGACACTCAGAGCCATATATTGCTGTGTGAATGCAGAGTAAAAAAAATGTGTCTACTCTGAAATCAATAAAAATATATTTTAAAAAATTAGTTATGAATTGATTATTTTTCTGTAGGAAGATTATTATTTTCTTCTCTATTCCATTTTATTTACCAACTAGAACAAAAAAAGAAGCAAGCTCAGAAATTAACATAGCAAGGTTATTATCACCAATCATGTTAGAATATGCCTTTAACATTTAATACAGTTTCATTTATATTCATATATAATTTTAATATTCATAAATAATTATTTTATTATATATATAAATTTTGGCCACTGTGAAATTACAGCAAAGGAAAACTGTTAATTGAAAATCCCATATTTATTTACTCAACAAAGCAATAGTAGTTACATTTAATATTAGTTAAAATATCTGTGAAAGAGGCTATGTTCTTAAACCTTTAAGTATTTTTTTAAATTTTGTGCAATACACAGTATGCACATAGCCACTTAAGCCATCTGTCTTTCATATATGTTTGGGGCTTTTGTTGTTGCTGTTCAAGAAATATTCTCAGACTTTTCTACTCAATGTGTGCTCCATGAAGCTGAAGTATAATCTGGTAACTTTTCATAAATACAGAACCTCTGTCTCCACCCAAGACCTACAGATTCAGAATTTGTATATTAATAAGACCTCCAGTGCTTTATAAGCCATATGCCCCTTAAAGCTTAAAGAGCTTATCAAAATAAAACACTCATTATTTAGGACAATACAGTACTTCACATATGGCAAAATAGAAAGAAAACCATCTAAATCTTCTATGGTTCTCTTAACATAGATTTAGTAAGACTTATGGCATCTAAATTATAATCTTAATGTGATATTATTAAATAATAATGTAATAGTTCAGTTGTGAATTTATAAGCTTTGATATAGGAAATTGCATTACTCAGTTTTAACATATTATTTAGTACAAATTGCAAAATAAACCACCCCTTTTGAAATTATCATCACTGGTATGTTCAATCCTCCCTGTGGAAATCCAATAGATCTGTAATTAAATATTAGAAAATTGATTTTTTTAAAAGCCAAGAAATAGAGATAATGAGCTAACATGTGAAACACTTGGTGAATGAGGATCTAGTCAAGGGTATCACACAATCTTTAATTTGCACAATGTTTAATTTGTACAAGTGTAGTCAAGTTTGTGAAAGCAATATGTTAATTCTCCCAACTCAGCTCTACACATTCTGCAATTTAAAAAGCTGAAAAATAGTTCCTGCTAAAAGTCACTTGAGAACTGGATTAGTCACATTTTGCTAAGTAACGAACAATGTCAAAATCTCAGCAGCTTCTATTAAATACATATTCTCATGCTCCCTGGCATGCAGGTTGACTAGAGCTCAATTGATTCAAGTTGGGTTTGCCTGGGTCAGGCTAACCTCCAGACTTTCTTTCAGGTTCAGGCCTCCTCCATTTATCTTCATTCTGGGACCCAGGCTAAAACAGCTTTTGCTGAATGCTCTTTTATTCATGGATCACAGGAGCATGGGAGCTTATGTGGAAACACAAAATGCTCCTTCAGGCTTCTGCTGACAATGTGCACACTGTTATTTTCATCCATGTTCTATTGACTAAAGCAAGTCATTTCAACAATCCCCTAATCAATGGAGCAGGAAAATGTGCCCCAGCCATAGAAGACACTGTGAAGTTACATGGCAAAGAGTGTGGATGCATAATTTCAATACAAGAAGGAAGGAATCCCATCCCCGCTAGCATAATTAGCTTCAAAATTATATTAGGTTTTACCTGGCTTATGTCCCCTGGTTGACTGTCAGCTTTAGCTTTATGAAAGCAAGATCAAAATGTTTGCATTTAGTTCCAATCTAACCTCTATCTCTAACCTCTTCAAAAAGTAAAACTTAAATCTGTTTGACTGAATACACTTGAGAAACATATTTGAAAGAAAAATAAATAGATTGGTGAATTCTGAAAACAACTAAGTTTGAAACACTAGGTTCAAAGCTTCCATGTTAATAGTCAACTACAGTACCAAAAGGTCTTCAGTCCATTTTCTTTCATTTCAATGTTCTCCATAACCATTTCTATTATTTATTATTTTGAAATTGCATATAAATCAACTTACCAGTATAAAATAGACAAATTATACCTTCAACCTCTTTATGTCTTATAGAAATGCTGGCTTAAACAATATAAGTAAAGAATTTTGTATAATATGATGTACATAATAAATGCTCAAACATATCAGTCATCCCTCCTTTTCAAAAGTTTACCTATTGTTTATATTTAACAATATTTTCCTTGGAATGGTAATGTATTTGTTGACTAGAATTCTAGTATTTTTTTTCTGCCTACCTTGTATATAGCCTTTATATACTCAAAATTGAAGATACTTTACCTAATTTAAATATATAATTTTACAGATGAAGACATTTTAAATAGAAAATTACTGGGCATTGTTTAAAATTACTCAGAAGATGAGCATCAGGATTAGGACCAGAATTTAGCCACCCAACCTGCCAGTTCAGTTGTTCTTTCTGCTAGGCTGTGTGGGCAGTACATATATATTGTCACCATCTCTACCCAAGTTCATACTGAAGCTGCCAAGAGGTTGTGCCAAATTCTCTAATACTTTCATTTCCTATCCTCCGAATGCAAAACCAATAAAACTATAATCATTCCAGACCCTAATCTTTTGGGGTGCACTCTTTATGGGTTCCACTCTAGCATTCTTACAGGATAGTGAGTGAATCTAAGATTTTTACTAAGGTCTGGATGTGCATCAATGGCCATTTCTTATCAAACCACAGGTATAGACTAATGAAAGAAAAGCTTCTGCACAGCCAAAGAGACCATCAACAAAATGAAAAGGGAGCCCACTGTGTGGGAGAACATATTTGGCAACGATACAGCTGATAAGGGCTTAATATCCAAAATATATAAGGAACTCATAAAATGTAACAAAAGGATGACAAACAATCCAATTAAAGGGTGGGCAAGGGACCTAAATAGATACTTCTCCAAAGTGGACATACAGAAAGCCAAGAGACATATGAAAAAATGCTCAAAGTCATTAATCATCAGAGAGATGAAAATTAAAACGACAATGATGTATCACCTCACACCTGTCAGAAAGGCTACCATCAACAAATCAACAAATGACAAGTGCTGGCGAGGATGTGGAGAAAAGGGAACCCTGTTGGTGGGAATGCAGACTGGTGCAGCCACTATGGCAAACAGTATGGAGTTTCCTCGAAAAATAAAATATGGAACTGCCATTTGAACCAATGATTCCACTTTTAGGAATATATCCTAAGGAACCCGAAACACCAATCAGAAAGCATATATGCACCTCTATGTTCATAGCAGCACTATTTACCTTAGTGAAGATCTGGAAACAGCCCAAGTGCCCATCAGTAAATGAATGGATGAAAAGGCTGTGGTACATTTACACCATGGACTACTATGCAGCAGGAAAAAAGAAACGACATGGAGGGACATGGAAAGAATCATGCTAAGTGACATAAGCCAGTCAGAGAAAGACAAGAATCACATGATCTCACTCATATGTAGAAAATAATGTACAAAATAAGCTAATAAACAAAATAGATCCAGAGACAAAGAAGCATGGAACAGACTGATGAATCTCAGAGGGAAGGCAGAAATGGATGGGTGGGTGAGAAGAGATCAACCAACGAACTTGTATGCATATATACGTAACCCATAGCCACAGACAATAGGGTGGTGAAGGCCTGGGGCAGGGGGCAATTGGGGGCTAGATAAGGTCAATGGGGACAAAAGGGGACATCTGTAATACTTTCACCACTAAAGATAACTTTTAAAAAATAAGAGGGGAAAAAGAGAAATTAATTACAAAGCTGGTCCTCCTTCATCACTGTGATGCCTCAAGCCCAGACAGAGCAGGGGACATTTGACAGTGCAGTGTATTCCATAATCAATCTTTTGCTTGATTATGGAAATACACTGTGGGAAATTTTGCTTGTTGGCAGCATTTATAAGGGATTAGAGATTATTTGGGGATCAATTTCTTTTAGCTTTGTTTAAATAGATGGAAAGAAATAGACCTTCACTTTGATTACATAGTACATCTGTTTGGCATATATTTTCAAAGCCATTTCTCTTAATATTAGTTCAAATTGAACATTCATTTGCCCCAAGGGATTTATAGTCACAAACTGCCCATCTGTAACTTAATATGTCAAAATTACAGGCACTTCCTAATTCTCCTGGTTGCATGCAGTTCCTTCTTGAAGATCATCCATACTACTGAACACATGTTCACTTCCTAAGAATGACCAGTTAGAATAAAATATTACATATGTGACAGTGATTTAACTCAAAGAAACCTCAGGGTAAAATCTATTTAATGCCATATCAGTTCCGGTGAATGAAAATAGATTTTTAAAATTCAAAACTTTTACATTGCCTTTAGTTATTTGTCAGCATTGGTGTCCTGGGGTATATTCAATAACAGAATATTATCTTTATATAAAATTTATAGAATCACAAACTTTTGTTCATAAACTCCAATGATATTTTTTTACATGACAGAAACATTCAAATAGTTCCTCTAACAGGCTCTCTAAACTGAACATCACCTCACTGCTTTGGCAATGATTATAATAAGCAGTTAGTACATAAAAGTTAAGAAGCCTGAGTTTTATGGCACAAAATTTTATCTAATTGTACAAATCATGTAGTTAAAGAAGCAACATTGCTTTCATCTTGTCTCTGTAAGATATAGCTAATGCTTAATAAAATCTGGAATAAAAGAAGCCCATTATTTTCTTATATGGAGATTTTGTGTGGAGAGATGGGACATTTAGCAGCACTACCTGGGTTTTTATTTTAACTTCCTACATTATATGGTAGGTGGCATTCACCACACTTTTGACTTGCCATGTACGGAAAGAGAATTGCCACAGTGCCACCAGGGGCAATGCACCCTACAGTTGACAGGACTGCAAGTGGTGGCCCTGCAGCATATATTACATATCGTTTTGAAATCAAACAGGAGGTATGCAAAGAAGTGGATCAACTACAGCAGAACTCAAGACTTGAGTGTATGAGTGTGTGTGCAGGTGTGTGCGGGTGTGATGGACTAGAATATTTTATACCAACAAAAGAAAAGAGGAGTAATTGAAACGAGGTGATTTAAATGATTTTCCTGGTTAAATGCTTTTCTCTGGGAGGCGGGGGAAAGGCAAGAATGAAGACAGAGCCTGGCATGCTTGCCTTTTTCTGACTTGGGCCTTCAGAATGAAGCTAAAATTCTTTAACAAGATTCAAAATACACATCACTCTGGTCCTAACCAGCTCTATTCACAATAAACAACAGCCCCTCTGGTCTCACCCTTTGGATGTTAGCATACGTTAATCTCTGCAGATAAAATGAATGTTGGTTCTGCTGACCTCTTCTGCCTGGTTTTATGGGATTACTCCCTTAACCTATGCCTGCTGGCTTGATTCTGACCCAGAAGAGTCCTAGATCTCAATGTACCACCCCTACTCTTTTTCCCACAGAGATCAAATTACACTCAGAAGTACACACACACACACACACACACACACACACACACACACACACAGTGACCACATTCCCACAGCCCTCCATTTCCCTGGCACTATCTCACACAACCTCCAGTGTTTCTGCCTCTTTGTTATAGACTTTGCTTTCTCCTCACCCATGCTCCAGTCACATGCCCGTCTCTATAGTCCTTGGGAAATCACCCACCTGTTCAGTTGGCCTTTTCCAGCTATCCTGGGATTTTATGCATATATTTTCATCATATTATACCTTCTCCCAGTATGATCTCCTACCTCTCTTAACCTAAGGATCCCTTCAGAAATAATTGTGTCTGATGAGCACTCAGCAAACTGTACTCTCTTGCTTTTCTTTGTTCAAGTTATTTCTTCTTCTGAAGGAAGAAATCTCTGATTTCCCACTTCCAGACAGACACACACACCTACACTCTTCTGCATCAGGCAAGATCTTGTTCAAACTACAAAATGTGGTACAAATTTTGCTGATTAATTGGACCATCCATCCCCATTATACTCCTAGACCTTTATGTTCTTTTAGTATTTTGTTTCTGCTATTAACATAATACTTACTAAGCACTTATCCATCTCTGCATTTCTAATTTCTTTCATATCCTATATAATAAAAGGCTAATATGCAAATAGACCAAATGGCAGAACAACCGGAACAACCGAACGCTATGATATGCACTGACCACCAGGGGGTGTGCATGGAACATGGCGGGTGTTGGCCACGGCAGGATGGTGGAGCAGGTGAGCAGGGGCGCCAGACCAAGGCAGGTAGCTGGTCACTGTCACAGGGCGAGCCTCTGGTGGTTACTGAAAATTCTTTGCTCCCACATGCCATGGTCCCACCCAGTGCTCACAACTGCTGTTGGCTCCGGCCCCGCTCACACCCGCTGCCAGTGCCAGAGCTGCCGCTTGCATCCACCACTGGCAGCTGGTGCCGGTCCCGATTGCTCGGCACCGTCAGCGGGTGTGAGTGGCAGCTGCCAGCCCTGATCGCCCCTGAGGGCTTCTCCACCTCCTCCTGCTCCTGAGGGGCAATCGGGGCAGCAGCTGCTGCTCACACCCGCTGCTGGCACCAGGCCCCAATCGCTCCGCGCTGTCAGTGGGTGCAAGTGGGGCTGGTGCCGTCAGCATGTGGGAACGGTGGCAGCATGAGTGGGGCTGCCAGCAATGAGGGGACTGGGGGCTGCCAGCCGAAGAGGCCAGGCAGGGGCACGGAGGATGGGCTGAGACCCACTGGTGTGCCTACTGCAGCCTCCAGCCCACAGTTCCTTTCAAGGTGCACGAATTCATGCACGGGGCCCCTAATAAATAAAGAATTTGATAAATATTGTTGAAATAATTGACTGATTAAACCCTGTAGTTCAGCAAAGTTTGAACTTCAACCCCTATTTTCTATGTATAAAAAGTTTCTACAAGTTTAAGGTAGGGTTTTACTCCAAATTTTAAAGTTAATGAAGACTAAGTTGTTATTTTATATCCTTATCACTATTAACTCCTATTATTCTGAGTTGTTTTCTTCTTTAGAACTTCAAAAAGAAAAAAACGTTTGGGGCTTTTTTTTTTTTACCTGATTGCTTTCTAATAGTTTTTAATACCTAGGATCTGTATATGTCTTTCCAGAGTTTTAGGTAAATTCATAAAGGTGAAGATTTATCTTCCCTTACAGTTAAGAGTCAGAATGACTAACTCCTTCTCTTAGCTCTAAAGGAAAATACAGGTGAGATTGAAGGAAGAGAAAGAGAAATAATTTCCTTTTTCCTTTTTTTATGATCAGATTCTTATTTACTTCTGAATTTTTCTTTTTTCTTTAAATGTTTTCATTTTTGTTTGCTCATTTTATTCTCAATCAATTAAGTATGTGGCATCTCTTTCCTGCAGGAATATTTGCTCAATTTTTACTACCTTAGATCTAAAACCTCGCATGTCAATTATTCTTGATATGTTAAAATTCTAATCTCATGTACTGTCTCCAATTTTGGACTCGTTTTGTTTTTGGTAGATAGATAGATATAAATATAATATTTTATATTTACCTGCTCGATATCTTGATATTAACTCACTTCTACCCTTCTACCATAGTTCAATTTATTGTATATTACCTAAGTCTGTTTTGGCTACGCAGTCTACCTCTTCTGACAATTTACTGCCAGGAGCAATATTCTTAACCAATTCCTAATCCCCCTGTTCACCAGAACCAACCCTTTCTCTAAGATTTCTCCTGCATGAATAAAACAAGAAGAAAATAATAAGCAGATTATATTCCTAGGCCACATTATCAAAGGAAGTTTTGAACATCTCTCTTCATTTTCCTTTCATGCCCCAAATAAAAAAGGGATCGCTTTCCAATTTACTTTACTTTTTCTCCTCCTCCAAAAGCTGCTTATCTCCCACTATAATTTCATGAATCACTAATCTAAAGAAAGTTACCTCTGCTTTTGAATAAACTGTTATCCTTTCGACATTTTCTGTGATGAGCAAGATGATGCTTACATATTCCTTTAGATAATTAGGCTGAGCCTTTCTTCACAGAGAACTAACATTTGGGACAAAATTCAACCCAAAATTTACCTATGTTTTATTAGAAGGTCACAGATTAAAATGTTATATACCTACTAGACGCCCGATGCATGAAATCCATGCAAGGGCCTTGGCCCCGGCCCCCGCCCACAGCCACCACAGCCCCTGCCCACCCGCCGCTGTGGTCAGGGGCCTCTGTGCCTCTGCCACCCCCGCCGCGGCCCCTGCCCACTGCAGCTTTGTCCAGAAGGAAGGACGTCCAGAAGGGCATCCAGCCTAATTAGCATATTACGCTTTTATTATTAAAGATAACTCTAAATTCTGACTTTTGTGTGAAAATATCAACACATACTGAATGTATGCCAACTGATTTAGGAAGTTATTAAGTAGGTAAATTCAAAAATTAATGTATAAATTGCATCTAATAAATCTTCTTCTAACAGTAAAGATGACACCAAGCTGGATCATTCCCCAAGGGGCTATTTGGATGCCCATGGCAGCACCGGGGGCCGGGTGTTTGTTGAGGTGTTGTTTCCATCCAGTGAAGTCTGCTCCTGCATCACTCCAGGCACAGCTTCCTATGGCACTGTGTCTACCAGAAAATGCTTTTCTCTTTTCTTATGGGAATTCCTCCTTTGACACTCAAACATAATGCAACTTTGCTGCAATGTTGTCTCAATATCATGAGCATGTTCCTAACTTGACAAGTAAGTTTGTTCCTCTTAGATCGGGGGCAGTTGTGACATTGAAATGTGTCCTGGACTTACTGGACTAGTTTCCCTGAAGTCTTAGAAATGACATAAAACAACAGGAACGACGGGTGGTGAACTATTCTTGCTGCTTTTTTTCTGACACTGGTCCAGATTTTCCTCTCCCTCAGTTACCAGACACATCTTTTCCAGCCTCTAGGATTGCTACTAGGGCACCTTGCCATTTGTAGGACATTTGGCTTCTGTGTTTTAATACCTGAGCAAATGTTCAGTGTGAACCAACACTTTCATTTCCCTTAGGGAAGTTTTATCCTTTAAAGTGTTTCCAGTTTTCCTTTTAGAATATCAAAACAATGTTCATTATATAATTCTGCTTGAAAATGAACAAGGTAACACATGGTAAAGTGTAGACTTAGATTTATACTTGAAGTTTTTAAATCTGTTCCATAAAAGTTATATGTCTACTCTGACAAAGAAGAAAATATTTATCTTCCCCTTTACCAGAATAGAAGCAAACTACGTATTTTCTAACATGTTAGCGTAAAGTGATGTTTTTAGAAATAGAACTGTTTTTCTTGGACTAAATTATTCCAGGTCAATTCTGGGAAGAGTGTTCTAAGGCCAAGTTCACAAGTTATACCAAACCTAATAAAAAATTAAAATGAGTTAGATATGCATCAACTTTTATAATTTTACTTATCTCTCCAATGTTAAAACACACATTCTAAAAACACAACAGAATACAATTTGGGAAATAAATAGATAGTAAGTTTGATATTTACTCAAATGTAAATTAAGTCAAAGTTCTTCAGTGAATTTTTGGAGATATTTTCCATTTTTATTTCATTTAACTTGCAGACAGATTCTGGTAATGAATAATTCTTTTCTAAGAGTCAGTCTGTGATTAGCCAACTTCTTTTTTCACACCAAAATCTCATCTTGCTGGGGGAAAAAAAAACTTATCAAAGAGATTTGCATAAGAATACGTTGTTTACTATTCTCATTCTAATATGCACATCACACATGCTACTTAATTTTGCCTAAGAACAGATCTTGAAGTTAGAGATGGTTTTTTTGGTATTGGTAGTCTGTGACCAACCTATCCTATTACCATACCCTGGTCTATCTCATTGGAAGGAGATAAAGAAGCATCATGTAAGTTCTTTTAGAATTAAAGTGTCTGAGAAAACACACAGGCAAGCTTTTCAAACACTGTTATATGGAGACACAGGTCACAAAGACAACATGGCCTGCTTTTTAAGAACATGTGTGCACTGGAGCCAGAGTCTGAGCTCTAATGCTAGCTACACCGTTGATAGGTTTGTGATTCTAACAAAATTACTTGGCTGTTCTATGTCTCCATTTCCTTACCTGTAAAATGAGGGCGATGGAAGGCTGCCTGACACACATACACAGTGATCACTCAACAATACCACTGTCAACTTCCTATCATCAATGTTATAATTCGGTATCTTTCTCACAGCCAAGATGGAAGAAATATTTTCCTGCAAATATGAGACACAAGAAAAGATGAAAATACAATTTGAAGTATTTATTTACAACAAGGAAAAGGAAAGTTCAATTACATGGAAAGCTTGAGAGTATATTTGGACAAATAGGTTATTGCAAAAAAAAAAAAAAGTGTTTTTCGCTCAGAGAAAGTCCTTGGGCTCGCTCGATAAAGTATAACAACTCAAAGGTAAGTAAAAATGCAGCTAATGAGAGGCTGAGATAAATTCTGATGTATTTCATTGAACCTGGACTGGTGGATATTGCCAAAATTATCTTTCCAAGACGGAATACCAATATTTCATTTTTTCAGGGAAAAAATCTCAAGCCTCTTAGTATGTTTATTTTATCAAATATTACAAATCAGTTCTGGGGGAGGGTAGGATAGGAGATTATAGAGTTTCTATAAGTTAGGCCAGTAGGCTTGCCTATATTTTATTAATTCTTAAATAATTATTGAAGCAAAATATTCAGCTTTTAATACAAATTCACATCTCTTTAGCCATGAAATGCTTCAACATTTGATTGAAACTATGTTAGGGCAGCAGCATTTGGAAAAGTAATGTTAATTACAAATGATATATGAACTAAAGCACACGTAATCTCAGATTGACGTATGGTAACAATAACCAACATATTTATTAAAGTTTATTAAATGCACTATAAGTAATAATTTTATTTAACATAAATATAGTCCTGTTAGGTGGACATTAGGGTCTCTGAAAATGTACACTCTGCTTCCCAGGTTCTGAACATATTATATTAAAAGATAAAAAAAGCCCTGACCAGGTGTCTCAGTTGGTTAGAGTGTAGATGGTCTCACATACCTAAAAGGTTACAGCTTCCATCCAGTCTGCACAGGAGGCAACTGATTTCTCTCTCTCTCTCTCTCTCTATTTCTCTCAAATTCAATAAAAACATATCCTTGAGTGAGGATTTTTTTAAAAAGGAGGAATAGACTTTGGAATACTATCACCTTGAAAAAAGGTCATGATGGAATATGGGGATAAGGTCTGATAAGCAAGTATGCTTACTGAACCCCAGAGTTAACTAGAAATACCCTCATAGCTCCAAGCAAGAGTGGACCTGGGCAGGACCTTCTCCACATTAGCACCATTTGTTTCCAAAAGGAAGAAGGAAAGAGTGTGTTCACCAAGACATTTTATTTTCCCCAACTCATCAATTCAATAATTCACTTTTTTCCCATTGGGGAGAGTGAGTAGAGGAAAGAAAGCCCATGTATTTTGCTAAAATGAGTTCAAGCCGTAGAAAGGGAATCCTAAAGGTAAGGATTAAGCATTCTCCCAACAGTAGACAGCATCATTATTCCCATTTTAAAAATGAAGAAATTGTAACTTACAGGTAGTATTAATTTGGGTCATATGATAAATGGATGGAGGGAAGATTCAAATCAAGGTTTTTTCTAACCCAAATGAAAATGTTAGGTAATATGCTATATTCCCTCCTGGTCAAAATTTTTAAAGGACATCTACACAGCAATACAATTTGCTAGATAATGTAAATGTCATAATGTGAATAACTACGCTAAAACTCAGTATGTAAATTTACACATTAAATAATGAATGAATGGCTTTAATTTATGCAACCAATGCCTATGTTGTTTCAGAGTTCCCCTTGCATACTACATTTGATTATCTTTGGTGGTACTGCCAAAACCCCATACTGATATATCAAGAAATGTGCTTAATACCAAACTTAGTATGTTAGTGAGTTCAAGAAAGCCAAGCCAAAATATATTGAATAAATGATAACTGGCAGTCCACACACTGTCATTTTGTATCAAGTCTTAGCAGTTTCAAGTCATATCCTGGCAAAGTCACCTGTTAAAATATACCATTTAAAACAACACTGAGTTTGATTGATTTTTCTTCCTGTTACTTCCAGTAAGGTTTAGTTATTCTTTTTCACCCCGATTTGTTTATACTGTGAAATGATGAACGGATTGATTTTGACCAAAAAGTCAGGTCAGGAAATAATATTCAGTAGTCTATCTGAGCCTTGCTTAGGGCTGTCAGCTGGAACTTGAGTGGAGGTTACAGAAAGAGGTTAAAAATATATTTATCAATATTATCAAACATTGAATTCAAGATTTTATTTTATTTATTTATTTATTTTTAATAAATCTTTATTGTCCAGATTATTACAGGTGTTCCTCTTTTTTTCCCCCCATAGCTCCCCTCCACCTGATTCCCCACCCCACCCCATGCCCTTACCCCCCACCACTGTCTTCATCCATAGGTGTAAGATTTTTGTCCAATCTCTTCCTGCAGCCCTTACACCCCCTTCCCCCTGAGAATTGTCAGCCCACTCCCTTTATATGTCCCTGATTCTATTATATTCACCAGTCCATTCTGTTCTTCAGATTTTTTTATTCACTTGATTTTTAGATTCACTTGTTGGTAGGTATGTATTTGATGTCATTTTGTTGTTCATAATTTTTATCTTTACCTTTTTCTTCTTCTTCCTCTTCTTAAAGAATACCCTTCAGCATTTCATGTAATCCTGGTTTGGTGGTGATGAACTCCTTTAGCTTTTTCTTGTCTGTGAAGCTCTTTATCTGACCTTCAATTCTGAATGATAGCTTTGCTGGGTAGAGTAATCTTGGTTGTAGGTTCTTGCTGTTCATCACTTTGAATATTTCTTGCCACTCCCTTCTGGCCTGCATAGTTTCTGTTGAGAAATCAACTGACAGTTGTATGGGTACTCCCTTGTAGGTAACTAACTGTTTTTCTCTTGCTGCTTTCAAGATTCTCTCTTTGTCTTTTGCCCTTGGCATTTTAATTATGATGTGTCCTGGTGTGGTCCTCTTTGGATTCCTCTTGTTTGGGGTTCTGTGTGCTTCCTGAACTTGTAAGTCTATTTATTCCACCAGGTAGGGAAAGTTTTCTGTCATTATTTCTTCTAATAGGTTTTCAATATTTTGCTCTCTCTCTTCTTCTGGCACCCCCAAAATTCAGACGTTGGTACACTTAAAGTTGTCCCAGAGGCTCCTTACACTATCTTCATATTTTTGGATTCTTTTTTATTTTTGTTTTTCTGTTTGGGTGTTTTTTGTTTCCTCGTATTTCAGATCTTTGGTTTGATTCTTGGGGTACGTTGATCTACAGTTGAGTTTCTGTATATTCTTTATTTTAGACAGTGTATGCTTAATTTCTGACTGGTCCTTTTCCATTTTTTTTGGCATTCTCATTAAGATCCTTAAAGGTCTCACTAAGTTCCTCAGAGTTTTTTAGAAGATTCTTGAGTAACCTTATAAATGTGGTTTTGAACTCTATGTCATCCAGTAGTTTGCTTCCCTCCATTTCTTTCATTTGTGACATGTTTCTTTGTCTCTGCATTTTGGCTGCTTCCCTGTGTTGATGGAGTGGCTTTGTGTGGTAGGTGACCTATAGGGGCCAGTAGCTCAGCCTCCCCAATCACCTGAGGTGGACGCTCTTGGTACACCCCTTTGTGGGCTGAGTGCAAAGTCTTGGTGTAGTTAAGCCTTGATTGCTGTTGGTACACTGGGAGGTATTGACCTCCAGGCCAATTGGCTGTGAGGACCCGCTGTGTCTATAATGGAAGAACTGCTGCGCTGGAGACACGCTTATGGGGCAGGACTTGTTTCAGTGGGGCTTTGGTGCTCACTGAGTCTGCCTCTTGAATGTGTCACTTATGGATGTGAGGAGTTGAAATCTGGTGTCTCACACTGACCACTAGGTACACTGGCTCTGGATCTCCAATGGGGTGCAGGTCAGCTACTGTCTGAGGCCATCCTGCAGGAGCTACAGCGAGAACTACAGTTTTCTCCTCTTTGCTTGGGGTTTGGAGGTTTTGGAGATGTCTGTCCCGGGCTGCAAGTTTGCTAGGTTAAGCTGCGATAGGGCAGGTCATTCATATGCAAAAGTCGCAGCTTGGAGCTTGGGTGGGTTTGTAGGTTGTGCAGGACGGGGTCTCAGGAAGTCACTAGGCTAGGGCGTGGCAAACAGCGATGGCTGCCAGTCTGCTGTCTCTGCGTCTCCAGCCACGTCCCCACGTACTGCGCTCCAGTGCAGTAAACAATTATTCCCGCGTGCAGTTCTGCAAGCAAGCCACCCTCACTTTCCGACCTGATGGCAGACAGTCCAGCTTCTCCCCGTAGGAGTTTGGGTCCCCCGTGTCTCCCCAGAAACTGGATTTCAGAGTAATCTGGAGCTTGTCTCCCTTCAGGTTGAAAAAAGCAACGCCTGCTGCCAGCCCAGATCACGCGCCTCCATGCCTCAGCTTTTCAGTTCTTGTTCACTTCTCAATGCTCTTTTCTCTTTCCTTCTAGTTGTAGAACTTCCACTCAGCCAGCTTTCCCGTGGTTCTGGGTGATAGACGTTTTGTCTTTTAGTTGTAGTTTTGAAATTGTTGTGCGAGGCAGCAGTTTAGGTGTTTACCTACGCCGCCATCTTGGATCCTCTCTGAAGTCAAGCTTTTAAAGGCCTACTTTAATATTATATTTCTATTTTTATTTCATTAAAGGTATTTATTAAAATAGTACACTATATAATTACATGGAATAGGTTATACCTAGCTTTCCTCTATAAGCCAATGATTTAATTATCCTGACCTTTGATGTGCATGGAATGGCATTTTAAACCTGTAATAAAAGACAAGGTCAATCTCTTTATTAGTACTATCTATTTAATGGTTTCCTTTGTTATGCCATTTTCTTCATAATGCCCTTCTTCTGAACTCAAGTAGATACATGTGCACACACATGTACCCACACACATCACAAATATTTTAATGCAGCCTAGAATCCCCTCACCCCACAAAGACCTAAGTTACTTTACCTTTGCCCTCCAATGTCTCTCCAGGGCTCTCTAACAAGGCCATAGCAACCATACCTCATTGGCTGCTTGAGTGGTTTACATTATTTTTCAATATGTGTTTCTTAGAGAATGTCTGTGTCCAAATGAATGAGTTTAGTGTTAAAAATTATAAGCATCCAGGCCATCTGATCGTGAATCCCTTAGGAAAAGGTTCTATGGCATGTCTCACTTGTAGAACCAGAAGAACCTGAGAAATATTTTTGATTGCTTTTCTATATTTTATTATTTTATTTTATTTTTAATATTAACCCTTTGCACTCGCTTGCTTTTTTCTTGATTCCTTTATTCTAATGCTAACCGTGTCGAGTCACACTCGACATCTGAGTGCAAAAGGTTAATCAGCTACAGTTTTTATTTTCCAGTTCAAGAATTTCAAAAGTCTTAAGAACTCCTTGCTTTAAAAAAAATCTTTATTGTTGAAAGTATTACATATGTCCCCTTTTTCTTCTCCATTGGCACTTTCTAGCCCACCCCTGTCCCCTGCCCCAAGCCTTTACCACACTATTGTCTGTGTCCATGGGTTATTCATATATGCATATAAGTTCTTTGGTTGGTCTCTTTCTACCCACCCCTGCCTTCCCTCAGAGATTCAATAGTCTGTTGCATACTTCTATGTCTCTGGATCTATTTTGCTCATCAGTTTATAACTTTCCTTATTTTAAAGGTAAGGAAACTAAAGGTCAGTAAAATTGGATGTGTTGTTCTTAAAATATACAAGATAATCTGTCTATAGTTATTGAGTGACATAGAATAAGACCTTACCCTGATCTTTACCTATATGGGTTACATGTCAATTGACCTAGATCATACATGTTAACTTGTCTATAGGAATAATTCAAACCTCCTTGCATGTCATACAAAAAGCTTTATAGATTATTCCCAAATGATTTTACCAGCCTCATTTCTCACTGGGTAACAACCAAACATGTCTATACTGTATATCCATGGAGAACATCTTATATTTTTCTAAACACAACAAAATCTTCTGCCATGTATGTTTGTACAGAGTCTGCTCCTCTATTTAAGATGCTAAATGTGGGCATTTCTACATTCCACCTCCTCTGCAAAACGTATCCCAGCCTAACAGCTGCTGTGCTTGTTTGCTATGCTGCTCCCATAGAGCCTGTGACAAATCTCTACTGCAGCATGAAGACCATGGAGTTGGGATAAACTGTTTGCTTATTTGTCTCTTTCCTTTAGCAGAGGATTTTGAGAGTGAGGATCACTTATGTTTCTATCCCTGATCTCCAGCATACTGCTTGGCACATAGTAGGCCTGCATTAATGCCTGTAGAACCAATAAATAAGTGAAATAAAGGGTAAAACCCATGTGTTTATATTATAAATCTGGAAAGCTTCCTACTACAATGTGCTGACTTGGTTCATCCTAAAATCCTATCTCTTGGTGCCTTCCCTGTGCCAGCCAATACTCTGTATGATGCCAATGAGCCTCAATTTAAACTCACATTTAACTCAAATGTCATGAATCCAAACCTTCATTCACTTCAATTGGAAAGTTTGGTTTGCGTTAAGATAGCTTCATTCATTCATTCATTCATTCATTCATTGTTCTACACACACTTCAGTTCCTGCTAAGCTCATTTGAGACAGGAGCAGCTGTCTCAGAGGCATTTTCTGTTCTAGTCTCCACATACACATAGGTATAGAGAGCTACTGACTGGGTTTTCCAGACAAACCATTTTGGCTCCTCGACCTTTCTTCCAGTAGATTTTTGTTTGTTTGGGGGGAGGGGGGTTTATTGCATATTTAGTAGTGTCTTATAATAATATCCTCAATACAGACTGTATTCTTTTTCCATGGACTACATGTGCTCAACCATCCCAAGTTTCATTACTTAGATTTATTCCCTGTAACTTCAGAGAGACAAATTACTAAATTTTAAAGCGTTAACTAACTTGTAATGTTACCATAAACAAGAATAAATATCTGTTCATTCCAATTATAAGATAAAATCATTTAATCAAGTCCCCTTGAGGATTCTGATGGGATTACAAAATTTCCTATTCTAGGGAGCGTATCTCTATGCATTATTAAATAACCAGATATGTCATTGGAACCTAACCCAGATCATAATTCTCTTATTCCAGCAAACTGAAAAAATTTAAAGGAAATAGTGGAAGAAGCCAGATGGGATTCAAACATGAAGAAATTAACAGCCAGAGCCAATTTTCTAGCAGAAAACAGAAAAAAAAAAATCAGTGGACATATGGCCTGGAGACATATGGCACATCATTTTGACTAGACAAGCTAGATAAGGGGAAGAAGGATTGTTTCAATTCTCAGGTCTCAGGACACTGTCCCTCTAATTTCAATGAAATATACACATATTGGAATAAGAAATTTAAATTACTTATCTTTTTAACTGTTTACAGTGAAGATAGTTTTGCATGACAGATTTGATCAGTCTTTCCTCAAACTCTATTCATTTCAAATGTGGGTGCTGTTTTATCCCGAATCTGGCAAATAAAGGAGCAACTTGGACTTTCTCCTGGGGTAACAGCCTGCAAGCTGGCTGCTTCTCTGATGCCCTGTTTCAAGGTCTTCTGGTAAACAGGGACGGGGGTTCCCAATAGTTCCTCCCATCTGGAATTATGCAAAAACAATTATTTTTTTCAGGTGTAAACTGGCAATTTTTTCTTTTGATAAGAAATCTCAGAATATATTTTTGACTTGAGTCTATCCTAGAAATAAACTTAACAGTATTCTCATTGTGGAAATAACTGCTTCCTATTATCCACAGGCAGGTAATCTGTATATATAAAAGCCTAAGTGACTGTTCGACCAAATGACCGAATGACCTAATGATCGATCGACCAGTTGACCAGTCACTATGATGTGCATTGATCACCAGGGGACAGACACTCAACGCACAGGATTGGGGTCCTTCCTGTCTGGATCAAGCCTGTGGGGATCAGGCCAAAACTGGCTATCCGACATCTTCCAAGGGGTCCCAGATTGCAAGAGGGCACAGGCCAGGCCGAGGGACCCCACTGGAGCATGAATCTGTGTACCAGGCCTCTAGTAAATAAATAAACTTATCATCCTTACCGTTGTAGCATGAATTCCCACCAAACAAAAATAGATTTAAGCCTCTAATCAGACTCTACAAACTGTTAGGATTCCTTGTCATTTTGTATCCAGAAATTCAGCCTAATGGAATCACTGAGGAGAAACAAGCTTGTTGAGAGCAGCAATTTTATCACAGTCAACTGACTCAAGGAATTGAAATAGAGTTTTCTCTCATTCCTCCTCCCCCTAGAAAACACATTGAATTCACCCGTGTTTTTCTCCCTTTTCCCCTCCGGAATGTCATTGTTCCATCATTTTTGCTGTCTAAGGTTCCCCTGGACTTCAAGGTGTAGAATGGTTCTGTTCTTGCAGTGAAACTAAAATATTTCTGAGAAATAGTTCTCTTTCTAAACACTTGGGGACACTTATTCTTCCTTAAATTATGTACGCTCTTTACAGACTCCCTACTTTCCTAAATATATATCAAACTGTATTATTCCACTTTATATGCACAATATTCAGAACAGAGTCTTACACACAGGAGATTATTATAAATAACATTTTCCTGAAAATTCTGCTTTGAGGCAGTATTGCATGATGGTTAACAGCAGCACTCTGAAATCCTATTGCCTAATTTTGAAACCTAGCATCACTATTTACTCATTGTGTGACCTTGGACAAATTTATTGTCATACACCTAGGTTTTCTCATCATACAATGGATATGATAGTCATAGATCCCTCTTGGGATTGTAAGAATGAAATGAATTACTACATACATAGCACCAAGCACAAAGTAAATGTTCTGTGAGTGTTAGAAATTACTAAATGAAGGAACAGCTTCTTTATGAAGCTCTGATATGTATGAGGCACTGTACTATTTTATATCTATTACCTCATATAATTTCCAGAAAAATATGATGAGTTCTATATTATCAATATTCTAAAGGTAAAGACTTTTATGATCAGAGGACATAAAACATAAGGGGATATACAGTAGAATTGGGATTGAGTCCATATATGTTTAACCACAAAGACCCTTTTTTCTATAAACACTGACACCTATGAGTGCATATTGGGTACTTAGAGCATTTTATACATGTCAATTTTTGCAATCTTCATAATGTTCTTGCAACATTAGAGGTACTATTATTCTTACATTACCTCTGAAAAAAACCTGATGCTTATAAACCAGTTTATCTAAGTTCAAAAGACAAGATTGTGAACCAAGTCTCTCAACCCCCAAGGCAGTGTTCCTTCTGCCACATGAGGCATAATGACAGCTCTTCTCTTTGCACATTATTAATGAACACCGCTCTCCTGTTCATTTAGTGAGAGTGAGCCCTTCACATCTCCCTTGAGAATATGCACATTTCTGGCCTGAAATGTGCAATGCTCCCAATGATGACTGATTTTCTTCCCTTCCATCACATGCCAAACTATCCCCACAGTGTTTGCTTTGCATGTTCCCGAGCTCCTTAATTAACTTCCTCTGGTGACTTACCTCATCAGTCACCATTTCAAAAGCCTGTCCCAGGTTTTTGTGAATCGCAAAAGACCTCACACGTGCGCAGGAATGATCATCTATTTCTTTGTGCTTACACACACTCCTGGTGTTGTAGCCAGACTACATGTCAGAAGCTGCCTTTAGTTGCCAACTGTATCAAGCATGTCTATGTCCTACTTATAGAATTATTAGATATATCACTGTGGGTAAGAAACAAGCACAATTATATTTTAAAAATTTATAAGCAATAAACAAAAGCCACTCATAAATACATTTTACATTATTTAGAAATTTTTTAAATAGAAAAAGAACACATTTTATATTAATAACTGAAAATCTGTTTCAAGTAATAGTTAATCATGGTTGTTAGGAATAAAGTATTTTAGAGAAATAACTTTGTAATATTATATTAATACATTTTTCTTTCAATAAAAATGACTCTGTGAAAATACTATTTGTTTAGCTTATTAATGATTTCTTTCTTGCTCTTATTATCTTGACTCCTAATAACCTCTAACAGACAGAAAATTTTTCATATTTCTGCCTCTTTATTTTATATCCTCAAATATTTTTACTTATGTGACCAGTGGTTAATATTTGGTACCATTTCTATGGGTGTATGTGTGTATATATATAATATAAAAATAAAAATACTTGCTTGGAAAATGCAAAAAAAAATGACAATAATTTGCCCTTATTACTATAATAATCCTATATAATAAAAGGCTAGGGACCATAAGCATAACGGCCAGAATGACTGCTCAACAGTGGCCATGAGGTGCATTGACCACCTCTCAGTCCCTCCCCCACAGCCCACAGGCTCCAATAGCAGCATGGCGAAAGGGGAACCAGGGCAAACCAAGGTGAGAGGTTGAATGATGACCTCTTGATCTCTCCCCTGGCCCGCAGGCTCTGGGGAACCAGAGCCATACTGTGATAGGGAACCACTGCGAACTGGGGGGTGGAGGCGGGGTGGTACTGGGGACTGGCGAGTGGGCAGAAGATGGCCCTGATCACAGGTTAGACCTAGGGACCCTACCCGTGCATGATTTCGTGCACTGGGCCTCTAGTAGTTATATATGGTGGCATGAAAAGTAATACAAATTGGAAACACGTTGTCAGTAGAGGTGTAAATAGAGGTGTCATGTCAATAGAGGTGTAAATGACTAAATTTCTTTCACTTAAATAGCTATTCTTTTTTTAACTCCCTTCAGAAACACTCATCAGCCAGGGTGACAATTTCATTAGTATTGCTGCATGTATTTCTTTAATTTTTGTGTAATCCCCGTATATTTTTTTAAGTCATTTCTCTTTTACATCTACCCAAACCAAAATAATATATAGTGAACTAGTTCAAATATAAGTTCTTCAGATCAGTCATAATTCACATTTATACGCAGCAATGTCCTTCTTCCAGAAGGTCCCCTTGATACCACAGGTACTGTGTATTCAGAGATCTTGAACATTCTAATATCCCTAGTCCCCAGGCCACTGCCACTCAATTTACCTTCTTATCACTCATGAAAATATAGATACTCTTGAGTTAAAATAAAATAGAATAAATACCAGACTCTGCTTACACAAAGTATGTAATTTCAAATTGAGCTAAAATAAACTTTCTGCAATCCTAGAGTTGGCTAATCAAACACCAATATTTTAAAAGCTATCTACAGGAGGCTTGGCCAGGATTCCAGAATGTGTAGTTCCCTTTCACAGCTGGCATCATTGGCACCCCATGACTTGCTCAGCACTGATTATAGAGCTGTAATTAATCTAAACTGAAGGCAAAAAGTTTGAAGAAGCTCTAGCTTCATGCTTCTGTTAATCTGGGGCCTGGACAGCCATTTGTAAGAGTGGATTTTATTCAGGAACGAATGCACTAGGAAGAAAGAAGCCTCAGTACAGAACTGGGCTCAATTCCAAATACAGCAGACAAGTGGGGATTTATAGCCAAGGAGCAGGTTGCGGGGTTGGGAGACGGAACCATCAGGGGGATTCTGACTAGACCTTGACAGGATTCTTGCTGAAAGCAGGCCAGGGTGATTGATCGGAGACCAAGAGAGGAAATGAGAAACATGATCAGATTTCAAAGGTGATCAGATATTAAGAGTGGAAGATTCTTGCTAAATGGACTTAACAGGATTCTTGGCGAAACTGATCCATAAAAAGACGAATATGAAAACCCAAAGGTCAAGGTTGGGAAAAGAGTTCAGAGGAACCCGGTTAAAGTTGGTCAAGGAGAGAGTTTTTATCAGGACTTCATTAACTTCACAAGACCTATTACTAATATTAAGTGTGGTCTTTATATTGGCAATAGGACAACTTTGCTTTGTGTTTTTTTTTTTTATTGATTACAGAGATAGAAACAATAAATGATGAAAGATAATCATTGATTGGTTGCCTCCTGCATGCCCCCTACTGGGGATGGAGCCCACAACCCAGGCATGTGCCCTTGCCCAGAATCAAACCTGTGGCCCTTCAGTCTGCCAACACTTTACCCACCGAACCAAACCAGCTAGGGCTGCTATGCGATTTTTGGTTCCATCTTTAAGAGAGTGCTGTCCTATCATGGAACCTCAGGGATCATGCTACTTATTAACAGAAATTTGCTCCAAATATCTCTACTTCCCCCCTACTCCACCCCCAACCCTCAGAAATATACCTCAAGAAAAGATGTGAGTAAAAGCAGTTCATTAAGCATGTGATTCTGGGAAGCATCAGTAGGACAGTAGGAATGTGAGGAAAGGAAAGAGAATAAAGAGTGCCTAATGATACAGGATACCACTGTGGATACTGGAGCTCAGTCCTAATGGGGGTGGGGGGGCAAGGAAGCTAGGGTATTTACCCACTAACTCCAGTAAGTCATTGGTTGAGCACTGTTCCTGTGAAATGGTAACTTCCAGGCATTTCAGTTCTTCCATGTAAATGGACAAAAAGGGCTTCAGTAGTCAGAGAAAACCCTGAGACTAGGCTTGTTGTTGCTTTGAGTAGGAAGTCATCAACATACAGAAAAATATTGAGTGCTCAGGGTCATCTGGTGGGGTACTGACAGGATCTATAATATTTATGAACCATTGTTTTCCCTTCATATACTCTGCCCTGAGATCCACTTACTTATAGTGGGAACTCCTCTTGGGACTTAATGGCAACTGTCAGTCTAGTCTGTAGTAGCTTATTGTGGATCTACATTTTTATTCAAACAGGTTTATTGAGGTATATTTTATATACAGAGGCATTTGCTTTTATTTAATACATGCAGTTCTACAAATTTTAGCAACCCTCTACAATCATGCAAGCACCATACAATTAAGATATAGAATATTTCCATCGCCCCCAAAAGCACATTTCTATGTACTCAATCCCCTTCTCTCACATCCAGGCCCTGGAAACCATAGATCTGATTTCTGTCTCTACAGTTTCATCTTTTCCAGGATGTAATATAAATGGAATCACACAGTATGTAGTCTTCATCGGAAATACAAGTAGGTGATGGGATGGAAGCTAAACTGAAACAAACAAAAGAAGTAGAAGAGAGTCAATGTCAAGTGAAATGCAAATATTCTGTGTTTTGTTTTCTTGTACGAAGAGGGGGAAACTGAGTAAGCCTAAAGAAGAAAAGGAGAGGATACAGAGCAAAAATCGTTGTGAGAACAAGATTGTTAGGAAGAAGTAAGGTACAACAAGCACGTAATGTGTGTATCCATGCAGAGACCCCAAGTCTTGGAAATTAACAGGTTTCAATTTTTACAGAAGCTAATGTGTGTCTTATGGCAACTTGACTTGTGGACAGTCCTAGAGAGAAATATCACAAGTCTCTATGGCTGGGCTGTTATAGCGATAGATGTCCTCTACACCTCTAACTCACACTACATGTTATGACAGCCACTCCAACTACATTTTTAAAAAGTACCTTAACTGAGAATAACTACTAGTATATTTGAAATCATAGTGACATGTAAAATTTAATCAGCAAAATAAAAGTTTTTGCATTATGCCCAATATTTCAGTGAATAGGAATTTTAATTCATGACTGCAATTCATTTGAATTAATTGAAGTGTCTTTGTTAAACCATCTTGAACGTGACTTTGTTTTCCAATTTTCTCTGAGAAATCTTTTCAAAACAAACAGAAAAACAAATATTTTGAAATAACATTTCCATCTGTAAATAAGTTAAAATGTAGAGTTAGCTTACAGTGTTTATTCTACCTTAAGCCTTATGTTAACAGCATACAAGTCTGTCTCAAGAAATAGGATGTTAAATTTTTATTAGTTTTTCCTTGAAGCATGAAATTTACATTTACGTCAAATATTTTTTAAATTGTAAGGCTTGTTTTGATGAAAAAAGTTGTTGCACCCAGTTTTTCCCTTTTTTGCAACACATCATATGCTTGAATTTTCGACACAGGCATTTTAGCAAAAGCCAATTTATTTCATCTCAGTCAATTGGACACAATGCATCAGCAGTTCTCCTAGAGTGAGGTTTTGGTTTTTTATCACCCGGTTAATCCTTACAGACTTAAAGTGCCAGCCTGAACATGAGGCTTTCATCTCAACAGTACATTCAACCAAGAAAGTAAGCAAGATGTTTCAATAGGCAGATATTGAAACTCACCACATCCATAAAGGTACATCTAAAATACAATTTATTGCTGAATACACAGTCTCCTGCTCACCATTTCCTATTCAACATATACTCTTATTCATTTGCAATCTCCAAAGTCATGTCTAAAAATTGACAAAGAAGGGTGCTTATCTATCACTTTCCTACTTGTGAACATATATGTATGTTCATGTTATCAAGGCATTTGAATGAAATTATAATATCTTTAGGAATCATTCATTATTGAAGTAAACCACCACTTATATTTTAAAATACATAGTAGGTAATGCTGTTTGAACATATGAAACATGCCTTTTATGGGAGCATTGTTCATTTAAAAAGGTTTTTTACTAGGCTCAGTGACTTGAGATTGGGTTTGAAATTCCTTAAGAATCAACACTTTTTACAGTCTGGCTCCAAATTTTCAGACTTCTTTGCTATAATCCTCATGAACTTATAATTAATTCTATTTAAACTTTTCTGCTTGTGATTCCCCTCTAACACTGTAGTTTCCCACTACCTGCTTTTATCCATGCTGTTTTCCTATCTGAGTAATCAACTTTCCTCCTTCCCACTTAATTAAAATGTACATGTACTCAAGACATAAGTCTATTTACAGCTCTTTGGGATGTCCCTTTTTAAAAATTAGTTAAGTGATCTCTATTTTTCTGAAACCATTTCAATATTATACCCATATATAAAACATTGTATTTGTCTGTTAGTATACTATTCAAAATAATATGGGTATATATTTAACCAAATGTAGGTGCTGTATATGTGATAAGCTCTCTGTCCTACAAAAAGCTTAGGACTCCCTGGAGACCTTCTCCAATGGATAGGCTGCCATCTTCCAGAGCAGCTAAAACAGGAGTATTGATTTGCACCAGTATTGGAGGGTATATGAAGTTTGGTCTCTCTTCCAGGCTGTTAAGCATATGGAAATTAAGTATGGGGAAAAGAAGAAGGTTGGGATACTTCTAAGAGACAGGCATTTATTCCCCTATATAGCTGGGAGTATAAAATAGTTCTCTTTTCTATAGGTGTGCCATTAGTGTGAATATACCATGAACACAGAGAATATATAATGGTTCCAAAAATGGTTTCAAATTTTCAAATCAGACGTCACAAATGTTGATGTCTAAATTGCAAGAACAGCTGTTTCTCACATAGAAAACACTATAGAGCATTGTCCAGGATGAGAAGCAGAAGAGAATTATTTACAAAATTGAGGAGGCCGGAACAATTTATATACTTCAAATTAAATGGGTACTATATTAAAATACTGCTTCTATTTTTGTCTTGAATAATTAGTGTGTACTCATTTAACTTCTGATGGCTCTCTACTTTGTTCTTCAAATATATTGTACATTATTGAGAGATCCTATTTTATATACACTCACAGAGCAGTGATAGAACAGAATAGATATATAGAAATCACTGACTAGTGAAAATATTTCTATTAAGAAAATACCTAATTCAAGTAACAAAGAAGCTGGGTGAAAAAGGTGAAGTGGTTAAGCAAAACAAAACAAAACAAAAACAAAAACAAAAAACACAAAAAGCACAACAACAGTAACAAAAAATTCATAGATATAGCAAAGGTATGGTGATTACGGGAGGGGGGGAGGATGGGGGTGGGTAGGAGAGGGAAAAGAGAGAATAAATGATGAAGGAAGGAGACTTGACTTGGGGTGGTGAACACACAATACAATATAAAATTGTACACCTGAAACCTATACTTTTATTGACCAACTCATGGTCCAGTGCAGATTCATGGATATTGAAAGGAAATTAATTAGAAGAAATATCTTAATATCACTTTTTGACCTTTCTATTTGACATAATAGAAATGTCAACAAAATTCAAAATCAACAATGACAGATTGAAACACATGCATGCGATTGGTGCCAGCGAGAGCTTTACTGTATATGTATTGCACCAGCATGAGTCAAAGTTTATTTTTAAATTGCCAGTTCGTGTCATATGTACCAGCTGGTCAGTTGGTCAGATGGATGGTTGGACACTTAGCCTTTTTTATATATACTAGAGGCCCAGTGCACAACATTTATGCACAGGGTGTAGGGGGGGGGTGTTCCCTCAGCCCATCCCACACCCTCTCCAATCCGGGACCCCTCAGGGATGTCCATCTGCCAGTTTAGACCTGATCCTGGGAATCAGGCCTAAACCGGCAGTGGGACATCCCTCTCACAATCCGGGCCTGGCTCCTAACTGCTCACCTGCCTGCCTGCCTGATCACCCCTAACTGCCCACCCTGCGGGCCTGATAGCCCCACATAGCCTGCTGTTCGGTCATTTGGTCACCCTTCACTAACCCCCCTGCCGGCCTGGCCGCCCCATGCAGACTGCTGCTCAGTCATTTGGTTGCCCCTCACTGCCTCCTCTGTCATCCTGGTTGCCCCTAACTGCACCCCCAGCGGGTCTGGTCACCCAATGCAGCCTGCTCTTCAGTCATTTGGTCACCCCTCACTAACCCCCCTGCTGGCCTAGTCGCCCCACACAGCCTGTTCGGTCATCCATTCGGTTGCGATGGTCACTTAGGCTTTTATTATTATAGATATAGATTTTACCCCAATAAAATTAATTTAAAAATAAACTAAATACAAAAGAAAGAACTGTCTTTTGGTTTGGGAAAAACACATGAAAAAGTATTTGTTTGTTTGTTTGTTTGTTTGTTTGTTTGTTTGTTTATTTATTTATTTTATAAACACATTAAGTGCTTATCATATGCCAGGCTCTTCAATAAAAACCAAGATAAATTTATTTTTTAAAGTTGTGTCCTAGCTCAGTCTCCACATTTATAAAATATAGATGTAATTTACCTATTAGTTTTCTATTGTGTCCTTAACTAATTACCACAAACTTAATGACTTAAACAATACCAACTTGTCTTACAATTTCAAAGTCAGAAGTCCAACATGGGTCTCACCAAGCTAAATCCAAGGTGTAAACTGGGCTGTATCTTTCCTAGAGATTCTGGGAAGAATTCATTTTTTGCTCTTTCAGGTCCTTGGGAGAATTCAGTTCCCTGTGTTGTAGACCTAAGGTCTCCATTTCCTTGCTGGCTGCCAGCTGAGGGTTATTCCTTGGCTTACAACCTTCCTTCTTTATCTTCAAAGTCAGCAATGCAGTTGCACCTCATGCTCCTTCTTCTGTAGTCATGTCTCTTTGATCCACTCTTCCACTTTCCTCTTTCACTTCTAAAGGCCCACCCAGATAACCAGGATTTTCTATTTATTTAAGATTCTTAATTTTAATTTCACCTGCAAACACCCTTCTGCCATTCAAGGTAACATATTCACTGGTTAGATGAATTAGGGAACATCTTTGGAAATCTATTATTTAGCCTTCTATATCCTCCTAAATTTATTATGAATGTGAAGTGTGATTATTCATAAAGCACTCAGAACACTGTATAGCAAACACAAGGAGCTCAACAAATGTTAGGTACTACTGTTGTTACTATTACTATCAAGTTCACCTGACTGCAAGAAAAAAATTGTAATGAAATAGCAAAAATAATAATTATCTACTAAAAATATTCTAACTTTATATTTCAGGATACTAAACTAACCTATTCTACAATAATGCATGTAGGAAGATATCTTGCTAAATGTCTTATTAGTGTTGAACAGTAATATGCTAAAAAAAAATATCCTTGGATTTTTTCCCAGTATTAAGGAAGAAACACTATCAGAGGGTTGAGAATGAATATTTCCTGACACAAATTTATAATCTAACAATTACTATTAGATTATTAAAGTGAGCAAGAAAAGTAACATACCAGCAAGCATAATAAAATCCATCACACAGTCACTGAACATATTCCCAATGTCAAACTCTGGAAACAAATAAGAAACAATAATCTGGTTTATGGTTGATAATCAGTATTAGTGTAGATGACATGACTTTTCAACAATAAAAAAAAGCTATCCATAAAAAGAGTATGAAATTTAAACAAATAACTTTGCCCTCAGTTTTGTGGAAAATATAGGGTCATGCTTACAAAGTCATAATATAAATTTTACTACACAGATTAACTTTTGTGGAAACTAGAATATAGTTGGACTATTTTTAGACCTGTTTTTATAGAAAAATATATATATAATAGTAAAAAAAAATAAAACACTAAGGAGTTTAAGTGAAGTTTCTATGATTAACACTAAGTCAATGCCATCACAAAAAATGAGTGAAAAAATAGATGTTTCTACTTCATATGAATTGGCTAACTTGGACAACCCATCCACTCAGCAAGAAGACCATTAGCTCCTGCCCAAACTTGCCATATTTATAGATTGACTGAAAAGATGAGATGGCACTTCAGTCAATAACCTTTGACACAAATTCAGACAAATCTTGTGCTCCTCACAATGACAAATTACTCTAGAAAATTAGCTGTCAGAAGTGCAGCAATCTGATAAAGATTGATTATTTTATTCTTGCAAGTCTGCTTTGAGTTAGAGTAACAGCCTCATTTGGACATAGATGGCACCAAAAGGGAAGCACAGATCAAGTCTTCATCTCAGCTGAAAAGGAGAAGATGGATTTTTATGGGATAACAAGGGTGATGATTCTTTTTCCCAGAGAAGGAGCTTGTGTTTCCTAAGTACCTCTTTAAGATTATCTTTTATAGTCTCAGCAAAGAGGAAGATTATATTTTTAAACATTTTGCCACCATCTCTGAATGAACCACTTAAAGGCAATTTTACCTACTTGCATCATCTTTTCTAGAAAGCAGAGTTTGAGAAACTTTCTATCTCTTACTAACACAATATAATGATTTCAAATATTTTTAAATTGCATATAGGGTTTTCATAAATGATATGAAAAGGTACATATTAGATTTTACTTTTTTTTCTTCAAAGATTATAAATAATAGCCTACAGACTAAATTCTACGAGGAATTTAAATCTTTCCTTGAAATTCAGGTAGGTATATTGGAAAGGACATTAATCATTTCAAGCAAAAATCTCCTTTTTGAGTTACTACATTCTACTAATTATTTGATATCACAATACCTCACACTGCTAAGTGCCTATAATAAAATATTATTTCATAAATGAAACATTTGAAAATTAACAGCATCACCCCCAAAGGTGACTGGAAGCTAACTGAAGCATCACAAATACAGATCTGAAATTATTTTTCTAAATGAATGGTTCCCATTGTATTTTTACCCCCAAACAAATAGGGAGAGAATAGGAAAAATAATGGAACTGTGTTTCCACAAAGATGAGAAATCTAAAATTCTTGAATAATAGAGGCTGTGAAGAAGATCTAAAGGTGGGAGAAGGGCAGAGGGACATGGGGTACGTGGGGACATGACAGCTTCAGCATATATTTGCAAAGACACTACAGAACCAGATGTGGTCTGGAAGAGCTGTCAAGAGTGTGAAGCAGGACATGTGCTCCAATTCTCAAGAAGCAGACTCTTCAAATAAACAGACATGGGGGCTAATTAACTGAAGGAGTGCAATCTTCTCAATTACAAGCTCTCAAAGAGAAGGAGAAATGCACCAGTGATCATCAGAATGCATGGAATCATGTAGTTAAAATATCTGATGCCCAACTACTTCTGATCAGGCTCTTTTGGCAGAATGTGGTCTTGGCAGATGCTGTGGATATTACAGTGTGGAGCTATTACAGAACTAATATGTTGTGATGACTTCTAAGCATACTAGAAGAAATCACCAAAGACTCAACAATTTCTCCATCTCTTTATTTGATCATCATTTCTCCTCAAATCAATTGGAGACACCAATTCCCCAGCTGCTGGGAATACTAGCTACTGACTACTGATAACTGCTCTGTCATTTGGTCGCCCCTCACTGCCCCACCCCCTGCTGGCCTGGTCACCCCCAACTGCCCTTGTTCTAAGTTCTTATATGGAATTACCCTTGATTATAGGAAACATGCTTACCTAAAGTTATGTCCTAAGTCCCCAGGACAGCCTACATGCAATGATTGGTCAATGGGGGAGGTTATAAATACTCAGCCATCTATGCTCAATTTACAATAACTCTGAGGAGTCATCCCAGGTCCGAAGCTCTCTTTTGGATCACCTGAGACCCATGCTCTGTGTTGTAGTTCAATTTCTCATTCTGCTCAACTCTCTCCCTTTCACAAGTGTTCCTGAGAACATTCCTGAATAAACTTGCATACAAATTTCCTTCTTGAGACTATTTCCTGAGGAACCCAACTAAAACAGTACTTACCACAAGTGGTTGAGGAAGCAGTTTGAAAATGAGAGTTTGGAGCTAGATATCATCTCCAGATGGCTGGTCAACAAGAATAGCATCCTGGGTCGTGATTGGAGTGATGGTAGCAACTGGCATGTTTTAGCAGTGAAATTTTAAAAATGTACACTGATTGTAAAGTGGGATGAGAAGTCAATTAAAGAAAATGCACCAGCAGTTTCACTATCTCAGGCATTTGATAGATTCTGAAGAGGTAGTTATAACTGCAATGGAATAGGATGGCAGTTGCTCGTGCTATTGATGCCTGGAGGAAAAAAAATGATGCTCACATCTGCTGATGCTAGAGGCCCAAAAAGCTAAGAATCAGACCTAAGACTTAAGCATAAGCAAAGTAAAGTTCCAATGAAGCTTGACTTGTCATCCCTGGATATCGTGCTGTCAGGTCTCAGATTAGGGAGGAGTTGGACCATGAAACTTTGGTGGAGACACCAAGACATCTGGCATGAACCAGTCAAGGCCCTTGAGACCTGAGCTTCCTCTTGACCTCTAGGCTTTCAGAAGTGAACAATTTATCCCATTGAAGACTAGAACTCTCGCATTTTTTAAGGTGATGCAGAGGCCTCCATCTTTTAGGACAATACTCATTCCTCTTGGGATCTGCCTCCACTGATCCTTCTAGATATCAAACAAAAATTAAGGCCAACTCATAATATAATCCAGAGAGATGCTGGTTTAAAAAGGAAAAGAACTAGACCGAAGAAGCTATAGGGTATAGCCCAAATTATCTGTAAGACCCATAGTAATAGTGTGGTTATGGAATCTGAAGTGCTGGATCACGATGGCTTAGGTGTAAAGTTGGATATGGAGAATGTATTTGATCCAGGGACACTCTCCCCCTTGTGAAAAACTGATATAGAAGGAGAAAGGCCAAGCTTGCTTTCTAAGTGGGTCAGTTCATTATATGAACTAACAAGCTGAAATATATATTATTGATACACAACAGTCCCACTCAAGATGGCCCTGAAAGCTGCCATGTGGGAAATCATCCTAGTGGAAAAGCTTTTGGCACTGCACCTGATATTCCATGCTATTTAGAAAGAGAAGTTGTCTAAGGCAAAATATACAGAAATTAGTGATGCAAAATGACTTGGTTTCTTGTTCAGGGGCATGGATAGAGAAAGATCGGCAGATAAGGACAAATGAGTTCTGAGAGAAAATTGTGTCTAGACCTATTTGAGTCATGAAGAATAAAGATATTTGTATTGTATGCCAAGGCTCAGCAGAGAGTACCTATCACAAGAGAGTACCTATCACTAGACCACCAAGTAGACAGAAGGGCTTAGCCAGTTGACATTAACCAGCCTCTGTCTTTGGACATCCCTATTTTATGACAATGGATTCTTGACTGACGTAGTCATGGTGGCAGGATGAAGACTGTTCCTGGGCCCAGTAGCTAGAGGTCCCACCCACCAAGGCTGATCTAGTTACTGCCGAAACAAAGACCAATTCAGAGCCCTGATATTGCAATATCTTGTCAACTAACCAGTTGGTGGCAAGTTGGTTTCACAGAAAGCTCCACTCTGAAAGGGGCAGCTATTCATCTTGATGGAACAACACATATTCTAGGTAGGTATTTGTTTTTCTTTCTTGTAGAGCATCAGCCAGCCTCCAGGGAACCCTAACTAAGACACTCATGAACTGTGTTCCACAAAATGAAAAATTAACCCAAGAAAGAGGAATTTATAGGATTCAGTCATTGCAGGTTCCTAACAAAAGATATAAATAAGGGGAATCCCCAGAATAATGTTTAAAGAAAATATAAAATGACCATGTGAAGCCAGCCTAAAGAGGTTGTTGTCCAGAATCTTTCAGAGGAGACTTCCTAAAACGTTATGGAAAAAATCAGGCTGTGTGTGTGTGTGTGTGTGTGTGTGTGTGTGTGTGTTTGTATGTGTGTGTGTGTGTTACAGACACTATAAAAATAGATGGAACTACACTCATTAGAAAAATCTTGGCATGAACTATATTATAGCATATAATTCTCTCTATTTTTTCTGATTATTTTGTAAATTTATGCCTTGCTTTGTTCTTAAGTGAATATGGTGAACTCAGTTCAACTATAAATTTTTTATACATAATTTCCAATTTTTACTCCAACTGGACAGGTAGGAGTTAATTTTATTCTTGCTTATTTTAGAGTATAATCAACGTGTCTGAGGGTTTAAATAACTTATTCAAAGTCACCCAACAGGCTGAGTCATACTCCAAACCAGAAGAGTAGTTCTGTTAGAGTTATTATAAATAATTTGTTTTCTACCTCTATTTATCAAACTTTCTGAAATATGGCTATGCTGATTTTATAGTGAAAATAAATTTGTAAAATAAGAAAAAATAGATTCACTAGATGTTCAATACATATTCATAGAATTTCCAAGGAAACAGCAACGCAGAAAAATTGTTATTCAAGATCATCTGATTCTATTTTTTTAAATACTGGTTAAATTTCATGCCAGGAAGTTGTGTTCTCAGCCTGAACTGTCCATATAATTTCAAGCAAGTATGTCAGTTTTACTGCTTAATCTAATAACTCTAAATCATTACATTTAACAACTTAACTATTTATATTTTAGAGCTGGCTGAAAAGATTATTTAAACAGTGTTATAACATTTATACTGTTTATAGTCAGAGTTTTCTAGAACAATGGAAAACACTCTCTTTAAGTAAAAGAAGAAAATATTGTCATATTACATCACTCAGTTTCATTGATAACTCTTTGGTTCCTCTCATTAATTTATATAATGTATCCTATGCATTCTTTAGATAAAAAAAGAAATAAAATGGGTGGTTTGGTAGCCTCTAGATAGGCAGCCTCATTAAAAAAACTAACTCATCATGTCTACTCTAGAAGTAAAAAATACAAGAGCTAGGAGGAACAAGAGAATATCTTGAGTTAAAAGCTGATAATTCGACCCTGTAACCTTTTCTCCTTCAAAATTACAAATGGATCTTATGGAAAAGAGTTTTGTTTTGTTTTTAAGAATATGCCATGAATCATAATTGGGCTTCATTACTACATTAAGAATTAAAATGTACCTGGATTCAGGTGCTTGAACTTTAATGAAATGTTTCCCTCTTTTAGCCACTCATTGTAAGAACAGCTATGTACTTAAGAGTCTAAATCAGACTTGTTTTCATTACCTTATATGACTTTGCGAGTCATCATTTTAGGAAGCAAATGGGTCAAATACCTCTTGAGTAACTTTGTGTAAAAGAAGTGTGTTGGGGTATGAGTGGGCCTAACAACGACTATTATTTCCCCCAAATCAAGTGCAGAACAAAGAGATGAGCATGAGAGTCAAGCATATGGAGGTCAAGATACTACTTTCATTACTTGATAATACCAGTATTGAGATAGAATGAATGTTAATGGAGCAAGCTAGTGTTTTGCCCATAATTATGGAGGTGAGTAAGGGGCAGAGAAAAAACATGTGCTTCTCAAATGGAGGATTGAGTCACATGGAAACCTGAAGAAAGGCATCAATGGTCCCTTTCAAACAGATTGCCCTGAGCATTTTGCAGGATCAAACACCTATAAGATGTAACCACCTCATGAACTCTAGTTAATAATTCAAGCTGGAAAAACCAAATTGTAGTCCATAAATTTACTAAAACACTTGTTTCCTGCCCACACTGAAATTTTTTGGTGGCAAAGGTTGATAAATACGTCAAAAAATTCTAACTATACTTTATAAATAATGAGTAAAAGAAAATGGAAAGGTAAGAACAACAAATGGTTTGGAGACAGGAGAGGAAATTGCTTGGTGGGTGTTCAGGGCCAGTGTCCCAGAGAAGGAAGGGCTTAGTCAGAGTTTGAGAAAAAGTGGGATGTGAAGAGTGAACAAAAAAGGGAAAAGAAGCTTTTTAAATAGTAGAAATTGGTATGAGTAAAACCACAAAGGCATATTAGTCATAAGCAGTACTTTTTTGAGAGAATGGGTAAACCTTATGGTCTGGGGTGAAAAGGTCACATTGTGATGATAATGTGATATGACAGATAGAAGTCTAGAACTCAACTATTGAAGAAAATAAGGGTTTCAAGGGTGAGAATTGCTTTGTTTTATATTATTGTATAGACAGAAAGGAGATATTGAGGATTTTAAAGCCAGGCTTTAATATAAAAATAGTATTTTAGGGGGGAAATAAGTTGGCAGCAAACTACCAAATGAATCAGAAGAATATCAAGCTTGAGCTAGAGAGACAAGGATAAAAGAGTTAAGATTCTCTTAACTCTTCTCAGTCTTAGCCATCTAGACCCACTGTGATAATCAGATAAAAGGGATATAGGTGTATTTACTGCAGTAAGTTATTTTCATTTTTAAAAATTTACATCAAGCCGTAGCCAGTGTTGCTCAGTTGGTTGGCATGTCATCCTGTGCACCACAAGGTCATGGGTTCAATTCTGGTTCCCGGACACATACCTAGGTTGCCGTTTGATCCCTAGTTGGGGCGCATACGGGAAGCAACCAATTGATGTATTTTTTTCTCTCTCTCTTTTTAAAAATATATAAGTATATTTTTATCAATTTTTTGCAGAGAGGAAGGGAGAGGGATAGAGAATTGGAAACATCGATGATCAGTTGCCTCCTGCACGTCCCCTACTGGGATCTAGCCCGCAATCAAGGTAGATGCCCTGGACCAGAACTGAATCCAGGCAATACCTTTCAGTCCAAAGCCCAACGCTCTATCCACTGAGCCAAACCAGTCAGGGCTGATGTAGGTCTTTTGGCTCTCTTTTTTTTTACCTTCTTCCCTCTCTAAATCAATATTTTAAAAAAACTAGCATTAAAAAATTTTACACCAACAATTATTTTTCTCTTATCCATTGGGCTTCTTTTTCATTGATATATTCATGTTCAGCTCTTAAAATTAACTCCTAAAATATTTAATAGTGAAAGGCCAAAGAGATTCAGATACAAAATGTCCTTCTGTTTACTAATTTGCCTTTTCCTTTACCTCTCTTCTTATTTAACATTTTAAAGTCTTTGGGAAGGGTTGGGGGTGGGTGGGAGGAGAAGGCATTGAAAAATGTCTAGTAAATCTGATTTCGTGTGGGTGACTTGGCCTTATGCTCCACCACTGAGAGCGTCTACCCTCTTGCTTATTCCCTCATCCAATTAATCACCATCTTTCCCTTTTTACATCCCATCTGTTTACTTTAGATGTTATAATCACTCTGCAGAAACAGGATGGACCCCAGTCCAGATGTCAACACTGATGATACCACACACTTTCCAAGAGGTCACGGAATGTTTTATTACAGGACTTGCATAATAAAGCTTTCCGAGGACTTAGGGCAGGCTTCCCAACTGGTCTGAAAGTGGCTTGAGAGAGCAAGGAAAGGAGACTGGCTTGGTTTTTGTTTTGTTTTGTTTTGTTTTGTTTTGTTTTTTAAGTTGAGATTAGGATCTGAGGCCAGGATGAGGGTTCTGGTGTGTGGACAGGGGCTTGCATGGTTTGAATTGTATGACAAGAACCACAAGAGAAAGTACCAAACTTTCTTACCAGCTTTCCCAAACGTGGGGCACAAGGGGAGACTTAAGACTTAAATACTGTTATTAGTCAAACAACATAAACTGGAGTCAACTCCTTATTACATTATGAAATACATTGTCTCATTTGCACTGTTGTCATAGCCTCCTAATAAGTCTCCCTCTTATCTATACAACGTACCAGTCCATCTTTCTCATCACGCCAGGCTTGTACACTTGCAAATCTGAGGATGCCGTGACCTGTTCAAAATTCTTCAGTGGTTCTGAATCCCTAAGTAGTAATTTGCAACTGGTTGGGAATTAGGGAAGAGAATCTCGGAGACAGAGGAATGCTCAAAGTGGTTCACTACAAAATGAAATAATTTTGAGGACTATTGAGTTAATTTAAATATCATGTCAATTTTGTCCTCTACTACAAATAGTTATATGAGTTTTACCATAAAAATAACCTCCTATATACCAATTTAAAATAGACTTGAGGGGGGAAAAAGGTCAGGGGAGGTGAAAAAAGGTGGGGGGGTGGATAAATGGCAATGGAAAATAAAATAAAATTAAATTAAATTAAAATAAAATAAAATAAGAAAAAAATAATAAAATAGACTAAAAGTATATAGTATCCTTGCATCTTTTTGAAGGAGTCATTGTATTGATCCTATAGTTTTTAGTACTTAATCAAGCATACCCTGAGGGCATGTAGTCTTTAGTTTGAGAAGTATAATCTTACACAATATAAAGGCTTCCATTAGAATAGGAAATCCCTCCACTAGCCTAATCCCTGTCCACCCTCAGGCCTTATCATCATGGTCTGCCTCTCCAAAGGATACACAGTCAGCACTCCATGCTGCTCCACTTCTCCATGGCTTCATTTGATGTTTCCTTTGTCGAGGTGCCCTACCTCCACCCCTTACTAGACACAACTCCTCTTTCTGGGCCTGGTATACTCTATTCTTTTATTTTTTTTCAAATATGTTTTTATTGATTTCAGAGAGGAAAGTCATTCATTCTCTTAGCTTTTGTAACCTTTCTTTCCAGAGAGAAGAGAGGGATCTGGGTAGAGGCAATATATCAAAACCTATAATTTGTATTGAAGAAGAGAAAATTCTCAGGAGGAGTTAGTAGAGATAATGTGAGTTAAATTCATTGGATTCAGAAGCAAGTGCACAGAGGTCAGGGACACACTGGGGAGAGGCAGAGAGCAAAGAAAAGAAGGCAGAGAATTTGCAGGATTATGGCAGTTAAGGACATAGTTGTGGTTTCACCAAATAAAACTGAGGGCTCAGCAAAGATTGAACTAAGATGGACCATACTTAGTAGTCCTTAGCAACAGGGCTCTCTCTTTATTTTAGTGGAAAAAGTCATATGTGAATCAAATCAGTAATAACTAGCAAGAGAGTATTTTGCAGAAGGTGCTGTTTAGATGGTTCTAACTTTGGAGAGAACCTGAGAAGAATGTATTAGAGAATTGTGTTCATCCAACAAAGAAAAAATATAAGGAAGGAAATAATGTGAGTTATATACCGAAATGACATTGGGTCTGAATGCTAGGAAACTTCTTCCATCCCAGAGGCCTAATTTGTCTGCTGATGATCCTTTGCATAGTCTATGTAAATAACTTAATATATCCTAGCTCCATCATTCTTCAACTGTCTTTTCTGATATTATTATTACATAAAGAAAATTCTTAAGGGAAATGGAATTGGCTTAACACTTGAAAGGCAACATATTATGTCACCCCCAAATACGCCACTTTTGCATGAAATTATTTGGGCTAAAGTCACTTGAAAAACAGCAGGTGCCAAGAAGGCTCTCTGACCTCTCCGTTTTCTTCCTGAAAGTAGAAGATAAAATCTCCATGTGGAAGATGTCCTTCTTACACCAGAAGGAAAGAAATATTCTTATCACCAAAGACAGGAGTCTCATACCTGATAGAAATGTGTATCATCAAAAAGACAAGAGATTAAATGTTGCTGAGAATATGGAGAAAAGGGAACCTTTGTGCAGTGATGGTGGAAATATAAATTGTAACAACCACTATGAAAAATAGTATGCAGATTCCTCAAAACATTGAAGGTAGAACTACATTTTGATCCAGTGAGCCCACTTCTGGGAACATACATAGTCAAAGTAAATGAAAACAGAATCTTGAAGAGATTTCTGCACTCCCATGTTCATTGTAGCATTCTTTACAACAGCTAAGATATGAAAACAGCCTAAGTGTCCACCAACAAATTAGTGGATAAAGAAGGTCATACCAGATGTACATATTAGTCAACTATGAGAAAAAATGAAATTCTACCATTAAAAACAACATAGATGAAACTTGAGGGCATTATGCTAAGTAAAATAAGTCAGACAAAGACAAATACTGTATGATCTCACTTATATGTAAAATAAAATTTTAAAAGTTGATTTCCTAGAAAGAGACTAGCTGATTACAAGGGGCTGAAGACTGAGAAAAAATGGAGAGATGTTAGTCAAAGTGTACAAACTACAAGTTATCTGATGGACAATTTCTGAGGAATTTAATGTACAGTGTGGTGATTATTGTTAATATTACTTAAATATATTCAAAAGTTTCTAAGAGAGTAGCTCTTAAATGTTCTGATCACAAATAAATGGTTATTATGTGACATGATGGAGGTGTTAACTAACACTGTGGGGATAATCATTTTTTAAAATATAAGTGTATCAAATCAAGATATTGTACATCTTAAACGTCCCCAACATGTCAATTATATCTCAATAAAACTGGAGAAAAAAATAAGCAGAGAAGAAAAAAGAGGACTGAGATATGTTCATCAGTAAAAACAAAAATATCAATCAAAATGTGAAGGATATATTGGAAAACGTCTAATAAAATGTGTTTTTAAAAGCATAGTCTATAAGAAAATAGTTTTTAAAATAAAAAAATTATAATTAAAGAACCAGTGTTATTTTATTTGGGAAATTTTATCTTAGTTACCATGGAGATGGTTTCAGAGGGAGCCCGTATATTTTAGAAGGTCATGGAATGATGTCAATAATTTTTTAATCCACATGTGAAATGTTTAGAGCATGTAAAGTAGAGGTCAACATGGAAGAGCTGCTGTGCAATTTTAAAGTAGCTGTTTAAATTTTTAAAATCATATTTGACTTGTGATGGGGAACACACAATACAGTGTACAGATGATATACTGTAGAATTGTGCACCTGAACCCTTTATAATTTTGTTAACCAGTGTCACCCCAATAATTTAATAAAAGGGAACAAGATATGTGATAAAATAAAATTTAGGATCAGGTATTTACTATATGCATATGATTTGTATGTTATTTTATAACATTTGGCTAAAATTCATTCTATTAAAATAGTAAATAGTAGCTTGCTGTTACAAACAAAAGAGTTAAAGTTAAAATTCTTTATATTTTTAAATAAAAAATCAGATCAAGCACAAGGACCCAGAGTCATTCTTCATCTGATTTTTCTCCTTATTTCTCCTGTTAGTGGTGGGAGAGGGGTCTGAACTGTGTGTGAAGGGAGGTGACATTTTAAGATACCAGAAGAGAGTGAACTGCATAATAAAAAGTGAAAATGAAGCTAAAAAATGTCAAAAAGACAAAGGTACTAAACCTCATTTGCTTCAGCTTGTCAAACTCAATTTTATCTACTACATGTAAAAGATCCTTTGGAAAATAATTAAGTTCAAGAGGCTGCTCGGTCTAAAATGATTCCTGGGGTTACTATAATTCTTAATAAAAATTTCAGGGAGTGTAAATATATCTGGTATCACACAAAGCTAAAGTTTCATGTGTGGATGAACAAGGACGCCAAAAGTAGCAAGATGAGCCTTCACCAACATCTACTGCTAGTGCCAAAGGGCAATGGAGCTCTGAATGTCTGAGGAGCAGGGGAGAGTAAGGGTTGGTTAGGAGTGAGGTTTAAAGACAACACACTTCTCTAATTGTAATTTTATTAAGAAATCACTTCTAGGAAACTGATGTTTTTCAAAGAAACTAGACTACTTCATTTTCTTTTCCGTTTAATGTCAGCTTTATTCAGGATAATTGACATATTATGGTTTAATATATTTAATGTGTATCTAATATACATATACATTATGAAAGGACCCCCTTGCATCATTAATGAACACATCCATCACCTCACATATTTATCTTTATTTTTAATGAGAACATTTAAGTTTTACTCTCTTAGCAAATTTTATTTACAAAATATAATGTTTTTCATTGTAGTCAGCATGTTTTACATTAGATCCTCAGAACTTATTCATTTAATAGCTGAAAGTCTGTACCCTTTCGCCAACCTTCCTATTCCCCACCGTCACTCCCCGCCCCTGGCAACCACTTTTCTCCTCTCTGTTTCTATGTGTTTTCTTATAGCATGCAAAACAACCCAAGTTTATAATGATTTTGGTAAAGAGTCTAAGAATACTTTAAAAAAAAAAAAGATTCTGCTGTGATAAATACGGTAATAAAGAAAAAGATAAATAAAAGAAAAAGTTGCAGAAGTGTTTCTTGCTCCCAAGTCCAGTGCCCACATGAATGGAACTGTCCAGAGATGATACGTTCTTTTTTTAAATTGACACCAAAGCTGTCTAGACTAGCAATGCCACTCACATATTTTAGAAACTGGTTATGCACTTGCACTAGTACAAATGACCACAGGACAGCTTTAATAGTTTTCTACAAGACCAAATGATGCCATTTTCCAGATAGAACATTCTTGGCCACCTTAGTTTCAACCTCTTTGAGGTCTATCCCTGAACTGTTTTATAATTGAGCAATGGCATTTTATTTCAATATCAAAGGTATGTAAATGTAAGATTAAGTTGCACCAAGTAATTCCCTAACATGAGAGGGATTTGTTTCTAATTTGTTGGTAAATAAGTCCAGCTGGCAATAGACAGGAAAAGTCCAAATATCAAAATGACACTTGCCATACAACAGTATCAAAAACTGGGCCTTCTGTGTCCTTTTGTGAAGGAATTAGGGGTCAAGGAAGATGAGAGCTAAAAAAAAGTCCTAGAATTTGAAATCTATACCAACTTTTTTCCCTTTTTATCTCCTTGCCCTTCCCCCAATATTTTTATCAATGGCTTCCTGTTGTCAAAATTAGGACAAATTTGTCTATAGTAAGGTCTTCATATTTCTTATCTTTCTTTGTTATTTGTATACTTCACTGCAGTATATTATTTCTTTAAGGTTATCTAGATCAGATTATAAAATTATTTAAGTTATTGCTGAAAGGTTTCATCTTTTTGATTCCTAAACATATTGTGGTTGCTGCAATTTATTGTGGCTGAAATGAAGTATATGGAGGCAGAAACAGAAACTTTTTCAATTCGGACACTACTCTAAAAATGGATTCCTATATAATAAAGAGCTAATATGCTAATTAGACTGGATGGCAGAACAACCTGCTGGAACGACTAGTGGGCGGAGGGTGGGGCCAGTGAGCCTGCGGAGCCGGCGAGCCTGCGCCGCCAGGCCAGCCATGGTGGTCCTGGTGCCTCCCCTTCCATAGAGGCGGCGGGAGAGGCAGTGGCACGGGCTGATCCCGGTCCCAGCACCGTGCCTTCCACAGAGGCAACTGCAGGTGAGTGGGCCTAAGCCACAGTCGGACATCACCCAAGGGCTCCCGGACAGTCAGAGGGATGTCTGACTGCCAGCTTAGGCCTGATCCCCCGGGGAGCAGGCCTAAGCTGTCAGGTGGACATTCCCCGAGGTGTCCTGGACTATGAGAGGGTGCAGGCGGGCTGAGGGACCCCCCGAGTGCACGAATTTTTGTGCACCAGGCCTCTAGTGGGATTATAAGAGAATGAGGAACTCAATGATAAATCTGTTCAAGCTGCACTTTGAAGATCTTTTATAAGGAAGAATAGTATCATTTATTGAGCACCTATTATGTGCTAAGTAATATATTGTGTGCTTTATTAATGCCATTTTATTGATGTTTATAGCAATCATGGTGAGTAAATATAATATTTTTTCTGTTTTTAAGCTTCACCTGAGGATATTTTTCCATTGATTTTGGAGAGAAAGTGAAAGAGAGAGGGAATGACAGGGAGAAATATTGAAGTGAGATAAATACATTGATTGGTTGCCTCTTGCATGCACCCTAACCAGGGCCTAGGCCGGGGAGGAGCTTGCAACCAAGGTAGGTGCCCCTGAATGGAATCAAACCTGAGACCCTTCAGTCCTCAGGCCAATGCTCTATCCACTGAGCCAAACCGGCTAGGGAAAATAAATATAATTTAATTAATTCAACTGATGTGAAAAGTTACATAAATTGTCCAATCCCAAATGGTTAGTAAGAGGCTGAGGCTGATTCAACTCTAATTTGGTGACATCAAAACATGTGCTCTCCTTTCAGAGAGTGGAACTTTGGGTTGAATGTCCATTTTAGTCATCAGCATCAACATCAATATGATACCTTGTTCCGTTAAGTTATCAATATTCATGTTTCTGTAGAAGACCACACCTTGTTTTTGTAGTTAGGCCTCTATTACATCTAGAACAAATGAACAAAGCCCCAAATTTCCTACAAAAATAAGATACATTCTGTGTCATTTGTACTGTAAGCCCTTTTCTTAGGAGAAAAATAAATTAACGAGTTTTATATTTTTACAAGGTACAATAATTTTCTTTTATAACCTAATAAAAAAAAGAGTACCAGAAATTCTACTGTTTCCTGTGAATTTGAGTGACTTGAAATTTCACCATCTGTGTCTCTAGAATGAGATGAGCTACTTGCAGATAATAAGGAAGGCATTATTGAAATCATTTAAATGATTGAATGAAGTGTGTGAGAGAGGAAGTCATCATGAGGCATAGCATTTTCTTTCTCTTTCTTTTGGTGCATGGATTTAATTCCTCAAATATATGGAGAGAAAACAGTGTAGTATCTTGAGATTTCACGTATGACATCTAGCACTGTTGCAATGACAAAGACAGCCTGTGGCAAACATTTTCTTTGCGTAGCATTCTTCTTGTCATGTTATTTTTGTTGGAAAATGATTTATTAGAAAGGTCCTACAGTATGGAGCCTGAATAATTGATGTTGGCTGGATGTTAAGGAATGATAACAATCAAATGTAGAGGTTAAGTTCATTAGCTGTTAAAAGTCTGTGTGAGTCATCATCACTTCAGCCTAACACAGTGGTTCTCAAAGTGCGGTCCCTGCACTGACATCAGCAGCAACTAGGAGTTTGTTCGAAATGCAAATTTTTAGGCCCTCACTCCAGATCTTCTGAATCAGAAATTCCTGGAGATTGGGCCATGCAATGTGTGTGTTTTTTGTTTGTTTGTTTGTTTGTTTGTTTTGTTAATCCCCATCCCAGGATATTTTTCCATTGATTTTTAGAGAGAGTAGAAGGGAGGAGGAAAAATAGAGAAGCATCTATGTGAGAGAGACACATCCATTGATTGCCTACCTCACTCACCCTGATCTGGGCCGGGGATCAAACCTGCAACCGAGTCACATGCCCTTGACTGGAATCGAATGGGGACCATTCAATCCACAGGCCGACCCTCTATTGACTGAGCCAAACTGGTTAGGGCAGCAATCTGTGTTTTAATAAGCCCTCCAGCAGATGCTAATGTTGCTAAAGTTTGAGAAAGACTACTCTAATCCGTGATTAGACCTGGAAAAATGTATATCTTATCCCCTCTTCATATTTAATAGTGGTTCTTAATCTGGTTGAACATTAGAATAATCTGCTAGTCCTTTTAAAAATTACTTATGCTCAGACCTACGCCAGACAAAGGGAATCAGCATCCCCCAGGTAGATCTGGATCTAATAACTGGAGGGAATATCTAGCAGCATTGTTTGTGGTGGGAAGAATTTTTAGTCAGTGTCAGCATATCTGAATCAGAATCCCGATCCAAATTTCTATTCATGAATAACTTCAGGCAAATCATCACAACTTTAATCTTTATTGTTGAAAGTATTACAAAACTTTGTAAGTGCCCACTGAGTTGAATTATGTAATAATGCATTGTAAATTACAAATCTTGTTACTCATGGTTCAAGATAGGGAGTTTCTGATTCTGGTTTGAACTATAGAACCTCCAGCCCCACAAGAGAGTTGGTGGGACAGAGTCTGTATTTTAAAGTAATCTGTCATTCAATTACACATTCATGTTTGAGAAGCACTGTTCTAAAGCATGGGGCCAAGATAAGTCACCGCCATAAGACATGAAAAAGAAAATGAGCTTGCATAAAATTTTTGCACAATATGTCCCATAACTCAAATTATACCTCGCTTTATATGAGTGTGGGATAAAAAAGGGGGATAAATTTAGAATAAGCATTTCAGCCTCACAGTTCCATTGTGAGGTTCCACTTTAGAACTGAAAACAGAAAGTCTCTATGAGTTTGCTTGTCCAGAAAAGATAAATGGGTACAGGTCCCCTCAGTGCTTGCTGGGTTACTAAGAATATAAGAGCAATTCAAGTTGGAAGGATAGTTCTCTTCCTGGATGCTGTCAAAGATTGGCAAAGAGGTAGAGAATGTAAGGATGAGCTGATAAACAACCAGAAATAGTAAAAGTCTGCAGGAAATTAGTTGTCAGTAAACACCTGTACACTTATTATTACTAATACCATCATAAATAGACATACAAGTTTAAAGCAACACATTATCGGAAATGTCACTATAACAACATATGGGAAAAAAAGTTAACAGAAAGTAACCAGAAAATGTGACTCATATGGATGATTTAATATGTTTGGTTTCCTTCAGCAGGTACCCTTTGCTCCTTATGCAAGTGCAATTATTAAGGCACAAGATATGAGTTTACTTATAATAAAGTTTCTGTATCCTCTGCTCTTTGGAGAAAGTAATAAACTGTTAGATGAACATTAAATCCAATAAATAATCCCATACACTTCAGCACATCAGTTGTATAAATTTTATCAACTTACTAGGATCATGTCATTTGGATTTACTTACTGAAGGATGAAAAGCTGAAATAAAGGTGGATAAATGCATCCCATTGGCCCATAAATAAATGTTCAACCAAAAGAGCTGGGGAGAGTAACTTTGTATTCCACCATCTGGTGCTGCAGAGAATATTATCAAAGCAGCAGTAGGTGGTGGTAGGGAAACATCCGTTTCATTTTCATCCTTGAGAAAACAGTGGCATTTGGAAAACACATGCATCCTCTTTTCTGGGCCAACTACCTAAATACCATCTAAAATAAAAGGATTTATTTTGTCAATACTTTTCCACTTTAGTGAGTCCCACCATGTTAGAGATGAGGGAAGTGTTAGACGGGTAGGCCTGACATCTAGCATGTACTATTTTCATGAATAATGCGTAAGTCCAAGGCTGGGACAAACTGGTGGAAAGTTTCTGAGTGGAACGTGTAGAGAAGCCATTGAGTCCTCAGAGGACGGAGAGTTCACACCTCAAAACTTAACCTACATTAACTCCACCTTAGTTAAAGCATCATATACGACGTCCTAAAAATTAAGTATGAACCTACTGATCAATCCATTCTTCTTTCTTTTATATTCCAGCCATTCCAAACAATTTAGCACTTCTAAGCTTCAGGCATTTTGAAGCCTATCTTGTTTATGATTTTTTTTCTTCACCAAATAAATATTTCATTAATCAGACTCTACTTTATAATTGTTGTTCCTGTATTTTCAAAGCATTGAATTGGGTGTACAAAAAGGTGCAATTTAATGTTTTGATGAGTTCTATTTTATGTACATTTAGGCCCATTCTGATGGATGTAGAAAACTTATCGAAGTCATGTTTAGGTCGAAGCCTGAATGAAGGGTTGAGATGAATTTAAAAAAATAAAAGAGCATTCTGGTTCATGTCTCCATATCTTGCCACACTTATATTTAGAAAAGATCTACAACCAATTCTTCCAACTGTTTTCACATTCCTCTATCAAATGATATGGTGATCAGCATCTTGTATAGTAGAGAGTTCACTAAATGAAAACTGATGGAAAGACAGAGGTTCTAATATAAGATCCTGGGCTAACTATGAAATCTTAGGTAAAATATGTCCTTTTACTATGTTTCAGTTTCCACATGTAAGAAATACTTGATTAGATATGATAACATGTATATTTCTTTTAACCAAAAGCTCTATGATTATATAAATTTCAAATCCTCTAAGGTTTCTTTTATATGTTCATCAATTAAAATCACCTCTAGGAAACAGAAGAACATACTGCTGAATGCCTTACATTTAGCCATAACACTAACAACTTATTATAATTGAGCATTTACTAGAAGTCAGACACTGTTCTGAGCACTTTTTCTATATTATCTTGCTTTACAATCATAAAACTCTATGTGTATTTTACATGTAAAAAAACTGAGTCTCAAAGAAGTTAGCTAACTTTTTTATTGTCTCAAAGCTAATGAGAGAAGATTTCAGAGCTTAAGTCCAGAAAATCAGTTTTTGGAGCTTATAGTAATAACATTTTACAGCGATGATGTGCCATCTAAAAATATTTTTACACCCAGCCAGCATAGCTCAATGGTTGAGCATCAACCTGTGACCCAGGAGGTCACAGTTCAATTCCAGGTCAGGGCATATGCCTGGGTTATTTATAGGCTTGATCCCCAGTATGGGGCATGCAGGAGGCAGATAATCAATAATTCTTTCTCATCATTGATGTTTCTATCTTTCTCCCTCTCCCTTCCTTTCTGAAATCAATAAAAATGTATTAAATAAAAATATTTTTACTTCAATATATTTAAGTCTTAGTTACAATATTTTCAATGCAAATTTTCCATCATTTTTATTGTGTCATCTGGAGAGCAACATGGTCCTACAAAAACTATGATTGTTCCAATTGGCTAGTTTATATACAAGCATTTCAAATAATAAGGTATATACTCAAAAAGTAGCTAAACTCATTTCCAATAGTACCTGATATTTCCAGAGAGCAGTTTTTGATCATGGAGAATAATTTATTTGGTCAGGTAATGCAGATATAATCCATAATGTAGTCCCCTTGAGGCTAAGCCCACAATCTACCTTATGTCCTATAGTGGATACATTTCAATTCTACTTAATAAGTGTATGGTTAAAAAGTATATACTGGTATGTACTATGCATGTATTATTTCTTTTTACAGAACTCTATTTTTACCCTTCATTTATCATCTGTAAAGGGGAGTCAACCAGTGTCCAGTAAATAATGTGGGCCCAATGGCAGTCCTCATACAGCATTTACTGACAAATCCAAGTCTGGCTAGATTACCTCTCTTGAAAACTATGATGAAGAAAAGAGAATATTTTGAAGATTCAAAGGACAAGACTGAAATTTAGCCAATATCCTTCTATGAAAATGACCCTGCAGCAAAAATAAGTTACCTGCGGAGTTCAATTTCTAAAAACAAATTGAATAACCTATACCAGAAGCAAAAGTAACTGAACAGACAAATCAAAAAATTAGAGCAAACATAATGAATAACTTCAAAGAAGTAATAGAGACTATTAGTGACATGAGAAAGAATAACAGTTTTAATGAAGATCTAGGTGGGAATATGAAATGTAATAAAACATAATTGCTGAACTAAAGAATTCCAAATGTGTCAAATCAATTCAAAAAGCAAATTACTGAACAAAAGACCTCTCCAGAATGAATCAGAAATGAGTATGTAAAGAAAAAGCACACAATAAAAGTAAAAAGATATGGAGGTCTGAAATAGAAATGTCATCATCCATATAGTAGGAATCTAGCTAAAGCGAATATTAAAAACAAAAATATATTAGAGGTTTTCAAACAGAAATGACATACTAACTAAAAAGGAATAAAATTTAGCCTGGCAAAGACTTCTCAATAACAGTGAAAGCCAGAAGACAATAGAATGATATTGTCCAAATAATTAGAGAAAATTGTTATTTTGGAATCCTATGTAATAAAAGCATAATATACTAAGTCCAATAGGTCAACCGTTTGGTCAACCACTCAACTAGTCACTATGACGCGCACAGACCACCAAGGGGCAGACATTCCAACCGGTAGGTTAGCTTGCTGCTGGGGTCTGGCGATCGGGACTGGGCAAGAGGGCTGGACATGCCCTGGAGCCCTCTGATGGCCCCTCCCTGGTTGACCAACCCTCATTGGCTCTGATTGGGACTGGGCAAGATGGCCCAGATCAGCCCCCATCACCGGCCAGGACAAGGGACCCCACCCATGCACAAATTCATACACCGGGCCTCTGGTCCTATATAATAAAAGGGTAATATGCAAATTGCCCCTAACAGCAGAATGATCAGGAATGACCAGTCACTATGACACACACTTATCACCAGGGGGCAGACGCTCAATGCAGGAGCTGCCCCCTGGTGGTCAGTGTGCTTCCACATTGGGAGCGCTTCTCAGCCAAAAACCAAACTCATGGCTGGCCAGCCCAGCAGCGGTGGTGGGAGCCTCTCCCACCTCCGTGGCAGTGCTAAAGATGTCCAACTAATGGCTTAGGCCTATCCCCCAGGAAGCGGGCCTAAGCCGGCAGGTGGACATCCCCCAAGGTGTCCCAGACTGGGAGAGGGTGCAGGCTTGGCTGAGAGCCACGCCCCCTGAGTGCACAAATTTTCATGCACTGGGCCTCTAGTTTTATATATGGCCAGATTATAATTTGACAGCTTTGTGGAAACCAAGATGTTTTTAAACAATAGTAGTTAAAACAAAGAGAATTTACTATCAACAGACCTCACTAGTGAGATTTCTAAAGGATGTACTTCAGAAAGAAAGCAGGAGATCAGTACATATCATACATGTATGCCTTAAAAAATAAAACACTTTCTATCCATTGATCTACACAAGATCTTTATATTTGTCATATTGACATATCATGGAATACTATCTCATATCTACCTTGATTGCAAATTCTAATTTCTCTCCCTGTTCTAATATACCAGGTGAACTCCTAATAATCATTACAGCCTCAGATCAAAGCTTTTCCCCTTTTGACTGAGTTTCCAAACCATCCTGAGACCAACTGAATAAACTTTGTTCATACCTCTATTATAGCCGTTGTTGCATCCATTATTTATTTAATAAATACTTACTAAGCAACTATTTTTGTTTCAGGCACTGTTTTTGGTACTAAGAATATAATCACAGACATATGGAGTCTCTGCCCTCATAAAGTTTCCATTAGTAAACAATTACAAATTTTGTTATTGTAGTGAATAGTTATAGAATATTTTCTATTAGTCAAGTCCCTAAAGGCAAGGGAAAATTAATTAATCTTTGCATTCTCATGTTTAGAATCAGTTGATGCTCAGCTCACCACAATCTGTTACATTCAGATGGACATACATGAAGATAGAGGTGGCTAAATAGATCCACTTAATTATGTTTATTAGTAGAATAAATCCTGGTAATTAATGGACAAGAATCACTATCTTATATCAAAATGCAATAGCTCATCATTTATTTTAGTTCAGCCATCTTTGAGCTATAGACCACACTTGAATTTTACAAAGTAAAAGAACTGTTCAATAGGTATCTGCTCCTAAGTATCTCATTTTATATTAACTTGAAAATAAAAGCATTGCATATTGTAGATTTTAAAGCAGAAAGAAAAGTTTGTATTATTCAGAATTAGTTTATTATTTAGAACTAGAGGCCTGGTGCATGAAAATTCATGCACTGGAGGGGGGGTCCCCTCAGCCCGGCCTGCCCCCTCTCATAGTCCGGGAGCCCTCAGGGGTGGGAGGCGACCTGGCGATCAGGGGAAGGCAATGCCCCATCACACCTCTGCTGCTGCCACTGCCAGCAGCGCAAGCCTTGGCCGGCCCCGGTTACCTGAGCCTCGGGCCTGCCCTGGGCGGCTGGGCAGTTGACATCTGAGGCTTGCCTGTGCCTCGGGCCAGCCCTGGGTAGCTGGGGGGCTGAGGAGACTGAGGGACTCTGGAGGCAGGCGCGCAGAGATGAGGGGACTGGGCACCGCCATCTTGTGGCTGTGAGTGCCGCCATATTTGAGGGCGTGGGAGTCAATTAGCATATTCCCTCCTTATTGGCTGTGGGCATCGCCATCTTTGTGAGGGTGTGACCGTCAGTTAGCATATTCCCTCTTTATTAGATAGGATTATTTAGGATTAGTGAGAAATACTGTGTTTTCTGCCACCTCAAGTGATTTGGGGGAAATCACTTAACTAGGCTTTGTTTGATTAATGCAGGGGTCCTCAAACTTTTTAAACAGGGGGCCAGTTCACTGTCCCTCAGACCGTTGGAGGGCCGGACTATAGTTTAAAAAAAAATATGAACAAATTCCTATGCACACTGCACATATCTTATTTTGAAGTAAAAAAACAAAACGGCAAAAACACCCGCATGTGGCCCGTGGGCCGTAGTTTGAGGACGCCTGGTTTAATCTGTAAAATGTGTTGCTAATAAAGCCTGCCCCAACCATCCTTTATGGGAATTATAATAGATAGAAATGAACAGAGAGAGAGGGCAAGTTCTTTAAAACCTCAAAAGAACAATGCAAACAAGATTCTACTGCAATGTAAGCTCCAAAAAGGCAAGAATTGTTATCTATTTTGTTCACTGCTGGATACTAGTACACAATCACACTCAGACTTGGCACTGAATCAGTACTTGTGGGTACCTTCAGAAAGTATTGCTGCTGTTAATATAACATTAACAGAAGTAAATCTATATAATTAAAGCCTAAGCAGAACGACCAGAACGACAAGTTGCTATGATGCGCACTGACCACCAGGGGGCAGATGCTCAATGCAGGAGCTGCCCCCTGGTGGCCAGTGCGCTCCCACAGGGGAAGCGCTGCTCAGCCAGAAGCCAGGCTCATAGCTGACGAGTGCAGTGGTGGTGGCGGGAGCCTCTCCCACCTCCGCTGTAGGCGGGCGGTAAGGAGAGAGGGGTTCTGGACTCTGAGAGCCCTGGACTGCGAGAGGGATGTCTGACAGGCGGACATCCACCGAGGGGTCCCGGACTGTGAGATGGCACAGGCCGGGCCTCTAGTAAAAATATAAAAGCCCAATAATTTATTCTTTCCAATTACAAATCTCCAAACTAAACTTAGCCATAAAATTTGAGAAGTTTGAAGAGTTTCTTAATTTGAAATCTGAGAGAGTTTTCTTTTGTCAGATGAGTTAATGAGTAAAGGACGTTTATAAAGCCAAAATGAAGATTTCCCTCTATAATGTTGAAAAATGGGTTGTACTAGAGATTAATGATGAAAACAACAGGCAGGGTTTTGATGGAGGCGTGTGTGTGTGTGTGTGTGTGTGTGTGTGTGTGTGTGTGTGTGAAGCTTTGGAGAACATCCCTGCATCTGTTAAATTCAGCACCATCTTAACATGGTCTATTATACTTAATACAGTTATCAGATATTCAAAACAGTTCAGGGCAAGCTATGTCATTAAATTCTGTTGGCTCCCCTTCTGTTTCTGCAAGTACTCAGTTAGTCTACTGCCCCACAAATGGATCAAGTCGTCCTGCACGCCTATGCCTTCTTCCTAATGAAGTAACCATCTCCCTGCCGCTTCCCTAAAACCACTTCAGCGTTCGAAAGCCCCAAGGTGCAGGCTGTGTCAGTTTTCACGATGGGCTTCCAGATACTCGTGCCACTTTTACAAACTTTCCATGATATGATGCATTAAGCAAGATATTTATCAACAGAATACTTCTTAAAAGACGCTGTGACGATCTATTCAACTCTGCGGGGACAGTCATCATTACTGCGAGGTTCAGCCTGATAATGAGAGAAATGCATTATGAGCAACAATTACTAAGATTTCAGCAGAGTGGTGTCAGTCTCTCAGAAAAGCCCTGAATACGTGGCATCATATGAATTATTTATCATTTGCAAGATAATGTGTTAGCATGCACTGCCAAGAAGAAGCGGTCAGATAGAAAATGTTGCTCTAAAAATAGCACAGTTACTCCTTCAACACCCCTAGCCGGGGAAGGATCCTTACTACAAGTCAGTGAATGGAGCAAGGGGGAAGCTGGAAGCTGGGGTTCAGGATTTTACATTCTAATTTGTTCTCTTCCTCCATCCAGCTGCCACTGGACGGAACCTGGTCTGAAGTCTCTAAGGATCAGCGAGTCGAAGTAGATGTGAGGGAGTAGCCTGTTTTGTCAGCTTAAATGACAACATTCCCCACCCCTCCTGCCACCTCCTGACTGCTATTGCTAATAAGGAAGAATTACCTTTCCTGGGAATTGGATTTTACTGAAACTGCCTTGGGCCGGGAGGCCCAAAACTAGACTGCCTTTATTTGTTTATTTTTAATTCTTTATTGTTTAAAGTATTACATAAGTCTCCCTTTCTTCCCCCCTCCCCCCAATGACCTAACCCCAGTTGCTCCTACTCCCCAGTACATACCCTCACCCCCTTACTGTCTGGGTTCATTGGCTATGCACATATGCATGCATACAAGTCCTTTGGTTTATCTCTTACCTCCCCCCTCCAATCCCCTGCCTTCCCTCATAGGTTGGACAGTCTGTTCAATGCTTCTATGACTCTGGCTCTATTTTTGTTCATCAGTTTATGTTGTTCATTATATTCCACAAATGAGTGAGATCATATGATATGTATCTTTCTCAGACTGACTTATTTTACTTAGCATAATGCTTTCCAGGTCCATTCATGCTGTTGCAAATGGTAAGAGTTCCTTCTTTTTTACAGCAGCGTAGTATTCCATTGTGTAGATGTACCACAGGTTTTTAATCCACTCATCTACTGATGGGCACTTAGGCTGTTTCCAAATCTTAGCTAATGTAAATCGTGCTGATATGAACATAGAGATGCATATATCCTTTCTGACTGGTGTTTCTGTTTTCTTGGGATATATTCCTAGAAGTAGGATTACTGGGTCAAATGGGAGTTCCATTTTTAACTTTTTGAGGAAACTCCATACTGTTCTCCACAGTGGCTGCACCAGTCTGCATTCCCACCAGCAGTGCACAAGGGTTCCTTTTTCTCCACATCCTCACTAGCACTTGTTTGTTGATCTGTTGATGATAACCATTCTGACAGGTGTGAGGTGGTACCTCATTGTCATTTTGATTTGCATCTCTCAGATGATTATTAACTTTGAGCATGTTTTCATATGTCTCTTGGCCTTCTTTATGTCTTCTTTTAAAAAGTGTCTATTTAGGTCCTTTGCCCATTTTTTGATTGGGTTGTATATTTTCCTTTTGATAAGTTTTATGAGTTCACTGTAAATGTTGGAGATTAAACCTTTATTGGTGATAACATTGGCAAATATGTTCTCCCATGCAGTGGGCTTTCTTGTTTTTTTGATGGTTTCTTTTGCTGTGGGGACCTTTTCATTTTGATGTAGTCCCATTTGTTTATTTTCTCCTTAGTTTCCACTGTCCTAGAAGCTGTATCAGTAAAAATATTGCTATGACATATGTCTGATATTTTGCTGCCTATGGATTCTTCTAAGATTTTTATGGTTTCCTGTCTTACTTTTAAGTTCTTTATCCATCTTGAGTTTATTTTTGTGTATGGTGTAAGTTGGTGGTTTAGTTTCATTGTTTTGCATATATCTGTCCAATTTTCCCAGCACCATTTATTGAAGAGAGTGTCTTGAATCCGTTGTATGCTCTTGCCTCCTTTGTCAAATATTAATTGAGCATAATGGCGTGGGTCGATTTCTGGGTTCTCTGTTCTGTTCCATTGGTCTATATGTCTGTTCTTGCACCAGTACCAGGCAGTTTTGAGAACAGTGGCTTTGTAATATAGCTTGATATCTGGTATTTTGATCCCTCCAACTTTGTTCTTCTTTCTCAGGATTGCTGTGGCTACTTGGGGTCTTTTTTTTATTATTATTCCATGTGAATTTTTGGAGAGTTTGTTCTAAGTCTGTGAAATACGCCATTGGTATTTTAATGGGGATTGCACTGAATCTATAGATGGCTTTGGGTAGTATGGACATTTTAATGATGTTGATTCTACCAATCTATGAACACGGTGTATACTTCCATTTGTTTATGTCTTCCTCTATCTTTTTTTTCAATGTCTTGTAGTTTTCTGAGTACAGGTCTTTTATCTCCCTAGTTAAGTTTATTCCTAGGTATCTTAATTTTTTGTTGTAATGGTAAATGGGATTGTTTTTTAGTTTCTCTTTTTGTGAGTTCATCACTAATGTATAAAAAAGCCATAGATCTCTGGGTGTTAATTTTGTATCCTGCTACATTGCCGAATTCATTTATTAAATCTAATAGTTTTTTTATGGAGTCGTTAGGGTTTTCCATGTACAATATCATCTCATCTGCAAATAAGGACAGCTTTACTTCTTCTTTTCCAATATGGATGCCTTTTATTTCTTCTTCTTGTCTGTTTGCAATGGCTAGCACTTCCACTATGTCAAACAGGAGTGGTGAAAGTTGGCATCCTTGTCTTGTATCTGTTCTTGGAAAATGGTTTTATTTTTTGCCCATTGAATACAATGTTGGCTGTAGGTTTGTCATATAAGGCTTTATTATGTTGAGGTGTGATTTTCTATTCCTACTTTGTTGAGAGTTTTTATCAGGAAAGGGTGTTGAATTTTGTCAAATGCTTTTTCTGCATCAATTGACATGATTATGTGATTTTTGTCTCTCAATTTGTTTATGTGATGTATCATGTTTATTGATTTGCAGATATTGTACCAGCCTTACATCCCCAGAATACCAGTAAATCCCACTTGGTCATGGTGTATGATATTTCTAACATAATGCTGGATCTGATTTGCTAGAATTATGTTGAGGATTTTAGCATCTATGTTCATCAAGGATATTGGCCTGTAATTCTCTTGCTTTTATCTGGTTTTGGGATTAAGGTAATGCTGGCTTCATAGAAAGAGCTTGGACATGTGTCTTCCTCTTGAAATTTTTGGAATAATCTGAGAAGGATAGGTTTAATTCTTCTTTGAATGTTTGGTAAAACTCCCCTGTGAAGCCATCCAGACCAGGGCTTTTGTTTGCTGGAAGTTTTTTAATTACCATTTCAATTTCATCAGTAGTGATCAGCCTATTTAGGTTTTTTTATTCTTCCTGATTGAGTTTTGGAAGCTTGCATTTGTCTAGGAATATGTCCATTTCATCTAGGTTGTCAGTTTGTTGGAGTAGAGTTGTTTGTAGTATTTTTTTGTAATCCTTTTTTATGTTTGTGGGTCAATTGTTACTTTACCTCTTTCATTTCTGATTTTGTTTATTTGAGTCCTCTCTCTTTGCTTCTTGGTGAGCCTGGCTAGTGGTTCATAGGTTCATAAATCTTATTTATCTAGACTGCATTTAAATGCTTATTAACTCTTTCTGACCAAAAACACAAACCAAGAAAACCCTCAAACCTTATACTGACATGGTAAGCAGATGAGCATCCTTACCTAAGTGAAAATACTTTCTTCAGAAATCCAGGAGCAATGTACTAGATCAGTGGTCGGCAAACTCATTAGTCAACAGAGCCAAATATCAACAGTACAACGATTGAAATTTCTTTTGAGAGCCAAATGTTTTAAACTTAAACTTCTTCTAATGCCACTTCTTCAAAATAGACTCGCCCAGGCCATGGTATTTTGTGGAAGAGCCACGCTCAAGGGACCAAAGAGCCGCATGTGGCTTGCGAGCCGCAGTTTGCCGACCACAGTACTAGACTCATATACTGAAAACAGGGTCGAAAAAAATAGAACTGGACTGTAACTCTAACATACACTAAAGTATTTGATGATTTTAGTAAGTCACTTCATTTCTTTGTATTTACTTTCTACTTTATAGAATTAAAGAAGAATGGACAGACAGTTTCAGATCAGAAAAAATAACTAAAGATCTAAGAGACTGGAGTTATGTAGGGAAGATACAAGCAACTTCTGTACTTTGGTTGCCTTCTTAGCCCTCAGACAGTACATTATAACCAAGTGCAATGAATGGTGTGGGCAAAGAGGACCCTGAGCCAGTCATATGTGATTAAGTTGTATTCAGGATGTACTCATTGAGAAGTAATGCCTTTTAGAAATAGAACTTCTTAAAATGATTTTATTGATTATTTTTTGCTAATTTGGTCCCCTATAGATTTCACTTATCTGGAAAAATGCACTCCATAGGAAAGCCTGGGAGTTAAGTCAATTAAATTCAATTATTAAAATAAATAGCAAGATGATAGAAGTCATCATGGGGGTCTGGGCTCCTGAGAAGGATAGAGGTAGTTCATAAAGCAGGTTTTCTTTAGAGAACTGGCTTTCATTCATGTTGCTGCTCACTCCACACTCTCAGAAGTAGTCAAAGAGGGACGATTAGGGGGCAGGGAACAGTTGCCCACTAAAGAATGTCCTAATCCTTTCCTCTTGGTTCCAGACCTGAGCTAGAGTTTGTATCTAATAACCAAATACCGAACTATCTTGGCCCCAGGGAAGGAGGACACTGTAACCACATAGCAAAAGAATATTGTGATAATTTCCTCAGTCCTTTCAGAAAAGGGATTTATATTGGTAATTGTGCATTTGAAAAAGCAGAATATCAAGACATTTCAAGGACTTTTTGCACACGGGATATGAATTTATTTCAATAGCCATACAAGTAGTATAGCTCTGCGCATGATCTTAGCTCCTAGGCATCCAGTGAAGTTAGCAAAGGCCTTTATTGTAGTTCTACTCCTTGAATTCTACTTTCTCTTGCCCACTTTTCTTTTCCTCTTAATCCCATAGATATAAATCCTAAGCACCTTCCTAATATACTTCCTACATGTATATATCCATCTCAGAATCTATTTTGCTCTGAAGTTTTGTGCTTATTCATTAAAAACTCTAATTTGTTCAAATATGAAATGGGCAAACAGGCTTTATGAGAAATGAGGGCTTAATACAATCAAGCATGATTTTTATTTTAAAACTTTCCAGTTCATAAAAACTAAACAACAGGAAGAAAAAGTGCTGAACAAGCACAACTTTAAAATTAACAATTTTTATAGGCAGTGTGTGACAGCCCAAAGCGGGAGTGGAAAATAAAAAGATAAAATTATACATGACAATGCCATAGAATATTAATAATGTATGTGAAAGCTAACTCTTTTTCTAAGGAAAATGAACTCTTGATTCATGTTAGTTTTTCTTAGTACTATCTATAAAATTTGGATTTTAAATAGTTTACTCATCTGTAATAATTAGTGGGATGTAAAGTATATGATAAGTAGCACCCTAAATTCTTCACTTACATCTCATGCTCATTCCTCGCTCCCCTATAAACCTTGTAACAAATTGGAAAATGTTCAGAATGTGGAAACTTAACCTGTCATGTGCTCAGAAGAGATTAATGTCTCCATCTGCAAAAATGAATAAAGGCAACAAGACTCCCAAATGCTCTGGCTTTACAAAATGCTGAAATACAAAGAAAACACTGCATGGTGTTTCTTTTTGGACTCAAGATAAAGAAAAAAATGGGCTGCAGTTGAAATTTTACTTTTGCCAAATTAGGTCTAATTGTTGCCCTATTCCCAACACAAATGTCAGCATAAAGTCCTCAGTGAGTTTATAACCTAGTAAGCAAAACAAGACAGAAATAATATGCACATAAACATAAAAAATATATATTATTCTTTTCAACATTATGTGAAAACCTACAATGTAGCAGCTGCTATACTTGGTGTTGGAAGTTGCAGAAAGAAAATTTAAAATGTTAATTTTACTTAAGGACTTGATGATGTCAGGGTTTTGTTTATAAAATTAGGAATTACAGGGATAAAATTTCACAATTGAAATAGCCTCAAGACAGAAAATGTTGGAGAGAGAAAATGAAAAGAGATCAAACATGATTTTCCTTATGTTAAAATAAGACTGCTAAGGAGAGACAGTGAATTCTAGAAATAGAAGGAAACTTAAGAGTCATTTACTGAAAACCATCCATTTTCTCAATGAAGAACTAGGTACATAGATATAAGAATTGGCAAAAGCTGTAGAGATTTATTCATTCATTTGTTACCTATGTAAATTTGAGCAATTCATTTTTCCTTTCTGGGTCTCAGGTTCTTAATCTGTAATTTGACAATATTATTATCTTCCTTGCTGGATTATCTTGACTATTGAATGATGAAATATACACTAAAAGATTAAAATGGTGCTTGGAAGATGATAAGTGCTCAGAAAGAGTAAGTTCTTAATATTGATGCTGTTGGCAAGAGAACCAGCATCCAGCTTTCTCCACAACTCTATTCCCTTCTGTATGGTGTACTAACAATTTGTTAAGACAGTAAATCTTATGACAAGTATTCTTATAAAAAATAATAGTAAAGACGACAGGAGGAAATTTTGGAGGTGATGGCATCATGAATGGATAGTTTAAGAGAAAAAGAATTCTCTTCACCAGGCTGCATTGCCCTCGATGCACAAACTGACTCATATATGCTTAAACTTTAAGACTTGCATAACAACCCTCCCCCCCCCAAAAAAAAAAAATGAGTCAGCAAGTGGTATTTTATTAGTGGAAGTGCTGAAAAAGGGAAACTACACAAAAGCAATAACAGTCAGAAACAAGAGTGGAAGGTGGGATCAGTGTCAGGAAAACAATGAGTCTCAAAGTTCTTCATTTCATCTACTATCAGCAGATATGACAGTCTTACTTCTTGAAACCATAGACAATCACAGGAATTACTTGAAAATATAAAAGGGAGGTAGAAAGCAAATCTCTTCAGTTCCTATTTTAATTCCCCATCCTCATTATGACATGGGAAAATTAGACTGGAATGCATGGTGTGCCCCTGGGCAGGCTGGTTCCCGGGTTCTTGTCTGGTGGGGTCAAAGAATGAAACCATGGGCGGACGAAAGGTGGTATAGCAAAAGGTGGAAATTTATTGAGAAATAAGCACAGACTCCCATGTGGGGAGGGGGAAAGAGTCTCTTTCCTCTAAGGTTTATAAAGGCTGCAGATCTTTGTGCCTTGATATCCCCTCTGATTGGTCACTATCCCTCTTAGATTGGTTACTAGAGTTCAGCCCCCACGTGAAGTATGTAAGGTTCCCTCCTTCTTCTCCCTTATTGTTTCACTATTCCCTCTGGGCTTTCTTCTTCCCTCTCTGAATGCGGGGCTTCCTTCCCTTTATTCTGTAAATGTGTACCATTCTGCAGATCTCAGCTTCCTTCTCTTATGGAAATGTACCTTCTGCTACTCCCAGCTCTCTTACCTTATGGAAATGCACCCTTTGCAGCTCTGTTGCTCCTGCTTTTTCCATGGACCCCTTAATTCCTAAAATTTCCTAAACCTGCCTATTTCACCCCTAAAAACTCCTTTCACTTGGGATGATAAAACAATGATAAGAAGAATTTGAAATCCAACCTAGGTTAACCTGTGAGAGAGTGCCTATTCTCTCTTAATGAAAATACAAATTCTGGGGATTTGAAGTAGTTTTATTATACATCACCAGAGGATTATCTGAGCAGTAGAGTGTGACAGTTGAGAACAAACCATTTAGGGTCATATAGAAATTGCTTTAGCACAGGCTTTGCACAGTTCTGTTATATGTAAAATGGGGTTAATAATAGTACTGCTCTTACAACAAAAAATTAAAAAAAGAAAGTAATGTTTAATAAAATATGCATCATACTGTGAGAGACACATATGAAGTATACAACTATTAATAATTCCAAGAAATCTGGTTTGAAACTAGCTAAAGAAAAAAAAGTTTAACCCACCTGGTTTAACTTTCCTGTTTAAAACTAAAATAGAAATGAAAATAGTCTTGTTTCTCAAAGTTACAACAGCCAACATTTAAGCCATGATAGCTTTGGAGGAGTGTTTCAAGGCAGGCCTAAGGAGAGGGGGAAATATCACAGTGACAGGAAGAACAGGGTCAGGAAACAGCAGACAAAAGCAGGGGAGATCGCTATACCCAGAAAACTGCCCCCATGCCAAGATGGAGTTGATAGAGATCAAGTTGTGAAATAAATGGGGGGAAATGTTTCTTTAAAAGACATTAATATCCCAACAATATTTCAAATAGAGATTTTCATCTATAAATCTGTAACTAAAGTGAAGCCTTTAGAAAAAGGATTGTACTGGAAATATGCCGTTGCTTTAGGCATTCCTTGCAGCCCAATAGCTTTGTGAGGCACTGGAATGGAAGGCGGCAGTCTGCCGTCAGCCTGAACCAAGTGGTGATACCGAATTTTTGGACTGGAACCCGGATACTTTATCCGCCAGAATCGAAGAATGAATCCACGGACGGACGGACAGAACGTGGTAGAGCAAAGGTGAGAATTTATTGAAGAACAAGTACAGACTCCCATGTAGGGAGTGGGAAAGAATCCCACTGAGTTCCTTTTCCCTATGGCTTATAAAGGCTGCAGATCCTGGTGCCTTGATATCCCCTCTGATTGGTCACTATTCCCCTAGACTGGTTACTATAGTAACTCCTTGGCTCAAAGGTCAACCTCACATGGGACATGTGAGGTTCACCCCCCCTCTCCTTCCTTATTGTTTTCCTATTCCCTTTGGGCTTTCTTCTTCTCCTTCTGAATGAAGGACTTCCTTCTCTTCATTTTGTAAATGTGACCTTTCTTGGCTACTTCCAGTTCCCTTGTCTTATGGAAATATACCTGTTGCTGCCTCCTTGTCTTATGGAGATGTAACTGCACCTGGCTTCCTGATGTTATGGAAATGTACCTTCTCCCAGTCTGTGGCCCTGTGTTTTTTCCCATGGACCCCAATTCTAAAAAAAATCCCTAAGCCTGCTTATATTCCCCTAAAATTCCTGCTTCAGTGGGATGAGGGGGCACTTCTGACTGACAGGCAGCTTGTCCTAAAGAACATCACACTTAAATAGCATTCCTCCTGCTTCACCTCTCCCTGGGAGAAGGGAGTAGCATGACCTACACCTATTCTAAGAAGAAAGACAAAACAAAAAAAGTTGATTTTTAGTGGAAAATATGTAAGACTGTGTGGACAAAAGGAGCCACATGCTAACCTGACAAGCTCAGGGGAGGCCAGTGTGGCAGTCTTGAAAACTCAGAGACCTAAAATAACCACAAAAGATGGCCTGAAAATTAAATATTTAACTACCAACAGGTTATAGTGGGCAGTCATTCCTAGGCTGATATTTTCCCTGACAACGATCAACGTTGATCTTTCCTGAGCCCATTTGCCTTTTTGCCTCTAAGATAACATATCTGTGAGATGTCTGGGTAACTTGTAACTTCCTTTTTTCTGGAGCCCCTAGGGCACAACCAAATGTGGTGGGTGCCAGGACAGATGCCTCAAATTCCTTCATTATCATGTTAATTGTTCCTGCACCCACCTAAGTATGTGTCCATCATTTTACTTTTTATCCAATCCCAGGGGTTTCCCACCGTATGACTTTATCCCACCTCCTTAATCCATCACCAATGAATTTCACGTAACCCACCTATGTCCCTCCTTTGATTGCAATGTATAAATACAGATGTAACCCGCCATTCTTTGGAGCATTATCTCAATTCATTGAGGTTCTGCTTCCCGGCATATGTCGACAGTTTGGCTCAAATAAACTCACTAAAATTCTTTACAGGTTTCAATGTTGTTTTTTTTTCGTTAACAACTGAAACCCCATATTCAGTCTCAACAAACAATGTTACACTATAGTAACCCTTGTGGAAACATGATATAAATCATGGTATTATTCTTGTTACCTATAAACTTATTTGTCAGAGCAATCACATTTGAAAGTATATGTTGTTTACACATAAAGCTTCAAATGTACTTTCTCCAGGGATCCTGAAAGGTGAATCAATATTTGTGAAAGAATGCAGTGGTTTAAATAACTGAAGATTTGAAATCTTTGGTAATAAAATTAACTTTATCCTAGTTGAATATTTTCTTCAAGTCATGTGTTCACTCATTAAAAGCCATCAATTGAATTACGTAGTTATCAAACCATCACCATCACAAGCCCTCATTAAAAGGCAGGGCCACCACATATGTTCAGTCTACACATATATTTTGAGTCATTCCTATGATGTCATTAGCAACTGTGACTTATTTGGAAATAGTGTATTCAAAGCTCTGTAAGAAAGAGCGATGAGGGATCTTTGAACCTAACTCTCAAGAAGCTTCCCTTTCTATAGCTAAACTACAGAGAGAGGGGTTCATGGTCAATCTCAAGCGCTGAGATACTGTCCTTGAAGAGGAGCAGCACTTTTGGAACCCAAGAAGACTAAGACACTTTGCCTGCCTTTAGCGAAAAAGAAAGAGTTTCGGGAAATGAGTGAAAAATGTCTCCTGGTGTCACACCAATCAAGCTCCCTGGAATCTGATATTGCAGACGGATTTGACAGAGACAGCTGCGGAAGTTTATAGCCCACAATTAAGAAGTGCTGAGACACACACGCAAGAAACTGCAGCCTTAGGATCCTCAGCATCAGAAGCTGCAGAAGCAGCTGTGCCAGTCCCCCAGCTCAGCACTTTCCCCTCCAGCCACCTTCAAGCCGAGCCTGAGCTAAGGGCAGGAGCTGGCCAGGGTGGAGCAGAGACCTGGATGCAACCAAAAGACAAGGCCACCGGAAAACTGCATTTATTGCTTTGGAGAAAGTCTCTGCAGCTACATGGGGAGACCAGAGACAGTGTTGTCGCAACAGATTATGCCTTATCATGTTGAAGCAGGAATTTTAGGGGGACATAGGCAGGCTTAGAGATTTTTTAGAATTGGGGTCCATGGAAAAGTGCAGGGGCTGCAGACTGGGAGAAGATACATCTCCATAACACAAAGAAGCCAGGTGCAGTTACATCTCCATAAGACAAGGGAGCAGCAATAGTTGCATTTACAGAAGACAAGGGAACTGCAAGTAGCCAAGAAAGGTCTATATTTACAAAATAAAGAGAAGGAAGCCCCTCATTCAGAAGGAGAAGAAGAAAGCCCAAAGAGTATAGGGAAACAATAAGGAAGGAGGGGGGAGAGCCTCACTTGGGACTTTGAGCCCAGGAGTTACTATAGTAACCAGTCTAGGGGAACAGTGACCAATCAGAGGGGATATCAGGCACCAGGATCTGCAGCCTTTATAATCCATAGGGAAAGGAACCCAGTGGAACTCTTCCCACTCCCTAAGTGGGAGTCTGTACTTGTTCTTCAATAAATCTCCACCTTTGCTATACCACTTTCTGTCCATGGATTCATTCTTCGATTCCAGTGGACAAAGAATCCGGGTTCCAGTCCAAAAATTCAGTATCAATGTTATGTATGAGGACAATAAAAAACCTGTCATGTGACTCAGTAGTTGAATATCAACCTATGAACCAGGAGCTCAGGGTTTGATTTCTGGTCAGGGCACATACCTGGGTTGCGGGCTTGAAACTCAGTGTGGGGAGTGCAGGAGGCAGCCAATCAATGATTCCCTCTCATCATTGATGTTTCTATCTTTCTCTCCCTCTCCTTTCCTCTCTGAAATCAATAAACTTTTATTAAAAAAAACAAAAACAACAACAATCGATCACTTCTAAACTTAAAACATTTTGAATCACTCAACCTGAATTAAAAGTCCAACTACATACTGGGTCAGTGTGGGCCACTGACGTTGTCCATTTAGGATATTAAGCATTTAGAGTGTGAGCCAGAAAACTTTTTCTCTAAAAAGTTAGATAATAAATATTTTAGGTTTTCTGAGCCAAGAGGCAAACTTCAGGATTTAAGTAAATATCCATAGAAAACAAAAGAAAAAAACCACAAATATTTTCTTGATGAAATCCAAACTGTTTATGGTCATTTAAATTTAAATATTTATCACAAAATATTTTCTTATAATTTTTTCAAACATTTGAAAATTATTCTTATCCCATGGAATATGCAAAATCTGCTGTTTGTCATCTGTGCTATAGTTTGCCAACCTCTTGCTTGGAGCATAGCCTGGCTCATGAAAACTTAACAACAAATGTTGCTAATTATTGTTATAATTATTAACTAATTAAATTTTAAGAAGTAAATAATAACCTATTATTATTACATAAAGATGCTCCCCAACCAGGATCTCTCCTGAACTGTCAAGTCATGGTTGAGCAACACATATACTCATTTGGACACTGCCACCAACACTGAATCAAACACACAAACATGTAGGGAATAATACATTTAATATAAGTATTGAAAACAACTTGCATGTATTTACTCTACAATGACTCATTCAATCCAAGTGTGCATCAAGTATTGTATACTGAGAATAAAAGGATAAATAAGACCATGCTCTTGTCCTAGAATTGATTACAAACCAGGAATGAAAATTACATAAAACACAGATAAGTAGATGTGACAAAGTAGCAATTGACCAACTGGAGGTTTAAAAAGAAACATTGTGGAGGCATAAACCAAAAAGAACTACTTCTCCCAGAAGAATATATAAGCTTTTGACCAAAACCTAAAATTAAAACCAATTAACCTCCATTAGAAGTTTAGATTTCAACCAGATATTTGAAAGGCAGAATTTCAAAAGCATTTCTTCTCATCTTCAAACCCTATTACAGCAATAAAAGAGTTCAGGTACAAGATTAGCTTTGGAGATGAGGATAGACAATCTTTCTCTCACAGAAAGGAAAGAGGGAAGACAGGTAAAACATGAGGACTCATTTTAAGGCTGAAAATCAGCAGAGTTGGACTCCTCTCAGGAGAGAGCAACAGGTGAAATAAAAATGGTTAGATTAGATGCCTGTGGTGTATATACTAGCCAAGAACACAAATGTTATCACTGGCTGCAATGCAGAGGCTAGAGGGTCACAAGGTCCTGGAAACCACGTGTAGAGCTGGGCAAATTTACGTAGCAAAGGGTGATTTGGGGCACTGAAAGTCAGAGAAAATCAAAGAAAGATGGGGCTCAAGTGTTGGAGGACAACATGGCTAATCAGGTTGTCCCATCTCTATAAAGAGGCAAGTGAAAGCAAAACATGGCCAATGAATTGGAGTAAGGATTATAATTCAAATATCTTCTGGTTAGAGAGGTAAAATGAATGGGCAATTAGAGGAATAAATCCTATCTAATAAAAGAGTAATATGCAAATTGACCATCACTCCAACACACAAGATGGCTGCCCCCATGTGGTCAAAGATGGCTGCCCCCATGTGGACACAAGATGGCCACCACAAGATGGCCAGCAAGGGAGGGCAGTTGGGAGGCACCAGGCCTGCAAGGGAGGGCAGTTGTGGGCAATCAGGCCAGCAGGGAAGGGCAGTTGGGAGGGACCAGGCTTGCAAGGGAGGGCAGTTGAGGGCGATCAAGCCTGCAGGGGAGGGCAGTTAGGGTTTACCAGGCCAGCAGAGGAGGGAAGTTGGGGGCGACCGGGCCTGCATAGAAGGGCAGTTGGGGGGGACCCAGGCCTGCAGGGGAGAGCAGTTGGCGGGGACCAGGCCTGCAGGGGAGGGCAGTTAGGGGCGATCAGGCTGGCAGGCAGAAGTGGTTAGGGGCAATCAGGAAGGCAGGCAGGTGAGCAGTTGGGAGCCAGCAGTCCTGGATTGTGAAAGGGATGTCCGACTGCCCATTTAGGCCCAATCCTACCGGGATCGGGCCTAAACAGGCAGTCGGACATCCCTCGAGGGGTCCCAGATTGGAGAAGGTACAGGCTGGGCTGAGGGACCCCCCCCTCCCCCGTGCACAAATTTCGTGCACCGAGCCTCTAGTATAAATTATAGCAAGAAGGGCCAAGGGTAACTAGAGAGTAGGCCCTGGCTAAATGAGGGGAGAGAGAAAGCTAATCTACTTAACAAAACACCTAGATTTGGTCCTGACTTAAGAGTTTTAGATCCATGGACTGGAAATATAGAGAGACTGAAGGTTATCCAGAAAGTAGGTATCATGTGTGGTAAGAGTGTGGACTGGAAGTATGGAAAGACAAGATGCATTCAGGGTAAAAAACACAAACACACACAAAAAAAACACAACACACACAGACTTTGTTAGTTATCCAAAATTCAACTTTAACTGGTTGTACTGTATTTATATGGCAACTCTAGTCATATGGCAAAGCTAAAGGGATTTTGCAGATATAATTAAGGTTTCTAATCAGTGACTTTGAGTGAATCAATGGCAGATTATCCTGTATAAGACTCACTTAATCCAGAGAGACCTTTAAAGAGTGAAGTATTAGATATTCTCCTCCTTGCTTCCAGGGAGAATCAAACATGATAGTGTCAACTTCCTATGGAAGGGGAAGCCTCCAGAACCTCAGAACCTCAATCCTATAACCAAAAGGAACTGATGTCTTCCAACAACCAAATAAACTTGGAAGAGGACCTGAGCTTCAGATGAGACTACAGCCCCAACTAACACCTTGAGACCTGGCACAGAGGAATCAGCTAAGTGGTACCCAGAATCCTACTCCATAGAAACTGAGAGATAAGAAGTGCATATTTAAGCTACCAAGCTTTGTACATTGAATTAGAAAACTAATATAAAGTGTTATCTCAGAATTTCTTAGTGAATTTAGAAATCAGAAGTTGGTTTTTAACTCTGATATTTTTTAGGTATATTGGGTCAAAACTATACTATTATTTTAAAAGATCGGTATAGATCTAACCTCAAATCCAAGTTCTTCTGTTTCCTAAGAGAGAAGGCCTCATGCCACAAATGCTAAAGATAGTGTAGAATAAAGCAAGTATCACCATCCTTTAGCTGTCCTTACAACTGGCCCATCAGCATTTCCACCATTAGTGTTGGAAATTCCTCTGTGCCTCCTTTAGAGAAGGAAGATCCTAGTTTCAACAAAAATTGACTACACAATAAATAATAGCCATCTCAGGTTGATAGTAAATTCTTAATGAGTCCACAGAACAACTCTGCAAGGCTCATATTATTATTCACATTTTATTAGTGAGGTAACAGGGCTCAGAGGGTTTAAGTGACTTGCTCAAGGTCACACAGATAGTAAATTGTGGAGCTGGGACTAGAAAGTAGTATGGACTCTCCTCAAAATCTATGTTCTCACTATTATGAAACAAGCCTTCTCACTAAAACATAGACACCTCTATCTTAAACCTCTGTCCATGATCCACCTACACCCCATTCAATGATTTTATAGTAGGATCAAACATTAAGACTATTCCTATACTCCAGGTTATCAATAATTTTACCCATAGTAGATTTTTCATAAGAAGTCTGTACATCTTCCAAGGGTACTTGATATGATGAACCTGTGGAAGACCAGATAGTGGTAAATTTTCCTACTGGAAAAGGTTTCTGCTGAGGATCTCAGTGCTTATCTAATTCCATGAAGCTTATACTTCTTGGATATAAAGAAAAATTATATGAGTTTTGCAAAGAAAAATTGCAAAAGGCTTTTGCAGCCAAGAATAACTAGTAACACATGCCCAGTGTTTAATTATCCTCAGCATATAATGATTATACTCATAATTCTATAAGAATGATTCTGTTTTAGTATCCTGTATTTTCTATAGATTTATAATTCTCTAGGAAAAAAGGAACAGTGATTTGCAACATTTGCTGTTAGGAAAAGAGCATAAAACACTTGATGAGAAAACAGGGTTTGACTATGTAGGTCAGTCAATAAGATTGCATCACATTTTATCAGATCCTAGTAGCAATGATGGTATTGATTTTTTTCCAGATAATCTTTTACGAAATATATTATGTCTTAAAGAAATATTAACTAGCAGGAGAAACATGTCTAATAGGGTATCAACATTGATAATTTTTACTCTACATAGTGATTTTCAATGAAAATATTTATTTCCAAGGTTCATATAATGATTAAAAGGCTACAGTAGACAGAAAAAATAAGCATATATACATAGTATATGTAATAATAAATGTACACAAACACATATCTTCACATATGCAGATCTGTGTGCTATACGCATATATGTGTATGATGATAAATTCCCATGATTCCCCCAAATCCTGACTGGTATGACTACTGAGTGCCCTTTTGTTCGTCTAAAGGTGTTTGGTAATGGGTAAATATTTACCTTGCCTAGATACCCCATTCTTCTCTGATTTAGGTAAAGCAAAAGAATGTAAAATTTACCAGGTAGAGATTTTTGTCTCTTATCTGATATATCACATGTGTTAGAGTAATGCCCTGGACATAGTAACTATATGCTGAATGAATATAGTGAATATGATAAGTAAATGTCCTAAAATTATATTAGTTTTCCATTTATGCAAACTGAAAATTGGAAGAAGATATGCTAAGATGCTAGCAAAACATCTTGCTTTAAAATTGGAAAAGCAGTTAAATTTGTGAGCTTTTATCCTGGATAAAGGTTTAGCCTAACTCATTCTATTTCCACAGGAAAGGTGATGAGGTAAGATGATAGCAGAATGCATCTTTGTAATCATTTCCACTATTATTAAGATCATTTTAAATGACAGCAGCTAGAGAAATGAGGGATAATTGACATATTTTTCATTTCTCTCTTCATTATCCTTTAAATTTTGTTTTAAAATAAAGGCTGCCATTCCACATGAGTTTATTTGCACATTATATATATATATTTGCAACATCATATAATAAAGTCATATTATTTTTCAAATGAGGACACTCACATCCTTGTAAATAAGTTTCTATCTTAATAGCAAAGGCACACAGGCATAACAAACAAATACAAGCATATTACTAACTAAAAAGGATTGAACAAATAAGAAAATATTTATCTTGCCTTGAGGGATACACTTTATCTCCGGAAAAATATTGACAAGTCCATCATGAACCTTTTATTAATGTATTGAATATGGTGCTAAAACCTACTTAGCTTGTATGTGTTACTGCAGAAACAACAACATTTAATTATGCCTTTAATCTTAAAATCCTAATATTGAACCAAAAGTTTCCATAACACCTTCATTAGTCAGTGTTACAAATTATTTTGTTGGATTCTTTTCAAAATGTATCTTTGTTGAATTCATTAAGGCAGAGTGGTTCATTGGTTAGATCACAGGAGACTAATTTTAAAAATCAGAAATTTCATCTAGCTCTAATTGGAAAGTTAACCCCATAAAATTGTTTTAATGGTCAATATCCTGCCACTCTGCCTAATTTACCCAAAGGGAACAGTATGGGGCTGATGAGTCAGGGGAATGAGTCAGAACTGCTAAGCTGTATGTGGGGGTGAAATCCTGCAAACAGTATTTTCATTTCCAGACACCATTTAGATAAATAATGCATAACATTATAACCCAGCATGGGACTCAATATTTTGACTTAGGAAAAGTTTTGTTCTTTTTCACAGGACAATTAATATCTGGTTAGCTGCCACGGTGAATGATGAATTGTTTCTTAAAATGTTGTCTGATTTCTTTTCACCTCTTCACTTTGGTGCTCTGTTGCACATAATTTTTTCATGGAATCTTGAGTGCCTAGATAGCAGTCCAAGTGCATTCAAGCACCATGGAAATGGCCTTGAGCCATGAACTTGAGGCCAGACCTTTTCTGCATCACAGAAGCAAACAGATGTCTTATAAGAAAGGAGAAATCGGAAAACCGGATTTCAGGGTAAACACTAAGATTCATGCGGAGGTATTTTATTGAGGGTATTTCTTAAATATGACATGCATTTTCTTCCCCAGTTTCCATTAGCTCTCCTGTAGTTCATGTGCCATCCCATATAATAAAGATGTAATATGCAAATGGTCGTTACGCCATGAAGCGTAACAACTCACCACTTAATGACCAGATCACGGATCAGCAGGAGGGTGGGGCAGTGAGCTATAAGCGGGCGACGGAGAGCTACAGGAGGGGGCAGGGTGTAGTGTACTCCCCAATGTCCTGCGTGGTTCAGGGTTCAGGTTCAGGTTCAGGGTTCGGGCTCTGGAGGAGGCCGCACACAAATGAAAGAGACTAGAAAATATTAATTTGGGAATATTGGGGGCCAGGCGGGAGCCTGGCTCAAGAGGAAGGACTCTGTTTTGCTCTGGCCTTGCAATCCTTTTTATTCAGGTTTTGGGATCCACCCATAGCCCTTAGGCAGGCAATTTCCAGTAATAGCTCAATGATAGCCCATCAGCAAGGATTTACATAAGACTAAAAGGTGGAAGTTGCTTCAGCTCCCTTTGCCTCAACTAGACAGTGGGTGCTTGGCTCTGAACCTTGCCAGAGCCTTCAAGGTTAACCAGCCTCCTGGGATCCTTGTCCACACCTCTCTGCTAGCGAAGACAATGGGCAGCTTCCAACAGCAGGGCAGCAAGCTATGAGGGGGGGTGGGGGGTCTAAGACAGCTACAGGAGGGTGGAGCAACTGGCAGAGAGCTACTGGAGGGCGGCAGTGAGCTACTGGCGAGCTACTGGCGCACGGATTCATGCGCAGGGCTACTAGTTTTTATATATGCCCTTGCTATTGCTTAGGCTTTAAGTTCATGTGTCTGCAAACCCATATGGACAATGTACTATCTGTCAATCCATGAGCTGGGGGGCGGGGGGTGTGGAGGGGGGAATGTGTGGGCAAAGCTATCTTGTGCTATGAAAAAAAATGCAGTGGCTTGAGCTCCTAGAAGTTCCTATTCTTGACAATAAATCACAGACACATGGCTCAGATCTTCACAACTTCTTTCTCCTGTGAAGGCACATGGCACTATTACTCTCCATTGTCACTGCCCACTTGCTGAGATGAAGAACCATGAACTCCAAGAAGTGGCATTTGCCTTGAACAGGTCAAAATAAAACACCAGCAATTCCGCAGGTCTGGTCATTGCAGGAATAGCAGTAATTCTCACAGAACTGGTAAATTAAAGGGAGCAGAATACAGATTTCATAAAGAACTTTTTGACAATAAGCTGTCTAAACCAATTAGTAAACGAAAGGTTTTTCAAAATTCATACTTCTGAATAACTTACTGTAAAACTGACTAAAATACATTTCAAATGAACACAAAATCTGATTTCTGCTGATCAAAAATGGTAGTCCAGGATTGGACCGTAAAACAAGGTAGCTTTATCTTTTTGGGTAACTTCCTTAGCACTGTCCCCAGTATTGAAATACTGAAACCAAATGGCAAATATAGAAATTCAGGAAACAAGCTATTTACAGTTCATTGAAGGGGAATTCATAAGGCACCATGGGTCACATGGCAATGCTACACGCTTCACAAAACAAAGCATTGGTTGTGGGGTTGTATTCAGGAGTGAATAAAAGCATGTTTTCTTATATTTTCTCTAGTTTCCATTTGCCTTTATCCATTCAGTCGCTATAAAAGAATACCATAGACTGGGTGGCTTATAAATAACATTTATTTCTCCCAGTTCTGGAGCCTCAAAAGTCCAAGATCAAGAAGCCAGCACGTTCATATCTGGTGAGAGTCCCCCTTCCTAGTTCTTGCTGCATCCACCAATGGAGCTCTCTGGGGCCCTCGATTGAGGGCACTAATCCCATGCATGAGGGCTCCACCTTCATGACCTAATCACCTCCAAGAGGCCTCACCTCCAAATACTATCACAATGGGGATTAGAATTTCGACATATGAATGGATGCTGAGGCAGGGAGGGGGGCGGGGAAGGGGCAGTGGACACAGTCAGTCCATTGCACCATTGAAAAGCAGAGAGCAATTGGAAACAAAAGGAAGGAAAACATTTAAAAAACTTCTGTAGAGAAAAAGAATCCAACTAGTTGTCAGTGAAACCATAATTTCTTCATTATTTTAAGCCTATGTGTTCTTTCAGATATAAACTACTGTTCATTTGCATGCTTACGTACTCTTCCTCTATTTTTTAAACATATTTTTATTGATTTCAGAGAAGAAGGAAGATGGAGAGAGAGATAGAAACATCCTACCTAATAAAAGAGTAATATGCAAATTGACCCTAATTTCGCTACACCCACAAGCTGCGCCCACAAGCCATGCCCACCAGCCAATCAGGAGCAAATATGCAAATAAACCCAACTAAGATGGCTACAGCCACAGGGAGTGGGAGGGAGGCTTGGGTTTCCCCATTAACAAAGGAAGCCAAGCTTTCCACCTGCCTTTGCCGGCCTAAGCCTCCACTCAAGGCTACAAAGTTTCAATTATAGAAGGTAAACAAATCCAAACAGAAATGGCGGCAGCCACTGAGCTGGAAAGAGCAGGAGGCAAGGGTTGCCCCCAGCAATGGAGGAAGCAAAGCTTCTGCAGCCCTGGCTGGCCTAGGCCTCTGTTCCAGGCTACAAAGTTTCAATTATAGAAGATACACAAACCCCAAAAGAAATGGCTGCCGGCCACGGAGCGAGCAGGAGGCTTGGCTCCGCTCCAAGCTACAAAGTTTCAATTGTAAAAGATACATAAATCCCAGATACCAGGGCCTTTGCTTCGGTCGTCAGGGGGCGTGGCTGGCCTTCAAACCACCACAGGCTCTTCACCCAGGCCGACCCACACCCCAAGGGAACCCCCACTCTGATCCAGAATACCCTTCAGGGCAAACCAGCTGGCCCCCACCCATGCACCAGGCCTCTATCCTATCTAATAAAAGAGTAATATGCGGATTGACCATCACTCCAACACACAAGATGGCTGCCTCCATGTGGTTAAAGATCCTGCCCCCATGTGGACACAAGATGGCCGGCACAAGATAGCCAGCAGGGGAGGCCAGTTGGGAGGGACCAGGCCTCCAAGGGATGGCAGTTGGGGGCAATCAAGCCTGCAGGGGAGGGCAGTTAGGGGTGAACAGGCCAGCAGAGGAGGGAAGTTGGGGGTGACTGGGCCTGCAGGGAAGGGCAGTTGGGTGTGACCCAGGCCTGCAGGGGAGAGCAGTTGTGGGGGACCAGGCCTGCAGGGGAGAGCAGTTAAGGGTGACCAGGCCTAAAGGGGAGGGCAGTTAGGGGCAAACATGCTGGCAGGGGAGCAGTTAGGCATCAATCAGGCTGGCAGAGGAGTGGTTAGGAGGTGATCAGGCTGGCAGGCAGAAGCGGTTAGGGGCAATCAGGAAGGCAGGCAGGCGAGCAGTTGGGAGCCAGCAGTCCTGGATTGTGAGAGGGATGTCCGACTGCCCGTTTAGGTGGGATCGGGCCTAAATGGGCAGTTGGACATCCCTCGAGGGGTCCCAGATTGGAGAGGGTGCAGGCTGGCCTGAGGGACACTCCGCCCCCCCCCTCCCCGTGCACAAATTCCGTGCACCGGGCCTCTAATCAATGATAAGAGAGAATCATTGATTGGATGCCTTCTGCACACCCCCTATTGGAGATTAAGCCGGCAACCCAGGCATGTGCCCTTGACCAGAATCAAACCCAGGACCCTTCAGTCTGCAGGCCGACGCTCCATTCACTGAGCCAAATCAACCAGGGCCTCTTCCTCTATTTATATTGGATTTGAAAGTATGTTACAGATATGGCAAGTACTATTTAAAATAAGGTTTTTTTATAGATGTGTTTTCCCAGAGAAATAGGTAAATAGATACAAAGCATGTACACACATGTATGTATACTAATTATTCTCCTGAAGAACTGACTTTGTTTCCTGCACCAGGACAGAGAGATACCAAGACATACATCTATCCATCTACTAAAACACTGGCACATTAATTCCACAAAGAATTCTTACTAAAAATGGGTATGCCGGCGGAAAGGAAGGAAAGCCGGAACCCCTTCCACTCACCTTGGAGGTGGAAGAAATAGCTGCTGAATCACTGATGGCACGCAGGGCTCCAGGCAATCTTTAGGGAAATAAAATGACTACTTGAGAAATCATTTATTCTGAAAGTGGCTGAATCTGTCCTGTTGGCATAACTTATTACTGCAGTTGCCGTTTTATCCTGTATATGAAACTGTAATGGAAAGGTTAATCACAGCTCACCGGGGATTATTATAGTTTGAGGGCATTAATGGTTTGAATGGAGTCCAGGCCCTTCACACCCTCCAGCATATTGAAAGACACCCGTTATTAACTGGGCCCATGCCCTGCGCACTAAGGAGTGCAGGGTGATTCCCCCGCCCCCCCCCCCCCGGAACCAATCCGGATATAAAAGAACATGGAAAAGTCAAAGGGTCTCTTCCAGCACCTGTTTACTGCTAGCTGCATAAGTCAAACTGAACATTGCATAAAGTATTTGCTTGTTTTTTAAATTGACCTAACAATTTCCAATGAAATATTAAGAGTGCCGGCTCTGGAGGCAGCATGCCTGAATAAGAAACTAAGCTTTGCAAGTTTTTACCTGAATGACCTTGGGCCAATTATTTCACCTCAGTATGCCCCCATTCAGGTTTTTTTTAACCTATAAAATGAAGATAATTGAAGTATTTGATCTTTGAATTGCTGTGAGCGTGCACTATGGTAATCCATGGAAAGGGCATAGCATAGTATCTAACACATAGTAAATATTCAGTGAGTGTCATTACTATTGGTACTCTCCCAATAGGATGAAAATAAAAGATAATAATGTAAAAGTAATCTTAAAACCAGAATTAAAACAACACCTTTAAAAAATGAATACAAAATTCCATTTATAAATTTGTTTAGCACTGAAATATATCAACGCCTTATTATTCATCTCTAGAATTTTTTTTAAAAAAGTGCTGCCCCTTGTCTATAGATTTTACACTGCTGACTGGACTGTCCTCCAGTTTGAATGAGGTTTCTGTCATGCTTATGGCTATTCACTGAGCTGTGTACAACCTTTATTGTGGCAACTAATGCCAAGCACTTTTCCAAAGAGTAACAGTGTACATGATAAATCACAATAGCTGATGGAAAGACATGACAGTAAACTGCCCCATAAAAAAAAATGGTATCCCCAACTGTAGCTCCCTTATAATATATGTCTTTATTAGAATGAAGCCAATATATATTTGTATGTTAATATCATCATAAGATGTTAACTATTGTTGGCAAAGCACTTTCAAAGCAAGAGTATTTAATCTTTTGTGGTTTGATATTTTATATTATCTACTAGAGGCCCGGTGCATGAAATTTGTGCACGGGGGGGGGGGGGGGAGGGGGTGTCCCTCAGCCCAGCCTGCACCTTTTCCAATCTGGGACATCCCTCTCACAATCCAAGACTGCTGGCTCCCAACTGCCTTCCTGATTGCCCCTAACCGCTTCTGCCTGCCAGCCTGATCACCCCTAACCACTCCCCTGCCAGCCTGATCGACGCCTAACTGCTCCCCTACTGGCCTGATTGCCCCTAACTGCCCTCTCCTGCTGACCTGGTAACCCTTAACTGTCCTCCCCTGCAGGCCTGGTCACCCCCAACTGCCCTCCCCTGCTGGCCTGGTAACCCCCAACTGCCCTCCCTTGCAGGCCTGGTCCCTGCCAACTGCCCTCCCCTGCTGGCCTGGTCACCCCTAACTGCTCTCCCCTGTAGGCCTGGTTCCCCCCAACTGCACTCCCCTACAGGCCTGATCGCCCACAACTGCCCTCCCCTGCTGGGCATCTTGAGGTGGCCATCTTGTGTCCACATGGGGGTGTCCATCTTTGACCACATGGGGGCGGCCATCTTGTGTGTTGGAGTGATGTTCAATTTGCATATTACCTCTTTATTAGATAAGATTGCCCATACATACAGTTTTACTGAGTAACTAGATCATACATGTTAGTCATTTTCTTCAATGCTAGGGAGTCCTGCCATTTATGTTGCTCCTTCCTATGGAGCTCAAGTCAGCAGCTTAAAATACCAGAGGATGGGATTTGCCACTAGAGAGAAGTGACCTAAATTGGCTAGAAATGGGCCAATGGCATTTTTTATCCAGGACTTCTATGTTTTTCCCAATGCCAGTCATTGATTAAAAATCCCAAATTTATTTCATTTTCTTTTAGTAAGAAGGATTCTCTTCATTTACCACACCTCTTCCTCAGACCTTGCTAGGAGAATGGAAGGAGGCTTTTGGAAATGCAAGGAAAACTGGAAACTTTTACTTTATTTGTAGGGGATATATTAAAGATAGTGGGTCTACTGATTGTCTTGCAGGTAGTGTCTTCTAAAGCCAGATAAACAGATATCCCCCTCCCTTCTCCCCTCTGACATCTGCAGATTCAGAATATGCCATGTCCTCCTGTACTCCATCTCAAAATAGGGTCCTCTGAAAGTAGGACTGGGTGGAAGTAATGGTAGACCAGTCTACTGAGATGAGAAAATAAGGTGAGAAACTTGTTGCCATGAGATGGAGGAGGGAAGGTCGTAAGGGAAAGTGGATGAGATTGGAATGGGTTAAGGAATTGCTAAAGCAGCATGGAGAGATAACAAGCTCAAATGTGGTGCAGTCTGAGATGGAATAAACACCTCCCAGCTGAGGAGGAGCTGAATAGAGGACAATCCACTCAAATGGCATCAATTTCACTCTGTTCAACTTGGAATTAGGACTCAATACAAAGTAAAAGATTGGTCTCTGTACATGCTCTTTGTGTTATGAGCTGAATAGTGTCCTTCCAAAATTCATATATTGAAGCTCTAATACCCATTACCTTGGTGTGTAGCCACATTTGAAGATACGGTCTTTAAAGAAGTAATCAAGTTTAAATTAGGTCTTTAGAATGAACCCTAATCCAACATGACTGGAAATTTGGACACAGACCTATGAGCACACAGAGAGAAGACTATATGAAAACAGAGGAGGAGATGGTCATTGACAAGTCAAGGAGAGTCTTCAGAAGAAGCCAACCCTGCTGACTCCTTGATCTTGAACTTCTAGGCTCCAGAACTCTGAGGGAAAGCATTTCTGTTTAAGCCCCCGAGACTGTGGTACTTCCTCTTGGCAGCCCTAGCAAACTAATATACCTTGTCTCTGATGTGCTTTTGGTTAAGTAACAGTATTATCATTTAATGACAGACATTACCACCCCATTAAGCATTTAATTCTTGGTCCCAGAATTTAACAAATATGGAGTGTTATTATATTTGAGGCATTGTGTTAAGTGCAAAGTTAGTAAGGATGAACATGACATTGCCTGTGCTCTCAAGATACCTACCTTCTCATTGGAGAGACATCAGGCCTGGTCTCTCCTAACTTCCCTCCCCTGCTGGCCTGATCGCCCACAACTGCCCTCCCCAGAACTTCGCCAATCTCTTATGGCAATTATTAATTCAGGTGGAACTTAGGGCCTTATGAAAAGAGTGTGTGGGAAAACCAAAGGGGAAATGACTGCCCAGTGGTTATAGTTGGGGAAACCCCTGTGATACAGCCTGATAGTAAAACCCTCTAAAGCAAGCATGTCAAACTCGTTTAATAAAAATTTAGTAACTTAATTTTTTACAATATCCTGTTATACATAATCTATCCTATATAATAAAAGGCTAATATGCAATTTGTTCCCACGGGCGGAAGTTTGACTGACCAGGAGTTAGAAGTGTGCTGACCACCAGGGGGCAGCAGCAAGCAGCCAGTGAAGGGAGGCCCCAGCCAGCAGCTGGCCGCCACTAGGGACCCTACCCACGCACGAATTTGTGCACTGGGCTCTAATATATATATATATATATATATATATATATATATATATATATATATATATATGCCTAAGTGACCATTCAACTGTTCAACCAGTTGCTATGATGTGCACTGACCACCAGAGGGGAGATGCTCAACACACAGGAATGAAAAAAGACTGATGAATCTCAGAAGGAAGGGGGAAGGGGGGAGGGCAGGAAGAGATTAACCAAAGATCTTATATGCATACTAGAGGCTCAGTGCATGGGTGTGTGTACCGGTGGGATTCCTCGGCCTGGCATGTGGGGATTGGGCAGAAACCGGCAGTCTGACATCTCCCAAGGGGTCCTGGATTGCAAGAGGGTGCAGGCCAGGTTGAGGGACCCCACAGGTGCACAAATCCATGCACAGGGCCTCTAGTTATTAATAACAAACTACAACATTTGCTAATGACTGATTACTATAATCATGTTGCATTCATTTCCATTATGCACCTTATGTGCAGGCACACCATTTCTCTCCACTAATACTAGCAGCAAATATTTTAGCAGCTGACTGCCATGTCATTAGTCTTGTACTGATTTGTTTGGTGTGCACAACAGGAAATATTTCACTTTCAGAGAACAAGAAAAGTAGGTTTATTTGTGTTATGCTTATTAATTTGTGCAGTTATTCAGTGTCTGGTAAGTTAATGTTCAAGAAAAAAATATTTTTATTAAAATGTTCTATTATTTTATGTTAACGATTACTCATTTGTTTCAGCCCTTTGTATTCAGCATGTCTCTATTGAAATAAACCTACGTTTCTATGAAAATTGAAGCTTTTGTTTTTTTACGGCCCACATAAACTTAAACCTTATTTATTTGGCTAGTGTTAGCTTTTGAGTTTGACATGCTTGCTCAAAAGTGCCCTCAAAAGGTGCATTGAGAAGCAAAAACTAAAACATTACCTTTCCATTGCCATATGTAAAGATTTTATATGTAATGAAATTTTAAAAGCCTAGGGATTTTAAAGCTCTAATATTATTCAAGCTCAATGCCCCTTGAAAACACAATCCTTTAATGTTTGGAATGAAAGTGACATGCTATTTGTACATCTCTTATGGCAATTATTAACTCCTATATATTAAGATGGACCCTTGCCAGCCAATAGAAGACACCTGACTCACACTTGTTCAAGAAATATGAGAACATATTAACTATACAGGTTAAAAATCCTAGACACATTTACTGCAGGCACAGCAGCATCTTGGAACTCAACTGATGTCATAACCCATCTCACTCTTTCTCTCACTCTCTCCCTCCCTCTTTTCTTCCTTCCTTTCTTTCCCCCCTCCCCGCCCCCCCCCCCTCCCACCCCGTCCCTCTCCTTCTCTCTCATTGTCTACTCCAACTTTTGGTAATATTTTCTTCTGGTTGACTTCATTCTCGTGCAAACTATTTCTCTAGTGTGGTTTCTGGCATTTGTAGGTTTACATCATAATTAAAACTAGGGATACCTATAGACCCAGAACTTCTCCAATCAAATCAATCAACACAAATTTTAGTATTTTATCTCTTGATACATATTATTTCAATGTTCACCCTGAGCTAAGTGCTATGGCTAATAAAATAGAATATACTTATTGGTCAGACCTGGAGCAGTGCCCACATTAAGAACTGGGGCATAGATTGGGCAAAAGACTAAACCCTACTTTGACCACATGGACTGTGTTAAAATTGTGCAGTGTTCAGATAAAGTGTAATGAATGATGCACAGACAAAAATAATAGTTATATGCATCCTAATTCATACAGAATTATTCCTATTTCACATATGCACATGCCTTATCTATCCTACTTTGACTCCTAAATAAACATTTAATTTGTTTTATATGAAAAAAGCAAAGATGTCTACAATGTATGCATGCCAAGCTCTGTTTTTTGCACATATTAACTCACTTAATAAGTACAACAAATGTATAAGTTTCCTTTAATGTCCTCATCTTACAGATAAGGAACATAAGCCAAGCAGGGGTTAAGTGACTTTCACAAAGTCACACAGCAATAGGGGGCAGACCCAGAATCAAATGCAGCTTGGGTCCCAAGTTCAGCCTATTATTCACTATTTTTATTACTGTTTCTTGTAGGTAGTGTTCAATTAGAGTGTACTGAATGATTAAATGACTGGGGACATGATAGACACAACTTCAGTAGCAACAAGAAATTGAATCCAGAATTCTTGATCAGTACTATTAGATTTCATCATAAGACCTTATTGTCTTTGGATTGATTCACTTTGATGTTCTTCTGATTTAATTTTTTTTAATTTTCTGACTTAGAGTGTCTTTTCATTTTTATGTATTCCATCATTACTCATGAATGAGAAGAGATTTTTTAACCAGTGTTCCATTTATTTATTTCATCTCATTTAGTTCAAGATACTCTTCTAAAAGCTGCAAGAGTCTAGGGAGTTGTAAATCAGGATGCTAATCTGTGAGATTCATTTTATCAAATGTTAACAGCTCTGTCAAAATATTAAAGATGTGATTTATTACACTGTTAGAAACATATTTACAAATGGAAAATTTCACAATCCTTTGGTTTCTGTCTACAAGAAAATAGTATATGTGAGTGTGTGTGCAATTTGTTTTCTGTGTAAATATAGTCCTAGTTCCAAAGGACAATTTTCCATTTTGAGTCTTCTTTGGTCTTATCTACAAAATTCATTACAGACTAAATTTTATACTTAGAACTGTGTATTAATGGATATTGGTTACACTCACACACACACATACACACACATGCGTGCGCACGCATTTCTCACCTCCTACTCCTACCCCATGGCCACCACTACTGATGCTGCTGTCACACACCAATTCCTTGCTTAATTGACTCAGGGGTATCAAGAACTCAGAAAAAGACAGCACTGGAGTTTCTCATGAATTAAGAACAGACTATAGCCCTAAAGTGTCAATCTAGATACTAGGTAGAAGTTAGGACTAAATAGAAGCAATTCAAAGTTTCCTTTTTAATGAGGAGATCCCCTAAGTAGTAAGACCAAACTTGGGGCTCCCTAAAGCTGCCTATGCAGTGCAGAAGCCAAATGGCAGACAAGTTGGTCTTTCAGTATCCACAACAGGTGATGAATGTCCCGAGCTCTGTTAAATAGTTTAAGCACACAATCAGAGAATTCTCAGCTTTGGACCTCTTCCTTTATTCCTATTTTTAAAAAATATACCAATTTACCAGAAAATAGCCAATAAATAACTAAAAGGTGAATGATAGTAGATGCATTTTAAAAGTTATCATCAGTGTTTTTTTAAGAATAAGTGAAAATTTTTTTAATTTGCTAAAAGACTTTAGGATATACCCAAACTCAATGATTCTTACTAAATTTCAATGAACACAGTAAAACAATATAAATATGGAACAGAAAATACTATGGGGGCATTCTGTTTGAAATTATACCAAAAAAATGTAATTTGTAGTGAGACTATTTCCTAAAAAGAAATAAAACAGAATTATAAGTTAGTAAAATTAAAATATAGTCAGACTTTAGTAAAAGTGTTATAGATGTTCAATTTTTATTTTGAATGAATTTTATATAAACTTAATACACTGAGTGGCCAGATTATTATGATCTCTGAATGCATAATAATCTGGCCACTCAGTGTATGTGTGTGTGTGTGTGTGTGTGTGTGTGTGTGTGTGTGTATATATATTAGAGGACTGGTGCATGAATTCGTGCATGGGTGGGGTCCAGCCAGCCTGGCCAGGGAGAGGGGACATGGGCAGTTGGCCGGCCTGCCTGCTGGTCGAATTCCTGGTCGAGGGGACAATTTGCATATTAGCCTTTTATTATATAGGATATACACTGAGTGGCCAGATTATATGCATTCAGAGATCATAATAATCTGACCACTCAGTGTATATTTATGCATATATTGTGTATATTAGATATATTTCATATTTCATACATTTCAAAATCATGAGAGCCAGGGCTCTCAAAATTCAGGTCCAAAGAAGTCATAGAAGATTAACCCTATAGCACAGTGAGAACAATTAAACAATCTCACACACAAATTTCAATGTTGATTTTTCACTTTTTTAAAACCATCCATAAAAGTTTGTTTTGTTTTTTTTTTACTTTAGATAAATAGTCTGTCATAAATATTCTCTTAATCATTCCTGTTTGTTCTGGCCCCATTATACTCTTCTTTGCTTTTAAAGCCAAGAGTTAAGAAGCTATTTTTATAATTTACTCTGGTGTTAATAGTTCACTCAATTGACATCAATGTGCAGAGATGAACATTTAGAATCCAGTTATCAGCTTTCTCATCATTTATATTGTCAGTTTCATCCATCTTCCCATGAGCAAGACACTACAAAATAACATAGACCTATGAAAAAATTGAACTGTGGTCCTCTCAGTGTTTTCAATTTCAGTTCAACATAATTACTAGTTCATTGTGTGCACAGACATTTCATAGTTAGAATTTGGAAAAATTATGTATGATTATTACCAAAAAAAGTCAGCTTTTTAGAGCATATTATGATTTGGAAAATCATGTTAATATTTAAAAAATTGTAATTTTAGAGGTAGAGAAAATGGGCATTTGCTGTCCAATTTGGGCTCTTGATTGGTTGTGTTCAAAAAAAGAAGATTAATATGCATCTTAATATGATTAGAAAAGTTCTATCAGAAGATGCTGAAGAGTCAACATTAGACAACCAGAGAATCTGTGGCAATAAAAATTCTTAACAAGAACTCTAAATAAAGGAATAAAATAAGTCACTGCAATCAATGACTAAGTGAAATGAATATAACGACATCATTTAATAAATAATCTTTTAAAATTAAATGTCCAACTGTACACAGGTTGTGGGAAAACATATACACCCACAATCATCTTTGAAAGGCGAATAAGGAGAGAAATATGCAGTGTTGTCAATACTGAGCAAAAATTCCTGCCTGATTAAAATGCACAGGTTGCCAGCTAACCTGCAGTGTGACCTCAACACATGATTTGTCTTCCCTGGGAGCCCTGGTCAGCGTGAGGCCAGGAGCCCGGTCAGGTCACCCAGGGTCCGTTAAATCTAGTGAGCAGCAAAACAGCCAAGGGAAAGGCCCTTTTGAACTTAAATGCATGGAGAGAACAGCAACACTGCTCAGAAATATCTCAAGGCAGGTGCCTGCTCCGGAAGCTATCAAACCATGAATGAAAGGCAGAAAAGAGTCTTGACAAAAATAAGTGAAATTATAAAAGGAAATCAATAAATATTGGAAAGAAAAACAAGTTTTGAGTAGTTTTTTATGTCAGTTATTGTGCTAAGTGCTTTCACTGGTTATATCCTTCAATCCTAGAAATAATTCATGTGAAGTGCTCAGTACAAGTTCTGGTACATGGTAGGGTTCTGCAAGATAGCAGTGGCCATTACTATTATTATGATTAATCATGCCCATTGCTATAAGTATTCATTGCAAAATAATGGTATTAGGTGATGAGGAAAGGTGTGTATCTGGGGTGGGAAATGGGTAGGACTTACCTTTATTATATGCCTACGATATGCCAGATTTTTACATACTTAATATATATCAACTTAATTCTGGGACATAACTTTACCATCCCCAATTTATAGATGAGAGCACTGAATTTTCTTTTTCCTCTGAAATTCTTTTTTTCTCTTTCTGTACTCTCTTATTTTTGCTCTCCTCTTACCTCCTTCTTACCTACCTCTACTTATTGATTTATTATCTTCTTTATCCCAGGAGGTCAGAGAATAATTGGTTTAGTTTAATTAGAGAAATAAATGTAATTTAAAATAAAATAAATAAGTGCGTATGTATAAATACAAATGTGTATATATATATACATGTATATATACACAGACAGGTACGTTTATATGCATATATACTGTACATGTTATCTTAATGAAGGGAAAATGATAATGAAACATGTTTAAACTAAGATTTACTTACATTAACAGATCAATCCATGACACATATTCAGCTAGAGAAGAAGTGCAAATTGTTTTCTGAGCTTCTACACATTCATCATCAAGAAATATGAGCAATCTTACAGGGGTCACTAAGTATGTAGAAGAAAAACAAAATCCTATATAATAAAGAGCTAATATGCTAATTAGGCTGAACAGAGGACCAACCATCCGGACAACATTCTGGATGATTGTCCAGACAATCTTCCAGATGAAGCCTGGGCTGCAAGGGCTGAGTCCCTGCACAAATTTCATGCATCGGGTAGATAATAAAGATACTCTTATTTTTTTCTTGATACTTAACCAAAGTGAATTTAGAATAAAACTATTCTGCTCCCGTCCCCTCTCAGAAATTACCCCACCAAAGAAGAATGAAAAATGTAACATTCATCTTCAATGAAACAAGGAGACTTTTATAACCCTGAAACACAATATAAAAAGAAGATGTTAGAGTAAAAGTAAATGACTTAGCAAAGGTAAGTTCAAACCTAAGCAAAAAGATAAAGAAACAATTCAATTTTCCTGGCCAAACTTCAGAAAGACTTAGGAATTACGGGCATGAGTTATATTTAAACGTAGAAAGGAGGTGAGGGGCTAATACAGGGGAATTGTTCGAAAATATGTTTCAAAGCAATCAGATCTTCACATAGACCTCATCTGCCTCCCACTTATGGGGTAGGTTGACTGTTCTTCCCAGCCCTCGAAGGAGTAGGAAGTACAGACTATGGAGAAACTGAAACAGAGGCCCTTGCTTTGGGAACAGAGGATGTGGTTGGGGAGAAGGGTGGAGATAAGGGACCTTACTTAGTACAGGGTTAAGGCAGAGTCTTTCTTGCATGAATTGGCTCAAAGAAGCTCTAGCCCAGAATTTACTTGTTAGGCAAGAGAATGAAGGACTCTTTTCTGGAAAACTGATCCACTATAGAAAAGAATTCTATAGATATTTATGGGGGGGGGGGCGGGTGGCAGTTTATGACATCACAGGGAAATCAATCTACAAGCTAGTATATAATGCAATCAGGTTTGACCATATGGGACATTATAAGAACTGATACTTGATAGTCTCGTTGGCAGCATTATAAGACTTAGATGCAAGCAGCCAAACATCCCTTTAATCAACCATACCCTAAACTTTCAATTTACAATCAGTAACTCTCAGTGGCATATTGAAAATTTTCCACTTCTGTCTTAAATAGGCTCATCAGCATAGAATGTGAGGTGAAAAACATAACTTCTCTCCACTTATTATCATTATGAAAGGCAGCTTCGTAATGTAGAAAACAAAATTTACAAAGTTGTGCGATGAGATGAGTGAAAAAGTTTTACTTCACTATCTTATATGGAGAAGAAATTTATTTTCTAACTAAACAGCATGTATGCAGACATGTCTTCATTTAAGACTCTCATTTGTCACTTTCCCTAAGTGACAGAAATCAAACTGTGCTTAGGGCTCCTTCAGTGAACAGCTTGTGACTTTTTTCAAAGCGTTTTTAAAACCATTTCCACGAGCCCAGTATCTGGTGATAGATTGTCTTGAGCTCTCAGAAGCCTGTAGCTATCTGGGTCACTGCTCCACTCTGGACAGTGCACCTCTTGGCCATATGCTTTGAGAGTGGCTCACACAAGCTCCGCACAGTTGGAACCACTCTTGAGTTGGAATGATGCTGTGGCATTGATGGTTGCAGATCAAGAAAAATCATACAGGTCCCCCAAACAATTCCTTTTTACTCATCACCTACCCCTCTTCCACAATTGCATGCAAACCTATTCCCATAAAGAATGGTCTTTATAATTTAAAAAAATATTCAAAAGATAACTATTTTACATTTTAGTAATTGTTTTCCAATATCCTCAACTATGTTATGTCCTACATTTTCAGGTTGTTTTTTTTTTTTAAATAATTAAACATATCAAAGGTGGTTTTTAAAATGAGATTGATTTTAAAAATGGGAATCAAAGATGTGGGAAAAAATGTAAAGATGTGATGTTGCTGTCTTAAACCTTTTTAGAAGCCACTTCCAAATGAATTATTATCTGTCTCCAAGAAGCCTCTGGAGGCAGTAATATATATATAAATTTATACCAAATGGGCCCACATGCCTAGGGTACTAAATGGTATTTAATCCATATTTAAATATCTTTGTAGGCTAGGCTGAAATTTGACTTTAAAAATACAAGATTCTTATGGTTCATATTTGGGTTTCACAAAACTAGTATAAGAAAAAAGTGAGATTTTTTTTCTTCCACTTTAAGAAATATTTCACGGAATCTGCAGAACAAAATAGACTTTGATACATTTATTTGTAAATTATTTCCTGATATTAGACATTTTTTCTCTCATACATATTTCTAGTTCAGGTAGAAACAGACTATAAAGACAGTAAGTAAGAAGAATCATTAGGCAACCCAACCGTTGCCAGCAGCATACAAATTTACCATTGGTGAAACGATACATAAACGTGTGGTAAGTGTACTGTGAAGCTCACTTTAGAAAATTTAGGAGACTGAAGAGTTGCACAACTTGTCTTGTTCACTTGGAGTCTTGAAACCAAAGTTAACTTTAGGCAGTATCCGTTAGCTGTCTACAGTTACCTTTAACATGAATGAAAGTCTACAGTACTTCCCCCGAAGGCAGACAAAAGTCTTAATGGTTGTTAGAGCTACTCAAACATCTTTCAGGTATATTTTTAAAGTCTCAATTCTCTAATAATGAATTTTTCATGTCATAGAATTAATTCTTCCTCTTCTTTATAATTTTTATTCTCTAGCATAAGCTGACATTTAGCAAGGGCCCCTGAAGAAAAACAAGATCTCTTTATTAACCTAAGGATCATTCTTCACACCAAGCACATACTTCTAGATAAAAAAAAGAAAGAAATTCCATTATATAGGAAGATTTATCATCTTAGTTTATTTTGTGAAAACTGGGAGTTTCCAATCATATTTTATATGGCAGATTGGTGAAGTGATATTGTTGAACACTCAAAATTCATTTTTGTCTGTTTTGTTTATATCCATTAAGAGTTAAGATGACTTTTGGACCCTGGGATTATCTTTAAAATATTTGTCTGTGACAAAAGCTTTGCTGTGGACAGACTGCATTATCCACAAAAGGTTTCGTTTTGACATATGGTTCTCTGCATGAGTTCCACTGCTGGCTGACTCCCAACCTGCAAGCTTTCCTGCCAGCGAGAATCAATATCATTTTGTAACAGGGGGACAGCCATTATTCTTTTGCAGAAATAGACATTTGTCTCTTGATTCACAAGTCATCCATGGTCTGCACTCCACATTTAGATCCTTAATCAAACAATATCTTATATTCCGTTTCACATTTGTATATTGGGTCTCCCAAGTGAATTCACTAAAGTCAGGAACTATGTTTTATATGTTTTTTAAACTGCCATAGCTTTACAACAGTGCTAGATACATTGGTAGGTGCTTGTTAACTATTAAATTATAACTTTATGTAGATACTAACCACTAAATACATTTTATATTTCATTCCTATAATTTAAAAGGAAAACCCATTATACAATATGATCATTTGTAGGTTTTACAACCTTACCTTCATCAAGATATTAAGTCTTTGGGAAGTCTGAGGAGAAGATAGTAACCGTTCAGCAATGCCACATGTTAAAGTAAGAGTATCCCAGGGATAGGTGAATGCGAAATGTTGTCAGTGCTGTCTTAGAATGTGGGAGGTGGGCAATAAATACAGAAAACACCAGGCCATCTAATTTTTTGATTGAATAGAACATTCATTATTTTTCTAAGTTTATTATTTATTTTTCCTTTCCATTTTCTCCCTGCATTGCCTCCATTTCACCCTAATTCACTTTAGTTTCTGTCTTTCGCCGTGGAGACTTTTTTGGATGATCCTTTGATTTCTGTTCCTATTTCTGAGTACAGCATTAAAAAGCTCACTGGAAGTTTTTTGTGCGTTAAGAGGGAAATGAGAGAGGTAAGTGCTGGGCTTCATTAAAAATCACACTGCAATGCCATAATCTTTATGTTGCTCTTTCCTCTGATCCTTGGTCTGATGCCAGAATTCTCTGAACCAAATGAAGGGCGGGGATGAGGCCCTTACCACTCAGTATTCAGACTTTCACATAATCCTGCTGTCCTCACTATGGCAACTCACCTCTGCTATTCAACTCTGCTTGGACCTGGACCAGAGGTGATCAGGTTTTACTCTACAGAGAGTGAAGTCCCCATCTCTGTCACAATGGCCAGGAGTACTTACTCTCTGCAAACACACATCTGGGCATCCAACTGCTCTTATAAAATTGGACAGAATCACAGCACAATTTATTTATTTAATTTTCTGTTTATTTGCTTATTTATTTTATCTCCCACTGACCCTTTAAATTTTGATGATATTTCCCATGACCTGAAGTGTGTAATTTCTGGTTGACCTACACACGGATTCCGTGCAGGTCCACAGTCCCCTTTGCCTCACAAACACAGAATCAATTTATAATCATGATGCTCAATCCTAAGCAAGCCCTTATATTTAACTTAGCCCTACATTTAATTTAGCAGTAAATCTTCTCCCCCTCCCACAACCTGTGATCTTCAGCATGCAAACACCTCTAGTCCAAGAATGGATATACAGTCAGTTTTCCTTTCATTCACCCAGACCCATTCAGTCTCCCTCCAGTTTGCTTAGGGAAGCTCCTCTCCTCTCAGGTTAAAGATCGGTGAAAAGGCATATGTTTGTAAAGAACGCCATTATTATCTGAATGAGGGTGCTTAGGACACAGACATTTCAGACTCACCCTCTTCCGGGCAGCTTTGTGGGATCCTGAGAAATTCCCATGTACTGTGGACTTTGACATGGGAAATGCATGTTTTCCTTTAGATGGAATAGGCAACTCCCCTCTAACTTTAATTTCCTAGAGTTTCCATCCCACAGGGACATTACTCTTGAGACACACCTGGCCTTAAGCAGAAGAATTAAACAGCCCTCAGAGAGCTCTCAACCTTTGCCCTAACAAATCTATGAAGTGCGCAGTAATCTATATTCTACTGCCTTGGGTCATTTTTTTTTTTCTCCCTCAAGCAAGAATCATGCATCAGCCATTTTTATTCCCTTGAGATCGGAACACACTGCAGTATCTCTCGGTGGTCGAGGGAAGCCCTCTTCACGAGGCTTGGAGGAGAGAAAGAGATTAACACAGTGTATAAACTCTCTCCAAAGAAACTAGCTGATAAAACTTTTATTATTCCCCACTCTCTGAACAGTTGTGTTTTCTACAAATAAGTGATGAGATCAAGAGGCATGAAGCAAATTAGTTCCCAATTCTTTTTTTGTTAGTTCTTAGTTTGTTAATCTTTTTATGAAAAATCTGCACACAATTACCACTTATAGTGTCACTGAAGAATCATTACTCCTTTTTTGTCAGATCCAACATTGGTCTTTGCAGTCTCCTGACTTCCTTCTGTTCTTATGTTTCTTTCTCTTGAGGTCTTCTTCTTCTCATACAGGCCATGTCTTCCAAGTCTAGGTTTGGGTTCATTTTTCTTTGTATAATCCAAGGAATCATTAATCATGCCAAAGCCAGTTGTCTTACCACCACCAAAATGGATTCTGAATCCATCTAGTGTGGTCCTATATATTTCAGTTAGTGTTTTCTGAATTTCTGTCTTAGGTGCTGTTGTCTTCCCAGGGTGAACTATGACAAACACCATTTGTTTCACTGAAGTAGTCAGTTGGTCATGAATTTCCTGGTCTGGACAGTTACTGTATCATGCATGATGGTTGCTGACCTTCAAGCAGCCAGGGAGAAAAACCTATTTCTCTTATTTATCTTTTTCATTTCTATTGAATTTATTGTAGTGCCACTGGATAGCCAAATTATACAGGTTTCAGGTGCACATTTCTAAAACACACAATCTATACACTGCATTGTGTGTTCGCCACCCTAAGTCCGGTTTCTGTCCATCACTATTTACCCCTGATATACATTCTCCCGCCACCCCCCTCCCATCTCCCTGGCAATCACCACACTGTTGTCCATGCCCATTAGTCTTTTTCTCCTTTTTTTTTTCTCAATAATGCAAATTTTATAAATAAAGTAATGCCCTTGGCAATCTGGGACCTCACCATGAAATTTCAAATTTGCCATATTGTTTTATCTTGATAAAACTCTGGTACACAAACTTTTTATACCTTATCACCAGAGGTATTTGTTTCCTCAACTTCTTAAGTATATCTTAGTTCTGATATATTTATTACCTTCTTTTGTTGGTTCCTCTCTTATCCTAGTAGACAACTAGATAAAGAATGACACAAATTAGTAAGTGGATAGGTGAGTGGAAGGTTGAATGGATTATAATGAATATTATGTGATAAAAGTCCCTAGGAAGTCTGCTGATATTCTTATAAAACCTAGTCCCCTCAACCGTATCACATGGATTGAGTTGAATCTGCCATTTTAGTGCCCTAATAAATCCTAAGGGATAATTTTCCTTTCTCCTCTCAAAATTTATCTTTCTTATCCCTCAACTGGTCAAATAACAAAACAAAACTCCATGCATTTCACTCACTGATGAAACATCTTTAAGGGTATTAAGAAAAAAAAGATTTAATGGTGAAAATTTTAGGCACGGGATCAACTAGGGAAAAAGAAATATATTTGGCCAGGAGCTTTGAGGCACTCTAAGGCCTTCCCTCTACCTCTCTCTTTCTGACTGACCTAGAGCCAAGATTAGTGATGAGGTTTGGTATCTGAGAACTCTAGTTATCTGAGCTTTCTTAGCATCATTCACAGTTCTGGGAAAAAATACACATTATAAATTTATCTTTTAAGATAATTCATTAAATATGTATGTGGGAAAGAAAGACCTGTCCTAAACCCTTTGGATACAAAGATGAGAGACACAAAATAATATAGAAGATCTCTTAATAATAACATGGAAAGAATAAGGTGAGAGCACCAAAAATGAATAACTCTCTCTCTCTCTCTCTCTCTCTTCCAAAAAGTAACAGTGCAGACTTCATAGAGAAAGTGACATTTTATTAAAATTTAGAAGAATAAGAATTCAAGCATTTGGTTTAGGGAAAGTAACAAAAGGAGGAAGGACATTCCAGGCAAAAAAATATATATATATGAATGAGCCCAGCCATTGTGGCTCAGTGGTTGAACGAGGAGGTCACGGTTTGATTCCCAGTCAGGGCACATGCCCAGATTGCAGGCTTGATCCTTAGTGGGGGGCATGCAGGAGACAGCTGGTCAATGATTCTCTCTCCTCATTGATGTTATTGATGTTTCTATGTCTCTTTCCTTCTCTTCCCCTCTCTATGAAATCAATAAGAACATTTAAAAAAAAAAAGCATAAGAGGAAGCATGGACATGTGAAAAGAATAATATAGCTAAAAAAGAGAGTATATGGGGAATAGTAGTCCTAAATGAGCTTATAAGATAGTCTGCTATGAGACTGGAAAAGTCCTTTAATGCTGTGTTAAAAAGTTTACAACATTCCTGTAAGGGGACCAGAGACAATGGAAGTTTTAAGAGAGAGAACAATAATATCACAGACATGTCACACTGAAAATTAACTTTGTAAACAGTGGCAAGGGTGAACTGAAGACCAGGCTTAACCAATGCTTAACAAGTTATTCAACCATAAAATATGTGTTGAGTACTATTACAAGCCAAACCCGAGGCCAGGAGCTAGACCTACAGGGATGAATAAGGAGGACAAGGTCCTGCCCTCAGGGAACTTACATTCTGAAGGGAGAAAGTAGACCTGATGAGTGCTAGGTGGGAGAAAAACTGGGTGATGGAAAATAACTTTAGGAAAAGTTGGTAGGAGAAAATGCTACTTTCGATCAAGTAATCCAGGGAAGTATTTTTCAGGATATGATCCATGAACCACCTCCCTCAGAATCATGTGGGAATCTTGGTATAATGTGAATATCCAGACCCTGGCCCCATACTCAACGAATCAGAATCTCTGAAGGTGGGCGCTGGCATTCTGCACATTTTCACAAGCATCCCAAGATAAATCTTAACCATGCTGAAGTTTGAAAATGCTGGACTCCATACTGAGAGTCCAGGTAGAGGAACATTGTGCAGGAAAAAGAACTTATGAGCAATGAGGATGGAAAGATTCAAGAAGGTTTCAAAGATATTTAGGGAACAGAATCAACAAAAAGACAATATGACCCTGATGGACATAGTCAATTGCCAAATAATTGAATGTACAGAATGAACCGATACTCGCCAAGGTTTTAACAATTTATAATGCCTTGATATATTACTCTCCTTCATCTGCAAAGAAAAATAATTACATTCCAACTGAAGATTCCTAAGGAATAAATCTGTAAATGTAGAAATTTAGGTTCCTGACAAGTGGAGTGAAAGATATTTTAGGCTGGCATAAGTGATTATGATGAAAGTGAAGCATAATGCAGAAACACCCAGATGACAGAGCAGGCAGACAATTTAATTCTAGGGGGAAAAAATTGCAACTGCCATACTTCAGTTTGAATGCTACTCTAACAGCATGGGTAATTTTTTTATACTAAATATTTGAGTTCCTCTGGGAATTAATGTAATTGCAATGCTGAAGAAAAATGTACGATCAACACAGGCCCCTAGCAGGGTCCTCATTAATCCCCAACATTCAATTTTAAAATTCTTAACCACAGACAGTCTGAATATATGGCCTTATGGTGGTTGTACACATATCTTTTGCTACAGTTATGGAAGATGCCCTTGGAAAGGCAAAACTGAAAGTATTTGCTGTTTAGGTACCCAGAAAGTGGTACGTCAGGAGATGCTGACAGAAATCAGTTTCCCTTCTCTGCCTGGGCAGCTTATGTGCCCAGGCCCCAAGAATATATATGCTAAGATGATGCTTATATAGAGCTGAGTCTGGTGATACTGTATTCTTTTACAGCCAATGCATTTTGACAAAATGTCCAGTGATCTTTCTGCAAGAAGTCCCACATTTTAAGTTACATTGAAGGGAGGAACTTTGCCTTGGGATCTCTTTTACAACCATTGTTTTAGCTCATTTTCTCTCCCCTCCCCTTCCCTTCTCTCCTCTCCCTCTCTCCTGGCACACCTCCCCAGATAACACTAGTCCTATTTGCCGGTTATGCTGTCCATGAGAAATTATTCAGCTTTTCCCTTTTTTGGGTAATATTCTGGACACTGGTGAGACAAGCATAAGATAGACATTCCCATTCCAAAAGGAAGGAATGGAAAATAGGAAGAGCTGAAGGCAAGTCCAAAACCTAATAAGGTAAACTCCTTGATATCTTGAGGCTCTAGAATAATCCTTCTGGGCTCCATGCTCTGCTCTCCTGGCACACGGGGAGCATGGTCCCACCTTCCACCTCGCCGAGGCAGTGGTTCTGCCCATGACTCTGCCTCGCAATTCTTTTGAAACTAAGGAGGCAGCCCTGCTGATCTCCGAATCATCTTTAGGATCATTCTTTCCTTATCCTGAAAAAAATAGGTCCTAGCTTCTGTTGAGATGGCTGATTAGATCCGTGGCTCATATCCACACGAATCTCCTTACCAAATGGAGGCTTGGCCCTCACGGTTAATGTTCCTTCCAAACATGAGTTCTCATTTCTTTGAAACATGGATAGGCTGAGAATTTTCCACATTTTAAAATTCTGATTTATTTATTTTTTTTAGTTCAACAATTCTTTTTTTAAATTCTTGTTTTTCTTACATTTTACTATCAGCAGTCAGGAAGAACCGAGCCATTCTGTCAACACTTTGCTTACATATCTCCTCAGCTAAACACCCAATGTCATCGCTTATGAGTTCTCCCTTCCCCAGAACACCAGGACATGAGCACAGTTCAGCCAGGTTCCCTGCCACCCTGTGACAAGGATCACCGTTCCTCCTGTTTCCATTAACATACTCCTCATTTCTGCCCGAGACCTCATCAAAATGACCTTCACCATCCATATTCCGCCAACATTTTGTCCACAGTTATTTAGGCATTCTCTGAGAAAACAGAGCTTTCTCTACAGCTCTCCTCTGAGCTCTTACCAGAATCACCTTTAAAAGTCCCTTCCCAATAATATTGGACTAGCATGCATCTCACAACTCTTCTACCTCTACTTTTTACCCAGTTCCAAAGCTGCTTCTCCATGTTCAGGTATTTTTAATAACAACACCCCATTTCTCAGTACCAATTTTTGTTTTAGTTCGAGTTGCTATAAAAAAGTAAATTTTTCTGTCTTCACCTCATCCTCTTTCCAGAGGGCAACAGTAACCATTGCCAGGAAAAGCCGGGAGGTCCTGGATATTTATCTGCCCTACCTCCCCTGTCTGGCAATGTCTTTCTTTCCGTTCAAGTATAAAGTGTTCAGTGAGCTAGATTTTATGGGAACACAGAGGAAACTGGCACAGACAGATTGAAAACCTTGCCCAATACCACACGGCTATTTAGGGGCAGCGCTAGCCTTGGGAGCCAGGTGTTCACCTCTTCGGGCATACCGCAGTTTTATTAGGCAGGAAGACTCTGCCAGCTGAGCTAGGACACAGAGAATATCAACGAAGTGCAGGAGAGAAATGGAACAGCAGATAGTCATTCAGTTTTCTAAAAAGCACAGATGTGTTGAACAATTTCAACGCTACACTCACTTTACAGAATGAAACTAAATCAAGTGCTTAACATGTGCCAGGCACTGTACTAAGTGCTTTACCTCAATTATCTTTTTCAATTTTCCAATTTTTTTTGAGAGCTAAAAGCTAGAAATTCCCCCACCGTACAAATCAACAGAAGCCAAAACTTGACTGCACATTTGAAATCACCTGGTAGAAGAGGGGTTAAAAATGTCTGAGTTATACCCAGAGAATTTCTTACTTAACAGATATGGAGAGGGGAAGCCATGCAGCAGGAATTTTTAAGTTTTCCCCAGTGGTGCGAATAGGTAGCAAAGTTTGAGAACCACAAGGTTAAATTACTAGCACAAGGTCAACCATGTAGCACCATATAGTTCAACTATTTGAACCTAAGCAACTTGACTAGGGTACCCGTGTCTTAGCACTGTACTATTCTGCTTCTATGTTAGGTGTACCTCGTAGCATTTCCTATTCTCAGAGACCAGAAGAATAGGTAGATTTATTCCCATTTTGCAGATGACACACCTGAGGTAGAAAGACGTTGACTAACTTAGCAGTGATACAGCAAATCAATGGCGGAGATGGGAGTCTCACCCAAGATTTTCTAGGGTTAACACCCATGGGCAGTTGCCTTTTGTTATTCATCAGTGAATACCGGAGGGTAAAGTTTCCAGACTAGTATCTTCACCATGCACAGTAGAGAGGTAAAAACAATGGAGGATTAATTCCTGCTCATGTGCATAAGATGGTACTTCTATCTCTCCATTGCGCTACAGAAAGAAAGAAGTTCCTGTTTGCAATGTATTTCCTCAGACACACAGTGCAGTGCATAAGAGCGATATAGAATTAAAAGTACACTCTCCATATACAACTTCAGGTACATGATGCTTAAATTAACTTCTGTAACCTGGCCTGGTAATCTGGGCATCATTTATAACATTATTTCTAGGGGGAAATAACGAATTCACAAACAAACTTTTGGGTAACTATTGCAAGGTAGGGGATTTTCTACACTACATAAACACCAGATGTTAATAATATCATCAATGCTAATTTGTGTGCATATAGAGAGATGTGCTTCAAACATATAAATATCAACTGAATTCATCTATTGAGAAATATCAGATGAATATATCCCTTTCTTATCTTCAGAGGCTGACAGAGTGGCTTTTAAATATTCAATGTGACATTAAAAATTGTTTCTTTGAATTACATGTCCCTATTCCAAGCAGCTAGCATCTGCCATGCAGGCCACATATGGTGGCTTGGTTAGTGAAGTGCTAAATAGTTATAGTACGAAGCAACCACCTGATTCAATTCACCATCAATCATTTAAAACACATCAAGCTTTGTTTTGACTGCCAGGGCCTTTGCACTAACTAGATAAATCACTGATATTCCCTGTTCAAGTTCACAAAGTAAAGAAAATCCCTGATTTTTCACCTGGGTCTACTCAAATCTTCTAGAAGACATCCTTACTCTTGTTCTTGTCATGTGCCACCCCAGATCCTCTATATAAGTTTCCTTTCTGTGCATGGAGGACCAGCTTAAAAGCAGGTCTTCCTAGCAGCCTTCACAAAAGGTGCTATGTGGGATTTCACCTTCAAGTCCCCTGCCTCCCTCTGGCGCAGCAGATTGTGGCTCTGTCATCCTTCATATCAGAGGCCACCTTGCATCCCTTTCATAAATGCCTGCCCTGTTCCTAGCATTGATGTCCACAAGTATTGGGGACATTAAAGGAGCAAATCCTAGATGCTCCTAATCTGGCAGGAGATAGAAATACATAAAGAAGATTATTAGAACATAATTGGACTAGAATGAGTGTTAGTGAATATTTTATTTTAAAAGATAATATATTCATATGTTCAAAGGTTACAAAAAGGTAAAACAGTGAAAATTTTGTCTTCTACTTTTCCCCCCAGTTATTCAGCGCTTCTCTTCAGAGGTAACCAATGTTAACAGTTCTTATATATCCTCCCAGTAGATAGTCCATGAGTATATGAACACATATGAATGTACATGTGTATACAGAAATGATTTTAAAAATTTGTACAGATATTGTAAAACACAAAGGAAGGTTTTGTAGCTTGATTTTTCACTTAATTTTGATATTTTGCGTATCACTTAATCAGTACATAGAGATTCATTTATTTTAAATTTGGATACATACTATTCCATCACAGGGATATACCATAATTTATATAGCTAAACCTTGATTGAAGAATATTTTGGTTGTTCTCAATCCTTTGCCATTACACAAATGTCACAGTGTATAACCTTACATACATATCATGCATGTATATATGCGTGCATATATAAAATTACTCTTCTTATCAAAATTGCCCTGCAAAGAATGCCTACTTTCCCACACCCTTATCAACATGTTACCAAAGTTTTCATCTTGGCCCATCTGATATGGGTGGGGTAATCCCAGAACCTGTTTAATTTGCATTTATTATGAGTGAACTTGGGTCTCTACTTATATTTGAGAACCATTTGATTTTCCTTTTCTATGAGTTTTCTGGACACATCTATTAGGCTGTTGTTTCTTATTGATTTATAGAAGTGCTATAAATCAAGGAAATTAACCTCATGTGACGCAAGTTGCACATGTTTCTATCCTCAGTTAATAATTTGTCTTTTGAGTTTGCCTTGCAGAAATATGGGGCTTTATAAAACTAGATTTATCAACTTCAGAATGGCTAAGAGCTTTCAAATTGTGGCACAAAACACAGAAGCCTTCACTGAACTTTTGAAAGATATCTGGCTTTCCAGTGAAAGGAGAGAAGAGAAATTATGGTTTATTTTTGTTTCTTTCATTTCTACATTCACATTACATGTAATACAGAAACAACGCTGAGACTATTAAGACTACTTTTAAAAAGCAATCAGTTAATCCTTATTGTCCCAGTTATTAAGGCTGCAAAACAAATTATTCCAAAACTTAGTGCCTAAAACAACCACTTATTATGCTTATGGACTCTGTAAATCAGGAATTCAGACAGGACATATCTGGAATGAATGGATTGTCTCTGCTCTATGATATCAGAGGCTGCTGGCAGCAGGTGGAGACCTGAACTGGGGATATGGCTTCAACACCTTTATATCCTCACGTTGCCTGGGCTTCCTCACAGTGTGACGGCTGGGTCCCCAGGTGAGTGTCACAGAAAGAGAGAGCCAGACTTAACCCAGGATCATATGACACACAGCATCCTTCTGCTGTACCCTGTTGGTCAGAACAGTCATAGACTAACCAGATTCAAAGGGACAGAAAATAGGGGAGGGGAAGGTTCTGGAACAGCATGTGTGACAGGAAGTATTGCTTTGACCTTTTTCAAAAACACAGTCTTTTCAGAGATCTGTCCTGTAGATCTTCAATCCAAAGAGGACATCCGTCTCCATCTACAGAAAGGACTCACCTGTGGGACCCCTGGATTAGAGGATCATGTCTGGATTTCCTGTTGCATCAGATAAAGGATTGTCCCTGATTAAAGCCATAGGGCAGGCTCCCAAGCCACTTCCACTGAGTGAGTCTGGTTAATGAGGTCCCTTCATCAACCACCTCAGGGTGATATTGGTAGAAACAAGAAACAGTCAATACTTACTTATTTAGGAACACTTTTTTCCTCCCCCACGTCCTTCTGCTGGCGATTTTTGTATTCCTTATTCTTTTTATCAAATAATGGGAAAGACAAGATGGAAAAACCCTATCAGCCCACTGGATTATGCATTAGTCACTCTGCATGGTCAGTGCTCAGGAAAAGAGAAAAAAAACGATGCTATTTACCAAGGGTGGATTGTGTGGATTACCTCTGGGTGGGTTTCAATCACCCTTGTTTTCTTCTGCCCTAATTAGCATCATTAACTAATCCCACTTTTAAAAAGAATTTCCTATAAAGACTTAATTATTTCATGCAGAGCATACCCTGCTCAGTTAAACTAGTCAATAAATGCGCATTTCCTTTGGCTGAAATCTACAAGGATACTTTAATTTAAAAGCAAACAACAAGTGTTGATTTATTACTATGTCTTTTCACCAACAGAGCTAACTAACACATTAAATCAAACATCCTAAATTGAATAGATAAGGTATAAGGTCTACTTGGTTGTTTTACCAGATCTGGATCTCAAGTGAAGACAATTTTACAGGGTGAGAAAAAGAACAACCGAGGGCAAAGGTCTTGATTCCAAAAGGGGGCATTTAGCTAGTGTAAAAGCAGTATCCAAGGGGATACCAGTAGTCTGCGGATCTGTTTTAGAAATTGACAGAGGTAGTCAGCTGATAGGATAGGGTAGCAGTGAATTCAGAACAGAGAATTGTGCCAATCAACCTAGACAATGTAACACAGAAGGTACCAAAAGATTGAACTGTGAAAACCAGACCACCTGTGTCAAAAGGTTGCATGTCTCAGCAACTATTCGCCAAATGCACATGGGTTTCTGTAAAAAATACTGGGTGCATTCTTTCACTTAGTAAAAGTGGTATATTTATATTAGGAGGAGCATCTAGCCTGAAATAGCAAGCACCCAGGAAAAAGTCAGATTCTGCCAAAGGAGAAAGTGGGAGGTTGAGGTCAGACAGTGACTTGATGAAATCCTTGGTTAGGAACACAAAGGAGAGTCAGGGAATAAACCCAGTAGCCCAAGAACAAGCAGTGAGTGGCCCATAGGCTCCTAGACCTGAGCATATGATTTAATTTCAAGTCCTCATCCATTATTTAGAAAAGGTTATTTTTACAATGATTTCCACCTTGCCCCTTTGCAAAGCGGCTTAAAAAACTTGTAAAGATCTGAATCTGCCTAAGTTTGAGTAAGGATGCCAGAGAAGTTATAACAAGACTAGAGGCCTGGTGCATGAATTTCAAGCACAGGGGGTGGGAGGGTGTCCCTCAGCCTGGCCTGCAATCCAATCCGGGATCCCTTGGGGGATATGTGACTGCCTCTCACAATCCTGGACTGCTGGCTCCTAACCTCTCTGCCTGCCTGCCTGATCACCCCTAACTGCTCCGCTGCTGACCTGATCACCCCTAACTGCGTCTGCCTTGCCCTGCACCCAGGACCCAGGATTTCCTCCTCCGGCCAGTTGCAGGCACCCGGGACTCAGGCTTCCTTCCCTCTGCTGGCTGCAGGCACCCAGGACCCGGGCCAGTTTCGCTCGGGCCGGCTGCAGCCGCAGGGGACCATGGGTGGGCGGCTTTGCCTGGGCCACAGCCTCAGGCGCCTGGGACCACTGGGCAGGCAGCTTGTCCCTCTCCCAAGCTGCAGCCTGGCTGGTCCCCATTCCTCTCTCCCCAGTGTTGAGTGTCTGAGCCATTAAGGCATGATGGTGTGAAGGTGTGATGTCCATTTGCATATTAGCTCTTTATTATATAGGACTAGAGGCCCAGTGCACAAAATTTGTGCACAGAGGGGGGGTTCCCTCAGCCCAGCCTGCACCCTCTTCAATTGGGGACTTCTTGGGGGATGTCCGACTGCTGGTTTAGGCCCGATCAAACCAGCAGTTGGACATCCCTCTCACAATCTGGGATCGCTGGCTCCTAACTGCTCACCTGCCTGCCTGCCTGCCAGATCGCCCCTAACTGCCTTTGCCTGCTAGCCTGGTCACCCCTAACTGCCCTCCCCTGCCAGCCTGGTTGCCTTCAACTGCTCTCCCCTGCCAGCCTGATCTCACCCCCAACGGCTCTCCCCTGCCGGCCTGATCTTGCCCCTAACTGCCTTCCCATGCAGGCCTGGTCTCACCCCCAACTGCCCTCCTCTGTTGGCCAATTTGGTTCTGATTGGTCGGATCTATGCCAGTCAGCGTCAAAAGCTCCGTCTCCTAGGCAGCCACTGGCTCCCCACAGCACCCACATTTGGTTCTGATTGGTAGGTTTCAATGCCAGTTAGCATCAAAAGCTCCATCTCCTAGGCAGCCATTGGCTCCCCACAGCACCCACATTTGGTTCTGATTGGTTGGTGTCTATGCCAGTCAGTGTCAAAAGCTCTGCCTCCTAGGCATCCATTTGTTCTTCACAGCACCCACATTTGGTTCTTATTGGTCAGTTCCTATGCCAGTCAGCATCTCTGGGTCTATCAACGGGGTCTGATCAGAAAGGCGGGGCTGATCAGCAGCCTCAATGCAGGCCTGGAGAGAAGTGGAGGCATGACTGCTGGCCAGACTGGGAAAGAGAGAGAGAGAGGCAAGTGCTGATCAAAAGCTGCCACAAAGGCAATGGATCAGTCCCTGCTTCTCTCTTCAGACCTCTCTCTGGCCTTGATTTGCAGCCCCCTCAGCAGTCAGTGCTGGGACACCGTGTCTGCAGTGGAAGCAGGACTGACTTCTGGTTGGTCGAGCCTCGGTTGTTACTGGTCGTTACAACCCAGAGTTTTTATATATTAGGATACTAGTGGATTCCAAGAAAATGAGGCAGGGACAGATGGCATGTTTTAAAAGACGTCGTAACACAAAGAATGGTCTGGACATCTAGTGCTCCTGTTGTTTCACTTCCACTATGTCATTACTTTCATCAAGTCTTCCAAAAACATTAAACTCTTCTTGATTTCTTTCAATATTTCAGGGCTTGCTGGAAGGGTCGGTAAGATCCGACTCTCTGACAGGACTGCCACTTTGGACTGGGCGAGCAGACAGTGCGTAATGTTTTGCCTCATCCTCCTAGTAATGGATGAGGATAATTGGGTACTCTCCTCCCAGCAACCAGAGTACCATGACATCTGATTTTACATTTTGTGCCCTTTGCATAATAAGAGACCATTACAAAATTCCTCATGCTGCCCTGAGCATGTTTTAAACCAGTTGGAAAACTAAATTGTAGCTCTTTACACTAATTTTGTGCCCTTTATAATACAAATCAATCCATGTTTCCAGTTTTATTTTAAGATTTGCACTCAGGTCTGATCTTCAGTATCATTTCATCCCCCTCTCTAACTATTTCTTCCCAAATTGTCAGCAAAAAAGTACTGACAATTTCAAATTGTTTCCTTATAAATGTGCACATTAGAACCCAACATCATTTTAGTCTTCATATTACAATTTTTAGAACAGAGACACATCTTATATAATAAAAGGTTAATATGCAAATCGACTGAATAGCGGAACAACTAGTTGCTATGATGTGCAGTGACCATATGCTCAATGCAGGAGCTGGCCCCTGGTGGTCAGTGTGCTCCCACAGGGGGAGCGCCGCTCAGCCAGAAGCTGGGATCACGTCTGGTGAGCGCAGCAGCAGTGCTAAGGATGTCCGACTGACGGCTTCCAACTGCGAGAGGGCGCAGGCTGGGCCAAGGGACACCTCCCCAAGTGCATGAATTTCATGCACTGGGCCTCTAGTATAAAATAACAAAGATAGTGCACATCTATTGAGGATTATTACACACAAGGCATTGTTTAAGATTCTTTATATGTAATATATTTAAAATATCTTACTTTTACATGTAATATCTCATATATATTGCATGTATAAAATATTACTGATTTTTATGTAACATCTCATTTAAGTCTCACCAGAACCTCACACTTATGTCTCACACTAAGTACCATATGAAAATCCCCCATTTTACAGATAAAGATGTGAAGGCTCAAAGAGATAAAGTCATCTGCTCATGGTAACACAGTTAAGAAATCATGGAGCTTTTAATCTTAATCATTGAGATGTACTGTCTGCAATGGAAAGAAGGACACCCTGGCATCCATAAAGAACCATGCCCAGGACTGTCTGTACCTAATCAAGGGACTGGTGGCATGGGCAAGCTGGATTTTGGAATTGCTATGGATGAATAACTGCTATGTCATGGTGCATAAAGGTGAAGGGTGAAGCCATCTGCATGGAGTGAGAGGAGTATTTATCACTGACACCGGTTACACTTGCCTGTTTCTGGTGACAAAGTGCATTCTGAGATTTGGGTAGTTATATTATTGTTCTTAAATTCTTAAGACAATGCACTACCTTATTGCCCACACAGTGCAGACAGTCCCATCACCCCAGCTGCTCATGCCCTGTCACTGATGCTTTGTGCCCCTCCCCACTCCTTCTGAAAGCTGGAGTCCATTGTGTTTATCTGGTTCCCCCCTAATCACTGTATGTCAGGTAAGTGTGAGGCAGATATCTGCCACCTCAATTCCCTGGTTGTCTAATCCAGAGGACCTGGGCTTGAGAAGCTGAGTCCCAGAAAATGCTCTCCAGAAGCCTCCCCCACACTGTGACCCAATTTAGACTCAGATATGGGACTGTGTCGAAGTCAGATGCCATGAAAAAAGGAGACCCTTGGGAGGTCAGCAAAAGGGATGAGCATATCTTTCACATTTGAGGAGAAATGTGAAATTTTAATAGCAAAGGCATGGCTTGTGCTGGACTGCTTCCTAGAGTCTGTTTGCAGGGATTCAGTTCCTCAAGGCTTGTTAGGAAGTTCACCCTAGGAAACCAGTCCTGGAGCAGGAGAGAAAAGGGGAAGAAGCTAAGAAAAGGTGAAATTTGGATCCAACACTCAGTCAGATCCCAGGGGTTCTTTCAGGGAGTCTGATCATGTAAATATGAAAGTACATATACAGGTCAACAGCCCTGGCTTAAATTTCAATTGGCTGAATATCACAGACACTTTTTAAAGCATAATGATGTATGTACCCAAACTAGCTCCAAGTACATTTTTGCTCCATGAACTTCTTAAGTAAGAATGTTGTTTTTATAAAGATGTATCACACCTCTATCTATCTATCTATCTATCTATCTATCTATCTATCTATCTATCTATCTATCTATCATCTACTAGAGGCCCAATGCACAAAATTCATGCAAGGGGCTCGGCCCTTGCAGCCCTGGCTTCGTCTGGAAGGTCGTCCAGAAGGTCGTTTGGCTGTCCAGTCTAATTAGCATATTAAGCTTTTATTATTATAGATCTATCTACAGGGTGTGGCAAAAGTAGGTTTATAGTTGTTTATGCAGAAAATAATATGGTAATTAATAAATAATAATACAAGAATAAACTGCTTCCTTATTCACAACTGTAAACCTATATTTGCCCACTCCTGTATATATTTATAGTGTAATTGCAAAAACAAATAATTTTAATAATTTTTCTTCAATCTCATGGAAAGGGGGGAATGGCCCCCACCCCAGAGCCACACAACTCAGTCTCTGATACCCTATGAGGACCCCCAGACCTTTCAACCATGGGCCCAGCAGCTGCCTCCGAAGGGCATGAGGGAAGCAGAGCAGAGGACAAGGAGTCAGAAGGGTGGGGCTAGTGCATTTACCCAGACTGACACTGTGTGGAGGGGAGTGCTGGACTGCATCCTCTGTGAGTGGCATGGGAGACGAACTCAGTGCAGGGACCCTGGCTACCTTCAGCTCTCTCCCTGGAGCAACATAATCCAGTCTCTCCTGGCAGGTTGCTGGTCCACTCTGAGCCACCCTCCCTCCACTGGGAGCCCAAGTTGAGTTGGCTGCAACATATGATTTAACTTATATGTGGAATTAAAATAACAATATAAACAAACAAATAAAACAGAAACAGACTCATGGATAAAGAGAGCAGGTTGCCAGAGGACAGGGGGACAGGGAACTGGGTGAAAAAGGTGAAGGAATTGAGAAGTACAGATTGGTAGTTACAAAACAGTCATGGGGATGTAAAGTACAGCATAGGAAATAGAGTTAATAATCTATACTAATAAAAGCCTAGGTGTCCCTTGCACCCTCGTGCCTTCGTGCAACTCCCTCACATCATCACAAGATGGCCACCACAAGATGGCTGGCAGGGGAGGGCAGTTGTGGGTGATCAGGCCAGCAGGGGAGGGCAGTTGGGGGCAATCAGGCTGGCAGAGGAGCAGTTAGGTGTCAATCAGGCATGTAGGCAGGCGAGTGGTTAGGAGCCAGCAATCCTGTATGGTGAGAGGGATGTCTGACTGCCGGTTTAGGCCTGATCCCTGTGGGACCAGCAGAGGGACATCTCCCGAGGGGTCCCAGATTGGAGAGGGTGTAGGCTGGGCTGAGGAACACCCCCCCCCCCAGTGCACAAATTTCATGCACTGGGCCTCTAGTCTCTATATATAAAAGCCTAAGTGACCGAACAACTTCATGACCAGTCAACCAGTCACTATGACGTGCACTGACTACCAGGGAGCAGACACTCAATTCAGGAGCTGCCCCCTGGTGGTCAGTGCACTCCCACAACCAACCTCCCGCGGCTGCCCAACCTTCCGCGGTCCCTCCCCCCGGCCAACCTTGCACAGCCCCTCCCCACAGCCAACCTCACGTGGCCCCAATGGGCCCTGATCACTGGCCAGGCCAAGGGACGTCACCCATGCACTATTTCGTGCACTGGGCCTCTAGTATTGTAATAACTATGTGTGGTGCCAGGTGGGTACTGAAAATAGCGTGGGAGCACTTTGTAAAGTATATAATTGTCTAACCACTATGCTGTATACCTGAAACTAATGCAAAGTAATACTGAATGTGTACTGTTATTGAAACAAAATAATAAAGCTCACTTACTCAAAAAAAAATAGCCTCAAACTTACAGAAAATTATAATTACAGTACAGGTTTTTTTTTCCTGTCTTATTTGAGATTAAGTTGCTGACCTAATTGTTCAATACCCCCTAATACTTTAGTGTGCATTTCCTAAAAAACAATATCAATTAATATAGATATATCACTACCTTTTAGTCCTCAGATCCTTTTAAGTTTCACCATTGGCCCCAATAACATTTATATATATATATAAAATTGATTTCAGAGAGGAAGGGAGAGGGAGAGATAGAAACATCAATGATGAGAGAGAATCATTGATCAGCTGCCTCCTTCATGCCCCCCACTGGGGATCGAGCCCACAATCTGGGCCTGTGCCCTGATGGGGACTTCCTAGTGACCTCCTAGTTCATAGGTGGACACTCAATCACTAAGCCACACCAGCTGGGCCCCAGTAACATCATTTATAGAAAAAGCAATTTGTTACATTTATTTGTCATGTCTCCTTAGTCTCCTTCAGTCTAGGATAGACCTCAGTTTTTCCTTAAATTTCATAACTTAGACTTTTGAACAGCTAGTTATTTTGTAGATGTCCCTCCTTAGTGTTTTATACATTAATATTTTCTTCTCTGTATTCATAACCAATGACATGATTTGTCTTTGTTTGTTTTATTGTGGTTGTTTTCAGCTTTCTTGCCTGAATACTGCAGAGGTTGCTAACTCGTTTCTCTGTATCCAATCTGACTTTGCCAATCCTCTAGACAAATGTCAGAGTGAATGTTCTAAAATTATAATCTGTCCTTTCCCAGATTAAAAGCCTTCATTCAATATTCCACCTTTCTTCTAAGAATTCAAGATCAAGTTAAGGAAATCAAATTTTGAGTTTTACAAATTAACCCAATTTTATAAAGTAGTATATGACCAGAAATGAATCCAGGTACTTTTATGCAACAATATGTAAACATTTTAGGTGAGGATCTCTTAACTTAAACAATTGCTATCAGTTCCTTCTATTTTTCCAGGCAACCCACTTTTTGGACACGAGTTTCTCATTAAAAAAGGAAAAGAAAAAGAAAAAGAAAAAGAAAAAGAAAAAGAAAAAGAAAAAGAAAAAGAAAAAGAAAAAGAAAAAGAAAAGATAATGAAATCTGTCATTACAGTCCACTGTTAATCTTGTCAATTCTGTGACTTTGGTTTCAAAGCCTGGAATTTCATCATCATACAACAACACAATAGGTTCAAATGTAAGCAATTTTTAAAACCTTCCATTACACAATGTGTACTTTATCATCTAAAAAAGGGGGAATTGTCTGCCCTAGCTACAGGAGTAGAATCAGCAAAATCATCCAAGAGGAGTGGCATTATTGATATAAGAAGGTTTTCTGTTGTTGCTTGTAATATACTTTTCAAATATTTCAACCTGAAATATCCTTTCAGGTCAGTTAGTTCTTCTGGTGTGGTGGCACACTGTAGTTAGTGCTCATTTTTGTCTGTTTGTTTTACTAAGATATTAAAAAGTATCCTGAAAAGCCATCCTACTGTTGATTTTGTTTGGCAAAATTAATACTTTAAAATATGCAGACAAATTATGCATAATTAGATATAATTCTAACTTATGACTAAAACAACATATAAAAAACTGTATATATGCAGATAAAATTATAAGTATACGCATTTATGATTAATTTGAGGTGGCAGACCCTGATTTATAACTTTATAATGTTTTAAAAGATACTTTAAATTTTCAGTCTTTGATTATACCTCATAAAATGGGAGTGTCTTGAATCATAATAAAGTTGTAAATTTTATTCAAGATTTCTTTTTACAAAGTGGTCTAATATTTAGTGGGTGATATATTTTAGTGGATGATATGTATTTTAGAATTTATTATGTAAATGTACCATATAAAATGTCAATGAATCAAAAATAAAGGATCAAATATAAACTCACTTTCCAATAAAGAGCTTCAGAAAAATAAGTTTATTATTATGCTATTGTTATAGATTTTTAATGATCTATTGATATTTTCACTTCTTTATAGAATCATCTTATCTGTCTCCTTGATTTACATCATCAAATCATTCTTAGCAGCAATAATTCATCTACCCAAATCTAATACCCTCCTCTTGACATAATATAACCAAAAAAGATCAGTGGACTGAGAGTCAAAATATATAAAAGTACCAAGTGATATTGTAAATAATATTGAGATAATGTTTTAATAAGCAAGCACATTTTATAGTATAAATCAATCCTCAGATGTTAGCTATTCTCCTACCTCAGTGACCAGTAATATCACTACTTCCTTTGCCAAGTGGTATGACCTCCTGCCCACTCTCTTATCCTAAAATTATAATCTTTGGCTTTCTGCAGTTTCCTCAGCGGAGCCTCCTCTGTCCCCATTTCAGGCTCTGTCCTCCTGGACTCAGCTGTTAGCACCTTGCTCTCCCTCAGGACCAGCATCTCTGCAGGGTGTCCTGCTGCGACTCTACCCATGCCCCTTGCCTTTCTACTGCTCCTCAGGTGCGCTGTTCCCTGCTTTGACAGCCCACCACCTTTTAAGTGTATTTCTAAACGAATCCTTACTCTCCTTTTCATGCTGTGTTGCCTCGCTTGCTTTGAAAACGTTTAGCTTGAGGCTTTCACTGATGAACCATTAAGGATCAAACCTATTATTTTAGGCCCTACATTCCAACGGCTTCAAAAACTGACAAGATGTTTAGCACTACACTTCATTGAAAAGATGGCCTTTATTTTCTTTTTTCTTTCTTTGAAACGGACAATGACTGGTGTGTGTGTGTGTGTGTGTGTGTGTGTGTGTGTGTGTGTGTGTGTGTGTGACAAAGAAACATAAATATCTGGAGCTCCAACCTTCTGAATGCTCATGTAAGGTTCTGCTCTCTCCATAAAAACTCTCTCTGGCAATTTTCTTCATCTAAAGCAGATACTGAACAAATTTTTTGCATTTATTTAAACAAATGCATAGATAATTATTGTAATTTATTTTCTGCCCATCTATTTAATATTTATTATATTTTATCTTCTTTGGTGAGATCTGATCATAATGAGATCAATCATCTTATTTCTCTCACCAACCCTGTGTTAGGGTGGGGAACCTTTACTCCATCTAAGACCCCCTGTCCCATTACAGGCTGGCCACCAGAGATTCACCTAGATGCGCTCAAGGTTAACTCCAAAGGATATCATGGTTCAGGCATTCTGTCCAGGTTTTTTTCCCAGCAAAATGTTAGAGGTGAGATGACCATATCAATTATACCCACAAATCTTTCTGTGATGATATTTGTGTTGCAGGAGCTGGAGGGCAAAAGAGGATATGATGTCGTCTTCTTGACATCTTAAAAGATTAATTTTTCAGTTCCTTAAGAATAATCTAAGACACTGGTATGCCACAAAAATTATTAAAATATGCAATACCTGACTATTTAGTCAGGGGTACCAACCTTTTTTTTTTTTACCTTAAATTGTAAAATAAAAAAATGACAACAGCCAACACAACAATAGCCACAGGTGTGAATAAATCAAAATTAACCTTTTTTTGGCAGATCGGCAAAACACATAATATATTTTGTGGCGTGCTGCAGAATTTTAGTAATTAGTTTATGTGTGCCATAAAATGAAAAAGATTGAAAGTCACTGATCTAAGACAATGCAATAAATGTGCCCCTTTCTTTAAAAGGAGTGCAACATTAGAATTGTGGCTAACCACACAATTTTGTAAAGACCAAACATGATGTAAATAAACATATTTTGTAACTTTCAAATACTACAGACAATATAGAGTAATAAGAAAAAGTAGAATTGAATTTGAGTCTAAACTTTCATCTAATAAAAGTCTGCTATGCTAAAAACAGAAGCATTATTCTCTCTTTTTTTTTTACTTCACAGAATGTAAACCAGTGAGATTTCTGCTAACTTCAATATTTGTTAATCACTCATTTTAGTAGTGTTTATATCAAACCCACCTTCAAAAATATTTAGAGAGCTATTAAACAAAGTAGTGAGAGAAAAATTAAAGACCATTATGAAAACAAAAAGATTCAGGGGAGACATGCAAAAATCCTAGTATGAGATCATTACTGTTGTACATCAGATTTGAGTCTGGTTATCTGAGAAGTCAAGAAAGATATCTATAATAATAAAAGCATAATATGCAAATCGACCGAACAACTGAACAGCAGAATGACAGTCTGGATGACCTTCCGGATGACCACACTATGACACGCAATACGATTGGTAGGGAGTCTTGCCATCACCCCACAATCTCCCCATAGAGGGAGGCCCAAGCCACTCTCTGTGGGGCGATCGATAGGGGGATGGGAGGCTCTGTGATTGATCACCCCACAGAGCGAGGCCCAGACCACCAGCCAGGAGGCGATCGATGGGGGGGCTCTGCAGAACCGGGGAACTGGGGGTTTGAGGTGGCAGATGTGGGCAACGCCAGGCCAAGGCGGGTGCGGGCAGGGGGCAGGGCCGTGGGGCAGCCTGGACCCAAGGCAGCCAGGGCCACAAGGCAGCCAGGGCCTGGAGGCAGCCGGGGCCATGAGGGTCTCAGCAGCCAGGGCTGCGAAGGCCTACCCTTGCACAGATTTTGTGCATCAGGCGCCTAGTATAAGATAAAGAGACACACTGAGGAAATACAAATAAAGGAAAAGTATTATTCTTGTTTTCCAGGAGCTGAAACCAATGAAGAGAAAATATATAAGGAAATGGTAAAATTATACCATAAAATTGAGGACAGGGGTAAGAGCTTATTTCTGGAAAAGGGCAAGGATACCTTTTTCTGTAAATTTGAGAGATAGATGATTGGAAATGCTACAGACACCTATTCAGGGTAAGGCTGAAGAAAATGCATTTCAGAACTCTTATCTTCTTACTAATGCAGTAAATAAAGTTATCTGCTCCTTTGTAACTGGGCTAGTTGTTTCAAGGTCAGTAGAAAAAGTTTGTAATGGCCACTGAGAACACAATAGGAAAGAGCTTTTTTATTATGCCTGTCACTAATAGTAGTCTATCAATAAATAAAAAGTAAAGACATGATTTTTTTCCTCAATATAATGCAAGAACATTCTCTAATGATCTTCTTTTAGGTCAGAGAATGTTTGGTAGGCCAAGCAATTTCTGTTAATAATTCTGTATAGACAGTGTTTTTAATTAAATATACATTAGAGAAAATGATTTCTCTCCCTTTAGAGTCTAGACTTAAGGTTCTGTAGACTGAGTCCTTTAAATATATGAAAACGAGCTATGTTTATTTTATGAGTTATAAAGTCTCATAACTCTCAAGCCCCATATCCAATTTGTATCTAAAATGACTTTTTTTATAAACCAGAATAAACATATAATCTCTTTTCTGCTAACCATAAGCTATTTATCCAGACCAATTAAAGATGTTTGAACATTTAATATTTTCATGTGGTTTTAAAATACATGGCTAGGCTATGCACATAGAGCATGCTTTGGCTATGATACTTCATTTTAACCCCTCCAGTTCACTCTCTCTTTTCAAGCCTGTTTGTGAGGAGCATTTTTATTAGCAATCAGAATCAAAATCTACAGAAATACTATTTCCCCCATAGAACCAAAGTGGAGAGTCTGGAGGTTGTCCTGGGGCTGAGAAGTAGTTGTTGTAGCTGAAGGACCAGGGCTCAGAACTCCATTGGGTTTGATCTCTGTAGAAAGTGAAGTTGAAATGAATGAAGTTGAAATGAATGGCAGAGGTCTCACATTCCACCCAGATCCTTTCCTTTTTGGTTTTAATTACTTGGGTAGATAATTTTTCTTAGTTTATAGAATATTTAATTAAAGGCAAATATTGGAATTTGCTTAAATTTCTGCAAATATAAAAATGGTTAAATATTATAGAACAGCATATCCATACAACTGCTAAAAATACGGAAGGTCTATTTGTATTGTAATGGGAAATGATCACAAATATTAAGTTTAAAAAAAAGTTGCAGAAAAGGGTAGAATCTTTTTTTTTTTGTTTTTTGTAAAGCTACAAATCTTGAGTATATGTGCTTATAAATGGAAAAAAAAATATTTTGGAGGGTCCACAACAAACTTAACAGTGATTACTGGTAGAAATAGAATTGAGAGGGACAAGAAAACTTTCCATTTTTATTATACAGATGTTTTTATTATATAGATATCTACATTGTTTAAATTTTGAATAATTAGATTTATCATTAAACACAATCAATACAAAAATTTTATAGACAGAAAATTTATTGAAGACAAGAGTAATCCTTTTTATACATTGGTGATTTCCATATGAAAATTGTAAATATTTATTTTGTTATAAAATTGACTACATTATAATATCCCTCTCTGTTATTGTCATTTAGATGGGTCCAAATATACAATATATGATTCCTTTCAGTTCTGCCCTTGTCTTTCTTGCAACTTCGAATTCTCTACTTTACAAGTATGTTGAAAAGTATCTGGGTCTTGCAACTCCAAGGTCTTTCTAATTAGGAGCATCTGACAGTTTGGTAGATGTGCAAAATCTCATGCTTCACCCCAGCTCAACATTTTAACAAGATTCCCAATAGATGTGTATTATCACTAAATATTAATAAGCACTGCTCCATTGGACTCATCTTTAGTCTGTGATTCCATAACAAGTATCTTATTTTTTTCTGATCCGACGTGGATGGAGAACCTGCTGAGGTGGAAGCAGAGAAGACGAATGGAGATCAGGAGGGCTGAAGCCTTGTCTCCAAGTTGCCTTTATCAGGCTGACAACTCCAATAACTTTCTTTATTTGAAATCACCTCAGGACAGGTAAAGAACAGGGAAGATCATACATTCCAGTGTATAATTTTACTCACAGTCAGATAAAAAACAGCAAGATCCCCTATGATTTTTTACACTGGATTGGAAGTGGCTATTAAAAAGGAGGACATATGTAATACTTTCAATAATAAAGATTTCTTTACAATATAAATTATTATTATTAGGACAATAAAAGAGATATGCCACACATAAAGTGCATTATATACACATTTAAATGAAAGGTCAGAAAATAAAAGTCTGGATGAAATGAAATGTGGTCAGAGTGAAATAAGTAGTTTGGGTTATGAAATGGGGAAATTGCACATACAAGAAGTGATATTTTTTTAGTTTATTTCAAGTATAAAATACTTCAGGATAAAATAAAAACAAGCAATAGTGATTGGCACTGTCACATCATTCATTTATTCTTTTTCTATTGACTTATACCCCACTACATTAAAAAATGTGAAGTAACATTGCCTGTCAACTTGTAGACAGTAAAATCTTTTGGAATAAATGAACGATATGGAAACTTTCATTTCCTGTAATATTACAGATTAGATACCCTGAAAAGCCTTTTCCAAAAAACAAGTAGAAATGCTGGGTAAAAATAAAATATATAACACACAGACAATTAAATTCAAAACTGTACTAGCAAAATTTAAATAAAATCCCCAAGGTCCCAACGCAAGGAAGTCATTGAAAACCAGAGTGCTAAGCACAAGACCTGACTCTCAGCAGCCTTCGGGAGACTGTTGCTATCAATAACCTGGTCTAGGGTTTTGATGCTCAGAGGAGGATAAGTGACAACCGGTGCAAAATGGAAACTTGGAACTGACACCTCACAGGACATTCAAAAGACTACATCCTCAGTGAACAGCTCAACTTAAAAACTACATGCACCTGCACAAGAAGTAAATTAAGAAGTCCCTGTCTAGACACCTGGGATCTGGGTGAAAAAATATTAGTCTCCTGTAATCATTTATCATCATGGGCCAAAAGTCACTTGTTATCAAAGTTTAATTTCAACCACCTATGTTTTCTAACAGACTAGAAATTAAAATAGTGTTCTCGAGCTAATGATACTCCACAGTTTCTGGGCAAAGCAAATTAAAATCCTATCTTGACAAAGTATCTCTCAATACAAACTACACAAAACTCCCACAAATAAAGTCTTCTGATGACATGAGAGTCAGCAGGCAAAAAAGCAAAAACATTGGAGAATACCACTATTAGATACTAATGATAAAGTATTTTTAAAATGATTAGAAATATAAATGAAAAGAAAAAGAATTAAGTTTCAATGAAAAAAGGATAAGAAAAGAACCAACTAAAACACCTACTAAGAATGAAAAATATAATTAGTGAAAATTAAAAGAAAAGCTTCATTAGATGAACTAAATTTTAGATTAGCCACAGCCTATGAGAGAATTAATGCCCTGGAAGTGATGATTCATAATATATCCCCAAAAAATAAAATGAGAGAAAGTGTGAAAGAAAAATTAAGAGTTTAACATAATAAGTCTAAGAGGTATTACAGAGGATGTGAATGGAGAGAATGGAGGAAAGACTATTATTCTCAAAAATAATGCCTGAGAAATTTCTAAAATTGATGAAAGATATTTTTCTTATCCTAGATTCTCAAATAAGGCGTAAATATAATTAAATCCACACCTACACATGCCCCTTGTAGTGTAACCATACAATTTAAAACTATGGGGGAAAATCAAAGGCAAAAATTTAATTATTACAAAAAGACAATAATTAAACACTAGACTTTTTTTATTGAAACACTGTCTGTAGAGAGTTGAGACTAGAGCTGAAGCTTATTATTCTATAATCATTAAATATTATTTAGGTGTGAGACAAAATAAATTCAGTAATCAATCACCGAGTTTACCACTAACAGCTTCCTGTTTTATTTCCTATTTACAAGGAAGTAAAGGATATACATTTTGGAAAAAGGAAACATGAACCTAGAAGAACTAAGTGAATTGCAGGAATCATTGTAAGAAAGACAATATGTAAACAATAATGATTGTATAAAATAATAGTAATGTCTAATTTGGGGAATATAAATACCAGGAAGAATTAAATTAATACTAGTAAACAACTGTGGCACGTGAGGTGGAAGATAGTAACCAGTTAAGCATACTAAGGTCTTTGTACTGTTCTACAGAAGAGTAAAGATACTCATCAGCAGTAAAATATTTTAACTTTAGCCCATTCCAATTAAATACATCATCGTATTAAAATTTTAAGGCAATTCTGTTAAACTATGGAAGAATTTATAACAGCAAAATAAGTAGAAAATAAAAATCAGAATAAAGAAAATTTGAATAATACAAAAGGTATAAAGAAAAAGGGGGTCAGGAATGCGAACAAAAAGAGAAATTAAAAAATACTCAGCATAATGGGAAAATAATTCTTACTCTTGGACTTATAAAAAATGTTTGAAGATATAAATTGTGACAGAGAATTCTACCCAACCATCTACCCCAAGCCCCATGTACATATCCCAGATGGTTTAGGGTAGAAGTTGGAACCTTACCTAACATTCAATCAAGCCCTGTCTTAGAGTTGAGTGTAAGCACTATTGGTTGACTCTCAATAACTTAAAGAAAATCACATTTTATTGGAAATTATATGGTATAGCTTACAGATAATATATATATATATATATATATATATATATATATATATATATATGCTACAATTTCTGCTACCAAGAAAGACAGGAACCATTGTGAGAACAGCCACTTCCTTTAGGGCCACAGAACTAGAATGAATGGTTCTCCATCCTTGTCTCACTACTCTCAGGCTTCAAATTAGCTATCTTATTGGCATTTATTCCAAGGATCACAAATCAAATGACTGCTGGCATGAGACAACTCCAGGAAACAAGTAAAGCAGTACTGTAATATGATGATAAATGGAAACTGACTTTCGGTATCAGGAATAAAATAGGAAATGAAGGTAAAGGAAAACTGGAGCCACTGACCCAACCCAAGGCAGCAGGGGTTACTCAGCTCAAGCCTACTGTTGCCATGGAGAAACGCAGGCCAAGTAGTAGGGCCTGGTCTTAAAAAAAAATGAGATGGAAATTTATGCAAAATAGTCAGATATTTATCTTGATATCAATTTTTAATTGATATGGGCAACAGATTCAATTTTTAATACTGTGTGAACCAACAGCAGACAGAGCAATTAAACACAGCTGCAGAACCAGTTTTGTTGCTGGCCGTCTGTGGATTGTAGCTTGTGGGCCAGTGACCTGTAGGGTGTACTGTCTGTGCAAGGAAAGTTGTGAGAGTCTGCATTTCCAGTTCCCTCCTCCCAAATCCTGGGCTATTATCAGCTATACATTTTACTCTTATGTACACTGTAAACCTCACAAGGTAATGCTACTATGTTTGCACTAGACAGTTAGCTATATTTTAGAGACCTTAAAAATTGAAAGTAATATGTATTTTTATTGATTTGAGAAAGAGAGAGGTGGAGAGGGAGAGAGAAAAAAATATCCATGTGAAAGAGAAACATCTATAGACTGCCTCCTGCACGCCCCCTGCTGGAGACCGAGCCCACAACCCAGACATGTGCCCTCACAGGGAATCTAACCTGCAACTTTCTGGTGCATGGGATGATGCTTAACCAACTGAGCCACATTGGCCAGGGTACCTTTTACTGTATTTTTATTTGAACCTTTTTTATTGTATTTTTTTATTGATAGCTTTTATTTTTAAAGCTGTTTTAGGTTCACAGCAAAATTAAGCAGAAAGTACATTGAGTTTCCATATACCCTGCCCTCACACATGCCCAGCCTCCCGCCACTGTCAACTTCCACCACCAAAGTGGTTCATTTGTTGCAACTGATGAATCCACACTGACACATCATTATCATCCGAATCCATAATTCACATTCGGATTCACTCTTGGTGGTGTCATTCTATGGGTTTGAACAAATGTTTAATGAAATGTACCCCCCGTTATAGTATACAGAATAGTTTTACTGCCCTGAAAATCCTCTGTCCTCTGCATACTCATCTCTCCACTCCTCCTAACCCCAGGCAACCATTGATCTTTATACTGTATCAATTTGCCTTTTCCAGAATGGCATACAGTTATAATCATACAGTATGCAGCCTTTTCAGATTGGCTGCTTTCACATAATAATATGCATTTAAGGTTGTTTCATGACTTGATAGCTTATTTCTCTTTAGTACTGAATAATATACAATGGTCTGTATGTACCACAGTTTATTTACTCACTCACCTTTCTAAGGATATCTTGGTTGCTTCCAAGTTTTAGCAATTATGAATAAGCTGCTATAAACATCCAGGTGCAAGATTTAGCATAAATATAGGTTTTTAACTCATTTGATAAATACCAAAGAGCATGATTGCTGGATCATATGATAGGATTATTTTTAGTTTTATAACCAACTGCCAAAATATCTTCCAAAGTGGCTGTACAATTTTGCATTCCCATCAGCAATGAATAAGAGTCCCTGTTGCTACACACCTTGAATTCAGTGTTGTCAGTATTTTGGAATTTGGCGAAATTATCTAATGACATAATATATTGAGCATCTTTCCACATGCTAATTTACCATCTATACATCTTTTTTGATAAAGTGTCTGTTCAGATCTTTAGCCACTTTGTAATTTGGTTGTTTGTTTTCTTATTGTTGAGTTTTAAGAGTTCTTTGTTTATTTTAGATAACTGTCCTTTCTCAGACATGTCTTTCGCAAATATTTTTCCCCAGTATGTGTCTTGGTACTCACTTCTTTTGATTAAATTTATTGAGGTTACATCTATATATATAAACCCTAAGCGACCGGTTGACTGAACAACCGAATGACTGTTTGACCAGTCGCTATGGTGGTCAGTGTGCTCCCATAGCAGGAGCACCGCTCAGCTGAGCATTGGGCACCAGACGCTGAGCTCATGGCTGGCAAGCGCAGCTGCAGTGGTGCGAGCCTCTCCTGCCTCCACAGCAGCAATATTGAGTGGCTGCGGTGGCGCAGGCACTGCAGGGCCGGGATGAGCTACACAGCACCCGGCCGGGGTTCGGGCTCCTCCCTGGCCACCTGCTGCTTCACATACTACTGCATCCCTTGGGGGATGTCAGACTGCCAGTTTTGGCCCAATCACTGCAGGCCAGGCTGAATTGCGAGAGGGCAAAGGCCAGGTGGAGAGACCCCACTGGTGCACAAGTCTGTGCACCAGGCCTCTAGTTGATTAATGAGATTATATAAGTTTCACCTATACATTTCTATGATACCTAGTCTGCATATTACATTGGGTGGCCACCACCCAAAGTCAGTTTCTATCGTTGATCAGCCATCTAATCCTCCCTTCAAAATTTAACATTATTATCTGTTATCTGATACTTTTTAAAGATTCTGATATTCCCTTATATTGTCAATAATTTACCATATTTCTTATTATTTAGTTGATTATTATAGAATCCATTATAATTTTTTAAAAAGAATGATCATCAATCTGGGTTATCAGACTTAGATATGTTTTAAGCAAATATTAAAATTACTCTTACAAGTCTCTAAACTATAAAATTAGCAGTTATCCTTGCCATGAATTTTAACTGAAAATTTCCAATGCACACAAATCCAATGGCTAGCTGGAGAGAAGCTGACCAAAATCAAATAAAGTCAAAGGGGAAGAAAAAGGAAGTAGGGCTATATTCTAGAGCCATTTCTTTCACTTGCCTCAAAAATAAAAACTATGTGTGAGTAGCATTCAAAGACTATCTAAAAAAGAATTAAACTTATTGTCATACTGTTTAGCTGAAAGATTCAATGGTTGTTTGAAAATTCTGTATGAAAGTATTTATTCCACTTCATGGATCACTGGGAAACTTTGTCTTTCATGTGAGTATAAATAGATGTGTGAAGACCCCTTCACCAGCCTGGATTACAAAAGTACACTCGATGGAAGTTTCTATGCTTTTTCATCCTTATTATTTTTATAATAAGGCTTTGCACCCTTCTCACAACATAGATAAAGATTTACCCATTATTCTGGGTAGATTTTTATTCTAAGGCAATAACTATCCAAAATGTCCTTTTAGGAAGCAGGTAGCTGGGGCTTTGACCTAAGCTAGATTTCTGGAAAAGGAAAGGAATGGCCCACTATGGGCATGAGGAAACAGGAGATGAATGTGAAAGTCTCAGGGAAGGGAAGGGAAGGGAAGGGAAGGGAGGGGAGGGGAGGGGAGGGGAGGGGAGGGGAGGGAAGGGAAGGGAAGGGAAGGGAAGGGAAGGGAAGGGAAGGGAAGGGAAGGGAAGGGAAGGGAAGGGAAGGGAAGGGAAGGGAAGGGGAAGGGAGAAGAGAAAAAAGAAAAAAGAAAAAAGAAAAAAGAAAGCAGACAGAGTCTGAATTTTCAGGTCCAAAGAAGGTGGGCAAAGGGCTTTAGCTGTGATGTAAATAAAAGTCAACAGCTTAGGATAAATAAATAGGAGAAACTTTTTAGGTGTAATAGACAGAGAAAAGTAATATTGTAGGAAATCTGTGGCCTGTTCTTTGGTTGGGGAGAAAGTTATTAACAAAGTGTCCAGTGAAAGAACTGAAAGCACAACAGTCAAGAATTATTTCATCAAAGATATGGCTATGTCCTCACACAAAATATATTATTTGAAAACTTTTTTTTCTTTTCTGTTGACTCTGTAAATTTCTTGAAGGTAAATGAAAGGAAAAAATAAAAAAAGGAAGAAAAGAACTCAGACTTAAAATAATCGTTATTTACAGGTTTTCACGAGTAAACTGCCACTACTTATTAACATACCTTTGCAAAGAAAAATGTTCTGCAAACGTTTAACATGTAAGTATTATTACAACTTTCCAGCCCTCTTCTTATTCTTTGTTTCTTCTTGGAAATTGGTCCTCCTTTGGACCCATCTCATTCAGACATAACATAGTATCATTTGGAAAAATTTTGCATAATCATTTAACTTTGATGAGCAAATGAAAGTTCAAGAAAGGAAAGATAATTTTGAGTGGATTTATTTGCCTTAGAAAGAATGAAAATGAAATTATACTTGAAATAAGCAAGAATGTGACATTTACTCACAGAAATAGAAACCCATTGTGAAGCTGATGCACAAAGAATTAAAGCAAAAAGCAACTCAATTTCATGCTATGCAACTGAAATGTATTGTAAGTAATTAAAACTAATGTCATTAAAACTGTCTTGCACCATGGTTCAATAGGTCATTTAAATGTTGCACTAGAAAAATCTAAAATTATTTTAAACAAAACACAGAAGATAATCACTATATTTCATCTGATGGAGGTACCATCTAAGATCCTAACAGAGTAAAAGAGTTTGTGATCCACACTGTTCTGTGCTTCAGAAAGGAATATAAACATGACCTCTGGGAGGGAGAAACTTTCTTAACCACCACCCGCTGCCTCCCATGACATCTTTAGGCTCCTTGACGTTTATGTTTTCAATATGATCTGCTCCATTCCTTTGTGGTGCTTCTTATGATCACGAGTAACTATTTGTGTAAGGACGTGTGAAATGCTCATCTCACCCTGACACTATAAAATCTATGAGGGCTGGGACCATTACTGCCTGTCAGTACTCCCAATGCCAAAACTAATAGTTGGCACAGAATGGATGTTAAGAAAACACTAAAAATAGATTAGTATGATAAATGGATTAGGTAGACAGAAGAAAGATAGAGAACATAGATGACTGGTAGAGATAGAGATGTATTCTTAAATTTAAAGGGAAATAAAAGTAATTTTGTTTCAGTGTGTTGTTTGTATCACATTGACATTAAAAGTTAAATGAAATTAGTACCAACCACCTGAGAACATAATGCTTGGACGTGAGCACATGTTAGTTTGTGTTCTTGAGAAAGCAGACCCTGAGACAAAGACCTGTCTGTAGCAGAACACACAAATAAAGAAGCTGAGCAAGTGAGACAGGACAGTAAAAGAGTCTGTTGATAAGTAAGTTGATTGATTTTGGTAAACCACTGCTGAATCCCTCTGAGAAATCATGTGAGACGTGGCTCAGAACTGTCCCACCACAGGGCATGGAGGCTGAAACATTTATCTACCAACAGCAATCTCCCTCTGGTTGGGAGTTGAGTGGGTAGCAAATGCATGTGGCGGAGCAAGCTCTCACAGTGCATTTCAGATGGTAGTTCTCATTGGGCCTGGAACTGTGAACCGTAGCTGCAGGTTAACTCAGATGGTCTCAGAGAACAAGACATGAGACCAGCAGCATCTGCTCCAGAATGATAACAGGTACAGAGACATTGTTGGAAGATCCCTGTCTTTGTAGGAAATGGTGGGGTTAGTATCAGTAGTGCCAACAGAAAAGGTTCAATTCTATGACTGGATGCCAAGCCTGACTCATGTGGTTCCTTTGATACCAGGAATTTTAGGCAACTTTCCCCCTGGGAGCCATGCCTAAAAGTATTGGAATGCCACTTAGGAAGGGATTCTTTGGAATTAGAGAAGACATTTCCAGGAGCTAATAGCTTTAATGGTTATTTAACTGAAAGACTGTAGTGGGAATTCCAACTTCAGTTTAAGCTGTATCACCCTAGGATTGAGAAATGTCTGGGAATGTCTAGAGAAATGAGGGAAATGGGCCACCTGAGCTATTTGTTTCAAGTAGCTCTCTATGCTGTGGGTATAACTCAGCCAAGGGAAAGGTGGCAAGACATCTATAATAATAATAAAAGCATAATATGCTAATTAGACCTTCCAGATGAAGCCGGGGCTGCAAGGAAAGTCCGGGTGCCAGAGGGAAGCCGGTGCTGGCAGCTGGGGAAAGGAAGGTCTACTCTTGTACGATTTTTGTGCATTGGGCCTCTAGTCTATAATAATAAAAGCGTAATATGATAATTAGACCAAACGACCTTCCAGACAACCGTCCAGATGAAGCTGGGGCTGTGAGAGCCGAGGCGGCAGCCAGGGCTGCTGTTGTGAGGACCGGGGCGGCAGCTGGGGCTGCTACCTCAGCCTTCAGAGCCACTTGCACGAATTTCGTGCATCGGGCCTCTAGTACAATATAATTTTTTGTCTTGATACAGTCAAATGTATGTTAATTAGATTATCTGTTGGCCTAGCTTCCATAAGTACTTCCTGAGCCCTAAAAAAGGAGTCTAGCCATAGCTGGTTTTGCTCAGTGGATAGAGTGTCAACCTGCAGACTGAAGGATCCTGGGTTCCTGGTCAAGGGCACATGCCAGGGTTGCGGCTCAATCCCCAAAAGGAGGCAGGAGGCAGCTGACCAATGATTCTCTCTCATCATTGATGTTTCTATCTCTCTCTCCCTCCCGCTTCCTTTCTGAAATCAAGAAAAAATCCTATCTAATAAAGAGGGAATATGCAAATTGACCATTGCACCATCACAAATATGGCAACACCCATAGCCACACGATGGCGGCGCCCAGTCCCCTCAGCCCCTCCAGAGTCCCCCAGTCCTTTTAGCCCCGCCGTGGGGGCAGGTATTTGGTGTGGCCGGACCGGCCCTCAGCCCCCCAGCTGCCCAGGGCTGGCCTGAGGCACAGGCAAGCCTTGGATGGTGGCTGCACAGCTGCCTAGGGCCAGCCCAAGGCACAGGCAAGCCTTGGATGTTGGCTGCCTAGATGATGCCCAAGGTGCAGGCAAGCCTCAGATGTCAGCTGCCCAGCCACCTAGGGCCGGCCTGAGATACAGGCAAGCCTCGGATGTTGGCCGCCTAGCCGCCCAGGGCCGCCTGAGGCTCAGGTAAGCAGGGCCAGCCGAGGCTTGTGCTGCCAGCAGTGGCAGCAGCAGAGGTGTGATGGGGGCGTCGCCTTCCCCTGATCGCCGGGTCGCCTCCTGCCCCTGAGGGTTCCCAGACTGTGAGAGGGGGCATGCCAAGCTGAGGGACCCCCCCTCCAGTGCATGAAATTTCATGCACTGAGGCTCTAGTATGTATGTATGTATGTATATATATATATATATATATATATATATATATATATATATATATACTAAAAAGGAGTCTACAACAAAGAAGTAAAACTAAAAAGAATTGATCCCCTAAACTCTCAAACAGACACTGACTTCATAGAGACAGGGGAAAAGAACAAAACAGAAATGTCTAGTTTTTTCTATTGGAACCAGCTGATTCAGACAATGGCATCTTTGTCAGTGACAGGAGTCAGGATAGGTGAATTTGCAGTGGATTCATAGCTGGATCAGCAGACATAACTTTGAATGTCCATAGCTGCTTTGCTGCAGTCATTGGAAGCATAAGCTACTTTACACAAGAATCACTTCTGGGAAGGAGAAAAGTAGAGAAAGAAAACATCAAATATCACTAGATAGAACATAGTATTACTACAGATCATAATCAAGGCAAGCCTTATGAAATTATGGAATAATTTAGAGGTATATTTGAGAAGGAAACAGCGCTGTATGTGCAATTTGAGGAGAAGGAACACAAAAGAATATTTTTCTACAGCTGTTGTGTGACCCTCAGTTGGTGTCACCTGAAGAAACCCAGTTTGCATTAGAATTTATAAGAGCCTATCTGGAATTCATAGACATTTTCAGGTACCGCAAGGTCAGAGTCAGGAAATCACTGGCAAAGCATAATCTCACAAGTGCATTGGACACTTACTTTGAATTTTTAAACAATCAACTAGCCCACATATTTTTTCGAAGCACCTAAATCAGGCCATGGGAGTCACACAAATTGCCACAGGTCAGTCTAAGTCACAAACCACATTGGAATATCTACACCCCTGAGAGTACCAATTACTCCCTGCACAGCACACCTAGAAAAAGGTCAGCTTAGTTGTGTTGGCTCTGCTCTCTTCCGCATTGGCTCTGAGCATTTTGTCATTGTGCCTTCTATTAATTTTATATTATAGCATACACTCATGGACGTTTTGGTGACAATCGTTATTTGGGATATAATTCCAATATTCACAAATTTTTTAATAAGTAGAACATTCATAATATTAGTCTTTAGAAAATATAGATGGATATGTGAGGAAAACATGGCTTTGTGTAGTGAACTTTCCCCTAAACAATACCAATGTCTTCAGTAGGGGCTACAGCAATCAACTTCTTAGAAAGTATACAGAGGTGATGGAGAGGGTTCAGAGGATTCCAAGGGAAACGTAAAGAATTAGAAAATAATAACTATGTGGAAAGGCTCAGCAAACTGGGATTTCATTTTGAAAAGAAGACAATTAGATGAGGACTTTTTCTTTCAGAATAAGAAGGGCTATTAGGAGCAGAGTGATAACCAGTTGTCTATGTCCAGATAGAGCAGGTTAAAAGGAAAGGGGGTGAAGGGAGAGCACAGGGGAGTTAGGCTAGCTGTTGGAAAGGTTTGTTGCTAACAAGCGATGGTAACCCTGGGACACACTGCTGGCACACAGTGTAGAACATATGCCCGTGAGCACTTGAAGTAAATAATAGGCTGCAAAATTTAAAATTCAAAAAGCTGTCCAGAGGTTTCTCAAGATCCCTATGCTTATCTTCGAACAAGTTTTTTTTAAAAATTGTATTTCTACCTTATCATCCTTTGTCTCCACTGTATGTCAGTATTACCAAGTATTTACTGTTTCTTTTTTCATATTAAGCTGTTTTAATGAATCCAAGTGTGGCTATCATTTGAATCTATCCATGTAGAAAATGCTTGTTAGAGGTAGGGAGTGGAAGACAAAGTTCGTGGTTTTAAAACATTTTGTGCAGCACAATCCTTGCTTCTAAATCTTCTGTGATTGGTCAATATGGATAAGCCTAGCTGCTCAGGTTACCTGGAGTGAGAGACTGAGGGGCAGAGGGTGGGGCAGAATCCTGTTGAGCTTACCCCTCACCCCAGATCTCAGTACCTGCCCTTCCAACAAGCCCTAAGGCATCCAGCAGGAACCCCTATGGCTCTCTGAGCATAGTTTAGAAATCATTGACCCAGATCAGGATGGCATATTGCACTCTGGTTGTGTTTTCTTGCTCACAAAATTATTTACAGCATATTGTCTGTGTCCTTCCTGCCTCAGCATTTAGATTCTATTTAAGCGTATTATTTAAAAGCATCTGGTAATGACTTTTGAAGGGTGACCCTAAGTTTAGTTATATTAAGCTTAATGAGAAAACACAGTTTAATTTAGAATGGATTTTTTTTCTTTACAAAAAAATTATGGGAGGAATTTCAAGTTCCATCATTTTTAGAAAACATGTGAAAACTGCTTATATTGAATAAAATACAATAGAAAAGTCTACTACATTCGAGTTTAATATTGAACCAGGGCCAACTTCTCCATTAGGCATGGTAGGCACAGTGTCCAGGGCCCACAATTCTTTTCGGGGAACATAAAAATATTTTATCCTTTTTAATAAAATCAGAATTTAGAAAATGAACTAGGCCGAAGACAGGAGTTTACTATAAAATGTTAATATGTTATTGTCATTCCCTTTTATTCATCCCATTGGTAAGAGAGGGACTTCTGACCTAGGGATATGGCAATGGCCAAAACATGACACATGGCACAGGAAAGATGTCATCCACAGCAGTTTATTAGCCACATGAACTCCAGGCCGAGAAGAGGACCACAGTGCACCATGCAGGGCCACTCGGTGCCGGCACTCAGAACACAGTGAACAAGTGGGGCCTGTGGGAGGCTGGCTTTGTAACAATGAGAGGATGACGTGCCCCTGGTTCCCACAGGAGGAGGTGATGCGCTGGTTTGAATAATTCCACAGGCTAGCTGGGAACTGAAATCCACTACTCAGGGATAAGCAGGACTTGTGCCTGGTCCCTTTGATAAAAAAGGGTTGTTTAGCCCTAGCCTGTTTGGCTCAGTGGATAGAGCATCAGCCTGCAGACTGAAGGGTCCAGGGTTTGAGTCTGGTCAAGGGCACGTGCCTGGGTTTCAGACTCAATCCCCAGTAGGGGGCACGCAGGAGGCAGCCAATCAACGATTCTCATCATTGGTGTTTCTATCTCTCCCTTTCCCTTCCTCTCTGAAATCCCTAAAAATATTTTGTGTTTAAAAGAGGATTGTTTGGCTAGCAGACCTTATCTGTGGAAGCAGAGTCAGAAAGAGAACTTAGATTAAGCCACTTAGGCCCTCTGGGTTTCCCCAGATGTCAAGGTAATATTTAATATTGAATATATATATATATACTAGAGGCCCAGTGCATGATTGAATCATGCACGTGTAGGGTCCCCTACACGCTTTCGCTTTCAATCGCAGTAGAGCTGGGTGCCTGTTCGCTGGTGCACCAGGCCTTTCAGAAGCCTCCAGCGGGGCGGAGGCTTCTGAAAGGCCTGGTGCTGGAGCAGACAGGCACCCAGCTCCCCCGCTTTTGATGGTCTGAGGTGGGATGTGAGCTCGCTGCCCCAGAGGCCCCTTCTGTTCTGCAGCACAGCCATGGCACAGATGCTGAGCTCGCGCCACCACTGGCGACGCAAGCTCAGCGTCCCGCCGGCCCAATCGGCTACCCCGGCCACCCCGAGTCCCGCCCCCTGCGCCTCCCTCTGGCCCAATCCTGGGCGTAGTGGAGTGATGGTAATTTACATATTACTATTTTATTAGGTAGGATAGAGGCCTGGTACAGAGGTGGGGGCCAGCTGGTTTGCCCTGAAGGGTGTCCCTGATCAGGGTGGGGTTCCCTTGGGGCGTGGGGTGGCCTGAGCGAGGGGCCTGTGGTGGTTTGCAGGCCGGCCACACCCCCTGGCAACGCAAGCGGAGGCCCTGGTATCTGGAATTTATTTTCCTTCTGCAATTGAAACTTTGTAGCCTGGAGCGGAGCCAAGCCTGGGGCTCCCTTCCAAGGCCCGCAGCCATTTCTGCTGGGGTTATAATTGAAACTTTGTTGCCTTAAGCGGGTGGTCCCGGCCAGGGTGTGTGGAAAGCTTTGCTTGCCCTGTTGCCGGTGGCAACCCTGGCCTGCTCTCTCAAGCTCCATTCTGACGCCATTTCTGTTTGAATTTGTTTACCTTCTATAATTGAAACTTTGTAGCTTGAGTGGAGGCTTAGGCCTGCAACGGCTGGTGGAAAGCTTGTTTCCCTCTGTTGCCTGGGAAACCTTGCTCTCTGTGGCTGTAGCCATCTTGGATGGGTTAATTTGCATACTCGCTCTGATTGGATGATGGGTGTGGCTTGTGGGCATGGCTTGTGGGTGTGTGGAGGTATGGTCAATTTGCATATTTGTCTATTATTAGATAGGATTAGGGGCCTGGTGCACCAAATTCGTCCCTCAGCCCAGCCTGCCCCCTCTCACATACTGGGACCACTCAGGGGATGTCCTACTGATAGGGAGTGGGCCTAAGCCACAGTCTGGCCTCCCTTTGTGGGAGGCGACCGGGTTGATCAGGGAAAGGCACCAGCCCCATCATCCCGCTGCTGCAGCCACTGCCAGTCACCACAGCCACCAAAGTGTTTTCATCAACACAGACTCCAGTCCCTTCACCATGAAAAAATGACAACTTTCTTTAGGCATTTTCCAGGTGTGTCTTTCATAGGATATGACATTTCTTTCTTTCTTTTTTTTTTTATCCTCACCTGAGGATATGTTTCCATTGATTTTTAGAGAATATGGAAGAGAAAAGGAAAGACAGAGAGAAACATCAAAGTAAGAGGGACACTTTGATTGGTTGCCTCCTGCATGAGCCCTGACCTGGGACCCAGCCAGGGAGGAGCCTACAACCTAGGTCAGTGGTCGGCAAACTTAGGCTCATGAGCCACATGCGGCTCTTTGACCCCTTGAGTGTGGCTCTTCCACAAAATACCACGTGCGGGCACCCACGTACAGTGAGAATGGAACTTCGTGGCCCATGCGCAGAAGTCGGTTTTTGGCTCTCAAAAGAAATTTCAATCGTTGTACTGTTGATATTTGGCTCTGTTGACTAATGAGTTTGCCAACCACTGACCTAGGTACATGCCCTTGATCAGAATCGAACCCAGACCCTGCAGTCGGCAAGCCTAGGCATTATCCACTGAGCCAAACCAGCTAGGGCAGGATATGACATTTCTTAGCCCTCCAGCAGCGGACCTTGTTTTTTTCTCCAGGAGTGTGGTGGAAAAGCCCTAGATCACCTTTTTGGATTCTTATACCCAAGTTACTAAGAATATTACCAGTGGCATACAGGGAGCTTAGCCAATGAGCGGTCAGAAAAAGGTATTTCCTCTGTAGTTTACACCTATTGCCTCTGATCTCCGGCTCCACCCCTGCCAAGACCTAAAGCCTCCGGGCTTGGGCAGGGGCCCCCCAGCTCCCTCCGATCATCGGCTCTGCCCCTGCCCAGGCCCAAAGCCTCTGGCCCAGGCTTGGGGCCTGGGCAGGGGACCCCCAGCTCCCTCTGATCGCGGGCTCCTCCCCTGCCCAGGCTCCAAGTCTGTGGCCCAGGCTTGGGGCCTGGGCAGGGGCCCCCCAGCTCCCTCCGATCGCCTGCTCCTCCCCTGCCCAGGAGCCCCTTGGCTTAGGCCCTTCCCAGGTTGCTCAGGACCCACGCAGGGCCTATCTCAGAGTGACCTGGGTGCTGAGAAAGTTCCCAGGACCCAGGCTGCTGGGAGCCTATGTATGCAAATTAACCTGCTTCTTTGTTGGGTTAATTTGCATACTCACTCTGATTGGCTGTGGGCGTAGCGGAGGTAAGGTCAATTTACATATTTGTCTATTATTAGGTATGAGATATATATATGTAATGAAAGAAGGGACCCACAAAAGCAAAAGTAACTAGAGCCCATGAAAGTTATATGTGGCCGTGTTTGAAATGGGTATAGAACTAGTATGCCACCTCTTTTTTAAGCTAATACAAGTTCTTTAATTAACTTCAAGATCTTCACAATCTAGCTCTGTTCTTAAACTCAAATTTAAAAATAATGGAGCCCATATATCAAAAGTTACTGCATGAAGGACATGTAAGAGAACTGTTTAGAGCCAGAATATGTGATTAATGTGTCTTACTTTCCTGAAAGGACAGTGTATGTAATCTTGATCAAGTTCCTCAATCTCTCTGAACTATAAGTTCCTTATCTGTAAAAAAAATAGTATAAAGATTAAATCAGCGACGTAGGGAAAAGCCCCTACCATAGTGTCCTGCAGGTGTTAAATTCGATATAAATCGTCATTGCAATCAAGTTGTGTGACTTTATGATTTTTGAAAATTCTCTATAGATTTTGCCTGGCATTAGTAGACACTCAACATGTATTAAATGAATGGATGGGTAGATGAACAAATTAACTTACATATACACAAGGGGTCTTTGTCTTTACTCACACTGTTTTCCTTACCCAGAATGTCCTCCCCACTCTTCTTTGCTTGTCTAAGTTCTGCCCTTCTTTAGAAAACTAAATTTCATCTCATTAATTTATTTTTAAACAGTCTAGCTCTCTTTGATATTTTCTCTTAATTTTTGGAGAATTTATTCTCTGAGACACTCCTTTTGAATTGAACCTAGGAGGTCTTGATTATTAATTCTTTAGATTGTTTCTGATGCCCCTAGACTGTAGAATTTTAAATGTTGAGGGATGTGTCATATACCTTTTTGTTTGGTTAGCCCTAAGGTAATTTCCTGGTGACAGTAGAAACTAGGTCAAAGATAAATAGCAGTCTTTTCCTCTTCACTCCTGTTCTCCTACCTGTTTTAGTTGATATCTCATCCCTCCAGTCATTTAGATTCAAAACGTCAGAGTTTCCAAAGATAAATGCAAACTCTTGGGGACCCTAGAGTTAATAGCATCCCTATTTGTCTGAAGGTAGTGTTATTGTCAGAGAGCACAGATTTAGAGGTGGGGAAGGTTCACCTTCCTAGAACACCAGATCCACTACATCCTCCTGATGATCCAGGGTTTCATATCCATCCTGGTGTTTCCTCAAGCCTTTTCACTCTCGCACACTGTCCTTCATTTGCACTATTCTGTCTCTGAATTGTTTCCTATACAGCCCAGTTCCATGTTCTCTACACCAGGTCTCCATCAATTCCCTTCTGGATTATTGAAATGACCTCTAAATGGATCTCTCTGTCTCCAGGTTCTATTGCCTTCCATTTATCCTAACTCTTACCTGAATTATCTTCATTAAATAGTTAATTTCTACTCAAAAAAAATCTCTTGATCAAAATATTATGTTGTTTATTCAGTATACAATTGCTTATAGTATAAAAGCCATGCCCAAATTATTTTGCCTAGATCTCTTCAATATTTCAATAACCATTTTTCCAATTGTATTGCATATCATATCACCCCCCCTTAAACACTGGTCCACAAGTCTCTAAAAGACAAACAATATTTCCTGTTTCTCTGACCGAATTCTAGTTCCCTCTATTCAAAATGGCTATACATGAATTGGCCTCTTAGGTCATATACCTATTGTTCTAAATCCAGTTCAAACCTCAAATCTATTAAGCTTTGTTTGTATCCCCTTCAGGAAGACTGTATCTACTGCTCCCTATACTTTCTAACTTCTAAATGTTTTGTCCATTCTAACATTTTCACAATTTATCATAATATGTGTGTATGTGTGTGTGTGTGTTTGAGAGAGAGAGAGAGAGAGAGAGAGAGAGAGAGAGAGAGAGAGAGAGACTCTCTGCTGGGTGGTGAAATTCCACTTGATAAATATTAATGTCTGATTATCTTTGCATCCCTAATAGTACTTAGAATTCTGCCTTGCCCAAAGTGGGTAATTAATAAATGCCACTGAATTGAATTTTTCCCCCTGAACTAACAGAGAGTAACCCTCTAGGACTTTAGTGTCAGAAAGTAAAAATTCCAATTAGCTATATCCACCTAAAATGGAACTAAAAGTCAATAAATGTTGTTTTATGCATTATCTCATTAATCACCTTAATTTTCTCCTTCAGATTTGAATGTAAACATTTCTTATCCTTATACAAGGAATTGTGCAATCATTGGAAGAAATATCAATAAGTAATAAACTGATTCTCCCTACAACAACATTTTTCAAATATTTCCTAATAGAAGATATTTCACAAATAAAGAGTTCCATGGATATAGGAGTTTCTGAAATACCAGGTTAAACAAAGTTGAGCCAATCTCTTTGCCACAGGTTTTTGTATATTTGAATGCATTGTGAATATCAGACAGAGAGAAAAAGTAAATATAATTTTCTAAGCAGATTGTTGCACAGAAACCTTTTCTCCCAGAGCATATTGCATATGGATGGGATGGTGTTTAGTGGAGTATTTTGAGAAACACTCTTCATGAATGTCAATCCATTTTAACACAGTATAAATCTATTGTAAAGACTACATCATTTCTGCCAAAGCTGGTTTGGCTCAGTGGATAGAGCATTGGCCTCCAGACTGAAGGGTCCCAGTTCGATTCCAGTCAAGGGCACATACCCTGGTTGCAGGCTCAATCCCCAGTGGGGGGTGTGCAGGAGGCAGCCAATCAGCGATTCTCTCTCATCATTGATGTTTCTATCTCTCCCTCTCCCTTCCTCAAAAAATAAAAAGACTATGTCATTTCTGCAAGAGATAGATAACTTAATTACCAACATACTTAACTATACAAAAATATCAAAATAGCTCTCTGAAAAACTAAGGATTCAATCAATATGGTATTTACTAATGTAAGCCAAGTTAACAATTCCTTAAAATATCAATGAGGCTGTGTCTATATGGGTCAAATCATTATGTGCTTGATTAAAATAGCACACATACACTTTTCAGTACAAAACCACCACTAAACAATTTTCATAAACCTGTGAGTTTTGTGCATAATATTTTAATTTCATGGAACCTAGCATCTGTGGACTGAGGAAGCTGTTGAACAACCTAAAGTCAATTTTTAAGCATCTTATTTCTGTGCAGTAAAAATTTGTTGCTTTAACATAGATATATATAGAATACAATCTATTCATAAATACTACAATGGTGGAGTTGGCGTAGTATTATTATCCTTGTGAGTCAATTATATCCTAAACTTAGTCACATGATAAGCATGAAATCCTTGGGCAAGGACTCAAAATTAAGGAAACAGTTCATCATCACTAGTCCAAGTACTTATTGAAAAAAGTACTAAAATTGTTTGATGTAATCATAATTGTGACTTAAGCACTGTCTTACTATTGTTTTACTATAAACTGAAGGGAGCTCTTATGCAACTGTAGTGTAGAGTACACACTAAGGAAAGTTATATTAGTCTAGAATATCTTACCATGTCCAGCTCACTTGAGGCACTAGAACACTGGCTGTGATTATTTGTTACTATTTTCTCAATCATCAAATTAGTCTCTAAAACTATACATTTATTTGGCTTATTGTTTAGCATAAAAAGACAAAATAATTGAGACTAAAACAATATTACAGAATAAAAAGTACATGTAATGAACACTTTTTATTATATTTTCCTATCCCATGATTGGTCATTAGTAAGATTCAGAGTTTAGTTATGTTTTTAAGCTGATTCAACTATAAGATACATGAGCCAAACCTATGCTTTTTCACTTGGAATGGAAACGCGGGATTGATAGATGGTCATTAAGTATCCTGCGTGACTATGTTCCATGTAAACCTGGGATCAGCCTGTGTGTGACTGAATACGTACTTTTAGCAGCTGAGGGAGGCGATATTATTCCAGAGAAAGCTTTTCTGCAGGAAAAAGGAAACAGTGAGGTGAGGTAAAATAAGTAGTCAAAGAGAAATAGGGGACAAAGACAAAAAAAAATAGACATGGCGAGAGAGAACACTTCCTAAGTCCTAATGACTTCAAAATTCTCTTTTCAGGTCTTTCTTCAGGCCTATCTGCATTTCAGTTTTTGCATATTTTGAGTCACTCATGTGTTCTGATTTTTTTTTAATCTCTACTTTGCTCAAGCTAGTAGCAGTTAGCTAATGTTTTTTTGCCATAGCAAAGTTTTAGATAATGCATGTAGAAAATTAACTTCAGTGTAATTTTCTATACAGCAAGGTATTGCCAATGCTCTCGAGTCAAAGACCACCCAGAACACACCTGTGATTGAACAAGTTGGGTTTAATTTCACATTGCAAAAAGAGAAAGCACTCGAAATGGAGCTATGGGGCAGGAGAGAGAATTAGAACACACTCATTATAGGATTTGAACTTATGATTTGTGGGAAAGGCCTTAAGGAAGTTGGCTGTTGCTCTGAATTGAATGCTGTCAGGAAGTGCAGGTAATTGTGTGACTGGGAATCTCAATAAATCTTCTCTAGAAAGAGATACTGGGACGATTGACTTAAAATGTTAACTCTTCCACTTACAAATTGTGTGGCTTTGGTTGAGTTATTGAATCTCTGTGACAGAGTTGCTTTACTTATAAAATGAACAGGAGAATAGCATTTATCTCATAGGGTTACTGTGAAGGCTTGAAGAAAAAAATGTGGAATTTATCAGACCTTGTGGGACACAATAAATCCTCAGTAATATGCGCATAAGACTAAACACATGCACACAGACAGACACACATTTCTCACATATAACTGTCTGCTTCATAGGGAATTTCATAACATTTAAGGAAAATATTTATAAAAACAATAAAAAATGAGTTCATCCTATAGGACAAGTTTCCATTAATAGTGACAAATATTCATTAATAATCACAAATTTCCTGTAATTTTAAACCATAGATATTCTCTCATCTACTTATTTCCTGAACTCCTAATCTGTGCTAGATTCGAGGAATACCAAGATAAAAGCACACATCTTTGATATTAGGTGGTTATTTTTTAAAAGAGCAGGCATTCGTAGTCTTAGTATTTCTACACAGTTTTACACTGCTGCTGAAGTATTTGAAATTTCAGATTCTAAAGAAAAGTAACGTCATGGACTGCCTGGAATTATTCAAGAAATAGACATATTTTTTACGAACTCCGTATTTCCTGCCCTAGTGTAAAAACAGGTCTTTTGTGATTAAGAATGAATATATGCTACTCTAAGTCCCTGAAGTAGTGAAAAAGTTGACTTGTCTACATGTCAGGGCTATAATCACTCAATCAGTGTTTTTCTTTCAGAAAGTAGCTTCTCTTGCATAGGAAAAGAAAAAGTTGCCAAAATAAATAATCCAGATAAAATATTGAATATACATTAAATTCTAAAAGATAAATACCAGATATTGCACTTTCCCAAATATATTAACACTTATAGATTTATGTTGGCTCTTAAAAAGATTTATTTTTTTTTATTTGAAGTACGATGACTATTGGCACACATTCAGTAGAATTGATAAACATATATGTGAAAAATCAGATAAAAATTTATAAAGGAAGGATACTATCAATTACGACTATGCATGTTGTTTGAAGTAAACAATTTATAAAAGAAATGCTATGGTTATTTTTTGTTTTTCTTTAAAAAGTTCTTCTCAAAGGAAGTTATAGTATAACTAGAGGCCCGGTGCACGAAATTTGTGCACTAAGGAGGGGTGTCCCTCAGCCCAGCCTGCACCCTCTCTAATCTGGGATGCCTCAGGGGATATCTGACTGCCAGTTTAAAATAATATCCCTCTCACAATCCAGGACTGCTGGCCCCCAACTGCTCGCCTGACTGCCAGCCTGATCACCCCCTTAACCATTCCCCTGCCAGCCTGATCGACACATAACTGCTCCCGTGCCAGCCTGATTGCCCCCAACTGCCCTCCCCTGCTGGCCCAGTAACCCCCAACTGCCCTCCCCTGCAGGCCTGGTCATCCCTAACTGCCCTCCCCTGCTGGCCTGATCACCCCCAATTAACCTCCCCTGCTGGCCATCTTTGACCACATGGGGGCGGCCATCTTGTGCAAGGGCATGAGGGTCAATTTGCATATTACCTCTTTATTATATAGGATGTCTCCATGTCAATCATCCAATGGAAAAATATGCAGAGGCTTGTAGCTACTTTTACCTACAATATCAGTTATTAAAATATGGGTAGTATATTTAAAAATATCTTTTACCAACTTATATCTAGTGATGTATATTGAAAATGCCTCTTAGTTACATTTAAATAATGAAATTGAATGTAAGATCTGAATAGTACCCTAATAAATTTTTCAAGAAACTCCACTATAACTAGTGTCATCTTTTTTGATGAAGTGGACTCTCTTATAGCTAGCATTTATTAAGTATTTGCCTTGTGTCAGGCACTGTGCTAAGTGATTTACATATATTTTACTCAAGAAAAAAACATATGAAATACATATCATAGCCACCATTTCACAATTAAGTAAACAAAGTTCAGAGAGCCAATTGACTTGCCCAAGATCACATGAGTATGAGGTGGTAGGCCTACTGAAAACCAGAGCCCCTGCTCTTAGTCACTAAGCCACAATGCCTCTCCTCAGCAGCCTAATGTGAGTACTTAAGCCTTCCATTATCTCATTTACTCTGTACAACTACTATGCAAGAGTAGGCATCTGCCCATTTTAAAGGGAAGAAAATACACTCAAGGTCACAAAGTTAATAAGTTAAAACTAGAATCTAAATTTAGGTTTGCCTAATTCCAAAGCCATGCTTGTAATCTGCAAGTCATACTGTCAAATTATCATACCTGCCTGAAAAAAAAACAACTATTGTTTTATTCTATGCATGTCCTCGTTCAGATTAACATTGCCCAGTAATTGGTAATATAGCTTGGAAGCATTAAGTATAATAATTACTAGCATTATCACATTTTTTTTTTCAATCCCACCTGAGAAGAAATCTTTAGCAAGCACTTAGAGAGTTCTTTGGAAAGTGTCAAGGATATTGAACTATATTTTTCTGAAACAGATTTGAATATCTGAACTCAAGCTTAATAAATACACTTTGAAAATGTAATGGAAAAAGTTAAAGTGGAAGAAGTAAGATTACATTTCTGACCCCATTGTGGATATTTTATCACATTCCTAGAGCAAGTGAGAAAGTGCTTCAGGTAGTTATTATCACCTCTAAGAATCTACATGGTTTATGGACTTAGCTGCTAATAGTGGGAGTGCAGTCAAAATTCTTTAAAAATAACTGAAAGAATATTAACTTAATGGAATACTTGTATGTGAATTGTTGCTTACATTTTATTTTTGAATTTATATAATCACAAACACTCCCACTCAGCTGCCTATGATTTTATAATTACAGGATAAAAATATCTCTGTCCACAAATTGTATTTAACAGAGTGTAGGGCCAATTCTACGACAATAGGAAAACCTGTGAACTAGGTGAAACCTTTATCATGCCACCCCCTGTTACATCTTGTCGTGCTTCCTAGTCCACAAAAGGAAGTATGCAGACACTAGTAATAGTCTGTACCAGCATGGAATGGCAAGGCATTGGATTAGCCTTATCCCAGGTCAACAGAAATGTACAGTAGGGGATATAAATAATACTGATAATCGGAGCATTTAGAAGGAGAGAAACTCTAAAGGTATTTTTTTAAACTCAGCTCTCTTCATAGGAAGATACAAATGTAAGATCTCTACACATATCACCCATAATTTACAATATGCAATAATAACAAAATTTAGTCATATGAAGAAACAAGGAAATGTGCCTCATACTCAAGAGAAAAAATAGTCAATAGAAACAGACTCAAAGATTACCCAAATGATGGAACTGTCAGAAAAGGACTTTAAACCTGATGGATAATGGCTGAAGAGATATAAATTTTCAGGAGAAATTATTTGTAAATAATAATAACAATAGCCAATGGAAATCCTAAAATGAAAATTATAATATCTGAAATTTAAAATATATATAATTGAATAACACATTAGAGGCAATAGAAGAAAGGATCAATGAACTTAGAGGCAAGTCAAGATAGAAATCATCCAAACTGAGGTACATAGAGAAAAAGATTAGAAAAATAAACAGAGCCTCGATGACCTATGGGACGATGTCAAATGATCTAACATAAATATAATTGGACTTTTTAAAGGAGGAAAGAATGGAGCAGGAAATAATATTTATGGAATATTAGCTGATTTTTTTTTCAAATTGGATCAAAAACAATATCCCAGGCATTTACAAGGTTCAGCAAACCTCAAGAAAGATGAATAAAAAGAAAATTACAGCTTAGCACATTACACAAAATAGTTGAGTACTAGAGATGAAAAAAATAATTTCTTAAAATCAGCCAGAGAAAAAGCATACATTGCATACAGGGGTATAACAATAAAAATCATGATTAACTTCTCATCAGAAACAATGGAAGCCAGAAGAAAGTGGCAGGGCGGTGGCGGGTGGAAGAGGGGGGTGGGGGTGGGGGGGCGGTATAAGGAAGAGGATATGAAAACCATTTAAGCTCTGAAGCCTTTAAGTCTCCAGAGAAGAAAAGTGCACAAATATTAACTTAATGGAATGCTAATTGTTTATTCATGCTCTCACTGCATTTGTTTTCCATTGTTATCATCATAGGTGCTTCCACTAAACTTATTTTAACTGTGAAGAACAAAATGCCCCTCCCTAGAATTTTATTTAACAAACATATTTTATTTGTGAGGTTTTTTTCTTTAAATGTTACAGAGGTAGCATTTAGGAATAGACTGAATCTCACTCCTCAATTCCAAATCACCAAAATGAGACTCTAAATGCCCTATATTGTAAGTTCAGGTGCTTACTCCTGAACTACTTAAAAGTGGCCAGGGTCTAGGTATGTTGTACAAATTGTCAGAAGCCACAACCATGGCCTTTTGGATGCAGAGTCAATTCTCACAGGAAGATCCAAGAAAACATGGAGTGTCCTTCACACATGCTCTGAAGGTTCCAGTCCAACCATCTCCCCCAAGGTACAGTTTGAGAAGTAAAAAGTGTGTTAGACCTCTTAGGAGATCTTCCCAGATTTTATCTTGCCCTCATTTAAGCCGTCACTTCAGCCAGGAGTTCTGTGTGAGCTGCTGTGCCCTTCACACAGGCATCACCTGACTACCCCTTTCTTCCTGCTGGTGCTGTGTGCTCCTTGTTCCCTGCCCTGATGCTCTCTTGTTGAGGGATCAGGATGTTTCTGAATACCCATAGATGAATCCAAAATGAAGGGGACATTAACACTCTATGGTAAGTTAGGAGTTAGGTAATAAATTCTTGCCTTTAACCCTCCCAGGGAACTATACTGAGATGTAAGTTAGTGGCTTCTCATTAAATGGTCTGGTAATATCAAATAGACTCACATAATGGCAGTCAGTTCAATAGCACATGCTCACATTGACTCTCCAGACTGCCTGAACTCTCCCTGTCCCTCACTTCTCCTTGGGAGTGCACTCCCTGACCAAGTAAAAATCATAAGCCTTTGCCTTAGGCTCTGCTTAGTCTGGGAAATAAGACTAAGTCAGGATGAGGTTCTTTAATTTACTGATTCATTCATTGAGCAAACAATGGAAGCATTCATATACTTCATATATTGCTTCAAAAACATGTACTGAGTGACTGTTGTGAACCCTGAGAAAGAAGACAACTACTAAGAAGGGCTCCTGTTGGCTAACTGGGCTCAAATTTTATAAAAGAGCCCAGCAGCCATTTCTAAGCAAGGGCCTCTCATGCAAATTGCACTTCAGTGAGAAGCCTGCACTGAACTGCTTGCCTTCACTCGAGTCAGTCTTTACAAAGGAGTTCCTGGAATCCTATTTCAACCAGTAGGATTGAGGCTTTACTCATCCAATCTGAGCCTTGTAGCTCCACCAACCAGAGTGGCTATATTCTGATCAATCAGGATCGTGCCTTCTAGACCAATAAGACTTCAATGATTTGGAGTCCTCATTTGCCTGAGGACAGACCAATCAAGGACAGAGGCAGGGACTTCTATATAAGCCAGCTCTCCTCTGGCTCTGGAAGAACACTTTCCCTTTCCACCTAAGACTGAAAACTGCATTTCCCCAGCTGAGCTAAACATGGAAGATGTCCCATGAGCACAGCAGGGCAGAGCAGAGCAGACAAATGTCTAGCTGGAGAAGGGCCTGGCCCCAGCACTGCCTCTCAGACGTCCTATATCACAATTGGGGTGTTTCACACTGACCAAAGTTTCTTTCTTCACCATACCCCAAATTGAACATTCTTGTTGGTATTGAATTGGCATTAACATCCATCAGTTGACAGTATGAAATATCAAAACCTGTACTTGTGGCAGTGCCCTCAGCAGTCCTGGATCTGTCTTTTGTTCCAATCTGTCTGTTTGGACTGAACAGACCCAGAACCACCCCTTCTTCCAGCCTCCAGCCACGCTCCAGCCTCTTATCCAGTCACCGTCATCTCCAAGACCAGCCAATACACCATTTTTGTGTTTGTTTTCTACCTTAACTCCTTATTGCGGAACGACCATGAGCTCCCAAATTTGTCAGAATTATTCCACCCAGGTGGAGGCTGCAGTCAACCGCCTGGCCAACCTGCATCTGCGGGCCTCCCACACCTACCTCTCTCTGGGCTTCTATTTCACTCTGGAGAGCTTGGGCCACTTCTTCCGCAAGTTGGTGGAAGAGAAGCGCGAGGGCACAGAGCGTCTCTTAAAGTAGCAAAACAAGCGCAGTGGCTGCATTCTCTTCCAGGACTTGCTGAAGCCTCCCAAGATGAGTGGGACAAAACTCAGGATGCCAGGGAAGCCGCCATGACCTTGGAGAGGAGCCTGACCATGGCCCTTTGGGATCTACAGGCCCTGGGTTCTGCCAACACAGACTCTCATCGCTGTGACTTCTGGGAGAACCACCTCCTGGTTGAGCAGGTGAAACTCATCAAGAAAATGGGTGACCACCTGACTAACATCCACAGGCTGGCCGGCCCCCAGGCTGGGCTGGGCTGGGTATCTTACCCTCAATCATGACTTGGAGCCTTTAAGAGGCCCCTCTTCATCTATCTGCTTCCTAATGCAAGGGTGCCTGGGATTCTAAGTGATGATGTTTCTGTCGAGCAGGTGAAACTCATGATGTGGGGATTCCCCTAAAGGCATCAATAATAGGACAGATGCATTAGGAGAGCACACAAAGGCCAAGAAAAAGTTATTTCCCCAAGTTACCTTGTAAAAAAAAAAAAAACTTTAAAAATACTGTGAAATACAACAACAAGGCTATTCTCAGATCTAGATAGAGATATAAGAGAGCTTTGTTGAAGAGATGCTATGTCTGGATCATAGAAGACACTGGCAACAGAGAACCAAGATCAGGTTGGAAAGATGGACAGGGGCATATCATGAAAGACCTCAACACATGTTGTCCTTTAAATACCATCCCTGCATAGCTACCCTCTATTCGGACTGTTTTTAGTGGTGAGATGATTTGGAATCTATGTAAATCACAACTGTGAATTTGGAAACTCATTTTCTCTCCATTGGAAAGAGTTCAGGAACCCAATAAATATTCATATGAAATGAATGAATGGTACACAAGGTGAGTTTTCATACAAAGGTATAGGTCTTAAAATTGGAATATTTTAATAGGAACTGAACATTTTCATTTGGATGCTAATATTCTGAAAATTGTTAGTATATGACTAATAATCATGTTCTCTGATAATTTATGATATCTTGAAAAAACAGAACTACAAAATGTTTTACTACATTCTCTTTCTAGGTAAACCATAACCATATGCATATTTTCCTAAATCACAATATAAATCTACACATAATTATTTGCGGAACTGATAAATTTGTTGCAGAGTTTCTGCATGCATTCATTCTTCTATCACTAAAAACTGGGTTTTAAACACTCCTTTCAGAAAACCAAACATAAGCAATATTTAAGGGCAAATAATATGTCATCGGAAAGCTTTGAAGGTATTAATATATATTGTGTGAGAAAGCTTTATGGTGTCATATTATAGATCTATTTCACACAAAATATGTTAATACTTCCAATCTTTTATTCTCTTTCTAAAATAACATATGGTATAAAAGCATGTAAATATTTTACATTGGGAAGAAATATGTGCTTTTTGTTTATAACAAAGAATAAATTCAGTTTGAGATATCTGGCTACGTGCCACATATTTTCTGAGTTTGTAACCAGAGATTACTTACTATAACAACTAATAGCTACTATGCACAATCTATACAGCAGATGATCACATGATATATCACATTTACTCATCACATAAGTAAAGTGGTTATTATTTCCATTTTACAGATGAAAGAATAATGGTTCACTAAAGTGTTTTGGCCTTCCCAATATTGCCAAGCTAAGATCACAAAGCAATCTCACACAGCCACATGAAATACATGAGGTCAGGGATTCCACCCAGGTCCTTGTTCAATGACTCTGGTGCTCTTTTTGTTTTCCCACTGTCACCAGCTTATGAACATTTTTCAATAAACATCTCTGCTAGTTTAAAAAATACATAAAATAACTCTGTATGTGGTGATTTTATATTACACCTAGTCATATAGCAACAAAGCTATTCTGAATCACATTTCCATCAAATCCAGATAGAGGCATTTTTTCCCCCATTTCCCTTCACATCTCATGGGGAGATAGCGACACAGCGAAAAGGAGATGATTCCCACTCATGTCCTCTCCTGGGTGAGAAGAGCAGTCAAGAGTAAAGGTGTCTCTGAGGCAGAATTATTGCATAACTCTCCTTGTGAAATTGTCAGAAGATAGAGCACATGCCCAAAAAGGCATTCCAGGTACAGATACGCCACACATTCTCCTATATTGTCAGGCATCACACACTGTCACTTCATCTGCCTTACTGCGTCATTGATTCTAATATATTTTACGGTGTTTCCTTTCCAAAGGCACAACTCCAAAAACATAACCCTCACTATGCACAGATCCTTCAAATAGAAGCAAGGACAACAGTAAGATGAAAGATTACTATTTACTCGGTCACATCAGCTGCCAGCATGGTCCCATGAGACATTGCACTCATGCCTCACATCATCTGAAGGGCAAAGGCCCTTCTGCTGGGAGACACAGGAGGAGAAATGTTCAGAGGAGATAGACATAGACAAAACAGTGCAAGTTGTGAATGCACGCAGCCTAAAATTATTAGCTAACAATAACCCTGTTCCTATACATCTCTACATTTTTCGGGAATCTAACTCTCAACTGTGTACGTCACAACTTAGATCTGGAAGCCCCCAGAAGGTATCTCATCATGTGCATTCACAAATACATTTCTTTCTGCACCTATTAAAATAGCAATGAGTTTTATTTTGTAGCTTAATGCTCTGAAACCAAAAAAGGTGCTCTGTGCCAATAAATAACACAACACAATCTGTTTTCATCAAGTAGTAACCTCTTGAGAATTTCTCAAGGATACACTGGATCAACTGAGACGGAAGCATCTGGATTCACCTCTGACTTAGGAGGAGCTTCATTTTGTTGTTGTCTTCTAGTTCTACTTCATTATCTGAATATCCTGGTTTTCAGATACCTTGTGTTTGTATTCACTTTTCTTGAGTTGTGTATAAAGGTATTATCCACACATTCCTCTGATATGTCACCAAGGGAAGCTATTTAAACTGGTTCTCAATTTTGCAGACCTGCAAATCTGATTTAGCTAGTTCACCCAGGGAACAGACTCAAGCCAACAAAATTCATAAACACTGATTTCTAAATCAGATGTCAACTTATTAATTTATAAGGAGAATCTTTATTACATAGGGATATAAATATTTATGTTTATAGTAGACTGTGACTGGAAATTTTTAATCATTTTATTTATAATTATGCATTTTACCAGTATCTCCATTTTCCCAGTATTATAAGTGTTCAGGAAAGTTGGCTCTTCATACTTTATTAGAAAGAAGATGTATAACAAAAAGTATGCCTACCAAAGGCATTAAGTCATGTACCATATAGAAAAGTGCCAACATCTATTCAATGCTTCATCTACATATGCCAACTTTTCAGAAATTTCTATTTCATTGAAAAAGATTAAATAGAGAAACATAAATCATTTTTCCCATTTGTGATCTTCCAGCAATTATATTACAGAATCAATTTAGATGCTCAGGCAATTGAACTATACGTATATGTCATCAAAGTCCTCAAATGGAAGCTTTGACGCATTCAAAACAAATTATTAATATTATTTTAAATAAACTCAGGTTATACTTTGATTAGGGGATAAAAATGAAAAAAAAAAGTGAGAAAGGGAAAATAGAGCGGATTAACATTGAACACACAACTCGTAAGTTAACATGCTCATTATCGTAACCCTAACCCCTGCACCACTTGCTGTGGACTATTTTAAGCACCCTGTATCTTTGTGTCAGGGCATCTGCTTTTGCTTTGGCTAGATGCAAGATGGTGAAAGTAAATTCCCCCTTGTCTAATTAGTTGATTCCCCTTTTGCAACATAAATAAGAAAGTTTTGATTAATCAAATCCAGAGAAAGGTAAACACTCTACTTCACTTATTAAAAATTAAGTTTCTCTGGAGGGGTGATTACAGCAGGGAGTTGGGATATACCTCTCCTAAAAATGTGTTGCTTGCAGGACAATGTTAGAGACAGACCTTGGGGAATTGTGCATCAGTACAAACAAGAATCTGCTCCGACATTCAATTAGGTATTTCCACTTGCTCAATAGGGAATGCACGTAGAGAGGGAGGCCAAAGGGACTTGTAAGAATTTTTAAATTACTGAGGCCTAAGGTTCCAGTTAGAATCAGAGAGCAGCTGCTCAGATAATTCCCGCAAAAATAAAAATCCGGTGAGCTATGTTATACATAAAAACAGCATGGCCACCACGCAAAGTTCAGTTTAAATGGTAGCATCCCGGTTGTATAAATTATAATAACCAAAACATTGCAAAATCCCCTTAACACACCTGCATCTAATGATACCTAACCATTCCATCAGGGGCAGTATTTCCCTTCTCAGTCCTCTGCAGCTTTTCACTTTCTATTTCTGAAGAGATACAATCTCAGAGAAGAGACCACAGAAGGTTGAATCTTGAAGGCAGAGATCAAAAGCTCTAAGTGACAGAGGGACAGGCCGATCATGGAAAGGAGAAAACATCCTGATATAAGAAGCTGGGGAGAATGAAGACTGCGATACCTGCTAGAGCTCTCCAGTGTCAGGTTATCTCCATGGCCTCTGTGGGAAGGAATGTATGTCAAATGTACCTTGATTTTCAAAAAAAAAAAAAAAAATCCACATTTTTAAATATAAAATATTTCATGCATATTTAGTGAATGCTAAACCATGTTTAGGGTAAACAAAGCAATCTGCATACCTTATTCAGTCAGGGTACCACCTCTGCTCCCCTCATTTGTTCAACAAATGTGTTTTGAACTGCACTGAAATCTCATCAATTTTTGCAAATATGAGGCATAAGAGGATGTTTCTTTATGGTGCTATGAAATATGGTTGTCAGTCAAATCAATGAAAATTATAATTCAGGTTAATTAAAAGATATGATGGATCAAAATAATCAGTGCATAGCAAGTATATTTAACTCTTCAATTGGTTTGTTATGATAAAAACACACTTTCGTTTCAGTTGAAAAAAATCTGTAATTTCAGAGTTGAAAGTTCATATCCTTTGATTGTTTGACATTTCCTAGTTATTTTGGTATTGTTTAAGTAGACCTTGAATGACATGGTTTACCCTACTTTCTTTTCTGTACAGCAAAGAAATACTGAACAACTGGCATAACTCATTACCTAATGTTTCAAGGTAATTATTTAAGACCTGTAGCTGTCACTATAATACTGAACTTCCTGTTTACCCAGGAGAAGCACAATGACATTTATCACAACATAGTATTGTCGGCTTAAATGTGTCATGTTTAAACTTTTAAATGTATAATGTTTAATTTACCTTAGTTTGTTTTAGAAATATTTCATACTTAATCCTTTCTTTTCAACTTAGACAAGTAATTGCTTTTGAAAAATTAAACCAGTCCATTTCATATTTCACTATATGGCAAATGCTGATAAGTAATTCTCATTTATCAATGATATTCAGCTCTACATGAATAATGTCCAAGACATAATGCTTTATGTAACGCTTTTCTTTGGTGATACTCAAATTAGGCATAGAATAAAAATAGTATAAGGAACTAGAGCAAAAGTACATAAATGAGGAACTCAATGAGAATCCTATATAATAAAGAGCTAATATGCTAATTAGACCAAACAACAGAACGACCGTCCGGACAAACTTCTGGAAGAAGCCAGATGGTTTTGCTCAGTGAATAGAGCATCAGCTTGCAGATTGAAGGGCCCTGGGTTTGATTCTGGTCAAGGGCACATGCCCAGGTTGCGGGCTCAATCCCCTGTAGGGGGCGTACAGGAGGCAGCCAGTCAATGATTCTTTCTTATCATTGACGTTTCTATCTCCCTCTCCCATCTGCTCTGAAATCAATAAAAATATATTTAGAAAAATAAAAAGCAAACCTTATCATATCCTTTCTGTTTAAAAGTGTCTGATGGTTTTACCAACAGCTCAAACTGAAATCCCTTATCATGGACCCAAGGATCATCAACTACATCTCCAGTTTACCTTTTCCAACCTAATTCCTGTCCCATTTCATTCCTTAGTAAGATTGCTATGGGTCAGGTGAGGAGCAACAAAACAAAACAAAACAAAAAGAATCATCACAGTGTATTCATCATAGTATATTTAATCTAAAGTTCATAGGAGTGCCAAAGAACAAAATCAGGTATCAGTAAATTGAGTAAGGTTTCCTTATAAAAAGAAATATGCTACCCTGGCCCCTGTTATTCAATTGGTTGAGCATTATCCCTTGCACCTAGAGGTCGCTGGTTGGATTCCCAGTGAGGGCACATGCCTGGGTTTTGACTTGATCCCCAGTAGGGGATGTGCAGGAGGCAGCCGATTGAGGGTTTTCTCTCATGAATGCTTCTTTCTCTCTGCCTCTCCCTCCCTTTCTCTAAAATCAACAAGAACATATTTTTTAAAAAAGGGAATATGCTGATAATCACTCAGGATATGAACATGCAGTAATATACATTGTAAATTTTATATCATTTTTATTCTGAACATTCAGGGAAGTCAAGTTGAAAGCCAGATCTCAGACTTTGTGTTTCTATATAGAATCACAAAGTCCATCTCTCTTAGGTTTTTTATTTATAGCAAAGAAAAGGGGGGGCGGAGATCCCTTTCATATATATTTGATTTCAGAGTGGAAGGGAGAGGGAAAGAGATAGAAACATCAATGATGAGAGAGAATCATTGATCGGCTGCCTCCTGCACACTCCCTACTGGGGATCGAGACTGCAACCCGGGCATGTGCCCCGACCTGGAATCCAACCGTGAGCTCCTCATTCGTAAGTCAATACTCAACTCTTGAGCCACACCAGCCTGCTGGATCCCTTTCTTAAGGTTAGAATGGTAGTGTGAGGGCACTCATCAGTGAAGGACAGCTGCTCACAGAATGGTGATACCACAACAGCCATCATCAGCAGAGCCAGCAGTGTGGCTGCATGTCTGGGGGCTGAAGCAGAATAATGTGGGAGACTTATTTCTGAGCACTCATGTGACAGCTATCTGTGGAGCTCTTAGAAATAGCTAGAGGACACACTGAAAGATGCTAATTTCTTCCATTCAAGTAGAGGGACGATGCCTTGGTAATTTGGATATTTAGAGTTACTTATGATGATGTGCAGTAGTCATAAGCTGGTCAGGCCAGAGAACACTGGGGTTACATAAGCCTCACTTGTTACGCAGCACAGGCTATATGAACTGTTTTTCATTTTTATAACCCAAGACAGAGAGATAAAATTTTTATTTTCTAGTGATTTTCCCCCCAGGGGTTCTCTCTATTTTGGAAGTTTTTAAAACTGCTACATAACAAGAATATCTCTTTCTCAAAGAAGTTACTTTGAGCCCCAATTAAATTAGTTGAATATATGTATAGCCAATTATTGTTTTATAAACAGAATCTCGCTGATGGATGAGCCAGTCAATTCAATAAAACTAATCAATCAAGGAGCAAAATAAAAGAAGAAAACTGTCTGTCAGTTCAGTTGAAAGTTAAGTGATGTGTCTGCTTGAAAAAATACATGGACACAAATAGCAGTGTGGTGGTTGCCAGAGGGAAGGGGATGGGTGGAGAAGGGGGTCCTAAGACATGGTGACAGGAGAAGATTGGACTTTGGTGGTGAGCACATGGTGAAATATACAGACCTTGTAACATAGAAACCCACACTTGAAACCTATATGATCATGTTGACCAATGTCTCCCCAATAAACTTAATTTTTAAAACTAGCATTATATTTTGTTTATATTTTAATAAATTGATATATTTAGTGAATTTTTAATAAATTATTATAAGGGGGAAAAAGAAAAGTCCATGGAGAATAGGATACATGGATCATATTAACCAATTTACCTCTGATTCTGCAAACAACAACAAAAAAGATATTTTGATTCCACATATTCTATTATTTCACTCAAAGATCACAGAGCTCTTTGTAGGTCCTGGGTGGAGGTGGTCTAAGAAGGAAGAATCAGAATGAGAATGTAAAAAATTGATAATATCTTCATTGCAGTCTTTATGATGTAGGGGAAGGTTAAATGTAATCATGGCACATACTATACAACTGAGACCAAGTCTCCAAGATGCCCTGGACTCTATTGTGGTATATGTTTTACTCTTAGTATTCTTTCCATTAAAGTAAGGTATTTTCCAATATGCAATAAAAAAGTCAAAGTAGCTGCAAAATGTTGTGAGATTAAGTTCAAATACGATCCATTTCTTTTTTTCAGGCTCTGCTCAGAGACATGGCCTGAGTTAAGTTCATCTTTAAAAAAAAGAATCAAAGCAAAGTAGGATTTGAAGCCATGTTCTCCTTTACCCTGGAGAAATATGTAAAACATATTTTCAGTAGAAAATGTATTATTCAATATATTGTTTAAGTAGAGCAACAATGGAAGGTTTTTAGTGATGCCAAGAAGCTCAAAAATATTTGTAATACACTAATTTAGAAAGAAGTCCTATATAATAAAAGAGGAATATGAAAATTGACCCTAACAGCAGAATGACCAGGAATGACCAGTCGCTATGACGTGCACTGTCCACAAGCAGGCAGACGCTCAATGCAGGAGCTGCCCCCTGGTGGTCAGTGCGCTTCCACAGGGGGAGTGCCACTCAGCCAGAAGCTGGCTTACGGCTGACCAGCACAGCCGCGGTGGCGGGGGCCTCTCCCACCTCTGTGGCAGTGCTAAGGATGTCCGACTAACAGCTGGCAGGTGGACATCCCCTGAGGGCTCCTAGGCTGCCAGAGAGATGTCTAACTGCCAGCTTAGGCCCAATCTCCCAGGAGCAGGCCTAAGCCAGCAGGTGGACATCCCCGAGTGGTCCCGGACTCCCCACCCCTCCACCCCCACCCCCACCTCCCATGCATGAATTTTCGTGCACTGGGCCTCTATTGAAGTAAATAAGGAATAATGGGGAAGGAAGAAAAGAAAAAAGAGAGGGAGAAAGAAAGAAAGAAAGAAAGAAAGAAAGAAAGAAAGAAAGAAAGAAAGAAAGAAAGAAAGAAAGAAAGAAAGGAAGGAAGGAAGGAAGGAAGAAAGGAAGGAAGGAAGAGTAAGAAAGGGAAATGAAGAAAGTAAAAGAAAGAAAGGAAGAAGTCAGAGTATGAAAGTATTTGGTATTGTCAACTCTCTGTGCTCTCTACTCCTTTGCTCTCCTGCTTTTTCTTCTCCTTCTTTACTTCAGCTCGGCCTCTTTTGCTTGACCCCAGGTCTTTAGAGTTTCCCAAGGTTTTTTATTTATCTCTTTTCCTTTCACCTCTCTTTCTCTCTCTCTCTCTCTCTCTCTCTCTCTCTCTCTCTCTCTCTCTCTCTCACTTAAACATTTAAATTTTATCTCTAGCTACACTAGAGAAGTTTCCTTAAGCATGGAATACCTACTACCTAAATTGATCATGAAGATGCAACATGAATAGGCACATAAAATGTCTAATAGCATGCTTGGCATATTTGACAAACAACAAATCATAGTTATTTCATCTCAGAGAATTCTCAGCTCTTTATGTTGAGTTATTTGATAATTGGCAAATATGACTCCATCACAGAATTCTCTACTGAACTTTAGCTTAATATGTAATTACATATTGCACCCATGTATCTGACAAAGACCCCCAAGATATATTCAAAACCAAAGTCTCATTCCTTTTCTCAGCCTCTTACCTTCTTCCCCTTCCCCTCAAAATAGGTCTATTGTTCTTCCTTGATTATTTCCAATTTGGGTTGAAGATTGTGTTTACACATGTTATTCACCTGAAAATCAACTCTCCATTTTTTTTTATTCTAAATCATTAGTTCTCCCTCCTACAGTGTCTAACTTCCATCATCCCAGAAAAGTCCGGCACTGTTAGAGTCAAACAACATGAAAGGGTAAAATTCAAATCTGGGTTTAGCCTCTTGTAACAGTACAATCTTAGGTAAGTCACTTGGCTTCTCTTTGCTTCATTTTCCCCACCTACAGAATAGGGACAGTAGTTGTAAAAGAGCTATGAATACCTGACAAAGAGTAAATGCTCAATAGACTTCAGTTATTATGCACATGTGCAGAATTATGTAGGCAGTAAATTGTCATTATTTTTGTTGTACTAGTCCTTCTTCATCGCTGGATTATGGGACATTTGAGGAAAGAGACTCGACATTATTCTAAATTACTATATCTCCAAAACCTAATGCTGTGCCTAGCATTTAGTAGCTATTCAACAAATATTTGTTGAATAAATATATAAAATGATGAATATTCACTATTGTTATAGAGATTTAAGTGTGGGAAATAATGAGAACTCAGCAGTTCCCTCAAAACAGAGAAGCCTTTGTTAAATGCCTTTGGCTAGTCTCCAGTTGCAGTAACAGCACATTTTTAAGTCAATATTCGTGGATACCACAAAATAAATTTGAGAAGTTCAGGGATTTGGAATTAAGGTAGACAAAGATATTTATAAGTATGTGATCAAATACACAAATATAAGAAAGTTTCTAGTTTTGTACCCCCTGAATCTTCTCACTTCAGAACACATCTCTCTAGCCACATATAGTAGGCTTGTCTCCATGACAAGTTAAGCCATCACCCATTTTTACTTCTAGTGCTTTATGAATAGAAACATTAGCCAAGACTTTTCTCTTTCTTGGTGATCTGGGCACTACTATCTCTTGGTTACCTGCTTGTATTGCCAGTCTAGAACGAGCTACTATTGAACATATTCTAAGTTTAAGATCTTACAGATTATTATTCTTGGTGGCTTCTTATATATACATCTGTATTAAAGCATTGCTTTTTAGATCACAGAGCTATTGGCTATTACATAGGTGAACAAGAAAAAAGAAATAATAGAAACTAATAGTAATCAGGCACCTATTATGTTCCAGTCACTGTACTAGTCAATTTATACATGTTGCCTTGTTTAATTCTTACATCACAGATAATTATTTCATTCCCATTTATATATGAAAACAGTGAGACTAAGTAGCTTGTCATGGAAGTAGTAATTAAAAAGGTAAATTAATTGCCCTAGCCAGTTTGGCTCAGTAGATAGAGGGTTGCCTGTGGACTGAAGGTTTCCAGGTTCAATTTCAGTCAAGAGCACGTACATTGGTTGCAGGCTCCTCCCGGCCCAGGCCCTGGTCGGGGCACAGGCAGGAGACAACCAATGGATATATTTCTCTCACATCAATATTTCTCTCTGTCTTTTCCTCTCTCTTCTGCTCTCTCTAAAAATCAATGGGAAAATATCCTCAGGTGATGATTTTTTTATAAAGGTAAATTAAATTAGTTAATTTATTAAGCTAGTTATTTTGCCACTTAAAGCCATTTTACTTTTTTGTAATCTTAGAAATTAACCATGAACACATCAAAATTACAACTAAATTTAGAACAATCAATGGAGAACCACCTGAAGACTAATTGAACAGAAGTCTTATATCCATATAGCCACCTTAAGACTGATATTTCTTTTCTTTTATTTTTTTAACAAATTGAAGGCAAAGCCCTTCACCTGCAGAAAGATTACCACGTGCTTTATTGCAGTGATCTGGACCAGCACCCACAATTCCACAGGTGTGCCTGTATAGAGGCTCCCATAAACGCATTGAGCGTTATCACTGATTGTTTCCAAAAGCAAAGCTAAGTGGAAGATTAAAACAATAACATGAATAATTTAAATCTACAATTCAGTGTTATCAGAATTTGTGGGAAATTCCATTCCAGTTTGCTTATACAAGGCACTTCAGGAGGAACAAAATTACCATAATAAAGAAAGCTAGAAAAATTTTCCTTGGGGATCTGCACATTTCTACAACTGCTCCTGGCTCCAGAGGAATCTCTGCATTGTACTTGAAACACTCTGCGAAGTAACAGCCACCAAAGAAAGTCCAGTTTCACTGGTCACAATTCACAATGCTGCCTACTGTGAACACCAAACTTGTTTGAAATTTTTCACAAAAATGTGAAATATTATTACCATTCCTGTATAATGTTAATATTATTAACACTAATACAAGATAAAATCATTACCTTGTATGCATAATGGAAATGTGAGGTTTAAAAACAAAACCTAAAAAATAAGTATAGAATGCATTGTGCTTCTCTATACTGAGCAGACACACATTACTAACTAACCAACAGCCTCCACAGTGTTTCAGGAAAAAACACAAGAAGCCAAAGCAAACAGAGCAAGGTTTGAAGGTGGTGGCTTCTCTAGGTCAGTCAAGTGGAAGATTCTAGACACCATCCAGGCAACAGTCAGGAGGCTCCCAGGGAAGAAACCCCTCAGTAGCCAAAGTGAGTTAGGGAGAGGTCAAGCAACCACACCCATTCCAGCACCTAACTAACATAGAGTGCAATGAACATAGTTCAGGTCTCCTACATAGCTTTTGCTCTGTTACCAAAATCCTGTACTCAACAATTTAACCCTATTTCCAAGTAAAAAAATCTATGTAAAAAAAAATTAACCATGTACCCAGAAAGACCATTGAAAAAGAGCTGACCTAACATTTTTGTAATATATTTTTATTGATTTCAGAGAGGAAGAGAGAGAGAGATAGAAACATCAGTGATGAAAGAGAATCATTGATCATCTGTCTCCTGCATGCCCCACATTGGGGATCGAGCCTGCAACCTGGGCTTGTGCATAGGTCAGTGCTCAACCACTGAGTCATGGGCTGGTCTACCATTTTAAATCTAGTTCTTCATCTATGGAAATCAGATGACAACATCCACATACCTACTTTATAGAATTGCTGTGAGTCTTAAGATCATTCTACCAAAGCATATAGCATATATGAAATTCACTAAATGCACTTGAATATTTAGATTTACCTTTAGGAGAATTCACCTTTAGAAAACTTTGTTATTAAACTTTGGATCTGGAGTAAGACCATAGTCAGTGAAAGCCCAAAGTGACCTGCCACTAAGAAAAAACAAGAATAAATATCACATGATCTCACTCATTTGTGGAATATAATGAACAACATAAACTGATGAACAAAAACAGATCCAGAGACAGAGAAGCATCGATCAGACCGTCAAACCTCAGAGGGAAGGCGTGGTAGGGTGAGGGTAAGGAGAGATCAACCAAAGGACTTGTATGCATGCATATAAGCCTAACCAATGGACACAGACACCAAGGGGGTGAGGGCATGAGTGGGGGTGGCGGGGCAATGGGGGATAAGGACACATATGTAATACCTTCATCAATAAAGAAAAAAATAAAACAATAATAAAAAGAAAGAAAAAACAAGAATATAACTTCTGTCTCTGTGCCTATTAAGCATCCTGCTTCATTTTGCCAGACTAAGTCATTTTTTGATACCACTCAGATGATGAACACTCAAGTATTAATTACGAAGATAACAAATATCCAACCAAATAAAACTGATGTGGGTTTCCCACTGCTGAGACCCATATGGACAAGCAGAATGTGTCGGGAAACTTTCACTCAGGTCAAACAAGAAGCCAGGGATCAAACTCACAGGAACACCGGACTTTAGGAGCAGAGCCTTTCTCGGCCCAGGCGAGCTCCACCTCGCTGACACTCATAGCACCAAGGAAGCTGTCCCACTGATCTCAATACCCACATTGGGATATTAATTTATTGTTATTACCACAGAGCCAAATGACCAACAATTGTTTTTTCATTCCTTCTCGGGGTGCTGTTTTAAAATCATAATCATATCATTAAGTTATTTGAAGTCATTTTTTTATTCTTTCTTTCACTGAAACATTTTCACCCAGTTTTTAGAAGTGCTGCCAATGTTTTCATTTTAGATACCTTTTATTGTGCTCACTCTCTATTTTAATGGGCTTTTGGGGTTAAAAGTCAATCCAGAAAACTAAAACCTGAATTAAATAAACTTTTTTTATTTAGCCAATCATTATATTTTTAGAGTTGTCTACAATTTTCAAGTCTGTATGCTCAATTCCTTATCTGAATACATACAAAATAGCACAGTGTTTTCTTTGGTAGATGATTCAGGATTTTACAGGGTCCTAAGATAGTTGTTATAAATAAAAAGAAGAGGCATTATTTTGTCTGGTTATTTCATTAATAGTGAATTAAAGTGATGAAATGGCCTCACAAAGGTCACATAGCTAGTTTAAGATTACCAGGGCTAGACATAGGTCTGACATCTATGTCTCAATAGCCCTGCTAGTCAAAGTGTAATATGAGGATCTGCATCATCAGCATCATCAAAGGAGCTTGCTAGGAATGCAATCTCAGCATCCACCCACCCCCAGATACAATGAATTTAAAAGCACATTTTTAGCCATGGATGCTGTGGCTCAGTTGGTTGGGAATTATCCCATGCACTGAAAGGTTGCTGGTTCAATTCCTGGTCAGGGCACATGCCTGGGTTGTGGGCTCAATCCCCTGTTGGGGGGAGGGGGGCATGCAGGAGGCAGCTGATCCATGTTTTTCTCTCACATTGATGTTTCTCTCTCTCCCTCTCCCTCTACCTCCTCTAAAAATCAATAAAAATCTTTTAAAAAATAGATAAAATGCACATTTTATAAGATCCTTAAGTGACTTGCATCACATTAAAGTTTAAGGAACATTGCACTATAGCATACTGTCAATTTTCCTGATTATCTACCTAAAAAATACTGTCACTCTTAGCAGATGGATTAATCTGGAACTTAAAAGATATTTAGGAAAATTTGTTAAAACTTATCTTGAAATATTTAATTAGGCACTTTAGAAATAATTCATGATGATGTTTGTGGTTACAAATAGAAATTGTTATCTGTATATACATGTGTTTAATACATATATACTGAAAGATGTGTATTTCAGGTTTTTATTGGACTGCACATTTTTCACCCCTAGAAGTCCTGCAGAGGAGAGCCACACATCTGCATAACCCATTCAACTTTTACTGCTCCTGGCACCCCCTATTAGAAGCACACTATCGCCACCTGCTGACACCGCCGGAGAAAAGTTAGCGAATTGTTCAACACTTATTTTCTATCATACTAGTGATTTCACTGTTTGGCATTCACATTTTTCCAAATCACTGATTTCTCTCCAATTCTATGATCAGCCAACATTTTTCTGTTTATAGTGCCCTAATAGAGTACCTAAAACTAAGCTCACTGAAATCATGCAAAAAGATTTTAAGGCCAGCTTCAGTATATATCAAGTTTACTTTACTCTCCTTTTGCATAGATTTATAATTATCAGGGAAAGTATTCCTGTTATCAGTGGGAAGATCTCCACATCCCAGCCAGTTGATAGCAGGAATGGGCTTCTTGCAATATCCTGAGAAAAGGAATTTTCTGAGACTCGTACAGGAGGGTGAGGTATTGTAGAATTCCTGTGGAATCAAACCTCTGAGTTTCCAAGATCCCATTTCCCTTCACCCTCCCCCTCCCCCGCCCCCACTGCCCCAAGAAAGAAGTGTAGTTGTGGCTTCATCAGACCTAGAATCAAAGCCATTGTCCAGAGTTTTTGCTCCATGTTGGAGCAGTATCCAGCCTAGCATCAGGCTAGTTTAATTTGTGCCCAGCTGCAGTCCATTAGTACAGAGCGTATAGAATCTCCATGGCCAAGGAACATGGGCAGGAGCAAAGCCAAAGGAACCAGAGAGCCAAGAGCAAGCTGAGAGCCAAGAGAGTGGACCCCTTTGCTTGGGAGAGTATGTATTCCCAAATTTTCAGGGACTAGCAACGGGCAGCTCATGGTTTCCCAGGTTTAACTGACAGGCAAGTACCTTCCCTATGTCGTCTCAACTCACTGCGCATGTGCCCATCTTCCCCGTTGTCAAGTCCCTTCCCGCAGTGACCTACAGGGAATGGGCCAGTGGTTCCCTGGAGAGTATGAAATTGCAGCTTCTGGTGAAGCCGCCCAAATGGCCACGCTTATAATGCCTGGCCTCCTTTGTGCTCCTTTCCTAGTATTAATAAGTAGCTAATTACAATGCTATCATTCCTATTTATGATTTTAAAAGTAAAATCAATGTACCAGGTACAGCCTAGTGAGCAATGCGTAAGTCTTCATAGCTGTGTTCAAGAAACATGTATTTGAGACCCATTAGATATGGAAAATTCCTCCTTTCATCCTCCCCTATTTCTTGTATGTGTATGTTTCTATGAAATGGGTGTTCTCTTTCCTCTATAGTCAATCTAAAAATATTAACATTTCCACACAGGAATGTCTGTGTACTTGTAAAGGACAATTTCCTTTAACCTGTATTTTATTGCTCTCTTGAGCTCTGATTAATTTACACCTAGAAAAATCTTTGTTCTCTCCCTCACACTATTTTTTTTTTAAGGCACATTGTATTAGTCTTACAGGGCTGCCATAACAAAATACCAACAGTCATAGTGGCTTAAAACAGCAGAATTTTACTTTTTCAAAGTTCTGGAGCCTGGAAGTCCATGATCAAGATGCTGGCAAATTTCGCTTCTGGTGAGAGCTCTCATCCTGGCTTGTAGATAGTCACTTTCTCACTGTGTCTTCACATGGCCTTTCTCTGTGCTGAGGAGAGGAGAAACCGAGAGGGAGAGAGGGAGGGAGGCAGGGAGGGAGGGAGGGAGGCAGGGAGGAAGGGAGGGAGGCAGAGAGGGAGAGAGGCAGGGAGGGTGGGAGGCAAGAAGGGAGGGAGGCAGGGAGGGAGGGAAGGAGGAAGGGAGGGAGGAGAGAAAAGAAATCTGGTGTATTTTCCTATTCTTATAAAAAAATCCATCCTTATAACCTCATTTGGCCTTAACCTCCTTAAAGACCCTATCTCAAATATAGTTACAATGGGAGTTAGTGCTTCAACATGTGATTTGGGGAGGAGAGGACACATTTCAGTTAATAACACATGGCATTTCAAGAACATAGTTAAATAAAACTACAAGCACTTACACATTTATTATATGCCAAATATTATTCTAAGAGCAAATCTTTACCAATATATTGAATCCTCTCACCAACTTTTTGGACTAGGTACTATTATTATCACTATTTTACAGATGAGATAACTTAGACACAAACATGTGAACTTGCCCAAATTTATCCTGCTGATAAGATAGAATGGGGCCAGCATTAAGACTTGTGTAGGCTCCATGCCGAAACCGGTTTGGCTCAGTGGATAGAGCTTTGGCCTGCAGACTGAAGGGTCCCAGGTTCGATTCCAGTCAAGGGCATGTACCTTGGTTGCGGGCACATCCCCAGTAGGGGGTGTGCAGGAGGCAGCTGATCGATGTTTCTCTCTCATCGATGTTTCTGGCTCTCTGTCCCTATCTCTTCCTCTCTGTAAAAAATCAATAAAATATATTAAAAAAAAAAAAGACTTGTGTAGGCTCCAGAGAGGAGACTAAATGAATCTACTAAAATCATCCGTTATGCTAAGGAAGAAGCACGAAGTTTCCAACTTGTTTCTTGGCTTTATGAAGAGATGTATGGTCAATACCAACTACTATACACACTGGGGCTCATTGGCTTTTATTCATCCACTAGAGGCCCGATGCATGACATTCATGCAAGAGTAGGCCTTTCTTCCTCCAGCTGCCGGCACCGGCTTCCCTCTGGCACCCGGGACCCGGGCTTCCCTAGCAGCCCTGGCTTCTTCTGGAAGGTTGTCTGGTCTAATTAGCATATTAAGCTTTTATTATGATAGATTGTTTTATTTTACTTTAGAGGCATTTCATCTATCTGTTTGAATTGTAAGAAGAATATTAAGTCTTTCTGGAGAAAATCATCACCTGTGAGGTGCTTTGTATGACTGGCACTGGTTTTGCTAAAGTCCATGTCGCGCAGATATATTTGCCCATTTAAATAACTTACAGGTGTTCCCACAAGAGAACCGTACATCAGTATTTTATGTTCAAGAACAAGTAAGTGGAATAATTGAAAAACTGAGCTATGCAGTACATCACATTATTGAGCTGGCTTGGATCTTTAGTGTCTAAATGGCTTGTTAATGATCTCATCTGAAAAACTTGCTAAATATATTATGAAAATTATGCAGAGGCATTTGAGAGATGTTATATATAGTTTATATTAATATTTTTCAAACCATATGACAGTAATTCATGAATAAGGAAACATTTACCATTACTCTCATTTATTTTCCAAAATTTGACCTATTCGGGAATTAAGCAAATAAAAGAGTTACAGCAAATCACACATCAAACAAAATTAACTTTTAAAAGTCATTCATATCATTTCCTTTGCAAAATAATTATCATATTAAATCTTAACAGATAAGGCAGTTAAGTATCTTCAGTGCTTTCCAACTACATATGCCACTAGGTTGGGATTCCATCAAAGCTAACAGGCACTTCATTTTTTGCTTTAAAACCTTACCTTCATCTCAAACTAATCAACCTAAATATTTCTTCATTATAAAATAAACATAAAGAACCATCATTAAGCAATATTTTCAGGGGAAATCTTTGTAAAATTTATTAGAAATCATATTACTTATATCCCATGGTTACTTCAAATATAATTTTTTATTTTATAGTTTAACAACTATATTCTATGTTTTACAATTATACTGTTTCCCTCAATGGTAGTATAATAATGTTTCTTTTTTAAAATAACATTTTTTTAGTAAAAATAAATTCATTTAAAAAGTATTTAATAAGGCTACACAACAGAAACCATGTTATTGATTTGTGAATGACTAAGAATTATCAAGCAACACTCTGGTATATGATCTAAAAATATATCATTTTTATTACTCAACCACATCAAAAAGTTACTTGCAATATTTGAAAATGAAACCACAAGCAATGATGATAAAAACTATATAAACAAGGTTAAAAGTTAAGAAAACATGTTTAGTACTTACTGCAACTGACAGGAAAAAAAGATCTATATTTAATTTCATCTTTTGCAGATAATCTGAGAGACTTCATTTTTCTACCCTTCTTTTTTAAATTTTTTTTTTATTGATTTCAGAGAGGAAAGGAGAGAGAGAGAGAGAGAGAGAGAGAGAGAGAGAGAAACATCAATGATGAGAGAGAATGATTGATCAGCTGCCTCCTGCATGTCCCCCACTGGGGATCAAGCCCACAACCCGGGCATGTGCTCTTGACCAGAATCGAACTCAGGACCCTGCAGTCTGCAGGGCAATGCTCTATCCACTGAGCAAAACCAGCTATGGGTCTACCCCTCTTCTGATCACTTATACAACTTGCTACCTGAGAATTAATTTTTATATTGATTAGTTATATGGTTACTTATCTTTTTCATATTCACTTCCCCGTCCTAAATTATAAGGTGTTGGAAGCAGGAATTTATCTACTGCAGGTATTTTGCACCTAGGACTATGCTATGCATGTAGAGTGCTTCAATAGATGCTTACAAAATAAATTAGTACTAAGTTATATTGTTATTATTTATATTTTGCCTTAATTAATGTATTTAAAATATCTCCAAAATTTACATATAGTAAAACAGTAAAATGTAAATAAAATATATATTCCTAGATAAAGAAAACAATACATTAGAAAAGCAAGACAGAAGGAAAATATTAAATATATATGATGATATAGAAATATATCATATACATGATATGTAAATATATCATTTCATATATGATATATATATAAATATATCCTTTTTATATCTGATATAAATATATCATAGGGCCCACACAGTAAAAATTAGTAATAAAAATTGAGTTCTTGACTTCCTGACTATTAAAGGGAAAAACAAAAATAAGTCTAGATATATGGGAAATGGTTTTCTTATTCCTCCCATAAGGAAAATACTCTCAGCTTTTTAGGGAAAACAAAGCTCCAAACAGAAGTCATTTCTAAAAATATTATTCAGCATGATGCCCAAGGAAGGAAGAGAACTCTGAAAAGTAATAGGTAATATTACTCTAGAATATGAGATTTTTATTCAGAGATTCTAAATTAAAGCTTACAGACACAAATTTCAAATGCAACTCCATGCACTTCCACTTTCAAACAATGTTGCTGGCCAGAAGAAATAGATTGAAAAATGTTCCTCTGACAAAATCCATTGATCTGTTTATGCAACTACCAGGACACAAAATAATAAGCTTGATTTTATATTACTTATAATATCATTATTTCTGATGCTAGTTTTGATATCAATGGTTTTTACTTCTAATTTTGTTAAAACAAACTTATATCAACCATTTTTCTTCTCTCTACTCTGTATCTGAAGAAACGCATCCAAATCATTCAAATATGTAAGCATTTTGGAAGAAAGAGCTGAGACCAGAGAAGGCTATAATTTTGTCACTCAATATCCTATCTAATAAAAGAGTAATATGCAAATTGACCGTATCTCTGCCACACCCACCAGCCAATCAGGAGTGAGTATGCAAATTAACCCAACCAAGATGGCTGCGGCCATGGAGCAAGCAGGAGGCTTGGGTTTCCCTGGCAATGAAGGAAGCCAACCTTCCCACACACTCTGGCCGGCCCTGGACTCCACTCAAGAATACAAAGTTTCATTTATAGAAGATAAATAAATCCCAACAAAAATGGCGGCAACCACAGAGCTGGAGAGAGCAGAAGGCTTGGGTTGCCCCAGGTGATGGAGGAAACCAAGCTTCCTGGCCTGCCCTGGCCTCCGCTCAAGGCTACAAAGTTTCAATTACAGAAGATAAATAAATCCCAGATACCAGTGCCTCTGCTTGGGTCACTGGGGGGCGTGGCCAGCCTGAAAACCACCACAGGTCCCTCGCCCAGGCCACCCCACGCCCCAAGGGAACCCCCATCCAGGACACCCTTCAGGGCAAACCAGCTGGCCCCCACACATGCACCAGGCCTCTATCCTATCTAATAAAAGAGTAATATGCAAATTGACCATCCCTCCAACAAACAAGATGGCTGCCCCCATGTGGACACAAGGTGGCCACCACAAGATGGCCAGCAGGGGAGGGCAGTTGGGAGGGACCAGGTCTGCAAGGGAGGGCAGTTGGGGGTGATCAAGCCTGCAGGGGAGGGCAGTTAGGGGTGACCAGGCTGGCAGAGGAGGGAAGTTGGGGGCAACCAGGCCTGCAGAGAAGGGCAGTTTGGGGGGACCCAAGCCTTCAGGGGAGAACAGTTGTGGGGGACCAGGCCTGCAAGGGAGGGCATTTAGGGGTGACTAGGCCTGCAGGGGAGGGCAGTTAGGGGTGACCAGGCCTGCAGGAGAGGGCAGCTAAGGGTAATCAGGCTGGCAGGGGAGCAGTTAGGCATCAATCAGGCTGGCAGGGGAGTGGTTAGGGGGTGATCCTGCTGGCAGGCAGAAGCAGTTAGGGGCAATCAGGAAGACAGGCAGGAGAGCAGTTGAGAGCCAGCAGTCCTGGATTGTGAGAGGGATGTCCAACTGCCCATTTAGGCCCGATTCTACCTGACAGTCGGACATCCCCTGAGGCATCCCAGATTGGAGAGGGTGCAGACTGGGCTGAGGGACACACACCCCCATGCACGAATTTTGTGCACCTGGCCTCTAGTCTACACTAATAAAAGAGAAAGATGCAAATTGACCATACCTCTGCGACACCCACCAGCCGATCAGAAGTGAGTATGCAAATTAACCTGACAAAGGTGGAGGGTTAATTTGCATATTCAGATGTCCAGTGGCATGGGTCCCAGGAACATCCTCAGAACCCAGGCCGCTCAGAACCTGTAGGCCCACACGTAGGCCCTTAGCGGCTGGGGTCCCAGAATGCCCCTGGCCACTCCTGGCCTACGAGCCTTGGCTTGGGTAGGGCCCACAGGCTCTGATCAAGCCTGTGCCGTGGCTTGGGCAGGGCCCTCCCTGCTCTGCTCCAGCACTACTCAAGCCTCTGCCACCCTGCTCCTAGGTTTGAGCAGGGCCTGAGTGGACCCGGGTGGAGGCTTGAGCAGGCCCGGAAACGGGGGTGTGCCAGCCTCGGCTTGCCAGCAGTCCTGCCTTTGCATGTGAGCTGCAGAGGAAACACCTTTTCTGACCGCTCATTGGCTAAGCTCCCTGTACGCCACTGGTAATGTTCTTGGTAACTTGGGTAATAAGAATCCAAAAAGGTGATCTAGGGTTTGTCCACCACACTCCTGGAGGAAAAAAGGAAAGTCCACTGCTGGAGGACTAAGAAATGTCATATCCTTCCCTAGTCGGTTTGGCTCAGTGGATAATGCCTCAGCCTGCCAACTGCAGGGTCCAGGTTTGATTCTGATCAAGGGCGTGTACCTAGGTTTCAGGCTCCTCCCTGGCCAGGGTCCCGGTCAGGGTTCATGCAGGAGGCAACCAATCAAAGTGTCCCTCTCACATTGATGTTTTTCTTTGTCTTTGCCTCTCTCTTCCACACTCTCTAAAAATCAATGGAAACATATCCTCAGTTGAGGATTTTAAAAAAGAAAGAAAGAAAGAAATGTCATATCTTATGAAAGACACATCTGGAAAATGCCTAAAGAAAGTTGTAATTTTTTTCATGGTGAAGGGACTGGATTCTGTGTTGATGAAAACACCTTAGCGGCTGTGGTGGCGGGCAATGGCTGCAGCAGCAGAGTGATGGGGCTGGCGCCTTCCCCTGATCAGCCGGGTTGCATCCTGCAGAGGGAGGCCAGACTGTGGCTTAGGCCCATTCCCCACGCAGGCCTAAGCCATCAGTAGGACATCCCCTGAGGGCTCCCAGTCTGTGAGAGGGGGCAGGCTGGGCTGAGGGACCCCCCCCCACCCCCAGTGCACGAATTTCATGCACTGGGCCCCTAGTTATAATATAATCTGTCAGGAGAACATCCCTGATTACCCAGCTCCTCACAATGGTATTAAAATGCATGAGTGACCAAGTTCAAAATTTTAGCTCATGCAGATTAATTCACATTACTGTATTTCCGTCCATAGTTCAAAAGTTGAAGAAAAGTCAACAAAAGTTACAAATAATCACATTATTCTTTAAAAATATCTCAAGCCCGGCTGGTGTGGCTCAGTGGTTGTGCATCAACCTAGGAACCAAGAGGTCACAATTAGATTCCCAGTCAGGGCACATGCCCGGGGTTGCAAGCTCGATCCCGAGTAGGGAGCATGCAGGAAGCAGCCAATCACTGTTGTTTCTCATCAATGTTTCTATCTCTCTATCCCTCTCCCTTCCTCTCTCTAAAAATCAATAAAAAAACACATTTTTTTAAAATCTCAATACATTAATAGAGTGGTTAATTAGAACAATCACTACTAAAACCCACTGCTTCCTTATTTAAATATTTGCCTGAGAAACTCAAATATGGAAGGGATTAAGGAGGACACAGAGTCATGAGGATGCGTAGGGCTGATTCACAAACTGACTGCTACAGACTGAGTGAAAGTGTCCCTCCAACCCCAAAAATTCCTATGTTAAAATCCAATTTCCAGATGGTATTTGGAGGTAAGACCTTTGGGAGGTGATTAGAGCCCTCATGAATGGGAGTGGTGCCTTTATAAAGGAGACCCTGAGATCCTTGCTGTGCAAAGACACAGCAAGAAGACGGCCACCTGTACTAGTAAACCAGCCAGTGGGCTGGTTTTGCCAGTGTCTTGATCCTGGACTTCCCAGCCTCCAGAACTGTGAGAAATAAATTTATGCTGTTCCTAAACCATTCAGTCTATGATGTCCTGTGATAGTAGCCCAACTAAGACAATGCCTGATCACTAATTTGAGGGGAGGAAAAGGTAGCTCCTTTGAAAAAAGAGAACACGTGATTCAGGGCAATCCAGGAAGGAATTCTACATCCAGGAGAGAGTTCATTAAAGGAAATAGATGGTGGAGAATGACCCCCACCAGTCAGACCAGAATTGTTTAAAATTCTGGAAGCAAAAAATTCTCTAAATGAGTTTACCACAGGTGGGAATGCAAGTGAAATCTCCAATGGATATATATTTTACCTTCCCATTAACAATGTCAGATTTCATTTAGAAATACATTGGGAGAGGTTTATTTTTGTTTAAATTAGCTCATCTTTCTCTCTCTACATAAGAGACCTCTGATGGAGCAGTCTTTTCTTTCCTCCTTGTATCCAGGAAAGGCCTGAATTCTATCACCAACTATGCTACTCAAGCCTTAAGAGATGCTCACCTGTGTTAGAGGAGACACTTGCAGAACCTGACAACCACACCCTTAGGTAGGTGACATTGATGAGGCCTTATCTCAAGGAGCATGAATTGCTTATAATCATAATCATAGAATAATTTTAAATAGATGAATATATAAAACACAAGGCTATTATGAAATATGCCTTTAATGCCCAACCTACCCTTTGGGGCTCTTTGGATTTTGGATATAAAAAATCATGAGATATAAAATCCATGAGAAATGTTAATATATTAGAGCTAACATATGTGTACATCCCATAACTGTAATCTTAGTTAAGTGTAAGAATAATAAAGAGAATTTGAAAGGTATTAAGTCATTATTCTTATTAAATTCAGAGTTAAATACAACTTCATGGTTGACCTGACCCAGGTCTAGTTCAGGGGTTTTTAAACATCTTTGACTACAACTTATTTCTTACAAAAAGCACTTTACACGTGGCCCAATATACCACATATGTATGTGTGTATTATTTTGCTACAGCTGCATAATAAAATACAACAGAATGGTAGCTTAAACATCAGAAATGTGTTTTTTTTTCAGTTCTGAAGGTTGAAAGCTCAAGATTAGTCAACAGATTTGGTTTCTTCTAAGGCCTTTGTCCTAGGCTTGCTGGTGGCCATCTTCTCCCTGTGTCCTTTATGGCCTTTCTCCTGTGCATCCCATGTGTCTCTTTCTCTTATAAGGACACTGGCCCTATTGAATTAGGAACTCACCCTTATGACCTTATTTAACCCTAATTACCTCTATAAAGGCCCTATCCTACATAATAAAAAGGTAATATGCAAATTGCATCACTCCGCTACGCCCACGATTGGGCCGGCTGGAGGCGCAGGGGGCGGGACTCAGGGTGGCCGATTGGCTGGCGGTAGGAGCAGGGGGCGGGGACTCGTGAGTCCCCACCCCCACTCCTCCCACCGGCCTAAATGGCCGGTGCTGTGGGAGGACCCATGGGGCCTGCAGAAGGCACCAGTGGCAGAACTCAGGGTGGCCAATTGCATGGCTGCCGCAACCAGTTTTCCAACAGCACCAGTTTTCCTCTGGCCACCGAAGTCTGGGGGCGGGACTCAGGAGGTGCTCTGAACGGCGGGTGGCCAGAGGAAAACTGGTGCTGGTGGAAAACGTGCTGGCAGCCAGGTGAAGGAAAATCTGTTGCACGAAACTTCGTGCAACTGGCTTCTAGTATCTAAATAAATTCTGAAGAAATGATTATCTTGAGTGTACTTTTAGCCTTTACTCAGGGCCCACTACATCAAATACTCTAAAAATATTAGGCCCTGAATAAGATGACCTTAGATTCCCCTAATTCATCTTCAGACAAATTAATAAGTATTCAGATGTTTGTTTGTTTGTTTGTTTGTTTGTTTGTTTTTTGGTGGGTTTTTTTTGTTTGTTTTTTTTAGGGTTCCTCTGGTCTCCCCTTTCTAAAACTAATGATGACACTAGGACAATACTAAAACCAAGTGTTACTGAAGAGAAACAATCATTCAGATATAAGACCAACCAGTCTCCAGTATAAAAGAAACATGGTGGAAAAATTTCTTTAAATATATTTTTATTGATTTAAGAGAGGAAGAAAGAGAGAGAGATGGGTAGAAACATCAAGGATGAGAGAATCATTGATTGGCTGTCTCCTGCATGCCCCTTACTGAGGATCAAGCCCACAACCAGGGCATGTGCCCTTGTGCCCTTGACCAGAATCAAACCCGGGACCTATCAATCCACAGGCCGACATTCTATACACTAAGCAAAAATGACTAGGGTGACAAAATTTTTAATTTTCTCCATGGTCTGAAGGGTATTTTACAGTGGAAAAACAGTTGAGATGAAGATATTAAAATTAAAAAAAAAAACTTAAATAGAATAGTTGATAAATTTGTGGTATGAAAACAAAAATTACCATGATTTGTGTTTTTAAGTGTTAGATAAGATAGAATATTGCCTTACCCATGGGACACTATTTCATAACTTTGTAGGAAGAATTACAATTAATGGTCTTTCACTCCACCAAACTATCAGGTGCATTCATGGAGAACTGGAATGTGTGCTTTTAATACCCTGCCCTGGTCCCCTTTCAGTGTTGGCTGCTAATAGTTCATGGCAGCACCCTTCTCTAGAGAATTTGCTCAGCAGGTGGAAGCCCCCTTGCTGGAGAGTTTATGCCTCCCTTCTCTCTGCTCCCTCCCACACACCCCGGCCAGAGCAGTGTGCAGCCAACCACACAGGGATACAAAAGACAGCCCCTGCCACAAAACTGGACTGCCACTGTAGTCCCTGCTCTAGAGTTCTCCACGGGCGCAGGCAGGAGACAGACTCATGCTGAGACCTCATCCTCCCTGAACGACTTCCTCTGCCCTATCTTGGGTTCCCCATTGTTTCTTCAATAAAACACATGCACCTGAATTCCTTACACATACACCTGAAATGTAGGCTCTGTGGCTTGGGAAGCCCTCATAGCACAAAGGTGAGGCACCCCTGTTCATCTGTGGAAATATTACACTCTTGTAGACATAGTGAGAATCACAGAGGCCACCTTTCATAAAAAGACATCCTATCTGGGTTTCCTCGTAGTCTCTTGATTGTAGTACAATTTGGTGGTGGCAGTTGCTGATGTCCTACACATCTCATTTCTGCCTTTGGTCTCATAGGTTCATTGCTATTCTTATAAACTGTTGACAAACAAGCATTCTCTCTCCTAAACATCTGCCTCTCAACTACTAGCTGCTTTCTTTTAGTCCAAGCAGTGCTTCAACTGCCCCTATATGCTGGGGGCTAATTCCAGCAGGTCATTAATGCAAGAAGTTCATCAAAAGGTTGGTGAACCTTGAGGCTTCAGCAGGGCTGAAGATACATAATTGCCTGCTGCCAGACAGCTGAGGGCAATTCAATCTACATGTTATTACCTGCTGCTGGCCAAACAGCTGAACTTCTAAAAGCAATTCCCCCAACCTGGTACTTTACTGCTTACCAAACTTTACCTTTGATATGTATATCTGCTTTGCTATGGGGCAAATGTGTGAATAAAAAGCCCCAGGTACAGAAATTCAAGAGAATTTAATTACTAAAGCTAAGTTCCCTGGCTCCCCCATATATTCCAAATTTATATTTCATGTCTAGTCTCTTAATTAATTTACTCACAGCCCTTCTCCGGATTCCTGAACCCTTCTAGATGCAGGATAACACACCAGCACCTATAGTCCTCTATTTCAGGCCTTGTGTTCTTTGTGAGAACAACTTTTTAGAGAAAAAATAAAGATTCTGAAACTGGTATGGAGAAACATAAAATGTCCTACTCCTAGACATCCATGTCTGGGTGGGAGATTCATGGCACAGAACTCCAAATTCTAGTTTGATCAGGATTCCCTCCCTCCCAAACCTAATACAAGAAACTAAATGTTGGCATAGTTCTAGACTCTCCTTAATATGTCACAGCAGCAGTTTTGTTAGCTGGCTTTTCCTCTCAGATAAACACAAATGTGTGTGTGTGTGTGTGTGTGTGTGTGAAAAATTTTTGAGATATATATATATCTCAAAACATATATGTACATACATACACACATATATACATACAAACATGTGTGTGTTCCTTCTGTAAATTTTTTATATGTAAATCAAAGTTTCATTCCAATGTTAATTTACTTAAATCCACTCTCTGGTGAAGTAAGGGGATATATTTATTTTATTTTATTTTATATTTTTATTGATTTCAGAGAGGGAGAGAGATAGAAACATCAATGATGAGAGAAAATCATTGATTGACTGCCTCCTGCATCCCTCCCCCCATTGGGGATCGAACCCAGGACCCTTCAGTCTGCAGGCCGATGCTCTATCCACTGAGCCAAACTGGTTAGGGCTATTTCTTTTAGTTTTGTAGGTAGACAACATGTAAAACACAACGTCAGTGTTTCCTACATTATTTTAAAAGATGAAAAATAAATAAGAACAAATCTAGTCCCTTTCTTCTCTTCCTATATCAATAATTTCCGTACTTCGTTAACTCTGGAAATCTACTAGACTTTTATTACAAAATTCAATTCCTTAATGCTACAAAAGCAATCCAAGAAAAGCACTTTAGGGGAATTACTACAGTTTCTGGTGATTAAAAGCTTTCAGCGTGTGCTGTCTGGTTCAGTCCTGAAGTTTCTTCAGAAGCTAAAATGTTTATTGTGACACAGGAGCCAAATTCTCTAATGTCTTCTTTCACAGCAGACTAGACTAAAAGCTTTTGTTTTCCCACATGGAGGCTTCAAGGCAATACCTTTGCATAGTACGGAAAGTTGCCATCATGTCATTTTCAGGAAAGTCAAACACACACTCTGATGAAGCTGTTGACAGAAATATCAGTGAGTTATGGCTTGGCAAAGCTTGAAGCCATTAAAGGGAAAATGTCCTTCAAGTCATCCCTAAGGATCAGCAGATTTTATACTTGACAGCTTTTCTTTGCTTAATGGAGTTTCAATGGGAATTATAGTAGCACAGTTTGCATTAGACGATTCTTTATTTAATGTGTTGAAATATGGCTCCTCGTCAAGAGCTCTAGAGAGAGACTGGGAATAAGGACCATGGAGGCTTGCCTAGAAATTGGAATGAAATTCCAACTAAACAGTCACACTTTAAGCAAAATTTTAGGGAGAAACACTTTCCTGTGTGAGTGATAGGTGATGGTTCTGTGAGTTCCTCCCAGTTCTAAGCCCTCTATGGGTTGTTTTCACAGTTTTATGTAGACGGCATTACATCTCTAAACAGTGGTTTGGGGAACCTTAATAATATTGACTTAACTCAATTGGTTGCCATAGTTAGAACAAGTAATTTTTACTTTATATCCAAGACAGTTATTGTGGAATCTAGATGATACTACTGACTTCGAAAAGGTAAGAATTTCAAAAGACTAAACATAAAAGGCAACAAAATAATAACATTTATTGTTTACCTTGTTTTGACCATATGCTGTATTAAAGGTTTTATTTCACAACTTACCTTTTCAATAGTCAAAAGAGACAGCTGGTGTTCTCTTTTTCTTTACACTAGAAATAAATTATCTTTAAAAAAGATTTTATAAGATGACTATAAAAGTTGTTATTTTATATCCTAGTGAATATGGTGAGTATTTATTTTATTCTAGTTTTATTAAGAAATGCATAACTGGTGGGAGCAGGTGGGGTGAGGTTAATGGGAGGAAAGGGAGACATATGTAAAACTTTCAACAATTAAAAATTAAAAAAGAAATGCATAACTGCCCAGCTAGTGTGGCTCACTGGTTGAGCATCAATCCATGAACCAAGAGGTCACCAGTTTGATTCCTGCTCTGACACATGCCTGGGCTCTGGGTTTGATCCTCAGTAGGGGGCATGCAGGAGGCAGTTGGTCAATGTTTCTCTCTCATCAATGTTTCTATCTCTCTCTCCCTTCAGCCAATGGGAGGCCTCTGGGTGATGGAGAGGTAGGGAGAAGCCAGGGTATTTCTCCCCTTCCATGTATCACCTCCATGGTCTACTGCAGTTGGAAGGGAGGCAGGCTGGAGGGAACAGGGCTACAACACTTGGGTTCCAATGGCACCCTCTCCTCCCTCTGTAGATGGGGAAGGCCTCCTTCCATGAGTAATTTCTGGACCTTTTCACCACTCCATTAGGTATTGTCATCCTTTCATCTGTTGTGTAACCATTCCTCTATATTTAATTCCTGTAGATATAAGCTCTCGATTTAATTTCTTTTCTTTGGTTTGACATTATATAATTTTATTTTGTATCATCTTTAGAAATAGACTGCACTTTTAATATTTTGGTTTCTGTCAAACATGACTTTTCCAAAAATGGACTAGCAAGAATTAGTTAGTCAAATCCTTTATATATAACACTACAGGCCTGGTGCATGAAATTTGTGCATGGGGTGGGGGGTGTCCCTCAGCCCAGCCTGTACCCTCTCCAATCTGGGACATCCCTCTCACAATCTAGGACTGCTGGCTCCCAACTGCTCGCCTGCCTGCCAGCCTGATCACCCCCTAACCACTCCCCTGCCAGCCTGATTGATGCCTAACTGCTCCCCTGCCAGCCTGATTGCCCTTAACTGCCCTCCCTTGCAGGCCTGGGTCCCCCCCAACTGCCCTTCCCTGTAGGCCCGATCGCCCTCAACTTCCCTCCTCTGCCGGCCTGGTCACCCCTAACTGCCCTCCCTTGCAGGCTTAATCGACCCCAACTCCCTCCCTTGCAGGCCTGGTCCCTCCCAACTGCCCCTCCCCCCCCCGCTGGCCTGATCGCCTACAACTGCACCCCCCTGCTGGCCTGATCCCTCCCAACTGCCCTCCCCTGCTGGCCATCTTGTGTGTTGGAGTGATGGTCAATTTGCATATTACTCTTTTATTATGTAGGATATGTTTCAAAAATATATACTACTATTGAGTCAGTACTTAAAATTGAGTTTTCAAGAAATATCAACAACAACAAAAAGGATGACAGATTTTACTTATTTTGAACTTTGTTCAAATACAAATAACCGAATTCCATAGAACAATATGAACCCAATCTCCCTTTAGGCAGGATGCATTTCAATTTAACAGAAAATATTTCAAATTTTTGGTCTTGAGATATGAATTATAACTGGAAACTGCAAAATGAAATATAGTATATAGGAATTAAAGAAAAAAGTCTTTTTGCCATTTCCTCATGGTTAGGCTAAATGCTCAGTAAGAACTTAGCATGAAGACAATATGAATGCCCCCCTTGAGATTTCTACCTCTCCCAAGAATAGGAGCAAAACATGACTTGCAATGTGATACTGAAGTGAAAATGAATGATGGTCAATAGACTTTTTGAGGTGCAGGAGCCAGAATGTACTGCTATGTCTAAAATGTTTTAATATTTATATTAGATTTTACACATGACATAGGTTTTTTATACATTCTCTATAAAATGTGATTTTTTGCATTTGTTTTTGATTTCCAAAAATTTGAGATAAAATACATTATAACACTTGGAAAACTCCCTTATGGGATACTTGTATAATACCTTTGTATTATTAGAAATAGCAACTAGTGTTAGAAAAAAGCTTTAAAATTTATCTTTATGGCATTAAAGATGTTTGGGTTGGCTGACGATTCAATGAGTTTTTTCTTTCTTTCCTTCTTTTGCTCTCATTTTTCCAACTTCCCTTTATTCTCATTCCAGGTACATTTTGTAATGACATGGCAAAAGTATGGCCTTTGGAGTCAGAGACATCCAAGTGCAAACCCCAGATTCCCTACTTCTAACATGGGAACATTCCTTACTTCTCTGAGTCTCCTTCTCTTCACATACAAGGTGTTTTAAAGAAATATCAACAACAACAAAACAAGGGGTAATACTATCCCTTCCATGGGGTTTTGTTAGGACAAAATAACTTTAAATATATATTTTATAGATGATGAAGAATTTACCTCCAGAATATTTTTTATTTCAAAACTCAATAATAAGTAAAGTGCCAAATTAAAAATTAGGAAAAAGATTTGAATAGACACTTCACCAATATATGGATGGCAAATAAGTGAATGTGAAAATGCTCAACATTATTCATTATCGGGGAAATTCAAATTAAAAGAGATACTATTAAATATTTATTAAAATGAATAAAATTAAAAATACTGACCATACCAAGTATTGGAATGATCATGGAACACCAGAGACTTGCATACACTGCCAGAAGAAATTTGACATGGTTATAACTATTTTGGAAAACAGTTTTGCCCTAACCAGTTTGGCTCAGTGGATAGAGTAACAGCCTGCGGACTGAAGGGTCCCAGGTTCGATTCCAGTGAAGGGCATGTACCTTGGTTATAGGCACATCCCCACAGAGGGTGTGCAAGAAGCAGATGATCAATGGTTCTCTCTCATTGATGTTTCTAACTCTCTATTCCTTTCCCTTCCTCTCTGTAAAAATCAATAAAATATATTTTTAAAAAAAGTTTGGCAGTTTCTTAAAATGTTAAACATATACTTCCCACATGGTGCCGCGATTACACTCTTGGTTTTCACTCGAGAACAATGAAAGTATATCTTTTTTTTAAATCACTTTCAGATAATAAAAGTTTCTCTAGCCATATTTAGTCATCAAAAATAGTCTTTAATCATTTAAATTTCCATTTTCATGTAGTAATCAAAACTCCAAACTAAAGTCAAAGACCAAGCTTCCTCTCTCCGCCACATCAGTGTTGCTTAAGTTTGGTACCTGAAGAGGCAAATTTTGTGTGACTGGCTTCTTCTCACTCCCCCTCCCACCACCAAATTGTCCTTCATCGCTGCACCAATAACTGAGATTTCTGACTTTTCCAAGGTCTGGCCCAGCAAATAATTGGTTATGGTTTTATGTGATAATATCAGGATAATCTGGTTTCTCTGGATGTGTTTTTCTGCATGTGTTAACTGTTCCAAATGGACCTTTTTCCTTTTAAGGGGTTGCTGGGTTTTCTCTAGACATCCCTCTCCTATTTCTTGTAGTTACTGAAGTGTGTCACTGCAGATCCCTGACATTTGGCATTGACCACTCAGATGAGAGAAATCAAAGATCTAAATAGAGGGACAGACTGTATTTATAAAATAAAAAACTCAATATTGCTAAGATGTTAATTATATCCAGATTTATCTCAACTTTCAATTCAATCTTATTCAAAATCTTGAGTGTTTTTTTAAATAGAATTGACCAGCTTATTAAAATTCACAAGGAAATTTATAAAAACTTAAAATAGCAAAAAATATATTTGAAAAAGAATAAAGTTGGAGGACTGATACCACATGACTTTAAGATTGATCATAAAACTACAGTACTCAAGACATGTAGCATTGGTATAAACATAGAAAAAGTTTATAACTGGAACAGAACAGGAGGTCCAGAAGTAGATCTATACCTCTATGGTCAATTAATTTTTGAAAGCGTGCAAAGACAATTTAGTGAGAAAAGGTAGTCTTTTCAATAAATGATGCTTGAACATTAGATATCCATATGTAAAAAAAGAATGCTTAATTCACAGCTTGAATCATACAAAATGGATTCAAATTGAATTATATATGCAATTGTGATACTTTTTGATAATGAAAATACAAGTCAAAGACAGTGAGAAAATATTTGCAGATCACATATCTGAAAAAAGACTTGTATCCAGAATGCATGAAGAACTCAATAATAAGACAACAAACAACCAAATTAAAAAGAAATCAGCAAAAGATTTGTTCAGACACTTCACAAATGAAGATATACAGGCAATTAAGACTATCAACATCATTAGTCTTTAGGAAAACATAAATTAGAACCTCAAGATACCACTACACACACACCTGTTAGAGTGTCTAAAATTTTTTTTAAATTGACTTTACCAAGTTTTGACAAGAATATCAAGCAACTGAAACTTTTATTCACTATGGGTGGGAATGTAAATGGTCTAATCTCTTTTGAAAATTGTTTGAAGTTTCCTTTAAAAATTAAATATGTACCTACACTATGACCCAGGCATTGTACTCCCAGGTGTTTACTCAAGAGAACTGAAAGTTTGAGTCCACACGAAGACTTGTATATGAATGTCCATAGCAGTTTCATTTGTAATAGCCAGAAATTGGAAGCAAGACAAATGCCCATCAACAAGTGAATGGAAACAATCTGTGATATATATGTACATCAAAATGCTGCTCATCAATAAAAACAAATGGAGTGTCAATTCATGCAACACATAGACGTGTCTCCAAATTATTAACTCACATTTGGAAACGAATCTCTGGTGACAGAAGGTAAATCAGTGGAGGCCGGCAAGGGCAGGGGGAGTGGTTCATGAAGGGAGAGTACAAGTGATTATCAAGGGTCAGAAGGACACTTCGGGAGTGAAGAATGTTCTTCTTATCTTGATTTTGGTGATGCTTTCATGGATGTTTAAATATGGCAAGATATCAAATTGTACAATATAAATGTATTAATTCAATTGTACCTCAATAAAACTGCTAAAATATCCTTAGGTTATATCACAGGGATGACTAAACACCACAGCCCAGTCCCAGACTTCGCAACCTGCAGCTGGTGTGACAAGCAGCAGATTGTCAGGTGTAGAGTGACCCACCTGGGCTGGCCATGACTTGATTCACAGTTCCTGGAGCATGGTGAACGCCCTTTTCTACACCTGCCACTGAAGCCTCAAAAAGCTCAAGTCCTTGAGCAAAACAATCTGCCAGGAGTAAAAATGCCAGTCAGTAGAGTTGCTCTGAATATAGCAGGACTTGCCTCGCCAGCCCTTTTCATCGGGGATGCGGGATGCCGTTAGACACATGTCTGCGTCCAGCTACTACAGCTTCCAAACTGTGTAACACTGTGATGAACACATGTCTGCAGAATCTCACGTTCCTTATCTGTAGAAGGGGGATATAACGCCCCCAAGGGTTGTTAGATGAGGATTCAGTGAAGTGACCTATGCAGAATCAATTATTCACGAAAGCACTTTTCATCTGTAAATTAGTTACAATAATAAGATTCAATGGTCCAAAGAGGCTCATGGGGCTTGACATGTAGTGCATCCATGACATGTCAAAGAGGACTGTCCTGAGATCTACATGTGTTCATATCATTTCCATTTTTTTAAAATATATTTTTCTTGATCTCAGAGAGGAAGGGACAGGGAAAGAGAGATTAAAAACATCAATGATGAGAGAGAATCATTGATTGGCTGCCTCCTGCACACCCCTTCTGGGGATGGAGCCCACAACCCGGGTGCATACATTTGACCTGAATCAAACTCAGGACCCTTCAGCCTGCAGGCCGACAATCTATCCACTGAGCCAAACCAGCTAGGGCATCATTTCCATTTTTAACAAAATAATTAAATACCTTTCAAAGAAATAAAAATTGGGTGACTTTTACCTGAGACAGTATTGTGAAGAGGAAAGCACCAAGCGACATAGAAGCTTGAGAGCCATTTTAAGTACAACCAGCAGAAAAGACAAAAAGAAGGAATGCAGTTGCTACATGCTGGGGGAAAAAGGGTCCTCAGCAAAATGTCTATTGCTCTGTCATAGCGATGCAGAGTCGCACTAATTGGAATAAATTAGTATTGCTAGGGCTCCCTGAAATGGATTGAAGACTGGCTGACAGGTAATCAGCAAAGAGTGATGATAAATGAAAATGTGCCCAATTAGGGTGATGTGACAAATAGAATCTACAGAACTCCAAGCTGCCTGTTATTTTGCTTAATATTGTCCTAAATGGATTCAAAAAGAATATTTTTTAAAGCACATCAACTGAAATAAATAGGAAATAGTGGAGGTAGCAGATGTTTGAAGCCCAAGAGAAGTCAAATAGATGATAATATTGCTTCCTTACACTTTAGAGGCTGTTCACAAAGGGCTCTCACATTCTTTCTTTAACCCTCTATTGACATAATAAATTAGGCAAAGCTGGTATTTATAAAGTTCAAGAACTGAAATTCAAAAGCGTGGGTCACTTGTCCAAGGTCATATAACTAGTAAATTTCAGAACTGAGTCTATAGTGAGCATCTGCTGTATTTTTTTGTCAGTTCCACATCTATTATTTGTTCTGAAAATAATGCCCTGATTTTGTTTGGGGGAATCACCTCTCCATCTCTCTTGGATCATGTGATTTTAGTGTGGTTTGTACCACTCATAAACTCAGGGTGTGTTTAGAACGCCTACTAGATTTCTCAAGCAAAGGGGGATCTCTTTTTCTTCTGGGGCTGTATAAGTTGGTTTGCTAGAAACACAATTCTACCAATTGTGATACTTGAACCAAACCCACAATATCTCTGAGATACGCCTGTACTGTTTTAGTAGAGGAATTGAAATGGAGAGATGGATTTTGGTTATATATGAATTGAGACTTGTAAAACCCTGTCAAATGGAAAATGACTGCTTAACAATTAATCCCAATTACAGGAGAGTAATGCCAAGAAAAGGGGAGAGAGGAAATATGTCTTGTCCAGGGCCACTCTATTATTGGCAAGTAGGTGTTAGAAAGTATAAACATAGATACACATCTATTACTTTACAAAATTCAATTATTTCCCTCTTTCTGTTCAATCACCACTTTCAACATTCACCTCTCACATCTCTGAAAAGATCAAAGTCATTCCATGTAAGCCTTCTCCTCTGACATTGTTTTTATTTTATCAGTTTTGCCTATTAAAAATGTTCTCTTATGTAAAGTTTACCACAATATTTCACCAATTAGCACTCACCACTCCCTATGGAACTTTATTGCAATATTTACCCTGTTTTTCTCTCTATTCCTGTGCCCCAGCTAAAAGTATGCCCTAAGGTATTTCAAACATTGACTGAAATAAAATTACAGCATGAAATTACAGTTTTCTAGTTCCCAAGGTTAAAGATTTTAGTTCTTTGATACAGTCAATTTTCCCCCAAAGAAAACTGCTCCAAGCATGCTAGCTCTTCAATTATGCAATTATTGAGCCATAAATTAAAATGTGAAGTAAACATTAACTGCAATTGATATGTACATATGTTTTACATTGATAACATGACTTTCTATATTGTCGAAGTAAGAATTTTATTTCATATGTTCTTAGTTTTCATTTGTATGTTTGATTACCATATTAGTTTTTCCAGTGTTTCTTTTTTTTTTTCTCTTGAACAAGTTATCATAAACCTAGGGACTTAACGCAATGTATTGTCATTCAGTTCTACAGTTTAGAGGTCTGCGGTGTGTCTCATGGAGATAAAATCAAGTTGCTGGTAAGGCTGCATTCCTTTCTGGCAGCCCTAGGGGTGGATCTGTTTCCTTGCCTTTTCCTTCTTCTCTATGCCTCCACATTCTTTGGTTGTGGCTCCTTCCCTCCATCTTCAAACTCAACAACTTTACATGTTTCTGACCATTCTTCTGTAATCATATCTCACTCGGACTCTCTTCTGCCTCCTTCTTCTAATTATTAGGGTCCTTATGATTATATTGGCCCCAATGGATAACCCAGGATACTATCCCTATTTTAAAATCAGCTGATCTGCAACTTTAATTTCCACTTGCCATGTAAAGCAATATATTGACAGATTCCAGAGATGAGGACACAGGCATCTTTGGAGATCATTATTCTGCCTTCCATAATTATGGGTATATCGTGTTTTATTTCACTTCACTTCACTGTCCTTTACAGATATGTTTTTACACATTGAACCCAAGACTCTCCACCAGCAAAAATATTATTACTCATTTCATTGTGATACTTGAACCAAACCCACAATATCTCTGAGATATGCCTGTATTGTTTTAGTAGAGGAATTGAAATGGAGAGATGGATTTTGGTTATATATGAATTGAGACTTGTAAAACCCTGGCTTCAATTACTGAGTATTCTTGTAAAAGTAGAATGGAAAGGGGTAGAAATGACAGTAAAATGTTAGTAATTTTTAAAAGAAAAGGGTCAGAAGAGAGAAGCCGCAATAACTTTTTATGAAAGGCTTTGTAAGTCTCTAGGCACAAGGAGCTTTGCTCTGTCATAACTTTGGAAGTCGGAAAGACAACTGCCATCGTTTGGGCTCTGGCAACCTCACAGGATGTCAGCAAGGCTCTGTCAGGAAACTTCAAGAGCAGTGGGCTTTGGCCAGGTGAGTCAAATGGGGGCGGGGGTGGCGGGGAGACGTCTGAAGCATGATGCTCAGTACTCGGTGAGCATAGGTGATGTACTTGTTTGAACTTCTTAAGAAATAATTGAGGTCACTCTTCAGGGGATCTTAAATCCATTGTTCAGGTGGTGGGAGCTACAGCTAAAATGTGGCCTCAAAAAGTTAATCCCAGCCCGGCCAGAGTGGCTAGTTGGTTGGAGTGTCATCTCATGCACCTTAGGTTTGCAGGTTTGATCCCTGAACAGGGTGTGTCGGGAAGTCAAAGGATCGATGTTTCTATCTATCTATCTATCTATCTATCTATCTATCTATCTATCTATCTCTATCTCTCTCTCTCCCCCTCTTTCCCTTTTCCTTTCTATAAGTGTGTCCTCCGGTGAGGATTAAAAAAAAAAAAAAAAAAAGTGAATTCCACTTCAAAAACTCCTCAGTCAGAGACCTTTAGAACCTGTATATCAAACACAGGTTTTCATTCCTTACGTATGCTGATTTTCCTCCTATTGCTAAATATGATCAAAGCAACCATAAAAGCATACACTTGAAAACTGCTCCTTTGTTTCCATGTTTCATGATAGAGTTTTGAAGTATTGCTGAGTTCCTGTGAATCCTGCTACTCCTCCATTCATTTAATCTGTAGAAGCTTGCTCCATGCATCTTTGCTTAATGGAAACTGTAGCATCTCTGAGAGCAAAAGTTACCTGGAAGGCATCACCCTTCCTAACAGTTGTTTCCCAAAACCAAACACACTAAGAAGATAAGGGTATGTCTCCTAGAGGGAGAGAGAATACATTTAGGCCTGCGCAGTACTTCAGACAGTACCTCAGGAGGACACAAGACTCAAAGGGCGCCAGACAGCAAGAGGGTGCCAGATGGCAAAAGGGAATTGTTTAGGGATTTTAGCCATGGGGTCCACAGTCTCATACAAGACTCCCAGGTTTTAGCTATGACTTAGAAGGTGCAGAACCAGTGGAATTGCTGATGTCTCATCAGGGATTTGTCTGACTGATAACAGATAGCAAGGAGTCATCCTCAGGACTGGGACACAAATCCTATGAATTCCCTGGTACATTGCACTTCTCCCAGAGAGGAGACAAAAACAATTATCAGATTGGATTTCTTGCCACCCTCTCTCTTCCCCCAGCAAATGAGAAAGAGAGGCTCAAAAGTGAGTTGACTCAAAACCCAAGAGATGTGCTATATCAGGTTGGCTTACGAGCAAAGATTCTCCTTACCTGGCTGTACCTCTTTTCTGACTTTATTGTTAGTAGTAAGTTGCCTGCAGACACCACCACTTAATCACATATTATATGTACAGCCCTGATTCTTTACCCTCCCCAATGAAGGAATCAATGTCAATCATGACTTGGTTTTCTGCTATCTACCAATAACACTTTCCTGAATCTGTTCTTTTAACAATAAGGTCTCTAATGAGCTTCCTGGATTGTAGGTTCAACCATGACCTTTACGGGATGATAACTTCAACATTTGAGCTGAAGTAATTCAGTGATATTAAGTGTACAGCACCTACCCCTTCACGCATGCCTAGTGAAGGAATCGTGGCCACTGTGGGCACTGAAACCCAGACAGCAGCAGGGAGGGAACCATATGCTTCTCTCTACCCACCTGGGGTGAGGACACCTTTTGCTAAGGAGTCAGTAAACTGCCTACTTATTTTTCATCACTAAAGTGTTCACCACAATAGGACTGGCTGATTGTTAGATATAATAGCAAGGTAAAGAAAGAAATACCTCAATTATTTGGGGAATAGAATTATTTAGACATAAGGATTCAATGATTTCTATATTGTCATAGTTGTGCTGAGCCCTGCTTCCTGAGAAGAGGGTCCTCAGGGACATCTTATTTTATATCACTCCCAGTGTATGACCAATAGGAAATACAAGCTTAGTTATTTGCATATCACAGGTTTTTAAGGTTCTTGGAGATGAATAGGGGTGATGTGTTTGAAGAGAAACAGGAAAGATGTGTAACAAAGCAGCAACAATAAAATATTAATGAAGCCATGTGCTCAGTACTCTAAGTATTTTATACATATTATTTAATTAACTGAACAAAATGTTAGCAGGAAATTACAAATTAAAAACAAGGATAATTTAAGTTCATCCTTTTTATTTATGTGTAACATTAAACTACTGTCATTATGCCAATCTTATTTTGTAAATGTGCATTAGAAAATATTTCAAAAATACACCACATCAATGAAATTACTATAAATTTTATTGTACATATAACTGTTATAATCTCAATCTCCTTAAATTTTTATTTAAATAATTAGTAACATTAAATAATATGAATAGAAGTTTTTATAGGTAGTGCTCAAATTCCAAAAGAATGAGACCCATTTTTCTTATTTTATTCTGGTACAAAATATTTAAATAAAAGATCCCTTTTATTCTGGTTAATTATTCACAGTGACATTTTGAGATCAGAATCAGCATATAATTATTCTTTGTCTAAAACCCCTGAAATTAAAGTTGAGCTAACAAAAGAATATTTAAATTTAAGAGCTTTTGAAAAATCACCTCTATGTGAGGGAACTAGAACTAACTTTATTTTATTAAGATTTAATTTTTTAAAAATCTTTGATTCCTCAAGGTGAATAAGAGGTCTCTTATTTGGGGGGTGGGGGGGAAACTTGCAGGATGATACAGAGAAAACCTTTTGCTAAAGCAATGAAGGTGAGGTTTTCTAGAATGTTGAGAAATAAAAAAACTAAGATCTAGGTCCCCTGGATTTCTTCCAGTTCCTTTAAAGCACAGAAATTTTTACTGTGTTCCCAACACTCACCATGATGTCTGAAATATTGTATGTCCCATAGGTATTTGATGAAAAAATGAGATAACAGCAATCTTGTGAGAGAAAAAAGATATCAAAGGATTATCCTAATATATAAAAAGCCAGGGGCCGTCACGACCGAAACAATCAGACGGACAACCGAACACAGGCTGCGTGGGGTGACAAGGCTGGCAGGGAGGTTAGTGAGGGATGACCAAACTACTGAACAGCAGGCTGTGTGGGGCGATCAGGCCAGCAGAGGGGTTAGTGAGGGACAACCAAACAACTGAACAGCAGGCTGTGTGGGTGACCAGGCCAGCGGGGGCGGGGGGGCATGAGGGGAGGGGGTCGGGGGGGGGGGCAGTTGGGGGCAACCAGGCCAGCAGGGTTGTGGGACAGTTAGGGGCAACCAGGCCGGCAGGCAGAGGCGGTTAGGGGTGATCAGGATGGCGGAGGGGGGGGGCAGTTAGGGGATATCAAGCAGGCAGGCAGGTGAGCAATTAGGAGCCAGCTGTCCTGGATTGTGAGAGGGATGTCCAACTGCTGGTTTAGGCCCAATCCCTAGGATTGGGCCTAAACCAGCAGTTGGAAATCCCCTGAGGGGTCCCGGATTGGAGAGGGTGCAGGCTGAGCTGAGGGGACCCCTCCCCCCATGCATAATTTCGTGCACCGGGCCTCTAGTCATCAATAAAGCAATAACCTGAAAACTTTTTATTTTTCATAATTTGTTATCAATGAATAAAATTAAATTTATTTATTCAGCAAATATTTATGGAACATCAGCTCTATGCCAGGCAATGAGTTAAATGATGGTGAACCAGACACCATCTTTGCATGTAAGTATTTGCAAGTCCCTGGGAGAAACATGCAACAAGAAGCATTTATGAGATGCTATGACAAGCACTACAGCAGGGTAAGGACAGAGCACTATGAAAGCATATAAGAGAGGTACCAATTTCAGATATCCATTGCTTTGTTGCAAATTATCTCAAAGCATAGTGACTAAAACAATTTGTTATTTTTATATCACATTATTCTGTGGGGCAGCAATTTGAGCAGAGCACAGAGAGAATGGCTCACTCCTACTTCATGATGTCTGGGCCTCACTAAAATAATTAGAATCATTGAGGGCTGGAACAGCCTGATGATAGCAAGCACCTCTCTCTGTGTCTGCCTGCCTGCCTGTCTGTCTGTCTGTCTCTATCGCTCATTCTGTCTCCAGCTGTGTTGCTAGCGTGGGCTTCTTCATAACATGGCAACTGCAGTAAGATCCTTACACAGTGGTCCAGGAAAGGGTGTATGTAGACACAAGGAGTGGGCACTACCAGTCTCCTCAAACCTGAGCCTTTGGCCAAAGTGGGACTGAAGGAGATGCATGTGTTAAATGCCTCTGACATATCCTGAAGGGGGCCAGTGTCAAATATTTTGCAGAACCTAACTGAGGCTCGTGGGGTCAAAAGAGGCTTTTTGGAGGGAATGAATCTGTGCTGACACCCACAACAATTATGAGTTTGGACAAAGAAGTGGAAGGTAAAATAGGGAAGGAATTTGAAGCACGGGTCAGTGCAGTAAGGCCCTGAAGTAGGTCCTTTCATTCACAGTTTTTTTTCGTTATGTTGATGAGAAAGTAAGAAGGAAAAAAAAGATTCCTGTCAAGGCCACTGTTTGTGTGGTTTGTCCATTCTCCCCATGTCTGCGTGGGTTTTCTGAGTATTCCAATTTCCTCTCGCAGTTCACATTGGTTTATCTGGAATATCTAAATTGTCCCCGTGTGAGTCTGGGTGTCCGTGTGAGTGGCCCAATGATGGAAGGGTGTCCTGTCCAGGGTGGGTCCTGCCTTGCACCCTGAGCTGCTGGGAGATGCTCTGGCCACCCATGTCTCTGAACTGGAATAAGCAGGGGTACAAAAGAATGATCTTACTTGTTTTTTATTCATCTTTCTTAAATGTCTGTAGAGCTCACATTTATTTCAATGTTTAATATTAGAAGTGTTTTGGGTCTTACTTTAGAAGTTTGATCATGGCTTTGTGATAAGAAATATGCCATAGAAACTAAATCTTATTTATATAAATAATTTAACTCTTGTTTATATAAACCAAATAAAATTTGATTTCATTATAAGTCGTTTTATTAAAAGTTGCAGTTCCCAAGGACCTATGGAATCTAACAACCACTTCAGACATCCAATATGTGACAACTGCTGTCATTTGAGGGTGATGTCTGATTTTTAATAGCATGTTTGGAGGATTCTTGGGAGCATGTCTAATATTACATCCCAACTCTGTTAATAGCAAAATACATTACTATTCACATTCAGATAGTCATTCACCCAGCATTGAGTGCCAGGTCAGTGCGGGTCTGTTCAAGCTATGATGTGAGATGAATGAATAGAGCAGCCAAAATCTCTGCTCTCAGTTCATTGCACTATAACCTCGGCTATGGGTTCCATCAGAAGCATGCCCTAAGGCAAGGATTTAAACACAAGTAGTTTACTGAGAAGGCAATCCCAGGAAACATCCTCGGGGAGTGAGGGCAAGACAGGGAAGTGGACGGAGCCAAAAGGGTGCATTACTGAACAAATTGCCTCTAGGTGATAGGGCTTTACTCTCCTGGCAGTGGGAACGATGGGAATTTCAGGCTTATCCCTCCACAGGGTGAGAGAAACTGGGAGTATCCCTCCCTCAATGTCCTGCCCATCTTTCGTTGTAGACTGCTCTGGGGGCATTAATCCTCTACCACTCAGCTCATCTTCCTCTTGAAAAGCACTTAGGCAGCCAAACAAAAAGACCTCAGACCAAAAGTCTGAGGTGTTCACAGCTAACAACCTTCTGTGTGTGGAAGACAGAATGGGGCTATGGGAGGGGCGCTGGCAGTATCTGCAATAATAGATGTGCTGAAAATCCATAATAATAAATGCATAATATGCTAATTAGACCAGATGTCCTTCCGGATGTCCTTCTGGATGAAGCCGGGGCTGCAAGGGAAGTCCGGGTCCCGGGTGCCGGAGGGAAGCCGGTGCCGACAGCCAGGGGAAGGAAGCCTACTCTTGCACGAATTTCGTGCATCGGGCCTCTAGTGAGAATATAAAGGAGTAAGTGGTAAGTGCTCAGGTATTTTAAGGAAAATAAACATTAAAAAGTCTCCCTGTTAAAAACAAGGGAATAGCCAAAACCGGTTTGGCTCAGTGGATAGAGCGTCGGCCTGCAGACTGAAAGGTCCCAGGTTCAATTCCGGTCAAGGGCATGTACCTTGGTTGCGGGCACATCCCCAGTAGGGGTTGTGCAAGAGGCAGCTGATCGGTGTTTCTCTCTCATCGATGTTTCTAACTCTCTATCCCTCTCTCTTCCTCTCTGTAAAAAATCAGTAAAATATATTAAAAGAAAATAAAATAAAAAAATAAAACATAGTACTGTTAAAAAAAAACAAGGGAATAAATTCCCCTCTTCTTTTTCTTAGATAGAGCATTTACTTAAGAAAACTTGGCATGGAAACTATTTCCCTATATTATATATTTGAAATCATTTTATGAATTTCAAAGACTTTTACTTCTATTATCTCTTTTGTCTTCCTAAATGTAATGTAATAGCATGTTATGTACTAACTAATCCTGCCCTGCCCCACCTCTGTGCCATGAGTCTCATCATCACGGGCCACAGGATACTCCCAGCCCACCTTTGAGACACTGGGAATCTTCAGAGTGCAGAAGACGTTAGTGGTTCCAGATAAGGAGCGGTCTTCTCACAAGCAAATCTATCAGCTCCCCACCGTCAAAGACCTAACTGGGCAATGTGAAGGGTTATAAACTGTGACAGTGTACTCACAGGCAGGAAGTGATGAAGGACATTGTACAGACTAGAGAGATATGCTGTGACATGAAACAACCAAAATCACAAAAGTACAGCCAGATCAAGTGAGGGAAAACAATAAGGATGTAAATAGAAATTATCTTGAGCCTGAAATCGCATACCTTCCCTATTTTATTGGGAGTTATGACCAAGGGTGAAAATTGGTTTGTATACCCTCCAAGAAGAAAATATTCTGGTGCAATCAGTAGTGGAAGCAAATGATTTATTGTTTATTAATAGCAATTGGTGAAGCATTAACATTTCTGATTTTAAAGTAACAGGTGGTTCTATTTCAAAATGTGCAGCTTAAGCAACCCCCCCCCCCCCCCCACACACACACACAAAAGATTTCTTTTTAACTAACTAGCAGAACATAATATTTTGAATCCTTTTGTGTCTTGGAATATAATTTTTTTTTATTTTAATGGTGAGCTGAAAGATTCACTCTAGGCATATTGGTAATGAATTCAAACAAATGATAAATCAAGTGCTAATGGATATTGCAGACACTATAATCTCTCCTAATACTCTAAGATCATGGTATAAGTTTTGAGAGGTTCTCCAGCATAGCAGAAGAGATTTAGAATTATGCACATCTATATATAAATCTTAATTTTATCACTACCAAACATATTATTCTGGGTAAGTCAATTAACCTCTCTGGGTTCAGTTTTTGTATCATACACAAACCATAAAGTCCAAATGGTCAATGAAACAAATCTATAGAAAGCTTCTAATACAGTGTATGCCACATAGTAGGCACTCAAAAAAAGATGGCTATTGTTTGTGCCTCGTCAGCAGAAATGATGAGCCATTCTGAGAGGTCCTTATTGATATTAATGAAAAACTAAATACAAATTGTGGTGGAAACTCAAAGCTATGAAATGTGTGTTTTTTTCTTTCATTAACTAAAATCAAGTGTTCTTATGCCTGCCAATGATATGACTTTGAGAGCATCATTTCATCTCTCTCATCCCACCTTAGCTCTAAAACAGTGTTTCTCAACCTTTCTAATGCCTCGACCCTTTAATACAGTTCATGTTGTGGTGACCCCAAACCATAAAATTATTTTCGTTGCTACTTCATAACTGTAATTTTACTACTGTTATGAATCGTAATGTAAATATCTGTGTTTTCCGATGGTCTTAGGCGACCCTGCTAGCGGTTCTCAACCTGTGGGTCGCGACTGTAATACATGAGAAACTGTATTAAAGGGTCGCGGCATTAGAAAGGTTGAGAACCACTGCTCTAAAATGACTTGTTTGGATGATGAATTCAATTCCTCTTTTAGTTCTGAAACTCTGAATCTGTAGTTCTTAAAGGTAATACACATAGTTATCAACATGTTTACAATATGTTAATCAACATGTTTTTCACATAAAAAGGAAAATGCCATAGTTCATTCTCTCTATATGGCTGGTTACCCTGAAGTATTGATTTGAGTTAGTAACTTTTTAAAACTCCTCTTTGAGATTATGAACTCTTAAACTGCTGCCTGTTTTCATACTTTTCTTCCTGCATAATTTAGCCAGTAGGAAGGGGCAAGCAAGTTAGGGGTTAGTCAGGGATTGGGGACAAAGGCAGGGATTTGGCATAAGATGTTGGAGCCAGAGCAAGATGAAGAGTGTTTGCTCACTGGTGGGTGGCACCACTAGGTAGCTAAACAGCCTAAGCAGGGTGAGGGAAAAGCATCCACATAAGGAGTAGGGGGTGGTGATAGTGGCAAGAGGAGATTGGGAACATACTGGAAGAATGAACTCACTAAGAAATATGTTTCTCCAGACAAGAGTTACAAATGCAGAGAGGGGACAATTAGAATGAATACTAGTACTTGTTGCTGAACTGGAATTGAAGGTATTAATATGAACATGGATAGATGATAGATAGATATGAAACAGGAATTTTAGGGGGATATTGGCAGGTTTAGGGAATTTTTAGAATTGGGGTCCATGAAAAAAAACATAGGGCTATAGATTGGGAGAAGGTACATCTCCATAACACAAGGAAGCCAGGTGCAGTTACATCTCCATAAGACAAGAGAGCAGCAACAGGTACATCTCCATAACACAAGGAAGCCAGGTGCAGGGAGCAGCAACAGTTGCATTTACATAAGACAAGGGAGCTGGAAGTAGCCAAAAGGGTCTGTATTTACAAAATAAAGAAGAAGGAAGAAAGCCCAGAAAGAAAAGAACAATGAGGGAGGAGGGCATCACACGTCCCAGTGGTGTTTGACCTTTGAATTCAGGCGTCACTAATAGTAACCAATTGGAAAGGGAATATTGACCAATCAGAGGAGATATCAGGATACGGAAACTACAGCCTTTATAAACCATGGAAACAGGAAGTTGGTGGGATCCTTTCCCCCTCCCCACGTGGGAGTCCATTCTGTGTGACTCTTTCCCTCTCCCCACGTGGGAGTCTGTACTTGTTGTACTTGTTCTTCAATAAATCTCCACCTTTGTCCGTGGATTCATTCTTCGACTCTGGAGGACAAAGAATCCAGGTTCCGGATTGGTAAATTACCTGTTTATTTACTGAAACTTAATCAGCTAGTAAATGTAATAAGCTTATAAGCATTTAATTTATCTCTTTTCATTTTAATGTTATGTATTTCATAAAATTATATTACAAAAACAATTTCTAAACCAAACCACTTTATTATGTAAATTTGCTAATTTAAAGTTCAAAAATTCCGTATTAGATAGATAGATAGATAGATAGATAGATAGATAGATATTTAAGTGTGCATATGCATATGGATAGATATATATCCTAACTGTCCACTGAGAAGAAGGTCTGGAGCAGTGATATCCCAATAGCAGTAAACACCCTAGTGTCCAGATCTTGGTTTTTAAATACATCTTTCCTCTAAAAGTCTCTAGGGCTCCTTGGCAAAATGGCTAATTTTAGAGCCAGGACAGAGAAAATAAAAAGTGAGCCTGGAGCCCTAACAGGTTTGGCTCAGTGGATAGAGCGTCAGCCTGGGGACTAAAGGGTCCCAGGTTCGATTCTGGTCAAGGGCATGTACCTTGGTTGCAGGCACATCCCCAGTAGGGGTTGTGCAGGAGGCAGCTGATCGGTGTTTCTCTCTCATCAATGTTTCTAACTCTCTATCCTTCTCCCTTCCTCTCTGTAAAAAATCAATAAAATATATTTAAGAGCCTGGAAACATTGTATCAGAAAGAAGAAATTGCATGAAGAATGATGGAGACATTTTAAAAGAATGTAAAGCCTAGTTTAAAAGTCTATCTGTCCAAATTCATGACAATTTGAACATCAAAATATATAACGACTGTTGTAACAGATTAAAAGACATTTTAAAAATAGGAATCCATACCAATATCAATAAATGAATAAATGGGTACCGATAACAGAAAGCATTTTCTTTTGGCATAATTTCAACTAATAAGTGTAGAGGGAATGATAGAATTAGAAAATCACAATTTGGCATAGCAATATTAATTTACTCAAGACTTATCAGTGGATGCTAAAATGAATAGATTAAAGTTTGATGAGCAGTGGGAATTTATATAGCCTCAAAGTACCTCTCTACCAAATACTTATTAATCACAAAAGGGCACATTAGTAATTTACACAGAGAAACTTAGCAGATGCCACCTTAATCAAATAATCAGAGTTAACATCAATAACTGGGCAAACTAAAACTGTTTACCACCTCGTAGAATACAATGAAAAGAACACAGCATTATCTCTCTGAAACTCTTGCCAAAAATGCACAACTTGCATCTAATCATGGAAAAACATCAGGCACGATCCCAATTGAGGAAATTCTAAAAAATAGCTGTCTCTAATCTTCAAAAAATATTCAGATCAGAAAAGGCAAGGAAAGACTGAGGAACTATTTATGATTGAAGGGCATTAAATAGATTGCAATATGCAATCTTGGTTTAAACTCTTAGGAAAACTGTGAGGTTTACAGAGGATCTGTAAATTCAATGGTGATAATGCATTAATGTTCATTTTATTGGTTGTAGTGTGTGATTGTGTAGGAGAATGTCCTTGTTTATAGGAAATATACAGCAAGGCAATTGGATAATGAAACCTCATGGCATCAACTAAATCTTAAATGACAAAAGGAAAACTAGAATATTTGTGCTGTTCTTGTAATTTTTATCTAAATTCGAAATTATTTCAGAATTTAAATTATTTTAATAAATAATTAAACTAAATCAAATATCACAAAAACCAAAAGCTGGAGACACCAAAATGTCCATGAAAAAGAGACTGGATAAACAAACTGTAGTGTATTCAGACCACGTAATACAACTAGGTAAATTAATGGAATGAGCTACTGATACATGCAATAACATGGATGGATCTCACAGGCATTATGCTAAATGAAGCAAGGAAAACACACACACAGAAATTGCTGTGTGATTTTATGTATAAAAAACTCTAGAACAAGCAAAACTAATCTAAAATAATAGAAATAAGATCTGTATTTGCAGGCTCTGGAGGGTGGGAAATCTGGGAGCACTGGCAGCAAAGGGGCACCAGAGAACTTTCTGGAAGGATGGAAATGTGCTATGTCCATTGGGGTGGTAGTTAGGCAGGTGTATACTGTTGTCACTAGGCATGATTCAGAACTTTACTGTATGCAATTATACCTCATTAAAGTTTTATTTAAAATAAAAAAATTGCTGGTAATAAAAAGGCAATAATAAGAGAGAAAATATAACAGCAAGTAAAATATCAATAAAAATAATAAATTTTAAAAAGCCAGTTGCAACTGTTCTCTTTGGAAGTATTTTTTTTAAATATATTTTATTGATTTTTTACAGAGAGGAAGGGAGAGGGAAAGAGAGTTAGAAACATCGATGAGAGAGAAACATCGATCAGCTGCCTCCTGCACACCCCCCCACTGGGGATGTGCCTGCAACCAAGGTACATGCCCTTGACTGGAATCGAACCTGGGACCCTTCAGTCCTCAGGCTGACGCTCTATCCACTGAGCCAAACCAGTCAGGGCTGGAAATATTTTTAATAAAGTTATGAAATGGTAAATTACCTGTTTATTTACTGAAACTTAATCAGCTAGTAAATGTAATAAGCTTATAAGCATTTAACTTATCTCTTTTCATTTTAATGTTATGTATTTCATAAAATTATATTACAAAAACAATTTCTAAACCAAACCACTTTATTATGTAAATTTGCTAATTTAAAGTATTCCTTATCCTAATAGCTGAACTTTATTTTAATTATGCTCTGTTAAACCAATGTTGTAGTTTTAATGCCAAACAACTCAATTTGCATAAAGATTCAAGCAAATGACTTGATTGGCTTGGTCAAGGGGAGGAACTCTGTGACTTCATTATCCACATCTCCTATTAAGTATAGTATTTAAAATGTTTGAACCAAAAGCTTTATCATGACCCTAGTGTATTTGAACAAGTTTATTTTATTATTCTAAAACCGAAAGCATTTTTAATTGTGACAGCACTGATTTCTTTTATGAGCAATTTACCAAACATTCTAGGGTACAGTGTTTCTTTTTTATAAAAGAAATATATGGTGTCAAGAAAAATGGAAAATTATTTATGTGGAGTGAGTCTTGCAGGAAAGGTATAACAAGAATTAGGTTTGCTGGGCCTTATATGGGCCTATAATTGTTTACTTCCTTGCAGAGAACTCAGATAAGAGCTGATATTTTAAGGGTCTACTCATAACCCATTTCTTCTCAAATTATTTTCAGATTCATTATGCTGGAATAAAATAGGAAAGACATCTAAGATTTAAATATCAAAAATTATGCATGCATATAAGCATAACCAATGGACACAGACACCAGGTGGGTGAAGACATGAGCGGGGAGGTGTGTGTGTGTGGGGGGGGGGCAATGGGGGGATATAAAGACACGTATGTAATACCTTAATCAATAAAAAAAATAATAAAAAATAAATAAATATCAAAAATTATGCACCCAAATTTTGCTCCTCAATTCATGGATGGATTATTTGATGACTTTAAATGCCACCTCTAAATTATTTAAAGGAAACTAAGTAATCTAAATTCTACTGCTGCCTGAATTATTTAGGGTATAAACGTTTCCTGTTGAAAGCTTTTGTGGTCACAATTTGTGTCTTGGCATAAGTGAATAAAAGTAGCTTTAATGCAATAATATAAAAGGAATGGTTAGAAATAATACATGAAGTGATTGTAATTATTTTTTTCTTATGAAAATGATGAAATAGATATTGGCAATAATATACATTAGTTGTCTTTTTAAATAAACTTTGTGCCAACAAGAAATTGCTCCTATCTCTCCTCTCTACTTATATGAAAGTCAATTGCAATATTCCTGTGCCAATTTTTTTAACTGACTTCTAAATCTGCGTTGTTACTTCAGGTTTCTGGTTGTTACCAGGAGACAATGAGACCTCGGTTCTTGTCTTCTTGAGGGAAAGATTTCAATCAAGAGACAACGTGTAGAAAAGCAAGAAGTTACTGACAGCAGCAAAAACACACTTAGGGCAGGGAAACAGGGAAGGGCATAGCAGAAGCAACAGGAGAGCCTAGGCTGGGCTGCCTTAGCTCACTGGGAAGTCAGAGAAAAGGGGGCCTTGGAGACAGGATTGGGGGTTAGCCCTGGACAAGCTGCCACTGCCCATTGCTCTCCTGGTTGTAAGCCTCACGGGGTCCCTTAGAGGTTAGGGGATACATGTGGGAGAGGGGGGAAGGGAGAAGGGAATGGCACAGGAGTGCTCCCTGGAAGGAAAGCATGCTGGGACCTTCATTTTCAAGGAGGTTTTAAAGGCTGGGAGTTTAGGGGAGTTCTGAGGGGCAGATTAGTATGGTGTTCATCAGCTTTATGCAGATGTATCAAAATGAGATTTACTCTCTGAAGTTGTCTGTCCTTGGGAGTGGTTGGACAATGGCACTTAACTAGATTTCAGTTATCTGTCTCCCTGAGTAGGGTGATTTAAGCTATTTACCCTCTGGTTGGGGAGGAGAAGTGCAAACCATTTACTCTTAAAAAGTGTCCTTAATTTAGAGAAGATAGGATTTGCTAGGTGGCTGCAAACTGCTGTTTAACTATCTGTCTTAGTTTCCCTATTCCACTTGTCAGGGAATTTTCCTAGCTTCTTACTATCTTATAACATGGTTGCCTATTACTGTAGTTTATAGTAACAATAATATACTTACCAATGTGACCAATTACTTTGTGGAAGAGACGTTGGCAATCTGCCATTTGACGTGGAAGCCAGGCATTCTCTCTGTAGCATAGCTTTGATTGTGCTGTTAAGACATACCTCCCCCCCACCCCCAGGCTGAGGAACAGGCTACCTTGAAGCATTACTAGAACTTCATTTATGTCAGGAAATGTAATTGTCTCTCCCTGTTTAGCTAGTCCAAAGCCACACGGTTTGAGTTTCAGATTTTATTTCTCTTCTGATCTTCTTACTAGTCAGGGAGGTGGGAGACAGGAGGAAGAAGGTCAGTCAAAAGTGCCAGACTCACAGAATGGAAGGGAAAATAAGAATGTGGAAGTGACTAAATGAATCAGAAAGGGAATAAGCAATAATGGCACTATTTTATTCATTATATATTCTCTTAAATTAAATTGAGATATTCTCTGAATTGAACAGTATTTTAAATGTAATGAATATCCTTTCTTAGTGGCTTATAGTTGGCAAGCAACAGAAGCCAACTCAAGATACCTTAAGGAAAAAGAAAAAAAAAATAGCTGAGACAGGCTGAGGGCATAGGGTTTATTATATGGACACAGGGATGTTTCACAGGAATTAGGAAGCTGCAGAGTCTCACTACACTCCATAGCCTGCTTCTCTCTGGACTTTCTCTTTATCTCCCTCTCTCAGTAGTTGGCTCCCCAGTCCACATGGCAGCCAGAACTTGGCTAACCCAGAGATCCCAAGGTTAGATAAAATACTAGTATGCTCAAAAGAAGCTCAGACTTACCTACAATTGCCTGGAGGAAGAATCTTATCAGTCATACTTGAGCCAAATGCCTTCTTACTGCCAAATCAACTGAACAAGGATTTCATTATGTGGCTTTGGGGACTAGGGTTGTCATAAGTTTCCATAGCAATGGGAGAATTTATTGGTTCAGGAGCTGGACAGTTAGTCAATATATGCCCACCACAGAAAGCTATAGCTAAACCATTTTAGAGCAAATTGTCATTTTAGGTCATATTCTTTAATAACTGGTAGACTTAACTTTCCAAACACTAATAAGTTAGGCTCCCAGAACTATACTTTGCTTATATAAGGTACTTTGTAAATTAAGTGTTTAATTTTCTTCCCTCCAGTGTCAGTATTTTTCAGGTTTTTATATCTGAACACAATTTCCTGTACTTCCCTGAATTGCTATTAAAAACTGTGCGGGAGAGGTCAATGTCAATTTATTACCTTGGCCAGGACTGGTACGCAGCCTCTAGGATCGGAGCCCTCTGCTCTTTCCTCCACAAGCTGCAGGGACATCCTGCCAGGCGCTCCGCTGGAAATGAGGGTACTTGTGTGAGCAGAAAAGAGAATTCACGAGCTAGAATTTAGCTTTGTAAGGAATACACAGACTGGAGCATGGAAAGGACATGGGATGGAAAATAAAGAGAAAGAACATTAGAGAAATGTGAGGCACTGTGTAAAAATGTAACATGTGAGATTCTGGTCTTAGGAGAAAAGGAGAGGATAAAGCAGAAGTGATACTTGAAGAAATAATGGCTGAATATTTCCAAAAGACATCAAGCCACAGACTCAAGGAGCTCTAAGAACCCCTGAGTGCTCACTGCCAAACTGGTGAAAAATGAACTTAAAGAGAAAAATTTTAAAGTAGCCAGCAGAAAAGACACAATTATGTTAAGTGGAGCAAGAAGCACTAGGCTAAAAGACCTTTCAGAAGGGAACACGAAATAAAGATGTTTTTTGGATCACGAAGAGGTATCAGGATTTCTCACCAGCTTCGCCACCATCAAAATAAACATTAAAAGTTCATCAGGCAGAGGGAAAACTATCCCAGATGACAGGAGTAAACAAAGTAAGACTAAAGAGTGCCAAAGTAAAAGGTAGATAAAACTAAATAAATATTGATGGTTTTAAATAATACCTTGTGGGATTTAAAACATATATACAATAGACATAAATAACAAAACAAAAAAATAGTTCTCAATGAGAGCTTACAAATCTGGAATCCAAAGTTTTATCTGAGACCTGGGCAAAAATAAATCCTATCTAATAAAAGAGTAATATGCAAATTAACCATCACTCTATTTTTATGTTCCCCATCAGAGTTAAAGTGATCTCTGTTCCCAGGTTTGACTGTCAGGCACCTTCCCTGTGTCATCCCAACTTTACTGAACATGCATCTATCTCTCCCTTGTTAGACCCTCTGACTCCCTCCAGTGTTTTGCAGGAAATGGGTGAGTGTAAAACTGCAGCTTCCTGGTGAAGCTGCCCTGATGACGTGCCTATAATGCCTGGCCTTCCTTTTGTCTCTTTCCTATCCTATCTAATAAAAGAGCAATATGCAAATTGACCATACCTCTGGCACACCCACAAGCCACACCCACCAGCCGATCAGGAGCGAGTATGCAAATTAACCCAACCAAGATGACTGTGGCCACGGAGAGAGCAGGAGGCTTGGGTTTCCCCAGCAATGGAGGAAGCCAAGCTTTCCGCCTGCCCTGGCCTGCCTTGGCCTCCGCTTAAGGCTATAAAGTTTCAATTATAGAAGATAAATAAATCCCAACAAAAATGGCTGTGGCCACGGAGCAAGCAGGAGGCTTGGCTCTGCTCAAGGCTACAAAGTTTCAATTATAGAAGATAAATAAATTCCAGATACCAGGTCCTCCACTTGGGTCACTGGAGGGCATGGCCAGCCTGCAAACCACCACAGGCCCCTTGCCCAGGCCACCCCACACCCCAAGGGAACCCCCACCCTGATCTGGGATACCCTTCAGGGCAAACCGGCCGGCCCCCACCCATGTACCAGGCCTCTATCCTATCTAATAAAAGAGTAATATGCACATTGACAGTCACTCCAACACACAAGATGGCTGCCCCCATGTGGTCAAAGATGGCTGCCCCCATGTGGACACAGATGGCTGACACAAGATGGCCAGCAGGAGAGGGCAGTTGGGAGGAACCAGGCCTGCAGGGGAGGGCAGTTAGGAGTGAACAGGCTGGCAGAGGAGGGAAGTTGGGGGTGACTGGGCCTGCAGGGAAGGGCATTTGGGGGTGACCAGGCCTGCAGGGGAGGGCAGTTAGGGGTGACCAGGCCTGCAGGGGAGGGCAGTTAGGGGCAAACAGGCTGGAAGGGAAGCAGTTAGGTATCAATCAGGCTGGCAGGACAGTGGTTAGGGTGTGATCAGGCTGGCAGGCAGAAGCGTTTAGGGGCAATCAGGAAGGCAGGCAGGCGAGCAGTTGGGAGCCAGCAGTCCTGGATTGTGAGAGGGATGTCCGACTGCCCGTTTAGGCCCGACCCCTCAAGGGGTCCCAGATTGGAGAGGGTGCAGGCTAGGTTGAGGGACACACACCCCTGTGCACAAATTTTGTGCACCGGGCCTCTAGTTATTAATAACTACCTAATTACAACTGTACAATCTACCAAATAATAGCTACAACCCATGTTACTTTTCTTTAACAAGCACAACTAGGTATTAGAAGCACAATGTAATGGCATTCCAGTTCTTTATTTTTGCGTTGCCTATTTTATTTGAATAATGATAAATATCTTTCACAGTGTCTCTCTGCACTTCAGATTAAATGATGATTGGTATAATACAAGCAGCAAAGTGTACTTTCAACCAGTGAGAAAAATGTTCACACACTGATGCAACAATAAACTCCAAGGATAAGTCAGATATCCTTATACAACTTTGCATTCATTATAGGTTACAGCATGCCAATTCTGAGCATGCCAGAAGGTACAACCTCACTGAACAGTGCTGAAGTTTCCAGCACCTGGAGAGAAAAAATGGAGGAGCTGCTGGGATATTGGTGATTATGCTTTAGTATGAAGATGGTAACAGAGCTTCAGAAACTGCAAAATACATGTCGCAATTGTACTTCTTATGCTACTTAAAACATATGCAAAAGTTTGGGATCTAGTTTGTTTCTTTCATTTTGTAATCTAAGCATCTCTAATTCTGCCCAAACTTTTATAACCTTCCAAGAGACATGTTGGAATGAATTTTATCCATTTTCTGCTTTTTAGCATCTTTGTGACGTTTAGAATGCATATTGCCTTTTTTACCATACGAGACATCAAGGACAATTTGGCAAACCAGATGGAGAAATAATTCTCTCTGAGTACAAAAAATGTTTAGATGTAGTCTGATGTCCATGTGTGGAAATTCTAAGTAATGTCAGAAAACTTTCATTTACAATCTAAATTGTGATTGTCCTACTGATACTGTTGTGATGGGCTAGTTATTAATAACTAGAGGCCCAGTGCATGAAATTCGTGCACTGGTAGGGTTCCCTAGTGGTTGGCGGCGGCTTGCCGGGGCCTCCCTCCCTTCCTTTGGCTGGCCCTGCCCCCTGGTCAAACTCTCGGAGGAAGTCCCAGTCGAGGGGGCAATTTGCATACTACGCTTTTATTATATAGGACTAGAAATTCGTGCACGGGGGCGGGGGGGTGTCCCTCAGCCCAGCCTGCACCCTCTCCAATCTGGGACCCCTCAAAGGATGTCCGACTGCCCGTTTAGGTCCGATCCCGGTGGGATCGGACCTAAACGGGCAGTCGGACATCCCTTCACAATCCAGGACTGCTGGCTCCCAACTGCTCACCTGCCTGCCTTCCTGATTGCCCCTAACTGCTTCTGTCTGCCAGCCTGATCACCCCCTAACCACTCCTATGCCAGCCTGATTCATGTCTAACTGTTCCCCTGCCAGCCTATTTGCCCCCAACTTCCCTCCTCTGCCGGCCTGGTCACCCCTAACTGCCCTCCCCTTCAGGGTTGATCGCCTCCAACTGCCCTCCCTTGCAGGCCTGGTGCCTCCCAACTGCCCTCCCCTGATGGCCATCTTGTGATGGCTATCTTGTGTCCACATAGGGGCAGGATCTTTGACCACATGGGGACAGCCATACTGTGTGTTGGAGTGATGGTCAATCTGCATATTACTCTTTTATTAGATAGGATAGAATAGGAACAAAGGGAGAAGGCCAGATAGTACAGGCATATCATTTGGGAAGCTTCACAAGGAAGCACAATTTCACACTCCCCAGGGGACACCGATCTATTCCCTTCAAAGCATTGGGGAAAGGAATCCAACAAAGGGAAGATAGGTGCATGCCCAGTAGAGCTGGGGGTGGGGGGTGAGGGGTGGGAGAAGGTACTTGTCTGTAAATCACGTGTGAGGACAGAGGTAGTTGGCCAGAACAGGCATAGCCACTGAAAGCGTGCCAAAATTTGGGACTACACAATCTCCTACACAAAGGAATGATCTGTCTTGGTGCTGTGGTTGCTCCTGTGCTCCTGGTTTCCTTGCATTTACCTGTGTTTCCTCCATAGCCATACGGCCCTGCACACCCACACGCACAATGGACTGATGGACTGCAGAGCAGGGAAACAAGCTAAGCTAGCCGGGTGCTGGACTGGACCCAGCCCCAACATGGAAAGGAAACCCTGGACACTGGCTCTGATTTTAGCTCTACTGAAACCCCAGGGACACTTCCACTATGCTTGGACTAAGGAAAATGGAACTTTGAAACCTTAGGGATTGAATTTCATGCAAATAAAAATCATTTATTCTCCCTTGGGAGTCTCAGAAAATTCCTCTTCTCGGGATATCACAAAAATTCTATCCCTAGTAGCAACCACAGGAGATGATCCCCTCTCCCGTCCGTTAACACTGCCTTTGTTTGTTTATTTATTTATTTATTTATTATTTATTTATTTATAAATATATTTTTATTGACTTCAGAGAGGGAGAGATTGAAACATCAATGATGAGAGAGAATCATTGATTAGCTGTTTCCTGCACGCCCCCTATTGGGGATCAAGCCCACAACCCAGGCAAGTGCCCTTGACTGGAATTGAACCCGGGACCCTTCAGTCTGCAGGCCAACGCTCTATCCACTGAGACAAACTGGCTAAGGCAATACTACCTTTATGTAGAGAAGTAATAATTTTTGCCAACTGTGATGGAAAATTTAGGAACAAATCACCACTTCCACATACACATTTTTTAATTCATGTTATTGTAACTGCTCACAAGTCTACAAAATATTTGTAATGTTTCAAGGAAGATAATATATACCAAACATTATTGGCAAGGATTTCATCTTTTCTATTATAGAGCAAAAAGAAAATGGAATTTAGCCAAGGGCTTTGTGGAGAGTAGAACTCCCAGAGGAGTTCTACTTGGTTCAGGCTCTTGCTTGTGTCCAGTGATTCCATGGGTATGGCTTGGGTGGTCAAAGATTCCTCTAATACTCTGCACTCACTTGGTAATGGGTCCAGAAGTATTATTATCACTACTAGAGACCCGGTGCACAAAATTAGTGCACTTGGAGGCGGGGGGGCCCCCAGCCCAGCCTGCACCGTCTCCAATCTGGGACCCCTCGGGGGATGTCTGACTGCCTAAACAGGGGATCAAGCCCACAACCCAGGCAGGTGCCCTTGACTGGAATTGAACCCGGGACCCTTCAGTCTGCAGGCCAACGCTCTATCCACTGAGACAAACTGGCTAAGGCAACACTACCTTTATGTAGAGAAGTAATAATTTTTGCCAACTGTGATGGAAAATTTAGGAACAAATCACCACTTCCACATACACATTTTTTAATTCATGTTATTGTAACTGCTAAACAGGCAGTCAGACATCCCAATCACAATCCAGGACTGCTGGCTCCCAACTGCTCACCTGCCTGCCTGATTGCCCCTAACCACTTCTGCCTGCCAGCCTGATCACTCCCTAACCACTCCCCTGCCAGCCTGATTGATGCCTAACTGCTCCCCTACCAGCCCAATCGTCCCTGACTGCCCTTCCCTGAGAACCCGGTCACCCCCAAATGCCCTCTCCTGCATATTCCCTCTTTATTAGATAGGGTTTTTTCTTTAACATATTGGACAGCCCTAAGTGGTTTGGCTAGGTGGATGGAGCATCGGCCTGCAGACTCAAGGGTCCCAGATTCAATTACAGTCAAGGGCATGTACCTTGGTTGGGACACATACCCAGTGGGGAGTGTGCAAGAGGCAGCTGATCGATGTTTCTCTCTCATTGATGTTTCTAGCTCTCTATCCCTTTCCCTTTCTCTCTGTAAAAAATCAATAAAATATATATATTTTAAAAAGAAACAATTAAGATTCCTTTGTATCTGCCTGGCTGGTGTGACTCAGTGGTTGAGACCCCAGGCTGCCGCCGCTGGGAGGGGATCACGCCATGGGGGTGCGTGCCCCTGCCAGGCTGAGACCCCAGCCCAGGCTGCCACCGCTGGGAGGGGATCGGGTCGTGGGGAGTGAATTTGTTTTTGTTTTTTATAAAGGGTCAAGAGGGTTTCTGGGCAGCATTCCGCCAGGCCGCTTACTCTGCAGGCTCTCAGCGGCAGCCCTCCCTGAGACTGGGGGACTCCAGAGTGCTGAGAGGACTGGGCGCCGCCATCTTGTGGCTATGGGCGCCACCATTTTTGTCGTGGAGTGACGGTTAATTTGTATATTACTCTTTTATTAGATAGGATACTCCTTCCTGTACACATTGTGTAGCAATAATACTATTTTCCATTGATAAACAGGATCAATCACTTGCCAAGCAGTAATCTTTTCTCTGTGGGTCTGGTGTCATGAAAAGCTTAAAAATGGCCTTATGGAAATCTCAACTTCCACATCAACAGTCCACTGTTTTGGCTTCTGATGGAAGCAGTGCTCCTTTGAATACTAAGATGCTAATAACCCAATATCATGGGAATAGGAAGAACACAAAAAAATATTTTGAGCCAAAATATTCTGATAATGCAAAAAAAATAAAAATACACCATTATTATGTACTGGATAAGAGTATATATTGCACCCTAAACTCTTAAGTTATTATTTGTCAAATTCCTCACTTCTTCTATTCTATAACTAGAGGGCCGGTGCATGAAATTCATTCATGGGTGGAGTCCCTAGACCTGGCCAGTGATCAGGGCCTATCGGGGCCATCTCACCCAGTCCCAATCAGGGCCGGGCCAGCTGGGGCCTGGGGGCCTGCCAGCTGCTGGATGGGGTCTGCCAGATGCAGGGGAGGGACCATGGGAGCTTGGCTGTGAGAGTGCATTGACCACCAGAAGGAAGCTCCTGTGTTGAGCATCTGCCCCCTGGTGGTCAGTGCGAGGCATAGTGACTGGTCAACCGGTTGTTCCGGTCGTTCGGTCGTAATGGTCGCTTAGGCTTTTATATATATATAGATTACTTTCTTTTTCCAAACCAATGTTTCATGGAACAAATAACCTGACTGAAAAAACATTCATTTACAGAATGAATGCAAAAATTGTGTGCTTTCAAAGCTTTTTTCAAATCTATACCCACACTATTTGTAATCCTATATGACTGGTACTTAAATGCTTGATGGGTATTAATTTAATCCTCCCCACAAACCTATAATTTAAGCACTAGTAATTCTTCGATTTACAAATAATAATATTGAACCACAGAAAATTTAACAAACTTGCCTGAAGTCACACAGCTGGTAAATGGCAGAACTGGGATTCAGAACTGAATCGTCAGAATCCACAGCCCATGCTCCAGACCTCAATACCACATAGCCTGTCATCATCATCTTTGGGATCGTCTGGAATGTGTAATGAATGTTTGCCATCTGCCAGGCACTGTGCTAAGCACTGTGCTTTCCACCTGCCTGATTCCAAGGCCAGGCATGAGTTTCCACCCATATTTCTGCCTATAGACATCCTGGCTAGTATCACAGGCACTGCTTCAAGCTAGGTCTCCCCAGGATTCTCCTGTGTTCAAATTTCCCGCTCTTTGGAGCATGCTAACATTTAGTGTCTTTATCCTCTGCCAACCAATCATCTGCAGGGTAGAGTCTGTGCTCTATCTATCTAACTAGAACATGTCTTACCTCCCAATCATGGGAGAGACAGACGAAGCCACCTGACAGTCATCTTTGTATCCCTCACAATGCCTGGTGCCTTTCCTGACCGAGTGCCTCATGGTTAGTCTTGATCCCAGAAACTCAAGGAATTTTCTATACCTACTTATCACAATAACATCATTAACATATTTAAATATTTTATTCAGAGATTAAAGTGCTCCTATTTCATAAATATGCTCAAAACTCTTCCCCTATCCCTGTTTCTACAAACATCGAAGGAGAAGAAAATGGGAAGAGAACACGTTAGGTAGAGGTAACAGCTCCTGACAGCTGTTCACCTAGTTATAACAGCAAAGGATTCATAGCAACTGCTGAAAAAGTACAAAGAGTACAGACACGGTTACCTTAGGGAACAATGTTCTGGAAAGCAGATATATATCTCTTTCCTAAGAATAAAGCATGCTATAATATTTCCCAGCCAGGAACCAAAAATGTGATGGAAAGTATATTGACAATTTTGTCTCCAGGTGAAATCTACAGCAGACAGAAAAGCACTCAAAACAGACCCCGAAAGGTCAAAGCAAATATGGAAACTTCAGAGCAATGACGTGGCAGCTGGTCTTCCAGGAAAAAGCAGCTTCGATTTTGTACCACGGCTTCTCCTGGGGGCTTCTCAGCCTCACAACGTCTCCATCCGTCAAGCACAGAACAGTCCCATGCACAAAACAGCCGGCGATTTATAAGGAAAACATCGGAAAGATCACTATTTCCCATCAGTCTTAATCTTGTCCTTGTATTGTTATAAATGAGCACACACCTAACACCATTTCCCAGACTGTGCAAACATTTCGCTTTTTAACTGATCTGTGTGCCTCAATTTTGGGGTACACAGATAATATTTTATAGCTGTTCCTCTAACAAGGTGGCAGGGAGAAAAGGGTTATGATCACAGAAACATGTAGAAAACAAAAAGAGCACAGATTGCTAAGGGAGGCAGGTGCAGTTCAGAGAAAATGAATATGGATTTTCTAGGTATTGATTAATATTAAGAGTAGGCTTCACTTTTGCTACATATAAGCAATGATTTTAGGGCATCTTAGGTTCTTCTATAAAAGCTGTATTACTGGTACTTAACACCAGCAAACTACTGTTCAGAGTCACCAACTCATGCATTTTGAGTTTTCCAATGTGTTCTCGGCTAGGCTAGGTTTCATAAAGGCGTCCCTCAAGTTCAGACTAGAGCTGGAACAAAACATTTTCATCAGAATGGGTGCACTTTCTTTCCCTAGAGGAATTGTTTGAGGCATGAGTCCTTCTCCACAGTGGGACAAAACTCGTCTCTCTTCAAAGAATTCCCAAGGAAGCGCTGTTTCTCTGGAGGAGGGTGCTTCTTGATAGGAATCCACCGTGATCACGTCCAGCAAAGCCAGTCTGCAGCGGCTGTGTGCTCATTGAGACTCTCGTTCTTTTTAAAAATGCACATTATTTCATTTTTAATGTAGAGTGTATATTTAAGGTGTACAACCTGGTGATTTTGTACACATATACACAGCGAAATGATTATTACAGCCAAGCTCATTAACATATCATCTCCATGCATAGCTACATTTTTTTTGCATATGTGGTAAGAGCTCCTGAAATCTAATCTCTGAGCAAATGTCCAGTGTTCCATACAGTATTATTATCCACTATTGTCACCATGCTGTACATTTGATCTCTAAGACTAAAGTCATCCTGCATAACGGCAACTTTGTACCCTTTGATTAACATCTATTTTTCCTATCACCCCACCTGGTCACCACCATTCTACTCTCTGCTTCAATGTATCCAACTTTTGTAGACTCCACAGACAAGGGAGATCATGTAGGGGACATCAGGCTAAGTGAAGTGACCCAAACAAAGAGAGACTGTCTCCTTCTAAGACTGTCTCCTCCTGGTCCTCAGTCACTCACCACAGGTCCAACAGCCCCCTCAGCAACACCAGCTGCTAATAACCCAAAGGGAGGTGATGATGAATAATCTTGAGCATATTATCAACAATGCCCCTGGCTACTGAAATGGTCATGTCAGTTAGCTAAAGCTTTCTTAGCCAACTTCCACACACACCTTCACCCCCTCCCCATGCCCTCTGTAACACCTGCCTTCTGATGCCCTGTGCCTGCTGTGTGCTTGCAACTCAGAAAAAAAGTCTTATCTGCTTGCATACTTCTGCTACCAGCAGACAAATATAAAATCAGTTTTGTTTCTTGACAAATCAGCCTAATAATTGTGTTTATAAGTATGTGTGTGTGTGTATCAAAATGGCATATTAATTAATTAAGTGAAATAATTTTTATAACTAAATATTACTTAGGCATGTTAAATATGAGCACAGAGAGGTAAATGTTGATTCTATTGACAGTAAGTTTAATGCTTTAGAAATAACTTCATAAAGTCAGTCTTAAGAAAAAAATTACTGTCAAGTTATTGTGGGTGAGGAAACTACAGAAGATCAGGAGAAACAATCCCCCAAATTAAAAGGGATATTGCATTCAGATTGCTTGCCAAAATAGTCTTTAAATTTTCATGCCACTTCAAAGAATTCCAGAATGGCCCCTGTGAGATTTGTACCTGAAAGACCAGACAAAATTCTAATCAGTATACTTAAATTTATCTTTTTAAAAAAGACCTTGATCTGACAAAAAGATTTAAAAATAAATATGCATTTGTATTTATGAAGTATGTGCCATTTTTAAAAAAATCCCCCCCCTTTAATCTTTTAAAAAGTTTATTCATGGTCCACCCCTAGCCTGATTATATTACTACATATCCTTGGCCAGCAGCCAGCATGGCCTGGCTTTTGAGATAAATGGAGAGTTGCCGAGAGGACTGTATGAAGTTTAAGAGCACCGGACAGGCCTTTCTTTTCATTCCAACTCGATGGCTTATGTAGGTGTGCATCTCTGAGGTGTGTTGTTTGCTTGACTGACTTCCCACTTTATACCAGAAATAAAGGCAGCTCGCGTGGACACTTAAGATACAACAAACTAACAAATTTCAAGATGAGGAAAATTAACAATTTATAATACCGTGAAGAAACAACACAGTTTCTTCACGGTATTATAAAGAATAAATGGGATACCTTCTAAAAAACAAGCATGCAGAAGGTGTCCAATAAATGTTAGTTCATTTCCTTTATGTGGTCAGTAAAAAGATATATTGCTGATGCATGATTTTCATGGTAATTATGAAATTACCCTCTGCCTCTGTAGATTGCTCTGCATTTTTAAAGTACTTCCCTATAGATTCTAATTAATCCCATACAACAATATGGGATAAATATAGTAGGGATAATTATCTCTCATTTATATTTTATAGAACTGAAACAGAGGTGAAGTATCTAAACCTCGTTCTCTTAGAAAGTTAACTTAAATTTATGCTTAAATAAGCCTATTGTAAGCTTATTTTCTGAGCTTATTACTCTCATTAACTTCTGCAATTCCATGAGATCTCTGAGATTTTTTTTTATTTCATTACTCTTCCATGATGTTCTTCTTTAGAAGCTCACAAATAATCAGCAGAAAACATTAACACTTTCATTCGATGCCAATGGATTAAAAAAAAGAATAAAATATAGGAACAGAAACAAATTCCTTGTGAACACAAACACAAGTCAGAGACCTTTTGTCCTCTGAGCTTGTAGTTCAAGATGGGGCCTGAAAATTAGAATCCCTTGTGCTGTTCTAATTCTCCATCCTGATTCTGCTCCAGGCAAAAACATTGGGACTATGGCTAGATTTTAAGAAACATAGCCAGGGTCTGGGTAGTCAGGAAATTTCTGGATAGACCCTACTAATTCATAGAATCTTAAAACCATGTTGCAGCTGGATAAGAAACTTTATTGATACAAGAAACTCTTCCCCCTTTTCTTGACAGAGGAGCAATCTTCTCTCAAGTAGCCATAGCTTGTTCCTTTTTATGGCTAGGTGGTGTGCCCTTGTGTCAATACATCACAATTTGCTTATCAGTTCTCCTGTCAGTGGGCATTTGAGATCTTTCCACATTTTGGCTATTAATGACATAGCTTCCATGAAACTTTTGTAGCATGTGGACATACGATTTTATCTCTCTTGACTAAACAACTAGGAGCAAAATTGTTGAGTATAAAACTTGTGTATGTTTACCTTAATTGAATCTATCAAATGGTTTTCCTAAGTGGTTGTACCACTTAACAGTCTCATTAGCAATGTGTGAGAGTTCTAGTTGCTCCCCATCCACACCAACACTTTACATTTTAAGTCTTTTTAGATTTTAGCCATTCTAAATCTGATGTAGTAATATCACATTGTGATTTTAATTTGCATTCCGCAATGACTAGTGATGTGTATTTTTTCCCAATATTTTTAGCCATCCATATGTCTTTTTTGTGAGGTGACTGTTGCCTACTTTTTTTTATTATATTGTCTTAATTATTGATTTTTTTCAGAGTTCTATAAATTACCTAGATGTAAGTCCGTTGGCAGATATTTGTATTATGTATATATCATCCCAGTTCTGGTTTCCTTCTTGATTTTTTATAAATAATTTCTTTTAATAAGGAGATTTTAACTTTAAGTCCAATTTACTATTTTCTATCTGAACAAGTCACAAGATGCCTATAGCCTACCACAATATGGTGAAGTTATTCTCCTGGCTTAGCTTTTGACATTTACATCAGATTTTCTCAATTTTGACACTATTAACAGTTTGGACTGGATAATCCTTTGTGGAGGGGAGCAGTCTCCCTGTGTTTTGTAGGATGTTTATCAGTATTGCTGGCCTCTAGCCATTAGATGTCAGTAGCGGTAGAGGTAGCGCTACGATGGTAGTACTAGTCATTTTCAAAGTCATTTTTCTCCATGTGGGAATCTGGTGGTCTCCAACACTATTTTTCACAAAGACTTTCCATTGCCCATTGCTTTGAATTGACATCTTTATTGAAAAACAATTGACCTTACTGTGTGCATCTACATCTGTGCGTTCTGTTAGATTCCATTAATCTATTTGTCTATACTTATTTTACTCTACTTGTTCAAAATGTTCTTGGATACCCTAGATTGTTTGCATTTTCATATAAATTTGAATTATTGGTCAATTATACAAAACATCTTGCAGGATTTTAAGATTGCATTGAAGCTATAGACATCTTTATAATTTTGTCACCCAGTCCATAAACATGGAAGATTGTTCCATGTATTTAGATCTTCTATAATTTTTTGGCAAAATCTGCACTGTAGTTTTAAATGTGGAAGTCTGACACATCTTTTGTAAAATGTATCCCACATATTTGATGTTTTCTGATAGTTTTATAAATCATATAATTTTAATTTTATATTCTAAGTGTTTGTTGCTTGTGTATTGTATTTCTAATTTTTGTATAATGACCTTGAATCCAAAAATTTTGCTAAGTTCACTTTGAGGTTCAACAGTTTGTAGATTCCTTTGGATTTTCTACATTTCAATTATGTTAGTTATAAATAATGAAATTTATTTTTTCCACCTTTATGACAATTTTTTCTTGCCTTATTTCACTAGCTAGGACCTCCATCACAAGGTTAAATAGAAGTCATGAAAGTGAACATTTATGCACTCTTCCTGATCTTAGGAGGAAGTATTTAACATTGTATGTATATACATTAAGAATTATGCTACCTGTAGATTTTCCTATTCACCAAGTTCCTTTCTTTTGCTTGTTTGAGTATTGAGTTTTGTTCTAATACGTAGTCACATATTAAAAGATAATCATGATATCATGGAAGTTTGGTTTTATGCCTTATAAGGGCAGGTATGTTTTGTGTTTCATTTTGTTTTTTAGCTTTACAACACAGCCCTTAATTTTGGGCCTTACTCTGAAGATGGGCCCCTTCTGAGATTTCAAGGGAACATTCATGCATTTCCGTATGAAGTCCAAACTGACTTTGCAACACAGACAGCTCCTGAACTCTCTGCTCAACTCTTTGGCCTCTTAGCTACTTCTTTCCTCTGCATAATTGAGATTTATCAAAATAAATACATATTTGGTCTTCATCCCCTTTCCTAGCACAAAACTCCTCAAAATGCTTAGAGTTTCCTATGTTATAAAAGCATAACATTGTCTTTTGTTATGTCAATAAGGTGGCTTTTGGACCTCACCTAAGGATTGGGGCCCTGAGCCAGGAGAAGCAACCATCTGATTAGAGGGTTGGAACTTCCAGTCCCACTCTGATCTGGAGGTTGAATCAATTGCCAATGGGCAATGATTCAATAAATAACATATATGTAAGGAGGCCTCCACACAGCCCCAAAAGGACAGGGTCTGAGCTTCTGGGTTGGTGAACACATGGAAATTCGGGACAGTGGTGCACCTAGAGAGAGGATGGAAGCTCTGTGCTCTTTCCCCAATTCCTTGCCCTATGCATCTCTTCCATCTGGCTGTTCCTGAGTCCTATCCTTTAACAATAAACCTGCAACTTAGCAAGTAAAATGTTTCTCTGAGTTCTGTGAGCTCCTCTAGCAAATTAATGGAAACTAAGCAGGGAGTTGTGATCTATAGCCACTTGGTTGAAAGCACAGGTAACAAATGTCGGGGGAGGGAGGGCAGTTTTATAGGACTGAGCTCTATCTTCAGGTATATAGTGTCAGAACTGAGTTGAATTGTAGGATACCCAGGTGGTGTCCGAGAATTGCTTGGTCCCAGGATATTAGTCTGTATAAGTAAGTCAGAAATTAGCCAAGAGTTTGAGTGGAATTAATGAGCAGATTTGGAGACTTGTCTTTGGTCTTCTCATTTCTTAGAATTATACATTCAATTTAAGGCATGCTGCAGCCCCAAATTCCAACATTTATTTTTTTCAGGAAGAGTGCATGAATGTTTACTTTCATGACTTCTATTTCACATTGTGATGAAGGTCCTAAATAAGGCAAAAAAAAAAAAAAAAAAAAAAGTCACAAAGATTGAAACAAAAATGAAGCTCATCATCCTAATATATAAAAACCCTGGGTCATAACGACCAGTAATGACTGGAGGCTGATCAACTGGAAATCAGTGCTGGACCTGTCCCCAAGCAAGCGGTGAGGGGCAATCAGATAGGCAGGCAGAGGGGTTAGGGGTGATCAGGTAAGTAGACCAGCGGTTAGGGGTGATCAGGTAGGTAGGCCAGTGGTTAGGGGTGATCAGGTAGGCAGATGGCCCCTGGCAGGGCTGGCCTCGCCCCCCCCCCCCCCCCCCGCAAAGAAAGAGGGAGGCTCAGGCCAGCCAAGCCATTGCACCACAGCCTGTGGCCTGTAGAGGGAGGCCACCAGTGGCAGAGGAGGGGGGGCAGCGCTGCACAGATGGCAAGCAGTGGCAGCGGTAGTGGTGGAGCCAGCTGCCTGCAGCTTGGGGAAGGAAAGCCCCCCAATAGGCCCTGATCTCAGGCCAGGCCTAGGAACCCTACCCGAGGGGTCCTGGATTATGAGAGGGTGCAGGCCGGGCTGAGGGACCCCCCCCCCCCAAGTGCACGAATTTTTGTGCACCAGGCCTCTAGTTTGTAAATAACACAGTTGATATGTAGAATATCCAAAGAAATCCACAAACTGTTGAACCTCAAAGTGAACTTTACGAAACTGCTGAATTCAAGGTCATTAGACAAAAATTGTAATACAATATACAATAACAGACACTTAGACTATAAAACTAAAATAATACAATTTATAACACTATCAGAAAACATCAAGTACATGGAATACATTTTACAAAAGACGTGTAAGACTTTCACATTTCAAACTACAGTGCAGATTTTGCCGAGAAATTATAGAAAATTCAAATATATGAAGAAATCTACCATGTTTATGGATTGGATGACAACATTTTAAAGATGTCTCTAGTTTCAGTGCTCTTCCTTTTTAAAAAAAATATATTTTATTGATTTTTACAGAGAGGAAGGGAGAGGGATAGAGAGTTAGAAACATCTATGAGAGAGAAACATCGATCAGCTGCCTCCTGCACACTCCCTACTGGGGATGTGCCCGCAACCAAGGTACATGCCCTTGACCGGAATCGAACCTGGGGCCCTTGAGTCTGCAGGCCGACACTCTATCCACTGAGCCAAACTGGTTAGGGCTCAGTGCTCTTTCTTTATGAGCTATATTCGGTGCAAACTGGGAAGTGCTCTCAGAGGATAAGCGGGATAAATGTGGGACTCACTTTGTTTCCCTCTGTCTAGTGATTGAATCCCTCCCTGTTTCTTTCCATTTGAGTTTCTTTCCAATGGCTTGAACGGTTTATGTTTTCCTCTCTTGTTCATGTAAACTTATTATTAGCATATTATTAGTCTGCCATAACTGTTCCACTATTACCAGACTGAAACTTCCCGTATTGGATTTCTAACAGCTCCTCAACAGAGAAACATACACCTTTCTCTGACCTCAGAGTCTCCACATATGCTATCCTTGACCTGAAGCACTATCTCCCATGCTCTTTGACTAACTAGTTTCCAATTACCCTTCATGTCTGTTTCACTATCAGTTGCTCAACAGTCTCTTCTTACCATTTCCTAACTCATCCAGGTTTCTCCTTCTGCTATACATTCCCATAGCACACTGTTTCATTTAGTATTTATAAGACTTATTCTGCTTATTGTTAGTTAATACGTCTTTCCTTCTTAGAGAGTAAGCGCCATGAAAGCAGAAATTATACTGAATACTGTGCCTAGATGATTAGGAAGCATTTGGTAAACATAACTTTGTCTAAAACCAAGGTATACAATATTTTGATGACCTTACTACAAATATTGTGAAGGTGATTTATTAAAATCATTGATAAAGGATTTCATCAGAGTACAGATGTGTGTACAGTTAAGCATTAGCCAATAATTGCAGCAAAATTTCTTCTGTCCACTTTTCTATCATTGCCGACTATGAGTCCAAACTTTGTAGTTCTCTGCGTCCAGCTCAAGAGGACTATAATGACAGCCTTTTGGAGGCTTTCCATGACACACAAAGCAAATGCTTGAAAAAAAAAATAACAAGTCTGGCTAAGTCTTCTGGTAGCTTTTTTTTTTTTTATCATCACCAAGAAATCCATCTGATAACATTAATTTATCATTAATCATCATCTGCTCCAAGATGTAGTAAAAATGTTGCTGTCTAAGAATAAATAAGATCATATTCTTTGCCACTATCCCAGAGCTCTCTTCTTCCATGTAGCTGGGACACATAGAAATATGTTCTATACACCTAGAAAGTTGAATTAATTCATCCATAGGGTGACATTGCAATAGGCATCATCAGATAGATAAATTTTGTCTTCAGAAAATCAAACCCAGTTAAGGAGTCAAACTTTGGATATGTTGGAATGGTGCTGGGTATTTCCAAATAGAAATCAGGATGTAGCACAGGGCTTGGCATGTTGTTAAATCAACATTCATTTGATATCAAATCAAATGGTCACAGTAAAAATTCGAAACCAAGGCACTTATAATAAACCAAGTTTATTGATTAATCCATAAACGTGACCATTTTTTTAAAAAAAGTAGAAAGCAAATGATTGCCTCGATGAATAAAACGAGGCTTTCCCTGGCGGACGCTCTAACCAGCACAGCTCTTACAGCGCTGAAGACCGTTCTCGTTGCACGCCGTGCACTTCAGGGCTTTGAAAGAGTCTGTGAAGCAGTTTCGAAACACTGACATCTTGCTCCCATGGCACACGGAGCACGGATGAAAGCCAAAGCCTCCACAGGAAGGACACTCGTGTGGATGCTGCACTCTCTGTATAGGGGGCAGGAGGACAACAGAGAACAGAGAATGTGTTAGCATGGACAACGCAGTCAGCCTTCCTGTCTCTCTGTACTGTTGATGCTCATAAAAATAGTATTGGCATAATATAGCTATGAATTGGAGTCACTTACATATACAATGAGTGGCCAGATTATTATGATCTCTGAACGCATAATAATCTGGCCACTCAGTGTATATCCTATATAATAAAAGGCTAATATGCAAATTGTCCCCTCGACCAGGAGTTGGACCAGCAGGCAGGCCGGCCAACCACCCATGTCCCCTCTCCCTAGCCAGGCTGGCCGGACCCCACCCATGCACGAATTCATGCACCGGGCCTCTAAACATATATATACTGACTGGCCAGATTATTATGCATTCAGAGATCATAATAATCTGGCCACTCAGTGTATATAGTAATATCTGCATATCCTATCTAATAAAAGAGTAATATGCAAATTGACCATCACTCCAACAAACAAGATGGCTGCCCCCATGTGGACACAAGATGGCCACCACAAGATGGCCAGCAGGGGAGGGCAGTTGGGAGGGACCATGCCTGCAAGGGAGGGCAGTTGGGGGTGATCAAGCCTGCAGGGGAGGGCATTTAGGGCTGAACAGGCCAGCAGAGGAGGGAAGTTGGGGGCAACCGGGCCTGCAGGGAAGGGTAGTTGAAGGTGAACAGGCCTGCACGGGAGGGCAGTTAGGGGTGACCAGGCCTGCAGGGGAGGGCAGTTAGGGGCAATCAGGCTGGCATGGAGTGGTTAGGGGGTGATCAGGCTAGCCGGCAGTAGCGGTTAGGGGCAATCAGGAAGGCAGGCAGGAGAGCAGTTGGGAGCCAGCAGTCCTGGATTGTGAGAGGGATGTCCGACTGCCCATTTAGGCCCGACCCTACTAGGATCGGGCCTAAATGGGCAGTCAGACATCCCTTGAGGGGTCCCAGATTGGAGAGGGTGCAGGCTGGGCTGAGGGACACCCCTCCCCCATGCACAAATTTCATGCACTGGGACTCTAGTTAATATATATGTGTTACTAGCTGAAGTTTCCTTCATTGCCCCTTTGATGGCCACCAATAGCAGGAGCTTAATTTATAAAACTTGGTGCATTTTTGGTCAAAGGCACACACTTAGAGAAGCCCATCATATAAAACCACATATTTACAAATCAAACAATGCAGAAGATGGTGATTTGCATTAAAGAGAAATACGGCAACTTTCTCTCTAGTACCTCTGAACAGTTTATGGTTGTGTTTATAGACTACTATCAAAAACAGTTGAGTCTGGAAACTCCAAAAACTAAAGGCTGACATGCAGAGGAGCCACTACCTCCTGGAGGCCCCATGTTATATTGCCCATTTGAATATGTTTGTTTTTCACAAAGCACTTTCAATGCTTTATTACATAGAAACTTCCCTGGCCTCTCCCTTCACAGATATAGACACCTCCGTAAACCAGATAATTCAAGCAACTTTTTCTTCATTTTATATTTGAAGAAACAGTCATAAAAATTTTAGATGTTTACCCAAGTCTATTTCTCATGGTTGCTATCAGCCTTTCTACCTCAAGGAAAGATAGAGAACCCTGGTAGGAGGATTAAAATAACTAGCCAGTGTGTGGAGGATAATATTTTAAAAATGATCCATACACATTTCTATTTGCTCTTTTGCATGTGTAACCTTTGCTGGAGTTCACAAGTGGCACCCGTCAGCTGGGGCCAGGTTATAAAATGAATACAAAGAAAAAAGTGAGTGAAAGCCAAGCTTCTGACTTGCAAAATAGGAATCTGCAGCAATGTTTGAAAGTGCAGCTTTGAAACAAGAATAATGGCTAATGCTGAGAAATGTGGACACACACACACACACACACACACACACACACTGGACATACTTACACATACATACAGCTTTTCTCTGGAGCATCACAATTGCACAATAAAAGTCTCCAAAAAATCTGACTGAAAAAAAGATGCCTGACTAAGTGTGTTTAACCCACCATTTTCCCAGCACAAACTACTATATGAACCCTTTCCCCAAGAAACAACTGTAATTTGCTCATATGTACTACCTTGTGGAGTGTACTTTGGGAAACAACCATTCAGAACATGGTTGCCTTAAAATTTATATATCCCCAGACCACTTTTCAGATATGCATTTTCTGCAAGATTCATGAGCAATTACTGTTGGACTTAGCTATTATATCAAGATGGAAAATGCATGTAATAGCTCATTTTCAGTGGCACAGGATTACTTTGATGGAAAGTAATGGCTGTCAACCCAAATGACACAAACAAGGAACTTTGTCAAGTTTGTAGAGATTCAACAAAGCTCTTCCACAAATCAGGTCAAATAAATTTCCTAAAATAAAATTAATATATAAATACTAAAAGCTAAATTGTCATTTTAAAGGGAATCACAGATGGACGAAGGCCACCCTAAAACAATGTCATCAGAATCCATGCCGTGCTATTCTGAGATCTGTCTTTTACTCAAAGGGTTGTTGAGAGGATTCAATGAGTTAATTCATGAAAAATGAATAGAATATTGCCTGACACATAGTAACCACTCAATAAAGTTAGTCATTGTTATTTCATTAATAAATTCTTATTTGAAAGGATTTGTATTAACTGCTGCCTCGATCTAAATTGTTTGTAGTCACATGATACAACTATTGTCTATCATTTTTAAAGTCACTTTATTTAAACACTTCTATAATTAGCCTTTTGGTTTCAGGTCTTAAGGGAGAATAAATGTATTTCTATACATGTGTGAATTCTGATGTCTCAGAGCAGTGTTTGAAAGATTATAAGGCCACTTCCATTCCTAAGAAAAATTAGCTGTTTCAGCCATAAACTTGGAAAGGATGGCTTACATAGCCTGAAGAGTTTATACCCAATGTTCACACCTACCTCATTTTATAAATGAGGAAATAAAGCTTCTGAAAGAGTAAAAAAAATGCTCAGGGTACAGGGGATCAGAAAACTAGAAACTGAAGAACTCTCTTCAAGAGCAAAAGCCATTGTTCTTTCTATTTAACAGTAGTTTCAACCTTATTTACATCCATTTTTCCCAAATAATATATTACATAGGATTCCCAAATGTAAAACAGTTAAGAGGATAACTGCTATGACTAAAGCAGAACAGGGTGGGAGGGAGTGAGTCTTGAGATTACCCACTAAGCTTCCCCAGAACTCCATTAGCCTCCAGGAATCCCATTCCTGTATATTCTCCTCCATTTGGTCTTCTAATAAAGATAAACAATCCAGTCATGCCTAGCCATCTCCTTCAAAGAGCACTTTGGTTACACTGGAACTTTGTCTCCATCTCAAAGAGTTCCTTATAAATAAAATAAGCTGGCTTATATTAGACTAGAGTCCAGCGCACGAATTCATGCACCAGTGGGGTCCCTTGGCCTGACCTGCAGGATCAGGTTGAAACCAGCTCTCTGACATCCCCCAAGGGGTCCTGGATTACGAGAAGGTGCAGGTCAGGCTGAGGGACCCCACCAGTGCAAGATTGGAGCTGGGGAGGGATGCGGGAGGTTGGCCAGCTGGGACGGGACCATGGGAGGGCTCCAGGGTGTGTCCGGACTGTCTTGCTCAGTCCTGATCAGCCAGACCCCAGCTGCAAGCTAACCTACCAGCCAGAGTGTCTGCCCCCATGGTAGTCAGTGCATGTCATAGTGACTGGTCGACAGGTCGACTGTCTGTTCCCTGGTGGTTAGTGCACATCATAGCAAGCAGTTGAGTGGCTGAGCAGCCTTAGCATATCATTAGCATATTATGCTTTGATTGGTTGAATGAACAACTGGACAACCAGACACTTAGCATATTAAGCTTTTAATATATAGGATGCTCCTGTGTCCTAAGTCCAGCACCTCAATAGACAGTTTTGCCCTCAGGGGAAAAGGTAAAATGAGCTAAGAAATTCCCCAAAACTTAGACAATATTCTAGCTTGGAGGAAGGAGAAATATCTGAAGTTATCATTAGTTATTATTAGCAACAATACAGACTTCCATTTCAATGAATAGGTCTACTTCAGGACTTCGACCTTCAAGCAACTAAGGAATCTAGGGTAACTTTTCAGTGTCCTGGTGCCCAGCAGAGTGAGAATCCATGCAGACTTAGTTGAGAATAGCACTCAGAGCACAGAGTCTACAGAATGTCACTCCTCTGAATAGTGGTTCGGGTAGAAGCATGCCCCTTTGGAGTACAATTCAATTTTTTAAAAAGTGGAAAAGTATTTCCTTTTCATCTCTTTCTGTTCACATATTCTTGCTGAAGGACTTTTTAAAAATACTTAGTCATTCATCCCACAAATATGTTGAGTGTCTACTGCCAGGCACTGTGCAATGTATTAGGGATACAGTCGTAAAACAGACACTTCCCTGTTCTATAAAAGATAGCTCTTAGCCCCAACCTGAGGTCTTTGAAGAGGTCCACTCCATACTGCAGTCATCTAAGTTGAAGCAACAGGAACTCCCAAATCTCTCATAAAGGTCCAAGGGACAAAGATACAAGTGTGGAGTTCATAAATGATAATCAAATTGATTTTTTTTTGGTAGCAAAATCTCAAATTTCAAAAATAAAAAGGCTTTGCTGCTATCTAATATAGAAATAGGGTACTAAGATCAGTAATCTTCAATGTCTTCTTCAAGATCAGGAAATTAAGTGCACTTCTTATTCTTAACCTCAGAGCATCTAATCCTATTCCAGAAGAGCTTAAAAGTCCCTTGAGCATTCTACCAACGAGGAAGCAACTAATCTGAGTCTCTGTGACAACAAACCTCATCATCCAGATTGTCTATGAAGCGGACTTAATCCATGCAACAAATTGTCAAAGAGTGCACACTTGACATGTAATCATCTCTGCATGATTCAGCTTCGTCTCTGTATTTTGCTTTAAACTACATTCAACATTTCAATTCAGCAAATGCTTATTAAGTAGCTAATAAGCACCTCTCTGTCTGACCACGCTGCTAATGAATAGTTAGCAGAACAGAGATGGTAGCATCATCAATTAACAGAGTTGCGAAAGAAGCCACGGAACAAAATGCAGACACAGGAAATTTGTAGCTTATGATTCGAAATGGATAAGCCCGAATGTATGAGTCTGATTCTTGAACCCAATGGGATATCCTGCCATAAACCCACTTAAAAAGATGTGCAGATTTCAGAGAGCAGCAGGCTGAACATATGGCCTGATTTCCCCAGTGAGTGGGTGGTGCTCTGAGACCAGAGTCTCTGAACAGGCTGTGGACATCTCCCCACTGGGAGGGGACATCATATAGAACGGCTTCTCCTGAGAGGGTGAGGGCAAGCTTTGACAGCTCCGATGCCTTGTACAGACAGCCTGGGCCTTTCGAGCATCCTCAGTGTGTTGCTGGGCATCTTCCCTCTGTGCTATGTGAACAACAAATTAGTAGTCCTCAGCCTTCAGGGAAGAATCAGGCAGAAAATGGACACTATGTTGGCAATCTCACTAGAAATGACAACAACATGTTTGCTCACGTCTTTAAAAAGAATAGCAAGGCAAAAACTTACTTAGACCTTCTCAACCAACTGAGAACTTTCACCCAGGATCTGCCATTAATTACAAGGTGTTTGCCAAGACACCTCAGGCTCTCTTGCTTTCTCTGTGTGGACACCAGCAGGGTCAGGGAAAATCTTACCTCTTTGCTTCTAATCTGTAGCCTGTTTATTAATATAAATAAATACATAAATATAATAATAAATCAATTTTACCCAAAAATGTGTTTTTATTCATCTTTTTTGCCCAAGCATTCTCCTACATTAAAATAACAATTTTTTTTCTCATCTTTTTCATCAATGAACTGATTTGCCTTCTCAAAACAAACCCCACCTTGGATGAAAAAGGATTCAACGCAAAAATATTTACTGGGTGCCCATTATTTGCAATCCCTGTTCTAGGCACTAGCGGTGAAGAACAAAACAACGTAGACAAGAATCTGTGTCCACGTGGGGCTCATATTCTGTGGGGAGGACCCCTTCTCTCAGGAGCAGAGCTTGCATTGGTACAGCTAGCCTTATGGAACCCAAGTCTCATACCAGCTGTCACCATATTTCACTTGCTTCTCTCCTCATGTTAGAGGCCACTGACAATCTTCACCAACGAATCTGACCTGCACATTATCCCAGAGCAATTTTCACCCAGGAGAGATGGATGCTAAGATTTGTGGACCAGAAAACTTGAAATTATTTGCTGACACTATTTCTGATGGCCCAGCTGCAACTGTTAGCATCCTTCCTCATCATCACCTGGGATTACTGGGGCCTGAATTACCAGCACCAGGACAGTCAAGTCTACTATGCAGCACACAAGTATCAGCAAATTAAAACTGGATAGAATCTGTCTGATTTCTCTCAAAAGTTACCACCAATTTGCATATCTTCCATGAAGCACCACAAGTCTCAGAACCCAGTGTTAAAACCATCTGTTCCCTAGACTTAATCCTGTATCTACCTCCCAGTAAATTTCTCACCTGGGCCTTGGGCCCTGCCACTATGGTCATATCTCCCAGAAACCTACATGACACTTAATTCAAGAGTGATGAGAGCATAGATTCATGGTTAATATCATGGGCTTTGGAGTCAAGCTGAGTGGAATCATAAATTGAATCCTGTCTACTAAGGTCTTGAGCAAGTGATTCAACCTTCGGTGACTCCATTACTTTGCTGGCAAAATAGGGATAATACTAGAACCCACCTTGCAGAGTTGTTGTGAGGTTTCAAAGATTTAATCCATAAAATACCAAGAATATTACTTGCTACAAAGTAAATGCTCCAGTGCTTCCTACCTGATGAATGTTTAACTCTTGCTCCATTGCCAAAAGCCAGCCAAAAGAATGCAATGGGTTTGGATCTGAATCTTGCCTCCCTTATTCACTTTGTTTGGCTCTTCCAACTGATTCTCCAGAGCCAGTCTCTTTATTTGGGTTAGTTTGTCTTACTCCTCAGCCCCTTTCACAGACAGTGTCCAGGGCTTTCTCAAATGGCTTCAAATTCTCTACTAGTTTGATTATATGAGCAAAGCAGCCCAACAGAGCTATAGCACCTTAAAACTCATATAACATTAGAATCCAGTACCATCCCATTCTTTTTAACATCAAAAATAGTCTTAAATGTCTGTGCCCTATTTATGTCTTCAGTAGAATGAAGACACACTTAAAGAAGATAACAAATTTTCTTTCCAAAATATTTTGAGCTGAGAGAGATGTTATGTTAATATAGCTTGGTGCTATTAATAAAGTTGTAGAATTAAAGAATTACAGACTCAAAGAAATGAAAGCCCATGAATAGCTAAGTCAATCATCAATCTTTAAGAAGAGTAATGAGGGAGATTCACCTTGTAAGAATCTGAAAGTTGTTTATTAAACCACAAAAAAGAAAGACAGTATGATTTGGTACAAAAAACAACATATCAGTGGAACTTACTACAGAGCTCAAACACCCAAGTATATATGGGATTTATTATAATATAAAATCAACACAACAGAGCAATAATATAGTAGATGAATTCAGAAACTGGATAATCATATGTAAGAAAATGAAATTGGGTTTTATATGAATTAAAGACCTATATGTGAAAAACAGTAAAGTTAATATAAGAAAACATTGAGACAATATTTTTCTTACCTTAAGGTAGAAGGGTATTTCATAAGTAAAAATTCAAAAGCACAAAACATAAGGAAAAAATGATGGTTTTGATTATATTAGAGAATTTCTGTTGCATGAACAATGCCATGAAAGAAGCTGACCAAAGGGAAGGAAACATTGCAATGACTAAAACCAACAAAAATTTAACATCTAGAATATAGAAGGACCTTCTGAAAATCAACCCCAAAATGCAAGTCCAAGACATTTAACAGGCAAGGTATAAAAATGCACAATTTACAGAAGAAAAATGGTAAAAAAAATAAAAATCCAACAAGTATAAAATGAAATGTCCAAATTCAGTGGTAACCAGAAAAAAACAGAAATTTAAAAAAAGCAATATAGCTAAATAAAGCAATTTGCCTATTACCCTGGCACAAATTAGACAACTCTAAGTTAGAGCACAGTGTAAAATAATTGTCAAGAATGCGGGGACATACTAAACCTCTTTCTCTACAGGAGCGGGTGTTGAACGGTGCAACCATCCCGGAAAGCCATCTGGCGCTTCCTGGAAAACGAAGTCTATGCATCAGCTCTGAAGCAGCAATTTCTACTCCCAGGTAAACCCCTAGGGAACATGCTCAGGACGGTTCCTTGCAGCACTGTTTGTTTGATGGAAGGAGTTGGAGGACATTGGGGTGCCCATCCGTGGACAAGACAGTAGATAAGAAAATAGCAGGTGGGCTTCATGGAGTTACACAATCCAAAACAGGGGCTATGAGCCACATGTGGCTATTTAAACTTAAATTTAAATCAAGAAGAACTAAATAAAATTAAAAATGTAAGTCCTCAGTCACACTAGCCACACTTTGAGTGTTAGATAACCACATGCAGCAATGGCCGCTATTTTAGATGATACAGATATAAACATGTCCATCCCCCAAGAAAGTTCTATGGAGCACTGTCCTGCAGAAGTTCACAGCACTTAGAAGAAACGGGTTAAATGTTCACACAGCCATATAGATGGTACCGAAAAACATAGTGCCTAGAGAAACTAATATGGAACAAAATTACATAGATTTCATAACATACTGGTATATTTCATTAACTTTACATAAATTTAAAAAGTGCACAGAAAATAATACACATTAACCAACTTAATTCACATAAATAAAAAAAATACATATTCACTCAAATGAATGGTTCCATGTACTTGGAGTAGGATATAGGTACAAATGGAAAGAAATTAGCTCCTCCCATAAAGATTTTCAAAAGGAGTTTTAAACTATCAAGTGCATACCCACATTGTTGGTCCTTCTGAGAAGGTCACAGTATGAAACATGATATGAATAAAACTAAGGAACACAGAGTTCATTTGGGACATGAATCAAATACCCAAAGAAAAATCATACAAAAACCAAAACACTTGGAAAAGCACCCAACAAAAAGAGGGTCACAGGAATTCAGAGGTGGGAGAGATCGGGAATGATTTTGGAAAGAAATCATGTTGCAGATGGGCCTCGAGGATGGTGGAGGGGAAGGAGGAATTGGAACAACAGCATTCCAGACAGACAGACAATTTGCATAAAGGAATGGCAGTAATAAAGCACAAGGAGTTCTTTGTTTTAACTGAAGTGGGAGGAATGGTAGACCATCAAAAACAAGGTCAGCAAAGGAGACTAGACCAGGACGAGCTGGTAGGGGCATACACACTAGATTCCAGGTAAGCAGACTGCCTAGTTCAATTGGGAACATCTAGGCTCATGTTTGCGATCCCAGAATAATTATAAATCCCCCTTTGCACTCTCAAAGTATCCCAGTTTCCATGACAAAATATATGGTCTTCCTACATATAGAGAAAAATAAGCTTAGCAGAGAAGTATTAGGGGCTTTCTGGTTGCATACTGATTTGATTCATTGTATATTTGAATAAGTATTTCTCTGATGCTGTAATAATCAGTATAGGAGCAAAATTTAAATGTGCACTTTATAGAAATAAATTTTTGTAATATTTAAAAATGATCTAAGAGAAAAATAATTTACGTGAAAAATGTTAAATGTGCTTTAAGACAAGTATTTGATTTGAAACACCTCATTAACATCACCTCTATTGGAGAATAAGGCTCTAATAAAGCAGGCTGGAATTTTCACCTAATACTCTGAGGATCTTAGAAACTAACACTAAAGCCACTCTAGCAAGAGCACATTAAATGACAGGTGACATCAAATTAAAACTGCCACGTGTATCCTGTTATATATTTGTAAGAACATGGGGAAATTCAAGTAGGAAAACTCAATTACAATCAGAATGTGTTTAACATTTTGATTACTAAAAATAAGTTGCTAAAAGCACAATTACCTCAATTTTGGTTAAGAGGTCTTGCAGTTCTCCTGATTCATTCATTGACAAAATTTTCTCAGCACCCTATTAACAAGAGAGGGCAGGGGGAAAAGAAAATCCATTTTGTTAGTATCGGAGAAAATAAAGTTCTAGCCAGGAAAGTTTAAGCTACAAAATACCGAACATGATTCTTCCCATCAGATCTAAGTACATTTACAACCAGGAGGCCAAGGAAGAGAAGAAATGTATCTTTCCTCTCACATGTTCCCATCTAGGAAGGCTTACCGTGGGCAAGAGGGGTGCGGCCAGCAGGAGGGGAGCGCTAGAAAGCCCACAGCTGTCAGAATAAGCCCAGATGTGAAAGCCTCCAGAACACCCTTCAGAGGTGTTCAGGGAGCCTGGAGCCTGTGCTACCATCTGGGAGGGGACACCTCTGAGCACATTCCCAGCCGGGGCCGTCTCTGACCTATTCCAGGCGTCCTGGACACGGTCTTCCTTAGAGTCGTGCATGTAAAAATAACAGTAGCTAAAATAATAAAAGAGTTAATAACCACTGCCACTGAGCACATACTGTGAGGGAGGCACCCAACATCATCTAACTTGATGTGTTTGACTCTATTCATAGCAGAAACCGAGCCTTCATGAGATGAAATAAGTCCAAGGTCACCCAAAAAGGAAGCAGAGTGGGAATTTGAACACGAGCAGGGGACTGACTCCAGAACCCATGTTTTCAACTTCTAAAATGTACTGTGAAAACGAGAATTGGGGCAATGTCTGCACTTTCCAAACACTCATGTGTTTCTTCTAACTACCCACGTCCCTTTCCTTTCCAGTCTCTTCTTACATTCTCTCCTCTCTTTCCCAACATATGCACATAGAGGGGGGGAGAAGAAAAACTTGGGGTAATTATTTCTAATCAAAGGCAGAGTCCCCATCTGCCTTGTTCACATCATATCCCCAGCACAGAATGTCGGATTTGCTGTCTATTAATCAACAAGACAGGGGGAAAATATCATCACACAGTACATACTCTTTGGATTCCTTTTTGCAGGGCAGGGTAGAAACCACAGGCTCACTTCAAAAAGGAAAGGTCCTAGTTCTGAAGGAGGTTACAATACACTTTTATGTAAACACTAAGCAAAGGAATGCACAGGGTAGAATGGAAAATTAGAGCCAAATGAATGACGCAGACAAGGGGCGAGCAAGGAAATCTCAGCAGGGGGGACAAAGAATCTGCTTAGTGAGGGTAGAGAAAAATTTCTGAAGTTGGTGACAATTGATGTGGCCCATGAAGGTTATAGGCGAGGTTCCCACGGCAGGCTCAGCCATTCTCATAGGGATGGAGAGGAGCCTTTGGGTCTGGGTTTCACGTCACTAAAGTTTATCTCCCATAATTCATGACACCTTAATCATCATCAGAGATGTCAGCTTGCTATATTAAAAAGCACTATGAAAAAAATACACAGGGCTACAGAGAATATATGTAGCTGTACGGGCAGGTTATATCCTTTTATTTGTGGGTAGTTCTGCCAGGAATATAGATGTGACACCCCCTAAAGTGAGAACCAAGGTAACAAAAGCACCAAAATAAAACATTAAAGTCTAAAGCGTAGTAATATCTGGTAATATTTTACTGCTGCTACATTCTATTTCCCTTAAGAGTTAGCTAAGCTACGCTGGGAAATGCCTCTGGGGAATTTGGCCCACTGAACCAAAGCAGTAAGGAAACAATATATGAGTCATTTTCCATCAATGAAAGAAAATGCATCGCCATCACTCCAAGCAAAATGAATGGACCAGAGAAGCTATCACACATCTGCTCCCCAGCGCTGAGCTCAGCGGTCAGTGTGCTTCAGTCAGTTGTTCAGCACACAGTGCATAGGCCAGGAAAGGGCCATCTCCTTACCATTAAATGCATGGAATAT